>NC_073271.2:43803871-46203871 GCF_029289425.2 Pan paniscus
TGCAGATATTTCCATGTTTACACAGATGCCTATGCAGATATTTCCATATTTCTACAGAGGGCTTTGTAGATATTTCTATGTTTATACAGATGGCAGTGTAGATATTTAAATATTCCAACACATGACTGTGTAGGTATTTCCATGTTTATACAGGTGTCTTTGTAGATATTTCCATGTTTATAGAGATAGCGGTGAAGATATTTCCATGTTTATACAGATAGCGGTGTAGAGATTTCCGTGTTTATACAGATCGCGGTGTAGATATTTCCATGTTTATACAGATAGCGGAGTAGATATTTCCATGTTTATACAGATCGCGGTGTAGATATTTCCATATTTATACAGATAACGGTGTAGAAATTTCCATGTTTATACAGATAGCGGTGAAATATTTCCATGTTTATACAGATCACGGTGTAGATATTTCCATGTTTATAGAGATAGCGGTGTAGATATTTCCATGTTTATAGAGATAGTGGTGTAGATATTTCCATGTTTATACAGACCGCGGTGTAGATATTTCCATGGTTATACAGATAGCGGTGAAGATATTTCCATGTTTGTACACATGGCGGTGTTGATATTTCCATCTATACACAGATGACCGTGTAGATATTTCCATGTTTTTACAGATGGCGGCGCAGGTATTTCCATGGATATGTAGATGGTGGTGAGGATATTTCCATGTTTATACAGTTAGCGGTGTAGTTATTTCCATGTTTAGATAGCGGTGTAGTTACTTCCATGTATATACACATGGATGTGTAGATATTTCCATGTTTATACAGATGGCGGTGTAGATATTTCCATGTTTATACAGATATCTTTGTAAGTATTTCCATGTTTATACAGATGGCGGTGTAGATATTTTGATGTTTATAGAGATAGCATTGGAGATATTTCCATGTTTATACAGATAGCGGTGTAGGTATTTCCATGTTTATACTGATCGTGGTGTAGATATTTCCATGTTTATAGAGATGGCGGTGTAGATATTTCCATGTTCATAGAGATAGCGGTGTTGATTTTTCCATGTTTACAGATAGCGGTGTGGATATTTCCATGTTTATACAGATAGGGTTGTAGATATTTCCATATTTATGGAGATGGCGGTGTAGATATTTCCATGTTTATACAGATCACGGTGTAGATATTTGCTTGTTTATACAAATAGCGGTGTAGTTATTTCCATGTTTATACAGATAGCAGTGTAGATATTTCCATGTATATACAGATGGTTGTGTAGATATTTCCATGTTTATACCGATGGCTGTGTAGATATTTCCATGTTTATACAGATCACGGTGTAGATATTTCCATGTTTATACATATTGCGGTGTAGGTATTTGCATGTTTTTACAGATATCGGTGTAGATATTTCCATGTTTACACAGATTGCGGTGTAGATATTTCCCTCTTTCTACAGATGGCATTGTAGATATTTCCATGTTTATATAGATGGCGGTGTAGATATTTCCATGTTTATATAGATGGTGGTGTAGATATTACCATGTTTATACAGATAGCGGTGTAGATATTTCCATGTATATACAGAACGTGGTGAAGATATTTCCATGTTTATACATATCGCGGTGTAGTTATTTCCATGTTTGTACAGATCACGGTGCAGATACTTCCATGTTTATACAGATAGCGGTGTAGATATTTCCATGTTTATACAGATAGCGGTGAAGATATTTCCATGTTTATATAGATAGCGGTGTAGGTATTTCCATGTTTATAGACATAGCGGTGTACATATTTCCATGTTTATATAGATGGCGTTGTAGATATTTCCATGTTTATATCGATAGCGGTGTTGGTATTTCCACGTTTATACGGATAGCATGTAGATATTTCCATGTTTCTACAGCTCACGGTGCAGATATTTATATCTTTATACAGATGGCATTGTAGATATTTCCTTGTTCACACAGATGGCGGTGTAGATGTTTCCCTGTTTATACAGATGGCGGAGTAGTTAGTTCCATATTTATGGAGATGGCAGTGTAGATATTTTCATGTTTATAGAGATGGTGGTGTAGATATTTCCATGTTTATAGAGATAGCCATGTAGATATTTACATGTTTATACAGATGGCTGTGTAGTTATTTCCATGTGTATTCAGATGGCATTGTATATATTTCCATGTTTCTACAGATGATTGTATAGGTATTTCCATGTTTTTACAGATGGCAGTGCAGATATTTCCATGTTTATAGAGATAGTGGTGTAGATATTTCCATGTTTGTACAGATGGCGGTGTTGATATTTCCATCTATACACAGATGGCCGTGTAGATATTTCCATGTTTATACATATGGCGGCGTAGATATTTCCATGGACATGAAGATGGCGGTGTAGATATTTCCATGTTTATACAGATAGCGGTGAAGATATTTCCATGTTTACACCGATGGTGGTGCAGATATTTCCATGTTTATACACATGGCAGAATAGATGCTTCCATCTTTATGGAGATGGCAGTGTAAATATTTTCATGTTTATAGAGATGGCAGTGTAGATATTTCCATATTTATAGAGATAGCGGTGTAGATATTTCCATCTTTCTACAGATGGCAGTGTAGATATTTCCATGTTTATACAGATGGCCGTGTAGTTATTTCCATATTTATACAGATGTCTATGTAGATATTTCCATGTGTATACAGATGGTATTGTAGTTATTTCCATGTTTATACAGATGGTGGTGTAGATACTTCCATGTTTATACAGTTGGCGGTGTAGATATTTCCATGTTTTTACAGATGGCAGTGTAGTTATTTCAATGTTTATACAGATGGCACTGTAGATATTTCCATGTTTACAGATAACGGTGGAGATATTTCCATGTTTATACAGAGAGCAGTGGAGATATTTCCATGTTTATTCACATAGCGGTGTACATATTTCCATGTTTATATAGACAGTGGTGTAGGTATTTCCATGTTTATACAGATAGCAGTGCAGATATTTCCATGTTTACACAGATGCCTATGCAGATATTTCCATATTTATACAGAGGGCTTTGTAGATATTTCCATGTTTATACAGATGGCAGTGTAGATATTTAAATGTTCCTACACATGACTGTAGGTATTTCTATTTTTATACAGTTGTCTTTGTAGATATTTCCATGTTTATAGAGATAGCGGTGCAGATATTTCCATGTTTATACAGATAGCGGTGTATATATTTCCATGTTTATACAGATTATGGTGTAGATATTTACATGTTTATACAGATACCGGTGTAGATATTTCCATGTTTATACAGACCGCAGTGTAGATATTTCCATGTTTTTAGATACAGCAGTGTAGATATTTCCATGTTTGTACAGATGGCGGTGTTGATGTTTCCATCTATACACAGATTGCCGTGTAGGTATTTCCATGTGTATACAGACGGCACTGAAGATATTTCCATGTTTATACAGATGGTGGTGTAGATATTTCCATGTTTACACAGATGACTGTATAGGTATTTCCATGTTTATACAGATGGAGGTGTAGATATTTCCATGTTTATAGAGATAGCTGTGTAGATATTTCCATATTTCTATAGATAGCGGTGTAGATATTTCCATGTTTATACAGATCGCGGTGTAGATATTTCCATGTTTATACAGATCGCGGTGTAGATATTTCCATATTTATACAGATCGCGGTGTATATATTTCCATGTGTTTACAGATAGCGGTGTAGATAGTTCCATGTTTACACAGATTGCGGTGTAGATATTTCCATCTTTCTACAGATGGCATTGTAGATATTTCCATGTTTATACAGATGGCGGTGTAGATATTTCCGTGTTTATACAGATCGCGGTGTAGATATTTCCATATTTATACAGATAGCGGTGTATATATTTCCATGTGTTTACAGATAGCGGTGTAGATAGTTCCATGTTTACACAGATTGCGGTGTATGTATTTCCATCTTTCTACAGATGGCATTGTAGATATATCCATGTTTATACAGATGGCGGTGTAGATATTTCCATGTTTATATAGATTGTGGTGTAGATATTACCATGTTTATACAGGTAGCGGTGTAGATATTTCAATGTTTATACAGATTGTGGTGAAGATATTTCCATGTTTATACAGATCGCGGTGTAGATATTTCCGTGTTTATACTGATCGCGGTGTAGATATTTCCATGTTTATACAGATAGCGGTGTAGATATTTCCATGTTTATAGAGATACCAGTGTAGATATTTACATATTTATACAGATGGCTGTGTAGATATTTCCATGTGTATACAGATGGCATTGTAGATATTTCCATGTTTATACAGATGACTGTATACATATTTCCATGTTTTTATAGATGGCAGTGCAGTTATTTCCATGTTTATAGAGATAGCGGTGTTGATATTTCCATGTTTCTACAGATGGCGGTGTTGATATTTCCATCTATACACAGATGGCCGTGTAGATATTTCCATGGTTATACAGATGGCGGCGTAGATATTTCCATGGACATGCAGATGGCGGTGTAGATATTTCCATGTTTAAACAGATTGCTGTGAAGATATTTCCATGTTTACACAGATAGTGGTGTAGATATTTCCGTGTTTATACACATGGCAGAGTAGATACTTCCATCTTTATGGAGATGGCAGTGTAGATATTTTCATGTTTACAGAGATGTCGGTGTAGATATTTCCATATTTATAGAGATAGCAGTGTAGATATTTCCATCTTTCTACAGATGGCAGTGTAGATATTTCCATGTTTATACAGATGGCGGTGTAGATATTTCCATATTTATAGAGATGTTTGTGTAGATATTTCCATGTGTATACAGATGGTATTGTAGGTATTTCCATGTTTATACAGATGGCTGTGTAGATATTTCCATGTGTATACAGATGGTATTGTAGGTATTTCCATGTTTATACAGAAGGTGGTGAAGATATTTCCATGTTTATTCAGATGACTGTGTAGATATTTCCATGTTTTTACAGATGGCAGTGTAGATATTTCAATGTTTCTAGAGATGGCGCTGTAGATATTTCCATGATTATAGAGATAACGGTGGAAATATTTCCTTGTTTATACAGAGAGCAGTGGAGATATTTCCATGTTTATTCACATAGCGGTGTACATATTTCCATGATTATAGAGACAGCGGTGTAGGTATTTCCGTGTTTATACAGATGGCGGTGCAGATATTTCCATGTTTACACAGATGCCTATGCCGATATTTCCATATTTATACTGAGGGCTTTGCAGATATTTCTATGTTTATGCAGATGGCACTGTAGATATTTAAATATTCCTACACATGACAGTGTAGGTATTTCCATCTTTATACAGATGTCTTTGTAGATATTTCCATGTTTATAGAGATAGCGGTGCAGATATTTCCATGTTTATACAGATAGTGGTGTATATATTTCCATGTTTACACAGATCATGGTGTAGATATTTCCATGTTTATACAGATACCGGTGTAGAAATTTCCATGTTTATACAGACCGCAGAGTAGATATTTCCATGTTTATAGAGATAGCAGTGTATATATTTCCATGTTTGTACAGATGGCGGTGTTGTTGTTTCCATCTATACACAGATTGCCGTGTAGGTATTTCCATGTGTATTCAGATGGCATTGAAGATATTTCCATGTTTATACAGATGGTTGTGTAGATATTTCCATGTTTACACAGATGACTGTATTTTTATTTCCATGTTTATACACATGGCGGTGTAGATATTTCCATGTTTATTGAGATAGCTGTGTAGATATTTCCATGTTTATACAGATAGTGGTGTAGATATTTCCATGTTTATACAGATGGCCTTGTAGTTATTTCCATATTTATACAGATGTCTGTGTAGATATTTCCATGAGTATACAGATGGTATTGTAGGTATTTCCATGTTTATACAGATGGTGGTGTAGATATTTCCATCCTTATACAGTTGACGGTGTAGATATTTCCATGTTTTTACAGATGGCAGTGTAGATATTTCAATGTTTATAGAGATGGCCCTGTAGATATTTCCATGTTTATTCAGATAACGGTGGATATATTTCCATGTTTATACAGAGAGCAGTGGAGATATTTCCATGTTTATACACATAGCGGTGTACATATTTCCATGTTTATAGAGACAGTGGTGTAGGTATTTCCATTTTTATACAGATAGCGGTGCAGATATTTCCATGTTTCCACCGATGCCTATGCAGATATTTCCATATTTTTACAGAGGGCTTTGTAGATATTTCTATGTTTATACAGATGGCAGTGTAGATATTTAAATATTCCTACACATGACTGTGTAGGTATTTCCATGTTTATACAGATGTCTTTGTAGATATTTCCATGTGTATAGAGATTGCGGTGCAGATATTTCCATGTTTATACAGATAGCGGTGTATATATTTCCATGTTTACACAGATCATGGTGTAGATATTTCCATGTTTATACAGATACCGGTGTAGAAATTTCCATGTTTATACAGACCGCAGTGTAGATATTTCCATGTTTATAGAGATAGCAGTGTATATATTTCCATGTTTGTACAGATGGCGGTGTTGATGTTTCCATCTATACAGAGATTGCCGTGTAGGTATTTCCATGTGTATTCAGATGGCATTGAAGATATTTCCATGTTTATACAGATGGTTGTGTAGATATTTCCATGTTTACACAGAAGTCTGTATAGGTATTTCCATGTTTGTACAGATGGCGGTGTAGATATTTCCATGTTTATAGAGATAGCTGTGTAGATATTTCCATGTCTATATAGATAGCGGTGTAGATATTTACATGTTGATACAGATCGCGGTGTACATATTTCCATGCTTATACAGATCGCGGTGTAGATATTTCCATGTTTATACAGATAGCGGTCTTGATATTTCCATGTGTTTACAGATAACGGTGTAGATATTTCCATGTTTACACAGACCGCAGTGTAGATATTTCCATGGTTATAGAGATAGCAGTGTAGATATTTCCATGTTTCTACAGATGGCGGTGTTGATGTTTCCATCTATACACAGATTGCCGTGTAGGTATTTCCATGTGTATACAGATGGCATTGAAGATATTTCCATGTTTATACAGATGGTGGTGTAGATATTTCCATGTTTACACAGATGACTGTATAGGTATTTCCATGTTTATACAGATGGCGGTGTAGATATTTCCATGTTTATAGAGATAGCGGTGTAAATATTTCCATGTTTATACAGATAACGGTGTAGAAATTTCCATGTTTATACAGATAGCGGTGTAAATATTTCCATGTTTATACAGATCACGGTGTAGATATTTGCGTGTTTATAGAGATAGCGGTGTAGATATGTCCATGTTTATAGTGATAGCGGTGTAGATATTTCCATGTTTATACAGACCGCGGTGTAGATATTTCCATGTTTATAGAAATAGCGTTGCAGATATTTCCATGTTTGTACAGATGGCGGTGTTGATATTTCCATCTATACACAGATGACCGTGTAGATATTTCCATGTTTATACCCATGGCGGTGCAGATATTTCCATGGATATGTAGATGGCGGTGTGGATATTTCCATGTTTATACAGATGGCGGCGCAGATATTTCCATGGATATGTAGATGGCGGTGTAGATATTTCCATGTTTATACAGATAGCGGTGTAGTTATTTCCATGTTTATATAGATAGCGGTGTAGTTATTTCCATGTATATACACATGGCTGTGTAGATATTTCCATGTTTATACAGATGGCGGTGTAGATATTTCCATGTTTATACAGATAACTTTGGAAGTATTTCCATGTTTATAGAGATGGCGGTGTAGATATTTCGATGTTTATAGAGATAGCAGTGGAGATATTTCCATGTTTATACAGATAGTGGTGTAGTTATTTCCATGTTTATTCTGATCGTGGTGTAGATATTTCCATGTTTATAGAGATGGCGGTGTAGACATTTCCATGTTCATAGAGATAGCTGTGCTGATTTTTCCATGTTTATAGAGATAGCGGTCTGGATATTTCCATGCTTATACAGATAGGCGTGTAGATATTTCCATGTTTATAGACATAGCGGTGTAGATATTTCCATGTTTATACAGATAGCAGTGTAGATATTTCCATGTTTATACAGACCGCGGTGAAGATATTTCCATGTTTATACAGATACCGGTGCAGATATTTCCATGTTTGTACAGATGGCGGTGTTGATATTTCCATCTATACACATATGACCGTGTAGATATTTCCATGTTAATACAGATGGTGGCGCAGATATTTCCATGGATATGTAGATAGCGGTGTAGATATTTCCATGTTTACAGATAGCGGTGTAGATATTTCCATGTATATACAGATGGCTTTGTAGATATTTCCATGTTTATACAGATAGCTGTGTTGATATTTCCATGTTTATACAGATGACTTTGTAGGTATTTCCATGTATATACAGATGGCGGTGTAGACATTTACATGTTTATAGAGATAGCTGTGTAGATATTTCCATGTTTATACAGATAGCGGTGTAGAAAATTCCATGTTTTTACAGATAGCAGTGTTGATATTTCCATGTTTACACAGATTGCGGTGTAGATATTTCCATCTCTCTACAGATGGCATTGTAGATATTTCCATGTTTATACAGATGGCGGTGTAGATATATCCATGTTTATATAGATGGTGGTGTAGATATTACCATGTTTATACAGGTAGCGGTGTAGATATTTCCATGTTTATACTGACTGTGGTGAAGGTATTTCCATGTTTATACAGATCGCGGTGTAGATATTTCCATGTTTATACAGATAGCGGTGTAGATATTTCCATGTTTATACAGATAGCGGAGTAGATATTTCCATATTTATACAGATAGCGGTGTAGAAATTTACATGTTTATAGAGATAGCGGTGTAAATATTTCCATGTTTATACAGATCGCAGTGTAGATATTTCAATGTTTATAGAGATAACGGTGTAGATATTTCCATGTTTATACAGACCGCGGTGTAGATATTTCCATGGTTATACAGATAGCGGTGCAGATATTTCCATGTTTGTCCAGATGGCGGTGTTGATATTTACATCTATACACAGATGACCGTGTAGATATTTCCATGTTTATGCAGATGGCGGCGCACATATTTCCATGGATATGTAGATGGTGGTGTAGTTATTTCCATGTTTATACAGATAGCGGTGTAGTTATTTCCATGATTATATAGATAGCTGTGTAGATATTTCCATGTATATACACATGGCTGTGTAGATATTTCCATGTTTATACAGATGGCGGTGTAGATATTTCCATGTTTCTACAGATAACTTTGCAAGTATTTCCATGTTTATACAGATGGCGGTGTAGATATTTCGATGTTTATAGAGATAGCAGTGGAGATATTTCCATGTTTATACAGATAGCGGTGTTGATATTTCCGTGTTTATACTGATCGTGGTGTAGATATTTCCATGTTTATAGAGATGGCGGTGTAGATATTTCCATGTTTATACAGATCGCGGTGTAGATATTTCCATATTTATACAGATAGCGGTGTATATATTTCCATGTGTTTACAGATAGCGGTGTAGATAGTTCCATGTTTACACAGATTGCGGTGTATATATTTCCATCTTTCTACAGATGGCATTGTAGATATTTCCATGTTTATACAAATGGCGGTGTAGATATTTCCATGTTTATATAGATTGTGGTGTAGATATTACCATGTTTATACAGGTAGCGGTGTAGATATTTCAATGTTTATACAGATTGTGGTGAAGATATTTCCATGTTTATACAGATCGCGGTGTAGATATTTCCGTGTTTATACTGATCACGGTGTAGATATTTCCATGTTTATACAGATAGCGGTGTAGATATTTCCATGTTTATAGAGATACCAGTGTAGATATTTACATATTTATACAGATGGCTGTGTAGATATTTCCACGTGTATACAGATGGCATTGTAGATATTTCCATGTTTATACAGATGACTGTATACATATTTCCATGTTTTTATAGATGGCAGTGCAGTTATTTCCATGTTTATAGAGATAGCGGTGTTGATATTTCCATGTTTGTCCAGATGGCGGTGTTGATATTTCCATCTATACACAGATGGCCGTGTAGATATTTCCATGGTTATACAGATGGCGGTGTAGATATTTCCATGGACATGCAGATGACGGTGTAGATATTTCCATGTTTAAACAGATTGCTGTGTAGATATTTCCATGTTTACACAGATAGTGGTGTAGATATTTCCGTGTTTATACACATGGCAGAGTAGATACTTCCATCTTTATGGAGATGGCAGTGTAGATATTTTCATGTTTACAGAGATGTCGGTGTAGATATTTCCATATTTATAGAGATAGCAGTGTAGATATCTCCATCTTTCTACAGATGGCAGTGTAGATATTTCCATGTTTATACAGATGGCGGTGTAGATATTTCCATATTTATAGAGATGTTTGTGTAGATATTTCCATGTGTATACAGATGGTATTGTAGGTATTTCCATGTTTATACAGATGGCTGTGTAGATATTTCCATGTGTATACAGATGGTATTGTAGGTATTTCCATGTTTATACAGATGGTGGAGAAGATATTTCCATGTTTATTCAGATGACTGTGTAGATATTTCCATGTTTTTACAGATGGCAGTGTAGATATTTCAATGTTTCTAGAGATGGCACTGTAGATATTTCCATGTTTATAGAGATAACGGTGGAAATATGTCCATGTTTATACAGACAGCAGTGGAGATATTTCCATCTTTATACACATAGCGGTGTACATATTTCCATGATTATAGAGACAGCGGTGTTGGTATTTCCATGTTTATACAGATGGCGGTGCAGATATTTCCATGTTTACACAGATGCCTATGCAGATATTTCCATATTTATACAGAGGTCTTTGCAGATATTTCTATGTTTATGCAGATGGCAGTGTAGATATTTAAATATTCCTACACATGACAGTGTAGTTATTTCCATGTTTATACAGATGTCTTTGTAGATATTTCCATGTTTATAGAGATAGCGGTGCAGATATTTCCATGTTTATACAGATAGCGGTGTATATATTTCCATGTTTACACAGATCATGGTGTAGATATTTCCATGTTTATACAGATACCACTGTAGAAATTTCCATGTTTATACAGACCGCAGTGTAGATATTTCCATGTTTATACAGATACCGGTGTAGATATTTCCATGTTTACACAGACCGCAGTGTAGATATTTCCATGTTTATAGAGATGGCGGTGTTCATGTTTCCATCTATACACAGATTGCCGTGTAGGTATTTCCATGTGTATACAGATGGCATTGAAGATATTTCCATGTTTATACAGATGGTGGTGTAGATATTTCCATGTTTACACAGATGACTGTATAGGTATTTCCATGTTTATACAGATGGCGGTGTAGATATTTCCATGTTTATAGAGATAGCGGTGTAGATATTTCCATGTTTATACAGATAACGGTGTAGAAATTTCCATGTTTATACAGATAGCGATGTAAATATTTCCATGTTTATACAGATAGCGGTGTAGATATTTCCATGTTTACACAGATTGCGGTGTAGATATTTCCATCTTTCTACAGATGGCATTGTAGATATTTCCATGTTTATACAGATGGCAGTGTAGATACTTCCACGTTTATATAGATGGTGGTGTAGATATTACCATGTTTATACAGGTAGCGGTGTAGATATTTCCATGTTTATAAATATTTTGGTGAAGATATTTCCATACTTATACAGATCGCGGTGTAGATATTTCCATGTTTACACAGATCGCGGTGTAGATATTTCCATGTTGATACAGATCACGGTGTAGATATTTCCATGTTTATACAGATAGCAGTGTAGATATTTCCATGTTTTTACAGATATCGGTGTAGATATTTCCATGTTTACACAGATTGCGGGGTAGATATTTCCATCTTTCTACAGCTGGCATTGTAGATATTTCCATGTTTATATAGATGGCGGTGTAGATATTTACATGTTTATATAGATGGTGGTGTAGATATTACCATGTTTATACAGATAGCGGTGTAGATATTTCCATGTATATACAGATCGTGGTGAAGATATTTCCATGTTTATACAGATCGCGGAGTAGATATTTCCATGTTTATACAGATCGCGGTGTAGATATTTCCATGTTTATATAGGTAGCGGTGTAGATATTTCCATGTATATACACATGGCGGTGTAGATATTTCCATGTTTATACAGATAACGGTGTAGAAATTTACATGTTTATACAGATAGCGGTGTAAATATTTCTATGTTTATATAGATCACGGTATAGATATTTCCATGTTTATAGAGATAGCAGTGTAGATATTTCCATGTTTATACAGACCGCGGTGTAGATATTTCCATGGTTATACAGATAGCGGTGCAGATATTTCCATGTTTGTACAGATGGCGGTGTAGATATTTACATCTATACACAGATGACCGTGTAAATATTTCCATGTTTATACAGATGGCGGCGCAGATATTTCCATGGATATGTAGATGGTGGTATAGATATTTCCATGTTTATACAGATAGCGGTGTAGTTATTTCCATGTTTATATAGATAGCGGTGTAGATATTTCCATGTATATACACATGGCTGTGTAGATATTTCCATGTTTATACAGATGGCGGTGTAGATATTTCCATGTTTATACAGATAACTTTGTAAGTATTTCCATGTTTATATAGATGGCGGTGTAGGTATTTCGATGTTTATAGAGATAGCAGTGGAGATATTTCCATGTTTATTCAGATAGCGTCGTAGATGTTTCCATGTTTATACTGATCGTGGTGTAGATATTTCCATGTTTATGGAGATGGCGGTGTAGATATTTCCATGTTCATAGAGATAGCGGTGTTGATTTTTCCATGTTTATAGAGATATTGGTGTGGATATTTCCATGTTTATACAGATAGGTGTGTAGATATTTCCATGTTTATAGAGATGGCGGTGTAGATATTTCCATGTTTATGCAGTTCACGGTGTAGATATTTGCTTGTTTATACAAATAGCGGTGTAGTTATTTCCATGTTTATACAGAGAGAGGTGTAGAAATTTCCATGTATATACAGATGGCTGTGTAGATATTTCCATGTTTATATCGATGGCTGTGTAGATATTTTCATGTTTATACAGATGACTTTGTAGGTATTTCCATGTTTATACAGATGGCGGTGTAGATATTTCCATGTTTATAGAGATAGCTGTGTAGATATTTCCATGTTTATACAGATAGCGGTGTAGGTATTTCCATGTTTGTACAGATCGCGGTGTAGATATTTTCATGTTGATACAGATCGCGGTGTAGATATTTCCATGTTTATACAGATAGCAGTGTAGATATTTCCATGTATTTACAGATATCGGTGTAGATATTTCCATGTTTACACAGATTGCGGGGTAGAGATTTCCATCTTTCTACACCTGGCATTGTAGATATTTCCATGTTTATGTTGATGGCGATGTAGATATTTCCATGTTTATATAGATGGTGGTGTAGATATTACCATGTTTATACAGATAGCGGTGTAGATATTTCCATGTATATACAGATCGTGGTAAAGATATTTCCATGTTTATACAGATCGCGGTGTAGATATTTCCATGTTTATACAGATCGCGGTGTAGATATTTCCATGTTTACACAGATTGCGGGGTAGATATTTCCATTTTCTACAGCTGGCATTGTAGATATTTCCATGTTTATATAGATGGCGGTGTAGATATTTCCATATTTATACAGATAGCGGTGTAGATATTTCCATGTATATACAGATCGTGGTGAAGATATTTCCATGTTTATACAGATTGCGGTGTAGATATTTCCATGTTTATACAGATCGCGGTATAGATATTTCCATGTTTATAAAGATAGCGGTGTAGATATTTCCATGTTTATACAGATAGCGGTGTAGATATTTCCATATTTATACAGATAACGGTTTAGAAATTTACTTGTTTATACAGATAGCGGTGTAAATATTTCCATGTTTATACAGATTACGGTGCAGATATTTCCATGTTTATAGAGATAGCGGTGTAGATATTTCCATGTTTATACAGACCGCGGTGTAGATATGTCCATGGTTATACAGATAGCGGTGCAGATATTTCCATGTTTGTACAGATGGCGGTGTTGATATTTACATCTATAGACAGATGACCGTGTAGTTATTTCCACGTTTATACAGATGGCGGTGCAGATATTTCCATGGATATGTAGATGGTGGTGTGGATATTTCCATGTTTATACAGATAGCGGTGTAGTTATTTCCATGTTTATATAGATAGCGGTGTAGATATTGCCATGTATATACACATGGCTGTGTAGATATTTCCATGTTTATACAGATGGCGGTGTAGATATTTCCATGTGTATACAGATGACATTGTAGATATTTCCATGTTTATACAGCTGACTGTATACGTATTTCCATGTTTTTACAGATGGCAGTGCAGATATTTCCATGTTTATTGAGATAGCGGTGTAGATATTTCTATGTTTGTACAGATGGCAGTGTTGATATTTCCATCTCTACACAGATGGCCGTGTAGATATTTCCATTTTTATACAGATGGCGGCGTAGATATTTCCATGGACATGCAGATGGCGGTGTAGATATTTCCATGTTTAAACAGATAGCGCTGTAGATATTACCATGTTTACACAGATAGTGGTGTAGATATTCCCGTGTTTATGCACATGGAAGAGTAGATACTTCCATCTTTATGGAGATGGCAGTGTAGATATTTTCATGTTTATAGAGATGGCGGTGTAGATATTTCCATATTTATAGAGATAGCGGTGTAGATATTTCCATCTTTCTACAGATGACAGTGTAGATATTTCCATGTTTTTACAGATGGCGGTGAAGATATTTCCCTATTTATACAGATGTCTGTGTATATATTTCCATGTGTATACAGATGGTATTATAGGTATTTCCATATATATACAGATGTGGTGTAGATATTTCCATGTTTATTCAGATGACTGTGTAGATATTTTCATGTTTTTACAGATGGCAGTGTAGATATTTCAATGTTTATAGAGATGGCGCTGTAGATATTTCCATGTTTATACAGATAACGGAGGATATATTTCCACGTTTATAAAGAGAGCAGTGGAGATATTTCCATGTTTATACACATAGCGGTGTACATATTTCCATGTTTATAGAGACAGCGGTGTAGGTATTTCCATGTTTATACAGATAGCGGTGCAGATATTTCCATGTTTATACAGATGCCTATGGAGATATTTCCATATTTATAGAGATGGCTGTGTAGGTATTTCTATGTTTATACAGATGGCAGTGTAGATATTTAAATGTTCCTACACATGACTGTGTAGGTATTTCCATGTTTATACAGATGTCTTTGTAGATATTTCCATGTTTATAGAGATAGCGGTGCAGATATTTCCATGTTTATACAGATAGCGGTGTAGATATGTCCATGTTTATAGAGATAGCGGTGTAGATATTTCCATGTTTATACAGATAGCGGTGTAGATATTTCCATGTTTATACAGATCACGGTGTAGATATTTCCATGTATATAGAGATAGCGGTGAAGATATTTCCATGTTTATACAGATAGCGGTGTAGATATTTCCATGTTTATACAGATCGCGGTGTAGATATTTCCATGTTTATACAGATAGCGGTGCAGATATTTCCATGTTTGTACAGATGGCGGTGTTGATATTTCCATCTATACACAGATGACCGTGTAGATATTTCCATGTTTATTCAGATTGTGGCGCAGATATTTCCATGGATATGTAGATGGCGGTGTAGATATTTCCATGTTTATACAGATAGCGGTGTAGTTATTTCCATGTTTATATGGATAGCGATGTAGATATTTCCATGTATATACACTTGGCTGTGTAGATATTTCCATGTTTATACAGATGGCGGTGTAGATATTTCCATGTTTATACAGAGAACTTTGTAAGTATTTCCATGTTTCTACAGACGGCGGTGTAGATATTTCAATGTTTATAGAGATAGCAGTGGAGATATTTCCATGTTTATACAGATCGCGGTGTAGATATTTCCATGTTTATACAGATAGCGGTGTAGATATTTCCATGTTTTTACAGATAGCGGTGCAGATATTTCCATGTTTACACAGATTGCGGTGTAGATATTTCCATCTTTCTACAGATGGCATTGTTGATATTTCCATGCTTATAAAGATGGCGGTGAAGATATTTCCATGTTTATGTAGATGGTGGTGTAGATATTACCATGTTTATACAGGTAGCGGTGTAGATATTTCCATGTTTATACAGATCATGGTGAAGATATTTCCATGTTTTTACAGATCGTGGTGTAGATATTTCCATGTTTATACAGATCACGGTGTAGACATTTCCATGTTTATAGAGATGGCGGGGTAGATATTTCCATGTTTATACAGATAGCGGTGTAGATATTTCCATGTTTATAGAGATAGCGTTGTAGGTATTTCCATGTTTATTGACATAGCAGTGTAGATATTTCCATGTTGGTATAGATGGCGTTGTAAATATTTCCATGTTTATACCGATAGCGGTGTTGGTATTTCCACGTGTATAAAGATAGCTATGTAGATTTTCCATGCTTATACAGCTCGCGGTGCAGATATTTATATCTTTATACAGATGGCATTGTAGATAGTTCCTTATTCACTCAGATGGCGGTGTAGATGTTTCCATGTTTATACAGATGGCCGAGTAGTTAGTTCCATGTTTATGGAGATGGCAGTGTAGATATTTTCATGTTTATAGAGATGACGGTGTAGATATTTACATGTTTATAGAGATAGCATTGTAGATATTTACATGTTTATACAGATGGCTGTGTAAATACTTCCATATGTATACAGATGGCATTGCAGATATTTCATGTTTATACAGATGACTGTATACGTATTTCCATGTTTTTACAGATGGCAGTGCAGATATTTCCATGTTTATAGAGATAGCGATGTAGATATTTCCATGTTTGCACAGATGGCGGTGTTGATATTTCCATCTATACACAGATGGCCGTGTAGATATTTGCATGTTTATACAGATGGCGGAGTAGATATTTCCATGGACATGCAGATGGCGGTGTAGATATTTCCATGTTTATACAGATAGCGGTGTAGTTATTTCCATGTTTACACAGATTGTGGTGTAGATATTTTCGTGTTTATACACATGACGGGGTAGATACTTCCATCTTTATGGAGCTGGTAGTGTAGATATTTTCATGTTTATAGAGATGGTGGTGTAGATATTTCCATATTTATAGAGATAGCGGTGTACATATTACCATCTTTCTACAGTTGGCAGTGTAGATATTTCCATGTTTATACAGATGGTCGTGTAGATATTTGCATATTTATACAGATGTCTGTGTAGATATTTCTACGTTTATACAGATGGCAGTGTGGATGTTTCCATGTTCCTACACATGACTGTGTAGGTACTTCCATGTTTATGCAGATGGCTTTGTAGATATTTCCATGTTTATAGAGAAAGCGGTGCAGATATTCCATGTTTATACAGATGGCGGTGTAGATATTTTGATGTTTATAGAGATAGCAATAGAGATATTTCCATGTTTATGCTGATAGCGATGAAGATATTTCCATGTTTATATTGATCGCGGTGTAGATATTTCCATGTTTATAGAGATGGCGGTGTATATATTTCCATGTTTATAGAGATAGCGTTGTAGATATTTCCTTGTTTATACAGATTGCGGTGTAGATATTTCCATGTTTATACAGATGGTGGTGTAGATATTTCCGTGTTTATACACATGGCGGAGTAGTTACTTCCATCTTTATGGAGATGGCAGTGTAGATATTTTCATGTTTATAGAGATGGCGGTGTAGATATTTCCATATTTACAGAGATAGCGGTGTAGATATTTCCATCTTTCTACAGATGACAGTGTAGATATTTCCATGTTTAAACAGATGGCGGTGTAGATATTTCCCTATTTATACAGATGTCTATGTAGATATTTCCATGTGTATACAGATGGTATTGTAGGTATTTCCATGTTTATACAGATGGTGGTGTAGATATTTCCATGTTTATTCAGATGACTGTGTAGATATTTCCATGTTTTTACAGATGGCAGTGTAGATATTTCAATGTTTATAGAGATAGCGCTGTAGATATTTCCATGTTTATACAGATAACGGAGGAGATATTTCCATGTTTATACAGACAGCAGTGGAGATATTTCCATATTTATACACATAGCGGTGTACATATTTCCATGTTTATAGAGACAGTGGTGTAGGTATTTCCATGTTTATACAGATAGCGGTGCAGATATTTCCATGTTTACACAGATGACTATGCAGATATTTCCATATTTATACAGAGGTCTTTTTAGATATTTCTATGTTAATACACATGGCAGTGTAGATGTTTCCATGTTCCTACACATGACTGTGTAGGTATTTCCATGTTTATACAGATGGCTTTGTAGATATTTCCATGTTTATAGAGATAGCGGTGTAGATATTTCCATGTTTATACAGATAGCGGTGTATATATTTCCATGTTTATAGAGATAGCGGTGTAGATATTTTCATGTTTATACAGACAGCGGTGAAGATATTTCCATGTTTATACAGACCGCGGTGTAGTTATTTCCATGTTTGTACAGATGGCGGTGTTGATATTTCCATCTATACACAGACAACCGTGTAGATATTTCCATGTTTATACAGATGGCGGCGCAGATATTTCTTTGGATATGTAGATGGTGGTGTAGATATTTCCATGTACATAGAGATAGCAGTGTAGTTATTTCCAAGTTTATATAGAGAGCGGTGTATGTATTCCCATGTATGTACACATGGCTGTGTAGTTATTTCCATGCATATACAGATGGCGGTGTAGATATTTCCATGTTTATACAGATAACTTTGTAAGTATTTCCATGTTTATACAGATGGTGGTGTAGATACTTTGATGTTTATAGAGATAGCAGTGGAGATATTTCAATGTTTATGCAGATAGCGGTGTAGATATTTCCATGTTTATACTGATCGCGGTGTAGATATTTCCATGTTTATAGAGATGGCGGTTTAGATATTTCCACGTTCATAGAGATAGCGGTGTTGATTTTTCCGTGTTTATAGAGATAGCGGTGTGGATATTTCCATGTTTATACAGATAGGTGTGTAGATACTTCCATGTTTATAGAGATGGCGGTGTAGATATTTCCATGTTTATATAGATCGCGGTGTAGATATTTCCATGTTTTTACAGATCATGGTGTAGATATTTCCATGTTTATTCATATCGCGGTGTTGATATTACCATGTTTATAGGGATTGCGATCCAAATATTTCCACATTTATACAGATAGCGGTGTAGTTATTAGCATGTTTATACAGATAGCGATGTAGATATTTCCATGTATAAACAGATGTCTGTGTATATATTTCCATGTTTAAACTGATGGCGGTGTAGATATTTCCTTGTTTATACAAATAGCGGAGTAGATATTTCCATGTTTATACAGATCACGGTGTAGATATTTCCTTGTTTATACAAATAGCGGTGTAGTTATTTCCATGCTTATACAGATAGCAGTGTAGATATTTCCTTGTTTATACAAATAGCGGTGTAGTTATTTCCATGTTTATACAGATCATGGTGTAGATATTTCCTTGTTTATACAAATAGCGGTGCAGTTATATCCATGTTTATACAGATAGCGGTATAGATATTTCCATGTATATACAGATGGCTGTGTAGATATTTCCATGTTTATACAGATGGCTGTGTAGATATTTCCATGTTTATACAGATGACTTCGTAGGTATTTCCATGTTTATACAGGTGGCGGTGTAGATATTTCAATGTTTATAGAGATAGCCTTGTAGATATTTCCATGTTTATACAGATAGCGGTGTAGATATTTCCATGTTTATACAGATCGTGGTTTTGATATTTCCATGTTTATACAGATCGCAGTGTAGATATTTCCATGTTTATACAGATAGCGGAGAAGATATTTCCATGTTTTTACAGATATCGGTGTAGATATTTCCATGTTTACACAGATTGGGGTGTAGATAATTCCATCTTTCTACAGATGGTATTGTAGATATTTCCATGTTTTTACTGATGGCGGCATAGATATTTCCATGGACATGCAGATGGCTGTGTAGATATTTCCATGTTTATGCAGATAGCGGGGTAGATATTTCCATGTTTACACAGCGGGTGGTGTAGGTATTTCCGTGTTTATACACATGGCGGACTAGATACTTCCATCTTTATGGAGATGGCAGTTTAGATATTTTCGTGTTATAGAGATGGAGGTGTAGATGTTTCCATATTTATAGAGATAGCGGTGTAGATATTTCCTTCTTTCTTCAGATGGCAGTGTAGTTATTTCCATGTTTATACAGATGGCGGTGTAGATATTTCCATATTTATACAGATGTCTGTGCAGATATTTCCATGTGTATACAGATGGCATTGTAGGTATTTCCATGTTTATACAGATGGTGATGTAGATATTTCCATGTTTATTCAGATGACTGTGTAGATATTTCCATGTTTTTACAGATGGCAGTGTAGCTATTTCAATGTTTATAGAGATGGCGCTGTAGATATTTCCATGTTTATACTGATAACGGTGGAGATATGTCCATGTTTATACAGACAGCAGTGGAGATATTTCCATCTTTATACACATAGCGGTGTACATATTTCCATGTTTATAGAGACAGCGGTGTAGGTATTTCCATGTTTATACAGATAGCGGTGCAGATATTTCCATGTTTATGCAGATGCCTATGCAGATATTTCCATATTTATACAGAGGGCTGTGTAGATATTCCTATGTTTATACAGATGGCAGTGTAGATATTTCCATGTTCCTACACATGACTGTGTAGGTATTTCCATGTTTATACAGATGGCTTTGTAGGTATTTCCATGTTTATAGAGATAGCGGTGCAGATATTTCCTTGTTTATACAGATAGCGGTGTATATATTTCCATGTTTATACAGATCGTGGTGTAGATATTTCCATGTTTATACAGATACCGGTGTAGATATTTCCATGTTTATACAGACCGCAGTGTAGATATTTCCATGTTTATAGAGATAGCAGTGTAGATATTTCCATGTTTGTACAGATGGCGGTGTTGATGTTTCCATCTATACACAGATTGCCGTGTAGGTATTTCTGTGTGTATACAGATGGCATTGTAGATATTTCCATGTTTATACAGATGGTGGTGAGGATATTTCCATGTTCACACAGATGACTGTATAGGTATTTCCATGTTTATACAGATGGCGGTGTAAATATTTCCATGTTTATACAGATCACGGTGTAGATATTTCCATGTTTATAGAGATAGCGGTGTAGATATTTCCATGTTTATAAAGATAGCGGTGTAGATATTTCCATGTTTATACAGACCGTGGTGTAGATATTTCCATGTTTATACAGATATCGGTGCAGATATTTCCATGTTTGTACAGAGGGCGGTGTTGATATTTCCATCTATACTCAGATGACCGTGTAGATATTTCCATGTTTATACAGATGGTGGTGCAGATATTTCCATGGATATGTAGATGGCGGTGTAGATATTTCCATGTTTATACAGATAGCGGTGTAGTTATTTTCATGTTCATATAGATAGCGGTGTAGATATTTCCATGTATGTACACATGGCAGTGTAGATATTTCCATGTTTATACAGATGATGGTGTAGATATTTCCATGTTTAAACAGATAACTTTCTAAGTATTTCCATGTTTATACTGATGGCAGTGTAGATATTTCGATATTTATAGAGATAGCAGTGGAGATATTTCCATGTTTATACAGGTAGCGGTGTAGATATTTCCATGTTTGTACTGATCGTGGTGTAGATATTTCGATGTTTATAGAGATGGCGGTGTAGATATTTCAATGTTCATAGAGATAGCGGTGTTGATTTTTCCATGTTTATAGAGATAGCGTTGTGGATATTTCCATGTTTATACAGTTATGTGTGTAGATATTTCCATGGTTATACAGATGGCGGTGTAGATATTTCCATGTTTATACAGATCACGGTGTGGATATTTCCTTGTTTATACAAATAGCGGTGTTGTTATTTCCATGTTCATACAGATAGCGGTGTAGATATTTTCATGTATATACAGATGGCTGTGTAGATATTTACATGTTTATACAGATGGCTGTGTAGGTATTTCCATGTTTATTCAGATGACTTTGTAGGTTTTTCCATGGTTATACAGATGGCGGTGTAGATGTTTCCATGTTTATAGAGATAGCTGTGTAGATATTTCCATGTTTATACAGTTGGCGGTGTAGATATTTCCATGTTTATATAGATGGTGGTGTAGATATTACCATGTTTATACAGATCGCGGTGTAGACATTTCCATGTTTATACAGATCGTGGTGAAGATATATCCATGTTTATACAGATCGCGGTGTAGGTATTTCCATGTTTATACAGATCGCGGTGTAGATATTTCCATGTTTATACAGATAGCGGTGTAAATATTTCCATGTTTATACAGATAGCGGTGTAGATATTTCCATGTTTATAGAGATAGCGGTGTAGGTATTTCAATGTTTATAGACATAGCGGTGTAGATACTTCCATGTTTATATAGATGGTGTTGTAAATATTTCCATGTTTCTACCGATAGCGGTGTTGGTATTTCCACGTTTATACAGATAGCGATGTAGATATTTCCGTGTTTCTACAGCTCGCGGTGCAGATATTTATATCTTTACACAGAAGGCATTGTATATATTTCCTTATTCACACAGATGGCGGTGTAGATGTTTCCATATTTATACAGATGGCGGAGTAGTTCCATGTTTATGGATATGGCAGTGTAGATATTTTCATGTTTATAGAGATGGCGGTGTAGATATTTCCATGTTTATAGAGATAGCAGTGTAGATATTTATATGTTTATACAGATGGCTGTGTAGATATTTCCATGTGTATACAGATGGCATTGTAGATATTTCCATGTTTATACAGATGACTCTATACGTATTTCCATGTTTTTACAGATGGTAGTGCAGATATTTCCATGTTTATAGAGATAGCTTTGTAGATATTTCCATGTTTGTACAGATGGCGGTGTTGATATTTCCATCTATACACAGATGGCCGTGTAGGTATTTCCATGTTTATACTGATGGCGGCGTAGATATTTCCATGGACATGCAGATGGCTGTGTGGATATTTCCATGTTTATGCAGATAGCGGTGTAGATATTTCCATGTTTACACAGAGGGTGGTGTAGGTATTTCCGTGTTTATACACATGGCGGAGTAGATACTTCCATCTTTATGGAGATGGCAGTGTAGATATTTTCATGTTTATAGAGATGGCGGTGTAGATATTTCCATGTTTATAGAGATGGCGGTGTAGATATTTCCATGTTTATACAGACCGCAGTGTAGATATTTCCATGTTTATAGAGATGGCGGTGTGGATATTTCCATGTTTATACAGTTAGGGTTGTAGATATCTCCATGTTTATAGAGATGGCGGTGAAGATATTTCTATGTTTATACAGATCACAGTGTAGATATTTCCTTGTTTATACAAATAGCGGTGTAGTTATTTCCATGTTTATACAGATAGCGGTGTAGATATTTCCATGTATATACAGATGGCTGTGTAGATATTTCCATGTTTATACAGATGGCTTTGTAGATATTTCCATGTTTATACAGATGACTTCGTAGGTATCTCCATGTTTATACAGATGGCGGTGTAGATATTTCCATGTTTATAGAGATAGCTGTGTAGATATTTCCATGTTTATACAGGTAGCGGTGTAGATATTTCCATGTTTATACAGATCGCAGTGTAGATATTTCCATGTTTATACAGATAGCGGTGTAGATATTTCCATGTTTATACAGATAGCGGTGTAGATATTTCCATATTTTTACAGATATCGGTGTAGATATTTCCATGTTTACACAGATTGCGGTGTAGATATTTCCATCTTTCTACAGATGGCATTGTAGATATATCCATGTTTATACAGATGGCGGTGTAGATATTTCCATGTTTATATAGATGGTGGTGTAGATATTACCATGTTTATACAGATTGCGGTGTAGATATTTCCAGGTTTATACAGATCGTATTGAAGATATTTCCATGTTTATACAGATCGCGGTGTAGATATTTCCATGTTTATACAGATAGCGGTGTAGATATTTCCATGTTTATAGAGATAGCGGTGTAGGTATTTCCATGTTTATAAACATAGCGGTGTAGATATTTCCATGTTTATATAAATGGTGTTGTAGATATTTCCATGTTTATACCGATAGCGGTGTCGGTGTTTCCACGTTTATGCAGATAGCGATGTAGATATTTCCATGTTTATACAGCTCGCGGTGCAGATATTTATATCTTTATACAGATTGCATTGTAGATATTTCCTTATTCACACAGATGGCGGTGTAGATGTTTCCATGTTTACGCAGATGGTGGAGTAGTTAGTTCCATGTTCATGGAGATGGCAGTGTAGATATTTTCATGTATATACAGATGGCGGTGTAGGTATTTCCATGTTTATAGAGATAGCAGTGTAGATATTTACATGTTTATACAGATGGCTGTGTAGATATTTCCATGTGTATACAGATGGCATTGTAGATATTTCCATGTTTGTAGAGATGACTGTATAGGTATTTCCATGTTTTTTCAGATGGCAGTGCAGATATTTCCATGTTTATAGAGATAGCGGTGTAGATATTTCCATCTTTCTACAGATGACAGTGTAGATATTTCCATGTTTTTACAGATGGCGGTGAAGATATTTCCCTATTTATACAGATGTCTGTGTATATATTTCCATGTGTATACAGATGGTATTATAGGTATTTCCATATATATACAGATGTGGTGTAGATATTTCCATGTTTATTCAGATGACTGTGTAGATATTTTCATGTTTTTACAGATGGCAGTGTAGATATTTCAATGTTTATAGAGATGGCGCTGTAGATATTTCCATGTTTATACAGATAACGGAGGATATATTTCCACGTTTATAAAGAGAGCAGTGGAGATATTTCCATGTTTATACACATAGCGGTGTACATATTTCCATGTTTATAGAGACAGCGGTGTAGGTATTTCCATGTTTATACAGATAGCGGTGCAGATATTTCCATGTTTATACAGATGCCTATGGAGATATTTCCATATTTATAGAGATGGCTGTGTAGGTATTTCTATGTTTATACAGATGGCAGTGTAGATATTTAAATGTTCCTACACATGACTGTGTAGGTATTTCCATGTTTATACAGATGTCTTTGTAGATATTTCCATGTTTATAGAGATAGCGGTGCAGATATTTCCATGTTTATACAGATAGCGGTGTAGATATGTCCATGTTTATAGAGATAGCGGTGTAGATATTTCCATGTTTATACAGATAGCGGTGTAGATATTTCCATGTTTATACAGATCACGGTGTAGATATTTCCATGTATATAGAGATAGCGGTGAAGATATTTCCATGTTTATACAGATAGCGGTGTAGATATTTCCATGTTTATACAGATCGCGGTGTAGATATTTCCATGTTTATACAGATAGCGGTGCAGATATTTCCATGTTTGTACAGATGGCGGTGTTGATATTTCCATCTATACACAGATGACCGTGTAGATATTTCCATGTTTATTCAGATTGTGGCGCAGATATTTCCATGGATATGTAGATGGCGGTGTAGATATTTCCATGTTTATACAGATAGCGGTGTAGTTATTTCCATGTTTATATGGATAGCGATGTAGATATTTCCATGTATATACACTTGGCTGTGTAGATATTTCCATGTTTATACAGATGGCGGTGTAGATATTTCCATGTTTATACAGAGAACTTTGTAAGTATTTCCATGTTTCTACAGACGGCGGTGTAGATATTTCAATGTTTATAGAGATAGCAGTGGAGATATTTCCATGTTTATACAGATCGCGGTGTAGATATTTCCATGTTTATACAGATAGCGGTGTAGATATTTCCATGTTTTTACAGATAGCGGTGCAGATATTTCCATGTTTACACAGATTGCGGTGTAGATATTTCCATCTTTCTACAGATGGCATTGTTGATATTTCCATGCTTATAAAGATGGCGGTGAAGATATTTCCATGTTTATGTAGATGGTGGTGTAGATATTACCATGTTTATACAGGTAGCGGTGTAGATATTTCCATGTTTATACAGATCATGGTGAAGATATTTCCATGTTTTTACAGATCGTGGTGTAGATATTTCCATGTTTATACAGATCACGGTGTAGACATTTCCATGTTTATAGAGATGGCGGGGTAGATATTTCCATGTTTATACAGATAGCGGTGTAGATATTTCCATGTTTATAGAGATAGCGTTGTAGGTATTTCCATGTTTATTGACATAGCAGTGTAGATATTTCCATGTTGGTATAGATGGCGTTGTAAATATTTCCATGTTTATACCGATAGCGGTGTTGGTATTTCCACGTGTATAAAGATAGCTATGTAGATTTTCCATGCTTATACAGCTCGCGGTGCAGATATTTATATCTTTATACAGATGGCATTGTAGATAGTTCCTTATTCACTCAGATGGCGGTGTAGATGTTTCCATGTTTATACAGATGGCCGAGTAGTTAGTTCCATGTTTATGGAGATGGCAGTGTAGATATTTTCATGTTTATAGAGATGACGGTGTAGATATTTACATGTTTATAGAGATAGCATTGTAGATATTTACATGTTTATACAGATGGCTGTGTAAATACTTCCATATGTATACAGATGGCATTGCAGATATTTCATGTTTATACAGATGACTGTATACGTATTTCCATGTTTTTACAGATGGCAGTGCAGATATTTCCATGTTTATAGAGATAGCGATGTAGATATTTCCATGTTTGCACAGATGGCGGTGTTGATATTTCCATCTATACACAGATGGCCGTGTAGATATTTGCATGTTTATACAGATGGCGGAGTAGATATTTCCATGGACATGCAGATGGCGGTGTAGATATTTCCATGTTTATACAGATAGCGGTGTAGTTATTTCCATGTTTACACAGATTGTGGTGTAGATATTTTCGTGTTTATACACATGACGGGGTAGATACTTCCATCTTTATGGAGCTGGTAGTGTAGATATTTTCATGTTTATAGAGATGGTGGTGTAGATATTTCCATATTTATAGAGATAGCGGTGTACATATTACCATCTTTCTACAGTTGGCAGTGTAGATATTTCCATGTTTATACAGATGGTCGTGTAGATATTTGCATATTTATACAGATGTCTGTGTAGATATTTCTACGTTTATACAGATGGCAGTGTGGATGTTTCCATGTTCCTACACATGACTGTGTAGGTACTTCCATGTTTATGCAGATGGCTTTGTAGATATTTCCATGTTTATAGAGAAAGCGGTGCAGATATTCCATGTTTATACAGATGGCGGTGTAGATATTTTGATGTTTATAGAGATAGCAATAGAGATATTTCCATGTTTATGCTGATAGCGATGAAGATATTTCCATGTTTATATTGATCGCGGTGTAGATATTTCCATGTTTATAGAGATGGCGGTGTATATATTTCCATGTTTATAGAGATAGCGTTGTAGATATTTCCTTGTTTATACAGATTGCGGTGTAGATATTTCCATGTTTATACAGATGGTGGTGTAGATATTTCCGTGTTTATACACATGGCGGAGTAGTTACTTCCATCTTTATGGAGATGGCAGTGTAGATATTTTCATGTTTATAGAGATGGCGGTGTAGATATTTCCATATTTACAGAGATAGCGGTGTAGATATTTCCATCTTTCTACAGATGACAGTGTAGATATTTCCATGTTTAAACAGATGGCGGTGTAGATATTTCCCTATTTATACAGATGTCTATGTAGATATTTCCATGTGTATACAGATGGTATTGTAGGTATTTCCATGTTTATACAGATGGTGGTGTAGATATTTCCATGTTTATTCAGATGACTGTGTAGATATTTCCATGTTTTTACAGATGGCAGTGTAGATATTTCAATGTTTATAGAGATAGCGCTGTAGATATTTCCATGTTTATACAGATAACGGAGGAGATATTTCCATGTTTATACAGACAGCAGTGGAGATATTTCCATATTTATACACATAGCGGTGTACATATTTCCATGTTTATAGAGACAGTGGTGTAGGTATTTCCATGTTTATACAGATAGCGGTGCAGATATTTCCATGTTTACACAGATGACTATGCAGATATTTCCATATTTATACAGAGGTCTTTTTAGATATTTCTATGTTAATACACATGGCAGTGTAGATGTTTCCATGTTCCTACACATGACTGTGTAGGTATTTCCATGTTTATACAGATGGCTTTGTAGATATTTCCATGTTTATAGAGATAGCGGTGTAGATATTTCCATGTTTATACAGATAGCGGTGTATATATTTCCATGTTTATAGAGATAGCGGTGTAGATATTTTCATGTTTATACAGATAGCGGTGAAGATATTTCCATGTTTATACAGACCGCGGTGTAGTTATTTCCATGTTTGTACAGATGGCGGTGTTGATATTTCCATCTATACACAGACAACCGTGTAGATATTTCCATGTTTATACAGATGGCGGCGCAGATATTTCTTTGGATATGTAGATGGTGGTGTAGATATTTCCATGTACATAGAGATAGCAGTGTAGTTATTTCCAAGTTTATATAGAGAGCGGTGTATGTATTCCCATGTATGTACACATGGCTGTGTAGTTATTTCCATGCATATACAGATGGCGGTGTAGATATTTCCATGTTTATACAGATAACTTTGTAAGTATTTCCATGTTTATACAGATGGTGGTGTAGATACTTTGATGTTTATAGAGATAGCAGTGGAGATATTTCAATGTTTATGCAGATAGCGGTGTAGATATTTCCATGTTTATACTGATCGCGGTGTAGATATTTCCATGTTTATAGAGATGGCGGTTTAGATATTTCCACGTTCATAGAGATAGCGGTGTTGATTTTTCCGTGTTTATAGAGATAGCGGTGTGGATATTTCCATGTTTATACAGATAGGTGTGTAGATACTTCCATGTTTATAGAGATGGCGGTGTAGATATTTCCATGTTTATATAGATCGCGGTGTAGATATTTCCATGTTTTTACAGATCATGGTGTAGATATTTCCATGTTTATTCATATCGCGGTGTTGATATTACCATGTTTATAGGGATTGCGATCCAAATATTTCCACATTTATACAGATAGCGGTGTAGTTATTAGCATGTTTATACAGATAGCGATGTAGATATTTCCATGTATAAACAGATGTCTGTGTATATATTTCCATGTTTAAACTGATGGCGGTGTAGATATTTCCTTGTTTATACAAATAGCGGAGTAGATATTTCCATGTTTATACAGATCACGGTGTAGATATTTCCTTGTTTATACAAATAGCGGTGTAGTTATTTCCATGCTTATACAGATAGCAGTGTAGATATTTCCTTGTTTATACAAATAGCGGTGTAGTTATTTCCATGTTTATACAGATCATGGTGTAGATATTTCCTTGTTTATACAAATAGCGGTGCAGTTATATCCATGTTTATACAGATAGCGGTATAGATATTTCCATGTATATACAGATGGCTGTGTAGATATTTCCATGTTTATACAGATGGCTGTGTAGATATTTCCATGTTTATACAGATGACTTCGTAGGTATTTCCATGTTTATACAGGTGGCGGTGTAGATATTTCAATGTTTATAGAGATAGCCTTGTAGATATTTCCATGTTTATACAGATAGCGGTGTAGATATTTCCATGTTTATACAGATCGTGGTTTTGATATTTCCATGTTTATACAGATCGCAGTGTAGATATTTCCATGTTTATACAGATAGCGGAGAAGATATTTCCATGTTTTTACAGATATCGGTGTAGATATTTCCATGTTTACACAGATTGGGGTGTAGATAATTCCATCTTTCTACAGATGGTATTGTAGATATTTCCATGTTTTTACTGATGGCGGCATAGATATTTCCATGGACATGCAGATGGCTGTGTAGATATTTCCATGTTTATGCAGATAGCGGGGTAGATATTTCCATGTTTACACAGCGGGTGGTGTAGGTATTTCCGTGTTTATACACATGGCGGACTAGATACTTCCATCTTTATGGAGATGGCAGTTTAGATATTTTCGTGTTATAGAGATGGAGGTGTAGATGTTTCCATATTTATAGAGATAGCGGTGTAGATATTTCCTTCTTTCTTCAGATGGCAGTGTAGTTATTTCCATGTTTATACAGATGGCGGTGTAGATATTTCCATATTTATACAGATGTCTGTGCAGATATTTCCATGTGTATACAGATGGCATTGTAGGTATTTCCATGTTTATACAGATGGTGATGTAGATATTTCCATGTTTATTCAGATGACTGTGTAGATATTTCCATGTTTTTACAGATGGCAGTGTAGCTATTTCAATGTTTATAGAGATGGCGCTGTAGATATTTCCATGTTTATACTGATAACGGTGGAGATATGTCCATGTTTATACAGACAGCAGTGGAGATATTTCCATCTTTATACACATAGCGGTGTACATATTTCCATGTTTATAGAGACAGCGGTGTAGGTATTTCCATGTTTATACAGATAGCGGTGCAGATATTTCCATGTTTATGCAGATGCCTATGCAGATATTTCCATATTTATACAGAGGGCTGTGTAGATATTCCTATGTTTATACAGATGGCAGTGTAGATATTTCCATGTTCCTACACATGACTGTGTAGGTATTTCCATGTTTATACAGATGGCTTTGTAGGTATTTCCATGTTTATAGAGATAGCGGTGCAGATATTTCCTTGTTTATACAGATAGCGGTGTATATATTTCCATGTTTATACAGATCGTGGTGTAGATATTTCCATGTTTATACAGATACCGGTGTAGATATTTCCATGTTTATACAGACCGCAGTGTAGATATTTCCATGTTTATAGAGATAGCAGTGTAGATATTTCCATGTTTGTACAGATGGCGGTGTTGATGTTTCCATCTATACACAGATTGCCGTGTAGGTATTTCTGTGTGTATACAGATGGCATTGTAGATATTTCCATGTTTATACAGATGGTGGTGAGGATATTTCCATGTTCACACAGATGACTGTATAGGTATTTCCATGTTTATACAGATGGCGGTGTAAATATTTCCATGTTTATACAGATCACGGTGTAGATATTTCCATGTTTATAGAGATAGCGGTGTAGATATTTCCATGTTTATAAAGATAGCGGTGTAGATATTTCCATGTTTATACAGACCGTGGTGTAGATATTTCCATGTTTATACAGATATCGGTGCAGATATTTCCATGTTTGTACAGAGGGCGGTGTTGATATTTCCATCTATACTCAGATGACCGTGTAGATATTTCCATGTTTATACAGATGGTGGTGCAGATATTTCCATGGATATGTAGATGGCGGTGTAGATATTTCCATGTTTATACAGATAGCGGTGTAGTTATTTTCATGTTCATATAGATAGCGGTGTAGATATTTCCATGTATGTACACATGGCAGTGTAGATATTTCCATGTTTATACAGATGATGGTGTAGATATTTCCATGTTTAAACAGATAACTTTCTAAGTATTTCCATGTTTATACTGATGGCAGTGTAGATATTTCGATATTTATAGAGATAGCAGTGGAGATATTTCCATGTTTATACAGGTAGCGGTGTAGATATTTCCATGTTTGTACTGATCGTGGTGTAGATATTTCGATGTTTATAGAGATGGCGGTGTAGATATTTCAATGTTCATAGAGATAGCGGTGTTGATTTTTCCATGTTTATAGAGATAGCGTTGTGGATATTTCCATGTTTATACAGTTATGTGTGTAGATATTTCCATGGTTATACAGATGGCGGTGTAGATATTTCCATGTTTATACAGATCACGGTGTGGATATTTCCTTGTTTATACAAATAGCGGTGTTGTTATTTCCATGTTCATACAGATAGCGGTGTAGATATTTTCATGTATATACAGATGGCTGTGTAGATATTTACATGTTTATACAGATGGCTGTGTAGGTATTTCCATGTTTATTCAGATGACTTTGTAGGTTTTTCCATGGTTATACAGATGGCGGTGTAGATGTTTCCATGTTTATAGAGATAGCTGTGTAGATATTTCCATGTTTATACAGTTGGCGGTGTAGATATTTCCATGTTTATATAGATGGTGGTGTAGATATTACCATGTTTATACAGATCGCGGTGTAGACATTTCCATGTTTATACAGATCGTGGTGAAGATATATCCATGTTTATACAGATCGCGGTGTAGGTATTTCCATGTTTATACAGATCGCGGTGTAGATATTTCCATGTTTATACAGATAGCGGTGTAAATATTTCCATGTTTATACAGATAGCGGTGTAGATATTTCCATGTTTATAGAGATAGCGGTGTAGGTATTTCAATGTTTATAGACATAGCGGTGTAGATACTTCCATGTTTATATAGATGGTGTTGTAAATATTTCCATGTTTCTACCGATAGCGGTGTTGGTATTTCCACGTTTATACAGATAGCGATGTAGATATTTCCGTGTTTCTACAGCTCGCGGTGCAGATATTTATATCTTTACACAGAAGGCATTGTATATATTTCCTTATTCACACAGATGGCGGTGTAGATGTTTCCATATTTATACAGATGGCGGAGTAGTTCCATGTTTATGGATATGGCAGTGTAGATATTTTCATGTTTATAGAGATGGCGGTGTAGATATTTCCATGTTTATAGAGATAGCAGTGTAGATATTTATATGTTTATACAGATGGCTGTGTAGATATTTCCATGTGTATACAGATGGCATTGTAGATATTTCCATGTTTATACAGATGACTCTATACGTATTTCCATGTTTTTACAGATGGTAGTGCAGATATTTCCATGTTTATAGAGATAGCTTTGTAGATATTTCCATGTTTGTACAGATGGCGGTGTTGATATTTCCATCTATACACAGATGGCCGTGTAGGTATTTCCATGTTTATACTGATGGCGGCGTAGATATTTCCATGGACATGCAGATGGCTGTGTGGATATTTCCATGTTTATGCAGATAGCGGTGTAGATATTTCCATGTTTACACAGAGGGTGGTGTAGGTATTTCCGTGTTTATACACATGGCGGAGTAGATACTTCCATCTTTATGGAGATGGCAGTGTAGATATTTTCATGTTTATAGAGATGGCGGTGTAGATATTTCCATGTTTATAGAGATGGCGGTGTAGATATTTCCATGTTTATACAGACCGCAGTGTAGATATTTCCATGTTTATAGAGATGGCGGTGTGGATATTTCCATGTTTATACAGTTAGGGTTGTAGATATCTCCATGTTTATAGAGATGGCGGTGAAGATATTTCTATGTTTATACAGATCACAGTGTAGATATTTCCTTGTTTATACAAATAGCGGTGTAGTTATTTCCATGTTTATACAGATAGCGGTGTAGATATTTCCATGTATATACAGATGGCTGTGTAGATATTTCCATGTTTATACAGATGGCTTTGTAGATATTTCCATGTTTATACAGATGACTTCGTAGGTATCTCCATGTTTATACAGATGGCGGTGTAGATATTTCCATGTTTATAGAGATAGCTGTGTAGATATTTCCATGTTTATACAGGTAGCGGTGTAGATATTTCCATGTTTATACAGATCGCAGTGTAGATATTTCCATGTTTATACAGATAGCGGTGTAGATATTTCCATGTTTATACAGATAGCGGTGTAGATATTTCCATATTTTTACAGATATCGGTGTAGATATTTCCATGTTTACACAGATTGCGGTGTAGATATTTCCATCTTTCTACAGATGGCATTGTAGATATATCCATGTTTATACAGATGGCGGTGTAGATATTTCCATGTTTATATAGATGGTGGTGTAGATATTACCATGTTTATACAGATTGCGGTGTAGATATTTCCAGGTTTATACAGATCGTATTGAAGATATTTCCATGTTTATACAGATCGCGGTGTAGATATTTCCATGTTTATACAGATAGCGGTGTAGATATTTCCATGTTTATAGAGATAGCGGTGTAGGTATTTCCATGTTTATAAACATAGCGGTGTAGATATTTCCATGTTTATATAAATGGTGTTGTAGATATTTCCATGTTTATACCGATAGCGGTGTCGGTGTTTCCACGTTTATGCAGATAGCGATGTAGATATTTCCATGTTTATACAGCTCGCGGTGCAGATATTTATATCTTTATACAGATTGCATTGTAGATATTTCCTTATTCACACAGATGGCGGTGTAGATGTTTCCATGTTTACGCAGATGGTGGAGTAGTTAGTTCCATGTTCATGGAGATGGCAGTGTAGATATTTTCATGTATATACAGATGGCGGTGTAGGTATTTCCATGTTTATAGAGATAGCAGTGTAGATATTTACATGTTTATACAGATGGCTGTGTAGATATTTCCATGTGTATACAGATGGCATTGTAGATATTTCCATGTTTGTAGAGATGACTGTATAGGTATTTCCATGTTTTTTCAGATGGCAGTGCAGATATTTCCATGTTTATAGAGATAGCGGTGTAGATATTTCCATCTTTCTACAGATGACAGTGTAGATATTTCCATGTTTTTACAGATGGCGGTGAAGATATTTCCCTATTTATACAGATGTCTGTGTATATATTTCCATGTGTATACAGATGGTATTATAGGTATTTCCATATATATACAGATGTGGTGTAGATATTTCCATGTTTATTCAGATGACTGTGTAGATATTTTCATGTTTTTACAGATGGCAGTGTAGATATTTCAATGTTTATAGAGATGGCGCTGTAGATATTTCCATGTTTATACAGATAACGGAGGATATATTTCCACGTTTATAAAGAGAGCAGTGGAGATATTTCCATGTTTATACACATAGCGGTGTACATATTTCCATGTTTATAGAGACAGCGGTGTAGGTATTTCCATGTTTATACAGATAGCGGTGCAGATATTTCCATGTTTATACAGATGCCTATGGAGATATTTCCATATTTATAGAGATGGCTGTGTAGGTATTTCTATGTTTATACAGACGGCAGTGTAGATATTTAAATGTTCCTACACATGACTGTGTAGGTATTTCCATGTTTATACAGATGTCTTTGTAGATATTTCCATGTTTATAGAGATAGCGGTGCAGATATTTCCATGTTTATACAGATAGCGGTGTAGATATGTCCATGTTTATAGAGATAGCGGTGTAGATATTTCCATGTTTATACAGATAGCGGTGTAGATATTTCCATGTTTATACAGATCACGGTGTAGATATTTCCATGTATATAGAGATAGCGGTGAAGATATTTCCATGTTTATACAGATAGCGGTGTAGATATTTCCATGTTTATACAGATCGCGGTGTAGATATTTCCATGTTTATACAGATAGCGGTGCAGATATTTCCATGTTTGTACAGATGGCGGTGTTGATATTTCCATCTATACACAGATGACCGTGTAGATATTTCCATGTTTATTCAGATTGTGGCGCAGATATTTCCATGGATATGTAGATGGCGGTGTAGATATTTCCATGTTTATACAGATAGCGGTGTAGTTATTTCCATGTTTATATGGATAGCGATGTAGATATTTCCATGTATATACACTTGGCTGTGTAGATATTTCCATGTTTATACAGATGGCGGTGTAGATATTTCCATGTTTATACAGAGAACTTTGTAAGTATTTCCATGTTTCTACAGACGGCGGTGTAGATATTTCAATGTTTATAGAGATAGCAGTGGAGATATTTCCATGTTTATACAGATCGCGGTGTAGATATTTCCATGTTTATACAGATAGCGGTGTAGATATTTCCATGTTTTTACAGATAGCGGTGCAGATATTTCCATGTTTACACAGATTGCGGTGTAGATATTTCCATCTTTCTACAGATGGCATTGTTGATATTTCCATGCTTATAAAGATGGCGGTGTAGATATTTCCATGTTTATGTAGATGGTGGTGTAGATATTACCATGTTTATACAGGTAGCGGTGTAGATATTTCCATGTTTATACAGATCGTGGTGAAGATATTTCCATGTTTTTACAGATCGTGGTGTAGATATTTCCATGTTTATACAGATCGCGGTGTAGACATTTCCATGTTTATAGAGATGGCGGTGTAGATATTTCCATGTTTATACAGATAGCGGTGTAGATATTTCCATGTTTATAGAGATAGCGTTGTAGGTATTTCCATGTTTATTGACATAGCAGTGTAGATATTTCCATGTTGGTATAGATGGCGTTGTAAATATTTCCATGTTTATACCGATAGCGGTGTTGGTATTTCCACGTGTATAAAGATAGCTATGTAGATTTTCCATGCTTATACAGCTCGCGGTGCAGATATTTATATCTTTATACAGATGGCATTGTAGATAGTTCCTTATTCACTCAGATGGCGGTGTAGATGTTTCCATGTTTATACAGATGGCCGAGTAGTTAGTTCCATGTTTATGGAGATGGCAGTGTAGATATTTTCATGTTTATAGAGATGACGGTGTAGTTATTTACATGTTTATAGAGATAGCATTGTAGATATTTACATGTTTATACAGATGGCTGTGTAAATACTTCCATATGTATACAGATGGCATTGCAGATATTTCATGTTTATACAGATGACTGTATACGTATTTCCATGTTTTTACAGATGGCAGTGCAGATATTTCCATGTTTATAGAGATAGCGATGTAGATATTTCCATGTTTGCACAGATGGCGGTGTTGATATTTCCATCTATACACAGATGGCCGTGTAGATATTTGCATGTTTATACAGATGGCGGAGTAGATATTTCCATGGACATGCAGATGGCGGTGTAGATATTTCCATGTTTATACAGATAGCGGTGTAGTTATTTCCATGTTTACACAGATTGTGGTGTAGATATTTTCGTGTTTATACACATGACGGGGTACATACTTCCATCTTTATGGAGCTGGCAGTGTAGATATTTTCATGTTTATACAGATGGTGGTGTAGATATTTCCATATTTATAGAGATAGCGGTGTACATATTACCATCTTTCTACAGTTGGCAGTGTAGATATTTCCATGTTTATACAGATGGTCGTGTAGATATTTGCATATTTATACAGATGTCTGTGTAGATATTTCTACGTTTATACAGATGGCAATGTGGATGTTTCCATGTTCCTACACATGACTGTGTAGGTACTTCCATGTTTATACCGATGGCTTTGTAGATATTTCCATGTTTATAGAGAAAGCGGTGCAGATATTCCATGTTTATACAGATGGCGGTGTAGATATTTTGATGTTTATAGAGATAGCAATAGAGATATTTCCATGTTTATGCAGATAGCGATGAAGATATTTCCATGTTTATATTGATCGCGGTGTAGATATTTCCATGTTTATAGAGATGGCGGTGTATATATTTCCATGTTTATAGAGATAGCGTTGTAGATATTTCCTTGTTTATACAGATTGCGGTGTAGATATTTCCATGTTTATACAGATGGTGGTGTAGATATTTCCGTGTTTATACACATGGCGGAGTAGTTACTTCCATCTTTATGGAGATGGCAGTGTAGATATTTTCATGTTTATAGAGATGGCGGTGTAGATATTTCCATATTTACAGAGATAGCGGTGTAGATATTTCCATCTTTCTACAGATGACAGTGTAGATATTTCCATGTTTAAACAGATGGCGGTGTAGATATTTCCCTATTTATACAGATGTCTATGTAGATATTTCCATGTGTATACAGATGGTATTGTAGGTATTTCCATGTTTATACAGATGGTGGTGTAGATATTTCCATGTTTATTCAGATGACTGTGTAGATATTTCCATGTTTTTACAGATGGCAGTGTAGATATTTCAATGTTTATAGAGATAGCGCTGTAGATATTTCCATGTTTATACAGATAACGGAGGAGATATTTCCATGTTTATACAGACAGCAGTGGAGATATTTCCATATTTATACACATAGCGGTGTACATATTTCCATGTTTATAGAGACAGTGGTGTAGGTATTTCCATGTTTATACAGATAGCGGTGCAGATATTTCCATGTTTACACAGATGACTATGCAGATATTTCCATATTTATACAGAGGTCTTTTTAAATATTTCTATGTTAATACAGATGGCAGTGTAGATGTTTCCATGTTCCTACACATGACTGTGTAGGTATTTCCATGTTTATACAGATGGCTTTGTAGATATTTCCATGTTTATAGAGATAGCGGTGTAGATATTTCCATGTTTATACAGATAGCGGTGTATATATTTCCATGTTTATAGAGATAGCGGTGTAGATATTTCCATGTTTATACAGATAGCGGTGAAGATATTTCCATGTTTATACAGACCGCGGTGTAGTTATTTCCATGTTTGTACAGATGGCGGTGTTGATATTTCCATCTATACACAGACAACCGTGTAGATATTTCCATGTTTATACAGATGGCGGCGCAGATATTTCTTTGGATATGTAGATGGTGGTGTAGATATTTCCATGTACATAGAGATAGCAGTGTAGTTATTTCCAAGTTTATATAGAGAGCGGTGTATGTATTCCCATGTATGTACACATGGCTGTGTAGTTATTTCCATGCATATACAGATGGCGGTGTAGATATTTCCATGTTTATACAGATAACTTTGTAAGTATTTCCATGTTTATACAGATGGTGGTGTAGATACTTTGATGTTTATAGAGATAGCAGTGGAGATATTTCAATGTTTATGCAGATAGCGGTGTAGATATTTCCATGTTTATACTGATCGCGGTGTAGATATTTCCATGTTTATAGAGATGGCGGTTTAGATATTTCCACGTTCATAGAGATAGCGGTGTTGATTTTTCCGTGTTTATAGAGATAGCGGTGTGGATATTTCCATGTTTATACAGATAGGTGTGTAGATACTTCCATGTTTATAGAGATGGCGGTGTAGATATTTCCATGTTTATATAGATCACGGTGTAGATATTTCCATGTTTTTACAGATCATGGTGTAGATATTTCCATGTTTATTCATATCGCGGTGTTGATATTACCATGTTTATAGGGATTGCGATCCAAATATTTCCACATTTATACAGATAGCGGTGTAGTTATTAGCATGTTTATACAGATAGCGATGTAGATATTTCCATGTATAAACAGATGTCTGTGTATATATTTCCATGTTTAAACTGATGGCGGTGTAGATATTTCCTTGTTTATACAAATAGCGGAGTAGACATTTCCATGTTTATACAGATCACGGTGTAGATATTTCCTTGTTTATACAAATAGCGGTGTAGTTATTTCCATGCTTATACAGATAGCAGTGTAGATATTTCCTTGTTTATACAAATAGCGGTGTAGTTATTTCCATGTTTATACAGATCATGGTGAAGATATTTCCTTGTTTATACAAATAGCGGTGCAGTTATTTCCATGTTTATACAGATAGCGGTATAGATATTTCCATGTATATACAGATGGCTGTGTAGATATTTCCATGTTTATACAGATGGCTGTGTAGATATTTCCATGTTTATACAGATGACTTCGTAGGTATTTCCATGTTTATACAGGTGGCGGTGTAGATATTTCAATGTTTATAGAGATAGCCTTGTAGATATTTCCATGTTTATACAGATAGCGGTGTAGATATTTCCATGTTTATACAGATCGTGGTTTTGATATTTCCATGTTTATACAGATCGCAGTGTTGATATTTCCATGTTTATACAGATAGCGGAGAAGATATTTCCATGTTTTTACAGATATCGGTGTAGATATTTCCATGTTTACACAGATTGGGGTGTAGATAATTCCATCTTTCTACAGATGGTATTGTAGATATTTCCATGTTTTTACTGATGGCGGCATAGATATTTCCATGGACATGCAGATGGCTGTGTAGATATTTCCATGTTTATGCAGATAGCGGTGTAGATATTTCCATGTTTACACAGCGGGTGGTGTAGGTATTTCCGTGTTTATACACATGGCGGACTAGATACTTCCATCTTTATGGAGATGGCAGTTTAGATATTTTCGTGTTATAGAGATGGCGGTGTAGATGTTTCCATATTTATAGAGATAGCGGTGTAGATATTTCCTTCTTTCTTCAGATGGCAGTGTAGTTATTTCCATGTTTATACAGATGGCGGTGTAGATATTTCCATATTTATACAGATGTCTGTGCAGATATTTCCATGTGTATACAGATGGCATTGTAGGTATTTCCATGTTTATACAGATGGTGATGTAGATATTTCCATGTTTATTCAGATGACTGTGTAGATATTTCCATGTTTTTACAGATGGCAGTGTAGCTATTTCAATGTTTATAGAGATGGCGCTGTAGATATTTCCATGTTTATACTGATAACGGTGGAGATATGTCCATGTTTATACAGACAGCAGTGGAGATATTTCCATCTTTATACACATAGCGGTGTACATATTTCCATGTTTATAGAGACAGCGGTGTAGGTATTTCCATGTTTATACAGATAGCGGTGCAGATATTTCCATGTTTATGCAGATGCCTATGCAGATATTTCCATATTTATACAGAGGGCTGTGTAGATATTCCTATGTTTATACAGATGGCAGTGTAGATATTTCCATGTTCCTACACATGACTGTGTAGGTATTTCCATGTTTATACAGATGGCTTTGTAGGTATTTCCATGTTTATAGAGATAGCGGTGCAGATATTTCCTTGTTTATACAGATAGCGGTGTATATATTTCCATGTTTATACAGATCGTGGTGTAGATATTTCCATGTTTATACAGATACCGGTGTAGATATTTCCATGTTTATACAGACCGCAGTGTAGATATTTCCATGTTTATAGAGATAGCAGTGTAGATATTTCCATGTTTGTACAGATGGCGGTGTTGATGTTTCCATCTATACACAGATTGCCGTGTAGGTATTTCTGTGTGTATACAGATGGCATTGTAGATATTTCCATGTTTATACAGATGGTGGTGAGGATATTTCCATGTTCACACAGATGACTGTATAGGTATTTCCATGTTTATACAGATGGCGGTGTAAATATTTCCATGTTTATACAGATCACGGTGTAGATATTTCCATGTTTATAGAGATAGCGGTGTAGATATTTCCATGTTTATAAAGATAGCGGTGTAGATATTTCCATGTTTATACAGACCGTGGTGTAGATATTTCCATGTTTATACAGATATCGGTGCAGATATTTCCATGTTTGTACAGAGGGCGGTGTTGATATTTCCATCTATACTCAGATGACCGTGTAGATATTTCCATGTTTATACAGATGGTGGCGCAGATATTTCCATGGATATGTAGATGGCGGTGTAGATATTTCCATGTTTATACAGATAGCGGTGTAGTTATTTTCATGTTCATATAGATAGCGGTGTAGATATTTCCATGTATGTACACATGGCAGTGTAGATATTTCCATGTTTATACAGATGATGGTGTAGATATTTCCATGTTTAAACAGATAACTTTCTAAGTATTTCCATGTTTATACTGATGGCAGTGTAGATATTTCGATATTTATAGAGATAGCAGTGGAGATATTTCCATGTTTATACAGGTAGCGGTGTAGATATTTCCATGTTTGTACTGATCGTGGTGTAGATATTTCGATGTTTATAGAGATGGCGGTGTAGATATTTCAATGTTCATAGAGATAGCGGTGTTGATTTTTCCATGTTTATAGAGATAGCGGTGTGGATATTTCCATGTTTTTACAGTTATGTGTGTAGATATTTCCATGGTTATACAGATGGCGGTGTAGATATTTCCATGTTTATACAGATCACGGTGTGGATATTTCCTTGTTTATACAAATAGCGGTGTTGTTATTTCCATGTTCATACAGATAGCGGTGTAGATATTTTCATGTATATACAGATGGCTGTGTAGATATTTACATGTTTATACAGATGGCTGTGTAGGTATTTCCATGTTTATTCAGATGACTTTGTAGGTATTTCCATGTTTATACAGATGGCGGTGTAGATGTTTCCATGTTTATAGAGATAGCTGTGTAGATATTTCCATGTTTATACAGTTGGCGGTGTAGATATTTCCATGTTTATATAGATGGTGGTGTAGATATTACCATGTTTATACAGATCGCGGTGTAGACATTTCCATGTTTATACAGATCGTGGTGAAGATATATCCATGTTTATACAGATCGCGGTGTAGGTATTTCCATGTTTATACAGATCGCGGTGTAGATATTTCCATGTTTATACAGATAGCGGTGTAGATATTTCCATGTTTATAGAGATAGCGGTGTAGGTATTTCAATGTTTATAGACATAGCGGTGTAGATACTTCCATGTTTATATAGATGGTGTTGTAAATATTTCCATGTTTATACCAATAGCGGTGTTGGTATTTCCACGTTTATACAGATAGCGATGTAGATATTTCCGTGTTTCTACAGCTCGCGGTGCAGATATTTATATCTTTACACTGAAGGCATTGTATATATTTCCTTATTCACACAGATGGCGGTGTAGATGTTTCCATATTTATACAGATGGCGGAGTAGTTCCATGTTTATGGATATGGCAGTGTAGATATTTTCATGTTTATAGAGATGGCGGTGTAGATATTTCCATGTTTATAGAGATAGCAGTGTAGATATTTATATGTTTATACAGATGGCTGTGTAGGTATTTCCATGTGTATACAGATGGCATTGTAGATATTTCCATGTTTATACAGACGACTCTATACGTATTTCCATGTTTTTACAGATGGTAGTGCAGATATTTCCATGTTTATAGAGATAGCTTTGTAGATATTTCCATGTTTGTACAGATGGCGGTGTTGATATTTCCATCTATACACAGATGGCCGTGTAGGTATTTCCATGTTTATACTGATGGCGGCGTAGATATTTCCATGGACATGCAGATGGCTGTGTGGATATTTCCATGTTTATGCAGATAGCGGTGTAGATATTTCCATGTTTACACAGAGGGTGGTGTAGGTATTTCCGTGTTTATACACATGGCGGAGTAGATACTTCCATCTTTATGGAGATGGCAGTGTAGATATTTTCATGTTTATAGAGATGGCGGTGTAGATATTTCCATGTTTATAGAGATGGCGGTGTAGATATTTCCATGTTTATACAGACCGCAGTGTAGATATTTCCATGTTTATAGAGATGGCGGTGTGGATATTTCCATGTTTATACAGTTAGGGTTGTAGATATCTCCATGTTTATAGAGATGGCGGTGAAGATATTTCTATGTTTATACAGATCACAGTGTAGATATTTCCTTGTTTATACAAATAGCGCTGTAGTTATTTCCATGTTTATACAGATAGCGGTGTAGATATTTCCATGTATATACAGATGGCTGTGTAGATATTTCCATGTTTATACAGATGGCTTTGTAGATATTTCCATGTTTATACAGATGACTTCGTAGGTATCTCCATGTTTATACAGATGGCGGTGTAGATATTTCCATGTTTATAGAGATAGCTGTGTAGATATTTCCATGTTTATACAGGTAGCGGTGTAGATATTTCCATGTTTATACAGATCGCAGTGTAGATATTTCCATGTTTATACAGATAGCGGTGTAGATATTTCCATGTTTATACAGATAGCGGTGTAGATATTTCCATATTTTTACAGATATCGGTGTAGATATTTCCATGTTTACACAGATTGCGGTGTAGATATTTCCATCTTTCTACAGATGGCATTGTAGATATATCCATGTTTATACAGATGGCGGTGTAGATATTTCCATGTTTATATAGATGGTGGTGTAGATATTACCATGTTTATACAGATTGCGGTGTAGATATTTCCAGGTTTATACAGATCGTATTGAAGATATTTCCATGTTTATACAGATCGCGGTGTAGATATTTCCATGTTTATACAGATAGCGGTGTAGATATTTCCATGTTTATAGAGATAGCGGTGTAGGTATTTCCATGTTTATAAACATAGCGGTGTAGATATTTCCATGTTTATATAGATGGTGTTGTAGATATTTCCATGTTTATACCGATAGCGGTGTTGGTGTTTCCACGTTTATGCAGATAGCGATGTAGATATTTCCATGTTTATACAGCTCGCGGTGCAGATATTTATATCTTTATACAGATTGCATTGTAGATATTTCCTTATTCACACAGATGGCGGTGTAGATGTTTCCATGTTTACGCAGATGGTGGAGTAGTTAGTTCCATGTTCATGGAGATGGCAGTGTAGATATTTTCATGTTTATACAGATGGCGGTGTAGGTATTTCCATGTTTATAGAGATAGCAGTGTAGATATTTACATGTTTATACAGATGGCTGTGTAGATATTTCCATGTGTATACAGATGGCATTGTAGATATTTCCATGTTTGTAGAGATGACTGTATAGGTATTTCCATGTTTTTTCAGATGGCAGTGCAGATATTTCCATGTTTATAGAGATAGCGGTGTAGATATTTCCATGTTTGTACAGATGGCGATGTTGATATTTCCATCAATACACAGATGGCCGTGTAGATATTTCCATGTTTATACAGATGGCGGCGTAGATATTTCCATGGACGTGCAGATGGCGGTGTAGATATTTCCATGTTTATACAGATAGCGGTGTAGATATTTCCATGTTTACACAGATGGTGGTGTAGATATTTCCGTGTTTATACAGATAACGGTGGAGATATTTCCATGTTTATACAGACAGCAGTGGAGATATTTCCATGTGTATACACATAGCGATGTACATATTTCCATGTTTATAGAGACAGCGGTTTAGGTATCTCCATGTTTATACAGATAGCGGTGCAGATATTTCCATGTTTATACAGATGCCTATGCAGATATTTCCATATTTATACAGAGGGCTGTGTAGATATTTCTAAGTTTATACAGTCGGCAGTGTAGATATTTCCATGTTCCTACACATGACTGTGTAGGTATTTCCATGTTTATACAGATGGCTTTTTAGATATTTCCATGTTTATAGAGATAGCAGTGCAGATATTTCCATGTTCATACAGATAGCGGTGTATATATTTCCATGTTTATACAGATCGTGGTGTAGATATTTCCATGTTTATACAGATACCGGTGTAGATATTTCCATGTTTATACAGACCGCAGTGTAGATATTTCCATGTTTATAGAGATAGCGGTGTGGATATTTCCATGTTTATACAGTTAGGGGTGTAGATATTTCCATGTTTATAGAGATGGCGGTGAAGATATTTCCCTGTTTATACAGATCACAGTGTAGATATTTCCTTGTTTATACAAATAGCGGTGTAGTTATTTCCATGTTTATACAGATAGCGGTGTAGATATTTCCATGTATATACAGATGGCTGTGTAGATATTTCCATGTTTATACAGATGGCTTTGTAGATATTTCCATGTTTATACCGATGACTTCGTAGGTATCTCCATGTTTATACAGATGGCGGTGTAGATATTTCCATGTTTATAGAGATAGCTTTGTAGATATTTCCATGTTTATACAGATAGCGGTGTAGATATTTCCATGTTTATACAGATCGCGGTGTAGATATTTCCATGTTTATACAGATAGCGGTGTAGATATTTCCATGTTTATACAGATAGCGGTGTAGATATTTCCATATTTTTACAGATATCGGTGTAGATATTTCCATGTTTACACAGATTGCGGTGTAGATATTTCCATCTTTCTACAGATGGCATTGTAGATATATCCATGTTTATACAGATGGCGGTGTAGATATTTCCATGTTTATATAGATGGTGGTGTAGATATTACCATGTTTATACAGACAGCGGTGTAGATATTACCATGTTTATACAGATTGCGGTGTAGGTATTTCCAGGTTTATACAGATCGTATTGAAGATATTTCCATGTTTAGACAGATCGCGGTGTAGATATTTCCATGTTTATACAGATAGCGGTGTAGATATTTCCATGTTTATAGAGATAGCGGTGTAGATATTTCCATGTTTATAGACATAGCGGTGTAGATATTTCCATGTTTATATAGATGGCGTTGTAGATATTTCCATGTTTATACCGATAGCGGTGTTGGTGTTTCCACGTTTATACAGATAGCGAGGTAGATATTTCCATGTTTATACAGCTCGCGTTGCAGATATTTATATCTTTATACAGATGGCATTGTAGATATTTCCTTATTCACACAGATGGCGGTGTAGATGTTTCCATGTTTACGCAGATGGTGGAGTAGTTACTTCCATGTTGATGGAGATGGCAGTGTAGATATTGTCATGTTTATACAGATGGCGGTGTAGATATTTCCATGTTTATAGAGATAGCAGTGTAGATATTTACATGTTTATACAGATGGCTGTGTAGATATTTCCATGTGTATACAGACGGCATTGTAGATATTTCCATGTTTATACAGATGACTGTATAGGTATTTGCATGTTTTTTCAGATGGCAGTGCAGATATTTCCATGTTTATAGAGATAGCGGTGTAGATATTTCCATGTTTGTACAGATGGCGATGTTGATATTTCCATCTATACACAGATGGCCGTGTAGATATTTCCATGTTTATACAGATGGCGGCGTAGATATTTCCATGGACGTGCAGATGGCGGTGTAGATATTTCCATGTTTATAGAGATAGCGGTGTAGATATTTCCATGTTTACACAGATGGTGGTGTAGATATTTCCGTGTTTATACACATGGCGGAGAAGATACTTCCATCTTTATGGAGATGGCAGTGTAGATATTTTCATGTTTATAGAGATGGCGGTGTACATATTTCCATATTTATAGAGATAGTGGTGTAGATATATTCATCTTTCTACAGATGGCAGTGTAGATATTTCCATGTTTATACATCTGGCTGTGTAGATATTTCCATATTTATACAGATGTCTGTGTAGATATTTCTATGTGTATACAGATGGTATTGTAGCTATTTCCATGTTAATACATATGGTGGTGTAGATATTTCCATGTTTATTCAGATGACTGTGTAGATATTTCCATGTTTTTACAGATGGCAGTGTAGATATTTCAATGTTTATAGAGATGGTGCTGTAGATATTTCCATGTTTATACAGATAACGGTGGAGATATTTCCATGTTTATACAGACAGCAGTGGAGATATTTCCATGTTTATACACATAGCGATGTACATATTTCCATGTTTATAGAGACAGCGGTTTAGGTATTTCCATGTTTATACAGATAGCGGTGTATATATTTCCATGTTTATACAGATCGAGGTGTAGATATTTCCATGTTTATACAGATACCGGTGTAGATATTTCCATGTTTAAACAGACCGCAGTGTAGATAGTTCCATGTTTATAGAGATAGCAGTGTGGATATTTCCATGTTTATACAGTTAGGGGTGTAGATATTTCCATGTTTATAGAGATGGCGGTGAAGATATTTCCATGTTTATACAGATCACAGTGTAGATATTTCCTTGTTTATACAAATAGTGGTGTAGTTATTTCCACGTTTATACAGATAGCGGTGTAGATATTTCCATGTATATACAGATGGCTGTGTAGATATTTCCATGTTTATACAGATGGCTTTGTAGATATTTCCATGTTTATACAGATGACTTCGTAGGTATCTCCATGATTATACAGATGGCGGTGTAGATATTTCCATGTTTATAGAGATAGCTGTGTAGATATTTCCATGTTTATACAGATAGCGGTGTAGATATTTCCATGTTTAAACAGATCGCGGTGTAGATATTTCCATGTTTATACAGATAGTGGTGTAGATATTTCCATGTTTATACAGATAGCGGTGTAGATATTTCCATATTTTTACAGATATCGGTGTAGATATTTCCATGTTTACACAGATTGCGGTGTAGTTATTTCCATCTTTCTACAGATGGCATTGTAGATATTTCCATGTTTATGCAGATGGCAGTGTAGATATTTCCATGTTTATATAGATGGTGGTGTAGATATTACCATGTTTATACAGATAGCGGTGTAGATATTACCATGTTTATACAGATAGCGGTGTAGATATTTCCATGTTTATACGGATCGTATTGAAGATATTTCCATGTTTATACAGATCGCGGTGTAGATATTTCCATGTTTATACAGATCACGGTGTAGATATTTCCATGTTTATACAGAGAGAAGTGTAGATATTTCCATGTTTATACAGATAGCGGTGTAGATATTTCCATGTTTATACAGATAGCGGTGTAGATATTTCCATGTTTATAGAGATAGCGGTGTAGGTATTTCCATGTTTATAGACATAGCGGTGTAGATATTTCCATGTTTATATAGATGGCGTTGCAGATATTTCCATGTTTATACCGATAGCGGTGTTGGTGTTTCCACGTTTATACAGATAGCGATGTATATATTTCCATGTTTATACAGCTCGCGGTGCAGATATTTATATCTTTATACAGATGGCATTGTAGATATTTCCTTATACACACAGATGGCGGTCTAGATGTTTCCATGTTTATACAGATGGTGGAGTAGTTAGTTCCATGTTTATGGAGATGGCAGTGTAGATATTTTCATGTTTATAGAGATGGCGGTGTAGATATTTCCATGTTTATAGAGATAGCAGTGTAGATAATTACATGTTTATACAGATGGCTGTGTAGATATTTCCATGTGTATACAGATGGCATTGTAGTTATTTCCATGTTTATACAGATGACTGTATAGGTATTTCCATGATTTTACAGATGGCAGTGCAGATATTTCCATGTTTATAGAGATAGCAGTGTAGATATTTCCATGTCTGTACAGATGGCGATGTTAATATTTCCATCTACACGCAGACGACCGTGTAGATATTTCCATGTTTATACAGATGGCGGCGTAGATATTTCCATGGACATGCAGATGGCGGTGTAGATATTTCCATGTTTATACAGATTGCGGTGTAGATATTTCCATGTTTACACAGATGTTGGTGTAGATATTTCCGTGTTTATACTCATGGCGGAGTAGATACTTCCATCTTTATGGAGATGGCAGTGTAGATATTTTCATGTTTATAGAGATGGCGGTGTACATATTTCCATATTTATAGAGATAGTGGTGTAGATATATTCATCTTTCTACAGATGGCAGTGTAGATATTTCCATGTTTATACATCTGGCTGTGTAGATATTTCCATATTTATACAGATGTCTGTGTAGATATTTCCATGTGTATACAGATGGTATTGTAGCTATTTCCATGTTTATACATATGGTGGTGTAGATATTTCCATGTTTATTCAGATGACTGTGTAGATATTTCCATGTTTTTACAGATGGCAGTGTAGATATTTCATTGTTTATAGAGATGGTGCTGTAGATATTTCCATGTTTATACAGATAACAGTGGAGATATTTCCATGTTTATACAGACAGCAGTGGTGATATTTCCATGTTTATACACATAGCGGTGTACATATTTCCATGTTTATAGAGACAGCGGTGTAGGTATTTCCATGTTTTACAGATAGCGGTGCAGATACTTCCATGTTTATACAGCTGCCTATGCAGATATTTCCATATTTATTCAGAGGGCTGTGTAGATATTTCTAAGTTTATACAGACGGCAGTGTAGATATTTCCATGTTCCTACACATGACTGTGTAGGTATTTCCATGTTTATACAGATGGCTTTGTAGTTATTTCCATGTTTATAGAGATAGCAGTGCAGATATTTCCATGTTTATACAGATAACGGTGTATATATTTCCATGTTTATACAGATCGTGGTGTAGATATTTCCATGTTTATACAGATACCAGTGTAGATATTTCCATGTTTATACAGACCGCAGTGTAGATATTTCAATGTTTATAGAGATAGCTGTGTGGAAATTTCCATGTTTATACAGTTAGGGGTGTAGATATTTCCATGTTTATAGAGATGGCGGTGAAGATATTTCCATGTTTACACAGATCACAGTGTAGATATTTCCTTGTTTATACAAATAGCGGTGTAGTTATTTCCATGTTTATACAGATAGCGGTGTAGATATTTCCATGTATATACAGATGGCTGTGTAGATATATCCATGTTTATACAGATGGCTTTGTAGATATTTCCATGTTTATACAGATGACTTCGTAGGTATCTCCATGATTATACAGATGGCGGTGTAGATATTTCCATGTTTATACAGATAGTGGTGTAGATATTTCCATGTATATACAGATAGCGGTGTAGATATTTCCATATTTTTACAGATATCGGTGTAGATATTTCCATGTTTACACAGATTGCGGTGTAGTTATTTCCATCTTTCTACAGATGGCATTGTAGATATTTCCATGTTTATACAGATGGCGGTGTAGATATTTCCATGTTTATATAGATGTTGGTGTAGATATTACCATGTTTATACAGATAGCGGTGTAGATATTACCATGTTTATACAGATAGCGGTGTAGATATTTCCATGTTTATACAGATCGTATTGAAGATATTTCCATGTTTATACAGATCGCGGTGTAGATATTTCCATGTTTATACAGATCACGGTGTAGATATTTCCATGTTTATACAGAGAGAAGTGTAGATATTTCCATGTTTATACAGATAGCGGTGTAGATATTTCCATGTTTATACAGATAGCGGTGTAGATATTTCCATGTTTATAGAGATAGCGGTGTAGGTATTTCCAAGTTTATAGACATAGCGGTGTAGATATTTCCATGTTTATATAGATGGCGTTGTAGATATTTCCATGTTTATACCGTTAGCGGTGTTGCTGTTTCCATGTTTATACAGATAGCGATGTAGATATTTCCATGTTTATACTGCTCGCGGTGCAGATATTTATATCTTTATACAGATGGCATTGTAGTTATTTCCTTATTCACACAGATGGCGGTGTAGATGTTTCCATGTTTATACAGATGGTGGAGTAGTTAGTTCCATGTTCATGGAGATGGCAGTGTAGATATTTTCATGTTTATACAGATGGCGGTGTAGATATTTCCATGTTTATAGAGATAGCAGTGTAGATATTTACATGTTTATACAGATGGCTGTGTAGATATTTCCATGTGTATACAGATGGCATTGTAGATATTTCCATGTTTATACAGATGACTGTATAGGTATTTCCATGTTTTTACAGATGGCAGTGCAGATATTTCCATGTTTATAGAGATAGCAGTGTAGATATTTCCATGTTTGTACAGATGGCGATGTTGATATTTCCATCTATACACAGATGGCCGTGTAGATATTTCCATGTTTATACAGATGGCGGCGTAGATATTTCCATGGACGTGCAGATGGCGTTGTAGATATTTCCATGTTTATACAGATAGCGGTGTAGATATTTCCATGTTTACACAGATGGTCTTGTAGATATTTCCGTGTTTATACACTTTTCGGAGTAGATACTTCCATCTTTATGGAGATGGCAGTGTAGATATTTTCATGTTTATAGAGATGGCGGTGTACATATTTCCATATTTATAGAGATAGTGGTGTAGATATATTCATCTTTCTACAGACGGCAGTGTAGATATTTCCATGTTTATAAATCTGGCTGTGTAGATATTTCCATATATATACAGATGTCTGTGTAGATATTTCCATGTGTATACAGATGGTATTGTAGCTATTTCCATGTTTATACATATGGTGGTGTAGATATTTCCATGTTTATTCAGATGACTGTGTAGATATTTCCAGGTTTTTACAGATGGCAGTGTAGATATTTCAATGTTTATAGAGATGGTGCTGTAGATATTTCCATGTTTGTACAGATAACAGTGGAGATATTTCCATGTTTATACAGACGGCAGTGGTGATATTTCCATGTTTATACACATAGCGGTGTACATATTTCCATGTTTATAGAGACAGCGGTTTAGGTATTTCCATGTTTATACAGATAGCGGTGCAGATATTTCCATGTTTATACAGATGCCTATGCAGATATTTCCATATTTATACAGAGGGCTGTGTAGATATTTCTAAGTTTATACAGACGGCAGTGTAGATATTTCCATGTTCCTACACATGACTGTGTAGGTATTTCCATGTTTATACAGATGGCTTTGTAGATATTTCCATGTTTATAGAGATAGCAGTGCAGATATTTCCATTTTTATACAGATAGCGGTGTATATATTTCCATGTTTATACAGATCGTGGTGTAGATATTTCCATGTTTATACCGATACCGGTGTAGATATTTCCATGTTTATACATACCACAGTGTAGATATTTCCATGTTTATAGAGATAGCTGTGTGGATATTTCCATGTTTATACAGTTAGGGGTGTAGATATTTCCATGTTTATAGAGATGGCGGTGAAGATATTTCCATGTTTATACAGATCACAGTGTAGATATTTCCTTGTTTATTCAAATAGCGGTGTAGTTATTTCCATGTTTATACAGATAGCGCTGTAGATATTTCCATGTATATACAGATGGATGTGTAGATATTTCCATGTTTATACAGATGGCTTTGTAGATGTTTCCATGTTTATACAGATGACTTCGTAGGTATCTCCATGTTTATACAGATGGCGGTGTAGATATTTCCATGTTTATAGAGATAGCTGTGTAGATATTTCCATGTTTATACAGATAGCGGTGTAGATATTTCCATGTTTATACAGATCGTGGTGTAGATATTTCCATGTTTATACAGATAGCGGTGTAGATATTTCCATGTTTATACAGATAGCGGTGTAGATATTTCCATATTTTTACAGATATCGGTGTAGATATTTCCAAGTTTACACAGATTGCGGTGTAGTTATTTCCATCTTTCTACAGATGGCATTGTAGATATTTCCATGTTTATACAGATGGCGGTGTAGATATTTCCATGTTTATATAGATGGTGGTGTAGATATTACCATGTTTATACAGATAGCGGTGTAGATATTACCATGTTTATACAGATAGCGGTGTAGATATTTCCATGTTTATACAGATCGTATTGAAGATATTTCCATGTTTATACAGATCGCGGTGTAGATATTTCCATGTTTATACAGATCACGGTGTAGATATTTCCATGTTTATACAGAGAGAATTGTAGATATTTCCATGATTATACAGATAGCGGTGTAGATATTTCCATGTTTATAGAGATAGCGGTGTAGGTATTTCCATGTTTATAGACATAGCGGTGTAGATATTTCCATGTTTATATAGATGGCGTTGTAGATATTTCCATGTTTAGACCGATAGCGGTGTTGTTGTTTCCATGTTTATACAGATAGCGATGTAGATATTTCCATGTTTATACAGCTCGCGGTGCAGATATTTATATCTTTATACAGATGGCATTGTAGTTATTTCCTTATTCACACAGATGGCGGTGTAGATGTTTCCATGTTTATACAGATGGTGGAGTAGTTAGTTCCAGGTTCATGGAGATGGCAGTGTAGATATTTTCATGTTTATAGAGATGGCGGTGTAGATATTTCCATGTTTATAGAGATAGCAGTGTAGATATTTACATGTTTATACAGATGGCTGTGTAGATATTTCCATGTGTATACAGATGGCATTGTAGATATTTCCATGTTTATACAGATGACTGTATAGTTATTTCCATGTTTTTACAGATGGCAGTGCAGATATTTCCATGTTTATAGAGATAGCAGTGTAGATATTTCCATGTTTGTACAGATGGCGATGTTGATATTTCCATCTATACACAGATGGCCGTGTAGATATTTCCATGTTTATACAGATCGCGGTGTAGGTATTTCCATGTTTATACAGATCACGGTGTAGATATTTCCATGTTTATACAGAGAGAAGTGTAGATATTTCCATGTTTATACAGATAGCGGTGTAGATATTTCCATGTTTATACAGATAGCGGTGTAGATATTTCCATGTTTATTGAGATAGCGGTGTAGGTATTTCCATGTTTATAGACATAGCGGTGTAGATATTTCCATGTTTATATAGATGGCGTTGTAGATATTTCCATGTTTATACCGATAGCGGTGTTGGTGTTTCCATGTTTATACAGATAGCGATGTAGATATTTCCATGTTTATACAGCTCATGGTGCAGATATTTCTATCTTTATACAGATGGCATTGTAGTTATTTCCTTATTCACACAGATGGCGGTGTAGATGTTTCCATGTTTATACAGATGGTGGAGTAGTTAGTTCCATGTTCATGGAGATGGCAGTGTAGATATTTTCATGTTTATACAGATGGCGGTGTAGATATTTCCATGTTTATAGAGATAGCAGTGTAGATATTTACATGTTTATACAGATGGCTGTGTAGATATTTCCATGTGTATACAGATGGCATTGTAGATATTTCCATGTTTATACAGATGACTGTATAGGTATTTCCATGTTTTTACAGATGGCAGTGCAGATATTTCCATGTTTATAGAGATAGCAGTGTAGATATTTCCATGTTTGTACAGATGGCGATGTTGATATTTCCATCTATACACAGATGGCCGTGTAGATATTTCCATGTTTATACAGATGGCGGCGTAGATATTTCCATGGACGTGCAGATGGCGGTGTAGATATTTCCATGTTTATACAGATAGCGGTGTAGATATTTCCATGTTTACACAGATGGTGGTGTAGATATTTCCGTGTATATACACATGGCGGAGTAGATACTTCCATCTTTATGGAGATGGCAGTGTAGATATTTTCATGTTTATAGACATGGCGGTGTACATATTTCCATATTTATAGAGAGAGTGGTGTAGATATATTCATCTTTCTACACATGGCAGTGTAGATATTTCCATGTTTATACATCTGGGTGTGTAGATATTTCCATATTTATACAGATGTCTGTGTAGATATTTCCATGTGTATACAGATGGTATTGTAGCTATTTCCATGTTTATACATATGGTGGTGTAGATATTTCCATGTTTATTCAGATGACTGTGTAGATATTTCCATGTTTTTACAGATGGCAGTGTAGATATTTCAATGTTTATAGAGATGGTGCTGTTGATATTTCCATGTTTATACAGATATCAGTGGAGATATTTCCATGTTTATACAGACAGCAGTGGTGATATTTCCATGTTTATACACATAGCGGTGTACATATTTCCATGTTTATAGAGACAGCGGTGTAGGTATTTCCATGTTTATACAGATAGCGGTGCAGATATTTCCATGTTTATACAGATGCCTATGCAGATATTTCCATATTTATACAGAGGGCTGTGTAGATATTTCTAAGTTTATACAGACGGCAGTGTAGATATTTCCATGTTTCTACACGTGACTGTGTAGGTATTTCCATGTTTATACAGATGGCTTTGTAGATATTTCCATGTTTATAGAGATAGCAGTGCAGATATTTCCATGTTTATACAGATAGCGGTGTATATATTTCCATGTTTATACAGATCGTGGTGTAGATATTTCCATGTTTATACAGATACCGGTGTAGATATTTCCATGTTTATACAGACCGCAGTGTAGATATTTCCATGTTTATAGAGATAGCTGTGTGGATATTTCCATGTTTATACAGTTAGTGGTGTAGATATATCCATGTTTATAGAGATGGCGTTGAAGATATTTCCATGTTTATACAGATCACAGTGTAGATATTTCCTTGTTTATACAAATAGCGGTGTAGTTATTTCCATGTTTATACAGATAGCTGTGTAGATATTTCCATGTATATACAGATGGCTGTGTAGATATTTCCATGTTTATACACATGGCTTTGTAGATATCTCCATGTTTATACAGATGACTTCGTAGGTATCTCCATGTTTATAGAGATGGCATTGTAGATATTTCCATGTTTATAGAGATAGCTGTGTAGGTATTTCCATGTTTATACAGATAGCGGTGTAGATATTTCCATGTTTATACAGATCGCGGTGTAGATATTTCCATGTTTATACAGATAGCGGTGTAGATATTTCCATGTTTATACAGATAGCGGTGTAGATATTTCCATATTTTTACAGATATTGGTGTAGATATTTCCAAGTTTACACAGATTGCGGTGTAGTTATTTCCATCTTTCTACAGATGGCATTGTAGATATTTCCATGTTTATACAGATGGCGGTGTAGATATTTCCATGTTTATATAGATGGTGTTGTAGATATTACCATGTTTATACAGATAGCGGTGTAGATATTACCATGTTTATACAGATAGCGGTGTAGATAGTTCCATGTTTATACAGATCGTATTGAAGATATTTCCATGTTTATACAGATCGTGGTGTAGATATTTCCATGTTTATACAGATCACGGTGTAGATATTTCCATGTTTATACAGACAGAAGTGTAGATATTTCCATGTTTATACAGATAGCGGTGTAGATATTTCCAAGTTTACACAGATAGCGGTGTAGATATCTCCATGTTTATAGAGATAGCGGTGTAGGTATTTCCATGTTTATAGACATAGCGGTGTAGATATTTCCATGTTTATATAGATGGCGTTGTAGATATTTCCATGTTTATACCGATAGCGGTGTTGGTGTTTCCATTTTTATACAGATAGCGATGTAGATATTTCCATGTTTATACAGCTCGCGGTGCAGATATTTATATCTTTATACAGATGGCATTGTAGTTATTTCCTTATTCACACAGATGGCGGTGTAGATGTTTCCATGTTTATACAGATGGTGGAGTAGTTAGTTCCATGTTCATGGAGATGGCAGTGTAGATATTTTCATGTTTATACAGATGGCAGTGTAGATATTTCCATGTTTATAGAGATAGCAGTGTAGATATTTACATGTTTATACAGATGGCTGTGTAGATATTTCCATGTGTATACAGATGGCATTGTAGATATTTCCATGTTTATACAGATGACTGTATAGGTATTGCCATGTTTTTACAGATGGCAGTGCAGATATTTCCATGTTTATAGAGATAGCAGTGTAGATATTTCCATGTTTGTACAGATGGTGATGTTGATATTTCCATCTATACACAGATGGCCGTGTAGATATTTCCATGTTTATACAGATGGCGGCGTAGATATTTCCATGGACGTGCAGATGGCGGTGTAGATATTTCCATGTTTATACAGATAGCGGTGTAGATATTTCCATGTTTACACAGATGGTGTTGTAGATATTTCCGTGTTTATACACATGGCGGAGTAGATAATTCCATCTTTATGGAGATGGCAGTGTAGATATTTTCATGTTTATAGAGATGGCGGTGTACATATTTCCATATTTATAGAGATAGTGGTGTAGATATATTCATCTTTCTACAGATGGCAGTGTAGATATTTCCATTTTTATACATCTGGCTGTGTAGATATTTCCATATTTATACAGATGTCTGTGTAGATATTTCCATGTGTATACAGATGGTATTGTAGCTATTTCCATGTTTATACATATGGTGGTGTAGATATTTCCATGTTTATTCAGATGACTGTGTTGATATTTCCATGTTTTTACAGATGGCAGTGTAGATATTTCAATGTTTATAGAGATGGTGCTGTAGATATTTCCATGTTTATACAGATAACGGTGGAGATATTTCCATGTTTATACAGACAGCTGTTGTGATATTTCCATGTTTATACACATAGCGGTGTACATATTTCCATGTATATAGAGACAGCGGTGTAGGTATTTCCATGTTTATACAGATAGCGGTGCAGATATTTCCATGTTTATAAAGATGCCTATGCAGATATTTCCATATTTATACAGAGGGCTGTGTAGATATTTCTAAGTTTATACAGACGGCAGTGTAGATATTTCCATGTTCCTACACATGACTGTGTAGGTATTTCCATGTTTATACAGATGGCTTTGTAGATATTTCCATGTTTATAGAGATAGCAGTGCAGATATTTCCATGTTTATACAGATAGCGGTGTATATATTTCCATGTTTATACAGATCGTGGTGTAGATATTTCCATGTTTATACAGATACCGGTGTAGATATTTCCATGTTTATACAGACCGCAGTGTAGATATTTCCATGTTTATAGAGATAGCGGTGTGGATATTTCCATGTTTATACAGTTAGGGGTGTAGATATTTCCATGTTTATAGAGATGGCGGTGAAGGTATTTCCATGTTTATACAGATCACAGTGTAGATATTTCCTTGTTTATACAAATAGTGGTGTAGTTATTTCCATGTTTATACAGATAGCGGTGTAGATATTTCCATGTATATACAGATGGCTGTGTAGATATTTCCATGTTTATACAGATGGCTTTGTAGATATTTCCATGTTTATACAGATGACTTCGTAGGTATCTCCATGTTTATACAGACGGCGGTGTAGATATTTCCATGTTTATAGAGATAGCTGTGTAGATATTTCCATGTTTATACAGATAGCGGTGTAGATATTTCCATGTTTATACAGATCGCGGTGTAGATATTTCCATGTTTATACAGCTCGCGGTGCAGATATTTCTATCTTTATACAGATGGCATTGTAGTTATTTCCTTATTCACACAGATGGCGGTGTAGATGTTTCCATGTTTATACAGATGGTGGAGTAGTTAGTTCCATGTTCATGGAGATGGCAGTGTAGATATTTTCATGTTTATACAGATGGCGGTGTAGATATTTCCATGTTTATAGAGATAGCATTGTAGATATTTACATGTTTATACAGATGGCTGTGTAGATATTTCCATGTGTATACAGAGGGCATTGTAGATATTTCCATGTTTATACAGATGACTGTATAGGTATTTCCATGTTTTTACAGATGGCAGTGCAGATATTTCCATGTTTATAGAGATAGCAGTGTAGATATTTCCATGTTTGTACAGATGGTGATGTTGATATTTCCATCTATACACAGATGGCCGTGTAGATATTTCCATGTTTATACAGATGGAGGCGGAGATATTTCCATGGACGTGCAGATGGCGGTGTAGATATTTCCATGTTTATACAGATAGCGGTGTAGATATTTCCATGTTTACACAGATGGTGGTGTAGATATTTCCGTGTTTATACACATGGCGGAGTAGATACTTCCATCTTTATGGAGATGGCAGTGTAGATATTTTCATGTTTATAGACATGGCGGTGTACATATTTCCATATTTATAGAGAGAGTGGTGTAGATATATTCATCTTTCTACACATGTCAGTGTAGATATTTCCATGTTTATACATCTGGCTGTGTAGATATTTCCATATTTATACAGATGTCTGTGTAGATATTTCCATGTGTATACAGATGGTATTGTAGCTATTTCCATGTTTATACATATGGTGGTGTAGATATTTCCATGTTTATTCAGATGACTGTGTAGATATTTCCATGTTTTTACAGATGGCAGTGTAGATATTTCAATGTTTATAGAGATGGTGCTGTAGATATTTCCATGTTTATACAGATAACAGTGGAGATATTTCCATGTTTATACAGACAGCAGTGGTGATATTTCCATGTTTATACACATAGCGGTGTACATATTTCCATGTTTATAGAGACAGCGGTGTAGGTATTTCCATGTTTATACAGATAGCGGTGCAGATATTTCCATGTTTATACAGATGCCTATGCAGATATTTCCATATTTATACAGAGGGCTGTGTAGATATTTCTAAGTTTATACAGACGGCAGTGTAGATATTTCCATGTTCCTACACATGACTGTGTAGGTATTTCCATGTTTATACAGATGGCTTTGTAGATATTTCCATGTTTATAGAGATAGCAGTGCAGATATTTCCATGTTTATACAGATAGCGGTGTATATATTTCCATGTTTATACAGATCGTGGTGTAGATATTTCCATGTTTATAGAGATAGCTGTGTAGATATTTCCATGTTTATACAGATAGCGGTGTAGATATTTCCATGTTTATACAGATCACGGTGTAGATATTTCCATGTTTATACAGATAGTGGTGTAGATATTTCCATGTTTATACAGATAGCGGTGTAGATATTTCCATATTTTTACAGATATCGGTGTAGATATTTCCATGTTTACACAGATTGCGGTGTAGTTATTTCCATCTTTCTACAGATGGCATTGTAGATATTTCCATGTTTATACAGATGGCGGTGTAGATATTTCCATGTTTATATAGATGGTGGTGTAGATATTACCATGTTTATACAGATAGCGGTGTAGATATTACCATGTTTATACAGATAGCGGTGTAGATATTTCCATGTTTATACAGATCGTATTGAAGATATTTCCATGTTTATACAGATCGTGGTGTAGATATTTCCATGTTTATACAGATCACGGTGTAGATATTTCCATGTTTATACAGAGAGAAGTGTAGATATTTCCATGTTTATACAGATAGCGGTGTAGATATTTCCAAGTTTATACAGATAGCGGTGTAGATATCTCCATGTTTATAGAGATAGCGGTGTAGGTATTTCCATGTTTATAGACATAGCGGTGTAGATATTTCCATGTTTATATAGATGGCGTTGTAGATATTTCCATGTTTATACCGATAGCGGTGTTGGTGTTTCCATGTTTATACAGATAGCGATGTAGATATTTCCATGTTTATACAGCTCGCGGGGCAGATATTTATATCTTTATACAGATGGCATTGTAGTTATTTCCTTATTCACACAGATGGCGGTGTAGATGTTTCCATGTTTATACAGATGGTGGAGTAGTTAGTTCCATGTTCATGGAGATGGCAGTGTAGATATTTTCATGTTTATACAGATGGCAGTGTAGATATTTCCATGTTTATAGAGATAGCAGTGTAGATATTTACATGTTTATACAGATGGCTGTGTAGATATTTCCATGTGTATACAGATGGCATTGTAGATATTTCCATGTTTATACAGATGACTGTATAGGTATTGCCATGTTTTTACAGATGGCAGTGCAGATATTTCCATGTTTATAGAGATAGCAGTGTAGATATTTCCATGTTTATACAGATAGCGGTGTAGATATTTCCATGTTTATACAGACCACGGTGTAGATATTACCATGTTTATACAGATAGCGGTGTAGATATTACCATGTTTATACAGATAGCGGTGTAGATATTTCCATGTTTATTCAGATCGCGGTGTAGATATTTCCATGTTTATGCAGATCACGGTGTAGATATTTCCATGTTTATACAGAGAGAATTGTAGATATTTCCATGTTTATACAGATAGCGGTGTAGATATCTCCATGTTTATACAGATAGCGGTGTAGATATTTCCATGTTTATAGAGATAGCGGTGTAGGTATTTCCATGTTTATAGACATAGCGGTGTAGATATTTCCATGTTTATATAGATGGCGTTGTAGATAATTCCATGTTTAGCCCGATAGCGGTGTTGGTGTTTCCATGTTTATACAGATAGCGATGTAGATATTTCCATGTTATACAGCTCGCGGTGCAGATATATATATCTTTATACAGATGGCATTGTAGTTATTTCCTTATTCACACAGATGGCGGTGTAGATATTTCCATGTTTATACAGATGGTGGAGTAGTTAGTTCCATGTTCATGGAGATGGCAGTGTAGATATTTTCATGTTTATAGAGATGGCGGTGTAGATATTTCCATGTTTATAGAGATAGCAGTGTAGATATTTACATGTTTATACAGATGGCTGTGTAGATATTTCCATGTGTATACAGATGGCATTGTAGATATTTCCATGTTTATACAGATGACTCTATAGGTATTTCCATGTTTTTACAGATGGCAGTGCAGATATTTCCATGTTTATAGAGATAGCAGTGTAGATATTTCCATGTTTGTACAGATGGCGATGTTGATATTTCCATCTATACACAGATGGCCGTGTAGATATTTCCATGTTTATACAGATGGCGGCGTAGATATTTCCATGGATGTGCAGATGGCGGTGTAGATATTTCCATGTTTATACAGATAGCGGTGTAGATATTTCCATGTTTACACAGATGGTGTTGTAGATATTTCCGTGTTTATACACATGGCGGAGTAGATAATTCCATCTTTATGGAGATGGCAGTGTAGATATTTTCATGTTTATAGAGATGGCGGTGTACATATTTCCATATTTATAGAGATAGTGGTGTAGATATATTCATCTTTCTACAGATGGCAGTGTAGATATTTCCATGTTTATACATCTGGCTGTGTAGATATTTCCATATTTATACAGATGTCTGTGTAGATATTTCCATGTGTATACAGATGGTATTGTAGCTATTTCCATGTTTATACATATGGTGGTGTAGATATTTCCATGTATATTCAGATGACTGTGTAGATATTTCCATGTTTTTACAGATGGCAGTGTAGATATTTCAATGTTTATAGAGATGGTGCTGTAGATATTTCCATGTTTATACAGATAACGGTAGAGATATTTCCATGTTTATACAGACAGCAGTTGTGATATTTCCATGTTTATACACATAGCGGTGTACATATTTCCATGTATATAGAGACAGCGGTGTAGGTATTTCCATGTTTATACAGATAGCGGTGCAGATATTTCCATGTTTATAAAGATGCCTATGCAGATATTTCCATATTTATACAGAGGGCTGTGTAGATATTTCTAAGTTTATACAGACGGCAGTGTAGATATTTCCATGTTCCTACACATGACTGTGTAGGTATTTCCATGTTTATACAGATGGCTTTGTAGATATTTCCATGTGTATAGAGATAGCAGTGCAGATATTTCCATGTTTATACAGATAGCGGTGTATATATTTCCATGTTTATACAGATCGTGGTGTAGATATTTCCATGTTTATAGAGATACCGGTGTAGATATTTCCATGTTTATACACACCGCAGTGTAGATATTTCCATGTTTATAGAGATAGCGGTGTGGATATTTCCATGTTTATACAGTTAGGGGTGTAGATATTTCCATGTTTGTAGAGATGGCAGTGAAGATATTTCCATGTTTATAGAGATCACAGTGTAGATATTTCCTTGTTTATACAAATAGCGGTGTAGTTATTTCCATATTTATACAGATAGCGGTGTAGATATTTCCATGTATGTACAGATGGCTGTGTAGATATTTCCATGTTTATACAGATGGCTTTGTAGATATTTCCATGTTTATACAGATGACTTCGTAGGTATCTCCATGTTTATACAGATGGCGGTGTAGATATTTCCATGTTTATAGAGATAGCTGTGTAGATATTTCCATGTTTATACAGATAGCGGTGTAGATATTTCCATGTTTATACAGATCGTGGTGTAGATATTTCCGTGTTTATACAGATAGCGGTGTAGATATTCCCATATTTTTACAGATATTGGTGTAGATATTTCCATGTTTACTCAGATTGCGGTGTAGTTATTTCCATCTTTCTACAGATGGCATTGTAGATATTTCCATGTTTATACAGATGGCGGTGTAGATATTTCCATGTTTATATAGATGGTGGTGTAGATATTACCTTGTTTATACAGATAGCGGTGTAGATATTACCATGTTTATACAGATAGCGGTGTAGATATTTCCATGTTTATACAGATCGTATTGAAGATATTTCCATGTTTATACAGATCGTGGTGTAGATATTTCCATGTTTATACAGATCACGGTGTAGATATTTCCATGTTTATACAGAGAGAAGTGTAGATATTTCCATGTTTATACAGATAGCGGTGTAGATATTTCCAAGTTTATACAGATAGCGGTGTAGATATCTCCATGTTTATAGAGATAGCGGTGTAGGTATTTCCATGTTTATAGACATAGCGGTGTAGATATTTCCATGTTTATATAGATGGCGTTGTAGATATTTCCATGTTTATACCGATAGCGGTGTTGGTGTTTCCATGTTTATACAGATAGCGATGTAGATATTTCCATGTTTATACAGCTCGCGGTGCAGATATTTATATCTTTATACAGATGGCATTGTAGTTATTTCCTTATTCACACAGATGGCGGTGTAGATGTTTCCATGTTTATACAGATAGAGGAGTAGTTAGTTCCATGTTCATGGAGATGGCAGTGTAGATATTTTCATGTTTATACAGATGGCAGTGTAGATATTTCCATGTTTATAGAGATAGCAGTGTAGATATTTACATGTTTATACAGATGGCTGTGTAGATATTTCCATGTGTATACAGATGGCATTGTAGATATTTCCATGTTTATACAGATGACTGTATAGGTATTGCCATGTTTGTACAGATGGCAGTGCAGATATTTCCATGTTTATAGAGATAGCAGTGTAGATATTTCCATGTTTGTACAGATGGCGATGTTGATATTTCCATCTATACACAGATGGCCGTGTAGATATTTCCATGATTACACAGATGGCGGCGTAGATATTTCCATGGACGTGCAGATGGCGGTGTAGATATTTCCATGTTTATACAGATAGCGGTGTAGATATTTCCATGTTTACACAGATGGTGTTGTAGATATTTCCGTGTTTATACACATGGCGGAGTAGATACTTCCATCTTTATGGAGATGGCAGTGTAGATATTTTCATGTTTATAGAGATGGCGGTGTACATATTTCCATATTTATAGAGATAGTGGTGTAGATATATTCATCTTTCTACAGATGGCAGTGTAGATATTTCCATGTTTATACATCTGGCTGTGTAAATATTTCCATATTTATACAGATGTCTGTGTAGATATTTCCATGTGTATACAGATGGTATTGTAGCTATTTCCATGTTTATACATATGGTGGTGTAGATATTTCCATGTTTATTCAGATGACTGTGTTGATATTTCCATGTTTTTACAGATGGCAGTGTAGATATTTCAATGTTTATAGAGATGGTGCTGTAGATATTTCCATGTTTATACAGATAACGGTGGAGATATTTCCATGTTTATACAGACAGCTGTTGTGATATTTCCATGTTTATACACATAGCGGTGTACATATTTCCATGTATATAGAGACAGCGGTGTAGGTATTTCCATGTTTATACAGATAGCGGTGCAGATATTTCCATGTTTATAAAGATGCCTATGCAGATATTTCCATATTTATACAGAGGGCTGTGTAGATATTTCTAAGTTTATACAGACGGCAGTGTAGATATTTCCATGTTCCTACACATGACTGTGTAGGTATTTCCATGTTTATACAGATGGCTTTGTAGATATTTCCATGTGTATAGAGATAGCAGTGCAGATATTTCCATGTTTATACAGATAGCGGTGTATATATTTCCATGTTTATACAGATCGTGGTGTAGATATTTCCATGTTTATACAGATACCGGTGTAGATATTTCCATGTTTATACAGACCGCAGTGTAGATATTTCCATGTTTATAGAGATAGCGGTGTGGATATTTCCATGTTTATACAGTTAGGGGTGTAGATATTTCCATGTTTATAGAGATGGCGGTGAAGATATTTCCATGTTTATACAGATCACAGTGTAGATATTTCCTTGTTTATACAAATAGTGGTGTAGTTATTTCCATGTTTATACAGATAGCGGTGTAGATATTTCCATGTATATACAGATGGCTGTGTAGATATTTCCATGTTTATACAGATGGCTTTGTAGATATTTCCATGTTTATACAGATGACTTCGTAGGTATCTCCATGTTTATACAGATGGCGGTGTAGATATTTCCATGTTTATAGAGATAGCTGTGTAGATATTTCCATGTTTATACAGATAGCGGTGTAGATATTTCCATGTTTATACAGATCGCGGTGTAGATATTTCCATGTTTATACAGCTCGCGGTGCAGATATTTCTATCTTTATACAGATGGCATTGTAGTTATTTCCTTATTCACACAGATGGCGGTGTAGATGTTTCCATGTTTATACAGATGGTGGAGTAGTTAGTTCCATGTTCATGGAGATGGCAGTGTAGATATTTTCATGTTTATACAGATGGCGGTGTAGATATTTCCATGTTTATAGAGATAGCATTGTAGATATTTACATGTTTATACAGATGGCTGTGTAGATATTTCCATGTGTATACAGATGGCATTGTAGATATTTCCATGTTTATACAGATGACTGTATAGGTATTTCCATGTTTTTACAGATGGCAGTGCAGATATTTCCATGTTTATAGAGATAGCAGTGTAGATATTTCCATGTTTGTACAGATGGTGATGTTGATATTTCCATCTATACACAGATGGCCGTGTAGATATTTCCATGTTTATACAGATGGAGGCGTAGATATTTCCATGGACGTGCAGATGGCGGTGTAGATATTTCCATGTTTATACAGATAGCTGTGTAGATATTTCCATGTTTACACAGATGGTGGTGTAGATATTTCCGTGTTTATACACATGGCGGAGTAGATACTTCCATCTTTATGGAGATGGCAGTGTAGATATTTTCATGTTTATAGACATGGCGGTGTACATATTTCCATATTTATAGAGAGAGTGGTGTAGATATATTCATCTTTCTACACATGTCAGTGTAGATATTTCCATGTTTATACATCTGGCTGTGTAGATATTTCCATATTTATACAGATGTCTGTGTAGATATTTCCATGTGTATACAGATGGTATTGTAGCTATTTCCATGTTTATACATATGGTGGTGTAGATATTTCCATGTTTATTCAGATGACTGTGTAGATATTTCCATGTATTTAAAGATGGCAGTGTAGATATTTCAATGTTTATAGAGATGGTGCTGTAGATATTTCCATGTTTATACAGATAACAGTGGAGATATTTCCATGTTTATACAGACAGCAGTGGTGATATTTCCATGTTTATACACATAGCGGTGTACATATTTCCATGTTTATAGAGACAGCGGTGTAGGTATTTCCATGTTTATACAGATAGCGGTGCAGATATTTCCATGTTTATACAGATGCCTATGCAGATATTTCCATATTTATACAGAGGGCTGTGTAGATATTTCTAAGTTTATACAGACGGCAGTGTAGATATTTCCATGTTCATACACATGACTGTGTAGGTATTTCCATGTTTATACAGATGGCTTTGTAGATATTTCCATGTTTATAGAGATAGCAGTGCAGATATTTCCATGTTTATACAGATAGCGGTGTATATATTTCCATGTTTATACAGATCGTGGTGTAGATATTTCCATGTTTATACAGATACCGGTGTAGATATTTCCATGTTTATACAGACCGCAGTGTAGATATTTCCATGTTTATAGAGATAGCTGTGTGGATATTTCCATGTTTATACAGTTAGGGGTGTAGATATATCCATGTTTATAGAGATGGCGGTGAAGATATTTCCATGTTTATACAGATCACAGTGTAGATATTTCCTTGTTTATACAAATAGCGGTGTAGTTATTTCCATGTTTATACAGATAGCGGTGTAGATATTTCCGTGTATATACAGATGGCTGTGTAGATATTTCCATGTTTATACAGATGGCTTTGTAGATATCTCCATGTTTATACAGATGACTTCGTAGGTATCTCCATGTTTATACAGATGGCAGTGTAGATATTTCCATGTTTATAGAGATAGCTGTGTAGATATTTCCATGTTTATACAGATAGCGGTGTAGATATTTCCATGTTTATACAGATCGCGGTGTAGATATTTCCATGTTTATACAGATAGCGGTGTAGATATTTCCATGTTTATACAGATAGCGGTGTAGATATTTCCATATTTTTACAGATATTGGTGTAGATATTTCCAAGTTTACACAGATTGCGGTGTAGCTATTTCCATCTTTCTACAGATGGCATTGTAGATATTTCCATGTTTATACAGATGGCGGTGTAGATATTTCCATGTTTATATAGATGGTGGTGTAGATATTACCATGTTTATACAGATAGCGGTGTAGATATTACCATGTTTATACAGATAGCGGTGTAGATATTTCCATGTTTATACAGATCGTATTGAAGATATTTCCATGTTTATACAGATCGCGGTGTAGATATTTCCATGTTTATGCAGATCACGGTGTAGATATTTCCATGTTTATACAGAGAGAATTGTAGATATTTCCATGTTTATACAGATAGCGGTGTAGATATCTCCATGTTTATACAGATAGCGGTGTAGATATTTCCATGTTTATAGAGATAGCGGTGTAGGTATTTCCATGTTTATAGACATAGCGGTGTAGATATTTCCATGTTTATATAGATGGCGTTGTAGATAATTCCATGTTTAGCCCGATAGCGGTGTTGGTGTTTCCATGTTTATACAGATAGCGATGTAGATATTTCCATGTTATACAGCTCGCGGTGCAGATATATATATCTTTATACAGATGGCATTGTAGTTATTTCCTTATTCACACAGATGGCGGTGTAGATATTTCCATGTTTATACAGATGGTGGAGTAGTTAGTTCCATGTTCATGGAGATGGCAGTGTAGATATTTTCATGTTTATAGAGATGGCGGTGTAGATATTTCCATGTTTATAGAGATAGCAGTGTAGATATTTACATGTTTATACAGATGGCTGTGTAGATATTTCCATGTGTATACAGATGGCATTGTAGATATTTCCATGTTTATACAGAAGACTCTATAGGTATTTCCATGTTTTTACAGATGGCAGTGCAGATATTTCAATGTTTATAGAGATAGCAGTGTAGATATTTCCATGTTTGTACAGATGGCGATGTTGATATTTCCATCTATACACAGATGGCCGTGTAGATATTTCCATGTTTATACAGATGGCGGCGTAGATATTTCCATGGACGTGCAGATGGCGGTGTAGATATTTCCATGTTTATACAGATAGCGGTGTAGATATTTCCATGTTTACACAGATGGTGTTGTAGATATTTCCGTGTTTATACACATGGCGGAGTAGATAATTCCATCTTTATGGAGATGGCAGTGTAGATATTTTCATGTTTATAGAGATGGCGGTGTACATATTTCCATATTTATAGAGATAGTGGTGTAGATATATTCATCTTTCTACAGATGGCAGTGTAGATATTTCCATGTTTATACATCTGGCTGTGTAGATATTTCCATATTTATACAGATGTCTGTGTAGATATTTCCATGTGTATACAGATGGTATTGTAGCTATTTCCATGTTTATACATATGGTGGTGTAGATATTTCCATGTTTATTCAGATGACTGTGTAGATATTTCCATGTTTTTACAGATGGCAGTGTAGATATTTCAATGTTTATAGAGATGGTGCTGTAGATATTTCCATGTTTATACAGATAACGGTAGAGATATTTCCATGTTTATACAGACAGCAGTTGTGATATTTCCATGTTTATACACATAGCGGTGTACATATTTCCATGTATATAGAGACAGCGGTGTAGGTATTTCCATGTTTATACAGATAGCGGTGCAGATATTTCCATGTTTATAAAGATGCCTATGCAGATATTTCCATATTTATACAGAGGGCTGTGTAGATATTTCTAAGTTTATACAGATGGCAGTGTAGATATTTCCATGTTCCTACACATGACTGTGTAGGTATTTCCATGTTTATACAGATGGCTTTGTAGATATTTCCATGTGTATAGAGATAGCAGTGCAGATATTTCCATGTTTATACAGATAGCGGTGTATATATTTCCATGTTTATACAGATCGTGGTGTAGATATTTCCATGTTTATAGAGATACCGGTGTAGATATTTCCATGTTTATACACACCGCAGTGTAGATATTTCCATGTTTATAGAGATAGCGGTGTGGATATTTCCATGTTTATACAGTTAGGGGTGTAGATATTTCCATGTTTGTAGAGATGGCAGTGAAGATATTTCCATGTTTATAGAGATCACAGTGTAGATATTTCCTTGTTTATACAAATAGCGGTGTAGTTATTTCCATATTTATACAGATAGCGGTGTAGATATTTCCATGTATGTACAGATGGCTGTGTAGATATTTCCATGTTTATACAGATGGCTTTGTAGATATTTCCATGTTTATACAGATGACTTCGTAGGTATCTCCATGTTTATACAGATGGCGGTGTAGATATTTCCATGTTTATAGAGATAGCTGTGTAGATATTTCCATGTTTATACAGATAGCGGTGTAGATATTTCCATGTTTATACAGATCGTGGTGTAGATATTTCCGTGTTTATACAGATAGCGGTGTAGATATTTCCATATTTTTACAGATATTGGTGTAGATATTTCCATGTTTACTCAGATTGCGGTGTAGTTATTTCCATCTTTCTACAGATGGCATTGTAGATATTTCCATGTTTATACAGATGGCGGTGTAGATATTTCCATGTTTATATAGATGGTGGTGTAGATATTACCTTGTTTATACAGATAGCGGTGTAGATATTACCATGTTTATACAGATAGCGGTGTAGATATTTCCATGTTTATACAGATCGTATTGAAGATATTTCCATGTTTATACAGATCGTGGTGTAGATATTTCCATGTTTATACAGATCACGGTGTAGATATTTCCATGTTTATACAGAGAGAAGTGTAGATATTTCCATGTTTATACAGATAGCGGTGTAGATATTTCCAAGTTTATACAGATAGCGGTGTAGATATCTCCATGTTTATAGAGATAGCGGTGTAGGTATTTCCATGTTTATAGACATAGCGGTGTAGATATTTCCATGTTTATATAGATGGCGTTGTAGATATTTCCATGTTTATACCGATAGCGGTGTTGGTGTTTCCATGTTTATACAGATAGCGATGTAGATATTTCCATGTTTATACAGCTCGCGGTGCAGATATTTATATCTTTATACAGATGGCATTGTAGTTGTTTCCTTATTCACACAGATGGCGGTGTAGATGTTTCCATGTTTATACAGATAGAGGAGTAGTTAGTTCCATGTTCATGGAGATGGCAGTGTAGATATTTTCATGTTTATACAGATGGCAGTGTAGATATTTCCATGTTTATAGAGATAGCAGTGTAGATATTTACATGTTTATACAGATGGCTGTGTAGATATTTCCATGTGTATACAGATGGCATTGTAGATATTTCCATGTTTATACAGATGACTGTATAGGTATTGCCATGTTTTTACAGATGGCAGTGCAGATATTTCCATGTTTATAGAGATAGCAGTGTAGATATTTCCATGTTTGTACAGATGGTGATGTTGATATTTCCATCTATACACAGATGGCCGTGTAGATATTTCCATGTTTATACAGATGGCGGCGTAGATATTTCCATGGACGTGCTGATGGCGGTGTAGATATTTCCATGTTTATACAGATAGCGGTGTAGATATTTCCATGTTTACTCAGATGGTGTTGTAGATATTTCCGTGTTTATACACATGGCGGAGTAGATACTTCCATCTTTATGGAGATGGCAGTGTAGATATTTTCATGTTTATAGAGATGGCGGTGTACATATTTCCATATTTATAGAGATAGTGGTGTAGATATATTGATCTTTCTACAGATGGCAGTGTAGATATTTCCATGTTTATACATCTGGCTGTGTAGATATTTCCATATTTATACAGATGTCTGTGTAGATATTTCCATGTGTATACAGATGGTATTGTAGCTATTTCCATGTTTATACATATGGTGGTGTAGATATTTCCATGTGTATACAGATGGTATTGTAGCTATTTCCATGTTTATACATATGGTGGTGTAGATATTTCCATGTTTATTCAGATGACTGTGTTGATATTTCCATGTTTTTACAGATGGCAGTGTAGATATTTCAATGTTTATAGAGATGGTGCTGTAGATATTTCCATGTTTATACAGATAACGGTGGAGATATTTCCATGTTTATACAGACAGCTGTTGTGATATTTCCATGTTTATACACATAGCGGTGTACATATTTCCATGTATATAGAGACAGCGGTGTAGGTATTTCCATGTTTATACAGATAGCGGTGCAGATATTTCCATGTTTATAAAGATGCCTATGCAGATATTTCCATATTTATACAGAGGGCTGTGTAGATATTTCTAAGTTTATACAGACGGCAGTGTAGATATTTCCATGTTCCTACACATGACTGTGTAGGTATTTCCATGTTTATACAGATGGCTTTGTAGATATTTCCATGTGTATAGAGATAGCAGTGCAGATATTTCCATGTTTATACAGATAGCGGTGTATATATTTCCATGTTTATACAGATCGTGGTGTAGATATTTCCATGTTTATACAGATACCGGTGTAGATATTTCCATGTTTATACAGACCGCAGTGTAGATATTTCCATGTTTATAGAGATAGCGGTGTGGATATTTCCATGTTTATACAGTTAGGGGTGTAGATATTTCCATGTTTATAGAGATGGCGGTGAAGATATTTCCATGTTTATACAGATCACAGTGTAGATATTTCCTTGTTTATACAAATAGTGGTGTAGTTATTTCCATGTTTATACAGATAGCGGTGTAGATATTTCCATGTATATACAGATGGCTGTGTAGATATTTCCATGTTTATACAGATGGCTTTGTAGATATTTCCATGTTTATACAGATGACTTCGTAGGTATCTCCATGTTTATACAGATGGCGGTGTAGATATTTCCATGTTTATAGAGATAGCTGTGTAGATATTTCCATGTTTATACAGATAGCGGTGTAGATATTTCCATGTTTATACAGATCGCGGTGTAGATATTTCCATGTTTATACAGCTCGCGGTGCAGATATTTCTATCTTTATACAGATGGCATTGTAGTTATTTCCTTATTCACACAGATGGCGGTGTAGATGTTTCCATGTTTATACAGATGGTGGAGTAGTTAGTTCCATGTTCATGGAGATGGCAGTGTAGATATTTTCATGTTTATACAGATGGCGGTGTAGATATTTCCATGTTTATAGAGATAGCATTGTAGATATTTACATGTTTATACAGATGGCTGTGTAGATATTTCCATGTGTATACAGATGGCATTGTAGATATTTCCATGTTTATACAGATGACTGTATAGGTATTTCCATGTTTTTACAGATGGCAGTGCAGATATTTCCATGTTTATAGAGATAGCAGTGTAGATATTTCCATGTTTGTACAGATGGTGATGTTGATATTTCCATCTATACACAGATGGCCGTGTAGATATTTCCATGTTTATACAGATGGAGGCGTAGATATTTCCATGGACGTGCAGATGGCGGTGTAGATATTTCCATGTTTATACAGATAGCTGTGTAGATATTTCCATGTTTACACAGATGGTGGTGTAGATATTTCCGTGTTTATACACATGGCGGAGTAGATACTTCCATCTTTATGGAGATGGCAGTGTAGATATTTTCATGTTTATAGACATGGCGGTGTACATATTTCCATATTTATAGAGAGAGTGGTGTAGATATATTCATCTTTCTACACATGTCAGTGTAGATATTTCCATGTTTATACATCTGGCTGTGTAGATATTTCCATATTTATACAGATGTCTGTGTAGATATTTCCATGTGTGTACAGATGGTATTGTAGCTATTTCCATGTTTATACATATGGTGGTGTAGATATTTCCATGTTTATTCAGATGACTGTGTAGATATTTCCATGTATTTAAAGATGGCAGTGTAGATATTTCAATGTTTATAGAGATGGTGCTGTAGATATTTCCATGTTTATACAGATAACAGTGGAGATATTTCCATGTTTATACAGACAGCAGTGGTGATATTTCCATGTTTATACACATAGCGGTGTACATATTTCCATGTTTATAGAGACAGCGGTGTAGGTATTTCCATGTTTATACAGATAGCGGTGCAGATATTTCCATGTTTATACAGATGCCTATGCAGATATTTCCATATTTATACAGAGGGCTGTGTAGATATTTCTAAGTTTATACAGACGGCAGTGTAGATATTTCCATGTTCATACACATGACTGTGTAGGTATTTCCATGTTTATACAGATGGCTTTGTAGATATTTCCATGTTTATAGAGATAGCAGTGCAGATATTTCCATGTTTATACAGATAGCGGTGTATATATTTCCATGTTTATACAGATCGTGGTGTAGATATTTCCATGTTTATACAGATACCGGTGTAGATATTTCCATGTTTATACAGACCGCAGTGTAGATATTTCCATGTTTATAGAGATAGCTGTGTGGATATTTCCATGTTTATACAGTTAGGGGTGTAGATATATCCATGTTTATAGAGATGGCGGTGAAGATATTTCCATGTTTATACAGATCACAGTGTAGATATTTCCTTGTTTATACAAATAGCGGTGTAGTTATTTCCATGTTTATACAGATAGCGGTGTAGATATTTCCGTGTATATACAGATGGCTGTGTAGATATTTCCATGTTTATACAGATGGCTTTGTAGATATCTCCATGTTTATACAGATGACTTCGTAGGTATCTCCATGTTTATACAGATGGCAGTGTAGATATTTCCATGTTTATAGAGATAGCTGTGTAGATATTTCCATGTTTATACAGATAGCGGTGTAGATATTTCCATGTTTATACAGATCGCGGTGTAGATATTTCCATGTTTATACAGATAGCGGTGTAGATATTTCCATGTTTATACAGATAGCGGTGTAGATATTTCCATATTTTTACAGATATTGGTGTAGATATTTCCAAGTTTACACAGATTGCGGTGTAGCTATTTCCATCTTTCTACAGATGGCATTGTAGATATTTCCATGTTTATACAGATGGCGGTGTAGATATTTCCATGTTTATATAGATGGTGGTGTAGATATTACCATGTTTATACAGATAGCGGTGTAGATATTACCATGTTTATACAGATAGCGGTGTAGATATTTCCATGTTTATACAGATCGTATTGAAGATATTTCCATGTTTATACAGATCGCGGTGTAGATATTTCCATGTTTATGCAGATCACGGTGTAGATATTTCCATGTTTATACAGAGAGAATTGTAGATATTTCCATGTTTATACAGATAGCGGTGTAGATATCTCCATGTTTATACAGATAGCGGTGTAGATATTTCCATGTTTATAGAGATAGCGGTGTAGGTATTTCCATGTTTATAGACATAGCGGTGTAGATATTTCCATGTTTATATAGATGGCGTTGTAGATAATTCCATGTTTAGCCCGATAGCGGTGTTGGTGTTTCCATGTTTATACAGATAGCGATGTAGATATTTCCATGTTATACAGCTCGCGGTGCAGATATATATATCTTTATACAGATGGCATTGTAGTTATTTCCTTATTCACACAGATGGCGGTGTAGATATTTCCATGTTTATACAGATGGTGGAGTAGTTAGTTCCATGTTCATGGAGATGGCAGTGTAGATATTTTCATGTTTATAGAGATGGCGGTGTAGATATTTCCATGTTTATAGAGATAGCAGTGTAGATATTTACATGTTTATACAGATGGCTGTGTAGATATTTCCATGTGTATACAGATGGCATTGTAGATATTTCCATGTTTATACAGAAGACTCTATAGGTATTTCCATGTTTTTACAGATGGCAGTGCAGATATTTCAATGTTTATAGAGATAGCAGTGTAGATATTTCCATGTTTGTACAGATGGCGATGTTGATATTTCCATCTATACACAGATGGCCGTGTAGATATTTCCATGTTTATACAGATGGCGGCGTAGATATTTCCATGGACGTGCAGATGGCGGTGTAGATATTTCCATGTTTATACAGATAGCGGTGTAGATATTTCCATGTTTACACAGATGGTGTTGTAGATATTTCCGTGTTTATACACATGGCGGAGTAGATAATTCCATCTTTATGGAGATGGCAGTGTAGATATTTTCATGTTTATAGAGATGGCGGTGTACATATTTCCATATTTATAGAGATAGTGGTGTAGATATATTCATCTTTCTACAGATGGCAGTGTAGATATTTCCATGTTTATACATCTGGCTGTGTAGATATTTCCATATTTATACAGATGTCTGTGTAGATATTTCCATGTGTATACAGATGGTATTGTAGCTATTTCCATGTTTATACATATGGTGGTGTAGATATTTCCATGTTTATTCAGATGACTGTGTAGATATTTCCATGTTTTTACAGATGGCAGTGTAGATATTTCAATGTTTATAGAGATGGTGCTGTAGATATTTCCATGTTTATACAGATAACGGTAGAGATATTTCCATGTTTATACAGACAGCAGTTGTGATATTTCCATGTTTATACACATAGCGGTGTACATATTTCCATGTATATAGAGACAGCGGTGTAGGTATTTCCATGTTTATACAGATAGCGGTGCAGATATTTCCATGTTTATAAAGATGCCTATGCAGATATTTCCATATTTATACAGAGGGCTGTGTAGATATTTCTAAGTTTATACAGATGGCAGTGTAGATATTTCCATGTTCCTACACATGACTGTGTAGGTATTTCCATGTTTATACAGATGGCTTTGTAGATATTTCCATGTGTATAGAGATAGCAGTGCAGATATTTCCATGTTTATACAGATAGCGGTGTATATATTTCCATGTTTATACAGATCGTGGTGTAGATATTTCCATGTTTATAGAGATACCGGTGTAGATATTTCCATGTTTATACACACCGCAGTGTAGATATTTCCATGTTTATAGAGATAGCGGTGTGGATATTTCCATGTTTATACAGTTAGGGGTGTAGATATTTCCATGTTTGTAGAGATGGCAGTGAAGATATTTCCATGTTTATAGAGATCACAGTGTAGATATTTCCTTGTTTATACAAATAGCGGTGTAGTTATTTCCATATTTATACAGATAGCGGTGTAGATATTTCCATGTATGTACAGATGGCTGTGTAGATATTTCCATGTTTATACAGATGGCTTTGTAGATATTTCCATGTTTATACAGATGACTTCGTAGGTATCTCCATGTTTATACAGATGGCGGTGTAGATATTTCCATGTTTATAGAGATAGCTGTGTAGATATTTCCATGTTTATACAGATAGCGGTGTAGATATTTCCATGTTTATACAGATCGTGGTGTAGATATTTCCGTGTTTATACAGATAGCGGTGTAGATATTTCCATATTTTTACAGATATTGGTGTAGATATTTCCATGTTTACTCAGATTGCGGTGTAGTTATTTCCATCTTTCTACAGATGGCATTGTAGATATTTCCATGTTTATACAGATGGCGGTGTAGATATTTCCATGTTTATATAGATGGTGGTGTAGATATTACCTTGTTTATACAGATAGCGGTGTAGATATTACCATGTTTATACAGATAGCGGTGTAGATATTTCCATGTTTATACAGATCGTATTGAAGATATTTCCATGTTTATACAGATCGTGGTGTAGATATTTCCATGTTTATACAGATCACGGTGTAGATATTTCCATGTTTATACAGAGAGAAGTGTAGATATTTCCATGTTTATACAGATAGCGGTGTAGATATTTCCAAGTTTATACAGATAGCGGTGTAGATATCTCCATGTTTATAGAGATAGCGGTGTAGGTATTTCCATGTTTATAGACATAGCGGTGTAGATATTTCCATGTTTATATAGATGGCGTTGTAGATATTTCCATGTTTATACCGATAGCGGTGTTGGTGTTTCCATGTTTATACAGATAGCGATGTAGATATTTCCATGTTTATACAGCTCGCGGTGCAGATATTTATATCTTTATACAGATGGCATTGTAGTTGTTTCCTTATTCACACAGATGGCGGTGTAGATGTTTCCATGTTTATACAGATAGAGGAGTAGTTAGTTCCATGTTCATGGAGATGGCAGTGTAGATATTTTCATGTTTATACAGATGGCAGTGTAGATATTTCCATGTTTATAGAGATAGCAGTGTAGATATTTACATGTTTATACAGATGGCTGTGTAGATATTTCCATGTGTATACAGATGGCATTGTAGATATTTCCATGTTTATACAGATGACTGTATAGGTATTGCCATGTTTTTACAGATGGCAGTGCAGATATTTCCATGTTTATAGAGATAGCAGTGTAGATATTTCCATGTTTGTACAGATGGTGATGTTGATATTTCCATCTATACACAGATGGCCGTGTAGATATTTCCATGTTTATACAGATGGCGGCGTAGATATTTCCATGGACGTGCAGATGGCGGTGTAGATATTTCCATGTTTATACAGATAGCGGTGTAGATATTTCCATGTTTACTCAGATGGTGTTGTAGATATTTCCGTGTTTATACACATGGCGGAGTAGATACTTCCATCTTTATGGAGATGGCAGTGTAGATATTTTCATGTTTATAGAGATGGCGGTGTACATATTTCCATATTTATAGAGATAGTGGTGTAGATATATTGATCTTTCTACAGATGGCAGTGTAGATATTTCCATGTTTATACATCTGGCTGTGTAGATATTTCCATATTTATACAGATGTCTGTGTAGATATTTCCATGTGTATACAGATGGTATTGTAGCTATTTCCATGTTTATACATATGGTGGTGTAGATATTTCCATGTGTATACAGATGGTATTGTAGCTATTTCCATGTTTATACATATGGTGGTGTAGATATTTCCATGTTTATTCAGATGACTGTGTTGATATTTCCATGTTTTTACAGATGGCAGTGTAGATATTTCAATGTTTATAGAGATGGTGCTGTAGATATTTCCATGTTTATACAGATAACGGTGGAGATATTTCCATGTTTATACAGACAGCTGTTGTGATATTTCCATGTTTATACACATAGCGGTGTACATATTTCCATGTATATAGAGACAGCGGTGTAGGTATTTCCATGTTTATACAGATAGCGGTGCAGATATTTCCATGTTTATAAAGATGCCTATGCAGATATTTCCATATTTATACAGAGGGCTGTGTAGATATTTCTAAGTTTATACAGACGGCAGTGTAGATATTTCCATGTTCCTACACATGACTGTGTAGGTATTTCCATGTTTATACAGATGGCTTTGTAGATATTTCCATGTTTATAGAGATAGCAGTGCAGATATTTCCATGTTTATACAGATAGCGGTGTATATATTTCCATGTTTATACAGATCGTGGTGTAGATATTTCCATGTTTATACAGATACCGGTGTAGATATTTCCATGTTTATACAGACCGCAGTGTAGATATTTCCATGTTTATAGAGATAGCGGTGTTGATATTTCCATGTTTATACAGTTAGGGGTGTAGATATTTCCATGTTTATAGAGATGGCGGTGAAGGTATTTCCATGTTTATACAGATCACAGTGTAGATATTTCCTTGTTTATACAAATAGTGGTGTAGTTATTTCCATGTTTATACAGATAGCGGTGTAGATATTTCCATGTATATACAGATGGCTGTGTAGATATTTCCATGTTTATACAGATGGCTTTGTAGATATTTCCATGTTTATACAGATGACTTCGTAGGTATCTCCATGTTTATACAGACGGCGGTGTAGATATTTCCATGTTTATAGAGATAGCTGTGTAGATATTTCCATGTTTATACAGATAGCGGTGTAGATATTTCCATGTTTATACAGATCGCGGTGTAGATATTTCCATGTTTATACAGCTCGCGGTGCAGATATTTCTATCTTTATACAGATGGCATTGTAGTTATTTCCTTATTCACACAGATGGCGGTGTAGATGTTTCCATGTTTATACAGATGGTGGAGTAGTTAGTTCCATGTTCATGGAGATGGCAGTGTAGATATTTTCATGTTTATACAGATGGCGGTGTAGATATTTCCATGTTTATAGAGATAGCATTGTAGATATTTACATGTTTATACAGATGGCTGTGTAGATATTTCCATGTGTATACAGAGGGCATTGTAGATATTTCCATGTTTATACAGATGACTGTATAGGTATTTCCATGTTTTTACAGATGGCAGTGCAGATATTTCCATGTTTATAGAGATAGCAGTGTAGATATTTCCATGTTTGTACAGATGGTGATGTTGATATTTCCATCTATACACAGATGGCCGTGTAGATATTTCCATGTTTATACAGATGGAGGCGGAGATATTTCCATGGACGTGCAGATGGCGGTGTAGATATTTCCATGTTTATACAGATAGCGGTGTAGATATTTCCATGTTTACACAGATGGTGGTGTAGATATTTCCGTGTTTATACACATGGCGGAGTAGATACTTCCATCTTTATGGAGATGGCAGTGTAGATATTTTCATGTTTATAGACATGGCGGTGTACATATTTCCATATTTATAGAGAGAGTGGTGTAGATATATTCATCTTTCTACACATGTCAGTGTAGATATTTCCATGTTTATACATCTGGCTGTGTAGATATTTCCATATTTATACAGATGTCTGTGTAGATATTTCCATGTGTATACAGATGGTATTGTAGCTATTTCCATGTTTATACATATGGTGGTGTAGATATTTCCATGTTTATTCAGATGACTGTGTAGATATTTCCATGTTTTTACAGATGGCAGTGTAGATATTTCAATGTTTATAGAGATGGTGCTGTAGATATTTCCATGTTTATACAGATAACAGTGGAGATATTTCCATGTTTATACAGACAGCAGTGGTGATATTTCCATGTTTATACACATAGCGGTGTACATATTTCCATGTTTATAGAGACAGCGGTGTAGGTATTTCCATGTTTATACAGATAGCGGTGCAGATATTTCCATGTTTATACAGATGCCTATGCAGATATTTCCATATTTATACAGAGGGCTGTGTAGATATTTCTAAGTTTATACAGACGGCAGTGTAGATATTTCCATGTTCCTACACATGACTGTGTAGGTATTTCCATGTTTATACAGATGGCTTTGTAGATATTTCCATGTTTATAGAGATAGCAGTGCAGATATTTCCATGTTTATACAGATAGCGGTGTATATATTTCCATGTTTATACAGATCGTGGTGTAGATATTTCCATGTTTATAGAGATAGCTGTGTAGATATTTCCATGTTTATACAGATAGCGGTGTAGATATTTCCATGTTTATACAGATCACGGTGTAGATATTTCCATGTTTATACAGATAGTGGTGTAGATATTTCCATGTTTATACAGATAGCGGTGTAGATATTTCCATATTTTTACAGATATCGGTGTAGATATTTCCATGTTTACACAGATTGCGGTGTAGTTATTTCCATCTTTCTACAGATGGCATTGTAGATATTTCCATGTTTATACAGATGGCGGTGTAGATATTTCCATGTTTATATAGATGGTGGTGTAGATATTACCATGTTTATACAGATAGCGGTGTAGATATTACCATGTTTATACAGATAGCGGTGTAGATATTTCCATGTTTATACAGATCGTATTGAAGATATTTCCATGTTTATACAGATCGTGGTGTAGATATTTCCATGTTTATACAGATCACGGTGTAGATATTTCCATGTTTATACAGAGAGAAGTGTAGATATTTCCATGTTTATACAGATAGCGGTGTAGATATTTCCAAGTTTATACAGATAGCGGTGTAGATATCTCCATGTTTATAGAGATAGCGGTGTAGGTATTTCCATGTTTATAGACATAGCGGTGTAGATATTTCCATGTTTATATAGATGGCGTTGTAGATATTTCCATGTTTATACCGATAGCGGTGTTGGTGTTTCCATGTTTATACAGATAGCGATGTAGATATTTCCATGTTTATACAGCTCGCGGGGCAGATATTTATATCTTTATACAGATGGCATTGTAGTTATTTCCTTATTCACACAGATGGCGGTGTAGATGTTTCCATGTTTATACAGATGGTGGAGTAGTTAGTTCCATGTTCATGGAGATGGCAGTGTAGATATTTTCATGTTTATACAGATGGCAGTGTAGATATTTCCATGTTTATAGAGATAGCAGTGTAGATATTTACATGTTTATACAGATGGCTGTGTAGATATTTCCATGTGTATACAGATGGCATTGTAGATATTTCCATGTTTATACAGATGACTGTATAGGTATTGCCATGTTTTTACAGATGGCAGTGCAGATATTTCCATGTTTATAGAGATAGCAGTGTAGATATTTCCATGTTTATACAGATAGCGGTGTAGATATTTCCATGTTTATACAGACCACGGTGTAGATATTACCATGTTTATACAGATAGCGGTATAGATATTACCATGTTTATACAGATAGCGGTGTAGATATTTCCATGTTTATTCAGATCGCGGTGTAGATATTTCCATGTTTATGCAGATCACGGTGTAGATATTTCCATGTTTATACAGAGAGAATTGTAGATATTTCCATGTTTATACAGATAGCGGTGTAGATATCTCCATGTTTATACAGATAGCGGTGTAGATATTTCCATGTTTATAGAGATAGCGGTGTAGGTATTTCCATGTTTATAGACATAGCGGTGTAGATATTTCCATGTTTATATAGATGGCGTTGTAGATAATTCCATGTTTAGCCCGATAGCGGTGTTGGTGTTTCCATGTTTATACAGATAGCGATGTAGATATTTCCATGTTATACAGCTCGCGGTGCAGATATATATATCTTTATACAGATGGCATTGTAGTTATTTCCTTATTCACACAGATGGCGGTGTAGATATTTCCATGTTTATACAGATGGTGGAGTAGTTAGTTCCATGTTCATGGAGATGGCAGTGTAGATATTTTCATGTTTATAGAGATGGCGGTGTAGATATTTCCATGTTTATAGAGATAGCAGTGTAGATATTTACATGTTTATACAGATGGCTGTGTAGATATTTCCATGTGTATACAGATGGCATTGTAGATATTTCCATGTTTATACAGATGACTCTATAGGTATTTCCATGTTTTTACAGATGGCAGTGCAGATATTTCCATGTTTATAGAGATAGCAGTGTAGATATTTCCATGTTTGTACAGATGGCGATGTTGATATTTCCATCTATACACAGATGGCCGTGTAGATATTTCCATGTTTATACAGATGGCGGCGTAGATATTTCCATGGATGTGCAGATGGCGGTGTAGATATTTCCATGTTTATACAGATAGCGGTGTAGATATTTCCATGTTTACACAGATGGTGTTGTAGATATTTCCGTGTTTATACACATGGCGGAGTAGATAATTCCATCTTTATGGAGATGGCAGTGTAGATATTTTCATGTTTATAGAGATGGCGGTGTACATATTTCCATATTTATAGAGATAGTGGTGTAGATATATTCATCTTTCTACAGATGGCAGTGTAGATATTTCCATGTTTATACATCTGGCTGTGTAGATATTTCCATATTTATACAGATGTCTGTGTAGATATTTCCATGTGTATACAGATGGTATTGTAGCTATTTCCATGTTTATACATATGGTGGTGTAGATATTTCCATGTATATTCAGATGACTGTGTAGATATTTCCATGTTTTTACAGATGGCAGTGTAGATATTTCAATGTTTATAGAGATGGTGCTGTAGATATTTCCATGTTTATACAGATAACGGTAGAGATATTTCCATGTTTATACAGACAGCAGTTGTGATATTTCCATGTTTATACACATAGCGGTGTACATATTTCCATGTATATAGAGACAGCGGTGTAGGTATTTCCATGTTTATACAGATAGCGGTGCAGATATTTCCATGTTTATAAAGATGCCTATGCAGATATTTCCATATTTATACAGAGGGCTGTGTAGATATTTCTAAGTTTATACAGACGGCAGTGTAGATATTTCCATGTTCCTACACATGACTGTGTAGGTATTTCCATGTTTATACAGATGGCTTTGTAGATATTTCCATGTGTATAGAGATAGCAGTGCAGATATTTCCATGTTTATACAGATAGCGGTGTATATATTTCCATGTTTATACAGATCGTGGTGTAGATATTTCCATGTTTATAGAGATACCGGTGTAGATATTTCCATGTTTATACACACCGCAGTGTAGATATTTCCATGTTTATAGAGATAGCGGTGTGGATATTTCCATGTTTATACAGTTAGGGGTGTAGATATTTCCATGTTTGTAGAGATGGCAGTGAAGATATTTCCATGTTTATAGAGATCACAGTGTAGATATTTCCTTGTTTATACAAATAGCGGTGTAGTTATTTCCATATTTATACAGATAGCGGTGTAGATATTTCCATGTATGTACAGATGGCTGTGTAGATATTTCCATGTTTATACAGATGGCTTTGTAGATATTTCCATGTTTATACAGATGACTTCGTAGGTATCTCCATGTTTATACAGATGGCGGTGTAGATATTTCCATGTTTATAGAGATAGCTGTGTAGATATTTCCATGTTTATACAGATAGCGGTGTAGATATTTCCATGTTTATACAGATCGTGGTGTAGATATTTCCGTGTTTATACAGATAGCGGTGTAGATATTCCCATATTTTTACAGATATTGGTGTAGATATTTCCATGTTTACTCAGATTGCGGTGTAGTTATTTCCATCTTTCTACAGATGGCATTGTAGATATTTCCATGTTTATACAGATGGCGGTGTAGATATTTCCATGTTTATATAGATGGTGGTGTAGATATTACCTTGTTTATACAGATAGCGGTGTAGATATTACCATGTTTATACAGATAGCGGTGTAGATATTTCCATGTTTATACAGATCGTATTGAAGATATTTCCATGTTTATACAGATCGTGGTGTAGATATTTCCATGTTTATACAGATCACGGTGTAGATATTTCCATGTTTATACAGAGAGAAGTGTAGATATTTCCATGTTTATACAGATAGCGGTGTAGATATTTCCAAGTTTATACAGATAGCGGTGTAGATATCTCCATGTTTATAGAGATAGCGGTGTAGGTATTTCCATGTTTATAGACATAGCGGTGTAGATATTTCCATGTTTATATAGATGGCGTTGTAGATATTTCCATGTTTATACCGATAGCGGTGTTGGTGTTTCCATGTTTATACAGATAGCGATGTAGATATTTCCATGTTTATACAGCTCGCGGTGCAGATATTTATATCTTTATACAGATGGCATTGTAGTTATTTCCTTATTCACACAGATGGCGGTGTAGATGTTTCCATGTTTATACAGATAGAGGAGTAGTTAGTTCCATGTTCATGGAGATGGCAGTGTAGATATTTTCATGTTTATACAGATGGCAGTGTAGATATTTCCATGTTTATAGAGATAGCAGTGTAGATATTTACATGTTTATACAGATGGCTGTGTAGATATTTCCATGTGTATACAGATGGCATTGTAGATATTTCCATGTTTATACAGATGACTGTATAGGTATTGCCATGTTTGTACAGATGGCAGTGCAGATATTTCCATGTTTATAGAGATAGCAGTGTAGATATTTCCATGTTTGTACAGATGGCGATGTTGATATTTCCATCTATACACAGATGGCCGTGTAGATATTTCCATGATTACACAGATGGCGGCGTAGATATTTCCATGGACGTGCAGATGGCGGTGTAGATATTTCCATGTTTATACAGATAGCGGTGTAGATATTTCCATGTTTACACAGATGGTGTTGTAGATATTTCCGTGTTTATACACATGGCGGAGTAGATACTTCCATCTTTATGGAGATGGCAGTGTAGATATTTTCATGTTTATAGAGATGGCGGTGTACATATTTCCATATTTATAGAGATAGTGGTGTAGATATATTCATCTTTCTACAGATGGCAGTGTAGATATTTCCATGTTTATACATCTGGCTGTGTAAATATTTCCATATTTATACAGATGTCTGTGTAGATATTTCCATGTGTATACAGATGGTATTGTAGCTATTTCCATGTTTATACATATGGTGGTGTAGATATTTCCATGTTTATTCAGATGACTGTGTTGATATTTCCATGTTTTTACAGATGGCAGTGTAGATATTTCAATGTTTATAGAGATGGTGCTGTAGATATTTCCATGTTTATACAGATAACGGTGGAGATATTTCCATGTTTATACAGACAGCTGTTGTGATATTTCCATGTTTATACACATAGCGGTGTACATATTTCCATGTATATAGAGACAGCGGTGTAGGTATTTCCATGTTTATACAGATAGCGGTGCAGATATTTCCATGTTTATAAAGATGCCTATGCAGATATTTCCATATTTATACAGAGGGCTGTGTAGATATTTCTAAGTTTATACAGACGGCAGTGTAGATATTTCCATGTTCCTACACATGACTGTGTAGGTATTTCCATGTTTATACAGATGGCTTTGTAGATATTTCCATGTGTATAGAGATAGCAGTGCAGATATTTCCATGTTTATACAGATAGCGGTGTATATATTTCCATGTTTATACAGATCGTGGTGTAGATATTTCCATGTTTATACAGATACCGGTGTAGATATTTCCATGTTTATACAGACCGCAGTGTAGATATTTCCATGTTTATAGAGATAGCGGTGTGGATATTTCCATGTTTATACAGTTAGGGGTGTAGATATTTCCATGTTTATAGAGATGGCGGTGAAGATATTTCCATGTTTATACAGATCACAGTGTAGATATTTCCTTGTTTATACAAATAGTGGTGTAGTTATTTCCATGTTTATACAGATAGCGGTGTAGATATTTCCATGTATATACAGATGGCTGTGTAGATATTTCCATGTTTATACAGATGGCTTTGTAGATATTTCCATGTTTATACAGATGACTTCGTAGGTATCTCCATGTTTATACAGATGGCGGTGTAGATATTTCCATGTTTATAGAGATAGCTGTGTAGATATTTCCATGTTTATACAGATAGCGGTGTAGATATTTCCATGTTTATACAGATCGCGGTGTAGATATTTCCATGTTTATACAGCTCGCGGTGCAGATATTTCTATCTTTATACAGATGGCATTGTAGTTATTTCCTTATTCACACAGATGGCGGTGTAGATGTTTCCATGTTTATACAGATGGTGGAGTAGTTAGTTCCATGTTCATGGAGATGGCAGTGTAGATATTTTCATGTTTATACAGATGGCGGTGTAGATATTTCCATGTTTATAGAGATAGCATTGTAGATATTTACATGTTTATACAGATGGCTGTGTAGATATTTCCATGTGTATACAGATGGCATTGTAGATATTTCCATGTTTATACAGATGACTGTATAGGTATTTCCATGTTTTTACAGATGGCAGTGCAGATATTTCCATGTTTATAGAGATAGCAGTGTAGATATTTCCATGTTTGTACAGATGGTGATGTTGATATTTCCATCTATACACAGATGGCCGTGTAGATATTTCCATGTTTATACAGATGGAGGCGTAGATATTTCCATGGACGTGCAGATGGCGGTGTAGATATTTCCATGTTTATACAGATAGCTGTGTAGATATTTCCATGTTTACACAGATGGTGGTGTAGATATTTCCGTGTTTATACACATGGCGGAGTAGATACTTCCATCTTTATGGAGATGGCAGTGTAGATATTTTCATGTTTATAGACATGGCGGTGTACATATTTCCATATTTATAGAGAGAGTGGTGTAGATATATTCATCTTTCTACACATGTCAGTGTAGATATTTCCATGTTTATACATCTGGCTGTGTAGATATTTCCATATTTATACAGATGTCTGTGTAGATATTTCCATGTGTATACAGATGGTATTGTAGCTATTTCCATGTTTATACATATGGTGGTGTAGATATTTCCATGTTTATTCAGATGACTGTGTAGATATTTCCATGTATTTAAAGATGGCAGTGTAGATATTTCAATGTTTATAGAGATGGTGCTGTAGATATTTCCATGTTTATACAGATAACAGTGGAGATATTTCCATGTTTATACAGACAGCAGTGGTGATATTTCCATGTTTATACACATAGCGGTGTACATATTTCCATGTTTATAGAGACAGCGGTGTAGGTATTTCCATGTTTATACAGATAGCGGTGCAGATATTTCCATGTTTATACAGATGCCTATGCAGATATTTCCATATTTATACAGAGGGCTGTGTAGATATTTCTAAGTTTATACAGACGGCAGTGTAGATATTTCCATGTTCATACACATGACTGTGTAGGTATTTCCATGTTTATACAGATGGCTTTGTAGATATTTCCATGTTTATAGAGATAGCAGTGCAGATATTTCCATGTTTATACAGATAGCGGTGTATATATTTCCATGTTTATACAGATCGTGGTGTAGATATTTCCATGTTTATACAGATACCGGTGTAGATATTTCCATGTTTATACAGACCGCAGTGTAGATATTTCCATGTTTATAGAGATAGCTGTGTGGATATTTCCATGTTTATACAGTTAGGGGTGTAGATATATCCATGTTTATAGAGATGGCGGTGAAGATATTTCCATGTTTATACAGATCACAGTGTAGATATTTCCTTGTTTATACAAATAGCGGTGTAGTTATTTCCATGTTTATACAGATAGCGGTGTAGATATTTCCGTGTATATACAGATGGCTGTGTAGATATTTCCATGTTTATACAGATGGCTTTGTAGATATCTCCATGTTTATACAGATGACTTCGTAGGTATCTCCATGTTTATACAGATGGCAGTGTAGATATTTCCATGTTTATAGAGATAGCTGTGTAGATATTTCCATGTTTATACAGATAGCGGTGTAGATATTTCCATGTTTATACAGATCGCGGTGTAGATATTTCCATGTTTATACAGATAGCGGTGTAGATATTTCCATGTTTATACAGATAGCGGTGTAGATATTTCCATATTTTTACAGATATTGGTGTAGATATTTCCAAGTTTACACAGATTGCGGTGTAGCTATTTCCATCTTTCTACAGATGGCATTGTAGATATTTCCATGTTTATACAGATGGCGGTGTAGATATTTCCATGTTTATATAGATGGTGGTGTAGATATTACCATGTTTATACAGATAGCGGTGTAGATATTACCATGTTTATACAGATAGCGGTGTAGATATTTCCATGTTTATACAGATCGTATTGAAGATATTTCCATGTTTATACAGATCGCGGTGTAGATATTTCCATGTTTATGCAGATCACGGTGTAGATATTTCCATGTTTATACAGAGAGAATTGTAGATATTTCCATGTTTATACAGATAGCGGTGTAGATATCTCCATGTTTATACAGATAGCGGTGTAGATATTTCCATGTTTATAGAGATAGCGGTGTAGGTATTTCCATGTTTATAGACATAGCGGTGTAGATATTTCCATGTTTATATAGATGGCGTTGTAGATAATTCCATGTTTAGCCCGATAGCGGTGTTGGTGTTTCCATGTTTATACAGATAGCGATGTAGATATTTCCATGTTATACAGCTCGCGGTGCAGATATATATATCTTTATACAGATGGCATTGTAGTTATTTCCTTATTCACACAGATGGCGGTGTAGATATTTCCATGTTTATACAGATGGTGGAGTAGTTAGTTCCATGTTCATGGAGATGGCAGTGTAGATATTTTCATGTTTATAGAGATGGCGGTGTAGATATTTCCATGTTTATAGAGATAGCAGTGTAGATATTTACATGTTTATACAGATGGCTGTGTAGATATTTCCATGTGTATACAGATGGCATTGTAGATATTTCCATGTTTATACAGAAGACTCTATAGGTATTTCCATGTTTTTACAGATGGCAGTGCAGATATTTCAATGTTTATAGAGATAGCAGTGTAGATATTTCCATGTTTGTACAGATGGCGATGTTGATATTTCCATCTATACACAGATGGCCGTGTAGATATTTCCATGTTTATACAGATGGCGGCGTAGATATTTCCATGGACGTGCAGATGGCGGTGTAGATATTTCCATGTTTATACAGATAGCGGTGTAGATATTTCCATGTTTACACAGATGGTGTTGTAGATATTTCCGTGTTTATACACATGGCGGAGTAGATAATTCCATCTTTATGGAGATGGCAGTGTAGATATTTTCATGTTTATAGAGATGGCGGTGTACATATTTCCATATTTATAGAGATAGTGGTGTAGATATATTCATCTTTCTACAGATGGCAGTGTAGATATTTCCATGTTTATACATCTGGCTGTGTAGATATTTCCATATTTATACAGATGTCTGTGTAGATATTTCCATGTGTATACAGATGGTATTGTAGCTATTTCCATGTTTATACATATGGTGGTGTAGATATTTCCATGTTTATTCAGATGACTGTGTAGATATTTCCATGTTTTTACAGATGGCAGTGTAGATATTTCAATGTTTATAGAGATGGTGCTGTAGATATTTCCATGTTTATACAGATAACGGTAGAGATATTTCCATGTTTATACAGACAGCAGTTGTGATATTTCCATGTTTATACACATAGCGGTGTACATATTTCCATGTATATAGAGACAGCGGTGTAGGTATTTCCATGTTTATACAGATAGCGGTGCAGATATTTCCATGTTTATAAAGATGCCTATGCAGATATTTCCATATTTATACAGAGGGCTGTGTAGATATTTCTAAGTTTATACAGATGGCAGTGTAGATATTTCCATGTTCCTACACATGACTGTGTAGGTATTTCCATGTTTATACAGATGGCTTTGTAGATATTTCCATGTGTATAGAGATAGCAGTGCAGATATTTCCATGTTTATACAGATAGCGGTGTATATATTTCCATGTTTATACAGATCGTGGTGTAGATATTTCCATGTTTATAGAGATACCGGTGTAGATATTTCCATGTTTATACACACCGCAGTGTAGATATTTCCATGTTTATAGAGATAGCGGTGTGGATATTTCCATGTTTATACAGTTAGGGGTGTAGATATTTCCATGTTTGTAGAGATGGCAGTGAAGATATTTCCATGTTTATAGAGATCACAGTGTAGATATTTCCTTGTTTATACAAATAGCGGTGTAGTTATTTCCATATTTATACAGATAGCGGTGTAGATATTTCCATGTATGTACAGATGGCTGTGTAGATATTTCCATGTTTATACAGATGGCTTTGTAGATATTTCCATGTTTATACAGATGACTTCGTAGGTATCTCCATGTTTATACAGATGGCGGTGTAGATATTTCCATGTTTATAGAGATAGCTGTGTAGATATTTCCATGTTTATACAGATAGCGGTGTAGATATTTCCATGTTTATACAGATCGTGGTGTAGATATTTCCGTGTTTATACAGATAGCGGTGTAGATATTTCCATATTTTTACAGATATTGGTGTAGATATTTCCATGTTTACTCAGATTGCGGTGTAGTTATTTCCATCTTTCTACAGATGGCATTGTAGATATTTCCATGTTTATACAGATGGCGGTGTAGATATTTCCATGTTTATATAGATGGTGGTGTAGATATTACCTTGTTTATACAGATAGCGGTGTAGATATTACCATGTTTATACAGATAGCGGTGTAGATATTTCCATGTTTATACAGATCGTATTGAAGATATTTCCATGTTTATACAGATCGTGGTGTAGATATTTCCATGTTTATACAGATCACGGTGTAGATATTTCCATGTTTATACAGAGAGAAGTGTAGATATTTCCATGTTTATACAGATAGCGGTGTAGATATTTCCAAGTTTATACAGATAGCGGTGTAGATATCTCCATGTTTATAGAGATAGCGGTGTAGGTATTTCCATGTTTATAGACATAGCGGTGTAGATATTTCCATGTTTATATAGATGGCGTTGTAGATATTTCCATGTTTATACCGATAGCGGTGTTGGTGTTTCCATGTTTATACAGATAGCGATGTAGATATTTCCATGTTTATACAGCTCGCGGTGCAGATATTTATATCTTTATACAGATGGCATTGTAGTTGTTTCCTTATTCACACAGATGGCGGTGTAGATGTTTCCATGTTTATACAGATAGAGGAGTAGTTAGTTCCATGTTCATGGAGATGGCAGTGTAGATATTTTCATGTTTATACAGATGGCAGTGTAGATATTTCCATGTTTATAGAGATAGCAGTGTAGATATTTACATGTTTATACAGATGGCTGTGTAGATATTTCCATGTGTATACAGATGGCATTGTAGATATTTCCATGTTTATACAGATGACTGTATAGGTATTGCCATGTTTTTACAGATGGCAGTGCAGATATTTCCATGTTTATAGAGATAGCAGTGTAGATATTTCCATGTTTGTACAGATGGTGATGTTGATATTTCCATCTATACACAGATGGCCGTGTAGATATTTCCATGTTTATACAGATGGCGGCGTAGATATTTCCATGGACGTGCAGATGGCGGTGTAGATATTTCCATGTTTATACAGATAGCGGTGTAGATATTTCCATGTTTACTCAGATGGTGTTGTAGATATTTCCGTGTTTATACACATGGCGGAGTAGATACTTCCATCTTTATGGAGATGGCAGTGTAGATATTTTCATGTTTATAGAGATGGCGGTGTACATATTTCCATATTTATAGAGATAGTGGTGTAGATATATTGATCTTTCTACAGATGGCAGTGTAGATATTTCCATGTTTATACATCTGGCTGTGTAGATATTTCCATATTTATACAGATGTCTGTGTAGATATTTCCATGTGTATACAGATGGTATTGTAGCTATTTCCATGTTTATACATATGGTGGTGTAGATATTTCCATGTGTATACAGATGGTATTGTAGCTATTTCCATGTTTATACATATGGTGGTGTAGATATTTCCATGTTTATTCAGATGACTGTGTTGATATTTCCATGTTTTTACAGATGGCAGTGTAGATATTTCAATGTTTATAGAGATGGTGCTGTAGATATTTCCATGTTTATACAGATAACGGTGGAGATATTTCCATGTTTATACAGACAGCTGTTGTGATATTTCCATGTTTATACACATAGCGGTGTACATATTTCCATGTATATAGAGACAGCGGTGTAGGTATTTCCATGTTTATACAGATAGCGGTGCAGATATTTCCATGTTTATAAAGATGCCTATGCAGATATTTCCATATTTATACAGAGGGCTGTGTAGATATTTCTAAGTTTATACAGACGGCAGTGTAGATATTTCCATGTTCCTACACATGACTGTGTAGGTATTTCCATGTTTATACAGATGGCTTTGTAGATATTTCCATGTGTATAGAGATAGCAGTGCAGATATTTCCATGTTTATACAGATAGCGGTGTATATATTTCCATGTTTATACAGATCGTGGTGTAGATATTTCCATGTTTATACAGATACCGGTGTAGATATTTCCATGTTTATACAGACCGCAGTGTAGATATTTCCATGTTTATAGAGATAGCGGTGTGGATATTTCCATGTTTATACAGTTAGGGGTGTAGATATTTCCATGTTTATAGAGATGGCGGTGAAGATATTTCCATGTTTATACAGATCACAGTGTAGATATTTCCTTGTTTATACAAATAGTGGTGTAGTTATTTCCATGTTTATACAGATAGCGGTGTAGATATTTCCATGTATATACAGATGGCTGTGTAGATATTTCCATGTTTATACAGATGGCTTTGTAGATATTTCCATGTTTATACAGATGACTTCGTAGGTATCTCCATGTTTATACAGATGGCGGTGTAGATATTTCAATGTTTATAGAGATAGCTGTGTAGATATTTCCATGTTTATACAGATAGCGGTGTAGATATTTCCATGTTTATACAGATCGCGGTGTAGATATTTCCATGTTTATACAGCTCGCGGTGCAGATATTTCTATCTTTATACAGATGGCATTGTAGTTATTTCCTTATTCACACAGATGGCGGTGTAGATGTTTCCATGTTTATACAGATGGTGGAGTAGTTAGTTCCATGTTCATGGAGATGGCAGTGTAGATATTTTCATGTTTATACAGATGGCGGTGTAGATATTTCCATGTTTATAGAGATAGCATTGTAGATATTTACATGTTTATACAGATGGCTGTGTAGATATTTCCATGTGTATACAGATGGCATTGTAGATATTTCCATGTTTATACAGATGACTGTATAGGTATTTCCATGTTTTTACAGATGGCAGTGCAGATATTTCCATGTTTATAGAGATAGCAGTGTAGATATTTCCATGTTTGTACAGATGGTGATGTTGATATTTCCATCTATACACAGATGGCCGTGTAGATATTTCCATGTTTATACAGATGGAGGCGTAGATATTTCCATGGACGTGCAGATGGCGGTGTAGATATTTCCATGTTTATACAGATAGCTGTGTAGATATTTCCATGTTTACACAGATGGTGGTGTAGATATTTCCGTGTTTATACACATGGCGGAGTAGATACTTCCATCTTTATGGAGATGGCAGTGTAGATATTTTCATGTTTATAGACATGGCGGTGTACATATTTCCATATTTATAGAGAGAGTGGTGTAGATATATTCATCTTTCTACACATGTCAGTGTAGATATTTCCATGTTTATACATCTGGCTGTGTAGATATTTCCATATTTATACAGATGTCTGTGTAGATATTTCCATGTGTGTACAGATGGTATTGTAGCTATTTCCATGTTTATACATATGGTGGTGTAGATATTTCCATGTTTATTCAGATGACTGTGTAGATATTTCCATGTATTTAAAGATGGCAGTGTAGATATTTCAATGTTTATAGAGATGGTGCTGTAGATATTTCCATGTTTATACAGATAACAGTGGAGATATTTCCATGTTTATACAGACAGCAGTGGTGATATTTCCATGTTTATACACATAGCGGTGTACATATTTCCATGTTTATAGAGACAGCGGTGTAGGTATTTCCATGTTTATACAGATAGCGGTGCAGATATTTCCATGTTTATACAGATGCCTATGCAGATATTTCCATATTTATACAGAGGGCTGTGTAGATATTTCTAAGTTTATACAGACGGCAGTGTAGATATTTCCATGTTCATACACATGACTGTGTAGGTATTTCCATGTTTATACAGATGGCTTTGTAGATATTTCCATGTTTATAGAGATAGCAGTGCAGATATTTCCATGTTTATACAGATAGCGGTGTATATATTTCCATGTTTATACAGATCGTGGTGTAGATATTTCCATGTTTATACAGATACCGGTGTAGATATTTCCATGTTTATACAGACCGCAGTGTAGATATTTCCATGTTTATAGAGATAGCTGTGTGGATATTTCCATGTTTATACAGTTAGGGGTGTAGATATATCCATGTTTATAGAGATGGCGGTGAAGATATTTCCATGTTTATACAGATCACAGTGTAGATATTTCCTTGTTTATACAAATAGCGGTGTAGTTATTTCCATGTTTATACAGATAGCGGTGTAGATATTTCCGTGTATATACAGATGGCTGTGTAGATATTTCCATGTTTATACAGATGGCTTTGTAGATATCTCCATGTTTATACAGATGACTTCGTAGGTATCTCCATGTTTATACAGATGGCAGTGTAGATATTTCCATGTTTATAGAGATAGCTGTGTAGATATTTCCATGTTTATACAGATAGCGGTGTAGATATTTCCATGTTTATACAGATCGCGGTGTAGATATTTCCATGTTTATACAGATAGCGGTGTAGATATTTCCATGTTTATACAGATAGCGGTGTAGATATTTCCATATTTTTACAGATATTGGTGTAGATATTTCCAAGTTTACACAGATTGCGGTGTAGCTATTTCCATCTTTCTACAGATGGCATTGTAGATATTTCCATGTTTATACAGATGGCGGTGTAGATATTTCCATGTTTATATAGATGGTGGTGTAGATATTACCATGTTTATACAGATAGCGGTGTAGATATTACCATGTTTATACAGATAGCGGTGTAGATATTTCCATGTTTATACAGATCGTATTGAAGATATTTCCATGTTTATACAGATCGCGGTGTAGATATTTCCATGTTTATGCAGATCACGGTGTAGATATTTCCATGTTTATACAGAGAGAATTGTAGATATTTCCATGTTTATACAGATAGCGGTGTAGATATCTCCATGTTTATACAGATAGCGGTGTAGATATTTCCATGTTTATAGAGATAGCGGTGTAGGTATTTCCATGTTTATAGACATAGCGGTGTAGATATTTCCATGTTTATATAGATGGCGTTGTAGATAATTCCATGTTTAGCCCGATAGCGGTGTTGGTGTTTCCATGTTTATACAGATAGCGATGTAGATATTTCCATGTTATACAGCTCGCGGTGCAGATATATATATCTTTATACAGATGGCATTGTAGTTATTTCCTTATTCACACAGATGGCGGTGTAGATATTTCCATGTTTATACAGATGGTGGAGTAGTTAGTTCCATGTTCATGGAGATGGCAGTGTAGATATTTTCATGTTTATAGAGATGGCGGTGTAGATATTTCCATGTTTATAGAGATAGCAGTGTAGATATTTACATGTTTATACAGATGGCTGTGTAGATATTTCCATGTGTATACAGATGGCATTGTAGATATTTCCATGTTTATACAGAAGACTCTATAGGTATTTCCATGTTTTTACAGATGGCAGTGCAGATATTTCAATGTTTATAGAGATAGCAGTGTAGATATTTCCATGTTTGTACAGATGGCGATGTTGATATTTCCATCTATACACAGATGGCCGTGTAGATATTTCCATGTTTATACAGATGGCGGCGTAGATATTTCCATGGACGTGCAGATGGCGGTGTAGATATTTCCATGTTTATACAGATAGCGGTGTAGATATTTCCATGTTTACACAGATGGTGTTGTAGATATTTCCGTGTTTATACACATGGCGGAGTAGATAATTCCATCTTTATGGAGATGGCAGTGTAGATATTTTCATGTTTATAGAGATGGCGGTGTACATATTTCCATATTTATAGAGATAGTGGTGTAGATATATTCATCTTTCTACAGATGGCAGTGTAGATATTTCCATGTTTATACATCTGGCTGTGTAGATATTTCCATATTTATACAGATGTCTGTGTAGATATTTCCATGTGTATACAGATGGTATTGTAGCTATTTCCATGTTTATACATATGGTGGTGTAGATATTTCCATGTTTATTCAGATGACTGTGTAGATATTTCCATGTTTTTACAGATGGCAGTGTAGATATTTCAATGTTTATAGAGATGGTGCTGTAGATATTTCCATGTTTATACAGATAACGGTAGAGATATTTCCATGTTTATACAGACAGCAGTTGTGATATTTCCATGTTTATACACATAGCGGTGTACATATTTCCATGTATATAGAGACAGCGGTGTAGGTATTTCCATGTTTATACAGATAGCGGTGCAGATATTTCCATGTTTATAAAGATGCCTATGCAGATATTTCCATATTTATACAGAGGGCTGTGTAGATATTTCTAAGTTTATACAGATGGCAGTGTAGATATTTCCATGTTCCTACACATGACTGTGTAGGTATTTCCATGTTTATACAGATGGCTTTGTAGATATTTCCATGTGTATAGAGATAGCAGTGCAGATATTTCCATGTTTATACAGATAGCGGTGTATATATTTCCATGTTTATACAGATCGTGGTGTAGATATTTCCATGTTTATAGAGATACCGGTGTAGATATTTCCATGTTTATACACACCGCAGTGTAGATATTTCCATGTTTATAGAGATAGCGGTGTGGATATTTCCATGTTTATACAGTTAGGGGTGTAGATATTTCCATGTTTGTAGAGATGGCAGTGAAGATATTTCAATGTTTATAGAGATCACAGTGTAGATATTTCCTTGTTTATACAAATAGCGGTGTAGTTATTTCCATATTTATACAGATAGCGGTGTAGATATTTCCATGTATGTACAGATGGCTGTGTAGATATTTCCATGTTTATACAGATGGCTTTGTAGATATTTCCATGTTTATACAGATGACTTCGTAGGTATCTCCATGTTTATACAGATGGCGGTGTAGATATTTCCATGTTTATAGAGATAGCTGTGTAGATATTTCCATGTTTATACAGATAGCAGTGTAGATATTTCCATGTTTATACAGATCGTGGTGTAGATATTTCCGTGTTTATACAGATAGCGGTGTAGATATTTCCATATTTTTACAGATATTGGTGTAGATATTTCCATGTTTACTCAGATTGCGGTGTAGTTATTTCCATCTTTCTACAGATGGCATTGTAGATATTTCCATGTTTATACAGATGGCGGTGTAGATATTTCCATGTTTATATAGATGGTGGTGTAGATATTACCTTGTTTATACAGATAGCGGTGTAGATATTACCATGTTTATACAGATAGCGGTGTAGATATTTCCATGTTTATACAGATCGTATTGAAGATATTTCCATGTTTATACAGATCGTGGTGTAGATATTTCCATGTTTATACAGATCACGGTGTAGATATTTCCATGTTTATACAGAGAGAAGTGTAGATATTTCCATGTTTATACAGATAGCGGTGTAGATATTTCCAAGTTTATACAGATAGCGGTGTAGATATCTCCATGTTTATAGAGATAGCGGTGTAGGTATTTCCATGTTTATAGACATAGCGGTGTAGATATTTCCATGTTTATATAGATGGCGTTGTAGATATTTCCATGTTTATACCGATAGCGGTGTTGGTGTTTCCATGTTTATACAGATAGCGATGTAGATATTTCCATGTTTATACAGCTCGCGGTGCAGATATTTATATCTTTATACAGATGGCATTGTAGTTGTTTCCTTATTCACACAGATGGCGGTGTAGATGTTTCCATGTTTATACAGATAGAGGAGTAGTTAGTTCCATGTTCATGGAGATGGCAGTGTAGATATTTTCATGTTTATACAGATGGCAGTGTAGATATTTCCATGTTTATAGAGATAGCAGTGTAGATATTTACATGTTTATACAGATGGCTGTGTAGATATTTCCATGTGTATACAGATGGCATTGTAGATATTTCCATGTTTATACAGATGACTGTATAGGTATTGCCATGTTTTTACAGATGGCAGTGCAGATATTTCCATGTTTATAGAGATAGCAGTGTAGATATTTCCATGTTTGTACAGATGGTGATGTTGATATTTCCATCTATACACAGATGGCCGTGTAGATATTTCCATGTTTATACAGATGGCGGCGTAGATATTTCCATGGACGTGCAGATGGCGGTGTAGATATTTCCATGTTTATACAGATAGCGGTGTAGATATTTCCATGTTTACTCAGATGGTGTTGTAGATATTTCCGTGTTTATACACATGGCGGAGTAGATACTTCCATCTTTATGGAGATGGCAGTGTAGATATTTTCATGTTTATAGAGATGGCGGTGTACATATTTCCATATTTATAGAGATAGTGGTGTAGATATATTGATCTTTCTACAGATGGCAGTGTAGATATTTCCATGTTTATACATCTGGCTGTGTAGATATTTCCATATTTATACAGATGTCTGTGTAGATATTTCCATGTGTATACAGATGGTATTGTAGCTATTTCCATGTTTATACATATGGTGGTGTAGATATTTCCATGTGTATACAGATGGTATTGTAGCTATTTCCATGTTTATACATATGGTGGTGTAGATATTTCCATGTTTATTCAGATGACTGTGTTGATATTTCCATGTTTTTACAGATGGCAGTGTAGATATTTCAATGTTTATAGAGATGGTGCTGTAGATATTTCCATGTTTATACAGATAACGGTGGAGATATTTCCATGTTTATACAGACAGCTGTTGTGATATTTCCATGTTTATACACATAGCGGTGTACATATTTCCATGTATATAGAGACAGCGGTGTAGGTATTTCCGTGTTTATACAGATAGCGGTGCAGATATTTCCATGTTTATAAAGATGCCTATGCAGATATTTCCATATTTATACAGACGGCTGTGTAGATATTTCTAAGTTTATACAGACGGCAGTGTAGATATTTCCATGTTCCTACACATGACTGTGTAGGTATTTCCATGTTTATACAGATGGCTTTGTAGATATTTCCATGTGTATAGAGATAGCAGTGCAGATATTTCCATGTTTATACAGATAGCGGTGTATATATTTCCATGTTTATACAGATCGTGGTGTAGATATTTCCATGTTTATACAGATACCGGTGTAGATATTTCCATGTTTATACAGACCGCAGTGTAGATATTTCCATGTTTATAGAGATAGCGGTGTGGATATTTCCATGTTTATACAGTTAGGGGTGTAGATATTTCCATGTTTATAGAGATGGCGGTGAAGATATTTCCATGTTTATACAGATCACAGTGTAGATATTTCCTTGTTTATACAAATAGTGGTGTAGTTATTTCCATGTTTATACAGATAGCGGTGTAGATATTTCCATGTATATACAGATGGCTATGTAGATATTTCCATGTTTATACAGATGGCTTTGTAGATATTTCCATGTTTATACAGATGACTTCGTAGGTATCTCCATGTTTATACAGATGGTGGTGTAGATATTTCCATGTTTATAGAGATAGCTGTGTAGATATTTCCATGTTTATACAGATAGCGGTGTAGGTATTTCCATGTTTATAGACATAGCGGTGTAGATATTTCCATGTTTATATAGATGGCGTTGTAGATATTTCCATGATTATACCGATAGCGGTGTTGGTGTTTCCATGTTTATACAGATAGCGATGTAGATATTTCCATGTTTATACAGCTCGCGGTGCAGATATTTATATCTTTATACAGATGGCATTGTAGTTGTTTCCTTATTCACACAGATGGCGGTGTAGATGTTTCCATGTTTATACAGATGGTGGAGTAGTTAGTTCCATGTTCATGGAGATGGCAGTGTAGATATTTTCATGTTTATACAGATGGCAGTGTAGATATTTCCATGTTTATAGAGATAGCAGTGTAGATATTTACATGTTTATACAGATGGCTGTGTAGATATTTCCATGTGTATACAGATGGCATTGTAGATATTTCCATGTTTATACAGATGACTGTATAGGTATTGCCATGTTTTTACAGATGGCAGTGCAGATATTTCCATGTTTATAGAGATAGCAGTGTAGATATTTCCATGTTTGTACAGATGGCGATGTTGATATTTCCATCTATACACAGATGGCCGTGTAGATATTTCCATGTTTATACAGATGGCGGCGTAGATATTTCCATGGACGTGCAGATGGCGGTGTAGATATTTCCATGTTTATACAGATAGCGGTGTAGATATTTCCATGTTTACACAGATGGTGTTGTAGATATTTCCGTGTTTATACACATGGCGGAGTAGATACTTCCATCTTTATGGAGATGGCAGTGTAGATATTTTCATGTTTATAGAGATGGCGGTGTACATATTTCCATATTTATAGAGATAGTGGTGTAGATATATTCATCTTTCTACAGATGGCAGTGTAGATATTTCCATGTTTATACATCTGGCTGTGTAGATATTTCCATATTTATACAGATGTCTGTGTAGATATTTCCATGTGTATACAGATGGTATTGTAGCTATTTCCATGTTTATACATATGGTGGTGTAGATATTTCCATGTTTATTCAGATGACTGTGTAGATATTTCCATGTTTTTACAGATGGCAGTGTAGATATTTCAATGTTTATAGAGATGGTGCTGTAGATATTTCCATGTTTATACAGATAACGGTGGAGATATTTCCATGTTTATACAGACAGCAGTTGTGATATTTCCATGTTTATACACATAGCGGTGTACATATTTCCATGTATATAGAGACAGCGGAGTAGGTATTTCCATGTTTATACAGATAGCGGTGCAGATATTTCCAGGTTTATAAAGATGCCTATGCAGATATTTCCATATTTATACAGAGGGCTGTGTAGATATTTCTAAGTTTATACAGACGGCAGTGTAGATATTTCCATGTTCCTACACGTGACTGTGTAGGTATTTCCATGTTTATACAGATGGCTTTGTAGATATTTCCATGTTTATAGAGATAGCAGTGCAGATATTTCCATGTTTATACCGATAGCGGTGTATATATTTCCATGTTTATACAGATCGTGGTGTAGATATTTCCATGTTTATACAGATACCGGTGTAGATATTTCCATGTTTATAGAAACCGCAGTGTAGATATTTCCATGTTTATAGAGATAGCGGTGTGGATATTTCCATGTTTATACAGTTAGGGGTGTAGATATTTCCATGTTTATAGAGATGGCGGTGAAGATATTTCCATGTTTATACAGATCACAGTGTAGATATTTCCTTGTTTATACAAATAGTGGTGTAGTTATTTCCATGTTTATACAGATAGCGGTGTAGATATTTCCATGTATATACAGATGGCTGTGTAGATATTTCCATGTTTATACAGATGGCTTTGTAGATATTTCCATGTTTATACAGATGACTTCGTAGGTATCTCCATGTTTATACAGATGGCGGTGTAGATATTTCCATGTTTATAGAGATAGCTGTGTAGATATTTCCATGTTTATACAGATAGCGGTGTAGATATTTCCATGTTTATACAGATCGCGGTGTAGATATTTCCATGTTTATACAGATAGCGGTGTAGTTATTTCCATCTTTCTACAGATGGCATTGTAGATATTTCCATGTTTATACAGATGGCTTTGTAGATATTTCCATGTTTATACAGATGACTGTATAGGTATTTCCATGTTTTTACAGATGGCAGTGCAGATATTTCCATGTTTATAGAGATAGCAGTGTAGATATTTCCATGTTTGTACAGATGGCGATGTTGATATTTCCATCTATACACAGATGGCCGTGTAGATATTTCCATGTTTATACAGATGGTGGCGTAGATATTTCCATGGACGTGCAGATGGCGGTGTAGATATTTCCATGTTTATACAGATAGCGGTGTAGATATTTCTATGTTTACACAGATGGTGTTGTAGATATTTCCGTGTTTATACACATGGCGGAGTAGATACTTCCATCTTTATGGAGATGGCAGTGTAGATATTTTCATGTTTATAGAGATGGCGGTGTACATATTTCCATATTTATAGTGATAGTGGTGTAGATATATTCATCTTTCTACAGATGGCAGTGTAGATATTTCCATGTTTATACATCTGGCTGTGTAGATATTTCCATATTTATACAGATGTCTGTGTAGATATTTCCATGTGTATACAGATGGTATTGTAGCTATTTCCATGTTTATACATATGGTGGTGTAGATATTTCCATGTTTATTCAGATGACTGTGTAGATATTTCCATGTTTTTACAGATGGCAGTGTAGATATTTCAATGTTTATAGAGATGGTGCTGTAGATATTTCCATGTTTATACAGATAACGGTGGAGATATTTCCATGTTTATACAGACATCAGTGGTGATATTTCCATGTTTATACACATAGCGGTGTACATATTTCCATGTATATAGAGACAGCGGTGTAGGTATTTCCATGTTTATACAGATAGCGGTGCAGATATTTCCATGTTTATAAAGATGCCTATGCAGATATTTCCATATTTATACAGAGGGCTGTGTAGATATTTCTAAGTTTATACAGACGGCAGTGTAGATATTTCCATGTTTCTACACATGACTGTGTAGGTATTTCCATGTTTATACAGATGGCTTTGTAGATATTTCCATGTGTATAGAGATAGCAGTGCAGATATTTCCATGTTTATACAGATAGCGGTGTATATATTTCCATGTTTATACAGATCGTGGTGTAGATATTTCCATGTTTATACAGATACCGATGTAGATATTTCCATGTTTATACAGACCGCAGTGCAGATATTTCCATGTTTATAGAGATAGCAGTGTGGATATTTCCATGTTTATACAGTTAGGGGTGTAGATATTTCCATGTTTGTAGAGATGGCAGTGAAGATATTTCCATGTTTATAGAGATCACAGTGTAGATATTTCCTTGTTTATACAAATAGCGGTGTAGTTATTTCCATATTTATACAGCTAGCGGTGTAGATATTTCCATGTATATACAGATGACTGTGTAGATATTTCCATGTTTATACAGATGGCTTTGTAGATATTTCCATGTTTATACAGATGACTTCGTAGGTATCTCCATGTTTATACAGATGGCGGTGTAGATATTTCCATGTTTATAGAGATAGCTGTGTAGATATTTCCATGTTTATACAGATAGCGGTGTAGATATTTCCATGTTTATACAGATCGTGGTGTAGATATTTCCGTGTTTACTCAGATTGCGGTGTAGTTATTTCCATCTTTCTACAGATGGCATTGTAGATATTTCCATGTTTATACAGATGGCGGTGTAGATATTTCCATGTTTATATAGATGGTGGTGTAGATATTACCATGTTTATACAGATAGCGGTGTAGATATTACCATGTTTATACAGATAGCAGTGTAGATATTTCCATGTTTATACAGATCGTATTGAAGATATTTCCATGTTTATACAGATCGCGGTGTAGATATTTCCATGTTTATACAGATCACGTTGTAGATGTTTCCATGTTTATACAGAGAGAAGTGTAGATATTTCCATGTTTATACAGATAGCGGTGTAGATATTTCCAAGTTTATACAGCTAGTGGTGTAGATATTTCCATGTTTATAGAGATAGCGTTGTAGGTATTTCCATGTTTATAGACATAGAGGTGTAGATATTTCCATGTTTATATAGATGGCGTTGTAGATATTTCCATGTTTATACCGATAGCGGTGTTGGTGTTTCCATGTTTATACAGATAGCGATGTAGATATTTCCATGTTTATACAGCTCGCGGTGCAGATATTTATATCTTTATACAGATGGCATTGTAGTTATTTCCTTATTCACACAGATGTCGGTGTAGATGTTTCCATGTTTATACAGATGGTGGAGTAGTTAGTTCAATGTTCTTGGAGATGGCTGTGTAGATATTTTCATGTTCATACAGATGGCGGTGTAGATATTTCCATGTTTATACAGATAGCGGTGTAGATATTCCCATGTTTACACAGATGGTGTTGTAGATATTTCCGTGTTTATACACTTGGCGGAGTAGATACTTCCATCTTTATGGAGATGGCAGTGTAGATATTTTCATGTTTAAAGAGATGGCGGTGTACATATTTCCATATTTATAGAGATAGTGGTGTAGATATATTCATCTTTCTACAGATGGCAGTGTAGATATTTCCATGTTTATACATCTGGCTGTGTAGATATTTCCATATTTATACAGATGTCTGTGTAGATATTTCCATGTGTATACAGATGGTATTGTAGCTATTTCCATGTTTATACATATGGTGGTGTAGATATTTCCATGTTTATTCAGATGACTGTGTAGATATTTCCATGTTTTTACAGATGGCATTGTAGATATTTCAATGTTTATAGAGATGGTGCTGTAGATATTTCCATGTTTATACAGATAACGGTGGAGATATTTCCATGTTTATACAGACTGCAGTGGAGATATTTCCATGTTTATACAAATAGCGGTGTGCATATTTCCATGTTTATAGAGACAGCGGTGTAGGTATTTCCATGTTTATACAGATAGCGGTGCAGATATTTCCATGTTTATACAGAGGGCTGTGTAGATATTTCTAAGTTTATACAGACCGCAGTGTAGATATTTCCATGTTCCTACACATGACTGTGTAGGTATTTCCATGTTTATACAGATGTCTTTGTAGATATTTCCATGTTTATAGAGATAGCAGTGCAGATATTTCCATGTTTATACAGATAGCGGTGTATATATTTCCATGTTTATACAGATCGTGTTGTAGATATTTCCATGTTTATACAGATACCGGTGTAGATATTTCCATGTTTATACAGACCGCAGTGTAGATATTTCCATGTTTACAGAGATAGCGGTGTGGATATTTCCATGTTTATACAGATAGGGGTGAAGATACTTCCATGTTTATAGAGATGGCGGTGAAGATATTTCCATGTTTATACAGATCACAGTGTAGATATTTCCTTGTTTATACAAATAGCGGTGTAGATGTTTCCATGTTTATACAGATAGCGGTGTAGATATTTCCATGTATATACAGATGGCTGTGTAGATATTTCCATGTTTATACAGATGGCGGTGTACATATTTCCATGTTCCTACACATGACTGTGTAGGTATTTCCTTGTTTATACAGATGGCTTTGTAGATATTTCCATGTTTATAGAGATAGTGGTGAAGGTATTTCCATGTTTATACAGATAGCGGTGTACATATTTCCATGTTTATACAGACCGCGGTGTAGATATTTCCATGTTTATATAGATAGCGGTGCATATATTTCCATGTTTGTACATATGGCGGTGTTGATATTTCCTTCAATACACTGATGACCGTGTAGATATTTCCATGTTTATACAGATGGCGGCACAGATATTTCTATGTATATGTAGATGGCGGTGTAGATATTTCCATGTTTATATAGATAGCGGTGTAGTTATTTCCATGTTTATATAGATAGCGGTGTAGATATTTCCACGTTTATACAGATGGCGGTGTAGATATTTCCACGATTATACAGATGGCGGTGTAGATATTTCGATGTTTATAGAGATAGCGGTGGAGGTATTTCCATGTTTATGCAGATAGCGGTGTAGATATTTCCATGTTTATACTGATCGTGGTGTGGATATTTCCATGTTTATAGAGATGCCAGTGTAGATATTTCCATGTTCATAGAGATAGCGGTGTTGATTTTTCCATGTTTATAGAGATAGGGGTGTGGATATTTCCATGTTTATACAGATAGGGGTGTAGATATTTCCATGTTTATAGAGATAGCGGTCTAGATATTTCCATGTTTATACAGATCACGGTGTAGATATTTCCATGTTTATACAGATCGCAGTGTAGATATTTCCATGTTTATACAGATAGCGGTGTAGATATTTCCATGTTTATACAGATGGCCGTGTAGATGTTTCCATGTTTATAGAGATGGCATTGTAGATATTTCCATGTTTATAGAGATAGCGGTGTACATATGTCCATGTTCATAGTGATAGCAGTGAGGATATTTCCATGTTTATACACATAGCAGTGCAGATATTTCCACTGTTATAGAGATAGCGGTTTAGATATTTCATATTTATACAGATAGCGGTGTAGATATTTCCATGTTTATACAGATTGTGGTGTAGATATTTCCATGTTTATACAGATAGCGTTGTAGATATTCCCACGTTTATACAGATGGCGGTGTAGATTATTCCATCTGTCTACAAATGGCAGTGTAGTTATTTCCATGTTTATAGAGATGGCGGTGTAGATATTTCCATGTTTATATAGATGGCAATGTAGATATTTTCTTGTTTATGTAGATGGCGTTGTAGATACCTCCATGTGTAAAGAGATGGCTGTGTGTATATTTCCATGTTGATGGAGATAGCGGTGTAGGTATTTCCATGTTTATAGAGATAGCGGTGTAGTTATTTCCATGTTTATAGAGATAGCGGTGTAGATATTTCCATGTTTCTACAGATGACTGTGTAGATATTTCCATGTTTGTACAGATGGCAGTGTACATATTTCCATGTTTATAGAGATAGCGGTGTAGATTTTCTCATGTTTATACAGATTGCGGTGGAGATATGTCCATGTTTATACAGATAGCAATGGAGATATTTCCACGTTAATACACATAGCGGTTTAGATATTTCCATGTTTATACAGATAGCGGTGTAGATATTTCCATGTTTATACAGATCGCGGTGTAGATATTTCCATGTTTATACAGATAGCGGTGTAGATATTTCCATATTTTTACAGATGTTGGTGTAGATATTTCCATGTTTACACAGATTGCGGTGTAGTTATTTCCATCTTTCTACAGATGGCATTGTAGATATTTCCATGTTTATAAAGATGGCTTTGTAGATATTTCCATGTTTATACAGATGACTGTATAGGTATTTCCATGTTTTTACTGATGGCAGTGCAGATATTTCCATGTTTATAGAGATAGCAGTGTAGATATTTCCATGTTTGTACAGATGGCGATGTTGATATTTCCATCTATACACAGATGGCCGTGTAGATATTTCCATGTTTATACAGATGGCGGCGTAGATATTTCCATGGACGTGCAGATGGCGGTGTAGATATTTCCATGTTTACACAGATGGTGTTGTAGATATTTCCGTGTTTATACACATGGCGGAGTAGATACTTCCATCTTTATGGAGATGGCAGTGTAGATATTTTCATGTTTAAAGAGATGGCGGTGTACATATTTCCATATTTATAGAGATAGCAGTGTAGATATTTACATGTTCATACAGATGGCTGTGTAGATATTTCCATGTGTATACAGATGGCATTGTAGGTATTTCCATGTTTATACAGATGACTGTAGGTATTTCCATGTTTTTACAGATGGCAGTGTAGATATTTCCATGTTTATTGAGATAGCGGTGTAGATATTTCCTTGTTTGTACAGATGGTGGCGCAGATATTTCCAAGGATATGTAGATGGCGGTGTAGATATTTCCGTGTTTATACAGATAGCGGTGTAGTTATTTCCATGTTTATATGGATAGCGGTGTAAATATTTCCATGTATGTACACATGGGTGTGTAGATATTTCCATGTTTATACAGATGGCGGTGTAGATATTTCCATGTTTATACAGATAACTTTGAAAGTATTTCCATGTTTATACAGATGGCGGTGTAGATATTTCGATGAATATAGAGATAGCAGTGGAGGTATCTCCATGTTTATACATATAGCGGTGTAGATATTTCCATGTTTATACTGATCGTGGTGTAGATATTTCCATTTTTATAGAGATGGCGGTGTAGATATTTCCATGTTCATAGAGATAGCGGTGTTGATTTTTCCATGTTTATAGAGATAGCGGTGTGGATATTTCCATGTTTATACAGATAAGGGTGTAGATATTTCCATGTTTATAGAGATGGCAGTGTAGATATTTCCATGTTTATACAGATCACGGTGTAGATATTTCCTTGTTTATACAAAAAGCGGTGTAGTTATTTCCATGTTTATACAGATAGCGGTGTATATATTTCCATGTTTATACAGATCGTGGTGTAGATATTTCCATGTTTATAGAGATACCGGTGTAGATATTTCCATGTTTATACACACCGCAGTGTAGATATTTCCATGTTTATAGAGATAGCGGTGTGGATATTTCCATGTTTATACAGTTAGGGGTGTAGATATTTCCATGTTTGTAGAGATGGCAGTGAAGATATTTCCATGTTTATAGAGATCACAGTGTAGATATTTCCTTGTTTATACAAATAGCGGTGTAGTTATTTCCATATTTATACAGATAGCGGTGTAGATATTTCCATGTATGTACAGATGGCTGTGTAGATATTTCCATGTTTATACAGATGGCTTTGTAGATATTTCCATGTTTATACAGATGACTTCGTAGGTATCTCCATGTTTATACAGATGGCGGTGTAGATATTTCCATGTTTATAGAGATAGCTGTGTAGATATTTCCATGTTTATACAGATAGCAGTGTAGATATTTCCATGTTTATACAGATCGTGGTGTAGATATTTCCGTGTTTATACAGATAGCGGTGTAGATATTTCCATATTTTTACAGATATTGGTGTAGATATTTCCATGTTTACTCAGATTGCGGTGTAGTTATTTCCATCTTTCTACAGATGGCATTGTAGATATTTCCATGTTTATACAGATGGCGGTGTAGATATTTCCATGTTTATATAGATGGTGGTGTAGATATTACCTTGTTTATACAGATAGCGGTGTAGATATTACCATGTTTATACAGATAGCGGTGTAGATATTTCCATGTTTATACAGATCGTATTGAAGATATTTCCATGTTTATACAGATCGTGGTGTAGATATTTCCATGTTTATACAGATCACGGTGTAGATATTTCCATGTTTATACAGAGAGAAGTGTAGATATTTCCATGTTTATACAGATAGCGGTGTAGATATTTCCAAGTTTATACAGATAGCGGTGTAGATATCTCCATGTTTATAGAGATAGCGGTGTAGGTATTTCCATGTTTATAGACATAGCGGTGTAGATATTTCCATGTTTATATAGATGGCGTTGTAGATATTTCCATGTTTATACCGATAGCGGTGTTGGTGTTTCCATGTTTATACAGATAGCGATGTAGATATTTCCATGTTTATACAGCTCGCGGTGCAGATATTTATATCTTTATACAGATGGCATTGTAGTTGTTTCCTTATTCACACAGATGGCGGTGTAGATGTTTCCATGTTTATACAGATAGAGGAGTAGTTAGTTCCATGTTCATGGAGATGGCAGTGTAGATATTTTCATGTTTATACAGATGGCAGTGTAGATATTTCCATGTTTATAGAGATAGCAGTGTAGATATTTACATGTTTATACAGATGGCTGTGTAGATATTTCCATGTGTATACAGATGGCATTGTAGATATTTCCATGTTTATACAGATGACTGTATAGGTATTGCCATGTTTTTACAGATGGCAGTGCAGATATTTCCATGTTTATAGAGATAGCAGTGTAGATATTTCCATGTTTGTACAGATGGTGATGTTGATATTTCCATCTATACACAGATGGCCGTGTAGATATTTCCATGTTTATACAGATGGCGGCGTAGATATTTCCATGGACGTGCAGATGGCGGTGTAGATATTTCCATGTTTATACAGATAGCGGTGTAGATATTTCCATGTTTACTCAGATGGTGTTGTAGATATTTCCGTGTTTATACACATGGCGGAGTAGATACTTCCATCTTTATGGAGATGGCAGTGTAGATATTTTCATGTTTATAGAGATGGCGGTGTACATATTTCCATATTTATAGAGATAGTGGTGTAGATATATTGATCTTTCTACAGATGGCAGTGTAGATATTTCCATGTTTATACATCTGGCTGTGTAGATATTTCCATATTTATACAGATGTCTGTGTAGATATTTCCATGTGTATACAGATGGTATTGTAGCTATTTCCATGTTTATACATATGGTGGTGTAGATATTTCCATGTGTATACAGATGGTATTGTAGCTATTTCCATGTTTATACATATGGTGGTGTAGATATTTCCATGTTTATTCAGATGACTGTGTTGATATTTCCATGTTTTTACAGATGGCAGTGTAGATATTTCAATGTTTATAGAGATGGTGCTGTAGATATTTCCATGTTTATACAGATAACGGTGGAGATATTTCCATGTTTATACAGACAGCTGTTGTGATATTTCCATGTTTATACACATAGCGGTGTACATATTTCCATGTATATAGAGACAGCGGTGTAGGTATTTCCATGTTTATACAGATAGCGGTGCAGATATTTCCATGTTTATAAAGATGCCTATGCAGATATTTCCATATTTATACAGACGGCTGTGTAGATATTTCTAAGTTTATACAGACGGCAGTGTAGATATTTCCATGTTCCTACACATGACTGTGTAGGTATTTCCATGTTTATACAGATGGCTTTGTAGATATTTCCATGTGTATAGAGATAGCAGTGCAGATATTTCCATGTTTATACAGATAGCGGTGTATATATTTCCATGTTTATACAGATCGTGGTGTAGATATTTCCATGTTTATACAGATACCGGTGTAGATATTTCCATGTTTATACAGACCGCAGTGTAGATATTTCCATGTTTATAGAGATAGCGGTGTGGATATTTCCATGTTTATACAGTTAGGGGTGTAGATATTTCCATGTTTATAGAGATGGCGGTGAAGATATTTCCATGTTTATACAGATCACAGTGTAGATATTTCCTTGTTTATACAAATAGTGGTGTAGTTATTTCCATGTTTATACAGATAGCGGTGTAGATATTTCCATGTATATACAGATGGCTATGTAGATATTTCCATGTTTATACAGATGGCTTTGTAGATATTTCCATGTTTATACAGATGACTTCGTAGGTATCTCCATGTTTATACAGATGGTGGTGTAGATATTTCCATGTTTATAGAGATAGCTGTGTAGATATTTCCATGTTTATACAGATAGCGGTGTAGGTATTTCCATGTTTATAGACATAGCGGTGTAGATATTTCCATGTTTATATAGATGGCGTTGTAGATATTTCCATGATTATACCGATAGCGGTGTTGGTGTTTCCATGTTTATACAGATAGCGATGTAGATATTTCCATGTTTATACAGCTCGCGGTGCAGATATTTATATCTTTATACAGATGGCATTGTAGTTGTTTCCTTATTCACACAGATGGCGGTGTAGATGTTTCCATGTTTATACAGATGGTGGAGTAGTTAGTTCCATGTTCATGGAGATGGCAGTGTAGATATTTTCATGTTTATACAGATGGCAGTGTAGATATTTCCATGTTTATAGAGATAGCAGTGTAGATATTTACATGTTTATACAGATGGCTGTGTAGATATTTCCATGTGTATACAGATGGCATTGTAGATATTTCCATGTTTATACAGATGACTGTATAGGTATTGCCATGTTTTTACAGATGGCAGTGCAGATATTTCCATGTTTATAGAGATAGCAGTGTAGATATTTCCATGTTTGTACAGATGGCGATGTTGATATTTCCATCTATACACAGATGGCCGTGTAGATATTTCCATGTTTATACAGATGGCGGCGTAGATATTTCCATGGACGTGCAGATGGCGGTGTAGATATTTCCATGTTTATACAGATAGCGGTGTAGATATTTCCATGTTTACACAGATGGTGTTGTAGATATTTCCGTGTTTATACACATGGCGGAGTAGATACTTCCATCTTTATGGAGATGGCAGTGTAGATATTTTCATGTTTATAGAGATGGCGGTGTACATATTTCCATATTTATAGAGATAGTGGTGTAGATATATTCATCTTTCTACAGATGGCAGTGTAGATATTTCCATGTTTATACATCTGGCTGTGTAGATATTTCCATATTTATACAGATGTCTGTGTAGATATTTCCATGTGTATACAGATGGTATTGTAGCTATTTCCATGTTTATACATATGGTGGTGTAGATATTTCCATGTTTATTCAGATGACTGTGTAGATATTTCCATGTTTTTACAGATGGCAGTGTAGATATTTCAATGTTTATAGAGATGGTGCTGTAGATATTTCCATGTTTATACAGATAACGGTGGAGATATTTCCATGTTTATACAGACAGCAGTTGTGATATTTCCATGTTTATACACATAGCGGTGTACATATTTCCATGTATATAGAGACAGCGGAGTAGGTATTTCCATGTTTATACAGATAGCGGTGCAGATATTTCCAGGTTTATAAAGATGCCTATGCAGATATTTCCATATTTATACAGAGGGCTGTGTAGATATTTCTAAGTTTATACAGACGGCAGTGTAGATATTTCCATGTTCCTACACGTGACTGTGTAGGTATTTCCATGTTTATACAGATGGCTTTGTAGATATTTCCATGTTTATAGAGATAGCAGTGCAGATATTTCCATGTTTATACCGATAGCGGTGTATATATTTCCATGTTTATACAGATCGTGGTGTAGATATTTCCATGTTTATACAGATACCGGTGTAGATATTTCCATGTTTATAGAAACCGCAGTGTAGATATTTCCATGTTTATAGAGATAGCGGTGTGGATATTTCCATGTTTATACAGTTAGGGGTGTAGATATTTCCATGTTTATAGAGATGGCGGTGAAGATATTTCCATGTTTATACAGATCACAGTGTAGATATTTCCTTGTTTATACAAATAGTGGTGTAGTTATTTCCATGTTTATACAGATAGCGGTGTAGATATTTCCATGTATATAGAGATGGCTGTGTAGATATTTCCATGTTTATACAGATGGCTTTGTAGATATTTCCATGTTTATACAGATGACTTCGTAGGTATCTCCATGTTTATACAGATGGCGGTGTAGATATTTCCATGTTTATAGAGATAGCTGTGTAGATATTTCCATGTTTATACAGATAGCGGTGTAGATATTTCCATGTTTATACAGATCGCGGTGTAGATATTTCCATGTTTATACAGATAGCGGTGTAGTTATTTCCATCTTTCTACAGATGGCATTGTAGATATTTCCATGTTTATACAGATGGCTTTGTAGATATTTCCATGTTTATACAGATGACTGTATAGGTATTTCCATGTTTTTACAGATGGCAGTGCAGATATTTCCATGTTTATAGAGATAGCAGTGTAGATATTTCCATGTTTGTACAGATGGCGATGTTGATATTTCCATCTATACACAGATGGCCGTGTAGATATTTCCATGTTTATACAGATGGTGGCGTAGATATTTCCATGGACGTGCAGATGGCGGTGTAGATATTTCCATGTTTATACAGATAGCGGTGTAGATATTTCTATGTTTACACAGATGGTGTTGTAGATATTTCCGTGTTTATACACATGGCGGAGTAGATACTTCCATCTTTATGGAGATGGCAGTGTAGATATTTTCATGTTTATAGAGATGGCGGTGTACATATTTCCATATTTATAGTGATAGTGGTGTAGATATATTCATCTTTCTACAGATGGCAGTGTAGATATTTCCATGTTTATACATCTGGCTGTGTAGATATTTCCATATTTATACAGATGTCTGTGTAGATATTTCCATGTGTATACAGATGGTATTGTAGCTATTTCCATGTTTATACATATGGTGGTGTAGATATTTCCATGTTTATTCAGATGACTGTGTAGATATTTCCATGTTTTTACAGATGGCAGTGTAGATATTTCAATGTTTATAGAGATGGTGCTGTAGATATTTCCATGTTTATACAGATAACGGTGGAGATATTTCCATGTTTATACAGACATCAGTGGTGATATTTCCATGTTTATACACATAGCGGTGTACATATTTCCATGTATATAGAGACAGCGGTGTAGGTATTTCCATGTTTATACAGATAGCGGTGCAGATATTTCCATGTTTATAAAGATGCCTATGCAGATATTTCCATATTTATACAGAGGGCTGTGTAGATATTTCTAAGTTTATACAGACGGCAGTGTAGATATTTCCATGTTTCTACACATGACTGTGTAGGTATTTCCATGTTTATACAGATGGCTTTGTAGATATTTCCATGTGTATAGAGATAGCAGTGCAGATATTTCCATGTTTATACAGATAGCGGTGTATATATTTCCATGTTTATACAGATCGTGGTGTAGATATTTCCATGTTTATACAGATACCGATGTAGATATTTCCATGTTTATACAGACCGCAGTGCAGATATTTCCATGTTTATAAAGATAGCAGTGTGGATATTTCCATGTTTATACAGTTAGGGGTGTAGATATTTCCATGTTTGTAGAGATGGCAGTGAAGATATTTCCATGTTTATAGAGATCACAGTGTAGATATTTCCTTGTTTATACAAATAGCGGTGTAGTTATTTCCATATTTATACAGCTAGCGGTGTAGATATTTCCATGTATATACAGATGACTGTGTAGATATTTCCATGTTTATACAGATGGCTTTGTAGATATTTCCATGTTTATACAGATGACTTCGTAGGTATCTCCATGTTTATACAGATGGCGGTGTAGATATTTCCATGTTTATAGAGATAGCTGTGTAGATATTTCCATGTTTATACAGATAGCGGTGTAGATATTTCCATGTTTATACAGATCGTGGTGTAGATATTTCCGTGTTTACTCAGATTGCGGTGTAGTTATTTCCATCTTTCTACAGATGGCATTGTAGATATTTCCATGTTTATACAGATGGCGGTGTAGATATTTCCATGTTTATATAGATGGTGGTGTAGATATTACCATGTTTATACAGATAGCGGTGTAGATATTACCATGTTTATACAGATAGCGGTGTAGATATTTCCATGTTTATACAGATCGTATTGAAGATATTTCCATGTTTATACAGATCGCGGTGTAGATATTTCCATGTTTATACAGATCACGTTGTAGATGTTTCCATGTTTATACAGAGAGAAGTGTAGATATTTCCATGTTTATACAGATAGCGGTGTAGATATTTCCAAGTTTATACAGCTAGTGGTGTAGATATTTCCATGTTTATAGAGATAGCGTTGTAGGTATTTCCATGTTTATAGACATAGAGGTGTAGATATTTCCATGTTTATATAGATGGCGTTGTAGATATTTCCATGTTTATACCGATAGCGGTGTTGGTGTTTCCATGTTTATACAGATAGCGATGTAGATATTTCCATGTTTATACAGCTCGCGGTGCAGATATTTATATCTTTATACAGATGGCATTGTAGTTATTTCCTTATTCACACAGATGTCGGTGTAGATGTTTCCATGTTTATACAGATGGTGGAGTAGTTAGTTCAATGTTCTTGGAGATGGCTGTGTAGATATTTTCATGTTCATACAGATGGCGGTGTAGATATTTCCATGTTTATACAGATAGCGGTGTAGATATTCCCATGTTTACACAGATGGTGTTGTAGATATTTCCGTGTTTATACACTTGGCGGAGTAGATACTTCCATCTTTATGGAGATGGCAGTGTAGATATTTTCATGTTTAAAGAGATGGCGGTGTACATATTTCCATATTTATAGAGATAGTGGTGTAGATATATTCATCTTTCTACAGATGGCAGTGTAGATATTTCCATGTTTATACATCTGGCTGTGTAGATATTTCCATATTTATACAGATGTCTGTGTAGATATTTCCATGTGTATACAGATGGTATTGTAGCTATTTCCATGTTTATACATATGGTGGTGTAGATATTTCCATGTTTATTCAGATGACTGTGTAGATATTTCCATGTTTTTACAGATGGCATTGTAGATATTTCAATGTTTATAGAGATGGTGCTGTAGATATTTCCATGTTTATACAGATAACGGTGGAGATATTTCCATGTTTATACAGACTGCAGTGGAGATATTTCCATGTTTATACAAATAGCGGTGTGCATATTTCCATGTTTATAGAGACAGCGGTGTAGGTATTTCCATGTTTATACAGATAGCGGTGCAGATATTTCCATGTTTATACAGAGGGCTGTGTAGATATTTCTAAGTTTATACAGACCGCAGTGTAGATATTTCCATGTTCCTACACATGACTGTGTAGGTATTTCCATGTTTATACAGATGTCTTTGTAGATATTTCCATGTTTATAGAGATAGCAGTGCAGATATTTCCATGTTTATACAGATAGCGGTGTATATATTTCCATGTTTATACAGATCGTGTTGTAGATATTTCCATGTTTATACAGATACCGGTGTAGATATTTCCATGTTTATACAGACCGCAGTGTAGATATTTCCATGTTTACAGAGATAGCGGTGTGGATATTTCCATGTTTATACAGATAGGGGTGAAGATACTTCCATGTTTATAGAGATGGCGGTGAAGATATTTCCATGTTTATACAGATCACAGTGTAGATATTTCCTTGTTTATACAAATAGCGGTGTAGATGTTTCCATGTTTATACAGATAGCGGTGTAGATATTTCCATGTATATACAGATGGCTGTGTAGATATTTCCATGTTTATACAGATGGCGGTGTACATATTTCCATGTTCCTACACATGACTGTGTAGGTATTTCCTTGTTTATACAGATGGCTTTGTAGATATTTCCATGTTTATAGAGATAGTGGTGAAGGTATTTCCATGTTTATACAGATAGCGGTGTACATATTTCCATGTTTATACAGACCGCGGTGTAGATATTTCCATGTTTATATAGATAGCGGTGCATATATTTCCATGTTTGTACATATGGCGGTGTTGATATTTCCTTCAATACACTGATGACCGTGTAGATATTTCCATGTTTATACAGATGGCGGCACAGATATTTCTATGTATATGTAGATGGCGGTGTAGATATTTCCATGTTTATATAGATAGCGGTGTAGTTATTTCCATGTTTATATAGATAGCGGTGTAGATATTTCCACGTTTATACAGATGGCGGTGTAGATATTTCCACGATTATACAGATGGCGGTGTAGATATTTCGATGTTTATAGAGATAGCGGTGGAGGTATTTCCATGTTTATGCAGATAGCGGTGTAGATATTTCCATGTTTATACTGATCGTGGTGTGGATATTTCCATGTTTATAGAGATGCCAGTGTAGATATTTCCATGTTCATAGAGATAGCGGTGTTGATTTTTCCATGTTTATAGAGATAGGGGTGTGGATATTTCCATGTTTATACAGATAGGGGTGTAGATATTTCCATGTTTATAGAGATAGCGGTCTAGATATTTCCATGTTTATACAGATCACGGTGTAGATATTTCCATGTTTATACAGATCGCAGTGTAGATATTTCCATGTTTATACAGATAGCGGTGTAGATATTTCCATGTTTATACAGATGGCCGTGTAGATGTTTCCATGTTTATAGAGATGGCATTGTAGATATTTCCATGTTTATAGAGATAGCGGTGTACATATGTCCATGTTCATAGTGATAGCAGTGAGGATATTTCCATGTTTATACACATAGCAGTGCAGATATTTCCACTGTTATAGAGATAGCGGTTTAGATATTTCATATTTATACAGATAGCGGTGTAGATATTTCCATGTTTATACAGATTGTGGTGTAGATATTTCCATGTTTATACAGATAGCGTTGTAGATATTCCCACGTTTATACAGATGGCGGTGTAGATTATTCCATCTGTCTACAAATGGCAGTGTAGTTATTTCCATGTTTATAGAGATGGCGGTGTAGATATTTCCATGTTTATATAGATGGCAATGTAGATATTTTCTTGTTTATGTAGATGGCGTTGTAGATACCTCCATGTGTAAAGAGATGGCTGTGTGTATATTTCCATGTTGATGGAGATAGCGGTGTAGGTATTTCCATGTTTATAGAGATAGCGGTGTAGTTATTTCCATGTTTATAGAGATAGCGGTGTAGATATTTCCATGTTTCTACAGATGACTGTGTAGATATTTCCATGTTTGTACAGATGGCAGTGTACATATTTCCATGTTTATAGAGATAGCGGTGTAGATTTTCTCATGTTTATACAGATTGCGGTGGAGATATGTCCATGTTTATACAGATAGCAATGGAGATATTTCCACGTTAATACACATAGCGGTTTAGATATTTCCATGTTTATACAGATAGCGGTGTAGATATTTCCATGTTTATACAGATCGCGGTGTAGATATTTCCATGTTTATACAGATAGCGGTGTAGATATTTCCATATTTTTACAGATGTTGGTGTAGATATTTCCATGTTTACACAGATTGCGGTGTAGTTATTTCCATCTTTCTACAGATGGCATTGTAGATATTTCCATGTTTATAAAGATGGCTTTGTAGATATTTCCATGTTTATACAGATGACTGTATAGGTATTTCCATGTTTTTACTGATGGCAGTGCAGATATTTCCATGTTTATAGAGATAGCAGTGTAGATATTTCCATGTTTGTACAGATGGCGATGTTGATATTTCCATCTATACACAGATGGCCGTGTAGATATTTCCATGTTTATACAGATGGCGGCGTAGATATTTCCATGGACGTGCAGATGGCGGTGTAGATATTTCCATGTTTACACAGATGGTGTTGTAGATATTTCCGTGTTTATACACATGGCGGAGTAGATACTTCCATCTTTATGGAGATGGCAGTGTAGATATTTTCATGTTTAAAGAGATGGCGGTGTACATATTTCCATATTTATAGAGATAGTGGTGTAGATATATTCATCTTTCTACAGATGGCAGTGTAGATATTTCCATGTTTATACATCTGGCTGTGTAGATATTTCCATATTTATACAGATGTCTGTGTAGATATTTCCATGTGTATACAGATGGTATTGTAGCTATTTCCATGTTTATACATATGGTGGTGTAGATATTTCCATGTTTATTCAGATGACTGTGTAGATATTTCCATGTTTTTACAGATGGCAGTGTAGATATTTCAATGTTTATAGAGATGGTGCTGTAGATATTTCCATGTTTATACAGATAACGGTGGAGATATTTCCATGTTTATACAGACTGCAGTGGAGATATTTCCATGTTTATACAAATAGCGGTGTGCATATTTCCATGTTTATAGAGACAGCGGTGTAGGTATTTCCATGTTTATACAGATAGCGGTGCAGATATTTCCATGTTTATACAGATGCCTATGCAGATATTTCCATATTTATACAGAGGGCTGTGTAGATATTTCTAAGTTTATACAGACCGCAGTGTAGATATTTCCATGTTCCTACACATGACTGTGTAGGTATTTCCATGTTTATACAGATGTCTTTGTAGATATTTCCATGTTTATAGAGATAGCAGTGCAGATATTTCCATGTTTATACAGATAGCGATGTATATATTTCCATGTTTATACAGATCGTGTTGTAGATATTTCCATGTTTATACAGATACCGGTGTAGATATTTCCATGTTTATACAGACCGCAGTGTAGATATTTCCATGTTTATAGAGATAGCGGTGTGGATATTTCCATGTTTATACAGATAGGGGTGAAGATACTTCCATGTTTATAGAGATGGCGGTGAAGATATTTCCATGTTTATACAGATCACAGTGTAGATATTTCCTTGTTTATACAAATAGCGGTGTAGATGTTTCCATGTTTATACAGATAGCGGTGTAGATATTTCCATGTATATACAGATGGCTGTGTAGATATTTCCATGTTTATACAGATGGCGGTGTACATATTTCCATGTTCCTACACATGACTGTGTAGGTATTTCCTTGTTTATACAGATGGCTTTGTAGATATTTCCATGTTTATAGAGATAGTGGTGAAGGTATTTCCATGTTTATACAGATAGCGGTGTACATATTTCCATGTTTATACAGACCGCGGTGTAGATATTTCCATGTTTATATAGATAGCGGTGCATATATTTCCATGTTTGTACATATGGCGGTGTTGATATTTCCTTCAATACACTGATGACCGTGTAGATATTTCCATGTTTATACAGATGGCGGCACAGATATTTCTATGTATATGTAGATGGCGGTGTAGATATTTCCATGTTTATATAGATAGCGGTGTAGTTATTTCCATGTTTATATAGATAGCGGTGTAGATATTTCCACGTTTATACAGATGGCGGTGTAGATATTTCCACGATTATACAGATGGCGGTGTAGATATTTCGATGTTTATAGAGATAGCGGTGGAGGTATTTCCATGTTTATGCAGATAGCGGTGTAGATATTTCCATGTTTATACTGATCGTGGTGTGGATATTTCCATGTTTATAGAGATGCCAGTGTAGATATTTCCATGTTCATAGAGATAGCGGTGTTGATTTTTCCATGTTTATAGAGATAGGGGTGTGGATATTTCCATGTTTATACAGATAGGGGTGTAGATATTTCCATGTTTATAGAGATAGCGGTCTAGATATTTCCATGTTTATACAGATCACGGTGTAGATATTTCCATGTTTATACAGATCGCAGTGTAGATATTTCCATGTTTATACAGATAGCGGTGTAGATATTTCCATGTTTATACAGATGGCCGTGTAGATGTTTCCATGTTTATAGAGATGGCATTGTAGATATTTCCATGTTTATAGAGATAGCGGTGTACATATGTCCATGTTCATAGTGATAGCAGTGAGGATATTTCCATGTTTATACACATAGCAGTGCAGATATTTCCACTGTTATAGAGATAGCGGTTTAGATATTTCATATTTATACAGATAGCGGTGTAGATATTTCCATGTTTATACAGATTGTGGTGTAGATATTTCCATGTTTATACAGATAGCGTTGTAGATATTCCCACGTTTATACAGATGGCGGTGTAGATTATTCCATCTGTCTACAAATGGCAGTGTAGTTATTTCCATGTTTATAGAGATGGCGGTGTAGATATTTCCATGTTTATATAGATGGCAATGTAGATATTTTCTTGTTTATGTAGATGGCGTTGTAGATACCTCCATGTGTAAAGAGATGGCTGTGTGTATATTTCCATGTTGATGGAGATAGCGGTGTAGGTATTTCCATGTTTATAGAGATAGCGGTGTAGTTATTTCCATGTTTATAGAGATAGCGGTGTAGATATTTCCATGTTTCTACAGATGACTGTGTAGATATTTCCATGTTTGTACAGATGGCAGTGTACATATTTCCATGTTTATAGAGATAGCGGTGTAGATTTTCTCATGTTTATACAGATTGCGGTGGAGATATGTCCATGTTTATACAGATAGCAATGGAGATATTTCCACGTTAATACACATAGCGGTTTAGATATTTCCATGTTTATACAGATAGCGGTGTAGATATTTCCATGTTTATACAGATCGCGGTGTAGATATTTCCATGTTTATACAGATAGCGGTGTAGATATTTCCATATTTTTACAGATGTTGGTGTAGATATTTCCATGTTTACACAGATTGCGGTGTAGTTATTTCCATCTTTCTACAGATGGCATTGTAGATATTTCCATGTTTATAAAGATGGCTTTGTAGATATTTCCATGTTTATACAGATGACTGTATAGGTATTTCCATGTTTTTACTGATGGCAGTGCAGATATTTCCATGTTTATAGAGATAGCAGTGTAGATATTTCCATGTTTGTACAGATGGCGATGTTGATATTTCCATCTATACACAGATGGCCGTGTAGATATTTCCATGTTTATACAGATGGCGGCGTAGATATTTCCATGGACGTGCAGATGGCGGTGTAGATATTTCCATGTTTATACAGATAGCGGTGTAGATATTTCCATGTTTACACAGATGGTGTTGTAGATATTTCCGTGTTTATACACATGGCGGAGTAGATACTTCCATCTTTATGGAGATGGCAGTGTAGATATTTTCATGTTTATAGAGATGGCGGTGTACATATTTCCATATTTATAGAGATAGTGGTGTAGATATATTCATCTTTCTACAGATGGCAGTGTAGATATTTCCATGTTTATACATCTGGCTGTGTAGATATTTCCATATTTATACAGATGTCTGTGTAGATATTTCCATGTGTATACAGATGGTATTGTAGCTATTTCCATGTTTATACATATGGTGGTGTAGATATTTCCATGTTTATTCAGATGACTGTGTAGATATTTCCATGTTTTTACAGATGGCATTGTAGATATTTCAATGTTTATAGAGATGGTGCTGTAGATATTTCCATGTTTATACAGATAACGGTGGAGATATTTCCATGTTTATACAGACTGCAGTGGAGATATTTCCATGTTTATACAAATAGCGGTGTGCATATTTCCATGTTTATAGAGACAGCGGTGTAGGTATTTCCATGTTTATACAGATAGCGGTGCAGATATTTCCATGTTTATACAGAGGGCTGTGTAGATATTTCTAAGTTTATACAGACCGCAGTGTAGATATTTCCATGTTCCTACACATGACTGTGTAGGTATTTCCATGTTTATACAGATGTCTTTGTAGATATTTCCATGTTTATAGAGATAGCAGTGCAGATATTTCCATGTTTATACAGATAGCGGTGTATATATTTCCATGTTTATACAGATCGTGTTGTAGATATTTCCATGTTTATACAGATACCGGTGTAGATATTTCCATGTTTATACAGACCGCAGTGTAGATATTTCCATGTTTACAGAGATAGCGGTGTGGATATTTCCATGTTTATACAGATAGGGGTGAAGATACTTCCATGTTTATAGAGATGGCGGTGAAGATATTTCCATGTTTATACAGATCACAGTGTAGATATTTCCTTGTTTATACAAATAGCGGTGTAGATGTTTCCATGTTTATACAGATAGCGGTGTAGATATTTCCATGTATATACAGATGGCTGTGTAGATATTTCCATGTTTATACAGATGGCGGTGTACATATTTCCATGTTCCTACACATGACTGTGTAGGTATTTCCTTGTTTATACAGATGGCTTTGTAGATATTTCCATGTTTATAGAGATAGTGGTGAAGGTATTTCCATGTTTATACAGATAGCGGTGTACATATTTCCATGTTTATACAGACCGCGGTGTAGATATTTCCATGTTTATATAGATAGCGGTGCATATATTTCCATGTTTGTACATATGGCGGTGTTGATATTTCCTTCAATACACTGATGACCGTGTAGATATTTCCATGTTTATACAGATGGCGGCACAGATATTTCTATGTATATGTAGATGGCGGTGTAGATATTTCCATGTTTATATAGATAGCGGTGTAGTTATTTCCATGTTTATATAGATAGCGGTGTAGATATTTCCACGTTTATACAGATGGCGGTGTAGATATTTCCACGATTATACAGATGGCGGTGTAGATATTTCGATGTTTATAGAGATAGCGGTGGAGGTATTTCCATGTTTATGCAGATAGCGGTGTAGATATTTCCATGTTTATACTGATCGTGGTGTGGATATTTCCATGTTTATAGAGATGCCAGTGTAGATATTTCCATGTTCATAGAGATAGCGGTGTTGATTTTTCCATGTTTATAGAGATAGGGGTGTGGATATTTCCATGTTTATACAGATAGGGGTGTAGATATTTCCATGTTTATAGAGATAGCGGTCTAGATATTTCCATGTTTATACAGATCACGGTGTAGATATTTCCATGTTTATACAGATCGCAGTGTAGATATTTCCATGTTTATACAGATAGCGGTGTAGATATTTCCATGTTTATACAGATGGCCGTGTAGATGTTTCCATGTTTATAGAGATGGCATTGTAGATATTTCCATGTTTATAGAGATAGCGGTGTACATATGTCCATGTTCATAGTGATAGCAGTGAGGATATTTCCATGTTTATACACATAGCAGTGCAGATATTTCCACTGTTATAGAGATAGCGGTTTAGATATTTCATATTTATACAGATAGCGGTGTAGATATTTCCATGTTTATACAGATTGTGGTGTAGATATTTCCATGTTTATACAGATAGCGTTGTAGATATTCCCACGTTTATACAGATGGCGGTGTAGATTATTCCATCTGTCTACAAATGGCAGTGTAGTTATTTCCATGTTTATAGAGATGGCGGTGTAGATATTTCCATGTTTATATAGATGGCAATGTAGATATTTTCTTGTTTATGTAGATGGCGTTGTAGATACCTCCATGTGTAAAGAGATGGCTGTGTGTATATTTCCATGTTGATGGAGATAGCGGTGTAGGTATTTCCATGTTTATAGAGATAGCGGTGTAGTTATTTCCATGTTTATAGAGATAGCGGTGTAGATATTTCCATGTTTCTACAGATGACTGTGTAGATATTTCCATGTTTGTACAGATGGCAGTGTACATATTTCCATGTTTATAGAGATAGCGGTGTAGATTTTCTCATGTTTATACAGATTGCGGTGGAGATATGTCCATGTTTATACAGATAGCAATGGAGATATTTCCACGTTAATACACATAGCGGTTTAGATATTTCCATGTTTATACAGATAGCGGTGTAGATATTTCCATGTTTATACAGATCGCGGTGTAGATATTTCCATGTTTATACAGATAGCGGTGTAGATATTTCCATATTTTTACAGATGTTGGTGTAGATATTTCCATGTTTACACAGATTGCGGTGTAGTTATTTCCATCTTTCTACAGATGGCATTGTAGATATTTCCATGTTTATAAAGATGGCTTTGTAGATATTTCCATGTTTATACAGATGACTGTATAGGTATTTCCATGTTTTTACTGATGGCAGTGCAGATATTTCCATGTTTATAGAGATAGCAGTGTAGATATTTCCATGTTTGTACAGATGGCGATGTTGATATTTCCATCTATACACAGATGGCCGTGTAGATATTTCCATGTTTATACAGATGGCGGCGTAGATATTTCCATGGACGTGCAGATGGCGGTGTAGATATTTCCATGTTTACACAGATGGTGTTGTAGATATTTCCGTGTTTATACACATGGCGGAGTAGATACTTCCATCTTTATGGAGATGGCAGTGTAGATATTTTCATGTTTAAAGAGATGGCGGTGTACATATTTCCATATTTATAGAGATAGCAGTGTAGATATTTACATGTTCATACAGATGGCTGTGTAGATATTTCCATGTGTATACAGATGGCATTGTAGGTATTTCCATGTTTATACAGATGACTGTAGGTATTTCCATGTTTTTACAGATGGCAGTGTAGATATTTCCATGTTTATTGAGATAGCGGTGTAGATATTTCCTTGTTTGTACAGATGGTGGCGCAGATATTTCCAAGGATATGTAGATGGCGGTGTAGATATTTCCGTGTTTATACAGATAGCGGTGTAGTTATTTCCATGTTTATATGGATAGCGGTGTAAATATTTCCATGTATGTACACATGGGTGTGTAGATATTTCCATGTTTATACAGATGGCGGTGTAGATATTTCCATGTTTATACAGATAACTTTGAAAGTATTTCCATGTTTATACAGATGGCGGTGTAGATATTTCGATGAATATAGAGATAGCAGTGGAGGTATCTCCATGTTTATACATATAGCGGTGTAGATATTTCCATGTTTATACTGATCGTGGTGTAGATATTTCCATTTTTATAGAGATGGCGGTGTAGATATTTCCATGTTCATAGAGATAGCGGTGTTGATTTTTCCATGTTTATAGAGATAGCGGTGTGGATATTTCCATGTTTATACAGATAAGGGTGTAGATATTTCCATGTTTATAGAGATGGCAGTGTAGATATTTCCATGTTTATACAGATCACGGTGTAGATATTTCCTTGTTTATACAAAAAGCGGTGTAGTTATTTCCATGTTTATACAGATAGCGGTGTAGATTTTTCCATATTTATACAGATGGCTTTGCAGCTATTTCCATCTTTATACAGATGACTTTGTAGGTATTAACATGTTTATACAGATGGCGGTGTAGATATTTCCATTTTTATGGAGATATCTGTGTACATATTTCCATGTTTATGCAGATAGCGGTTTAGATATTTCCATGTTTATACAGATCGCGATGTAGATATTTCCATGTTTATACAGAGTGCGATGTAGATATTTCCATGTTTTTACAGATATCGGTGTAGATATTTCCATGTTTACACAGATTCCGGTGTAGATATTTCCATCTTTCTACAGATGGCATTGTAGATTTTTCCATGTTTATACAGATGGCGGTGTAGATATTTCCATGTTTACATAGATGGTGGTTTAGGTATTTCCATGTTATACAGATAGCGGTGTAGATATTTCCATGTTTATAGAGATAGCGGTGTAGGTATTTCCATGTTTATAGACCTAGCGGTGTAGATATTTCCATGTTTATATAGATGGTGGTGTAGGTATTTCCATGTTTATACAGATAGCGATGAAGATATTTCCATGTTTATACAGCTCGCGGTGCAGATACTTATATCTTTATTCAGATGGCATTGTAGATATTTCCTTATTCAAACAGATGGCGGTGTAGATGTTTCCATGTTTATTGAGATGGCGGTGTGGATATTTCCATGTTTATACAGATAGGTGCGTAGATATTTCCATGTTTATAGAGTTGGCGGTGTAGGTATTTCCATGTTTATACAGATCACGGTGTAGATATTTGCTTGTTTATACAAATAGCGGTGTATTTATTTCCATATTTATACAGATAGCGGTGTAGATATTTCCATGTATATACAGATGGCTGTGTAGATATTTCCATGTTTATACCGATGGCTGTGTAGATATTTCCATGTTTACACAGATGACTGTATAGGTATTTCCATGTTTATACAGATGGCGGTGTAGATATTTCCATGCTTATAGAGACAGCTGTGTAGATATTTCCATGTTTGTACAGATAGCGTTGTAGATATTTCCATGTTTATACAGATCGCGTTGTAGATATTTCCATGTTGATACAGATCGCGGTGTAGATATTTCCATGTTGATACAGATCGCGGTGTAGATGTTTCCAAGTTTATACAGATGGCGGAGTAGTTAGTTCCATATTTATGTAGATGGCAGTGTAGATATTTTCGTGTTTATAGAGATGGCGATGTAGATATTTCCATGTTTATAGAGATAGCAGTGTAGATATTTACATGCTTATACAGATGGCTGTTTAGATATTTTCATGTGTATACAGATGGCATTGTAGATATTTCCATGTTTATACAGATGACTGTACAAGTATTTCCATGTTTTTACAGATGGCAGTGCAGATATTTCCATGTTTATAGAGATAGCGGTGTAGATATTTCCATGTTTGTACAGATGGCGGTGTTGATATTTCCATCTATACACAGATGGCCGTGTAGATATTTCCATGTTTATACAGATGGCGGCATAGATATTTCCATGGACATGCAGATGGCGGTGTAGATATTTCCATGTTTATACAGATAGCGGTGTAGATATTTCCATGTTTACACAGATGGTGGTGTAGATATTTCCATGTTTATACAGATGGCCGGGTAGTTATTTCCATATTTATACTGATGTCTGTGTTGATATTTCCATGTGTATACAGATGGTATTGTAGGTATTTCCATGTTTATACAGATGGAGGTGTAGATATTTCCATGCTTATACAGTTGACGGTGTAGATATTTCCATGTTTTTACAGATGGCAGTGTAGATATTTCAATGTTTCTAGAGATGGCTCTGTAGATATTTCCATGTTTATACAGATAACTGTGGAGATATTTCCATGTTTACAGAGAGCAGTGGAGATATTTCCATGTTTATACACATAGCGGTGTACATATTTCCATGTTTATAGAGACAGCGGTGAATGTATTTCCATGTTTATACAGATAGCGGTGCAGATATTTCCATGTTTACACAGATGCCTATGCAGATATTTCCATATTTATATAGAGGGCTTTGTAGATATTTCTATGTTTATACAGATAGCAGTGTAGATATTTAAATATTCCTACACATGACTGTGTAGGTATTTCCATGTTTATACAGATTTCTTTGTAGTTATTTCGATGTTTATAGAGATAGCGGTGTAGATATTTCCATGTATACAGATTGTGGTGAAGATATTTCCATATTTATACGGATCGCGGTGTAGATATTTCCATGTTTATACAGATCACGGTGTAGATATTTCCATGTTTATACTGATAGCGGTGTAGATATTTCCATGTTTATACAGATAGCGGTGTAGATATTTCCATATTTATAGAGATAACGGTGTAGAAATTTCCACGTTTATACAGATAGCGGTGTAAATATTTCCATGTTTATACAGATCACAGTGTAGATAATTCCATGTTTATAGAGATAGCGGTGTAGATATTTCCATGTTTGTACAGACCGCGGTGTAGATATTTCCATAGTTATACAGGTAGCGTTGCAGATATTTCCATGTTTGTACAGATGGCGGTGTTGATATTTACATCTATACAGAGATAACCGTGTAGATATTTCCATGTTTATACAGATAGCGGTGTAGATATTTCCATGTTTATAGAGATAGCAGTGTAGATATTTACATGTTTATATAGATGGCATTGTAGATATTTCCATGTTTATACAGATGACTGTAAAGGTATTTCCATGTTTTTACAGATGGCAGTGCAGATATTTCCATGTTTATAGAGATAGCGGTGAAGATATTTATATGTTTGTACAGATGGAGGTGTTGATATTTCCATCTATACACAGATGGCCGTGTAGATATTTCCATGTTTATACAGATGGCGGCGCAGATATTTCCATGAATATGTAGATGGTGCTGTAGATATTTCCATGTTTATACAGATAACGGTGTAGATATTTCTATGATTACACAGATGGTGGTGTAGATATTTCCGTGTTTATACACATGGCGGAGTAGATACTTCCATCTTTATGGAGATGGCAGTGTAGGTATTTTCATGTTTATAGAGATGGCGGTGTAGATATTTCCATATTTATAGAGATAGCGGTGTAGATATTTCCATCTTTCTACAGATGGCAGTGTAGATATTTCCATGTTTATACAGATGGCCGTGTAGATATTTCCATATTTATACAGATGTCTGTGTAGATATTTCCATGTGTATACAGATGGTATTGTAGATACTTCCGCGTTTATACATATGGTGGTGTAGATATTTCCATGTTTATTCAGATGACAGTGTAGCTATTTCCATGTTTTTACAGATGGCAGTGTAGATATTTCAATGTTTATAGAGATGGCGCTGTAGATATTTCCATGTTTAAACAGATACCGGTGTAGATATTTCCATGTTTATACAGACCGCAGTGTAGATATTTTCATGTTTATAGAGGTAGCAGTGTAGATATTTCCATGTTTGTACAGATGGCGGTGTTGATGTTTCCATCTATACACAGATTGCCGTGAGGGTGTTTCCATGTGTATTCAGATGGCATTGAAGATATTTCCATGTTTATACTGATGGTGGTGTAGATATTTCCATGTTTACACAGATGACTGTATAGGTATTTCCATGTTTATACAGATGGCGGTGTAGATATTTCCATGTTTATAGAGATAGCGGTATAGATATTTCCATATTTCTACAGATAACGGTGTAGAAATTTCCATGTTTATACAGATAGCGGTGTAAATATTTCCATGTTTATACAGATCACGGTGTAGATATTTCCATGTTTATAGAGATAGCAGTGGAGATATTTCCATGTTTATACAGATAGCGGTGTAGATATTTCCATGTTTATACTGATCGTGGTGTAGATATTTCCATGTTTATAGAGATGGCGGTGAAGATATTTCCATGTTCATAGAGATAGCGGTGTTGACTTTTCCATGTTTATAGAGATAGCGGTGTGGATATTTCCATGTTTATACAGATAGTGGTGTAGATATTTCCATGTTTATAGAGATGGCGGTGTAGATATTTCCATGTTTATAGAGATCACGGTGTAGATATTTCCTTGTTTATACAAATGGCAGTGTAGTTATTTTCATGTTTATACAGAGAGCGGTGTAGATATTTCCATGTATATGCAGATGGCTGTGTAGATATTTCCATGTTTATACAGATGGCTGTGTAGATATTTCCATGTTTATACAGATGACTTTGTAGGTACTTCCATGTTTATACAGATGGCGGTGTAGATATTTCCATGTTTATAGAGATAGCTGTGTAGATATTTCCATGTTTATACAGATAGCGGTGTAGATATTTCCATGTTTATACAGATAGCGGTGTAGATATTTCCATATTTATACAGATAACTGTGTAGAAATTTCCATGTTTATACAGATAGCGGTGTAAATATTTCCATGTTTATACAGATCACGGTGAAGATATTTCCATGTTTATAGAGATAGCGGTGTAGATATTTCCATGTTTATACAGATAGCGGTGTAGGTATTTCCATGTTTATACAGACCGCGGTGTAGATATTTCCATGGTTATACAGATAGCGGTGCAGATATTTCAATGTTTGTACAGATGGCGGTGTTGATATTTCCATCTATACACAGATGACCGTGTAGATATTTCCAAGTTTATACAGATGGCGGCGCAGATATTTCCATGAATATGTAGATGGTGCTGTAGATATTTCCATGTTTATACAGATAGCAGTGCAGTTATTACCATGTTTATATAGATAGCGGTGTAGATATTTCCATGTATATACATATGGCTTTGAAGATATTTCCATGTTTATACAGATGGCGGTGTAGATATTTCCATCTTTATACAGACAACTTTGTAAGTATTTCCTTGTTTATACAGATGGCGGTGTAGATATTTCGATGTTTATAGAGATAGCAGTGGAGATATTTCCATGTTTATACAGATAGCGGTGTAGATGTTTCCATGTTTATAGTGAACGTGGTGTAGATATTTCCATCTTTCTAGAGATGGCGGTGTAGATATTTCCATGTTCATAGAGATAGCAGTTTTGAATTTTCCATGTTTATAGAGATAGCGGTGTGGATATTTCCATGTTTATACAGATAGGGGTGTAGATATTTCCATGTTTATAGAGATGGCGGTGTAGATATTTCCATGTTTATACAGATCACGGTGTAGATATTTGCTTGTTTATACGAATAGCGGTGTAGTTATTTCCATGTTTATACAGAAAGCGGTGTAGATATTTCCATGTATATACAGATGGCTGTGTAGATATTTCCATGTTTATACCGATGGCTGTGTAGATATTTCCATGTTTATACAGATGACGTTGTAGGTATTTCCATGTTTATACAGATTGCGGTGTAGATATTTCCATGTTTATAGAGATAGCTGTGTAGATATTTCCATGTTTATACAGATAGCTGTGTAGATATTTCCATGTTTATATAGATCACGGTGTAGATATTTCCATGTTTATACAGATCGCGGTGTAGATATTTCCATGTTTATACAGATAGCGGTGTAGATATTTCCATGTTTTTACAGATATCGGTGTAGATATTTCCGTGTTTACACAGATTGCGGTGTAGATATTTCCATCTTTCTACAGATGGCATTGTAGATATTTCCATGTTTATATAGATGGCGGTGTAGATATTTCCAAGTTTATATAGATGGTGGTGTAGATATGACCATGTTTATACAGATAGCGGTGTAGATATTTCCATGTATATACTGATCGTGGTGAAGATATTTCCATGTTTATACAGATCACGGTGTAGATATTTCCATGTTTATACAGATCGCGGTGCAGATATTTCCATGTTAGTACAGATGGCGGTGTTGATATTTCCATCTGTACACAGATGGCTGTGTAGATATTTCCATGTTTACACAGATGACTGTATAGGTATTTCCATGTTTATACAGACGGCGGTGTAGATATTTCCATGTTTATAGAGATAGCTGTGTAGATATTTCCATGTTTGTACAGATAGCGGTGTAGATATTTCCATGTTTATACAGATCGTGTTGTAGATATTTCCATGTTGATACAGACCGCGGTGTAGATATTTCCATGTTTATACAGATAGCGGTGTAGATATTTCCATGTTTTTACACATATCGGTGTAGATATTTCCATGTTTACACAGATTGCGGTGTAGATATTTGCATCTTTCTATAGATAGCATTGTAGATATTTCCATGTTTATAGAGATAGTGGTGAAGATATTTCCCTGTTTGTACAGATGGCGGAGTTGATATTTCCATCTATACACAGATGGCTGTGTAGATATTTCCATGTTTATACAGAAGCGGGGTAGATATTTCCATGGATATGCAGATGGCGGTGTAGATATTTCCATGTTTATACAGATAGCGGTGAGGATATTTCCATGTTTACACAGATGGTGGTGCAGGTATTTCCGTGTTTTTACACATGGCGGAGCAGATACTTCCATCTTTATGGAGATGGCAGTGTAGATATTTTCATGTTTATAGAGATGGCGGTGTAGATATTTCCATATTTAGAGAGATAGCGGTGTAGATATTTCCATCTTTCTACAGATGGCAGTGCAGATATTTCCATGTTTACAGAGATAGTGGTGTAGATATTTCCATGTTGGTACAGATGGCGGTGTTGACATTTCAATCTATACACAGATGGCCGTGTAGATATTTCCATGTTTATACAGATGGCGGCGTAGGTATTTCCATGGACATGCAGATGGCGGTGTAGATATTTCCATGTTTAAACAGATAGCGGTGTAGATATTTCCATGTTGACACAGATAGTGGTGTAGATATTTCCGTGTTTATACACATGGCAGAGTAGATACTTCCATCTTTATGGAGATGGCAGTGTAGATATTTTCATGTTTATAGAGATGGCGGTGTAGATATTTCCATATTTATAGAGATAGCAGTGTAGATATTTCCAGCTTTCTACAGATGGCAGTGTAGATATTTCCATGTTTATACAGATGGCGGTGTAGATATTTCCAGGGTTATACAGATAGCGGTGAAGATATTTCCATGTTTGTACACATGGCGGTGTTGATATTTCCATCTATACACAGATGACCGTGTAGATATTTCCATGTTTATACAGATGGCGGCGCAGATATTTCCATGGATATGTAGATGGCTGTGTAGATATTTCCATGTTTATACAGATAGCAGTGTAGTTATTTCCATGTTTATATAGATAGCGGTGTAGTTATTTCCATGTATATACACATGGCTGTGTAGATATTTCCATGTTTATACAGATGGCGATGTAGATATTTCCATGTTTATACAGATAACTTTGTAAGTATTTCCATGTTTATACAGATCGCGGTGTAGATATTTCGATGTTTATAGAGATAGCAGTGGAGATATTTCCATGTTTATACAGATAGTGGTGTAGATATTTCCATGTTTATTCTGATCGTGGTGTAGATATTTCCATGTTTATAGAGATGGTGGTGTAGATATTTCCATGTTCATAGAGATAGCGGTGTTGATTTTTCCTTGTTTATAGAGATAACGGTGTGGATATTTCCATGCTTATACAGATAGGGGTGTAGATATTTCCATGTTTATAGAGATAGCGGTGTAGATATTTCCATGTTTATACAGATAGCGTTGTAGTTATTTCCATATTTATACAGACCGCGGTGTAGATATTTCCATGTTTATACAGATACCGGTGCAGATATTTCCATGTTTGTACCGATGGCGGTGTTGATATTTCCATCTATACACAGATGGCCGTGTAGATATTTCCATGTTTATACACATGGCGGCTTAGATATTTCCATGGACATGCGGATGGCGCTGTAGTTATTTCCATGATTATACAGATAGCGGTGAAGATATTTCCATGTTTACACAGATGGTAGTGCAGATATTTCCATGTTTATACACATGGCGGAGTAGATACTTCCATCTTTATGGAGATGGCAGTGTAGATATTTTCATGTTTATAGAGATGGCGGTGTAGATATTTCCATATTTATAGAGATAGCGGTGTAGATATTTCCATCTTTCTACAGATGGCCGTGTAGATATTTCCATGTTTATACAGATGGCCGTGTAGTTATTTCCATATTTATACAGATGTCTGTGTAGATATTTCCATGTGTATACAGATGGTATTGTAGGTATTTCCATGTTTATACAGATGGTTGTGTAGATATTTCCATGTTTATACAGTTGGCGGTGTAGATATTTCCATGTTTTTACAGATGGCAGGGTAGCTATTTCAATGTTTATACAGATGGCGCTGTAGATATTTCCATGTTTACAGATAACGGTGGAGATATTTCCATGTTTATACAGAGAGCAGTGGAGATATTTCCATGTTTATACACATAGCGGTGTACAAATTTCCATGTTGATAGAGACAGCGGTGTATGTATTTCCATGTTTATACAGATAGCGGTGCAGATATTTCCATGTTTACACAGATGCCTATGCAGATATTTCCATATTTCTACAGAGGGCTTTGTATATATTTCTATGTTTATACAGATGGCAGTGTAGATATTTAAATATTCCAACACATGACTGTGTAGGTATTTCCATGTTTATACAGGTGTCTTTGTAGATATTTCCATGTTTATAGAGATAGCGGTGAAGATATTTCCATGTTTATACAGATAGCGGTGTAGAGACTTCCGTGTTTATACAGATCGCGGTGTAGATATTTCCATGTTTATACAGATAGCGGAGTAGATATTTCCATGTTTATACAGATCGCGGTGTAGATATTTCCATATTTATACAGATAACGGTGTAGAAATTTCCATGTTTATACAGATAGCGGTGTAAATATTTCCATGTTTATACAGATCACGGTGTAGATATTTCCATGTTTATAGAGATAGCGGTGTAGATATTTCCATGTTTATACAGATAGCGGTGTAGATATTTCCATGTTTATACAGACCACGGTGTAGATATTTCCATGGTTATACAGATATCGGTGAAGATATTTCCATGTTTGTACACATGGCGGTGTTGATATTTCCATCTATATACAGATGACCGTGTAGATATTTCCATGTTTTTACAGATGGCGGCGCAGGTATTTCCATGGATATGTAGATGGTGGTGTAGATATTTCCATGTTTATACAGATAGCAGTGTAGTTATTTCCATGTTTATATAGATAGCGGTGTAGTTACTTCCATGTATATACACATGGATGTGTAGATATTTCCATGTTTATACAGATGGCGGTGTAGATATTTCCATGTTTATACAGATATCTTTGTAAGTATTTCCATGTTTATACTGATGGCGGTGTAGATATTTTGATGTTTATAGAGATAGCATTGGAGATATTTCCATGTTTATACAGATAGCGGTGTAGATATTTCCATGTTTATACTGATCGTGGTGTAGATATTTCCATGTTTATAGAGATGGCGGTGTAGATATTTCCATGTTCACAGAGATAGCGGTGTTGATTTTTCCATGTTTACAGATAGCGGTGTGGATAATTCCATGTTTATACAGATAGGGTTGTAGATATTTCCATGTTTATGGAGATGGCGGTGTAGATATTTCCATGTTTATACAGATCACGGTGTAGATATTTGCTTGTTTATACAAATAGCGGTGTAGTTATTTCCATGTTTATACAGATAGCAGTGTAGATATTTCCATGTATATACAGATGGTTGTGTAGATATTTCCATGTTTATACAGATCACGGTGTAGATATTTCCATGTTTATACATATTGCGGTGTAGGTATTTGCATGTTTTTACAGATATCGGTGTAGATATTTCGATGTTTACACAGATTGCGGTGTAGATATTTCCCTCTTTCTACAGATGGCATTGTAGATATTTCCATGTTTATATAGATGGCGGTGTAGATATTTCCATGTTTATATAGATGGTGGTGTAGATATTACCATGTTTATACAGATAGCGGTGTAGATATTTCCATGTATATACAGAACGTGGTGAAGATATTTCCATGTTTATACAGATCGCGGTGTAGTTATTTCCATGTTTATACAGATCACGGTGCAGATACTTCCATGTTTATACAGATAGCGGTGTAGATATTTCCATGTTTATATAGATGGTGGTGTAGATATTACCATGTTTATACAGATAGCGGTGTAGATATTTCCATGTATATACAGAACGTGGTGAAGTTATTTCCATGTTTATACAGATCGTGGTGTAGATATTTCCGTGTTTATACAGATCGCGGTGTAGATATTTCCATGTTTATACAGATAGCGGTGTAGATATTTCCATGTTTATAGAGATAGCAGTGTAGATATTTACATGTTTATACAGATGGCTGTGTAGATATTTCCATGTGTATACAGATGGCATTGAAAATATTTCCATGTTTATACAGATGACTGTATACGTATTTCCATGTTTTTACAGATGGCAGTGCAGATATTTCCATGTTTATAGAGATAGCGGTGTACATATTTCCATGTTTCTACAGATGGCGGTGTTCATATTTCCATCTATACACAGATGGCCGTGTAGATATTTCCATGTTTATACAGATGGCGGCGTAGATATTTCCATGGACATGCAGATGGCGGTGTAGATATTTCCATGTTTATACAGATAGCGGTGTAGATATTTCCATGTTTACACAGATGGTGGTGTAGATATTTCCGTGTATAAACACATGGCGGAGCAGATACTTCCATCTTTATGGAGATGGCAGTGTAGATATTTTCATGTTTATAGAGATGGCGGTGTAGATATTTCCATATTTATAGAGATAGCGGTGTAGATATTTCCATCTTTCTACAGATGGCAGTGTAGATATTTCCATGTTTATACAGATGGCCGTGTAGTTATTTCCATATTTATACAGATGTCTTTGTAGATATTTCCATGTGTATACAGATGGTATTGTAGGTATTTCCATGTTTATACAGATGGGGGTGCAGATATTTCCATGCTTATACAGTTGGCGGTGTAGATATTTCCATGTTTTTACAGATGGCAGTGTAGATATTTCAATGTTTATAGAGATGGCCCTGTAGATATTTCCATGTTTATACAGATAACAGTGGAGACATTTCCATGTTTATACAGAGAGCAGTGGAGATATTTCCATGTTTATACACATAGCAGTGTACATATTTCCATGTTTATAGAGACAGCGTTGTAGGTATTTCCATGTTTATACAGATAGCGGTGCAGATATTTCCATGTTTACACAGATGCCTATGCAGATATTTCCATGTTAATACAGAGGGCTTTGTAGATATTTCTATGTTTATACAGATGGCAGTGTAGATATTTAAATATTCCTACACATGACTGTGTAGGTATTTCCATGTTTATACAGATGTCTTTGTAGATATTTCCATGTTTATAGAGATAGCGGTGCAGATATTTCCATGTTTATACAGATAGCGGTGTATATATTTCCATGTTTACACAGATCATGGTGTAGATATTTCCATGTTTATACAGATACCGGTGTAGATATTTCCATGTTTATACAGACCGCAGGGTAGATATTTCCATGTTTATAGAGATAGCATTGTAGATATTTCCATGTTTGTACAGATGGCGGTGTTGATGTTTCCATCTATACACAGATTGCCGTGTAGGTATTTCCATATGTATTCAGATGGCATTGAAGATATTTCCATGTTTATACTGATGGTGGTGTAGATATTTCCATGTTCACACAAATGACTGTATAGGTATTTCCATGTTTATACAGATGGCAGTGTTGATATTTCCATGTTTATAGAGATAGCTGTGTAGATATTTCCATATTTATACAGATAGCGTTGTAGATATTTTCATGTTTATACAGATCGCGGTGTAGATATCTCCATGTTTATACAGATAGTGGTGTAGATATTTCCATGTGTTTACAGATAGCGGTGAAGATATTTCCATGTTTTCACAGATTGCGGTGTAGATATTTCCATCTTTCTACAGATGGCATTGTAAATATTTCCACGTTTATACAGATGGCAGTGTAGATATTTCCATGTTTATATAGATGGTGGTGTAGATATAACCATGTTTATGCAGGTAGCGGTGTAGATATTTCCATGTTTATACAGATAGCGGTGTAGATATTTCCATGTTTATACAGATAGCGGTGTAGATATTTCCATATTTATACAGATAACGGTGTAGAAACTTCCATGTTTATACAGATAGCGGTGTAAATATTTCCATGTTTATAGAGATCACGGTGTATATATTTCCATGTTTATAGAGATAGCGGTGAAGATATTTCCATGTTTATGCAGATAGCAGTGTAGATATTTCCATGTTTATAAAGACCCTGGTGTAGATATTTCCAGGGTTATACAGATAGCGGTGAAGATATTTCCATGTTTGTACACATGGCGGTGTTGATATTTCCATCTATACACAGATGACCGTGTAGATATTTCCATGTTTATACAGATGGCGGCGCAGATATTTCCATGGATATGTAGATGGCTGTGTAGATATTTCCATGTTTATACAGATAGCAGTGTAGTTATTTCCATGTTTATATAGATAGCGGTGTAGTTATTTCCATGTATATACACATGGCTGTGTAGATATTTCCATGTTTATACAGATGGCGATGTAGATATTTCCATGTTTATACAGATAACTTTGTAAGTATTTCCATGTTTATACAGATCGTGGTGTAGATATTTCGATGTTTATAGAGATAGCAGTGGAGATATTTCCATGTTTATACAGATAGTGGTGTAGATATTTCCATGTTTATTCTGATCGTGGTGTAGATATTTCCATGTTTATAGAGATGGTGGTGTAGATATTTCCATGTTCATAGAGGTAGCGGTGTTGATTTTTCCTTGTTTATAGAGATAACGGTGTGGATATTTCCATGCTTATACAGATAGGGGTGTAGATATTTCCATGTTTATAGAGATAGCGGTGTAGATATTTCCATGTTTATACAGATAGCGGTGTAGATATTTGCATGTTTATACAGACCACGGTGTAGATATTTCCATGTTTATACAGATACCGGTGCAGATATTTCCATGTTTGTACCGATGGCGGTGTTGATATTTCCATCTATACACAGATGGCCGTGTAGATATTTCCATGTTTATACAGATGGCGGCTTAGATATTTCCATGGACATGCGGATGGCGCTGTAGATATTTCCATGATTATACAGATAGCGGTGAAGATATTTCCATGTTTACACAGATGGTAGTGCAGATATTTCCATGTTTATACACATGGCGGAGTAGATACTTCCTTCTTTATGGAGATGGCAGTGTAGATATTTTCATGTTTATAGAGATGGCGGTGTAGATATTTCCATATTTATAGAGATAGCGGTGTAGATATTTCCATCTTTCTACAGATGGCCGTGTAGATATTTCCATGTTTATACAGATGGCCGTGTAGTTATTTCCATATTTATACAGATGTCTGTGTAGATATTTCCATGTGTATACAGATGGTATTGTAGGTATTTCCATGTTTATACAGATGGTGGTGTAGATATTTCCATGTTTATACAGTTGGCGGTGTAGATATTTCCATGTTTTTACAGATGGCAGGGTAGCTATTTCAATGTTTATACAGATGGCGCTGTAGATATTTCCATGTTTACAGATAACGGTGGAGATATTTCCATGTTTATACAGAGAGCAGTGGAGATATTTCCATGTTTATACACATAGCGGTGTACATATTTCCATGTTGATAGATACAGCGGTGTATGTATTTCCATGTTTATACAGATAGCGGTGCAAATATTTCCATGTTTACACAGAAGCCTATGCAGATATTTCCATATTTCTAGGGAGGGCTTTGTAGATATTTCTATGTTTATACAGATGGCAGTGTAGATATTTAGATATTCCAACACATGACTGTGTGGGTATTTCCATGTTTATACAGGTGTCTTTGTAGATATTTCCATGTTTATAGAGATAGCGGTGAAGATATTTCCATGTTTATACAGATAGCGGTGTAGAGATTTCCGTGTTTATACAGATCGCGGTGTAGATATTTCCATGTTTATACAGATAGCGGAGTAGATATTTCCATGTTTATACAGATCGCGGTGTAGATATTTCCATATTTATACAGATAACGGTGTAGAAATTTCCATGTTTATACAGATAGCGGTGTAAATATTTCCATGTTTATACAGATCACGGTGTAGATATTTCCATGTTTATAGAGATAGCGGTGTAGATATTTCCATGTTTATACAGATAGCGGTGTAGATATTTCCATGTTTATACAGACCGCGGTGTAGATATTTCCATGGTTATACAGATAGCGGTGAAGATATTTCCATGTTTGTACACATGGCGGTGTTGATATTTCCATCTATACACAGATGACCGTGTAGATATTTCCATGTTTTTACAGATGGCGGTGCAGGTATTTCCATGGATATGTAGATGGTGGTGTAGATATTTCCATGTTTAGACAGATAGCGGTGTAGTTATTTCCATGTTTATATAGATAGCGGTGTAGTTACTTCCATGTATATACACATGGATGTGTAGATATTTCCATGTTTATACAGATGGCGGTGTAGATATTTCCATGTTTATACAGATATCTTTGTAAGTATTTCCATGTTTATACAGATGGCTGTGTAGATATTTTGATGTTTATAGAGATAGCATTGGAGATATTTCCATGTTTATACAGATAGCGGTGTAGATATTTCCATGTTTATACTGATCGTGGTGTAGATATTTCCATGTTTATAGAGATGGCGGTGTAGATATTTCCATGTTCATAGAGATAGCGGTGTTGATTTTTCCATGTTTACAGATAGCGGTGTGGATAATTCCATGTTTATACAGATAGGGTTGTAGATATTTCCATGTTTATGGAGATGGCGGTGTAGATATTTCCATGTTTATACAGATCACGGTGTAGATATTTGCTTGTTTATACAAATAGCGGTGTAGTTATTTCCATGTTTATACAGATAGCAGTGTAGATATTTCCATGTATATACAGATGGTTGTGTAGATATTTCCATGTTTATACCGATGGCTGTGTAGATATTTCCATGTTTATACAGATCACGGTGTAGATATTTCCATGTTTATACATATTGCGGTGTAGGTATTTGCATGTTTTTACAGATATCGGTGTAGATATTTCCATGTTTACACAGATTGCGGTGTAGATATTTCCCTCTTTCTACAGATGGCATTGTAGATATTTCCATGTTTATATAGATGGCGGTGTAGATATTTCCATGTTTATATAGATGGTGGTGTAGATATTACCATGTTTATACAGATAGCGGTGTAGATATTTCCATGTATATACAGAACGTGGTGAAGATATTTCCATGTTTATACAGATCGCGGTGTAGTTATTTCCATGTTTATACAGATCACGGTGCAGATACTTCCATGTTTATACAGATAGCGGTGTAGATATTTCCATGTTTATATAGATGGTGGTGTAGATATTACCATGTTTATACAGATAGCGGTGTAGATATTTCCATGTATATACAGAACGTGGTGAAGTTATTTCCATGTTTATACAGATCGTGGTGTAGATATTTCCGTGTTTATACAGATCGCGGTGTAGATATTTCCATGTTTATACAGATAGCGGTGTAGATTTTTCCATGTTTATAGAGATAGCAGTGTAGATATTTACATGTTTATACAGATGGCTGTGTAGATATTTCCATGTGTATACAGATGGCATTGAAGATATTTCCATGTTTATACAGATGACTGTATACGTATTTCCATGTTTTTACAGATGGCAGTGCAGATATTTCCATGTTTATAGAGATAGCGGTGTACATATTTCCATGTTTCTACAGATGGCGGTGTTCATATTTCCATCTATACACAGATGGCCGTGTAGATATTTCCATGTTTATACAGATGGCGGCGTAGATATTTCCATGGACATGCAGATGGCGGTGTAGATATTTCCATGTTTATACAGATAGCGGTGTAGATATTTCCATGTTTACACAGATGGTGGTGTAGATATTTCCGTGTATAAACACATGGCGGAGTAGATACTTCCATCTTTATGGAGATGGCAGTGTAGATATTTTCATGTTTATAGAGATGGCGGTGTAGATATTTCCATATTTATAGAGATAGCGGTGTAGATATTTCCATCTTTCTACAGATGGCAGTGTAGATATTTCCATGTTTATACAGATGGCCGTGTAGTTATTTCCATATTTATACAGATGTCTGTGTAGATATTTCCATGTGTATACAGATGGTATTGTAGGTATTTCCATGTTTATACAGATGGGGGTGCAGATATTTCCATGCTTATACAGTTGGCGGTGTAGATATTTCCATGTTTTTACAGATGGCAGTGTAGATATTTCAATGTTTATAGAGATGGCCCTGTAGATATTTCCATGTTTATACAGATAACAGTGGAGATATTTCCATGTTTATACAGAGAGCAGTGGAAATATTTCCATGTTTATACACATAGCAGTGTACATATTTCCATGTTTATAGAGACAGCGGTGTAGGTATTTCCATGTTTATACAGATAGCGGTGCAGATATTTCCATGTTTACACAGATGCCTATGCAGATATTTCCATGTTAATACAGAGGGCTTTGTAGATATTTCTATGTTTATACAGATGGCAGTGTAGATATTTAAATATTCCTACACATGACTGTGTAGGTATTTCCATGTTTATACAGATGTCTTTGTAGATATTTCCATGTTTATAGAGATAGCGGTGCAGATATTTCCATGTTTATACAGATAGCGGTGTATATATTTCCATGTTTACACAGATCATGGTGTAGATATTTCCATGTTTATACAGATACCGGTGTAGATATTTCCATGTTTATACAGACCGCAGGGTAGATATTTCCATGTTTATAGAGATAGCAGTGTAGATATTTCCATGTTTGTACAGATGGCGGTGTTGATGTTTCCATCTATACACAGATTGCCGTGTAGGTATTTCCATATGTATTCAGATGGCATTGAAGATATTTCCATGTTTATACTGATGGTGGTGTAGATATTTCCATGTTCACACAAATGACTGTATAGGTATTTCCATGTTTATACAGATGGCAGTGTTGATATTTCCATGTTTATAGAGATAGCTGTGTAGATATTTCCATATTTATACAGATAGCGTTGTAGATATTTTCATGTTTATACAGATCGCGGTGTAGATATCTCCATGTTTATACAGATAGTGGTGTAGATATTTCCATGTGTTTACAGATAGCGGTGAAGATATTTCCATGTTTTCACAGATTGCGGTGTAGATATTTCCATCTTTCTACAGATGGCATTGTAAATATTTCCACGTTTATACAGATGGCAGTGTAGATATTTCCATGTTTATATAGATGGTGGTGTAGATATAACCATGTTTATGCAGGTAGCGGTGTAGATATTTCCATGTTTATACAGATAGCGGTGTAGATATTTCCATGTTTATACAGATAGCGGTGTAGATATTTCCATATTTATACAGATAACGGTGTAGAAACTTCCATGTTTATACAGATAGCGGTGTAAATATTTCCATGTTTATAGAGATCACGGTGTATATATTTCCATGTTTATAGAGATAGCGGTGAAGATATTTCCATGTTTATGCAGATAGCAGTGTAGATATTTCCATGTTTATAAAGACCCTGGTGTAGATATTTCCAGGGTTATACAGATAGCGGTGAAGATATTTCCATGTTTGTACACATGGCGGTGTTGATATTTCCATCTATACACAGATGACCGTGTAGATATTTCCATGTTTATACAGATGGCGGCGCAGATATTTCCATGGATATGTAGATGGCTGTGTAGATATTTCCATGTTTATACAGATAGCAGTGTAGTTATTTCCATGTTTATATAGATAGCGGTGTAGTTATTTCCATGTATATACACATGGCTGTGTAGATATTTCCATGTTTATACAGATGGCGATGTAGATATTTCCATGTTTATACAGATAACTTTGTAAGTATTTCCATGTTTATACAGATCGTGGTGTAGATATTTCGATGTTTATAGAGATAGCAGTGGAGATATTTCCATGTTTATACAGATAGTGGTGTAGATATTTCCATGTTTATTCTGATCGTGGTGTAGATATTTCCATGTTTATAGAGATGGTGGTGTAGATATTTCCATGTTCATAGAGGTAGCGGTGTTGATTTTTCCTTGTTTATAGAGATAACGGTGTGGATATTTCCATGCTTATACAGATAGGGGTGTAGATATTTCCATGTTTATAGAGATAGCGGTGTAGATATTTCCATGTTTATACAGATAGCGGTGTAGATATTTGCATGTTTATACAGACCACGGTGTAGATATTTCCATGTTTATACAGATACCGGTGCAGATATTTCCATGTTTGTACCGATGGCGGTGTTGATATTTCCATCTATACACAGATGGCCGTGTAGATATTTCCATGTTTATACAGATGGCGGCTTAGATATTTCCATGGACATGCGGATGGCGCTGTAGATATTTCCATGATTATACAGATAGCGGTGAAGATATTTCCATGTTTACACAGATGGTAGTGCAGATATTTCCATGTTTATACACATGGCGGAGTAGATACTTCCTTCTTTATGGAGATGGCAGTGTAGATATTTTCATGTTTATAGAGATGGCGGTGTAGATATTTCCATATTTATAGAGATAGCGGTGTAGATATTTCCATCTTTCTACAGATGGCCGTGTAGATATTTCCATGTTTATACAGATGGCCGTGTAGTTATTTCCATATTTATACAGATGTCTGTGTAGATATTTCCATGTGTATACAGATGGTATTGTAGGTATTTCCATGTTTATACAGATGGTGGTGTAGATATTTCCATGTTTATACAGTTGGCGGTGTAGATATTTCCATGTTTTTACAGATGGCAGGGTAGCTATTTCAATGTTTATACAGATGGCGCTGTAGATATTTCCATGTTTACAGATAACGGTGGAGATATTTCCATGTTTATACAGAGAGCAGTGGAGATATTTCCATGTTTATACACATAGCGGTGTACATATTTCCATGTTGATAGATACAGCGGTGTATGTATTTCCATGTTTATACAGATAGCGGTGCAAATATTTCCATGTTTACACAGAAGCCTATGCAGATATTTCCATATTTCTAGGGAGGGCTTTGTAGATATTTCTATGTTTATACAGATGGCAGTGTAGATATTTAGATATTCCAACACATGACTGTGTGGGTATTTCCATGTTTATACAGGTGTCTTTGTAGATATTTCCATGTTTATAGAGATAGCGGTGAAGATATTTCCATGTTTATACAGATAGCGGTGTAGAGATTTCCGTGTTTATACAGATCGCGGTGTAGATATTTCCATGTTTATACAGATAGCGGAGTAGATATTTCCATGTTTATACAGATCGCGGTGTAGATATTTCCATATTTATACAGATAACGGTGTAGAAATTTCCATGTTTATACAGATAGCGGTGTAAATATTTCCATGTTTATACAGATCACGGTGTAGATATTTCCATGTTTATAGAGATAGCGGTGTAGATATTTCCATGTTTATACAGATAGCGGTGTAGATATTTCCATGTTTATACAGACCGCGGTGTAGATATTTCCATGGTTATACAGATAGCGGTGAAGATATTTCCATGTTTGTACACATGGCGGTGTTGATATTTCCATCTATACACAGATGACCGTGTAGATATTTCCATGTTTTTACAGATGGCGGTGCAGGTATTTCCATGGATATGTAGATGGTGGTGTAGATATTTCCATGTTTAGACAGATAGCGGTGTAGTTATTTCCATGTTTATATAGATAGCGGTGTAGTTACTTCCATGTATATACACATGGATGTGTAGATATTTCCATGTTTATACAGATGGCGGTGTAGATATTTCCATGTTTATACAGATATCTTTGTAAGTATTTCCATGTTTATACAGATGGCTGTGTAGATATTTTGATGTTTATAGAGATAGCATTGGAGATATTTCCATGTTTATACAGATAGCGGTGTAGATATTTCCATGTTTATACTGATCGTGGTGTAGATATTTCCATGTTTATAGAGATGGCGGTGTAGATATTTCCATGTTCATAGAGATAGCGGTGTTGATTTTTCCATGTTTACAGATAGCGGTGTGGATAATTCCATGTTTATACAGATAGGGTTGTAGATATTTCCATGTTTATGGAGATGGCGGTGTAGATATTTCCATGTTTATACAGATCACGGTGTAGATATTTGCTTGTTTATACAAATAGCGGTGTAGTTATTTCCATGTTTATACAGATAGCAGTGTAGATATTTCCATGTATATACAGATGGTTGTGTAGATATTTCCATGTTTATACCGATGGCTGTGTAGATATTTCCATGTTTATACAGATCACGGTGTAGATATTTCCATGTTTATACATATTGCGGTGTAGGTATTTGCATGTTTTTACAGATATCGGTGTAGATATTTCCATGTTTACACAGATTGCGGTGTAGATATTTCCCTCTTTCTACAGATGGCATTGTAGATATTTCCATGTTTATATAGATGGCGGTGTAGATATTTCCATGTTTATATAGATGGTGGTGTAGATATTACCATGTTTATACAGATAGCGGTGTAGATATTTCCATGTATATACAGAACGTGGTGAAGATATTTCCATGTTTATACAGATCGCGGTGTAGTTATTTCCATGTTTATACAGATCACGGTGCAGATACTTCCATGTTTATACAGATAGCGGTGTAGATATTTCCATGTTTATATAGATGGTGGTGTAGATATTACCATGTTTATACAGATAGCGGTGTAGATATTTCCATGTATATACAGAACGTGGTGAAGTTATTTCCATGTTTATACAGATCGTGGTGTAGATATTTCCGTGTTTATACAGATCGCGGTGTAGATATTTCCATGTTTATACAGATAGCGGTGTAGATTTTTCCATGTTTATAGAGATAGCAGTGTAGATATTTACATGTTTATACAGATGGCTGTGTAGATATTTCCATGTGTATACAGATGGCATTGAAGATATTTCCATGTTTATACAGATGACTGTATACGTATTTCCATGTTTTTACAGATGGCAGTGCAGATATTTCCATGTTTATAGAGATAGCGGTGTACATATTTCCATGTTTCTACAGATGGCGGTGTTCATATTTCCATCTATACACAGATGGCCGTGTAGATATTTCCATGTTTATACAGATGGCGGCGTAGATATTTCCATGGACATGCAGATGGCGGTGTAGATATTTCCATGTTTATACAGATAGCGGTGTAGATATTTCCATGTTTACACAGATGGTGGTGTAGATATTTCCGTGTATAAACACATGGCGGAGTAGATACTTCCATCTTTATGGAGATGGCAGTGTAGATATTTTCATGTTTATAGAGATGGCGGTGTAGATATTTCCATATTTATAGAGATAGCGGTGTAGATATTTCCATCTTTCTACAGATGGCAGTGTAGATATTTCCATGTTTATACAGATGGCCGTGTAGTTATTTCCATATTTATACAGATGTCTGTGTAGATATTTCCATGTGTATACAGATGGTATTGTAGGTATTTCCATGTTTATACAGATGGGGGTGCAGATATTTCCATGCTTATACAGTTGGCGGTGTAGATATTTCCATGTTTTTACAGATGGCAGTGTAGATATTTCAATGTTTATAGAGATGGCCCTGTAGATATTTCCATGTTTATACAGATAACAGTGGAGATATTTCCATGTTTATACAGAGAGCAGTGGAAATATTTCCATGTTTATACACATAGCAGTGTACATATTTCCATGTTTATAGAGACAGCGGTGTAGGTATTTCCATGTTTATACAGATAGCGGTGCAGATATTTCCATGTTTACACAGATGCCTATGCAGATATTTCCATGTTAATACAGAGGGCTTTGTAGATATTTCTATGTTTATACAGATGGCAGTGTAGATATTTAAATATTCCTACACATGACTGTGTAGGTATTTCCATGTTTATACAGATGTCTTTGTAGATATTTCCATGTTTATAGAGATAGCGGTGCAGATATTTCCATGTTTATACAGATAGCGGTGTATATATTTCCATGTTTACACAGATCATGGTGTAGATATTTCCATGTTTATACAGATACCGGTGTAGATATTTCCATGTTTATACAGACCGCAGGGTAGATATTTCCATGTTTATAGAGATAGCAGTGTAGATATTTCCATGTTTGTACAGATGGCGGTGTTGATGTTTCCATCTATACACAGATTGCCGTGTAGGTATTTCCATATGTATTCAGATGGCATTGAAGATATTTCCATGTTTATACTGATGGTGGTGTAGATATTTCCATGTTCACACAAATGACTGTATAGGTATTTCCATGTTTATACAGATGGCAGTGTTGATATTTCCATGTTTATAGAGATAGCTGTGTAGATATTTCCATATTTATACAGATAGCGTTGTAGATATTTTCATGTTTATACAGATCGCGGTGTAGATATCTCCATGTTTATACAGATAGTGGTGTAGATATTTCCATGTGTTTACAGATAGCGGTGAAGATATTTCCATGTTTTCACAGATTGCGGTGTAGATATTTCCATCTTTCTACAGATGGCATTGTAAATATTTCCACGTTTATACAGACGGCAGTGTAGATATTTCCATGTTTATATAGATGGTGGTGTAGATATAACCATGTTTATGCAGGTAGCGGTGTAGATATTTCCATGTTTATACAGATAGCGGTGTAGATATTTCCATGTTTATACAGATAGCGGTGTAGATATTTCCATATTTATACAGATAACGGTGTAGAAACTTCCATGTTTATACAGATAGCGGTGTAAATATTTCCATGTTTATAGAGATCACGGTGTATATATTTCCATGTTTATAGAGATAGCGGTGAAGATATTTCCATGTTTATGCAGATAGCAGTGTAGATATTTCCATGTTTATAAAGACCCTGGTGTAGATATTTCCAGGGTTATACAGATAGCGGTGAAGATATTTCCATGTTTGTACACATGGCGGTGTTGATATTTCCATCTATACACAGATGACCGTGTAGATATTTCCATGTTTATACAGATGGCGGCGCAGATATTTCCATGGATATGTAGATGGCTGTGTAGATATTTCCATGTTTATACAGATAGCAGTGTAGTTATTTCCATGTTTATATAGATAGCGGTGTAGTTATTTCCATGTATATACACATGGCTGTGTAGATATTTCCATGTTTATACAGATGGCGATGTAGATATTTCCATGTTTATACAGATAACTTTGTAAGTATTTCCATGTTTATACAGATAGCGGTGTAGATATTTCGATGTTTATAGAGATAGCAGTGGAGATATTTCCATGTTTATACAGATAGTGGTGTAGATATTTCCATGTTTATTCTGATCGTGGTGTAGATATTTCCATGTTTATAGAGATGGTGGTGTAGCTATTTCCATGTTCATAGAGGTAGCGGTGTTGATTTTTCCTTGTTTATAGAGATAACGGTGTGGATATTTCCATGTTTATACAGATAGGGGTGTAGATATTTCCATGTTTATAGAGATAGCGGTGTAGATATTTCCATGTTTATACAGATAGCGGTGTAGATATTTGCATGTTTATACAGACCGCGGTGTAGATATTTCCATGTTTATACAGATACCGGTGCAGATATTTCCATGTTTGTACCGATGGCGGTGTTGATATTTCCATCTATACACAGATGGCCGTGTAGATATTTCCATGTTTATACAGATGGCGGCTTAGATATTTCCATGGACATGCGGATGGCGCTGTAGTTATTTCCATGATTATACAGATAGCGGTGAAGATATTTCCATGTTTACACAGATGGTAGTGCAGATATTTCCATGTTTATACACATGGCGGAGTAGATACTTCCATCTTTATGGAGATGGCAGTGTAGATATTTTCATGTTTATAGAGATGGCGGTGTAGATATTTCCATATTTATAGAGATAGCGGTGTAGATATTTCCATCTTTCTACAGATGGCCGTGTAGATATTTCCATGTTTATACAGATGGCCGTGTAGTTATTTCCATATTTATACAGATGTCTGTGTAGATATTTCCATGTGTATACAGATGGTATTGTAGGTATTTCCATGTTTATACAGATGGTGGTGTAGATATTTCCATGTTTATACAGTTGGCGGTGTAGATATTTCCATGTTTTTACAGATGGCAGGGTAGCTATTTCAATGTTTATACAGATGGCGCTGTAGATATTTCCATGTTTACAGATAACGGTGGAGATATTTCCATGTTTATACAGAGAGCAGTGGAGATATTTCCATGTTTATACACATAGCGGTGTACATATTTCCATGTTGATAGATACAGCGGTGTATGTATTTCCATGTTTATACAGATAGCGGTGCAGATATTTCCATGTTTACACAGATGCCTATGCAGATATTTCCATATTTCTACAGAGGGCTTTGTAGATATTTCTATGTTTATACAGATGGCAGTGTAGATGTTTAGATATTCCAACACATGACTGTGTGGGTATTTCCATGTTTATACAGGTGTCTTTGTAGATATTTCCATGTTTATAGAGATAGCGGTGAAGATATTTCCATGTTTATACAGATAGCGGTGTAGAGATTTCCGTGTTTATACAGATCGCGGTGTAGATATTTCCATGTTTATACAGATAGCGGAGTGGATATTTCCATGTTTATACAGATCGCGGTGTAGATATTTCCATATTTATACAGATAACGGTGTAGAAATTTCCATGTTTATACAGATAGCGGTGTAAATATTTCCATGTTTATACAGATCACGGTGTAGATATTTCCATGTTTATAGAGATAGCGGTGTAGATATTTCCATGTTTATACAGATAGCGGTGTAGATATTTCCATGTTTATACAGACCGCGGTGTAGATATTTCCATGGTTATACAGATAGCGGTGAAGATATTTCCATGTTTGTACACATGGCGGTGTTGATATTTCCATCTATACACAGATGACCGTGTAGATATTTCCATGTTTTTACAGATGGCGGCGCAGGTATTTCCATGGATATGTAGATGGTGGTGTAGATATTTCCATGTTTATACAGATAGCGGTGTAGTTATTTCCATGTTTATATAGATAGCGGTGTAGTTACTTCCATGTATATACACATGGATGTGTAGATATTTCCATGTTTATACAGATGGCGGTGTAGATATTTCCATGTTTATACAGATATCTTTGTAAGTATTTCCATGTTTATACAGATGGCGGTGTAGATATTTTGATGTTTATATAGATAGCATTGGAGATATTTCCATGTTTATACAGATAGCGGTGTAGATATTTCCATGTTTATACTGATCGTGGTGTAGATATTTCCATGTTTATAGAGATGGCGGTGTAGATATTTCCATGTTCATAGAGATAGCGGTGTTGATTTTTCCATGTTTACAGATAGCGGTGTGGATATTTCCATGTTTATACAGATAGGGTTGTAGATATTTCCATGTTTATGGAGATGGCGGTGTAGATATTTCCATGTTTATACAGATCACGGTGTAGATATTTGCTTGTTTATACAAATAGCGGTGTAGTTATTTCCATGTTTATACAGATAGCAGTGTAGATATTTCCATGTATATACAGATGGTTGTGTAGATATTTCCATGTTTATACCGATGGCTGTGTAGATATTTCCATGTTTATACAGATCACGGTGTAGATATTTCCATGTTTATACATATTGCGGTGTAGGTATTTGCATGTTTTTACAGATATCGGTGTAGATATTTCCATGTTTACACAGATTGCGGTGTAGATATTTCCCTCTTTCTACAGATGGCATTGTAGATATCTCCATGTTTATATAGATGGCGGTGTAGATATTTCCATGTTTATATAGATGGTGGTGTAGATATTACCATGTTTATACAGATAGCGGTGTAGATATTTCCATGTATATACAGAACGTGGTGAAGATATTTCCATGTTTATACAGATCGCGGTGTAGTTTTTTCCATGTTTATACAGATCACGGTGCAGATACTTCCATGTTTATACAGATAGCGGTGTAGATATTTCCATGTTTATACAGATAGCGGTGAACATATTTCCATGTTTATATAGATAGCGGTGTAGGTATTTCCATGTTTATAGACATAGCGGTGTACATATTTCCATGTTTATATAGATGGCGTTGTAGATATTTCCATGTTTATATCGATAGCGGTGTTGGTATTTCCACGTTTATACGGATAGCAATGTAGATTTTCCATGTTTATACAGCTCACGGTGCAGATATTTATATCTTTATACAGATGGCATTGTAGATATTTCCTTGTTCACACAGATGGCGGTGTAGATGTTTCCCTGTTTATACAGATGGCGGAGTAGTTAGTTCCATATTTATGGAGATGGCAGTGTAGATATTTTCATGTTTATAGAGATGGTGTTGTAGATATTTCCATGTTTATAGAGATAGCCATGTAGATATTTACATGTTTATACAGATGGCTGTGTAGATATTTCCATGTGTATTCAGATGGCATTGTATATATTTCCATGTTTCTACAGATGATTGTATAGGTATTTCCATGTTTTTACAGATGGCAGTGCAGATATTTCCATGTTTATAGAGATAGTGGTGTAGATATTTCCATGTTTGTACAGATGGCGGTGTTGATATTTCCATCTATACACAGATGGCCGTGTAGATATTTCCATGTTTATACATATGGCGGCGTAGATATTTCCATGGACATGAAGATGGCGGTGTAGATATTTCCATGTTTATACAGATAGCGGTGAAGATATTTCCATGTTTACACAGATGGTGGTGCAGATATTTCCGTGTTTATACACATGGCAGAATAGATGCTTCCATCTTTATGGAGATGGCAGTGTAGATATTTTCATGTTTATAGAGATGGCAGTGTAGATATTTCCATATTTATAGAGATAGCGGTGTAGATATTTCCATCTTTCTACAGATGGCAGTGTAGATATTTCCATGTTTATACAGATGGCCGTGTAGTTATTTCCATATTTATACAGATGTCTATGTAGATATTTCCATGTGTATACAGATGGTATTGTAGTTATTTCCATGTTTATACAGATGGTGGTGTAGATACTTCCATGTTTATACAGTTGGCGGTGTAGATATTTCCATGTTTTTACAGATGGCAGTGTAGTTATTTCAATGTTTATACAGATGGCACTGTAGATATTTCCATGTTTACAGATAACGGTGGAGATATTTCCATGTTTATACAGAGAGCAGTGGAGATATTTCCATGTTTATTCACATAGCGGTGTACATATTTCCATGTTTATAGAGACAGCGGTGTAGGTATTTCCATGTTTATACAGATAGCAGTGCAGATATTTCCATGTTTACACAGATGACTATGCAGATATTTCCATATTTATACAGAGGGCTTTGTAGATATTTCCATGTTTATACAGATGGCAGTGTAGATATTTAAATGTTCCTACACATGACTGTAGGTATTTCTATGTTTATACAGTTGTCTTTGTTGATATTTCCATGTTTATAGCGATAGCGGTGCAGATATTTCCATGTTTATACAGATAGCGGTGTATATATTTCCATGTTTACACAGATCATGGTGTAGATATTTCCATGTTTATACAGATACCGGTGTAGAAATTTCCATGTTTATACAGACCGCAGTGTAGATATTTCCATGTTTATAGAGGTAGCAGTGTATATATTTGCATGTTTGTACAGATGGCGGTGTTGTTGTTTCCATCTATACACAGATTGCCGTGTAGGTATTTCCATGTGTATTCAGATGGCATTGAAGATATTTCCATGTTTATACAGATGGTTGTGTAGATATTTCCATGTTTACACAGATGACTGTATTTTTATTTCCATGTTTATACACATGGCGGTGTAGATATTTCCATGTTTATAGAGATAGCTGTGTAGATATTTCCATGTTTATACAGATAGCGGTGTAGATATTTCCATGTTTATACAGATGGCCGTGTAGTTATTTCCATATTTATACAGATGTCTGTGTAGATATTTCCATGTGTATACAGATGGTATTGTTGGTATTTCCATGTTTATACAGATGGCTGTGTAGATATTTCCATGTGTATACAGATGGTATGGTAGGTATTTCCATGTTTATACAGATGGTGGTGAGTATATTTCCATGTTTATTCAGATGACTGTGTAGATATTTCCATGTTTTTACAGATGGCAGTGCAGATATTTAAATGTTTATAGAGATGGCGCTGTAGATATTTCCATGTTTATACAGATAACGGTGGAGATATTTCCATGTTTATACAGAGAGCAGTGGAGATATTTCCATGTTTATACACATAGCGGTGTACATATTTCCATGTTTATAGAGACAGCGGTGTAGGTATTTCCATGTTTATACAGATAGCGGTGCAGATATTTCCATGTTTACACAGATGCCTATGCAGATATTTCCATATTTGTACAGAGGGCTATGTAGATATTTCTATGTTTATACAGATGGCAGTGTAGATATTTAAATATTCCTACACATTTCTGTGTAGGTATTTCCTTGTTTATACAGATGTCTTTGTAGATACTTCCATGTTTATAGAGATAGCGGTGCAGATATTTCCATGTTTAAACAGATACCGGTGTAGAAATTTCCATGTTTATACAGACCGCAGTGTAGATATTTCCATGTTTATAGAGATAGCAGTGAAGATATTTCCATGTTTGTACAGATGGCGGTGTTGATGTTTCCATCTATACACAGATTGCCGTGTAGGTATTTCCAAGTGTATTCAGATGGCATTGAAGATATTTCCATGTTTATACAGATGGTGGTGTAGATATTTCCATGTTTACACAGATGACTGTATAGGTATTTCCATGTTTATACAGATGGAGGTGTAGGTATTTCCATGTTTATAGAGATAGCTGTGTAGATATTTCCATGTTTCTATAGATAGCGGTGTAGATATTTCCATGTTTATACAGATCGCGGTGTACATATTTCCATGTTTATACAGATCGCGGTGTAGATATTTCCATATTTATACAGATAGCGGTGTATATATTGCCATGTGTTTACAGATAGCGGTGTAGATAGTTCCATGTTTACACAGATTGCGGTGTAGATATTTCCATTTTTCTACAGATGGCATTGTAGATATTTCCATGTTTATACAGATGGCGGTGTAGATATTTCCATGTTTATACAGATCGCGGTGTAGATATTTCCATATTTATACAGATAGCGGTGTATATATTTCCATGTGTTTACAGATAGCGGTGTAGATAGTTCCATGTTTACACAGATTGCGGTGTATATATTTCCATCTTTCTACAGATGGCATTGTAGATATTTCCATGTTTATACAGATGGCGGTGTAGATATTTCCATGTTTATATAGATTGTGGTGTAGATATTACCATGTTTATACAGGTAGCGGTGTAGATATTTCAATGTTTATACAGATTGTGGTGAAGATATTTCCATGTTTATACAGATCGCGGTGTAGATATTTCTGTGTTTATACTGATCGCGGTGTAGATATTTCCATGTTTATACAGATAGCGGTGTAGATATTTCCATGTTTATAGAGATACCAGTGTAGATATTTACATATTTATACAGATGGCTGTGTAGATATTTCCATGTGTATACAGATGGCATTGTAGATATTTCCATGTTTATACAGATGACTGTATACATATTTCCATGTTTTTATAGATGGCAGTGCAGTTATTTCCATGTTTATAGAGATAGCGGTGTTGATATTTCCATGTTTCTACAGATGGCGGTGTTGATATTTCCATCTATACACAGATGGCCGTGTAGATATTTCCATGGTTATACAGATGGTGGCGTAGATATTTCCATGGACATGCAGATGGCGGTGTAGATATTTCCATGTTTAAACAGATTGCTGTGTAGATATTTCCATGTTTACAAAGATAGTGGTGTAGATATTTCCGTGTTTATACACATGGCAGAGTAGATACTTCCATCTTTATGGAGATGGCAGTGTAGATATTTTCATGTTTACAGAGATGTCGGTGTAGATATTTCCATATTTATAGAGATAGCAGTGTAGATATTTCCATCTTTCTACAGATGGCAGTGTAGATAATTCCATGTTTATACAGATGGCGGTGTAGATATTTCCATATTTATAGAGATGTTTGTGTAGATAATTCCATGTGTATACAGATGGTATTGTAGGTATTTCCATCTTTATACAGATGGCTGTGTAGATATTTCCATGTGTATACAGATGGTATTGTACGTATTTCCATGTTTATACAGATGGTGGTGAAGATATTTCCATGTTTATTCAGATGACTGTGTAGATATTTCCATGTTTTTACAGATGGCAGTGTAGATATTTCAATGTTTCTAGAGATGGCGCTGTAGATATTTCCATGTTTATAGAGATAACGGTGGAAATATTTCCTTGTTTACACAGAGAGCAGTGGAGATATTTCCATGTTTATTCACATAGCGGTGTACATATTTCCATGATTATAGAGACAGCGGTGTAGGTATTTCCGTGTTTATACAGATGGCGGTGCAGATATTTCCATGTTTACACAGATGCCTATGCCGATATTTCCATATTTATACAGAGGGCTTTGCAGATATTTCTATGTTTATGCAGATGGCAGAGTAGATATTTAAATATTCCTACACATGACAGTGTAGGTATTTCCATGTTTATACAGATGTCTTTGTAGATATTTCCATGTTTATAGAGATAGCGGTGCAGATATTTCCATGTTTATACAGATAGCGGTGTATATATTTCCATGTTTACACAGATCATGGTGTAGATATTTCCATGTTTATACAGATACCGGTGTAGAAATTTCCATGTTTATACAGACCGCAGTGTAGATATTTCCATGTTTATACAGATACCGGTGTAGATATTTCCATGTTTACACAGACCGCAGTGTAGATATTTCCATGTTTATAGAGATAGCAGTGTAGATATTTCCATGTTTGTACAGATGGCGGTGTTGATGTTTCCATCTATACACAGATTGCCGTGTAGGTATTTCCATGTGTATACAGATGGCATTGAAGATATTTCCATGTTTATATAGATGGTGGTGTAGATATTTCCATGTTTACACAGATGACTGTATAGGTATTTCCATGTTTATACAGATGGCGGTGTAGATATTTCCATGTTTATAGAGATAGCGGTGTAGGTATTTCCATGTTTATACAGATAACGGTGTAGAAATTTCCATGTTTATACAGATAGCGGTGTAAATATTTCCATGTTTATACAGATCACGGTGTAGATATTTGCGTGTTGATAGAGATAGCGGTGTAGATATGTCCATGTTTATAGAGATAGCGGTGTAGATATTTCCATGTTTATACAGACCGCGGTGTAGATATTTCCATGTTTATACAAATAGCGTTGCAGATATTTCCATGTTTGTACAGATGGCGGTGTTGATATTTCCATCTATACACAGATGACCGTGTAGATATTTCCATGTTTATACACATGGCGGTGCAGATATTTCCATGGATATGTAGATGGCGGTGTGGATATTTCCATGTTTATACAGATGGCGGCGCAGATATTTCCATGGATATGTAGATGGCGGTGTAGATATTTCCATGGTTATACAGATAGCGGTGTAGTTATTTCCCTGTTTATATAGATAGCGGTGTAGTTATTTCCATGTATATACACATGGCTGTGTAGATATTTCCATGTTTATACAGATGGCGGTGTAGATATTTCCATGTTTATACAGATAACTTTGGAAGTATTTCCATGTTTATAGAGATGGCGGTGTAGATATTTCGATGTTTATAGAGATAGCAGTGGAGATATTTCCATGTTTATACAGATAGTGGTGTAGTTATTTCCATGTTTATTCTGATCGTGGTGTAGATATTTCCATGTTTATAGAGATGGCGGTGTAGACATTTCCATGTTCATAGAGATAGCTGTGTTGATTTTTCCATGTTTATAGAGATAGCGGTCTGGATATTTCCATGCTTATACAGATAGGCGTGTAGATATTTCCATGTTTATAGAGATAGCGGTGTAGATATTTCCATGTTGATACAGATAGCAGTGTAGATATTTCCATGTTTATACAGACCGCGGTGAAGATATTTCCATGTTTATACAGATACCGGTGCAGATATTTCCATGTTTGTACAGATGGCGGTGTTGATATTTCCATCTATACACATAAGACCGTGTAGATATTTCCATGTTAATACAGATGGCGGCGCAGATATTTCCATGGATATGTAGATAGCGGTGTAGATATTTCCATGTTTATACAGATAGCGGTGTAGATATTTCCATGTATATACAGATGGCTTTGTAGATATTTCCATGTTTATACAGATAGCTGTGTTGATATTTCCATGTTTATACAGATGACTTTGTAGGTATTTCCATGTTTATACAGATGGCGGTGTAGATATTTACATGTTTATAGAGATAGCTGTGTAGATATTTCCATGTTTATACAGATAGCGGTGTAGAAAATTCCATGTTTTTACAGATAGCAGTGTTGATATTTCCATGTTTACACAGATTGCGGTGTAGATATTTCCATCTTTCTACAGATGGCATTGTAGATATTTCCATGTTTATACAGATGGCGGTGTAGATATATCTATGTTTATATAGATGGTGGTGTAGATATTACCATGTTTATACAGGTAGCGGTGTAGATATTTCCATGTTTATACTGACTGTGGTGAAGGTATTTCCATGTTTATACAGATCGCGGTGTAGATATTTCCATGTTTATACAGATAGCGGTGTAGATATTTCCATCTTTCTACAGATGGCAGTGTAGATATTTCCATGTTTATACAGATGGCCGTGTAGTTATTTCCATATTTATACAGATGTCTATGTAGATATTTCCATGTGTATACAGATGGTATTGTAGTTATTTCCATGTTTATACAGATGGTGGTGTAGATACTTCCATGTTTATACAGTTGGCGGTGTAGATATTTCCATGTTTTTACAGATGGCAGTGTAGTTATTTCAATGTTTATACAGATGGCACTGTAGATATTTCCATGTTTACAGATAACGGTGGAGATATTTCCATGTTTATACAGAGAGCAGTGGAGATATTTCCATGTTTATTCACATAGCGGTGTACATATTTCCATGTTTATAGAGACAGCGGTGTAGGTATTTCCATGTTTATACAGATAGCAGTGCAGATATTTCCATGTTTACACAGATGACTATGCAGATATTTCCATATTTATACAGAGGGCTTTGTAGATATTTCCATGTTTATACAGATGGCAGTGTAGATATTTAAATGTTCCTACACATGACTGTAGGTATTTCTATGTTTATACAGTTGTCTTTGTTGATATTTCCATGTTTATAGCGATAGCGGTGCAGATATTTCCATGTTTATACAGATAGCGGTGTATATATTTCCATGTTTACACAGATCATGGTGTAGATATTTCCATGTTTATACAGATACCGGTGTAGAAATTTCCATGTTTATACAGACCGCAGTGTAGATATTTCCATGTTTATAGAGGTAGCAGTGTATATATTTGCATGTTTGTACAGATGGCGGTGTTGTTGTTTCCATCTATACACAGATTGCCGTGTAGGTATTTCCATGTGTATTCAGATGGCATTGAAGATATTTCCATGTTTATACAGATGGTTGTGTAGATATTTCCATGTTTACACAGATGACTGTATTTTTATTTCCATGTTTATACACATGGCGGTGTAGATATTTCCATGTTTATAGAGATAGCTGTGTAGATATTTCCATGTTTATACAGATAGCGGTGTAGATATTTCCATGTTTATACAGATGGCCGTGTAGTTATTTCCATATTTATACAGATGTCTGTGTAGATATTTCCATGTGTATACAGATGGTATTGTTGGTATTTCCATGTTTATACTGATGGCTGTGTAGATATTTCCATGTGTATACAGATGGTATGGTAGGTATTTCCATGTTTATACAGATGGTGGTGAGTATATTTCCATGTTTATTCAGATGACTGTGTAGATATTTCCATGTTTTTACAGATGGCAGTGCAGATATTTAAATGTTTATAGAGATGGCGCTGTAGATATTTCCATGTTTATACAGATAACGGTGGAGATATTTCCATGTTTATACAGAGAGCAGTGGAGATATTTCCATGTTTATACACATAGCGGTGTACATATTTCCATGTTTATAGAGACAGCGGTGTAGGTATTTCCATGTTTATACAGATAGCGGTGCAGATATTTCCATGTTTACACAGATGCCTATGCAGATATTTCCATATTTGTACAGAGGGCTATGTAGATATTTCTATGTTTATACAGATGGCAGTGTAGATATTTAAATATTCCTACACATTTCTGTGTAGGTATTTCCTTGTTTATACAGATGTCTTTGTAGATACTTCCATGTTTATAGAGATAGCGGTGCAGATATTTCCATGTTTAAACAGATACCGGTGTAGAAATTTCCATGTTTATACAGACCGCAGTGTAGATATTTCCATGTTTATAGAGATAGCAGTGAAGATATTTCCATGTTTGTACAGATGGCGGTGTTGATGTTTCCATCTATACACAGATTGCCGTGTAGGTATTTCCAAGTGTATTCAGATGGCATTGAAGATATTTCCATGTTTATACAGATGGTGGTGTAGATATTTCCATGTTTACACAGATGACTGTATAGGTATTTCCATGTTTATACAGATGGAGGTGTAGGTATTTCCATGTTTATAGAGATAGCTGTGTAGATATTTCCATGTTTCTATAGATAGCGGTGTAGATATTTCCATGTTTATACAGATCGCGGTGTACATATTTCCATGTTTATACAGATCGCGGTGTAGATATTTCCATATTTATACAGATAGCGGTGTATATATTGCCATGTGTTTACAGATAGCGGTGTAGATAGTTCCATGTTTACACAGATTGCGGTGTAGATATTTCCATTTTTCTACAGATGGCATTGTAGATATTTCCATGTTTATACAGATGGCGGTGTAGATATTTCCATGTTTATACAGATCGCGGTGTAGATATTTCCATATTTATACAGATAGCGGTGTATATATTTCCATGTGTTTACAGATAGCGGTGTAGATAGTTCCATGTTTACACAGATTGCGGTGTATATATTTCCATCTTTCTACAGATGGCATTGTAGATATTTCCATGTTTATACAGATGGCGGTGTAGATATTTCCATGTTTATATAGATTGTGGTGTAGATATTACCATGTTTATACAGGTAGCGGTGTAGATATTTCAATGTTTATACAGATTGTGGTGAAGATATTTCCATGTTTATACAGATCGCGGTGTAGATATTTCTGTGTTTATACTGATCGCGGTGTAGATATTTCCATGTTTATACAGATAGCGGTGTAGATATTTCCATGTTTATAGAGATACCAGTGTAGATATTTACATATTTATACAGATGGCTGTGTAGATATTTCCATGTGTATACAGATGGCATTGTAGATATTTCCATGTTTATACAGATGACTGTATACATATTTCCATGTTTTTATAGATGGCAGTGCAGTTATTTCCATGTTTATAGAGATAGCGGTGTTGATATTTCCATGTTTCTACAGATGGCGGTGTTGATATTTCCATCTATACACAGATGGCCGTGTAGATATTTCCATGGTTATACAGATGGTGGCGTAGATATTTCCATGGACATGCAGATGGCGGTGTAGATATTTCCATGTTTAAACAGATTGCTGTGTAGATATTTCCATGTTTACAAAGATAGTGGTGTAGATATTTCCGTGTTTATACACATGGCAGAGTAGATACTTCCATCTTTATGGAGATGGCAGTGTAGATATTTTCATGTTTACAGAGATGTCGGTGTAGATATTTCCATATTTATAGAGATAGCAGTGTAGATATTTCCATCTTTCTACAGATGGCAGTGTAGATAATTCCATGTTTATACAGATGGCGGTGTAGATATTTCCATATTTATAGAGATGTTTGTGTAGATAATTCCATGTGTATACAGATGGTATTGTAGGTATTTCCATCTTTATACAGATGGCTGTGTAGATATTTCCATGTGTATACAGATGGTATTGTACGTATTTCCATGTTTATACAGATGGTGGTGAAGATATTTCCATGTTTATTCAGATGACTGTGTAGATATTTCCATGTTTTTACAGATGGCAGTGTAGATATTTCAATGTTTCTAGAGATGGCGCTGTAGATATTTCCATGTTTATAGAGATAACGGTGGAAATATTTCCTTGTTTACACAGAGAGCAGTGGAGATATTTCCATGTTTATTCACATAGCGGTGTACATATTTCCATGATTATAGAGACAGCGGTGTAGGTATTTCCGTGTTTATACAGATGGCGGTGCAGATATTTCCATGTTTACACAGATGCCTATGCCGATATTTCCATATTTATACAGAGGGCTTTGCAGATATTTCTATGTTTATGCAGATGGCAGAGTAGATATTTAAATATTCCTACACATGACAGTGTAGGTATTTCCATGTTTATACAGATGTCTTTGTAGATATTTCCATGTTTATAGAGATAGCGGTGCAGATATTTCCATGTTTATACAGATAGCGGTGTATATATTTCCATGTTTACACAGATCATGGTGTAGATATTTCCATGTTTATACAGATACCGGTGTAGAAATTTCCATGTTTATACAGACCGCAGTGTAGATATTTCCATGTTTATACAGATACCGGTGTAGATATTTCCATGTTTACACAGACCGCAGTGTAGATATTTCCATGTTTATAGAGATAGCAGTGTAGATATTTCCATGTTTGTACAGATGGCGGTGTTGATGTTTCCATCTATACACAGATTGCCGTGTAGGTATTTCCATGTGTATACAGATGGCATTGAAGATATTTCCATGTTTATATAGATGGTGGTGTAGATATTTCCATGTTTACACAGATGACTGTATAGGTATTTCCATGTTTATACAGATGGCGGTGTAGATATTTCCATGTTTATAGAGATAGCGGTGTAGGTATTTCCATGTTTATACAGATAACGGTGTAGAAATTTCCATGTTTATACAGATAGCGGTGTAAATATTTCCATGTTTATACAGATCACGGTGTAGATATTTGCGTGTTGATAGAGATAGCGGTGTAGATATGTCCATGTTTATAGAGATAGCGGTGTAGATATTTCCATGTTTATACAGACCGCGGTGTAGATATTTCCATGTTTATACAAATAGCGTTGCAGATATTTCCATGTTTGTACAGATGGCGGTGTTGATATTTCCATCTATACACAGATGACCGTGTAGATATTTCCATGTTTATACACATGGCGGTGCAGATATTTCCATGGATATGTAGATGGCGGTGTGGATATTTCCATGTTTATACAGATGGCGGCGCAGATATTTCCATGGATATGTAGATGGCGGTGTAGATATTTCCATGGTTATACAGATAGCGGTGTAGTTATTTCCCTGTTTATATAGATAGCGGTGTAGTTATTTCCATGTATATACACATGGCTGTGTAGATATTTCCATGTTTATACAGATGGCGGTGTAGATATTTCCATGTTTATACAGATAACTTTGGAAGTATTTCCATGTTTATAGAGATGGCGGTGTAGATATTTCGATGTTTATAGAGATAGCAGTGGAGATATTTCCATGTTTATACAGATAGTGGTGTAGTTATTTCCATGTTTATTCTGATCGTGGTGTAGATATTTCCATGTTTATAGAGATGGCGGTGTAGACATTTCCATGTTCATAGAGATAGCTGTGTTGATTTTTCCATGTTTATAGAGATAGCGGTCTGGATATTTCCATGCTTATACAGATAGGCGTGTAGATATTTCCATGTTTATAGAGATAGCGGTGTAGATATTTCCATGTTGATACAGATAGCAGTGTAGATATTTCCATGTTTATACAGACCGCGGTGAAGATATTTCCATGTTTATACAGATACCGGTGCAGATATTTCCATGTTTGTACAGATGGCGGTGTTGATATTTCCATCTATACACATAAGACCGTGTAGATATTTCCATGTTAATACAGATGGCGGCGCAGATATTTCCATGGATATGTAGATAGCGGTGTAGATATTTCCATGTTTATACAGATAGCGGTGTAGATATTTCCATGTATATACAGATGGCTTTGTAGATATTTCCATGTTTATACAGATAGCTGTGTTGATATTTCCATGTTTATACAGATGACTTTGTAGGTATTTCCATGTTTATACAGATGGCGGTGTAGATATTTACATGTTTATAGAGATAGCTGTGTAGATATTTCCATGTTTATACAGATAGCGGTGTAGAAAATTCCATGTTTTTACAGATAGCAGTGTTGATATTTCCATGTTTACACAGATTGCGGTGTAGATATTTCCATCTTTCTACAGATGGCATTGTAGATATTTCCATGTTTATACAGATGGCGGTGTAGATATATCTATGTTTATATAGATGGTGGTGTAGATATTACCATGTTTATACAGGTAGCGGTGTAGATATTTCCATGTTTATACTGACTGTGGTGAAGGTATTTCCATGTTTATACAGATCGCGGTGTAGATATTTCCATGTTTATACAGATAGCGGTGTAGTTATTTCCATGTTTATACAGATAGCGGTGTAGATATTTCCATATTTATACAGATAACGGTGTAGAAATTTACATGTTTATACAGATAGCGGTGTAAATATTTCCATGTTTATACAGATCGCGGTGTAGATATTTCAATGTTTATAGAGATAGCGGTGTAGATATTTCCATGTTTATACAGACCGCGGTGTAGATATTTCCATGGTTATACAGATAGCGGTGCAGATATTTCCATGTTTGTCCAGATGGCGGTGTTGATATTTACATCTATACACAGATGACCGTGTAGATATTTCCATGTTTATGCAGATGGCGGCGCAGATATTTCCATGGATATGTAGATGGTGGTGTACATATTTCCATGTTTATACAGATAGCGGTGTAGTTATTTCCATGATTATATAGATAGCTGTGTAGATATTTCCATGTATATACACATGGCTGTGTAGATATTTCCATGTTTATACAGATGGCGGTGTAGATATTTCCATGTTTATACAGATATCTTTGTAAGTATTTCCATGTTTTTACAGATGGCAGTGTAGATATTTCAATGTTTCTAGAGATGGCGCTGTAGATATTTCCATGTTTATAGAGATAACGGTGGAAATATTTCCTTGTTTACACAGAGAGCAGTGGAGATATTTCCATGTTTATTCACATAGCGGTGTACATATTTCCATGATTATAGAGACAGCGGTGTAGGTATTTCCGTGTTTATACAGATGGCGGTGCAGATATTTCCATGTTTACACAGATGCCTATGCCGATATTTCCATATTTATACAGAGGGCTTTGCAGATATTTCTATGTTTATGCAGATGGCAGAGTAGATATTTAAATATTCCTACACATGACAGTGTAGGTATTTCCATGTTTATACAGATGTCTTTGTAGATATTTCCATGTTTATAGAGATAGCGGTGCAGATATTTCCATGTTTATACAGATAGCGGTGTATATATTTCCATGTTTACACAGATCATGGTGTAGATATTTCCATGTTTATACAGATACCGGTGTAGAAATTTCCATGTTTATACAGACCGCAGTGTAGATATTTCCATGTTTATACAGATACCGGTGTAGATATTTCCATGTTTACACAGACCGCAGTGTAGATATTTCCATGTTTATAGAGATAGCAGTGTAGATATTTCCATGTTTGTACAGATGGCGGTGTTGATGTTTCCATCTATACACAGATTGCCGTGTAGGTATTTCCATGTGTATACAGATGGCATTGAAGATATTTCCATGTTTATATAGATGGTGGTGTAGATATTTCCATGTTTACACAGATGACTGTATAGGTATTTCCATGTTTATACAGATGGCGGTGTAGATATTTCCATGTTTATAGAGATAGCGGTGTAGGTATTTCCATGTTTATACAGATAACGGTGTAGAAATTTCCATGTTTATACAGATAGCGGTGTAAATATTTCCATGTTTATACAGATCACGGTGTAGATATTTGCGTGTTGATAGAGATAGCGGTGTAGATATGTCCATGTTTATAGAGATAGCGGTGTAGATATTTCCATGTTTATACAGACCGCGGTGTAGATATTTCCATGTTTATACAAATAGCGTTGCAGATATTTCCATGTTTGTACAGATGGCGGTGTTGATATTTCCATCTATACACAGATGACCGTGTAGATATTTCCATGTTTATACACATGGCGGTGCAGATATTTCCATGGATATGTAGATGGCGGTGTGGATATTTCCATGTTTATACAGATGGCGGCGCAGATATTTCCATGGATATGTAGATGGCGGTGTAGATATTTCCATGGTTATACAGATAGCGGTGTAGTTATTTCCCTGTTTATATAGATAGCGGTGTAGTTATTTCCATGTATATACACATGGCTGTGTAGATATTTCCATGTTTATACAGATGGCGGTGTAGATATTTCCATGTTTATACAGATAACTTTGGAAGTATTTCCATGTTTATAGAGATGGCGGTGTAGATATTTCGATGTTTATAGAGATAGCAGTGGAGATATTTCCATGTTTATACAGATAGTGGTGTAGTTATTTCCATGTTTATTCTGATCGTGGTGTAGATATTTCCATGTTTATAGAGATGGCGGTGTAGACATTTCCATGTTCATAGAGATAGCTGTGTTGATTTTTCCATGTTTATAGAGATAGCGGTCTGGATATTTCCATGCTTATACAGATAGGCGTGTAGATATTTCCATGTTTATAGAGATAGCGGTGTAGATATTTCCATGTTGATACAGATAGCAGTGTAGATATTTCCATGTTTATACAGACCGCGGTGAAGATATTTCCATGTTTATACAGATACCGGTGCAGATATTTCCATGTTTGTACAGATGGCGGTGTTGATATTTCCATCTATACACATATGACCGTGTAGATATTTCCATGTTAATACAGATGGCGGCGCAGATATTTCCATGGATATGTAGATAGCGGTGTAGATATTTCCATGTTTATACAGATAGCGGTGTAGATATTTCCATGTATATACAGATGGCTTTGTAGATATTTCCATGTTTATACAGATAGCTGTGTTGATATTTCCATGTTTATACAGATGACTTTGTAGGTATTTCCATGTTTATACAGATGGCGGTGTAGATATTTACATGTTTATAGAGATAGCTGTGTAGATATTTCCATGTTTATACAGATAGCGGTGTAGAAAATTCCATGTTTTTACAGATAGCAGTGTTGATATTTCCATGTTTACACAGATTGCGGTGTAGATATTTCCATCTTTCTACAGATGGCATTGTAGATATTTCCATGTTTATACAGATGGCGGTGTAGATATATCTATGTTTATATAGATGGTGGTGTAGATATTACCATGTTTATACAGGTAGCGGTGTAGATATTTCCATGTTTATACTGACTGTGGTGAAGGTATTTCCATGTTTATACAGATCGCGGTGTAGATATTTCCATGTTTATACAGATAGCGGTGTAGATATTTCCATGTTTATACAGATAGCGGTGTAGATATTTCCATATTTATACAGATAACGGTGTAGAAATTTACATGTTTATACAGATAGCGGTGTAAATATTTCCATGTTTATACAGATCGCGGTGTAGATATTTCAATGTTTATAGAGATAGCGGTGTAGATATTTCCATGTTTATACAGACCGCGGTGTAGATATTTCCATGGTTATACAGATAGCGGTGCAGATATTTCCATGTTTGTCCAGATGGCGGTGTTGATATTTACATCTATACACAGATGACCGTGTAGATATTTCCATGTTTATGCAGATGGCGGCGCAGATATTTCCATGGATATGTAGATGGTGGTGTAGATATTTCCATGTTTATACAGATAGCGGTGTAGTTATTTCCATGATTATATAGGTAGCTGTGTAGATATTTCCATGTATATACACATGGCTGTGTAGATATTTCCATGTTTATACAGATGGCGGTGTAGATATTTCCATGTTTATACAGATATCTTTTTAAGTATTTCCATGTTTTTACAGATGGCAGTGTAGATATTTCAATGTTTCTAGAGATGGCGCTGTAGATATTTCCATGTTTATAGAGATAACGGTGGAAATATTTCCTTGTTTACACAGAGAGCAGTGGAGATATTTCCATGTTTATTCACATAGCGGTGTACATATTTCCATGATTATAGAGACAGCGGTGTAGGTATTTCCGTGTTTATACAGATGGCGGTGCAGATATTTCCATGTTTACACAGATGCCTATGCCGATATTTCCATATTTATACAGAGGGCTTTGCAGATATTTCTATGTTTATGCAGATGGCAGAGTAGATATTTAAATATTCCTACACATGACAGTGTAGGTATTTCCATGTTTATACAGATGTCTTTGTAGATATTTCCATGTTTATAGAGATAGCGGTGCAGATATTTCCATGTTTATACAGATAGCGGTGTATATATTTCCATGTTTACACAGATCATGGTGTAGATATTTCCATGTTTATACAGATACCGGTGTAGAAATTTCCATGTTTATACAGACCGCAGTGTAGATATTTCCATGTTTATACAGATACCGGTGTAGATATTTCCATGTTTACACAGACCGCAGTGTAGATATTTCCATGTTTATAGAGATAGCAGTGTAGATATTTCCATGTTTGTACAGATGGCGGTGTTGATGTTTCCATCTATACACAGATTGCCGTGTAGGTATTTCCATGTGTATACAGATGGCATTGAAGATATTTCCATGTTTATATAGATGGTGGTGTAGATATTTCCATGTTTACACAGATGACTGTATAGGTATTTCCATGTTTATACAGATGGCGGTGTAGATATTTCCATGTTTATAGAGATAGCGGTGTAGGTATTTCCATGTTTATACAGATAACGGTGTAGAAATTTCCATGTTTATACAGATAGCGGTGTAAATATTTCCATGTTTATACAGATCACGGTGTAGATATTTGCGTGTTGATAGAGATAGCGGTGTAGATATGTCCATGTTTATAGAGATAGCGGTGCAGATATTTCCATGTTTATACAGACCGCGGTGTAGATATTTCCATGTTTATACAAATAGCGTTGCAGATATTTCCATGTTTGTACAGATGGCGGTGTTGATATTTCCATCTATACACAGATGACCGTGTAGATATTTCCATGTTTATACACATGGCGGTGCAGATATTTCCATGGATATGTAGATGGCGGTGTGGATATTTCCATGTTTATACAGATGGCAGCGCAGATATTTCCATGGATATGTAGATGGCGGTGTAGATATTTCCATGGTTATACAGATAGCGGTGTAGTTATTTCCCTGTTTATATAGATAGCGGTGTAGTTATTTCCATGTATATACACATGGCTGTGTAGATATTTCCATGTTTATACAGATGGCGGTGTAGATATTTCCATGTTTATACAGATAACTTTGGAAGTATTTCCATGTTTATAGAGATGGCGGTGTAGATATTTCGATGTTTATAGAGATAGCAGTGGAGATATTTCCATGTTTATACAGATAGTGGTGTAGTTATTTCCATGTTTATTCTGATCGTGGTGTAGATATTTCCATGTTTATAGAGATGGCGGTGTAGACATTTCCATGTTCATAGAGATAGCTGTGTTGATTTTTCCATGTTTATAGAGATAGCGGTCTGGATATTTCCATGCTTATACAGATAGGCGTGTAGATATTTCCATGTTTATAGAGATAGCGGTGTAGATATTTCCATGTTGATACAGATAGCAGTGTAGATATTTCCATGTTTATACAGACCGCGGTGAAGATATTTCCATGTTTATACAGATACCGGTGCAGATATTTCCATGTTTGTACAGATGGCGGTGTTGATATTTCCATCTATACACATATGACCGTGTAGATATTTCCATGTTAATACAGATGGCGGCGCAGATATTTCCATGGATATGTAGATAGCGGTGTAGATATTTCCATGTTTATACAGATAGCGGTGTAGATATTTCCATGTATATACAGATGGCTTTGTAGATATTTCCATGTTTATACAGATAGCTGTGTTGATATTTCCATGTTTATACAGATGACTTTGTAGGTATTTCCATGTTTATACAGATGGCGGTGTAGATATTTACATGTTTATAGAGATAGCTGTGTAGATATTTCCATGTTTATACAGATAGCGGTGTAGAAAATTCCATGTTTTTACAGATAGCAGTGTTGATATTTCCATGTTTACACAGATTGCGGTGTAGATATTTCCATCTTTCTACAGATGGCATTGTAGATATTTCCATGTTTATACAGATGGCGGTGTAGATATATCTATGTTTATATAGATGGTGGTGTAGATATTACCATGTTTATACAGGTAGCGGTGTAGATATTTCCATGTTTATACTGACTGTGGTGAAGGTATTTCCATGTTTATACAGATCGCGGTGTAGATATTTCCATGTTTATACAGATAGCGGTGTAGATATTTCCATGTTTATACAGATAGCGGTGTAGATATTTCCATATTTATACAGATAACGGTGTAGAAATTTACATGTTTATACAGATAGCGGTGTAAATATTTCCATGTTTATACAGATCGCGGTGTAGATATTTCAATGTTTATAGAGATAGCGGTGTAGATATTTCCATGTTTATACAGACCGCGGTGTAGATATTTCCATGGTTATACAGATAGCGGTGCAGATATTTCCATGTTTGTCCAGATGGCGGTGTTGATATTTACATCTATACACAGATGACCGTGTAGATATTTCCATGTTTATGCAGATGGCGGCGCAGATATTTCCATGGATATGTAGATGGTGGTGTAGATATTTCCATGTTTATACAGATAGCGGTGTAGTTATTTCCATGATTATATAGATAGCTGTGTAGATATTTCCATGTATATACACATGGCTGTGTAGATATTTCCATGTTTATACAGATGGCGGTGTAGATATTTCCATGTTTCTACAGATAACTTTGCAAGTATTTCCATGTTTATACAGATGGCGGTGTAGATATTTCGATGTTTACAGAGATAGCAGTGGAGATATTTCCATGTTTATACAGATAGCGGTGTTGATATTTCCATGTTTATACTGATCGTGGTGTAGATATTTCCATGTTTATAGAGATGGCGGTGTAGATATTTCCATGTTTATACAGATCGCGGTGTAGATATTTCCATATTTATACAGATAGCGGTGTATATATTTCCATGTGTTTACAGATATCGGTGTAGATAGTTCCATGTTTACACAGATTGCGGTGTATATATTTTCATCTTTCTACAGATGGCATTGTAGATATTTCCATGTTTATACAGATGGCGGTGTAGATATTTCCATGTTTATATAGATTGTGGTGTAGATATTACCATGTTTATACAGGTAGCGGTGTAGATATTTAAATGTTTATACAGATTGTGGTGAAGATATTTCCATGTTTATACAGATCGCGGTGTAGATATTTCCGTGTTTATAGTGATCGCGGTGTAGATATTTCCATGTTTATACAGATAGCGGTGTAGATATTTCCATGTTTATAGAGATACCAGTGTAGATATTTACATATTTATACAGATGGCTGTGTAGATATTTCCACGTGTATACAGATGGCATTGTAGATATTTCCATGTTTATACAGATGACTGTATACATATTTCCATGTTTTTATAGATGGCAGTGCAGTTATTTCCATGTTTATAGAGATAGCGGTGTTGATATTTCCATGTTTCTACAGATGGCGGTGTTGATATTTCCATCTATACACAGATGGCCGTGTAGATATTTCCATGGTTATACAGATGGCGGCGTAGATATTTCCATGGACATGCAGATGGCGGTGTAGATATTTCCATGTTTAAACTGATTGCTGTGTAGATATTTCCATGTTTACACAGATAGTGGTGTAGATATTTCCGTGTTTATACACATGGCAGAGTAGATACTTCCATCTTTATGGAGATGGCAGTGTAGATATTTTCATGTTTACAGAGATGTCGGTGTAGATATTTCCTTATTTATAGAGATAGCAGTGTAGATATTTCCATCTTTCTACAGATGGCAGTGTAGATATTTCCATGTTTATACAGATGGCGGTGTAGATATTTCCATATTTATAGAGATGTTTGTGTAGATATTTCCATGTGAATACAGATGGTATTGTAGGTATTTCCATGTTTATACAGATGGCTGTGTAGATATTTCCACGTGTATACAGATGGTATTGTAGATATTTCCATGTTTATACAAATAGCGTTGCAGATATTTCCATGTTTGTACAGATGGCGGTGTTGATATTTCCATCTATACACAGATGACCGTGTAGATATTTCCGTGTTTATACACATGGCGGTGCAGATATTTCCATGGTTATGTAGATGGCGGTGTGGATATTTCCATGTTTATACAGATGGCGGCGCAGATATTTCCATGGATATGTAGATGGCGGTGTAGATATTTCCATGTTTATACAGATCGCGGTGTAGTTATTTCCATGTTTATATAGATAGCGGTGTAGTTATTTCCATGTATATACACATGGCTGTGTAGATATTTCCATGTTTATACAGATGGCGGTGTAGATATTTCCATGTTTATACAGATAACTTTGGAAGTATTTCCATGTTTATAGAGATGGCGGTGTAGATATTTCGATGTTTATAGAGATAGCAGTGGAGATATTTCCATGTTTATACAGATAGTGGTGTAGTTATTTCCATGTTTATTCTGATCGTGGTGTAGATATTTCCATCTTTATAGAGATGGCGGTGTAGACATTTCCATGTTCATAGAGATAGCGGTGTTGATTTTTCCATATTTATAGAGATAGCGGTCTGGATATTTCCATGCTTATACAGATAGGCATGTAGATATTTCCATGTTTATAGAGATAGCGGTGTAGATATTTCCATGTTTATGCAGATAGCAGTGTAGATATTTCCATGTTTATACAGACCGCGGTGAAGATATTTCCATGTTTATACAGATACCGGTGCAGATATTTCCATGTTTGTACAGATGGCGGTGTTGATATTTCCATCTATACACATATGACCGTGTAGATATTTCCATGTTAATACAGATGGCTGCGCAGATATTTCCATGGATATGTAGATAGCGGTGTAGATATTTCCATGTTTATACAGATAGCGGTGTAGATATTTCCATGTATATACAGATGGCTTTGTAGATATTTCCATGTTTATACAGATAGCTGTGTTGATATTTCCATGTTTATACAGATGACTTTGTAGGTATTTCCATGTTTATACAGATGGCGGTGTAGATATTTACATGTTTATAGAGATAGCTGTGTAGATATTTCCATGTTTATACAGATAGCGGTGTAGAAAATTCCATGTTTTTACAGATAGCAGTGTTGATATTTCCATGTTTACACAGATTGCGGTGTAGATATTTCCATCTTTCTACAGATGGCATTGTAGATATTTCCATGTTTATACAGATGGCGGTGTAGATATATCCATGTTTATATAGATGGTAGTGTAGATATTACCATGTTTATACAGGTAGCGGTGTAGATATTTCCATGTTTATACTGACTGTGGTGAAGGTATTTCCATGTTTATACAGATCGCGGTGTAGATATTTCCATGTTTATACAGATAGCGGTGTAGATATTTCCATGTTTATACAGATAGCGGTGTAGATATTTCCATATTTATACAGATAACGGTGTAGAAATTTACATGTTTATACAGATAGAGGTGTAAATATTTCCATGTTTATACAGATCGCGGTGTAGATATTTCAATGTTTATAGAGATAGCGGTGTAGATATTTCCATGTTTATACAGACCGCGGTGTAGATATTTCCATGGTTATACAGATAGCGGCGCAGATATTTCCATGTTTGTCCAGATGGCGGTGTTGATATTTACATCTATACACAGATGACCGTGTAGATATTTCCATGTTTATGCACATGGCGGCGCACATATTTCCATGGATATGTAGATGGTGGTGTAGATATTTCCATGTTTATACAGATAGCGGTGTAGTGATTTCCATGATTATATAGATAGCTGTGTAGATATTTCCATGTATATACACATGGCTGTGTAGATATTTCCATGTTTATACAGATGGCGGTGTAGATATTTCCATGTTTCTACAGATAACTTTGCAAGTATTTCCATGTTTATACAGATGGCGGTGTAGATATTTCGATGTTTATAGAGATAGCAGTGGAGATATTTCCATGTTTATACAGATAGCGGTGTTGATATTTCCATGTTTATACTGATCGTGGTGTAGATATTTCCATGTTTATAGAGATGGCGGTGTAGATATTTCCATGTTTATACAGATCGCGGTGTAGATATTTCCATATTTATACAGATAGCGGTGTATATATTTCCATGTGTTTACAGATAGCGGTGTAGATAGTTCCATGTTTACACAGATTGCGGTGTATATATTTCCATCTTTCTACAGATGGCATTGTAGATATTTCCATGTTTATACAGATGGCGGTGCAGATATTTCCATGTTTATATAGATTGTGGTGTAGATATTACCATGTTTATACAGGTAGCGGTGTAGATATTTCAATGTTTATACAGATTGTGGTGAAGATATTTCCATGTTTATACAGATCGCGGTGTAGATATTTCCGTGTTTATACTGATCGCGGTGTAGATATTTCCATGTTTATACAGATAGCGGTGTAGATATTTCCATGTTTATAGAGATACCAGTGTAGATATTTACATATTTATACAGATGGCTGTGTAGATATTTCCACGTCTATACAGATGGCATTGTAGATATTTCCATGTTTATACAGATGACTGTATACATATTTCCATGTTTTTATAGATGGCAGTGCAGTTATTTCCATGTTTATAGAGATAGCGGTGTTGATATTTCCATGTTTGTCCAGATGGCGGTGTTGATATTTCCATCTATACACAGATGGCCGTGTAGATATTTCCATGGTTATACAGATGGCGGCGTAGATATTTCCATGGACATGCAGATGGCGGTGTAGATATTTCCATGTTTAAACAGATTGCTGTGTAGATATTTCCATGTTTACACAGATAGTGGTGTAGATATTTCCGTGTTTATACACATGGCAGAGTAGATACTTCCATCTTTATGGAGATGGCAGTGTAGATATTTTCATGTTCACAGAGATGTCGGTGTAGATATTTCCATATTTATAGAGATAGCAGTGTAGATATTTCCATCTTTCTACAGATGGCAGTGTAGATATTTCCATGTTTATACAGATGGCGGTGTAGATATTTCCATATTTATAGAGATGTTTGTGTAGATATTTCCATGTGTATACAGATGGTATTGTAGGTATTTCCATGTTTATACAGATGGCTGTGTAGATATTTCCATGTGTATACAGATGGTATTGTAGGTATTTCCATGTTTATACAGATGGTGGTGAAGATATTTCCATGTTTATTCAGATGACTGTGTAGATATTTCCATGTTTTTACAGATGGCAGTGTAGATATTTCAATGTTTCTAGAGATGGCGCTGTAGATATTTCCATGTTTATAGAGATAACGGTGGAAATATTTCCTTGTTTATACAGAGAGCAGTGGAGATATTTCCATGTTTATTCACATTGCGGTGTACATATTTCCATGATTATAGAGACAGCGGTGTAGGTATTTCCATGTTTATACAGATAACTTTGTAAGTATTTCCATGTTAATACAGATGGCGGTGTAGATGTTTCGATGCTTATAGAGATAGCAGTGGAGATATTTCCATGTTTATACTGATCGTGGTGTAGATATTTCCATGTTTATAGAGATGGCGGTGTAGATATTTCCATGTTCATAGAGATAGCGGTGTTGATTTTTCCATGTTTATAGAGATAGTGGTGTGGATATTTCCATGTTTATACAGATAAGTGTGTAGATATTTCCATGTTTATAGAGATGGCGGTGTAGATATTTCCATGTTTATATAGATCACTGTGTAGGTATTTGCTTGTTTATACAAATAGCGGTGTAGTTATTTCCATGTTTATACAGATAGCGGTGCAGATATTTCCATGTATATAGAGATGGCTGTGTAGATATTTCCATGTTTATCCCGATGGCTGTGTAGATATTTCCATATTTATACAGATGACTTTGTAGGTATTTCCATGTTTATACAGATGGCGGTGTAGATATTTCCAAGTTTATAGAGATAGCTGTGTAGATATTTCCATGTTTATACAGATAGCGGTGTAGATATTTCCATGTTTATACAGATCGCGGTGTAGATATTTCCATGTTGATACAGATCGCGGTGTAGATATTACCATGTTTATACCGGTAGAGGTGTAGATATTTCCATGTTTATACAGATTGTGGTGAAGTTATTTCCATGTTTATACAGATCGTGGTGTAGATATTTCCGTGTTTATACAGATCGCGGTGTAGATATTTCCATGTTTATACAGATAGCGGTGTAGATATTTGCATGTTTCTAGAGATAGCAGTGTAGATATTTGCATGTTTATACAGATGGCTGTGTAGATATTTCCATGTGTATACAGATGGCATTGAAGATACTTCCATGTTTATACAGATGACTGTATACGTATTTCCATGTTTTTACAGATGGCAGTGGAGAGATTTCCATGCTTATAGAGATAGCGGTGTACATATTTCCATGTTTCTACCGATTGCGGTGTTCATATTTCCATCTATACACAGATGGCCGTGTAGATATTTCCATGTTTATACAGATGGCGGCGTAGATATTTCCATGGACATGCAGATGGCGGTGTAGATATTTCCATGTTTATACAGATAGCGGTGTAGATATTTCCATGTTTACACAGATGGTGGTGTAGATATTTCCGTGTATAAACACATGGCGGAGTAGATACTTCCATCTTTATGGAGATGGCAGTGTAGATATTTTCATGTTTATAGAGATGGCCGTGTAGTTATTTCCATATTTATACAGATGTCTGTGTAGATATTTCCATGTGTATACAGATGGTATTGTAGGTATTTCCATGTTTATACAGATGGTGGTGTAGATATTTCCATGTTTATACAGTTGGCGGTGTAGATATTTCCATGTTTTTACAGATGGCAGGGTAGCTATTTCAATGTTTATACAGATGGGGCTGTAGATATTTCCATGTTTACAGATAACGGTGGAGATATTTCCATGTTTATACAGAGAGCAGTGGAGATATTTCCATGTTTATACACATAGCGGTGTACATATTTCCATGTTGATAGATACAGCGGTGTATGTATTTCCATGTTTATACAGATAGCGGTGCAGATATTTCCATGTTTACACAGATGCCTATGCAGATATTTCCATATTTCTACAGAGGGCTTTGTAGATATTTCTATGTTTATACAGATGGCAGTGTAGATATTTAAATATTCCAACACATGACTGTGTAGGTATTTCCATGTTTATACAGGTGTCTTTGTAGATATTTCCATGTTTATAGAGATAGCGGTGAAGATATTTCCATGTTTATACAGATAGCGGTGTAGAGATTTCCGTGTTTATACAGATCGCGGTGTAGATATTTCCATGTTTATACAGATAGCGGAGTAGATATTTCCATGTTTATACAGATCGCGGTGTAGATATTTCCATATTTATACAGATAACGGTGTAGAAATTTCCATGTTTATACAGATAGCGGTGTAAATATTTCCATGTTTATACAGATCACGGTGTAGATATTTCCATGTTTATAGAGATAGCGGTGTAGATATTTCCATGTTTATAGAGATAGCGGTGTAGATATTTCCATGTTTATACAGATAGCGGTGTAGATATTTCCATGTTTATACAGACCGCGGTGTAGATATTTCCATGGTTATACAGATAGCGGTGAAGATATTTCCATGTTTGTACACATGGCGGTGTTGATATTTCCATCTATACACAGATGACCGTGTAGATATTTCCATGTTTTTACAGATGGCGGCGCAGGTATTTCCATGGATATGTAGATGGTGGTGTAGATATTTCCATGTTTATACAGATAGCGGTGTAGTTATTTCCATGTTTATATAGATAGCGGTGTAGTTACTTCCATGTATATACACATGGATGTGTAGATATTTCCATGTTTATACAGATGGCGGTGTAGATATTTCCATGTTTATACAGATATCTTTGTAAGTATTTCCATGTTTATACAGATGGCGGTGTAGATATTTTGATGTTTATAGAGATAGCATTGGAGATATTTCCATGTTTATACAGATAGCGGTGTAGATATTTCCATGTTTATATTGAGCGTGGTGTAGATATTTCCATGTTTATAGAGATGGCGGTGTAGATATTTCCATGTTCATAGAGATAGCGGTGTTGATTTTTCCATGTTTACAGATAGCGGTGTGGATATTTCCATGTTTATACAGATAGGGTTGTAGATATTTCCATGTTTATGGAGATGGCGGTGTAGATATTTCCATGTTTATACAGATCACGGTGTAGATATTTGCTTGTTTATACAAATAGCGGTGTAGTTATTTCCATGTTTATACAGATAGCAGTGTAGATATTTCCATGTATATACAGATGGTTGTGTAGATATTTCCATGTTTATACCGATGGCTGTGTAGATATTTCCATGTTTATACAGATCACGGTGTAGATATTTCCATGTTTATACATATTGCGGTGTAGGTATTTGCATGTTTTTACAGATATCGGTGTAGATATTTCCATGTTTACACAGATTGCGGTGTAGATATTTCCCTCTTTCTACAGATGGCATTGTAGATATTTCCATGTTTATATAGATGGCGGTGTAGATATGTCCATGTTTATATAGATGGCGGTGTAGATATTACCATGTTTATACAGATAGCGGTGTAGATATTTAAATGTGTATACAGAACGTGGTGAAGATATTTCCATGTTTATACAGATCGCGGTGTAGTTATTTCCATGTTTATACAGATCACGGTGCAGATACTTCCATGTTTATACAGATAGCGGTGTAGATATTTCCATGTTTATACAGATAGCGGTGAAGATATTTCCATGTTTATATAGATAGCGGTGTAGGTATTTCCATGTTTATAGACATAGCTGTGTACATATTTCCATGTTTATATAGATGGCGTTGTAGATATTTCCATGTTTATATCGATAGCGGTGTTGGTATTTCCACGTTTATACGGATAGCATGTAGATATTTCCATGTTTATACAGCTCACGGTGCAGATATTTATATCTTTATACAGATGGCATTGTAGATATTTCCTTGTTCAAACAGATGGCGGTGTAGATGTTTCCCTGTTTATACAGATGGCTGAGTAGTTAGTTCCATATTTATGGAGATGGCAGTGTAGATATTTTCATGTTTATAGAGATGGTGGTGTAGATATTTCCATGTTTATAGAGATAGCCATGTAGATATTTACATGTTTATACAGATGGCTGTGTAGTTATTTCCATGTGTATTCAGATGGCATTGTATATATTTCCATGTTTCTACAGATGATTGTATAGTTATTTCCATGTTTTTACAGATGGCAGTGCAGATATTTCCATGTTTATAGAGATAGTGGTGTAGATATTTCCATGTTTGTACAGATGGCGGTGTTGATATTTCCATCTATACACAGATGGCCGTGTAGATATTTCCATGTTTATACATATGGCGGCGTAGATATTTCCATGGACATGAAGATGGCGGTGTAGATATTTCCATGTTTATACAGATAGCGGTGAAGATATTTCCATGTTTACACAGATGGTGGTGCAGATATTTCCATGTTTATACACATGGCAGAATAGATGCTTCCATCTTTATGGAGATGGCAGTGTAGATATTTTCATGTTTATAGAGATGGCAGTGTAGAGATTTCCATATTTATAGAGATAGCGGTGTAGATATTTCCATCTTTCTACAGATGGCAGTGTAGATATTTCCATGTTTATACAGATGGCCGTGTAGTTATTTCCATATTTATACAGATGTCTGTGTAGATATTTCCATGTGTATACAGATGGTATTGTAGTTATTTCCATGTTTATACAGATGGTGGTGTAGATACTTCCATGTTTATACAGTTGGCGGTGTAGATATTTCCATGTTTTTACAGATGGCAGTGTAGTTATTTCAATGTTTATACAGATGGCACTGTAGATATTTCCATGTTTACAGATAACGGTGGAGATATTTCCATGTTTATACAGAGAGCAGTGGAGATATTTCCATGGTTATTTACATAGCGGTGTACATATTTCCATGTTTATAGAGACAGCGGTGTAGGTATTTCCATGTTTATACAGATAGCAGTGCAGATATTTCCATGTTTACACAGATGCCTATGCAGATATTTCCATATTTATACAGAGGGCTTTGTAGATATTTCCATGTTTATACAGATGGCAGTGTAGATATTTAAATGTTCCTACACATGACTGTAGGTATTTCTATGTTTATACAGTTGTCTTTGTAGATATTTCCATGTTTATAGAGATAGCGGTGCAGATATTTCCATGTTTATACAGATAGCGGTGTATATATTTCCATGTTTATAGAGATCATGGTGTAGATATTTACATGTTTATACAGATACCGGTGTAGATATTTCCATGTTTATACAGACCGCAGTGTAGATATTTCCATGTTTTTAGATACAGCAGTGTAGATATTTCCATGTTTGTACAGATGGCGGTGTTGATGTTTCCATCTATACACAGATTGCAGTGTAGGTATTTCCATGTGTATACAGATGGCACTGAAGATATTTCCATGTTTATACAGATGGTGGTGTAGATATTTCCATGTTACACAGATGACTGTATAGGTATTTCCATGTTTATACAGATGGAGGTGTAGATATTTCCATGTTTATAGAGATAGCTGTGTAGACATTTCCATGTTTCTATAGATAGCGGTGTAGATATTTCCATGTTTATACAGATCGCGGTGTAGATATTTCCATGTTTATACAGATCGCGGTGTAGATATTTCCATATTTATACAGATACCGGTATATATATTTCCATGTGTTTACAGATAGCGGTGTAGATAGTTCCATGTTTACACAGATTGCGGTGTAGATATTTCCATCTTTCTACAGATGGCATTGTAGATATTTCCATGTTTATACAGATGGCGGTGTAGATATTTCCGTGTTTATACAGATCGCGGTGTAGATATTTCCATATTTATACAGATAGCGGTGTATATATTTCCATGTGTTTACAGATAGCGGTGTAGATAGTTCCATGTTTACACAGATTGCGGTGTATATATTTCCATCTTTCTACAGATGGCATTGTAGATATTTCCATGTTTATACAGATGGCGGTGTAGATATTTCCATGTTTATATAGATTGTGGTGTAGATATTACCATGTTTATACATGTAGCGGTGTAGATATTTCAATGTTTATACAGATTGTGGTGAAGTTATTTCCATGTTTATACAGATCGCGGTGTAGATATTTCCGTGTTTATACTGATCGCGGTGTAGATATTTCCATGTTTATACAGATAGAGGTGTAGATATTTCCATGTTTATAGAGATACCAGTGTAGATATTTACATATTTATACAGATGGCTGTGTAGATATTTCCATGTGTATACAGATGGCATTGTAGATATTTCCATGTTTATACAGATGACTGTATACATATTTCCATGTTTTTATAGATGGCAGTGCAGTTATTTCCATGTTTATAGAGATAGCGGTGTTGATATTTCCATGTTTCTACAGATGGCGGTGTTGATATTTCCATCTATACACAGATGGCCGTGTAGATATTTCCATGGTTATACAGATGGCGGCGTAGATATTTCCATGGACATGCAGATGGCGGTGTAGATATTTCCATGTTTAAACTGATTGCTGTGTAGATATTTCCATGTTTACACAGATAGTGGTGTAGATATTTCCGTGTTTATACACATGGCAGAGTAGATACTTCCATCTTTATGGAGATGGCAGTGTAGATATTTTCATGTTTACAGAGATGTCGGTGTAGATATTTCCATATTTATAGAGATAGCAGTGTAGATATTTCCATCTTTCTACAGATTGCAGTGTAGATATTTCCATGTTTATACAGACGGCGGTGTAGATATTTCCATATTTATAGAGATGTTTGTGTAGATATTTCCATGTGTATACAGATGGTATTGTAGGTATTTCCATGTTTATACAGATGGCTGTGTAGATATTTCCATGTGTATACAGATGGTATTGTAGGTATTTCCATGTTTATACAGGTGGTGGTGGAGATATTTCCATGTTTATTCAGATGACTGTGTAGATATTTCCATGTTTTTACAGATGGCAGTGTAGATATTTCAATGTTTCTAGAGATGGCGCTGTAGATATTTCCATGTTTATAGAGATAACGGTGGAAATATTTCCTTGTTTATACAGAGAGCAGTGGAGATATTTCCATGTTTATTCACATAGCGGTGTACATATTTCCATGATTATAGAGACAGCGGTGTAGGTATTTCCGTGTTTATACAGATGGCGGTGCAGATATTTCCATGTTTACACAGATGCCTATGCCGATATTTCCATATTTATACAGAGGGCTTTGCAGATATTTCTATGTTTATGCAGATGGCAGTGTAGATATTTAAATATTCCTACACATGACAGTGTAGGTATTTCCATGTTTATACAGATGTCTTTGTAGATATTTCCATGTTTATAGAGAAAGCGGTGCAGATATTTCCATGTTTATACTGATAGCGGTGTATATATTTCCATGTTTACACAGATCATGGTGTAGATATTTCCATGTTTATACAGATACCGGTGTAGAAATTTCCATGTTTATACAGACCGCAGTGTAGATATTTCCATGTTTATAGAGATAGCAGTGTATATATTTCCATGTTTGTACAGATGGCGGTGTTGTTGTTTCCATCTATACACAGATTGCCGTGTAGGTATTTCCATGTGTATTCAGATGGCATTGAAGATATTTCCATGTTTATACAGATGGTTGTGTAGATATTTCCATGTTTACACAGATGACTGTATTTTTATTTCCATGTTTATACACATGGCGGTGTAGATATTTCCATGTTTATAGAGATAGCTGTGTAGATATTTCCATGTTTATACAGATACCGGTGTAGATATTTCCATGTTTATACAGATGGCCGTGTAGTTATTTCCATATTTATACAGATGTCTGTGTAGATATTTCCATGAGTATACAGATGGTATTGTAGGTATTTCCATGTTTATACAGATGGTGGTGTAGATATTTCCATGCTTATACAGTTGACGGTGTAGATATTTCCATGTTTTTACAGATGGCAGTGTAGATATTTCAATGTTTATAGAGATGGCCCTGTAGATATTTCCATGTTTATACAGATAACGGTGGATATATTTCCATGTTTATACAGAGAGCAGTGGAGATATTTCCATGTTTATACACATAGCGGTGTACATATTTCTATGTTTATAGAGACAATGGTGTAGGTATTTCCATTTTTATACAGATAGCGGTGCAGATATTTCCATGTTTACACCGATGCCTATGCAGATATTTCCATATTTATACAGAGGGCTTTGTAGATATTTCTATGTTTATACAGATGGCAGTGTAGATATTTAAATATTCCTACACATGACTGTGTAGGTATTTCCATGTTTATACAGATGTCTTTGTAGATATTTCCATGTATATAGAGATTGCGGTGCAGATATTTCCATGTTTATACAGATAGCGGTGTATATATTTCCATGTTTACACAGATCATGGTGTAGATATTTACATGTTTATACAGATACCGGTGTAGAAATTTCCATTTTTATACAGACCGCAGTGTAGATATTTCCATGTTTATAGAGATAGCAGTGTATATATTTCCATGTTTGTACAGATGGCGGTGTTGATGTTTCCATCTATACAGAGATTGCCGTGTAGGTATTTCCATGTGTATTCAGATGACATTGAAGATATTTCCATGTTTATACAGATGGTTGTGTAGATATTTCCATGTTTACACAGAAGACTGTATAGGTATTTCCATGTTTATACAGATGGCGGTGTAGATATTTCCATGTTTATAGAGATAGCTGTGTAGATATTTCCATGTCTATATAGATAGCGGTGTAGATATTTACATGTTGATACAGATCGCGGTGTACATATTTCCATGTTTATACAGATCGCTGTGTAGATATTTCCATGTTTATACAGATAGCGGTCTAGATATTTCCATGTGTTTACAGATAACGGTGTAGATAGTTCCATGTTTACACAGATTGCGGTGTAGATATTTCCGTCTTTCTACATATGGAATTGTAGATATTTCCATGTTCATACAGATGGCGTTGTAGATATTTCCATGTTTATACAGATGGTGGTGTAGATATTACCATGTCTATACAGGTAGCGGTGTAGATATTTCCATGTTTATACTGATTGTGGTGAAGATATTTCCATGTTTATACAGATCGCGGTGTAGATATTTCCGTGTTTATACTGATCGCGTTGTAGATATTTCCATGTTTGTACAGAAAGCGGTGTAGATATTTCCATGTTTATAGAGATAGCAGTGTAGATATTTACATGTTTATACAGATGGCTGTGTAGATATTTCCATGTGTATACAGATGGCATTGTAGATATTTCCATGTTTACAGATAACGGTGGAGATATTTCCATGTTTATACAGAGAGCAGTGGAGATATTTCCATGGTTATTTACATAGCGGTGTACATATTTCCATGTTTATAGAGACAGCGGTGTAGGTATTTCCATGTTTATACAGATAGCAGTGCAGATATTTCCATGTTTACACAGATGCCTATGCAGATATTTCCATATTTATACAGAGGGCTTTGTAGATATTTCCATGTTTATACAGATGGCAGTGTAGATATTTAAATGTTCCTACACATGACTGTAGGTATTTCTATGTTTATACAGTTGTCTTTGTAGATATTTCCATGTTTATAGAGATAGCGGTGCAGATATTTCCATGTTTATACAGATAGCGGTGTATATATTTCCATGTTTATACAGATTATGGTGTAGATATTTACATGTTTATACAGATACCGGTGTAGATATTTCCATGTTTATACAGACCGCAGTGTAGATATTTCCATGTTTTTAGATACAGCAGTGTAGATATTTCCATGTTTGTACAGATGGCGGTGATGATGTTTCCATCTATACACAGATTGCAGTGTAGGTATTTCCATGTGTATACAGATGGCACTGAAGATATTTCCATGTTTATACAGATGGTGGTGTAGATATTTCCATGTTTACACAGATGACTGTATAGGTATTTCCATGTTTATACAGATGGAGGTGTAGATATTTCCATGTTTATAGAGATAGCTGTGTAGACATTTCCATGTTTCTATAGATAGCGGTGTAGATATTTCCATGTTTATACAGATCGCGGTGTAGATATTTCCATGTTTATACAGATCGCGGTGTAGATATTTCCATATTTATACAGATAGCGGTATATATATTTCCATGTGTTTACAGATAGCGGTGTAGATAGTTCCATGTTTACACAGATTGCGGTGTAGATATTTCCATCTTTCTACAGATGGCATTGTAGATATTTCCATGTTTATACAGATGGCGGTGTAGATATTTCCGTGTTTATACAGATCGCGGTGTAGATATTTCCATATTTATACAGATAGCGGTGTATATATTTCCATGTGTTTACAGATAGCGGTGTAGATAGTTCCATGTTTACACAGATTGCGGTGTATATATTTCCATCTTTCTACAGATGGCATTGTAGATATTTCCATGTTTATACAGATGGCGGTGTAGATATTTCCATGTTTATATAGATTGTGGTGTAGATATTACCATCTTTATACATGTAGCGGTGTAGATATTTCAATGTTTATACAGATTGTGGTGAAGTTATTTCCATGTTTATACAGATCGCGGTGTAGATATTTCCGTGTTTATACTGATCGCGGTGTAGATATTTCCATGTTTATACAGATAGAGGTGTAGATATTTCCATGTTTATAGAGATACCAGTGTAGATATTTACATATTTATACAGATGGCTGTGTAGATATTTCCATGTGTATACAGATGGCATTGTAGATATTTCCATGTTTATACAGATGACTGTATACATATTTCCATGTTTTTATAGATGGCAGTGCAGTTATTTCCATGTTTATAGAGATAGCGGTGTTGATATTTCCATGTTTCTACAGATGGCGGTGTTGATATTTCCATCTATACACAGATGGCCGTGTAGATATTTCCATGGTTATACAGATGGCGGCGTAGATATTTCCATGGACATGCAGATGGCGGTGTAGATATTTCCATGTTTAAACTGATTGCTGTGTAGATATTTCCATGTTTACACAGATAGTGGTGTAGATATTTCCGTGTTTATACACATGGCAGAGTAGATACTTCCATCTTTATGGAGATGGCAGTGTAGATATTTTCATGTTTACAGAGATGTCGGTGTAGATATTTCCATATTTATAGAGATAGCAGTGTAGATATTTCCATCTTTCTACAGATTGCAGTGTAGATATTTCCATGTTTATACAGACGGCGGTGTAGATATTTCCATATTTATAGAGATGTTTGTGTAGATATTTCCATGTGTATACAGATGGTATTGTAGGTATTTCCATGTTTATACAGATGGCTGTGTAGATATTTCCATGTGTATACAGATGGTATTGTAGGTATTTCCATGTTTATACAGGTGGTGGTGGAGATATTTCCATGTTTATTCAGATGACTGTGTAGATATTTCCATGTTTTTACAGATGGCAGTGTAGATATTTCAATGTTTCTAGAGATGGCGCTGTAGATATTTCCATGTTTATAGAGATAACGGTGGAAATATTTCCTTGTTTATACAGAGAGCAGTGGAGATATTTCCATGTTTATTCACATAGCGGTGTACATATTTCCATGATTATAGAGACAGCGGTGTAGGTATTTCCGTGTTTATACAGATGGCGGTGCAGATATTTCCATGTTTACACAGATGCCTATGCCGATATTTCCATATTTATACAGAGGGCTTTGCAGATATTTCTATGTTTATGCAGATGGCAGTGTAGATATTTAAATATTCCTACACATGACAGTGTAGGTATTTCCATGTTTATACAGATGTCTTTGTAGATATTTCCATGTTTATAGAGAAAGCGGTGCAGATATTTCCATGTTTATACTGATAGCGGTGTATATATTTCCATGTTTACACAGATCATGGTGTAGATATTTCCATGTTTATACAGATACCGGTGTAGAAATTTCCATGTTTATACAGACCGCAGTGTAGATATTTCCATGTTTATAGAGATAGCAGTGTATATATTTCCATGTTTGTACAGATGGCGGTGTTGTTGTTTCCATCTATACACAGATTGCCGTGTAGGTATTTCCATGTGTATTCAGATGGCATTGAAGATATTTCCATGTTTATACAGATGGTTGTGTAGATATTTCCATGTTTACACAGATGACTGTATTTTTATTTCCATGTTTATACACATGGCGGTGTAGATATTTCCATGTTTATAGAGATAGCTGTGTAGATATTTCCATGTTTATACAGATACCGGTGTAGATATTTCCATGTTTATACAGATGGCCGTGTAGTTATTTCCATATTTATACAGATGTCTGTGTAGATATTTCCATGAGTATACAGATGGTATTGTAGGTATTTCCATGTTTATACAGATGGTGGTGTAGATATTTCCATGCTTATACAGTTGACGGTGTAGATATTTCCATGTTTTTACAGATGGCAGTGTAGATATTTCAATGTTTATAGAGATGGCCCTGTAGATATTTCCATGTTTATACAGATAACGGTGGATATATTTCCATGTTTATACAGAGAGCAGTGGAGATATTTCCATGTTTATACACATAGCGGTGTACATATTTCTATGTTTATAGAGACAATGGTGTAGGTATTTCCATTTTTATACAGATAGCGGTGCAGATATTTCCATGTTTACACCGATGCCTATGCAGATATTTCCATATTTATACAGAGGGCTTTGTAGATATTTCTATGTTTATACAGATGGCAGTGTAGATATTTAAATATTCCTACACATGACTGTGTAGGTATTTCCATGTTTATACAGATGTCTTTGTAGATATTTCCATGCATATAGAGATTGCGGTGCAGATATTTCCATGTTTATACAGATAGCGGTGTATATATTTCCATGTTTACACAGATCATGGTGTAGATATTTACATGTTTATACAGATACCGGTGTAGAAATTTCCATTTTTATACAGACCGCAGTGTAGATATTTCCATGTTTATAGAGATAGCAGTGTATATATTTCCATGTTTGTACAGATGGCGGTGTTGATGTTTCCATCTATACAGAGATTGCCGTGTAGGTATTTCCATGTGTATTCAGATGGCATTGAAGATATTTCCATGTTTATACAGATGGTTGTGTAGATATTTCCATGTTTACACAGAAGACTGTATAGGTATTTCCATGTTTATACAGATGGCGGTGTAGATATTTCCATGTTTATAGAGATAGCTGTGTAGATATTTCCATGTCTATATAGATAGCGGTGTAGATATTTACATGTTGATACAGATCGCGGTGTACATATTTCCATGTTTATACAGATCGCTGTGTAGATATTTCCATGTTTATACAGATAGCGGTCTAGATATTTCCATGTGTTTACAGATAACGGTGTAGATAGTTCCATGTTTACACAGATTGCGGTGTAGATATTTCCGTCTTTCTACATATGGAATTGTAGATATTTCCATGTTCATACAGATGGCGTTGTAGATATTTCCATATTTATACAGATGGTGGTGTAGATATTACCATGTCTATACAGGTAGCGGTGTAGATATTTCCATGTTTATACTGATTGTGGTGAAGATATTTCCATGTTTATACAGATCGCGGTGTAGATATTTCCGTGTTTATACTGATCGCGTTGTAGATATTTCCATGTTTGTACAGAAAGCGGTGTAGATATTTCCATGTTTATAGAGATAGCAGTGTAGATATTTACATGTTTATACAGATGGCTGTGTAGATATTTCCATGTGTATACAGATGGCATTGTAGATATTTCCATGTTTATACAGATGACTGTATACGTATTTCCATGTTTTTACAGATGGCAGTGCAGAGATTTCCATGTTTATAGAGATAGCGGTGTAGATATTTCCATGTTTCTACAGATGGCGGTGTTGATATTTCCATCTATACACAGATGGCCTTGTAGATATTTCCATGTTTATACAGATGGCGGCGTAGATATTTCCATGGACATGCAGATGGCGGTGTAGATATTTCCATGTTTAAACAGATAGCGGTGTAGATATTTCCATGTTTACACAGATAGTGGTGTAGATATTTCCGTGTTTATACACATGGCAGAGTAGATACTTCCATCTTTATGGAGATGGCAGTGTAGATATTTTCATGTTTATAGAGATGGCGGTGTAGATATTTCCATATTTATAGAGATAGCGGTGTAGATATTTCCTTATTTCCACAGATGGCAGTGTAGATATTTCCATGTTTATACAGATGGCGGTGAAGATATTTCCATATTCATACAGATGTCTGTGTAGATATTTCCATGTGTATACAGATGGTACTGTAGGTATTTCCATGTTTATACAGATGGCTGTGTAGATATTTCCATGTGTATACAGATGGTATGGTAGGTATTTCCATGTTTATACAGATGGTGGTGAATATATTTCCATGTTTATTCAGATGACTGTGTAGATATTTCCATGTTTTTACAGATGGCAGTGCAGATATTTCAATGTTTATAGAGATGGCGCTGTAGATATTTCCATGTTTATACAGATAACGGTGGAGATATTTCCATGTTTATACAGAGAGCAGTGGATATATTTCCATGTTTATACACATAGCGGTGTACATATTTCCATGTTTATAGAGACAGCGGTGTAGGTATTTCCATGTTTATACAGATAGCGGTGCAGATATTTCCATGTTAACACAGATGCCTATGCAGATATTGCCATATTTGTACAGAGGGCTATGTAGATATTTCTATGTTTATACAGATGGCAGTGTAGATATTTAAATATTCCTACACATGACTGTGTAGGTATTTCCTTGTTTATACAGATGTCTTTGTAGATACTTCCATGTTTATAGAGATAGCGGTGCAGATATTTCCATGTTTATACAGATACCGGTGTAGAAATTTCCATGTTTATACAGACGGCAGTGTAGATATTTCCATGTTTATAGAGATAGCAGTGAAGATATTTCCATGTTTGTACAGATGGCGGTGTTGATGTTTCCATCTATACACAGATTGCCGTGTAGGTATTTCCAAGTGTATTCAGATGGCATTGAAGATATTTCCATGTTTATACAGATGGTGGTGTAGATATTTCCATGTTTACACAGATGACTGTATAGGTATTTCCATGTTTATACAGATGGAGGTGTAGATATTTCCATGTTTATAGAGATAGCTGTGTAGATATTTCCATGTTTCTATAGATAGCGGTGTAGATATTTCCATGTTTATACAGATTGCGGTGTACATATTTCCATGTTTATACAGATCGCGGTGTAGATATTTCCATATTTATACAGATAGCGGTGTATATATTGCCATGTGTTTACAGATAGCAGTGTAGATAGTTCCATGTTTACACAGATTGCGTTGTAGATATTTCCATTTTTCTACAGATGGCATTGTAGATATTTCCATGTTTATACAGATGGCGGTGTAGATATTTCCATGTTTATACAGATCGCGGTGTAGATATTTCCATATTTATACAGATAGCGGTGTATATATTTCCATGTGTTTACAGATAGCGGTGTAGATAGTTCCATGTTTACACAGATTGCGGGGTAGATATTTCCATCTTTCTACAGCTGGCATTGTAGATATTTCCATGTTTATATAGATAGCGGTGTAGATATTTACATGTTTATATAGATGGTGGTGTAGATATTACCATGTTTATACAGATAGCGGTGTAGATATTTCCATGTATATACAGATCGTGGTGAAGATATTTCCATGTTTATACAGATCGCGGAGTAGATATTTCCATGTTTATACAGATCGCGGTGTAGATATTTCCATGTTTATATAGGTAGCGGTGTAGATATTTCTATGTATATACACATGGCGGTGTAGATATTTCCATGTTTATACAGATAACGGTGTAGAAATTTACATGTTTATACAGATAGCGGTGTAAATATTTCTATGTTTATATAGATCACGGTATAGATATTTCCATGTTTATAGAGATAGCAGTGTAGATATTTCCATGTTTATACAGAACGCGGTGTAGATATTTCCATGGTTATACAGATAGCGGTGCAGGTATTTCCATGTTTGTACAGATGGCGGTGTTGATATTTACATCTATACACAGATGACCGTGTAAATATTTCCATGTTTATACAGATGGCGGCGCAGATATTTCCATGGATATGTAGATGGTGGTATAGATATTTCCATGTTTATACAGATAGCGGTGTAGTTATTTCCATGTTTATATAGATAGCGGTGTAGATATTTCCATGTATATACACATGGCTGTGTAGATATTTCCATGTTTATACAGATGGCGGTGTAGATATTTCCATGTTTATACAGATAAGTTTGTAAGTATTTCCATGTTTATACAGATGGCGGTGTAGGTATTTCGATGTTTATAGAGATGGCGGTGTAGATATTTCCATGTTCATAGAGATAGCGGTGTTGATTTTTCCATGTTTATAGAGATATTGGTGTGGATATTTCCATGTTTATACAGATAGGTGTGTAGATATTTCCATGTTTATAGAGATGGCGGTGTAGATATTTCCATGTTTATACAGTTCACGGTGTAGATATTTGCTTGGTTATACAAATAGCGGTGTAGTTATTTCCATGTTTATACAGAGAGAGGTGTAGAAATTTCCATGTATATACAGATGGCTGTGTAGATATTTCCATGTTTATATCGATGGCTGTGTAGATATTTTCATGTTTATACAGATGACTTTGTAGGTATTTCCATGTTTATACAGATGGCGGTGTAGATATTTCCATGTTTATAGAGATAGCTGTGTAGATATTTCCATGTTTATACAGATAGCGGTGTAGATATTTCCATGTTTTTACAGATCGCGGTGTAGATATTTTCATGTTGATACAGATCGCGGTGTAGATATTTCCATGTTTATACAGATAGCAGTGTAGATATTTCCATGTATTTACAGATATCGGTGTAGATATTTCCATGTTTACACAGATTGCGGGGTAGATATTTCCATCTTTCTACAGCTGGAATTGTAGATATTTCCATGTTTATGTAGATGGCGATGTAGATATTTCCATGTTTATATAGATGGTGGTGTAGATATTACCATGTTTATACAGATAGCGGTGTAGATATTTCCATGTATATACAGATCGTGGTAAAGATATTTCCATGTTTATACAGATCGCGGTGTAGATATTTCCATGTTTATACAGATCGCGGTGTAGATATTTCCATGTTTACACAGATTGCGGGGTAGATATTTCCATTTTCTACAGCTGGCATTGTAGATATTTCCATGTTTATATAGATGGCGGTGTAGATATTTCCATGTTTATACAGATAGCGGTGTAGATATTTCCATGTATATACAGATCGTGGTGAAGATATTTCCATGTTTATACAGATTGCGGTGTAGATACTTCCATGTTTATACAGATCGCGGTATAGATATTTCCATGTTTATAAAGATAGCGGTGTAGATATTCCCATGTTTATACAGATAGCGGTGTAGATATTTCCATATTTATACAGATAACGGTTTAGAAATTTACGTGTTTATACAGATAACGGTGTAAATATTTCCATGTTTATACAGATTACGGTGTAGATATTTCCATGTTTATAGAGATATCGGTGTAGATATTTCCATGTTTATACAGACCGCGGTGTAGATATGTCCATGGTTATACAGATAGCGGTGCAGATATTTCCATGTTTGTACAGATGGCGGTGTTGATATTTACATCTATACACAGATGACCGTGTAGTTATTTCCACGTTTATACAGATGGCGGCGCAGATATTTCCATGGATATGTAGATGGTGGTGTAGATATTTCCATGTTTATACAGATAGCGGTGTAGTTATTTCCATGTTTATATAGATAGCGGTGTAGATATTGCCATGTATATACACATGGCTGTGTAGATATTTCCATGTTTATACAGATGGCGGTGTAGATATTTCCATGTGTATACAGATGACATTGTAGATATTTCCATGTTTATACAGCTGACTGTATACGTATTTCCATGTTTTTACAGATGGCAGTGCAGATATTTCCATGTTTATTGAGATAGCGGTGTAGATATTTCTATGTTTGTACAGATGGCAGTGTTGATATTTCCATCTATACACAGATGGCCGTGTAGATATTTCCATTTTTATACAGATGGCGGCGTAGATATTTCCATGGACATGCAGATGGCGGTGTAGATATTTCCATGTTTAAACAGATAGCGCTGTAGATATTTCCATGTTTACACAGATAGTGGTGTAGATATTCCCGTGTTTATGCACATGGAAGAGTAGATACTTCCATCTTTATGGAGATGGCAGTGTAGATATTTTCATGTTTATAGAGATGGCGGTGTAGATATTTCCATATTTATAGAGATAGCGGTGTAGATATTTCCATCTTTCTACAGATGACAGTGTAGATATTTCCATGTTTTTACAGATGGCAGTGAAGATATTTCCCTATTTATACAGATGTCTGTGTAGATATTTCCATGTGTATACAGATGGTATTATAGGTATTTCCATATATATACAGATGTGGTGTAGATATTTCCATGTTTATTCAGATGACTGTGTAGATATTTTCATGTTTTTAAAGATGGCAGTGTAGATATTTCAATGTTTATAGAGATGGCGCTGTAGATATTTCCATGTTTATACAGCTAACGGAGGATATATTTCCACGTTTATAAAGAGAGCAGTGGAGATATTTCCATGTTTATACACATAGCGGTGTACATATTTCCATGTTTATAGAGACAGCGGTGTAGGTATTTCCATGTTTATACAGATAGCGATGCAGATATTTCCATGTTTATACAGATGCCTATGCAGATATTTCCATATTTATAGAGATGGCTGTGTAGGTATTTCTATGTTTATACAGATGGCAGTGTAGATATTTAAATGTTCCTACACATGACTGTGTAGGTATTTCCATGTTTATACAGATGTCTTTGTAGATATTTCCATGTTTATAGAGATAGAGGTGCAGATATTTCCATGTTTATACAGATAGCGGTGTAGATATGTCCATGTTTATAGAGATAGCGGTGTAGATATTTCCATGTTTATACAGATAGCGGTGTAGATATTTCCATGTTTATACAGATCACGGTGTAGATATTTCCATGTATATAGAGATAGCGGTGAAGATATTTCCATGTTTATACAGATAGCGGTGTAGATATTTCCATGTTTATACAGATCGCGGTGTAGATATTTCCATGTTTATACAGATAGCGGTGCAGGTATTTCCATGTTTGTACAGATGGCGGTGTTGATATTTCCATCTATACACAGATGACCGTGTAGATATTTCCATGTTTATTCAGATTGTGGCGCAGATATTTCCATGGATATGTAGATGGCGGTGTAGATATTTCCATGTTTATACAGATAGCGGTGTAGTTATTTCCATGTTTATATGGATAGCGATGTAGATATTTCCATGTATATACACTTGGCTGTGTAGATATTTCCATGTTTATACAGATGGCGGTGTAGATATTTCCATGTTTATACAGAGAACTTTGTAAGTATTTCCATGTTTCTACAGACGGCGGTGTAGATATTTCAATGTTTATAGAGATAGCAGTGGAGATATTTCCATGTTTATACAGATCGCGGTGTAGATATTTCCATGTTTATTCAGATCGTTGTGTAGATATTTCCATGTTTATACAGATAGCGGTGTAGATATTTCCATGTTTTTACAGATAGCGGTGCAGATATTTCCATGTTTACACAGATTGCGGTGTAGATATTTCCATCTTTCTACAGATGGCATTGTTGATATTTCCATGCTTATAAAGATGGCGGTGTAGATATTTCCATGTTTATGTAGATGGTGGTGTAGATATTACCATGTTTATACAGGTAGCGGTGTAGATATTTTCATGTTTATACAGATCGTGGTGAAGATATTTCCATGTTTTTACAGATCGTGTTGTAGATATTTCCATGTTTATACAGATCGCGGTGTAGACATTTCCATGTTTATAGAGATGGCGGTGTAGATATTTCCATCTTTATACAGATAGCGGTGTAGATATTTCCATGTTTATAGAGATAGCGTTGTAGGTATTTCCATGTTTATTGACATAGCGGTGTAGATATTTCCATGTTGGTATAGATGGCGTTGTAAATATTTCCATGTTTATACCGATAGCGGTGTTGGTATTTCCACGTGTATAAAGATAGCTATGTAGATTTTCCATGCTTATACAGCTCGCGGTGCAGATATTTATATCTTTATACGGATGGCATTGTAGATAGTTCCTTATTCACTCAGATGGCGGTGTAGATGTTTCCATGATTATACAGATGGCGGAGTAGTTAGTTCCATGTTTATGGAGATGGCAGTGTAGATATTTTCATGTTTACAGAGATGACGGTGTAGATATTTACATGTTTATAGAGATAGCATTGTAGATATTTACATGTTTATACAGATGGCTGTGTAAATACTTCCATATGTATACAGATGGCATTGTAGATATTTCATGTTTATACAGATGACTGTATACGTATTTCCATGTTTTTACAGATGGCAGTGCAGATATTTCCATGTTTATAGAGATAGCGATGTAGATATTTCCATGTTTGCACAGATGGCGGTGTTGATATTTCCATCTATACACAGATGGCCGTGTAGATATTTGCATGTTTATACAGATGGCGGCGTAGATATTTTCATGGACATGCAGATGGCGGTGTAGATATTTCCATGTTTATACAGATAGCGGTGTAGTTATTTCCATGTTTACACAGATTGTGGTGTAGATATTTTCGTGTTTATACAGATGACGGGGTAGATACTTCCATCTTTATGGAGCTGGCAGTGTAGATATTTTCATGTTTATAGAGATGGTGGTGTAGATATTTCCATATTTATAGAGATAGCGGTGTACATATTACCATCTTTCTACAGATGGCAGTGTAGATATTTCCATGTTTATACAGATGGTCGTGTAGATATTTTCATATTTATACAGATGTCTGTGTAGATATTTCCATGTGTATACAGATGGTATTGTAGGTATTTCCATGTTTATACAGATGTTGGTGTAGATATTTCCATGTTTATTCAGATGACTGTGTAAATATTTCCATGTTTTTAGAGATGGTAGTGTAGATATTTCAATGTTTACACAAATGGCGCTGTAGATATTTCCATGTTTAAACAGATAACGATGGAGATATTTCCATGTTTATACAGACAGCAGTGGAGATATTTCCATGTTTATACACAGAGCGGTGTACATATTTCCATGTTTATAGAGACAGTGGTGTAGGTATTTCCATGTTTATACAGATAGCGTGCAGATATTTCCATGTTTACACAGAGGCCTATGCAGATATTTCCATATTTATACAGAGGTCTGTGTAGATATTTCTACGTTTATACAGATGGCAGTGTGGATGTTTCCATGTTCCTACACATGACTGTGTAGGTACTTCCATGTTTATACAGATGGCTTTGTAGATATTTCCATGTTTATAGAGAAAGCGGTGCAGATATTCCATGTTTATACAGATGGCGGTGTAGATATTTTGATGTTTATAGAGATAGCAATAGAGATATTTCCATGTTTATGCAGATAGCGGTGTAGATATTTCCATGTTTATATTGATCGCGGTGTAGATATTTCCATGTTTATAGAGATGGCGGTGTATATATTTCCATGTTTATAGAGATAGCGTTGTAGATATTTCCTTGTTTATACAGATTGCGGTGTAGATATTTCCATGTTTATACAGATGGTGGTGTAGATATTTCCGTGTTTATACACATGGCGGAGTAGATACTTCCATCTTTATGGAGATGGCAGTGTAGACATTTTCATGTTTATAGAGATGGCGGTGTAGATATTTCCATATTTACAGAGATAGCGGTGTAGATATTTCCATCTTTCTACAGATGACAGTGTAGATATTTCCATGTTTAAACAGATGGCGGTGTAGATATTTCCCTATTTATACAGATGTCTATGTAGTTATTTCCATGCGTATACAGATGGTATTGTAGGTATTTCCATGTTTATACAGATGGTGGTATAGATATTTCCATGTTTATTCAGATGACTGTGTAGATATTTCCATGTTTTTACAGATGGCAGTGTAGATATTTCAATGTTTATAGAGAAAGCGCTGTAGATATTTCCATGTTTATACAGATAACGGAGGAGATATTTCCATGTTTATACAGACAGCAGTGGAGATATTTCCATATTTATACACATAGCGGTGTACATATTTCCATGTTTATGGAGACAGTGGTGTAGGTATTTCCATGTTTATACAGATAGCGGTGCAGATATTTCCATGTTTACACAGATGCCTATGCAGATATTTCCATATTTATACAGAGGTCTTTTTAGATATTTCTATGTTAATACAGATGGCAGTGTAGATGTTTCCATGTTCCTACACATGACTGTGTAGGTATTTCCATGTTTATACAGATGGCTTTGTAGATATTTCCATGTTTATAGAGATAGCGGTGTAGATATTTCCATGTTTATGCAGATAGCGGTGTATATATTTCCATGTTTATAGAGATAGCGGTGTAGATATTTCCATGTTTATACAGATAGCGGTGAAGATATTTCCATGTTTATACAGACCGCGGTGTAGTTATTTCCATGTTTGTACAGATGGCGGTGTTGATATTTCCATCTATACACAGACGACCGTGTAGATATTTCCATGTTTATACAGATGGCGGCGCAGATATTTCTTTGGATATGTAGATGGTGGTGTAGATATTTCCATGTATATAGAGATAGCAGTGTAGTTATTTCCAAGTTTATATAGAGAGCGGTGTATGTATTCCCATGTATGTACACATGGCTGTGTAGTTATTTCCATGCATATACAGATGGCGGTGTAGATATTTCCATGTTTATACAGATAACTTTGTAAGTATTTCCATGTTTATACAGATGGTGGTGTAGATACTTTGATGTTTATAGAGATAGCAGTGGAGATATTTCAATGTTTATGCAGATAGCGGTGTAGATATTTCCATGTTTATACTGATCGCGGTGTAGATATTTCCATGTTTATAGAGATGGCGGTTTAGATATTTCCACGTTCATAGAGATAGCGGTGTTGATTTTTCCGTGTTTATAGAGATAGCGGTGTGGATATTTCCATGTTTATACAGATAGGTGTGTAGATACTTCCATGTTTATAGAGATGGCGGTGTAGATATTTCCATGTTTATATAGATCACGGTGTAGATATTTCCATGTTTTTACAGATCATGGTGTAGATATTTCCATGTTTATTCATATCGCGGTGTTGATATTACCATGTTTATAGGGATTGCGATCCAAATATTTCCACATTTATACAGATAGCGGTGTAGTTATTAGCATGTTTATACAGATAGCGATGTAGATATTTCCATGTATAAACAGATGTCTGTGTATATATTTCCATGTTTAAACTGATGGCGGTGTAGATATTTCCTTGTTTATACAAATAGCGGAGTAGATATTTCCATGTTTATACAGATCACGGTGTAGATATTTCCTTGTTTATACAAATAGCGGTGTAGTTATTTCCATGCTTATACAGATAGCGGTGTAGATATTTCCTTGTTTATACAAATAGCGGTGTAGTTATTTCCATGTTTATACAGATCATGGTGTAGATATTTCCTTGTTTATACAAATAGTGGTGCAGTTATTTCCATGTTTATACAGATAGCGGTATAGATATTTCCATGTATATACAGATGGCTGTGTAGATATTTCCATGTTTATACAGATGGCTGTGTAGATATTTCCATGTTTATACAGATGAGTTCGTAGGTATTTCCATGTTTATACAGGTGGCGGTGTAGATATTTCCATGTTTATAGAGATAGCCTTGTAGATATTTCCATGTTTATACAGATAGTGGTGTAAATATTTCCATGTTTATACAGATCGTGGTTTAGATATTTCCATGTTTATACAGATCGCAGTGTAGATATTTCCATGTTTATACAGATAGCGGAGAAGATATTTCCATGTTTTTACAGATATCGGTGTAGATATTTCCATGTTTACACAGATTGCGGTGTAGATAATTCCATCTTTCTACAGATGGTATTGTAGATATTTCCATGTTTTTACTGATGGCGGCATAGATATTTCCATGGACATGCAGATGGCTGTGTAGATATTTCCATGTTTATGCAGATAGCGGTGTAGATATTTCCATGTTTACACAGCGGGTGGTGTAGGTATTTCCGTGTTTATACACATGGCGGACTAGATACTTCCATCTTTATGGAGATGGCAGTTTAGATATTTTCATGTTATAGAGATGGCGGTGTAGATGTTTCCATATTTATAGAGATAGCGGTGTAGATATTTCCTTCTTTCTACAGTTGGCAGTGTAGTTATTTCCATGTTTATACAGATGGCGGTGTAGATATTTCCATATTTATACAGATGTCTGTGCAGATATTTCCATGTGTATACAGATGGCATTGTAGGTATTTCCATGTTTATACAGATGGTGATGTAGATATTTCCATGTTTATTCAGATGACTGTGTAGATATTTCCATGTTTTTACAGATGGCAGTGTAGCTATTTCAATGTTTATAGAGATGGCGCTGTAGATATTTCCATGTTTATACTGATAACGGTGGAGATATGTTCATGTTTATACAGACAGCAGTGGAGATATTTCCATCTTTATACACATAGCGGTGTACATATTTCCGTGTTTATAGAGACAGCGGTGTAGGTATTTCCATGTTTATACAGATAGCGGTGCAGATATTTCCATGTTTATGCAGATGCCTATGCAGATATTTCCATATTTATATAGAGGGCTGTGTAGATATTCCTATGTTTATACAGATGGCAGTGTAGATATTTCCATGTTCCTACACATGACTGTGTAGGTATTTCCATGTTTATACAGATGGTTTTGTAGATATTTCCATGTTTATAGAGATAGCGGTGCAGATATTTCCTTGTTTATACAGATAGCGGTGTATATATTTCCATGTTTATACAGATCGTGGTGTAGATATTTCCATGTTTATACAGATATCGGTGTAGATATTTCCATGTTTATACAGACCGCAGTGTAGATATTTCCATGTTTATAGAGATAGCAGTGTAGATATTTCCATGTTTGTACAGATGGCGGTGTTGATGTTTCCATCTATACACAGATTGCCGTGTAGGTATTTCTGTGTGTATACAGATGGCATTGTAGATATTTCCATGTTTATACAGATGGTGGTGAAGATATTTCCATGTTCACACAGATGACTGTATAGGTATTTCCATGTTTATACAGATGGCGGTGTAAATATTTCCATGTTTATACAGATCACGGTGTAGATATTTCCATGTTTATAGAGATAGCGGTGTAGATATTTCCATGTTTATAAAGATAGCGGTGTAGATATTTCCATGTTTGTACAGACCGTGGTGTAGATATTTCCATGTTTATACAGATAGCGGTGCAGATATTTCCATGTTTGTACAGATGGCGGTGTTGATATTTCCATCTATACTCAGATGACCGTGTAGATATTTCCATGTTTATACAGATGGTGGCGCAGATATTTCCATGGATATGTAGATGGCGGTGTAGATATTTCCATGTTTATACAGATAGCGGTGTAGTTATTTTCATGTTCATATAGATAGCGGTGTAGATATTTCCATGTATGTACACATGGCAGTGTAGTTATTTCCATGTTTATACAGATGATGGTGTAGATATTTCCATGTTTAAACAGATAACTTTCGAAGTATTTCCTTGTTTATACTGACGGCAGTGTAGATATTTCGATGTTTATAGAGATAGCAGTGGAGATATTTCCACGTTTATACAGGTAGCGGTGTAGATATTTCCATGTTTGTACTGATCGTGGTGTAGATATTTCGATGTTTATAGAGATGGCGGTGTAGATATTTCAATGTTCATAGAGATAGCGGTGTTGATTTTTCCATGTTTATAGAGATAGCGGTGTGGATATTTCCATGTTTATACAGATATGTGTGTAGATATTTCCATGGTTATACAGATGGCGGTGTAGATATTTCCATGTTTATACAGATCACGGTGTGGATATTTCCTTGTTTATACAAATAGCGGTGTAGTTATTTCCATGTTTATACAGATAGCGGTGTAGATATTTTCATGTATATACAGATGGCTGTGTAGATATTTCCATGTTTATACAGATGGCTGTGTAGGTATTTCCATGTTTATTCAGATGACTTTGTAGGTATTTCCATGTTTATACAGATGGCGGTGTAGATGTTTCCATGTTTATAGAGATAGCTGTGTAGATATTTCCATGTTTATACAGTTGGCGGTGTAGATATTTCCATGTTTATATAGATGGTGGTGTAGATATTACCATGTTTATACAGATCGCGGTGTAGACATTTCCATGTTTATACAGATCGTGGTGAAGATATATCCATGTTTATACAGATCGCGGTGTAGGTATTTCCATGTTTATACAGATCGCGGTGTAGATATTTCCTTGTTTATACAGATAGCGGTGTAGATATTTCCATGTTTATACAGATAGCGGTGTAGATATTTCCATGTTTATAGAGATAGCGGTGTAGGTATTTCCATGTTTATAGACATAGCGGTGTAGATACTTCCATGTTTATATAGATGGTGTTGTAAATATTTCCATGTTTATACCGATAGCGGTGTTGGTATTTCCACGTTTATACAGATAGCGATGTAGATATTTCCGTGTTTCTACAGCTCGCGGTGCAGATATTTATATCTTTACACAGAAGGCATTGTATATATTTCCTTATTCACACAGATGGCTGTGTAGATGTTTCCATATTTATACAGATGGCGGAGTAGTTCCATGTTTATGGATATGGCAGTGTAGATATTTTCATGTTTATAGAGATGGCGGTGTAGATATTTCCATGTTTATAGAGATAGCAGTGTAGATATTTATATGTTTATACAGATGGCTGTGTAGATATTTCCATGTGTATACAGATGGCATTGTAGATATTTCCATGTTTATACAGATGACTCTATACGTATTTCCATGTTTTTACAGATGGTAGTGCAGATATTTCCATGTTTATAGAGATAGCTTTGTAGATATTTCCATGTTTGTACAGACGGCGGTGTTGATATTTCCATCTATACACAGATGGCCGTGTAGGTATTTCCATGTTTATACTGATGGCGGCGTAGATATTTCCATGGACATGCAGATGGCTGTGTGGATATTTCCATGTTTATGCAGATAGCGGTGTAGATATTTCCATGTTTACACAGAGGGTGGTGTAGGTATTTCCGTGTTTATACACATGGCGGAGTAGATACTTCCATCTTTATGGAGATGGCAGTGTAGATATTTTCATGTTTATAGAGATGGCGGTGTAGATATTTCCATGTTTATAGAGTTGGCGGTGTAGATATTTCCATGTTTATACAGACCGCAGTGTAGATATTTCCATGTTTATAGAGATGGCGGTGTGGATATTTCCATGTTTATACAGTTAGGGGTGTAGATATCTCCATGTTTATAGAGATGGCGGTGAAGATATTTCCATGTTTATACAGATCACAGTGTAGATATTTCCTTGTTTATAAAAATAGCGGTGTAGTTATTTCCATGTTTATACAGATAGCGGTGTAGATATTTCCATGTATATACAGATGGCTGTGTAGATATTTCCATGTTTATACAGATGGCTTTGTAGATATTTCCATGTTTATACAGATGACTTCGTAGGTATCTCCATGTTTATACAGATGGCGGTGTAGATATTTCCATGTTTATAGAGATAGCTGTGTAGATATTTCCATGTTTATACAGGTAGCGGTGTAGATATTTCCATGTTTATACAGATCGCGGTGTAGGTATTTCCATGTTTATACAGATAGCGGTGTAGATATTTCCATATTTTTACAGATATCGGTGTAGATATTTCCATGTTTACACAGATTGCGGTGTAGATATTTCCATCTTTCTACAGATGGCATTGTAGATATATCCATGTTTATACAGATGGCGGTGTAGATATTTCCATGTTTATATAGATGGTGGTGTAGATATTACCATGTTTATACAGATTGCGGTGTAGATATTTCCAGGTTTATACAGATCGTATTGAAGATATTTCCATGTTTATACAGATCGCGGTGTAGATATTTCCATGTTTATACAGATAGCGGTGTAGATATTTCCATGTTTAAAGAGATAGCGGTGTAGGTATTTCCATGTTTATAGACATAGCGGTGTAGATATTTCCATGTTTATATAGATGGCGTTGTAGATATTTCCATGTTTATACCGATAGCGGTGTTGCTGTTTCCACGTTTATGCAGATAGCGATGTAGATATTTCCATGTTTATACAGCTCGCGGTGCAGATATTTATATCTTTATACAGATTGCATTGTAGATATTTCCTTATTAACACAGATGGCGGTGTAGATGTTTCCATGTTTACGCAGATGGTGTAGTTAGTTCCATGTTCATGGAGATGGCAGTGTAGATATTTTCATGTTTATACAGATGGCGGTGTAGATATTTCCATGTTTATAGAGATAGCAGTGTAGATATTTACATGTTTATACAGATGGCTGTGTAGATATTTCCATGTGTATACAGATGGCATTGTAGATATTTCCATGTTTATACAGATGACTGTATAGGTATTTCCATGTTTTTTCAGATGGCAGTGCAGATATTTCCATGTTTATAGAGATAGCGGTGTAGATATTTCCATGTTTGTACAGATGGCGATGTTGATATTTCCATCAATACACAGATGGCCGTGTAGATATTTCCATGTTAATACAGATGGCGGCGTAGATATTTCCATGGACGTGCAGATGGCGGTGTAGATATTTCCATGTTTATACAGATAGCGGTGTAGATATTTCCATGTTTACACAGATGGTGGTGTAGATATTTCCGTGTTTATACAGATAACGGTGGAGATATTTCCATGTTTATACAGACAGCAGTGGAGATATTTCCATGTTTATACACATAGCGATGTACATATTTCCATGTTTATAGAGACAGCGGTTTAGGTATTTCCATGTTTATACAGATAGCGGTGCAGATATTTCCATGTTTATACAGATGCCTATGCAGATATTTCCATATTTATACAGAGGGCTGTGTAGATATTTCTAAGTTTATACAGTCGGCAGTGTAGACATTTCCATGTTCCTACACATGACGGTGTAGGTATTTCCATGTTTATACAGATGGCTTTGTAGATATTTCCATGTTTATAGAGATAGCAGTGCAGATATTTCCATGTTTATACAGATAGCGGTGTATATATTTCCATGTTTATACAGATAGTGGTGTAGATATTTCCATGTTTATACAGATACCGGTGTAGATATTTCCATGTTTATACAGACCGCAGTGTAGATATTTCCATGTTTATAGAGATAGCGGTGTGGATATTTCCATGTTTATACAGTTAGGGGTGTAGATATTTCCATGTTTATAGAGATGGCGGTGAAGATATTTCCATGTTTATACAGATCACAGTGTAGATATTTCCCTGTTTATACAAATAGCGGTGTAGTTATTTCCATGTTTATACAGATAGCGGTGTAGATATTTCCATGTATATACAGATGGCTGTGTAGATATTTCCATGTTTATACACATGGCTTTGTAGATATTTCCATGTTTATACCGATGACTTCGTAGGTATCTCCATGTTTATACAGATGGCGGTGTAGATATTTCCATGTTTATAGAGATAGCTGTGTAGATATTTCCATGTTTATACAGATAGCGGTGTAGATATTTCCATGTTTATACAGATCGCGGTGTAGATATTTCCATGTTTATACAGATAGCGGTGTAGATGTTTCCATGTTTATACAGATAGCGGTGTAGATATTTCCATATTTTTACAGATATCGGTGTAGATATTTCCATGTTTACACAGATTGCGGTGTAGATATTTCCATCTTTCTACAGATGGCATTGTAGATATATCCATGTTTATACAGATGGCGGTGTAGATATTTCCATGTTTATATAGATGGTGGTGTAGATATTACCATGTTTATACAGATAGCGGTGTAGATATTACCATGTTTATACAGATTGCGGTGTAGATATTTCCAGGTTTATACAAATCGTATTGAAGATATTTCCATGTTTAGACAGATCGCGGTGTAGATATTTCCATGTTTATACAGATAGCGGTGTAGATATTTCCATGTTTATAGAGATAGCGGTGTAGGTATTTCCATGTTTATAGACATAGCGGTGTAGATATTTCCATGTTTATATTGATGGCGTTGTAGATATTTCCATCTTTATACCGATAACGGTGTTGGTGTTTCCACGTTTATACAGATAGCGATGTAGATATTTCCATGTTTATACAGCTCGTGGTGCAGATATTTATATCTTTATACAGATGGCATTGTAGATATTTCCTTATTCACACAGATGGCGGTGTAGATGTTTCCATGTTTACGCAGATGGTGGAGTAGTTAGTTCCATGTTCATGGAGATGGCAGTGTAGATATTTTCATGTTTATACAGATGGCGGTGTAGATATTTCCATGTTTATAGAGATAGCAGTGAAGATATTTACATGTTTATACAGATGGCTGTGTAGATATTTCCATGTGTATACAGATGGCATTGTAGATATTTCCATGTTTATACAGATGACTGTATAGTTATTTCCATGTTTTTTCAGATGGCAGTGCAGATATTTCCATGTTTATAGAGATAGCGGTGTAGATATTTCCATGTTTGTACAGATGGCGATGTTGATATTTCCATCTATACACAGATGGCCGTGTAGATATTTCCATGTTTATACAGATGGCGGCGTAGATATTTCCATGGACGTGCAGATGGCGGTGTAGATATTTCCATGTTTATACAGATAGCGGTGTAGATATTTCCATGTTTACACAGATGGTGGTGTAGATATTTCCGTGTTTATACAGATAACGGTGGAGATATTTCCATGTTTATACAGACAGCAGTGGAGATATTTCCATGTTTATACACATAGCGCTGTACATATTTCCATGTTTATAGAGACAGCGGTTTAGTTATTTCCATGTTTATACAGATAGCGGTGCAGATATTTCCATGTTTATACAGATGCCTATGCAGATATTTCCATATTTATACAGAGGGCTGTGTAGATATTTCTAAGTTTATACAGTCGGCAGTGTACATATTTCCATGTTCCTACACATGACTGTGTAGGTATTTCCATGTTTATACAGATGGCTTTGTAGATATTTCCATGTTTATAGAGATAGCAGTGCAGATATTTCCATGTTTATACAGATAGCTGTGTATATATTTCCATGTTTATACAGATAGTGGTGTAGATATTTCCATGTTTATACAGATACCGGTGTAGATATTTCCATGTTTATACAGACCGCAGTGTAGATATTTCCATGTTTATAGAGATAGCGGTGTGGATATTTCCATGTTTATACAGTTAGGGGTGTAGATATTTCCATGTTTATAGAGATGGCGGTGAAGATATTTCCATGTTTATACAGATCACAGTGTAGATATTTCCTTGTTTATACAAATAGCGGTGTAGTTATTTCCATGTTTATACAGATAGCGGTGTAGTTATTTCCATGTATATATAGATGGCTGTGTAGATATTTCCATGTTTATACAGATGGCTTTGTAGATATTTCCATGTTTATACCGATGACTTCGTAGGTATCTCCATGTTTATACAGATGGCGGTGTAGATATTTCCATGTTTATAGAGATAGCTGTGTAGATATTTCCATGTTTATACAGATAGCGGTGTAGATATTTCCATGTTTATACAGATCGCGGTGTAGATATTTCCATGTTTATACAGATAGCGGTGTAGATATTTCCATATTTTTACAGATATCGGTGTAGATATTTCCATGTTTACACAGATTGCGGTGTAGTTATTTCCATCTTTCTACAGATGGCATTGTAGATATTTCCATGTTTATACAGATGGCGGTGTAGATATTTCCATGTTTATATAGATGTTGGTGTAGATATTACCATGTTTATACAGATAGCGGTGTAGATATTACCATGTTTATACAGATAGCGGTGTAGATATTTCCATGTTTATACAGATCGTATTGAAGATATTTCCATGTTTATACAGATCGCGGTGTGGATATTTCCATGTTTATACAGATCACGGTGTAGATATTTCCATGTTTATACAGAGAGAAGTGTAGATATTTCCATGTTTATACAGATAGCGGTGTAGATATTTCCATGTTTATACAGATAGCGGTGTAGATATTTCCATGTTTATAGAGATAGCGGTGTAGGTATTTCCAAGTTTATAGACATAGCGGTGTAGATATTTCCATGTTTATATAGATGGCGTTGTAGATATTTCCATGTTTATACCGATAGCGGTGTTGGTGTTTCCATGTTTATACAGATAGCGATGTAGATATTTCCATGTTTATACTGCTCGCGGTGCAGATATTTATATCTTTATACAGATGGCATTGTTGTTATTTCCTTATTCACACAGATGGCGGTGTAGATGTTTCCATGTTTATACAGATGGTGGAGTAGTTAGTTCCATGTTCATGGAGATGGCAGTGTAGATATTTTCATGTTTATACAGATGGCGGTGTAGATATTTCCATGTTTATAGAGATAGCAGTGTAGATATTTACATGTTTATACAGATGGCTGTGTAGATATTTCCATGTGTATACAGATGGCATTGTAGATATTTCCATGTTTATACAGATGACTGTATAGGTATTTCCATGTTTTTACAGATGGCAGTGCAGATATTTCCATGTTTATAGAGATAGCAGTGTAGATATTTCCATGTTTGTACAGATGGCGATGTTGATATTTCCATCTATACACAGATGGCCGTGTAGATATTTCCATGTTTATACAGATGGCGGCGTAGATATTTCCATGGACGTGCAGATGGCGGTGTAGATATTTCCATGTTTATACAGATAGCGGTGTAGATATTTCCATGTTTACACAGATGGTGTTGTAGATATTTCCGTGTTTATACACATGGCGGAGTAGATACTTCCATCTTTATGGAGATGGCAGTGTAGATATTTTCATGTTTATAGAGATGGCGGTGTACATATTTCCATATTTATAGAGATAGTGGTGTAGATATATTCATCTTTCTACAGATGGCAGTGTAGATATTTCCATGTTTATACATCTGGCTGTGTAGATATTTCCATATTTATACAGATGTCTGTGTAGATATTTCCATGTGTATACAGATGGTATTGTAGCTATTTCCATGTTTATACATATGGTGGTGTAGATATTTCCATGTTTATTCCGATGACTGTGTAGATATTTCCATGTTTTTACAGATGGCAGTGTAGATATTTCAATGTTTATAGAGATGGTGCTGTAGATATTTCCATGTTTATACAGATAACGGTAGAGATATTTCCATGTTTATACAGACAGCAGTTGTGATATTTCCATGTTTATACACATAGCGGTGTACATATTTCCATGTATATAGAGACAGCGGTGTAGGTATTTCCACGTTTATACAGATAGCGGTGCAGATATTTCCATGTTTATAAAGATGCCTATGCAGATATTTCCATATTTATACAGAGGGCTGTGTAGATATTTCTAAGTTTATACAGACGGCAGTGTAGATATTTCCATGTTCCTACACATGACTGTGTAGGTATTTCCATGTTTATACAGATGGCTTTGTAGATATTTCCATGTGTATAGAGATAGCAGTGCAGATATTTCCATGTTTATACAGATAGCGGTGTATATATTTCCATGTTTATACAGATCGTGGTGTAGATATTTCCATGTTTATACAGATACCGGTGTAGATATTTCCATGTTTATACAGACCGCAGTGTAGATATTTCCATGTTTATAGAGATAGCGGTGTGGATATTTCCATGTTTATACAGTTAGGGGTGTAGATATTTCCATGTTTGTAGAGATGGCAGTGAAGATATTTCCATGTTTATAGAGATCACAGTGTAGATATTTCCTTGTTTATACAAATAGCGGTGTAGTTATTTCCATATTTATACAGATAGCGGTGTAGATATTTCCATGTATATACAGATGGCTGTGTAGATATTTCCATGTTTATACAGATGGCTTTGTAGATATTTCCATGTTTATACAGATGACTTCGTAGGTATCTCCATGTTTATACAGATGGCGGTGTAGATATTTCCATGGTTATAGAGATAGCTGTGTAGATATTTCCATGTTTATACAGATAGCTGTGTAGATATTTCCATGTTTATACAGATCGTGGTGTAGATATTTCCGTGTTTATACAGATAGCGGTGTAGATATTTCCATATTTTTACAGATATTGGTGTAGATATTTCCATGTTTACTCAGATTTCGGTGTAGTTATTTCCATCTTTCTACAGATGGCATTGTAGATATTTCCATGTTTATACAGATGGCGGTGTAGATATTTCCATGTTTATATAGATGGTGGTATAGATATTACCATGTTTATACAGATAGCTGTGTAGATATTACCATGTTTATACAGATAGCGGTGTAGATATTTCCATGTTTATACAGATCGTATTGAAGATATTTCCATGTTTATACAGATCGTGGTGTAGATATTTCCATGTTTATACAGATCACGGTGTAGATATTTCCATGTTTATACAGAGAGAAGTGTAGATATTTCCATGTTTATACAGATAGCGGTGTAGATATTTCCAAATTTATACAGATAGCGGTGTAGATATCTCCATGTTTATAGAGATAGCGGTGTAGGTATTTCCATGTTTATAGACATAGCGGTGTAGATATTTCCATGTTTATATAGATGGCTTTGTAGATATTTCCATGTTTATACCGATAGCGGTGTTGGTGTTTCCATGTTTATACAGATAGCGATGTAGATATTTCCATGTTTATACAGCTCGCGGTGCAGATATTTATATCTTTATACAGATGGCATTGTAGTTATTTCCTTATTCACACAGATGGCGGTGTAGATGTTTCCATGTTTATACAGACGGTGGAGTAGTTAGTTCCATGTTCATGGAGATGGCAGTGTAGATATTTTCATGTTTATACAGATGGCAGTGTAGATATTTCCATGTTTATAGAGATAGCAGTGTAGATATTTACATGTTTATACAGATGGCTGTGTAGATATTTCCATGTGTATACAGATGGCATTGTAGATATTTCCATGTTTATACAGATGACTGTATAGGTATTGCCATGTTTTTACAGATGGCAGTGCAGATAGTTCCATGTTTATAGAGATAGCAGTGTAGATATTTCCATGTTTGTACAGATGGTGATGTTGATATTTCCATCTATACACAGATGGCCGTGTAGATATTTCCATGTTTATACAGATAACGGTGTAGATATTTCCATGTTTATACAGACAGCAGTTGTGATATTTCCATGTTTATACACATAGCGGTGTACATATTTCCATGTATATAGAGACAGCGGTGTAGGTATTTCCATGTTTATACAGATAGCGGTGTAGATATTTCCATGTTTATAGAGATAGCGGTGTAGGTATTTCCATGTTTATAGACATAGCGGTGTAGACATTTCCGTGTTTATATAGATGGCGTTGTAGATATTTCCATGTTTATACCGATAGCGGTGTTGGTGTTTCCATGTTTATACAGATAGCGATGTAGATATTTCCATGTTTATACAGCTCGCGGTGCAGATATTTATATCTTTATACAGATGGCATTGTAGTTATTTCCTTATTCACACAGATGGCGGTGTAGATGTTTCCATGTTTATACAGATGGTGGAGTAGTTAGTTCCATGTTCATGGAGATGGCAGTGTAGTTATTTTCATGTTTATACAGATGGCGGTGTAGATATTTCCATGTTTATACAGATAGCGGTGTAGATATTCCCATGTTTGCACAGATGGTGTTGTAGATATTTCCGTGTTTATACACTTGGCGGAGTAGATACTTCCATCTTTATGGAGATGGCAGTGTAGATATTTTCATGTTTAAAGAGATGGCGGTGTACATATTTCCATATTTATAGAGATAGTGGTGTAGATATATTCATCTTTCTACAGATGGCAGTGTAGATATTTCCATGTTTATACATCTGGCTGTGTAGATATTTCCATATTTATACAGATGTCTGTGTAGATATTTCCATGTGTATACAGATGGTATTGTAGCTATTTCCATGTTTATACATATGGTGGTGTAGATATTTCCATGTTTATTCAGATGACTGTGTAGATATTTCCATGTTTTTACAGATGGCAGTGTAGATATTTCAATGTTTATAGAGATGGTGCTGTAGATATTTCCATGTTTATACAGATAACGGTGGAGATATTTCCATGTTTATACAGACTGCAGTGGAGATATTTCCATGTTTATACAAATAGCGGTGTGCATATTTCCATGTTTATAGAGACAGCGGTGTAGGTATTTCCATGTTTATACAGATGACGGTGTAGATATTACCAAGTTTCTAAAGATGGCGGTGTAGATATTTCCTTGTTTATACAGATCGCGGTTTAGATATTTCCATGGTTATACAGATAGCGGTGTAGATATTTCCATGTTTATACAGATAGCGGTGTAGGTATTTCCATGTTTATACAGATAGTGGTGGAGATATTTCCCTGTTTATACATATATCGATGTAGATATTTCCATGTTTACACAGATAGCAGTGTAGATATTTCCATGTTTATAGAGATAGCGGTGTAGATATTTCCATGTTTATACAGATGGCTCTGTAGATATTTACATGTGTATACAGATGGCAGTGTATATATTTCCATGTTTATACATATAGCGGTGTAGATATTTCCATGTTTACAGATATAGCGGTAAAGATATTTCCATCTTTGCTCAGTTTGCGGTGTAGACATTGCAAACTTTACACAGATAGCGGTGTAGATATTTCCAAGTTTACACAGATACCTGTGTCGATATTTCCATGTTTACAGAGATATCATTGTAGATATTTCCATGTTTATACAGATAGCGGTGTAGTTATTTACATGTTGATACAGATAGCGGTGTAGAGATTTTCAGGGTTATGCAGATAGTGGTGTAGATATTTCCACTTTTTACAGATAGCTGTGTAGATATTTCCCTGTTTACACAGATAGCGTTGTAAACATTTCCATGTTTACACAGATAGTGTTGTAGATATTTCCATGCTTACACAGATTGCGTTGTAGATATTTCCAAGTTTACACAGATAGCTGTCTAGATATTTCCATGTTTACACAGATAGCGTTGTCGATATTTCATTGTTTATAGAGATAGCGGTGTATGTATTTCCATGTTTTTAAAGATACCGGTGTAGTTATTTCCGTGTTTATAAAGATAGCGATGGAGATATTTCCATGTTTATACAGATAGCGGTGTAAAAATTTCCATGTTTATACAGATAGCGGTGTAGTTATTTCCATGTTTTTACAGATAGCGGTGTAGATATTTCCATGTTTATAGAGACTGCAGTGTAGATATTTCCATCTTTGCACAGATTGCTGTGTAGATATTTCCATGTTTATACAGATTGCGGTGTAGTTATTTCCATGTTGATATAGATACCGGTGTAGATATTTCCATGTATATGCAGGTAGCGGTGTAGAAATTCCCATGTTTATACAGATCGCTTTGTAGATATTTCCATCTTTCTACAGATGTCAGTGTAGATATTTCCAAGTTTATACAGATGTCTGTGTATATATTTCCATGTTTATGCAGATGGCGGTGTAGATGTCTCCAAGTTTATAGAGATGGCGGTGTAGATATTTCTATGTTTATAGAGATTGCGGTGTAAATATTTCCATGTTTATAGAGATGGTGGTGTGAGTATTTTCATGTTTATAGAGATAGCGGTGTAGATATTTCCATGTATATACAGATAGCGGTGTTGCTACTTCCATGTTTATACAGATAGCGGTGTAGATATTTCCATGTTTATACTGATCGCGGTGTAGATATTTCCATCTTTATACAGATGGGAGTGGAGATATTTCCATGTTTATACAGATAGCGGTGTAGATATTTCCATGTCTATAGAGATATCGGCGTAGGTATTTCCATATTTATACAGATTGCGGTATAGATATTTCCATCTTTCTACAGATAGCGGTGTAGATATTTCCATGTTTATACAGACCGCGGTGAAGATATTTCCATGTTTATACAGATCGCGGTGTAGATATTTCCATGTTTATACAGATCGCGGTGTAGATGTTTCCATGTTTATACAGATAGCGGTGTAGATATTTCCATGTTTATATAGATCGCGGTGTAGATATTTCCATGTTTATACAGATCGCGGTGTAGATATTTTCATGTTTATAGAGATAGCGGTGTAGGTATTTCCATGTTTATAGACATAGCGGTGAAGATATTTCCATGTTAATATAGATGGCGTTGTAGATATTTCCATGTTTATACTGATAGCGGTGTTGGTATTTCCACGTTTATACAGATAGCGATGTAGATATATCCATGTTTATACAGCTCGCGGTGCAGATATTTATATCTTTATACAGATGGCATTGTAGATATTTCCTTATTCACACAGATGGCGGTGTAGATGTTTCCATGTTTATACAGATGGCGGAGTAGTTAGTTCCATGTTTATGGAGATGGCAGTGTAGATATTTTCATGTTTATAGAGATGGCGGTGTAGATATTTCCATGTTTTTAGAGATAGCAGTGTAGATATTTACATGTTTATACAGATGTTTGTGTCGATATTTCCATGTGTATACAGATGGCATTGTAGGTATTTCCATGTTTATACAGATGACTGTATAGGTATTTCCATGTTTTACAGATGGCAGTGCAGATATTTCCATGTTTATAGAGATAGCGGTGTAGATATTTCCATGTTTGTACAGATGGCGTTGTTGATATTTCCATCTATACACAGATGGCCGTGTAGATATTTCCATGTTTATACAGATGGCGGCGTAAATATTTCCAGGGACATGCAGATGGCGGTGTAGGTATTTCCATGTTTATACACATAGCGGTGTAGATATTTCCATGTTTACACAGATGGTGGTGTAGGTATTTCCGTGTTTATACACATGGCGGAGTAGATACTTCCATCTTTATGGAGATGGCAGTGTAGATATTTTCATGTTTATAGAGATGGCGGTGTTGATATTTCCATATTTAAAGAGATAGCGGTTTAGATATTTCCATCTTTCTACAGATGGCAGTGTAGATATTTCCATATTTATACAGATGTCTGTGTAGATATTTCCATGTGTATACAGATGGTAATGAAGGTATTTCCATGTTTATACAGACGGTGGTGTAGATATTTCCATGTTTATTCAGATGACTGTGTAGATATTTCCATATTTTTACAGATGGCAGTGTAGATATTTCAATGATTATAGAGAAGGCGCTGTAGATATTTCCATGCTTATAGAGATCTCGGTGTAGATATTTCCATGTTTATACAGATAGCGGTGTAGAGATTTCATGTTTTTACAGATATTGGTGTAGATATTTCCATGTTTACACAGATTGCTGTGTAGATATTTCCATCTTTCTACAGATGGCATTGTAGATATTTCCATGTTTATACAGATGGCGGTGTAGATATTTCCATGTTTATATAGATGTTGGTGTAGATATTACCGTGTTTATACAGCTAGCGGTGTAGATATTTCCATGTTTATACAGATCGCGGTGAAGTTATTTCCACGTTTATACAGATAGCGATGTAGATATTTCCATGTTTATACAGCTCGCAGTGCAGATATTTATATCTTTATACAGATGGCATTGTAGATAATTCCTTTTTCACACAGATGGCGGTGTAGATGTTTCCATGTTTATACAGATGGCGGAGTAGTTAGTTCCATGTTTATGGAGATGGCAGTGTAGATATTTTCATGTTTATAGAGATGGCGGTGTAGATATTTCCATGTTTATAGAGATAGCAGTGTAGATATTTACATGTTCATACAGATGGCTGTGTAGATATTTCCATGTGTATACAGATGGCATTGTAGATATTTCCATGTTTATACAGATGACTGTAGGTATTTCCATGTTTTTACAGATGGCAGTGTAGATATTTTCATGTTTATTGAGATAGCGGTGTAGATATTTCCTTGCTTGTACAGATGGTGGCACAGATATTTCCAAGGATATGTAGATGGCGGTGTAGATATTTCCGTGTTTATACAGATAGCGGTGTAGTTATTTCGATGTTTATATGGATAGCGGTGTAAATATTTCCATGTATGTTCACATGGGTGTGTAGATATTTCCATGTTTATACAGATGGCGTTGTAGATATTTCCATGTTTATACAGATAACTTTGAAAGTATTTCCATGTTTATACAGATGGCGGTGTAGATATTTCGATGACTATAGAGATAGCAGTGGAGGTATCTCCATGTTTATACAGATAGCGGTGTAGATATTTCCATGTTTATACTGATCGTGGTGTAGATATTTCCATTTTTATAGAGATGGCGGTGTAGATATTTCCATGTTCATAGAGATAGCGGTGTTGATTTTTCCATGTTTATAGAGATAGCGGTGTGGATATTTCCATGTTTATACAGATAAGGGTGTAGATATTTCCATGTTTATAGAGATGGCAGTGTAGATATTTCCATGTTTATACAGATCACGGTGTAGATATTTCCTTGTTTATACAAAAAGCGGTGTAGTTATTTCCATGTTTATACAGATAGCGGTGTAGATTTTTCCATATTTATACAGATGGCTTTGCAGCTATTTCCATCTTTATACAGATGACTTTGTAGGTATTAACATGTTTATACAGATGGCGGTGTAGATATTTCCATTTTTATGGAGATATCTGTGTACATATTTCCATGTTTATGCAGATAGCGGTTTAGATATTTCCATGTTTATACAGATCGCGGTGAAGATATTTCCATGTTTATACAGAGTGCGGTGTAGATATTTCCATGTTTTTACAGATATCGGTGTAGATATTTCCATGTTTACACAGATTCCGGTGTAGATATTTCCATCTTTCTACAGATGGCATTGTAGATTTTTCCATGTTTATACAGATGGCGGTGTAGATATTTCCATGTTTATATAGATGGTGGTTTAGGTATTTCCATGTTATACAGATAGCGGTGTAGATATTTCCATGTTTATAGAGATAGCGGTGTAGGTATTGCCATGTTTATAGACCTAGCGGTGTAGATATTTCCATGTTTATATAGATGGTGGTGTAGGTATTTCCATGTTTATACAGATAGCGATGTAGATATTTCCATGTTTATACAGCTCGCGGTGCAGATATTTATATCTTTATACAGATGGCATTGTAGATATTTCCTTATTCACACAGATGGCGGTGTAGATGTTTCCATGTTTATTGAGATGGCGGTGTAGATATTTCCATGTTTATAGAGATAGCAGTGTAGATATTTACATGTTTATACAGATGGCTGTGTAGATATTTCCATGTGTATGCAGATGGCATTGTAGATATTTCCATGTTTATACAGATGACTGTATACGTATTTCCATGTTTTTACAGATCGCAGTGCAGATATTTCCATGTTTATAGAGATAGCGATGTAGATATTTCCATGTTTGTACAGATGGCGTTGTTGATATTTCCATGTACACTCAGATGTCCGTGTAGATATTTCCATGTTTATACAGATGGCGGCGTAGATATTTCCAAGGACATGCAGATGGCGGTGTAGATATTTCCATGTTTATACAGATAGCGGTGTAGATATTTCCATGTTTACACAGATGGTGGTGTAGATATTTCCGTGTTTATACACATGGCGGAGTAGATACTTCCATCTTTATGGAGATGGCAGTGTAGATATTTTCATGTTTATAGAGATGGCGGTGTAGATATTTCCATATTTATAGAGATAGCGGTGTAGATATTTCCATCTTTCTACAGATGGCAGTGTAGATATTTCCATGTTTATACTGATGACCGTGTAGATATTTCCATATTTATACAGATGTCTGTGTAGATATTTCCATGTGTATACAGATGGTATTGTAGGTATTTCCATGTTTATACAGATGGTGGTGTAGATATGTCCATGTTTATTCAGATGACTGTGTAGATATTTCCATGTTTTTACAGAGGGCAGTGTAGATATTTCAATGTTTATAGAGATGGCGCTTTAGATATTTCCATGTTTAAACAGATAACGGTGGAGATATTTCCATGTTTATACACATACCGGTGTACATATTTCCATGTTTATACAGACAGCGGTGTAGGTATTTCCATGTTTATACAGATTGAGGTGCAGATATTTCCATGTTTACACAGATGCCTATGCAGATATTTCCATATTTATACTGAGCGCTGTGTAGATATTTCTATGTTTATACAGATGGCGGTGTAGATATTTCCATGTTCCTACACATGACTGTGTAGGTATTTCCATGTTTATACAGAAGGCTTTGTAGATATTTCCATGTTTATAGAGATTGCGGTGCAGATATTTCCATGTTTATACAGATACCGCTGTATATATTTCCATGTTTATACAGACCGCAGTGTAGAAAATTCCATGTTTATAGAGATAGCAGTGTAGATATTTTCATGTTTTTACAGATGGCGGTGTTCATGTTTCCATCTATACACAGATTGCCGTGTAGTTATTTCCATGTGTATACAGATGGCATTGTAGATATTTCCATGTTTATAGAGATAGCGGTGTAGATATTTCCATATTTATACAGATAACCGTGTAGAAATTTCCATCTTTATACAGATAGCGGTGCAAAGATTTCCATGTTTATACAGATCACTGTGTAGATATTTCCATGTTTATAGAGATAGCCCTGTAGATATTTCCATGTTTATACAGATAGTGGTGTAGATATTTCCATGTTTATACAGACCGCGGTGTAGATATTTCCATGGTTATACAGATAGCGGTGCAGATATTTCCATGTTTGTACAGATGGCGGTGTTTATATTTCCATCTCTACACAGATGACCGTGTAGATATTTCCATGTTTATACAGATGGCGGCGCAGATATTTCCATGGATATGTAGATGGCGGTGTAGATATTTCCATGTTTATACAGATAGCGGTGTAGTTACTTACATGTCTATATAGATAGCGGTGTAGATATTTCCATGTATATACACATGGCTGTGTAGATATTTCCATTTTTATACAGATGGCGGTGTAGATATTTGCATGTTTATACAGATAACTTTGTAAGTATTTCCATGTTTATACAGATGGCTGTGTAGATATTTCGATGTTTATACTGATCGTGGTGTAGATATTTCCATGTTTATAGAGATGGCGGTGCAGATATTTCCATGTTCATAGAGATAGCGGTGTTGATTTTTCCATGTTTATATAGATAGCGGTGTGGATATTTCCATGTTTATACAGATAGGGGTGTAGATATTTCCATGTTTATAGAGATGGCGGTGTAGATATTTCCATGTTTATAGAGATCACGGTGTAGATATTTGCTTGTTTATAAAAATAGCCGTGTAGTTATTTCCATGTTTATACAGATAGCGGTGTAGATATTTCCATGTTTATGCAGATGGCTGTGTAGATATTTCCATGTTTATACAGATGGCTGTGTAGATATTTCCATGTTTATACAGATGACTTTTTAGTTATTTCCATGTTTATACAGATGGCTGTGTAGATATTTCCACGTTTATAGAGATAGCTGTGTAGATATTTCCATGTTTATACAGATACCTGTGTAGATATTTCCATGTCTATACAGATCACGGTGTAGATATTTCCATGTTTATACAGATCGCGGTGTAGATATTTGCATGTTTATATAGATAGCGGTGTAGATATTTCCATGTTTTTACAGATATCGGTGTAGATATTTCCATGTTTACACAGATTGCCGTGTAGATATTTCCATCTTTCTACAGATGGCATTGTAGATATTTCCATGTTTATATAGATGGCGGTGTAGGTATTTCCGTGTTTATATAGATGGTGGTGTAGATATTACCATGTTTATACAGATAGAGGTGTAGATATTTCCATGTATAAACAGATCGTGGTGAAGATATTTCCATGTTTTGTACAGATAGCGGTGTTGTTATTTCCATGTTTATATAGATAGCGGTGTAGATATTTCCATGTTTATACAGATAGGGGTGTAGATATTTCCATGTTTATAGAGATGGCGGTGTAGATATTTCCATGTTTATACAGATCACGGTGTAGATATTTCCTTGTTTATACAAATAGCGGTGTAGTTATTTCCATGTTTATAGAGATGGCGGTGTAGATATTTCCATGTATATACAGATGGCTGTGTAGATATTTCCATGTTTATACAGATGGCTGTGTAGATATTTCCATGTTTATTCAGATGACTTTGTAGGTATTTCCACGTTTATACAGATGGCGGTGTAAATATTTCCATGTTTACACAGAGAGCTGTGTAGATATTTCCATGTTTATACAGATAGCGGTGTAGATATTTCCATATTTATACAGATCACGGTGTAGATATTTCCATGTTTATTCAGATCGTGGTGTAGATATTTCCATGTTTATACAGATAGCGGTGTAGATATTTCCATGTTTTTGGAGATATCGGTGCAGATATTTCCATGTTTACACAGATTGCGGTGTAGATATTTCCATCTTTCTACAGATGGCACTGTTGATATTTCCATGTTTATAAAGATGGCGGTGTAGATATTTCCATGTTTATATAGATGGTGGTGTAGATATTACCATGTTTATACAGGTAGCGGTGTAGACATTTCCATGTTTATACAGATTGTGGTGAAGATATTTCCATGTTTATACAGATCACGGTGTAGATATTTCCATGTTTATACAGATCACGGTGTAGTTATTTCCATGTTTATACAGATGGCGGTGTAGATATTTCCATGTTTATACAGATAGCGTTGTAGATATTTCGATGTTTATAGAGATAGCGGTGTAAGTGTTTCCATGTTTATGGACATAGCGGTGTAGTTATTTCCATGTTTGTATAGATGGCGTTGTAGATAATTCCATGTTTATACCGATGGCGGTGTAGATATTTCCATGTTTATACAGATAGCGGTGTAGATATTTCCATGTTTATAGAGATAGCGGTGTAAGTGTTTCCATGTTTATAGACATAGCAGTGTAGATATTTCCATGTTTATATAGATGGCGTTGTAGATATTTCCATGTTTATACCTATAGCGGTGTTGGTATTTCCACGTTTATACAGATATCTATGTAGATTTTACATGTTTATACAGATCACGGTGCAGATATTCATATCTTTATACAGATGGCATTGTAGACATTTCCTTATTCACACAGATGGCGGTGTAGATGTTTCCATGTTTACACAGATGGCGGAGTAGTTAGTTCCTTGTTTATGGAGATGGCAGTGTAGATATATTCATGTTTATAGAGATGGCGGTGTAGATATTTCCATGAATATAGAGATAGCAGTGTAGATATTTACATGTTCATACAGATGGCTGTGTAGATATTTCCATGTGTATACAGATGGCATTGAAGATATTTCCATCTTTATACAGATGACTGTATAGTTATTTCCATGTTTTTACAAATGGCAGTGCAGATATTTCCATGTTTATTGAGATAGCGGTGTAGATATTTCCTTGTTTGTACAGATGGTGGCGCAGATATTTCCAAGTATATGTAGATGGCGGTGTAGATATTTCCATGTTTATACAGATAGCGGTGTAGTTATTTCCATGTTTATATGGATAGCGGTGTAAATATTTCCATGTATGTAAACATCGGTGTGTAGATATTTCCATGTTTATACAGATGGCGGTGTAGATATTTCCATGTTTATAGAGATAACTTTGAAAGTATTTCCATGTTTATAGAGATGGCGGTGTAGATATTTTGATGAATATAGAGATAGCAGTGGAGATATCTCCATGTTTATACAGATAGCGGTGTAGATATTTCCATGTTTATACTGATCGTGGTGTAGATATTTCCATTGCTATAGAGATGGCGGTGTAGATATTTCCATGTTCATAGAGATAGCGGTGTTGATTTTTACATGTTTATAGAGATAGCGGTGTGGATATTTCCATGTTTATACAGATAAGGGTGTAGATATTTCCATGTTTATAGAGATGGCAGTGTAGATATTACCATGTTTATACAGATCACGGTGTAGATATTTCCTTGTTTATACAAATAGCGGTGTAGTTATTTCCATGTTTATACAGATAGCGGTGTAGATTTTTCCATATTTATACAGATGGCTTTCCAGCTATTTCCATCTTTATACAGATGACTTTGTAGGTATTGACATGTTTATACTGATGGCGGTGTAGATATTTCCATTTTTATGGAGATAGCTGTGTAGATATTTCCATGTTTATGCAGATAGCGGTTTAGATATTTCCATGTTTATGCAGATCGCGGTGTAGATATTTCCATGTTTATACAGAGTGCGGTGTAGATATTTCCATGTTTTTACAGATATCGGTGTAGATATTTCAATGTTTACACAGATTCCGGTGTAGATATTTCCATCTTTCTACAGATGGCATTGTAGATTTTTCCATGTTTATACAGATGGCGGTTTAGATATTTCCATGTTTATATAGATGGTGGTGTAGATATTTCCATGTTTATACAGATAGCGGTGTAGATATTTCCATGTTTATAGAGATAGCGGTGTAGGTATTTCCATGTTTATAGACCTAGCGGTGTAGATATTTCCATGTTTATATAGATGGTGGTGTAGGTATTTCCATGTTTATACAGATAGCGATGTAGATATTTCCATGTTTATACAGCTCGCGGTGCAGATATTTATATCTTTATACAGATGGCATTGTAGATATTTCCTTATGCACACAGATGGCGGTGTAGATGTTTCCATGTTTATTGAGATGGCGGTGTAGATATTTCCATGTTTATAGAGATAGCAGTGTAGATATTTACATGTTTATACAGATGGCTGTGTAGATATTTCCATGTGTATGCAGATGGCATTGTAGATATTTCCATGTTTATACAGATGACTGTATACGTATTTCCATGTTTTTACAGATCGCAGTGCAGATATTTCCATGTTTATAGAGATAGCGATGTAGATATTTCCATGTTTGTACAGATGGCGTTGTTGATATTTCCATGTACACTCAGATGTCCGTGTAGATATTTCCATGTTTATACAGATGGCGGCGTAGATATTTCCAAGGACATGCAGATGGCGGTGTAGATATTTCCATGTTTATACAGATAGCGGTGTAGATATTTCCATGTTTACACACATGGTGGTATAGATATTTCCGTGTTTATACACATGGCGGAGTAGACACTTCCATCTTTATGGAGATGGCAGTGTAGATATTTTCATGTTTATAGAGATGGCGGTGTAGATATTTCCATATTTATAGAGATAGCTGTGTAGATATTTCCATCTTTCTACAGATGGCAGTGTAGATATTTCCATGTTTATACTGATGACCGTGTAGATATTTCCATATTTATACAGATGTCTGTGTAGATATTTCCATGTGTATACAGATGGTATTGTAGGTATTTCCAAGTTTATACAGATGGTGGTGTAGATATGTCCATGTTTATTCAGATGTCTGTGTAGATCTTTCCATGTTTTTACAGAGGGCAGTGTAGATATTTCAATGTTTATAGAGATGGCGCTTTAGATATTTCCATGTTTAAACAGATAACGGTGGAGATATTTCCATGTTTATACACATACCGGTGTACATATTTCCATGTTTATACAGACAGCGGTGTAGGTATGTCCATGTTTATACAGATAGAGGTGCAGATATTTCCATGTTTACACAGATGCCTATGCAGATATTTCCATATTTATACAGAGGGCTGTGTAGATATTTCCATGTTTATACACATGGCTTTGTAGATATTTCCATGTTTATAGAGATTGCGGTGCAGATATTTCCATGTTTATACAGATACCGCTGTATATATTTCCATGTTTATACAGACCGCAATGTAGAAAATTCCATGTTTATAGAGATAGCAGTGTAGATATTTTCATGTTTTTACAGATGGCGGTGTTCATGTTTCCATCTATACACAGATTGCCGTGTAGTTATTTCCATGTGTATACAGATGGCATTGTAGATATTTCCATGTTTATAGAGATAGCGGTGTAGATATTTCCATATTTATACTGATAACCGTGTAGAAATTTCCATGTTTATACAGATAGCGGTGCAAAGATTTCCATGTTTATACAGATCACGGTGTAGATATTTCCATGTTTATAGAGATAGCCCTGTAGATATTTCCATGTTTATACAGATAGTGGTGTAGATATTTCCATGTTTATACAGACCACAGTGTAGATATTTCCATGGTTATACAGATAGCGGTGCAGATATTTCCATGTTAGTACAGATGGCGGTGTTTATATTTCCATCTCTACACAGATGACCGTGTAGATATTTCCATGTTTATACAGATGGCGGCGCAGATATTTCCATGGATATGTAGATGGCGGTGTAGATATTTCCATGTTTATACAGATAGCGGTGTAGTTACTTCCATGTTTATATAGATAGCGGTGTAGATATTTCCATGTATATACACATGGCTGTGTAGATATTTCCATGTTTATACAGATGGCGGTGTAGATATTTGCATGTTTATACAGATAACTTCGTAAGTATTTCCATGTTTATACAGATGGCTCTGTAGATATTTCGATGTTTATACTGATCGTGGTGTAGATATTTCCATGTTTATAGAGATGGCGGTGTAGATATTTCCATGTTCATAGAGATAGCGGTGTTGATTTTTCCATGTTTATACTGATAGCAGTGTGGATATTTCCATGTTTATACAGATAGGGGTGTAGATATTTCCATGTTTATAGAGATGGCGGTGTAGATATTTCCATGTTTATACAGATCACGGTGTAGATATTTCCTTGTTTATACAAATAGCGGTGTAGTTATTTCCATGTTTATACAGATAGCGGTGTAGATATTTCCATGTATATACAGATGGCTGTGTAGATAATTCCATGTTTATACCGATGTCTGTGTAGATATTTCCATGTGTATACAGATGGTATTGTAGATACTTCCGAGTTTATACATATGGTGGTGTAGATATTTCCATGTTTATTCAGATGACAGTGTAGATATTTCCATGTTTTTTCAGATGGCAGTGTAGATATTTAAATGTTTTTAGAGATGGCACTGTAGATATTTCCATGTTTAAACAGATACCAGTGTAGATATTTCCATGTTTATACAGATCGCAGTGTAGATATTTTCATGTTTATAGAGGTAGCAGTGTAGATATTTCCATGTTTGTACAGATGGCGGTGTTGATGTTTCCATCTATACACAGATTGCCGTGTGGGTGTTTCCATGTGTATACAGATGGCATTGAAGATATTTCCATGTTTATACAGATGGTGGTGTAGATATTTCCATGTTTACACAGATGACTGTATAGGTATTTCCATGTTTATACAGATGGCGGTGTAGATATTTCCATGTTTATAGAGATAGCGGTATAGATATTTCCATATTTCTACAGATAACGGTGTAGAAATTTCCATGTTTATACAGATAGCGGTGTAAATATTTCCATGTTTACACAGATCACGGTGTAGATATTTCCATGTTTATAGAGATAGCAGTGGAGATATTTCCATGTTTATACAGATAGCGGTGTAGATATTTCCATGTTTATACTGATCGTGGTGTAGATATTTCCATGTTTATAGAGATGGCGGTGAAGATATTTCCATGTTCATAGAGATAGCGGTGTTGATTTTTCCATGTTTATAGAGATAGCGGTGTGGATATTTCCATGTTTATACAGATAGTGTTGTAGATATTTCCATGTTTATAGAGATGGCGGTGTAGATATTTCCATGTTTATACAGATCACGGTGTAGATATTTCCTTGTTTATACAAATGGCGGTGTAGTTATTTCCATGTTTATACAGATAGCGGTGTAGATATTTCCTTGTATATACAGATGGCTGTGTAGATATTACCATGTTGATACAGATGGCTGTGTAGATATTTCCATGTTTATACAGATGACTTCGTAGGTATTTCCATGTTTATACAGATGGCGGTGTAGATATTTCCATGTTTATAGAGATAGCTGCGTAGATATTTCCATGTTTATACAGATAGCGGTGTAGATATTTCCATGTTTATACAGATAGCGGTGTAGATATTTCCATGTTTATACAGACCGCGGTGTAGATATTTCCATGGTTATACAGATAGCGGTCTAGATATTTCAATGTTTGTACAGATGGCGGTGTTGAGATTTCCATCTATACACAGATGACCGTGTAGATATTTCCATGTTTATACAGATGGCGGCGCAGATATTTCCATGAATATGTAGATGGTGCTGTAGATATTTCCATGTTTATACAGATAGCGGTGTAGATATTTCCATGTTTACACAGATGGTGGTGTAGATATTTCCGTGTTTATACACATGGCGGAGTAGATACTTCCATCTTTATGGAGATGGCAGTGTAGGTATTTTCATGTTTATAGAGATGGCGGTGTAGATATTTCCATATTTATAGAGATAGCGGTGTAGATATTTCCATCTTTCTACAGATGGCAGTGTAGATATTTCCATGTTTATACAGATGGCCGTGTAGATATTTCCTTATTTATACAGATGTCTGTGTAGATATTTCCATGTGTATACAGATGGTATTGTAGATACTTCCGCGTTTATACATATAGTGGTGTAGATATTTAAATGTTTATTCAGATGACAGTGTAGATATTTCCATGTTTTTACAGATGGCAGTGTAGATATTTCAATGTTTATAGAGATGGCGCTGTAGATATTTCCATGTTTAAACAGATACCGGTTTAGATATTTCCATGTTTATACAGACCGCAGTGTAGATATTTTCATGTTTATAGAGGTAGCAGTGTAGATATTTCCATGTTTGTACAGATGGTGGTGTTGATGTTTCCATCTATACACAGATTGCCGTGAGGTTGTTTCCATGTGTATACAGATGGCATTGAAGATATTTCCATGTTTATACTGATGGTGGTGTAGATATTTCCATGTTTACACAGATGACTGTATAGGTATTTCCATGTTTATACAGATGGCGGTGTAGATATTTCCATGTTTATAGAGATAGCGGTATAGATATTTCCATATTTCTACAGATAACGGTGTAGAAATTTCCATGTTTATACAGATAGCGGTGTAAATATTTCCATGTTTATACAGATCACGGTGTAGATATTTCCATGTTTATAGAGATAGCAGTGGAGATATTTCCATGTTTATACAGATAGCGGTGTAGATATTTCCATGTTTATACTGATCGTGGTGTAGATATTTCCATGTTTATAGAGATGGTGGTGAAGATATTTCCATGTTCATAGAGATAGAGGTGTTGACTTTTCCATGTTTATAGAGATAGCGGTGTGGATATTTCCATGTTTATACAGATAGTGGTGTAGATATTTCCATGTTTATAGAGATGGCGGTGTAGATATTTCCATGTTTATACAGATCACGGTGTAGATATTTCCTTGTTTATACAAATGGCGGTGTAGTTATTTCCATGTTTATACAGAGAGCGGTGTATATATTTCCATGTATATGCAGATGGCTGTGTAGATATTTCCATGTTTATACAGATGGCTGTGTAGATATTTCCATGTTTATACAGATGACTTTGTAGGTACTTCCATGTTTATACAGATGGCGGTGTAGATATTTCCATGTTTATAGAGATAGCTGTGTAGATATTTCCATGTTTATACAGATAGCGGTGTAGATATTTCCATGTTTATACAGATAGCGGTGTAAATATTTCCATGTTTATACAGATCACGGTGAAGATATTTCCATGTTTATAGAGATTGCGGTGTAGATATTTCCATGTTTATACAGATAGCGGTGTAGGTATTTCCATGTTTATACAGACCGCGGTGTAGATATTTCCATGGTTATACAGATAGCGGTGCACATATTTCAATGTTTGTACAGATGGCGGTGTTGATATTTCCATCTATACACAGATGACCGTGTAGATATTTCCATGTTTATACAGATGGCGGCGCAGATATTTCCATGAATATGTAGATGGTGCTGTAGATATTTCCATGTTTATACAGATAGCAGTGTAGTTATTACCATGTTTATATAGATAGCGGTGTAGATATTTCCATGTATATACATATGGCTGTGAAGATATTTCCATGTTTATACAGATGGCGGTGTAGATATTTCCATCTTTATACAGACAACTTTGTAAGTATTTCCTTGTTTATACAGATGGCGGTGTAGGTATTTCGATGTTTATAGAGATAGCAGTGGAGATATTTCCATGTTTATACAGATAGCGGTGTAGATGTTTCCATGTTTATAGTGAACGTGGTGTAGATATTTCCATCTTTCTAGAGATGGCGGTGTGGATATTTCCATGTTCATAGAGATAGCAGTTTTGAATTTTCCATGTTTATGGAGATAGCGGTGTGGATATTTCCATGTTTATGCAGATAGGGGTGTAGATATTTCCATGTTTATAGAGATGGCGGTGTAGATATTTCCATGTTTATACAGATCACGGTGTAGATATTTCCTTGTTTATACAAATAGTGGTGTAGTTATTTCCATGTTTATACAGAAAGCGGTGTAGATATTTCCATGTATATACAGATGGCTGTGTAGATATTTCCATGTTTATACCGATGGCTGTGTAGATATTTCCATGTTTATACAGATGACTTTGTAGGTATTTCCATGTTTATACAGATTGCGGTGTAGATATTTCCATGTTTATAGAGATAGCTGTGTAGATATTTCCATGTTTATACAGATAGCTGTGTAGATATTTCCATGTTTATATAGATCACGCTGTAGATATTTCCATGTTTATACAGATCGCGGTGTATATATTTCCATGTTTATACAGATAGCGGTGTAGATATTTCCATGTTTTTACAGATATCGGTGTAGATATTTCCGTGTTTACACAGATTGCGGTGTAGATATTTCCATCTTTCTACAGATGGCATTGTAGATATTTCCATGTTTATATAGATGGCGGTGTAGATATTTCCAAGTTTATATAGATGGTGGTGTAGATATTACCATGTTTATACAGATAGCGGTGTAGATATTTCCATGTATATACTGATCGTGGTGAAGATATTTCCATGTTTATACAGATCGCGGTGTAGATATATCCATGTTTATACAGATCGCGGTGCAGATATTTCCATGTTAGTACAGATGGCGGTGTTGATATTTCCATCTGTACACAGATGGCTCTGTAGATATTTCCATGTTTACACAGATGACTGTATAGGTATTTCCATGTTTATACAGACGGCGGTGTAGATATTTCCATGTTTATAGAGATAGCTGTGTAGATATTTCCATGTTTGTACAGATAGCGGTGTATATATTTCCATGTTTATACAGATCGTGTTGTAGATATTTCCATGTTGATACAGACCGCGGTGTAGATATTACCATGTTTATACAGATAGCGGTGTAGATATTTCCATGTTTTTACACATATCGGTGTAGATATTTCCATGTTTACACAGATTGCGGTGTAGATATTTGCATCTTTCTATAGATGGCATTGTAGATATTTCCATGTTTATAGAGATAGTGGTGAAGATATTTCCATGTTTGTACAGATGGCGGAGTTGATATTTCCATCTATACACAGATGGCTGTGTAGATATTTCCATGTTTATACAGAAGCGGGGTAGATATTTCCATGGATATGCAGATGGCGGTGTAGATATTTCCATGTTTATACAGATAGCGGTGAGGATATTTCCATGTTTACACAGATGGTGGTGCAGATATTTCCGTGTTTTTACACATGGCGGAGCAGATACTTCCATCTTTATGGAGATGGCAGTGTAGATATTTTCATGTTTATAGAGATGGCGGTGTAGATATTTCCATATTTAGAGAGATAGCGGTGTAGATATTTCCATCTTTCTACAGATGGCAGTGCAGATATTTCCATGTTTACAGAGATAGTGGTGTAGATATTTCCATGTTTGTACAGATGGCGGTGTTGATATTTCCATCTATACACAGATGGCCGTGTAGATATTTCCATGTTTATACATATGGCGGCGTAGATATTTCCATGGACATGAAGATGGCGGTGTAGATATTTCCATGTTTATACAGATAGCGGTGAAGATATTTCCATGTTTACACAGATGGTGGTGCAGATATTTCCATGTTTATACACATGGCAGAATAGATGCTTCCATCTTTATGGAGATGGCAGTGTAGATATTTTCATGTTTATAGAGATGGCAGTGTAGATATTTCCATATTTATAGAGATAGCGGTGTAGATATTTCCATCTTTCTACAGATGGCAGTGTAGATATTTCCATGTTTATACAGATGGCCGTGTAGTTATTTCCATATTTATACAGATGTCTATGTAGATATTTCCATGTGTATACAGATGGTATTGTAGTTATTTCCATGTTTATACAGATGGTGGTGTAGATACTTCCATGTTTATACAGTTGGCGGTGTAGATATTTCCATGTTTTTACAGATGGCAGTGTAGTTATTTCAATGTTTATACAGATGGCACTGTAGATATTTCCATGTTTACAGATAACGGTGGAGATATTTCCATGTTTATACAGAGAGCAGTGGAGATATTTCCATGTTTATTCACATAGCGGTGTACATAATTCCATGTTTATAGAGACAGCGGTGTAGGTATTTCCATGTTTATACAGATAGCAGTGCAGATATTTCCATGTTTACACAGATGCCTATGCAGATATTTCCATATTTCTACAGAGGGCTTTGTAGATATTTCCATGTTTATACAGATGGCAGTGTAGATATTTAAATGTTCCTACACATGACTGTAGGTATTTCTATGTTTATACAGTTGTCTTTGTAGATATTTCCATGTTTATAGAGATAGCGGTGCAGATATTTCCATGTTTATACAGATAGCGGTGTATATATTTCCATGTTTATACAGATTATGGTGTAGATATTTACATGTTTATACAGATACCGGTGTAGATATTTCCATGTTTATACAGACCGCAGTGTAGATATTTCCATGTTTTTAGATACAGCAGTGTAGATATTTCCATGTTTGTACAGATGGCGGTGTTGATGTTTCCATCTATACACAGATTGCCGTGTAGGTATTTCCATGTGTATACAGATGGCACTGAAGATATTTCCATGTTTATACAGATGGTGGTGTAGATATTTCCATGTTTACACAGATGACTGTATAGGTATTTCCATGTTTATACAGATGGAGGTGTAGATATTTCCATGTTTATAGAGATAGCTGTGTAGATATTTCCATGTTTCTATAGATAGCGGTGTAGATATTTCCATGTTTATACAGATCGCGGTGTAGATATTTCCATGTTTATACAGATCGCGGTGTAGATATTTCCATATTTATACAGATAGCGGTGTATATATTTCCATGTGTTTACAGATAGCGGTGTAGATAGTTCCATGTTTACACAGATTGCGGTGTAGATATTTCCATCTTTCTACAGATGGCATTGTAGATATTTCCATGTTTATACAGATGACGGTGTAGATATTTCCGTGTTTATACAGATCGCGGTGTAGATATTTCCATATTTATACAGATAGCGGTGTATATATTTCCATGTGTTTACAGATAGCGGTGTAGATAGTTCCATATTTTCACAGATTGCGGTGTATATATTTCCATCTTTCTACAGATGGCATTGTAGATATTTCCATGTTTATACAGATGGCGGTGTAGATATTTCCATGTTTATATAGATTGTGGTGTAGATATTACCATGTTTATACAGGTAGCGGTGTAGATATTTCAATGTTTATACAGACTGTGGTGAAGATATTTCCATGTTTATACAGATCGCGGTGTAGATATTTCCGTGTTTATACTGATCGCGGTGTAGATATTTCCATGTTTATACAGATAGCGGTGTAGATATTTCCATGTTTATAGAGATACCAGTGTAGATATTTACATATTTATACAGATGGCTGTGTAGATATTTCCATGTGTATACAGATGGCATTGTAGATATTTCCATGTTTATACAGATGACTGTATACATATTTCCATGTTTTTATAGATGGCAGTGCAGTTATTTCCATGTTTATAGAGATAGCGGTGTTGATATTTCCATGTTTCTACAGATGGCGGTGTTGATATTTCCATCTATACACAGATGGCCGTGTAGATATTTCCATGGTTATACAGATGGCGGCGTAGATATTTCCATGGACATGCAGATGGCGGTGTAGATATTTCCATGTTTAAACAGATTGCTGTGTAGATATTTCCATGTTTACACAGATAGTGGTGTAGATATTTCCGTGTTTATACACATGGCAGAGTAGATACTTCCATCTTTATGGAGATGGCAGTGTAGATATTTTCATGTTTACAGAGATGTCGGTGTAGATATTTCCATATTTATAGAGATAGCAGTGTAGATATTTCCATGTTTCTACAGATGGCAGTGTAGATATTTCCATGTTTATACAGACGGCGGTGTAGATATTTCCATATTTATAGAGATGTTTGTGTAGATATTTCCATGTGTATACAGATGGTATTGTAGGTATTTCCATGTTTATACAGATGGCTGTGTAGATATTTCCATGTGTATACAGATGGTATTGTAGGTATTTCCATGTTTATGCAGATGGTGGTGAAGATATTTCCATGTTTATTCAGATGACTGTGTAGATATTTCCATGTTTTTACAGATGGCAGTGTAGATATTTCAATGTTTCTAGAGATGGCGCTGTAGATATTTCCATGTTTATAGAGATAACGGTGGAAATATTTCCTTGTTTATACAGCGAGCAGTGGAGATATGTCCATGTTTATTCACATAGCGGTGTACATATTTCCATGATTATAGAGACAGCGGTGTAGGTATTTCCGTGTTTATACAGATGGCGGTGCAGATATTTCCATGTTTACACAGATGCCTATGCCGATATTTCCATATTTATACAGAGGGCTTTGCAGATATTTCTATGTTTATGCAGATGGCAGTGTAGATATTTAAATATTCCTACACATGACAGTGTAGGTATTTCCATGTTTATATAGATGTCTTTGTAGATATTTCCATGTTTATAGAGATAGCGGTGCAGATATTTCCATGTTTATACAGATAGCGGTGTATATATTTCCATGTTTACACAGATCATGGTGTAGATATTTCCATGTTTATACAGATACCGGTGTAGAAATTTCCATGTTTATACAGACCGCAGTGTAGATATTTCCATGTTCATAGAGATAGCAGTGTATATATTTCCATGTTTGTACAGATGGCGGTGTTGTTGTTTCCATCTATACACAGATTGCCGTGTAGGTATTTCCATGTGTATTCAGATGGCATTGAAGATATTTCCATGTTTATACAGATGGTTGTGTAGATATTTCCATGTTTACACAGATGACTGTATTTTTATTTCCATGTTTATAAACATGTTTATAGAGATAGCGGTATAGATATTTCCATATTTCTACAGATAACGGTGTAGAAATTTCCATGTTTATACAGATAGCGGTGTAAATATTTCCATGTTTACACAGATCACGGTGTAGATATTTCCATGTTTATAGAGATAGCAGTGGAGATATTTCCATGTTTATACAGATAGCGGTGTAGATATTTCCATGTTTATACTGATCGTGGTGTAGATATTTCCATGTTTATAGAGATGGCGGTGAAGATATTTCCATGTTCATAGAGATAGCGGTGTTGATTTTTCCATGTTTATAGAGATAGCGGTGTGGATATTTCCATGTTTATACAGATAGTGTTGTAGATATTTCCATGTTTATAGAGATGGCGGTGTAGATATTTCCATGTTTATACAGATCACGGTGTAGATATTTCCTTGTTTATACAAATGGCGGTGTAGTTATTTCCATGTTTATACAGATAGCGGTGTAGATATTTCCTTGTATATACAGATGGCTGTGTAGATATTACCATGTTGATACAGATGGCTGTGTAGATATTTCCATGTTTATACAGATGACTTCGTAGGTATTTCCATGTTTATACAGATGGCGGTGTAGATATTTCCATGTTTATAGAGATAGCTGCGTAGATATTTCCATGTTTATACAGATAGCGGTGTAGATATTTCCATGTTTATACAGATAGCGGTGTAGATATTTCCATGTTTATACAGACCGCGGTGTAGATATTTCCATGGTTATACAGATAGCGGTCTAGATATTTCAATGTTTGTACAGATGGCGGTGTTGAGATTTCCATCTATACACAGATGACCGTGTAGATATTTCCATGTTTATACAGATGGCGGCGCAGATATTTCCATGAATATGTAGATGGTGCTGTAGATATTTCCATGTTTATACAGATAGAGGTGTAGATATTTCCATGTTTACACAGATGGTGGTGTAGATATTTCCGTGTTTATACACATGGCGGAGTAGATACTTCCATCTTTATGGAGATGGCAGTGTAGGTATTTTCATGTTTATAGAGATGGCGGTGTAGATATTTCCATATTTATAGAGATAGCGGTGTAGATATTTCCATCTTTCTACAGATGGCAGTGTAGATATTTCCATGTTTATACAGATGGCCGTGTAGATATTTCCTTATTTATACAGATGTCTGTGTAGATATTTCCATGTGTATACAGATGGTATTGTAGATACTTCCGCGTTTATACATATAGTGGTGTAGATATTTAAATGTTTATTCAGATGACAGTGTAGATATTTCCATGTTTTTACAGATGGCAGTGTAGATATTTCAATGTTTATAGAGATGGCGCTGTAGATATTTCCATGTTTAAACAGATACCGGTTTAGATATTTCCATGTTTATACAGACCGCAGTGTAGATATTTTCATGTTTATAGAGGTAGCAGTGTAGATATTTCCATGTTTGTACAGATGGTGGTGTTGATGTTTCCATCTATACACAGATTGCCGTGAGGTTGTTTCCATGTGTATACAGATGGCATTGAAGATATTTCCATGTTTATACTGATGGTGGTGTAGATATTTCCATGTTTACACAGATGACTGTATAGGTATTTCCATGTTTATACAGATGGCGGTGTAGATATTTCCATGTTTATAGAGATAGCGGTATAGATATTTCCATATTTCTACAGATAACGGTGTAGAAATTTCCATGTTTATACAGATAGCGGTGTAAATATTTCCATGTTTATACAGATCACGGTGTAGATATTTCCATGTTTATAGAGATAGCAGTGGAGATATTTCCATGTTTATACAGATAGCGGTGTAGATATTTCCATGTTTATACTGATCGTGGTGTAGATATTTCCATGTTTATAGAGATGGTGGTGAAGATATTTCCATGTTCATAGAGATAGAGGTGTTGACTTTTCCATGTTTATAGAGATAGCGGTGTGGATATTTCCATGTTTATACAGATAGTGGTGTAGATATTTCCATGTTTATAGAGATGGCGGTGTAGATATTTCCATGTTTATACAGATCACGGTGTAGATATTTCCTTGTTTATACAAATGGCGGTGTAGTTATTTCCATGTTTATACAGAGAGCGGTGTAGATATTTCCATGTATATGCAGATGGCTGTGTAGATATTTCCATGTTTATACAGATGGCTGTGTAGATATTTCCATGTTTATACAGATGACTTTGTAGGTACTTCCATGTTTATACAGATGGCGGTGTAGATATTTCCATGTTTATATAGATAGCTGTGTAGATATTTCCATGTTTATACAGATAGCGGTGTAGATATTTCCATGTTTATACAGATAGCGGTGTAAATATTTCCATGTTTATACAGATCACGGTGAAGATATTTCCATGTTTATAGAGATTGCGGTGTAGATATTTCCATGTTTATACAGATAGCGGTGTAGGTATTTCCATGTTTATACAGACCGCGGTGTAGATATTTCCATGGTTATACAGATAGCGGTGCACATATTTCAATGTTTGTACAGATGGCGGTGTTGATATTTCCATCTATACACAGATGACCGTGTAGATATTTCCATGTTTATACAGATGGCGGCGCAGATATTTCCATGAATATGTAGATGGTGCTGTAGATATTTCCATGTTTATACAGATAGCAGTGTAGTTATTACCATGTTTATATAGATAGCGGTGTAGATATTTCCATGTATATACATATGGCTGTGAAGATATTTCCATGTTTATACAGATGGCGGTGTAGATATTTCCATCTTTATACAGACAACTTTGTAAGTATTTCCTTGTTTATACAGATGGCGGTGTAGGTATTTCGATGTTTATAGAGATAGCAGTGGAGATATTTCCATGTTTATACAGATAGCGGTGTAGATGTTTCCATGTTTATAGTGAACGTGGTGTAGATATTTCCATCTTTCTAGAGATGGCGGTGTGGATATTTCCATGTTCATAGAGATAGCAGTTTTGAATTTTCCATGTTTATGGAGATAGCGGTGTGGATATTTCCATGTTTATGCAGATAGGGGTGTAGATATTTCCATGTTTATAGAGATGGCGGTGTAGATATTTCCATGTTTATACAGATCACGGTGTAGATATTTGCTTGTTTATACAAATAGTGGTGTAGTTATTTCCATGTTTATACAGAAAGCGGTGTAGATATTTCCATGTATATACAGATGGCTGTGTAGATATTTCCATGTTTATACCGATGGCTGTGTAGATATTTCCATGTTTATACAGATGACTTTGTAGGTATTTCCATGTTTATACAGATTGCGGTGTAGATATTTCCATGTTTATAGAGATAGCTGTGTAGATATTTCCATGTTTATACAGATAGCTGTGTAGATATTTCCATGTTTATATAGATCACGCTGTAGATATTTCCATGTTTATACAGATCGCGGTGTATATATTTCCATGTTTATACAGATAGCGGTGTAGATATTTCCATGTTTTTACAGATATCGGTGTAGATATTTCCGTGTTTACACAGATTGCGGTGTAGATATTTCCATCTTTCTACAGACGGCATTGTAGATATTTCCATGTTTATATAGATGGCGGTGTAGATATTTCCAAGTTTATATAGATGGTGGTGTAGATATTACCATGTTTATACAGATAGCGGTGTAGATATTTCCATGTATATACTGATCGTGGTGAAGATATTTCCATGTTTATACAGATCGCGGTGTAGATATTTCCATGTTTATACAGATCGCGGTGCAGATATTTCCATGTTAGTACAGATGGCGGTGTTGATATTTCCATCTGTACACAGATGGCTCTGTAGATATTTCCATGTTTACACAGATGACTGTATAGGTATTTCCATGTTTATACAGACGGTGGTGTAGATATTTCCATGTTTATAGAGATAGCTGTGTAGATATTTCCATGTTTGTACAGATAGCGGTGTATATATTTCCATGTTTATACAGATCGTGTTGTAGATATTTCCATGTTGATACAGACCGCGGTGTAGATATTACCATGTTTATACAGATAGTGGTGTAGATATTTCCATGTTTTTACACATATCGGTGTAGATATTTCCATGTTTACACAGATTGCGGTGTAGATATTTGCATCTTTCTATAGATGGCATTGTAGATATTTCCATGTTTATAGAGATAGTGGTGAAGATATTTCCATGTTTGTACAGATGGCGGAGTTGATATTTCCATCTATACACAGATGGCTGTGTAGATATTTCCATGTTTATACAGAAGCGGGGTAGATATTTCCATGGATATGCAGATGGCGGTGTAGATATTTCCATGTTTATACAGATAGCGGTGAGGATATTTCCATGTTTACACAGATGGTGGTGCAGATATTTCCGTGTTTTTACACATGGCGGAGCAGATACTTCCATCTTTATGGAGATGGCAGTGTAGATATTTTCATGTTTATAGAGATGGCGGTGTAGATATTTCCATATTTAGAGAGATAGCGGTGTAGATATTTCCATCTTTCTACAGATGGCAGTGCAGATATTTCCATGTTTACAGAGATAGTGGTGTAGATATTTCCATGTTTGTACAGATGGCGGTGTTGATATTTCCATCTATACACAGATGGCCGTGTAGATATTTCCATGTTTATACATATGGCGGCGTAGATATTTCCATGGACATGAAGATGGCGGTGTAGATATTTCCATGTTTATACAGATAGCGGTGAAGATATTTCCATGTTTACACAGATGGTGGTGCAGATATTTCCATGTTTATACACATGGCAGAATAGATGCTTCCATCTTTATGGAGATGGCAGTGTAGATATTTTCATGTTTATAGAGATGGCAGTGTAGATATTTCCATATTTATAGAGATAGCGGTGTAGATATTTCCATCTTTCTACAGATGGCAGTGTAGATATTTCCATGTTTATACAGATGGCCGTGTAGTTATTTCCATATTTATACAGATGTCTATGTAGATATTTCCATGTGTATACAGATGGTATTGTAGTTATTTCCATGTTTATACAGATGGTGGTGTAGATACTTCCATGTTTATACAGTTGGCGGTGTAGATATTTCCATGTTTTTACAGATGGCAGTGTAGTTATTTCAATGTTTATACAGATGGCACTGTAGATATTTCCATGTTTACAGATAACGGTGGAGATATTTCCATGTTTATACAGAGAGCAGTGGAGATATTTCCATGTTTATTCACATAGCGGTGTACATAATTCCATGTTTATAGAGACAGCGGTGTAGGTATTTCCATGTTTATACAGATAGCAGTGCAGATATTTCCATGTTTACACAGATGCCTATGCAGATATTTCCATATTTCTACAGAGGGCTTTGTAGATATTTCCATGTTTATACAGATGGCAGTGTAGATATTTAAATGTTCCTACACATGACTGTAGGTATTTCTATGTTTATACAGTTGTCTTTGTAGATATTTCCATGTTTATAGAGATAGCGGTGCAGATATTTCCATGTTTATACAGATAGCGGTGTATATATTTCCATGTTTATACAGATTATGGTGTAGATATTTACATGTTTATACAGATACCGGTGTAGATATTTCCATGTTTATACAGACCGCAGTGTAGATATTTCCATGTTTTTAGATACAGCAGTGTAGATATTTCCATGTTTGTACAGATGGCGGTGTTGATGTTTCCATCTATACACAGATTGCCGTGTAGGTATTTCCATGTGTATACAGATGGCACTGAAGATATTTCCATGTTTATACAGATGGTGGTGTAGATATTTCCATGTTTACACAGATGACTGTATAGGTATTTCCATGTTTATACAGATGGAGGTGTAGATATTTCCATGTTTATAGAGATAGCTGTGTAGATATTTCCATGTTTCTATAGATAGCGGTGTAGATATTTCCATGTTTATACAGATCGCGGTGTAGATATTTCCATGTTTATACAGATCGCGGTGTAGATATTTCCATATTTATACAGATAGCGGTGTATATATTTCCATGTGTTTACAGATAGCGGTGTAGATAGTTCCATGTTTACACAGATTGCGGTGTAGATATTTCCATCTTTCTACAGATGGCATTGTAGATATTTCCATGTTTATACAGATGACGGTGTAGATATTTCCGTGTTTATACAGATCGCGGTGTAGATATTTCCATATTTATACAGATAGCGGTGTATATATTTCCATGTGTTTACAGATAGCGGTGTAGATAGTTCCATATTTTCACAGATTGCGGTGTATATATTTCCATCTTTCTACAGATGGCATTGTAGATATTTCCATGTTTATACAGATGGCGGTGTAGATATTTCCATGTTTATATAGATTGTGGTGTAGATATTACCATGTTTATACAGGTAGCGGTGTAGATATTTCAATGTTTATACAGACTGTGGTGAAGATATTTCCATGTTTATACAGATCGCGGTGTAGATATTTCCGTGTTTATACTGATCGCGGTGTAGATATTTCCATGTTTATACAGATAGCGGTGTAGATATTTCCATGTTTATAGAGATACCAGTGTAGATATTTACATATTTATACAGATGGCTGTGTAGATATTTCCATGTGTATACAGATGGCATTGTAGATATTTCCATGTTTATACAGATGACTGTATACATATTTCCATGTTTTTATAGATGGCAGTGCAGTTATTTCCATGTTTATAGAGATAGCGGTGTTGATATTTCCATGTTTCTACAGATGGCGGTGTTGATATTTCCATCTATACACAGATGGCCGTGTAGATATTTCCATGGTTATACAGATGGCGGCGTAGATATTTCCATGGACATGCAGATGGCGGTGTAGATATTTCCATGTTTAAACAGATTGCTGTGTAGATATTTCCATGTTTACACAGATAGTGGTGTAGATATTTCCGTGTTTATACACATGGCAGAGTAGATACTTCCATCTTTATGGAGATGGCAGTGTAGATATTTTCATGTTTACAGAGATGTCGGTGTAGATATTTCCATATTTATAGAGATAGCAGTGTAGATATTTCCATGTTTCTACAGATGGCAGTGTAGATATTTCCATGTTTATACAGACGGCGGTGTAGATATTTCCATATTTATAGAGATGTTTGTGTAGATATTTCCATGTGTATACAGATGGTATTGTAGGTATTTCCATGTTTATACAGATGGCTGTGTAGATATTTCCATGTGTATACAGATGGTATTGTAGGTATTTCCATGTTTATGCAGATGGTGGTGAAGATATTTCCATGTTTATTCAGATGACTGTGTAGATATTTCCATGTTTTTACAGATGGCAGTGTAGATATTTCAATGTTTCTAGAGATGGCGCTGTAGATATTTCCATGTTTATAGAGATAACGGTGGAAATATTTCCTTGTTTATACAGCGAGCAGTGGAGATATGTCCATGTTTATTCACATAGCGGTGTACATATTTCCATGATTATAGAGACAGCGGTGTAGGTATTTCCGTGTTTATACAGATGGCGGTGCAGATATTTCCATGTTTACACAGATGCCTATGCCGATATTTCCATATTTATACAGAGGGCTTTGCAGATATTTCTATGTTTATGCAGATGGCAGTGTAGATATTTAAATATTCCTACACATGACAGTGTAGGTATTTCCATGTTTATATAGATGTCTTTGTAGATATTTCCATGTTTATAGAGATAGCGGTGCAGATATTTCCATGTTTATACAGATAGCGGTGTATATATTTCCATGTTTACACAGATCATGGTGTAGATATTTCCATGTTTATACAGATACCGGTGTAGAAATTTCCATGTTTATACAGACCGCAGTGTAGATATTTCCATGTTCATAGAGATAGCAGTGTATATATTTCCATGTTTGTACAGATGGCGGTGTTGTTGTTTCCATCTATACACAGATTGCCGTGTAGGTATTTCCATGTGTATTCAGATGGCATTGAAGATATTTCCATGTTTATACAGATGGTTGTGTAGATATTTCCATGTTTACACAGATGACTGTATTTTTATTTCCATGTTTATAAACATGTTTATAGAGATAGCGGTATAGATATTTCCATATTTCTACAGATAACGGTGTAGAAATTTCCATGTTTATACAGATAGCGGTGTAAATATTTCCATGTTTACACAGATCACGGTGTAGATATTTCCATGTTTATAGAGATAGCAGTGGAGATATTTCCATGTTTATACAGATAGCGGTGTAGATATTTCCATGTTTATACTGATCGTGGTGTAGATATTTCCATGTTTATAGAGATGGCGGTGAAGATATTTCCATGTTCATAGAGATAGCGGTGTTGATTTTTCCATGTTTATAGAGATAGCGGTGTGGATATTTCCATGTTTATACAGATAGTGTTGTAGATATTTCCATGTTTATAGAGATGGCGGTGTAGATATTTCCATGTTTATACAGATCACGGTGTAGATATTTCCTTGTTTATACAAATGGCGGTGTAGTTATTTCCATGTTTATACAGATAGCGGTGTAGATATTTCCTTGTATATACAGATGGCTGTGTAGATATTACCATGTTGATACAGATGGCTGTGTAGATATTTCCATGTTTATACAGATGACTTCGTAGGTATTTCCATGTTTATACAGATGGCGGTGTAGATATTTCCATGTTTATAGAGATAGCTGCGTAGATATTTCCATGTTTATACAGATAGCGGTGTAGATATTTCCATGTTTATACAGATAGCGGTGTAGATATTTCCATGTTTATACAGACCGCGGTGTAGATATTTCCATGGTTATACAGATAGCGGTCTAGATATTTCAATGTTTGTACAGATGGCGGTGTTGAGATTTCCATCTATACACAGATGACCGTGTAGATATTTCCATGTTTATACAGATGGCGGCGCAGATATTTCCATGAATATGTAGATGGTGCTGTAGATATTTCCATGTTTATACAGATAGAGGTGTAGATATTTCCATGTTTACACAGATGGTGGTGTAGATATTTCCGTGTTTATACACATGGCGGAGTAGATACTTCCATCTTTATGGAGATGGCAGTGTAGGTATTTTCATGTTTATAGAGATGGCGGTGTAGATATTTCCATATTTATAGAGATAGCGGTGTAGATATTTCCATCTTTCTACAGATGGCAGTGTAGATATTTCCATGTTTATACAGATGGCCGTGTAGATATTTCCTTATTTATACAGATGTCTGTGTAGATATTTCCATGTGTATACAGATGGTATTGTAGATACTTCCGCGTTTATACATATAGTGGTGTAGATATTTAAATGTTTATTCAGATGACAGTGTAGATATTTCCATGTTTTTACAGATGGCAGTGTAGATATTTCAATGTTTATAGAGATGGCGCTGTAGATATTTCCATGTTTAAACAGATACCGGTTTAGATATTTCCATGTTTATACAGACCGCAGTGTAGATATTTTCATGTTTATAGAGGTAGCAGTGTAGATATTTCCATGTTTGTACAGATGGTGGTGTTGATGTTTCCATCTATACACAGATTGCCGTGAGGTTGTTTCCATGTGTATACAGATGGCATTGAAGATATTTCCATGTTTATACTGATGGTGGTGTAGATATTTCCATGTTTACACAGATGACTGTATAGGTATTTCCATGTTTATACAGATGGCGGTGTAGATATTTCCATGTTTATAGAGATAGCGGTATAGATATTTCCATATTTCTACAGATAACGGTGTAGAAATTTCCATGTTTATACAGATAGCGGTGTAAATATTTCCATGTTTATACAGATCACGGTGTAGATATTTCCATGTTTATAGAGATAGCAGTGGAGATATTTCCATGTTTATACAGATAGCGGTGTAGATATTTCCATGTTTATACTGATCGTGGTGTAGATATTTCCATGTTTATAGAGATGGTGGTGAAGATATTTCCATGTTCATAGAGATAGAGGTGTTGACTTTTCCATGTTTATAGAGATAGCGGTGTGGATATTTCCATGTTTATACAGATAGTGGTGTAGATATTTCCATGTTTATAGAGATGGCGGTGTAGATATTTCCATGTTTATACAGATCACGGTGTAGATATTTCCTTGTTTATACAAATGGCGGTGTAGTTATTTCCATGTTTATACAGAGAGCGGTGTAGATATTTCCATGTATATGCAGATGGCTGTGTAGATATTTCCATGTTTATACAGATGGCTGTGTAGATATTTCCATGTTTATACAGATGACTTTGTAGGTACTTCCATGTTTATACAGATGGCGGTGTAGATATTTCCATGTTTATATAGATAGCTGTGTAGATATTTCCATGTTTATACAGATAGCGGTGTAGATATTTCCATGTTTATACAGATAGCGGTGTAAATATTTCCATGTTTATACAGATCACGGTGAAGATATTTCCATGTTTATAGAGATTGCGGTGTAGATATTTCCATGTTTATACAGATAGCGGTGTAGGTATTTCCATGTTTATACAGACCGCGGTGTAGATATTTCCATGGTTATACAGATAGCGGTGCACATATTTCAATGTTTGTACAGATGGCGGTGTTGATATTTCCATCTATACACAGATGACCGTGTAGATATTTCCATGTTTATACAGATGGCGGCGCAGATATTTCCATGAATATGTAGATGGTGCTGTAGATATTTCCATGTTTATACAGATAGCAGTGTAGTTATTACCATGTTTATATAGATAGCGGTGTAGATATTTCCATGTATATACATATGGCTGTGAAGATATTTCCATGTTTATACAGATGGCGGTGTAGATATTTCCATCTTTATACAGACAACTTTGTAAGTATTTCCTTGTTTATACAGATGGCGGTGTAGGTATTTCGATGTTTATAGAGATAGCAGTGGAGATATTTCCATGTTTATACAGATAGCGGTGTAGATGTTTCCATGTTTATAGTGAACGTGGTGTAGATATTTCCATCTTTCTAGAGATGGCGGTGTGGATATTTCCATGTTCATAGAGATAGCAGTTTTGAATTTTCCATGTTTATGGAGATAGCGGTGTGGATATTTCCATGTTTATGCAGATAGGGGTGCAGATATTTCCATGTTTATAGAGATGGCGGTGTAGATATTTCCATGTTTATACAGATCACGGTGTAGATATTTGCTTGTTTATACAAATAGTGGTGTAGTTATTTCCATGTTTATACAGAAAGCGGTGTAGATATTTCCATGTATATACAGATGGCTGTGTAGATATTTCCATGTTTATACCGATGGCTGTGTAGATATTTCCATGTTTATACAGATGACTTTGTAGGTATTTCCATGTTTATACAGATTGCGGTGTAGATATTTCCATGTTTATAGAGATAGCTGTGTAGATATTTCCATGTTTATACAGATAGCTGTGTAGATATTTCCATGTTTATATAGATCACGCTGTAGATATTTCCATGTTTATACAGATCGCGGTGTATATATTTCCATGTTTATACAGATAGCGGTGTAGATATTTCCATGTTTTTACAGATATCGGTGTAGATATTTCCGTGTTTACACAGATTGCGGTGTAGATATTTCCATCTTTCTACAGACGGCATTGTAGATATTTCCATGTTTATATAGATGGCGGTGTAGATATTTCCAAGTTTATATAGATGGTGGTGTAGATATTACCATGTTTATACAGATAGCGGTGTAGATATTTCCATGTATATACTGATCGTGGTGAAGATATTTCCATGTTTATACAGATCGCGGTGTAGATATTTCCATGTTTATACAGATCGCGGTGCAGATATTTCCATGTTAGTACAGATGGCGGTGTTGATATTTCCATCTGTACACAGATGGCTCTGTAGATATTTCCATGTTTACACAGATGACTGTATAGGTATTTCCATGTTTATACAGACGGTGGTGTAGATATTTCCATGTTTATAGAGATAGCTGTGTAGATATTTCCATGTTTGTACAGATAGCGGTGTATATATTTCCATGTTTATACAGATCGTGTTGTAGATATTTCCATGTTGATACAGACCGCGGTGTAGATATTACCATGTTTATACAGATAGTGGTGTAGATATTTCCATGTTTTTACACATATCGGTGTAGATATTTCCATGTTTACACAGATTGCGGTGTAGATATTTGCATCTTTCTATAGATGGCATTGTAGATATTTCCATGTTTATAGAGATAGTGGTGAAGATATTTCCATGTTTGTACAGATGGCGGAGTTGATATTTCCATCTATACACAGATGGCTGTGTAGATATTTCCATGTTTATACAGAAGCGGGGTAGATATTTCCATGGATATGCAGATGGCGGTGTAGATATTTCCATGTTTATACAGATAGCGGTGAGGATATTTCCATGTTTACACAGATGGTGGTGCAGATATTTCCGTGTTTTTACACATGGCGGAGCAGATACTTCCATCTTTATGGAGATGGCAGTGTAGATATTTTCATGTTTATAGAGATGGCGGTGTAGATATTTCCATATTTAGAGAGATAGCGGTGTAGATATTTCCATCTTTCTACAGATGGCAGTGCAGATATTTCCATGTTTACAGAGATAGTGGTGTAGATATTTCCATGTTTGTACAGATGGCGGTGTTGATATTTCCATCTATACACAGATGGCCGTGTAGATATTTCCATGTTTATACATATGGCGGCGTAGATATTTCCATGGACATGAAGATGGCGGTGTAGATATTTCCATGTTTATACAGATAGCGGTGAAGATATTTCCATGTTTACACAGATGGTGGTGCAGATATTTCCATGTTTATACACATGGCAGAATAGATGCTTCCATCTTTATGGAGATGGCAGTGTAGATATTTTCATGTTTATAGAGATGGCAGTGTAGATATTTCCATATTTATAGAGATAGCGGTGTAGATATTTCCATCTTTCTACAGATGGCAGTGTAGATATTTCCATGTTTATACAGATGGCCGTGTAGTTATTTCCATATTTATACAGATGTCTATGTAGATATTTCCATGTGTATACAGATGGTATTGTAGTTATTTCCATGTTTATACAGATGGTGGTGTAGATACTTCCATGTTTATACAGTTGGCGGTGTAGATATTTCCATGTTTTTACAGATGGCAGTGTAGTTATTTCAATGTTTATACAGATGGCACTGTAGATATTTCCATGTTTACAGATAACGGTGGAGATATTTCCATGTTTATACAGAGAGCAGTGGAGATATTTCCATGTTTATTCACATAGCGGTGTACATAATTCCATGTTTATAGAGACAGCGGTGTAGGTATTTCCATGTTTATACAGATAGCAGTGCAGATATTTCCATGTTTACACAGATGCCTATGCAGATATTTCCATATTTCTACAGAGGGCTTTGTAGATATTTCCATGTTTATACAGATGGCAGTGTAGATATTTAAATGTTCCTACACATGACTGTAGGTATTTCTATGTTTATACAGTTGTCTTTGTAGATATTTCCATGTTTATAGAGATAGCGGTGCAGATATTTCCATGTTTATACAGATAGCGGTGTATATATTTCCATGTTTATACAGATTATGGTGTAGATATTTACATGTTTATACAGATACCGGTGTAGATATTTCCATGTTTATACAGACCGCAGTGTAGATATTTCCATGTTTTTAGATACAGCAGTGTAGATATTTCCATGTTTGTACAGATGGCGGTGTTGATGTTTCCATCTATACACAGATTGCCGTGTAGGTATTTCCATGTGTATACAGATGGCACTGAAGATATTTCCATGTTTATACAGATGGTGGTGTAGACATTTCCATGTTTACACAGATGACTGTATAGGTATTTCCATGTTTATACAGATGGAGGTGTAGATATTTCCATGTTTATAGAGATAGCTGTGTAGATATTTCCATGTTTCTATAGATAGCGGTGTAGATATTTCCATGTTTATACAGATCGCGGTGTAGATATTTCCATGTTTATACAGATCGCGGTGTAGATATTTCCATATTTATACAGATAGCGGTGTATATATTTCCATGTGTTTACAGATAGCGGTGTAGATAGTTCCATGTTTACACAGATTGCGGTGTAGATATTTCCATCTTTCTACAGGTGGCATTGTAGATATTTCCATGTTTATACAGATGACGGTGTAGATATTTCCGTGTTTATACAGATCGCGGTGTAGATATTTCCATATTTATACAGATAGCGGTGTATATATTTCCATGTGTTTACAGATAGCGGTGTAGATAGTTCCATATTTTCACAGATTGCGGTGTATATATTTCCATCTTTCTACAGATGGCATTGTAGATATTTCCATGTTTATACAGATGGCGGTGTAGATATTTCCATGTTTATATAGATTGTGGTGTAGATATTACCATGTTTATACAGGTAGCGGTGTAGATATTTCAATGTTTATACAGACTGTGGTGAAGATATTTCCATGTTTATACAGATCGCGGTGTAGATATTTCCGTGTTTATACTGATCGCGGTGTAGATATTTCCATGTTTATACAGATAGCGGTGTAGATATTTCCATGTTTATAGAGATACCAGTGTAGATATTTACATATTTATACAGATGGCTGTGTAGATATTTCCATGTGTATACAGATGGCATTGTAGATATTTCCATGTTTATACAGATGACTGTATACATATTTCCATGTTTTTATAGATGGCAGTGCAGTTATTTCCATGTTTATAGAGATAGCGGTGTTGATATTTCCATGTTTCTACAGATGGCGGTGTTGATATTTCCATCTATACACAGATGGCCGTGTAGATATTTCCATGGTTATACAGATGGCGGCGTAGATATTTCCATGGACATGCAGATGGCGGTGTAGATATTTCCATGTTTAAACAGATTGCTGTGTAGATATTTCCATGTTTACACAGATAGTGGTGTAGATATTTCCGTGTTTATACACATGGCAGAGTAGATACTTCCATCTTTATGGAGATGGCAGTGTAGATATTTTCATGTTTACAGAGATGTCGGTGTAGATATTTCCATATTTATAGAGATAGCAGTGTAGATATTTCCATGTTTCTACAGATGGCAGTGTAGATATTTCCATGTTTATACAGACGGCGGTGTAGATATTTCCATATTTATAGAGATGTTTGTGTAGATATTTCCATGTGTATACAGATGGTATTGTAGGTATTTCCATGTTTATACAGATGGCTGTGTAGATATTTCCATGTGTATACAGATGGTATTGTAGGTATTTCCATGTTTATGCAGATGGTGGTGAAGATATTTCCATGTTTATTCAGATGACTGTGTAGATATTTCCATGTTTTTACAGATGGCAGTGTAGATATTTCAATGTTTCTAGAGATGGCGCTGTAGATATTTCCATGTTTATAGAGATAACGGTGGAAATATTTCCTTGTTTATACAGCGAGCAGTGGAGATATGTCCATGTTTATTCACATAGCGGTGTACATATTTCCATGATTATAGAGACAGCGGTGTAGGTATTTCCGTGTTTATACAGATGGCGGTGCAGATATTTCCATGTTTACACAGATGCCTATGCCGATATTTCCATATTTATACAGAGGGCTTTGCAGATATTTCTATGTTTATGCAGATGGCAGTGTAGATATTTAAATATTCCTACACATGACAGTGTAGGTATTTCCATGTTTATATAGATGTCTTTGTAGATATTTCCATGTTTATAGAGATAGCGGTGCAGATATTTCCATGTTTATACAGATAGCGGTGTATATATTTCCATGTTTACACAGATCATGGTGTAGATATTTCCATGTTTATACAGATACCGGTGTAGAAATTTCCATGTTTATACAGACCGCAGTGTAGATATTTCCATGTTCATAGAGATAGCAGTGTATATATTTCCATGTTTGTACAGATGGCGGTGTTGTTGTTTCCATCTATACACAGATTGCCGTGTAGGTATTTCCATGTGTATTCAGATGGCATTGAAGATATTTCCATGTTTATACAGATGGTTGTGTAGATATTTCCATGTTTACACAGATGACTGTATTTTTATTTCCATGTTTATAAACATGGCGGTGTAGATATTTCCATGTTTATAGAGATAGCTGTGTAGATATTTCCATGTTTATACAGATAGCGGTGTAGATATTTCCATGTTTATACAGATGGCCGTGTAGTTATTTCCATATTTATACAGATGTCTGTGTAGATATTTCCATGAGTATACAGATGGTATTTTAGGTATTTCCATGTTTATACAGATGGTGGTGTAGATATTTCCATGCTTATACAGTTGACGGTGTAGATATTTCCATGTTTTTACAGATGGCAGTGTAGATATTTCAATGTTTATAGAGATGGCCCTGTAGATATTTCCATGTTTATACAGATAACGGTGGATATATTTCCATGTTTATACAGAGAGCAGTGGAGATATTTCCATGTTTATACACATAGCGGTGTACATATTTCCATGTTTATAGAGACAGTGGTGTAGGTATTTCCATTTTTATACAGATAGCGGTGCAGATATTTCCATGTTTACACCGATGCCTATGCAGATATTTCCATATTTATAGAGGGCTTTGTAGATATTTCTATGTTTATACAGATGGCAGTGTAGATATTTAAATATTCCTACACATGACTGTGTAGGTATTTCCATGTTTATACAGGTGTCTTTGTAGATATTTCCATGTATATAGAGATTGCGGTGCAGATATTTCCATGTTTATACAGATAGCGGTGTATATATTTCCATGTTTACACAGATCATGGTGTAGATATTTCCATGTTTATACAGATACCGGTGTAGAAATTTCCATGTTTATACAGACCGCAGTGTAGATATTTCCATGTTTATAGAGATAGCAGTGTATATATTTCCATGTTTGTACAGATGGCGGTGTTGATGTTTCCATCTATACAGAGATTGCCGTGTAGGTATTTCCATGTGTATTCAGATGGCATTGAAGATATTTCCATGTTTATACAGATGGTTGTGTAGATATTTCCATGTTTACACAGAAGACTGTATAGGTATTTCCATGTTTATACAGATGGCGGTGTAGATATTTCCATGTTTATAGAGATAGCTGTGTAGATATTTCCATGTCTATATAGATAGCGGTGTAGATATTTACATGTTGATACAGATCGCGGTGTACATATTTCCATGTTTATACAGATCGCGGTGTAGATATTTCCATGTTTATACAGATAGCTGTGTAGATATTTCCATGTGTATACAGATGGTATTGTAGGTATTTCCATGTTTATACAGATGGTGGTGAAGATATTTCCTTGTTTATTCAGATGACTGTGTAGATATTTCCATGTTTTTACAGATGGCAGTGTAGAGATTTCAACGTTTATAGAGATGGCGCTGTAGATATTTCCATGTTTATACAGATAACGGTGGAGATATTTCCATGTTTATACAGAGAGCAGTGGAGATATTTTCATGTTTATACACATAGCGGTGTACGTATTTCCATGATTATAGAGACAGCGGTGTAGGTATTTCCAGGTTTATACAGGTAGCGGTGCAGATATTTCCATGTTTACACAGATGCCTATGCAGATATTTCCATATTTATGCAGAGTGTTTTTTAGATATTTCTATGTTTCTACAGATGGCAGTGTAGATATTTAAATATTCCTACACATGACTGTGAATGTATTTCCATGTTTATACAGATGTCTTTGTAGATATTTCCATGTTTATAGAGATAGCGGTGGAGATATTTCCATGTTTACACAGATAGCGGTGTGTATATTTCCATGTTTACACAGATCATGGTGTAGATATTTCCATGTTTATACAGATACCGGTGTAGAAATTTCCATGTTTATACAGACCGCAGTGTAGATATTTCCATGTTTATAGAGATAGAAGTGTAGATATTTCCATGTTTGTACAGATGGCGGTGTTGATGTTTCCATCTATACACAGATTGCCGTGTAAGTATTTCCATGTGTATTCAGATGGCATTGAAGATATCTCCATGTTTATACAGATGGTTGTGTAGATATTTCCATGTTTACACAGATGACTGTATAGGTATTTCCATGTTTATACTGATGGCGGTGTAGATATTTCCATGTTTATAGAGATAGCTGTGTAGATATTTCCATGTTTGTACAGATAGCGGTGTAGATATTTCCATGTTTATACAGATCGCGGTGTAGATATTTCCATGTTTATACAGATCACGGTGTAGATATTTCCATGTTTATACAGATAGCGGTGTAGATATTTCCATGTGTTTACAGATAGCAGTGTAGATAGTTCCATGTTTACACAGATTGCGGTGTAGATATTTGCATCTTTCTACAGATGGCTTTGTAGATATTTCCATGTTTATACAGATCGCGGTGTAGATATTTCCATGTTTATACAGATAGCGGTGTAGATATTTCCATGTTTATAGAGAAAGCGGTGTAGGTATTTCCATATTTATAGACATAGCGGTGTACATATTTCCATGTTTAAATAGATGGCGTTGTAGATATTTCCATGTTTATACCGATAGCGGTGTTGGTATTTCCACGTTTATGCAGATAGCGATGTAGATATTTCCATGTTTATAGAGCTCGCGGTGCAGATATTTATATCTTTATACAGATGGCATTGTAGATATTTCCTTGTTCACACAGATGGAAGTGTAGATTTTTCCATGTTTATACAGATGTTGGAGTAGTTAGTTCCATATTTATGGAGATGGCATTGTAGATATTTTCATGTTTATAGAGATAGCAGTGTAGATATTTACATGTTTATACAGATGGCTGTGTAGATATTTCCATGTGTATACAGATGGCATTGTAGATATTTCTATGTTTATACAGATGACTGTAAAGGTATTTCCATGTTTTTACAGATGGCAGTGCAGATATTTCCATGTTTATAGAGATAGTGGTGTAGATATTTCCATGTTTGTACAGATGGCGGTGTTGATATTTCCATCTATACTCAGATGGCCTTGTAGATATTTCCATGTTTATACAGATGGTGGCGTAGATATTTCCATGGACATGCAGATGGCGGAGTAGGTATTTCCATGTTTATACAGATAGCGGTGAGGATATTTCCATGTTTACACAGATGGTGGTGCAGATATTTCCGTGTTTTTACACATGGCGGAGTAGATACTTCCATCTTTATGGAGATGGCAGTGTAGATATTTTCATGTTTATAGAGATTGTGGTGTAGATATTTCCATATTTATAGAGATAGCGGTGTAGATATATCCATCTTTCTACAGATGGCAGTGCAGATATTTCCATGTTTACAGAGATAGTGGTGTAGATATTTCCATGTTGGTACAGATGGCGGTGTTGACATTTCCATCTATACACAGATGACCATGTAGATATTTCCATGTTTATACAGATGGCGGCGCAGATATTTCCATGGATATGTAGATGGCAGTGTAGATATTTCCATGTTTATACAGATGGCCGTGTAAATATTTCCATATTCATACAGATGTCTGTGTAGATATTTCCATGTGTATACAGATGGTATTGTAGGTATTTCCATGTTTATACAGATGGTGGTGTAGATATTTCCATGCTTATGCAGTTGACGGTGTAGGTATTTCCATGTTTTTACAGATGGCAGTGTAGATATTTCAATGTTTATAGAGATGGCCCTGTATATATTTCCATGTTTTTACAGATAACGGTGGAGATATTTCCATGTTTATACAGAGAGCAGTGGAGATATTTCCATGTTTATACACATAGCTGTGTACATATTTCCATGTTTATAGAGACAGCGGTGTAGGTATTTCCATGTTTATACAGATGCCTACGCAGATATTTCCATATTTTTACAGAGGGCTTTGTAGGTATTTCTATGTTTATACAGATGGCAGTGTAGATATTTAAATATTCCTATACATGACTGTGTAGGTATTTTCATGTTTATACAGATGTCTTTGTAGATATTTCCATGTTTATAGAGATAGCGGTGCAGATATTTCCATGTTTATACAGATAGCGGTGTATATATTTCCATGTTTACAGAGATCATGGTGTAGATATTTCCATGTTTATACAGATACCGGTGTAGAAATTTCCATGTTTATACAGAACGCAGTGTAAATACTTCCATGTTTATAGAGATAGCAGTGTAGATATTTCCATGTTTGTACAGATGGCAGTGTTGGTGTTTCCATCTATACACAGATTGCCGCGTAGGTATTTCCATGTGTATTCAGATGGCATTGAAGACATTTCCATGTTTATACAGATGGTGGTGTAAATATTTCCATGTTTACACAGATGACTGTATAGGTATTTCCATGATTATACAGATCGCGGTGTAGATATTTCCATGTTTATAGAGATAGCTGTGTAGATATTTCCATGTTTATATAGATAGCGGTGTAGATATTTCCATGTTTATACAGAACGCGGTGTAGATATTTCCATGTTTATACAGATCGCGGTGTAGATATTTCCATGTTTATTCAGATAGCAGTGTAGATATTTCCATGTGTTTACAGATAGCAGTGTATATATTTCCATGTTTACACAGATTGCGGTGTAGATATTTCCATCTTTCTACATATGGCATTGTAGATATTTCCATGTTTTTACAGATGGCGGTGTAGATATTTCCATGTTTATACAGATGGCGGTGTAGATATTTCCATGTTTATACAGATGGTGGTGTAGATATTACCATGTTTATACCGGTAGCGGTGTAGATATTTCCATGTTTATACAGATTGTGGTGAAGGTATTTCCATGTTTATACAGATCGTGGTGTAGATATTTCCGTGTTTATACAGATCGCGGTGTAGATATTTCCATGTTTATACAGATAGCGGTGTAGATATTTCCATGTTTATAGAGATAGCAGTGTAGATATTTACATGTTTATACAGATGGCTGTGTAGATATTTCCATGTGTATACAGATGGCATTGAAGATATTTCCATGTTTATACAGATGACTGTATAGGTATTTCCATGTTTTTACAGATGGCAGTGCAGATATTTCCATGTTTATAGAGATAGCGGTGTACATATTACCATGTTTCTACAGATGGCGGTGTTCATATTTCCATCTATACACAGATGGCCGTGTAGATATTTCCATGTTTATACAGATGGCGGCGTAGATATTTCCATGGACATGCAGATGGCGGTGTAGATATTTCCATGTTTATACAGATAGCGGTGTAGATATTTCCATGTTTACACAGATGGTGGTGTAGATATTTCCGTGTATAAACACATGGCGGAGTAGATACTTCCATCTTTATGGAGATGGCAGTGTAGATATTTTCATGTTTATAGAGATGGCGGTGTAGATATTTCCATATTTATAGAGATAGCGGTGTAGATATTTCCATCTTTCTACAGATGGCAGTGTAGATATTTCCATGTTTATACAGATGGCCGTGTAGTTATTTCCATATTTATACAGATGTCTGTGTAGATATTTCCATGTGTATACAGATGGTATTGTAGGTATTTCCATGTTTATACAGATGGGGGTGCAGATATTTCCATGCTTATACAGTTGGCGGTGTAGATATTTCCATGTTTTTACAGATGGCAGTGTAGATATTTCAATGTTTATAGAGATGGCCCTGTAGATATTTCCATGTTTATACAGATAACGGTGGAGATATTTCCATGTTTATACAGAGAGCAGTGGAGATATTTCCATGTTTATACACATAGCAGTGTACATATTTCCATGTTTATAGAGACAGCGGTGTAGGTATTTCCATGTTTATACAGATAGCGGTGCAGATATTTCCATGTTTACACAGATGCCTATGCAGATATTTCCATGTTAATACAGAGGGCTTTGTAGATATTTCTATGTTTATACAGATGGCAGTGTAGATATTTAAATATTCCTACACATGACTGTGTAGGTATTTCCATGTTTATACAGATGTCTTTGTAGATATTTCCATGTTTATAGAGATAGCGGTGCAGATATTTCCATGTTTATACAGATAGCGGTGGAGATATTTCCATGTTTACACAGATCATGGTGTAGATATTTCCATGTTTATACAGATACCGGTGTAGATATTTCCATGTTTATACAGACCGCAGTGTAGATATTTCCATGTTTATAGAGATAGCAGTGTAGATATTTCCATGTTTGTACAGATGGCGGTGTTGATGTTTCCATCTATACACAGATTGCCGTGTAGGTATTTCCATATGTATTCAGATGGCATGGAAGATATTTCCATGTTTATACTGATGGTGGTGTAGATATTTCCATGTTCACACAGATGACTGTATAGGTATTTCCGTGTTTATACAGATGGCAGTGTTGATATTTCCATGTTTATAGAGATAGCTGTGTAGATATTTCCATATTTATACAGATAGCGGTGTAGATATTTTCATGTTTATACAGATCGCGGTGTAGATATCTCCATGTTTATACAGATAGTGGTGTAGATATTTCCATGTGTTTACAGATAGCGGTGAAGATAGTTCCATGTTTACACAGATTGCGGTGTAGATATCTCCATCTTTCTACAGATGGCATTGTAAATATTTCCACGTTTATACAGATGGCAGTGTAGATATTTCCATGTTTATATAGATGGTGGTGTAGATATAACCATGTTTATGCAGGTAGCGGTGAAGATATTTCCATGTTTATACAGATAGCGGTGTAGATATTTCCATGTTTATACAGATAGCGGTGTAGATATTTCCATATTTATACAGATAACGGTGTAGAAATTTCCATGTTTATACAGATAGCGGTGTAAATATTTCCATGTTTATAGAGATCACGGTGTATATATTTCCATGTTTAGAGAGATAGCGGTGAAGATATTTCCATGTTTATGCAGATAGCGGTGTAGATATTTCCATGTTTATACAGACCGTGGTGTAGATATTTCCTGGGTTATACAGATAGCGGTGAAGATATTTCCATGTTTGTACACATGGCGGTGTTGATATTTCCATCTATACACAGATGACCGTGTAGATATTTCCATGTTTATACAGATGGCGGTGCAGATATTTCCATGGATATGTAGATGGCTGTGTAGATATTTCCATGTTTATACAGATAGCAGTGTAGTTATTTCCATGTTTATATAGATAGCGGTGTAGTTATTTCCATGTATATACACATGGCTGTGTAGATATTTCCATGTTTATACAGATGGCGATGTAGATATTTCCATGTTTATACAGATAACTTTGTAAGTATTTCCATGTTTATACAGATCGCGGTGTAGATATTTCGATGTTTATAGAGATAGCATTGGAGATATTTCCATGTTTATACAGATAGTGGTGTAGATATTTCCATGTTTATTCTGATCGTGGTGTAGATATTTCCATGTTTATAGAGATGGTGGTGTAGATATTTCCATGTTCATAGAGATAGCGGTGTTGATTTTTCCTTGTTTATAGAGATAACGGTGTGGATATTTCCATGCTTATACAGATAGGGGTGTAGATGTTTCCATGTTTATAGAGATAGCGGTGTAGATATTTCCATGTTTATACAGATAGCGGTGTAGATATTTCCATGTTTATACAGACCGCGGTGTAGATATTTCCATGTTTATACAGATACCGGTGCAGATATTTCCATGTTTGTACCGATGGCGGTGTTGATATTTCCATCTATACACAGATGGCCGTGTAGATATTTCCATGTTTATACAGATGGCGGCTTAGATATTTCCATGGACATGCGGATGGCGCTGTAGATATTTCCATGATTATACAGATAGCGGTGAAGATATTTCCATGTTTACACAGATGGTAGTGCAGATATTTCCATGTTTATACACTTGGCGGAGTAGATACTTCCATCTTTATGGAGATGGCAGTGTAGATATTTTCATGTTTATAGAGATGGTGGTGTAGATATTTCCATGTTTATAGAGATAGCCATGTAGATATTTACATGTTTATACAGATGGCTGTGTAGTAATTTCCATGTGTATTCAGATGGCATTGTATATATTTCCATGTTTCTACAGATGATTGTATAGGTATTTCCATGTTTTTACAGATGGCAGTGCAGATATTTCCATGTTTATAGAGATAGTGGTGTAGATATTCCATGTTTGTACAGATGGCGGTGTAGATATTTCCATCTATACACAGATGGCCGTGTAGATATTTCCATGTTTATACATATGGCGGCGTAGATATTTCCATGGACATGAAGATGGCGGTGTAGATATTTCCATGTTTATACAGATAGCGGTGAAGATATTTCCATGTTTACACAGATGGTGGTGCAGATATTTCCATGTTTATACACATGGCAGAATAGATGCTTCCATCTTTATGGAGATGGCAGTGTAGATATTTTCATGTTTATAGAGATGGCAGTGTAGATATTTCCATATTTATAGAGATAGCGGTGTAGATATTTCCATCTTTCTACAGATGGCAGTGTAGATATTTCCATGTTTATACAGATGGCCGTGTAGTTATTTCCATATTTATACAGATGTCTATGTAGATATTTCCATGTGTATACAGATGGTATTGTAGTTATTTCCATGTTTATACAGATGGTGGTGTAGATACTTCCATGTTTATACAGTTGGCGGTGTAGATATTTCCATGTTTTTACAGATGGCAGTGTAGTTATTTCAATGTTTATACAGATGGCACTGTAGATATTTCCATGTTTACAGATAACGGTGGAGATATTTCCATGTTTATACAGAGAGCAGTGGAGATATTTCCATGTTTATTCACATAGCGGTGTACATATTTCCATGTTTATAGAGACAGCGGTGTAGGTATTTCCATGTTTATACAGATAGCAGTGCAGATATTTCCATGTTTACACAGATGCCTATGCAGATATTTCCATATTTATACAGAGGGCTTTGTAGATATTTCCATGTTTATACAGATGGCAGTGTAGATATTTAAATGTTCCTACACATGACTGTAGGTATTTCTATGTTTATACAGTTGTCTTTGCAGATATTTCCATGTTTATAGAGATAGCGGTGCAGATATTTCCATGTTTATACAGATAGCGGTGTATATATTTCCATGTTTATACAGATTATGGTGTAGATATTTACATGTTTATACAGATACCGGTGTAGATATTTCCATGTTTATACAGACCGCAGTGTAGATATTTCCATGTTTTTAGATACAGCAGTGTAGATATTTCCATGTTTGTACAGATGGCGGTGTTGATGTTTCCATCTATACACAGATTGCCGTGTAGGTATTTCCATGTGTATACAGATGGCACTGAAGATATTTCCATGTTTATACAGATGGTGGTGTAGATATTTCCATGTTTACACAGATGACTGTATAGGTATTTCCATGTTTATACAGATGGAGGTGTAGATATTTCCATGTTTATAGAGATAGCTGTGTAGATATTTCCATGTTTCTATAGATAGCGGTGTAGATATTTCCATGTTTATACAGATCGCGGTGTAGATATTTCCATGTTTATACAGATCGCGGTGTAGATATTTCCATATTTATACAGATAGCGGTGTATATATTTCCATGTGTTTACAGATAGCGGTGTAGATAGTTCCATGTTTACACAGATTGCGGTGTAGATATTTCCATCTTTCTACAGATGGCATTGTAGATATTTCCATGTTTATACAGATGCCGGTGTAGATATTTCCGTGTTTATACAGATCACGGTGTAGATATTTCCATATTTATACAGATGTCTGTGTAGATATTTCCATGTGTATACAGATGGTATTGTAGGTATTTCCATGTTTATACAGATGGTGGTGTAGATATTTCCATGTTTATACAGTTGGCGGTGTAGATATTTCCATGTTTTTACAGATGACAGGGTAGCTATTTCAATGTTTATACAGATGGCGCTGTAGATATTTCCATGTTTACAGATAACGGTGGAGATATTTCCATGTTTATACAGATAGCGGTGTAGATATTTCCATGTTTATACAGATAGCGGTGTAGATATTTCCATATTTATACAGATAACGGTGTAGAAATTTCCATGTTTATCCAGATAGCGGTGTAAATATTTCCATGTTTATAGAGATCACGGTGTATATATTTCCATGTTTAGAGAGATAGCGGTGAAGATATTTCCATGTTTATGCAGATAGCGGTGTAGATATTTCCATGTTTATACAGACCGTGGTGTAGATATTTCCTGGGTTATACAGATAGCGGTGAAGATATTTACATGTTTGTACACATGGCGGTGTTGATATTTCCATCTATACACAGATGACCGTGTAGATATTTCCATGTTTATACAGATGGCGGTGCAGATATTTCCATGGATATGTAGATGGCTGTGTAGATATTTCCATGTTTATACAGATAGCAGTGTAGTTATTTCCATGTTTATATAGATAGCGGTGTAGTTATTTCCATGTATATACACATGGCTGTGTAGATATTTCCATGTTTATACAGATGGCGATGTAGATATTTCCATGTTTATACAGATAACTTTGTAAGTATTTCCATGTTTATACAGATCGCGGTGTAGATATTTCGATGTTTATAGAGATAGCATTGGAGATATTTCCATGTTTATACAGATAGTGGTGTAGATATTTCCATGTTTATTCTGATCGTGGTGTAGATATTTCCATGTTTATAGAGATGGTGGTGTAGATATTTCCATGTTCATAGAGATAGCGGTGTTGATTTTTCCTTGTTTATAGAGATAACGGTGTGGATATTTCCATGCTTATACAGATAGGGGTGTAGATATTTCCATGTTTATAGAGATAGCGGTGTAGATATTTCCATGTTTATACAGATAGCGGTGTAGATATTTCCATGTTTATACAGACCGCGGTGTAGATATTTCCATGTTTATACAGATACCGGTGCAGATATTTCCATGTTTGTACCGATGGCGGTGTTGATATTTCCATCTATACACAGATGGCCGTGTAGATATTTCCATGTTTATACAGATGGCGGCTTAGATATTTCCATGGACATGCGGATGGCGCTGTAGATATTTCCATGATTATACAGATAGCGGTGAAGATATTTCCATGTTTACACAGATGGTAGTGCAGATATTTCCATGTTTATACACTTGGCGGAGTAGATACTTCCATCTTTATGGAGATGGCAGTGTAGATATTTTCATGTTTATAGAGATGGTGGTGTAGATATTTCCATGTTTATAGAGATAGCCATGTAGATATTTACATGTTTATACAGATGGCTGTGTAGTAATTTCCATGTGTATTCAGATGGCATTGTATATATTTCCATGTTTCTACAGATGATTGTATAGGTATTTCCATGTTTTTACAGATGGCAGTGCAGATATTTCCATGTTTATAGAGATAGTGGTGTAGATATTCCATGTTTGTACAGATGGCGGTGTAGATATTTCCATCTATACACAGATGGCCGTGTAGATATTTCCATGTTTATACATATGGCGGCGTAGATATTTCCATGGACATGAAGATGGCGGTGTAGATATTTCCATGTTTATACAGATAGCGGTGAAGATATTTCCATGTTTACACAGATGGTGGTGCAGATATTTCCATGTTTATACACATGGCAGAATAGATGCTTCCATCTTTATGGAGATGGCAGTGTAGATATTTTCATGTTTATAGAGATGGCAGTGTAGATATTTCCATATTTATAGAGATAGCGGTGTAGATATTTCCATCTTTCTACAGATGGCAGTGTAGATATTTCCATGTTTATACAGATGGCCGTGTAGTTATTTCCATATTTATACAGATGTCTATGTAGATATTTCCATGTGTATACAGATGGTATTGTAGTTATTTCCATGTTTATACAGATGGTGGTGTAGATACTTCCATGTTTATACAGTTGGCGGTGTAGATATTTCCATGTTTTTACAGATGGCAGTGTAGTTATTTCAATGTTTATACAGATGGCACTGTAGATATTTCCATGTTTACAGATAACGGTGGAGATATTTCCATGTTTATACAGAGAGCAGTGGAGATATTTCCATGTTTATTCACATAGCGGTGTACATATTTCCATGTTTATAGAGACAGCGGTGTAGGTATTTCCATGTTTATACAGATAGCAGTGCAGATATTTCCATGTTTACACAGATGCCTATGCAGATATTTCCATATTTATACAGAGGGCTTTGTAGATATTTCCATGTTTATACAGATGGCAGTGTAGATATTTAAATGTTCCTACACATGACTGTAGGTATTTCTATGTTTATACAGTTGTCTTTGCAGATATTTCCATGTTTATAGAGATAGCGGTGCAGATATTTCCATGTTTATACAGATAGCGGTGTATATATTTCCATGTTTATACAGATTATGGTGTAGATATTTACATGTTTATACAGATACCGGTGTAGATATTTCCATGTTTATACAGACCGCAGTGTAGATATTTCCATGTTTTTAGATACAGCAGTGTAGATATTTCCATGTTTGTACAGATGGCGGTGTTGATGTTTCCATCTATACACAGATTGCCGTGTAGGTATTTCCATGTGTATACAGATGGCACTGAAGATATTTCCATGTTTATACAGATGGTGGTGTAGATATTTCCATGTTTACACAGATGACTGTATAGGTATTTCCATGTTTATACAGATGGAGGTGTAGATATTTCCATGTTTATAGAGATAGCTGTGTAGATATTTCCATGTTTCTATAGATAGCGGTGTAGATATTTCCATGTTTATACAGATCGCGGTGTAGATATTTCCATGTTTATACAGATCGCGGTGTAGATATTTCCATATTTATACAGATAGCGGTGTATATATTTCCATGTGTTTACAGATAGCGGTGTAGATAGTTCCATGTTTACACAGATTGCGGTGTAGATATTTCCATCTTTCTACAGATGGCATTGTAGATATTTCCATGTTTATACAGATGCCGGTGTAGATATTTCCGTGTTTATACAGATCACGGTGTAGATATTTCCATATTTATACAGATGTCTGTGTAGATATTTCCATGTGTATACAGATGGTATTGTAGGTATTTCCATGTTTATACAGATGGTGGTGTAGATATTTCCATGTTTATACAGTTGGCGGTGTAGATATTTCCATGTTTTTACAGATGACAGGGTAGCTATTTCAATGTTTATACAGATGGCGCTGTAGATATTTCCATGTTTACAGATAACGGTGGAGATATTTCCATGTTTATACAGAAAGCAGTGGAGATATTTCCATGTTTATACACATAGCGGTGTACATATTTCCATGTTGATAGATATAGCGGTGTATGTATTTCCATGTTTATACAGATAGCGGTGCAGATATTTCCATGTTTACACAGATGCCTATGCAGATATTTCCATATTTCTACAGAGGGCTTTGTAGATATTTCTATGTTTATACAGATGGCAGTGTAGATATTTAAATATTCCAACCCATGACTGTGTAGGTATTTCCATGTTTATACAGGTGTCTTTGTAGATATTTCCATGTTTATAGAGACAGCGGTGAAGATATTTCCATGTTTATACAGATAGCGGTGTAGAGATTTCCGTGTTTATACAGATCGTGGTGTAGATATTTCCATGTTTATACAGGTAGCGGAGTAGATATTTCCATGTTTATACAGATCGCGGTGTAGATATTTCCATATTTATACAGATAACGGTGTAGAAATTTCCATGTTTATACAGATGGCGGTGCAGATATTTCCATGGATATGTAGATGGCTGTGTAGATATTTCCATGTTTATACAGATAGCAGTGTAGTTATTTCCATGTTTATATAGATAGCGGTGTAGTTATTTCCATGTATATACACATGGCTGTGTAGATATTTCCATGTTTATACAGATGGCGATGTAGATATTTTCATGTTTATACAGATAACTTTGTAAGTATTTCCATGTTTATACAGATCGCGGTGTAGATATTTCGATGTTTATAGAGATAGCATTGGAGATATTTCCATGTTTATACAGATAGTGGTGTAGATATTTCCATGTTTATTCTGATCGTGGTGTAGATATTTCCATGTTTATAGAGATGGTGGTGTAGATATTTCCATGTTCATAGAGATAGCGGTGTTGATTTTTCCTTGTTTATAGAGATAACGGTGTGGATATTTCCATGCTTATACAGATAGGGGTGTAGATATTTCCATGTTTATAGAGATAGCGGTGTAGATATTTCCATGTTTATACAGATAGCGGTGTAGATATTTCCATGTTTATACAGACCGCGGTGTAGATATTTCCATGTTTATACAGATACCGGTGCAGATATTTCCATGTTTGTACCGATGGCGGTGTTGATATTTCCATCTATACACAGATGGCCGTGTAGATATTTCCATGTTTATACAGATGGCGGCTTAGATATTTCCATGGACATGCGGATGGCGCTGTAGATATTTCCATGATTATACAGATAGCGGTGAAGATATTTCCATGTTTACACAGATGGTAGTGCAGATATTTCCATGTTTATACACTTGGCGGAGTAGATACTTCCATCTTTATGGAGATGGCAGTGTAGATATTTTCATGTTTATAGAGATGGTGGTGTAGATATTTCCATGTTTATAGAGATAGCCATGTAGATATTTACATGTTTATACAGATGGCTGTGTAGTAATTTCCATGTGTATTCAGATGGCATTGTATATATTTCCATGTTTCTACAGATGATTGTATAGGTATTTCCATGTTTTTACAGATGGCAGTGCAGATATTTCCATGTTTATAGAGATAGTGGTGTAGATATTCCATGTTTGTACAGATGGCGGTGTAGATATTTCCATCTATACACAGATGGCCGTGTAGATATTTCCATGTTTATACATATGGCGGCGTAGATATTTCCATGGACATGAAGATGGCGGTGTAGATATTTCCATGTTTATACAGATAGCGGTGAAGATATTTCCATGTTTACACAGATGGTGGTGCAGATATTTCCATGTTTATACACATGGCAGAATAGATGCTTCCATCTTTATGGAGATGGCAGTGTAGATATTTTCATGTTTATAGAGATGGCAGTGTAGATATTTCCATATTTATAGAGATAGCGGTGTAGATATTTCCATCTTTCTACAGATGGCAGTGTAGATATTTCCATGTTTATACAGATGGCCGTGTAGTTATTTCCATATTTATACAGATGTCTATGTAGATATTTCCATGTGTATACAGATGGTATTGTAGTTATTTCCATGTTTATACAGATGGTGGTGTAGATACTTCCATGTTTATACAGTTGGCGGTGTAGATATTTCCATGTTTTTACAGATGGCAGTGTAGTTATTTCAATGTTTATACAGATGGCACTGTAGATATTTCCATGTTTACAGATAACGGTGGAGATATTTCCATGTTTATACAGAGAGCAGTGGAGATATTTCCATGTTTATTCACATAGCGGTGTACATATTTCCATGTTTATAGAGACAGCGGTGTAGGTATTTCCATGTTTATACAGATAGCAGTGCAGATATTTCCATGTTTACACAGATGCCTATGCAGATATTTCCATATTTATACAGAGGGCTTTGTAGATATTTCCATGTTTATACAGATGGCAGTGTAGATATTTAAATGTTCCTACACATGACTGTAGGTATTTCTATGTTTATACAGTTGTCTTTGCAGATATTTCCATGTTTATAGAGATAGCGGTGCAGATATTTCCATGTTTATACAGATAGCGGTGTATATATTTCCATGTTTATACAGATTATGGTGTAGATATTTACATGTTTATACAGATACCGGTGTAGATATTTCCATGTTTATACAGACCGCAGTGTAGATATTTCCATGTTTTTAGATACAGCAGTGTAGATATTTCCATGTTTGTACAGATGGCGGTGTTGATGTTTCCATCTATACACAGATTGCCGTGTAGGTATTTCCATGTGTATACAGATGGCACTGAAGATATTTCCATGTTTATACAGATGGTGGTGTAGATATTTCCATGTTTACACAGATGACTGTATAGGTATTTCCATGTTTATACAGATGGAGGTGTAGATATTTCCATGTTTATAGAGATAGCTGTGTAGATATTTCCATGTTTCTATAGATAGCGGTGTAGATATTTCCATGTTTATACAGATCGCGGTGTAGATATTTCCATGTTTATACAGATCGCGGTGTAGATATTTCCATATTTATACAGATAGCGGTGTATATATTTCCATGTGTTTACAGATAGCGGTGTAGATAGTTCCATGTTTACACAGATTGCGGTGTAGATATTTCCATCTTTCTACAGATGGCATTGTAGATATTTCCATGTTTATACAGATGCCGGTGTAGATATTTCCGTGTTTATACAGATCACGGTGTAGATATTTCCATATTTATACAGATGTCTGTGTAGATATTTCCATGTGTATACAGATGGTATTGTAGGTATTTCCATGTTTATACAGATGGTGGTGTAGATATTTCCATGTTTATACAGTTGGCGGTGTAGATATTTCCATGTTTTTACAGATGACAGGGTAGCTATTTCAATGTTTATACAGATGGCGCTGTAGATATTTCCATGTTTACAGATAACGGTGGAGATATTTCCATGTTTATACAGAAAGCAGTGGAGATATTTCCATGTTTATACACATAGCGGTGTACATATTTCCATGTTGATAGATATAGCGGTGTATGTATTTCCATGTTTATACAGATAGCGGTGCAGATATTTCCATGTTTACACAGATGCCTATGCAGATATTTCCATATTTCTACAGAGGGCTTTGTAGATATTTCTATGTTTATACAGATGGCAGTGTAGATATTTAAATATTCCAACACATGACTGTGTAGGTATTTCCATGTTTATACAGGTGTCTTTGTAGATATTTCCATGTTTATAGAGACAGCGGTGAAGATATTTCCATGTTTATACAGATAGCGGTGTAGAGATTTCCGTGTTTATACAGATCGTGGTGTAGATATTTCCATGTTTATACAGATAGCGGAGTAGATATTTCCATGTTTATACAGATCGCGGTGTAGATATTTCCATATTTATACAGATAACGGTGTAGAAATTTCCATGTTTATACAGATAGCGGTGTAACTATTTCCATGTTTATACAGATCACGATGTAGATATTTCCATGTTTATAGAGATAGCGGTGTAGATATTTCCATGTTTTTACAGATAGCGGTGTAGATATTTCCATGTTTATACAGACCGCGGTGTAGATATTTCCATGGTTATACAGATAGCGGTGAAGATATTTCCATGTTTGTACACATGGCGGTGTTGATATTTCCATCTATACACAGATGACCGTGTAGATATTTCCATGTTTTTACAGATGGCGGCGCAGGTATTTCCATGGATATGTAGATGGTGGTGTAGATATTTCCATGTTTATACAGATAGCGGTGTAGTTATTTCCATGTTTATATAGATAGCGGTGTAGTTACTTCCATGTATATACAGATGGATGTGTAGATATTTCCATGTTTATACAGATGGCAGTGTAGATATTTCCATGTTTATACAGATATCTTTGTAAGTATTTCCATGTTTATACAGATGGCGGTGTAGATATTTTGATGTTTATAGAGATAGCATTGGAGATATTTCCATGTTTATACAGATAGCGGTGTAGATATTTCCATGTTTATACTGATCGTGGTGTAGATATTTCCATGTTTATAGAGATGGCGGTGTAGATATTTCCATGTTCATAGAGATAGCGGTGTTGATTTTTCCATGTTTACAGATAGCGGTGTGGATATTTCTATGTTTATACAGATAGGGTTGTAGATATTTCCATGTTTATGGAGATGGCGGTGTAGATATTTCCATGTTTATACAGATCACGGTGTAGATATTTGCTTGTTTATACAAATAGCGGTGTAGTTATTTCCATGTTTATACAGATAGCAGTGTAGATATTTCCATGTATATACAGATGGTTGTGTAGATATTTCCATGTTTATACCGATGGCTGTGTAGATATTTCCATGTTTATACAGATCACGGTGTAGATATTTCCATGTTTATACATATTGCGGTGTAGGTATTTGCATGTTTTTACAGATATCGGTGTAGATATTTCCATGTTTACACAGATTGCGGTGTAGATATTTCCCTCTTTCTACAGATGGCATTGTAGATATTTCCATGTTTATATAGATGGCGGTGTAGATATTTCCATGTTTATATAGATGGTGGTGTAGATATTACCATGTTTATACAGATAGCGGTGTAGATATTTCCATGTATATACAGAACGTGGTGAAGATATTTCCATGTTTATACAGATCGCGGTGTAGTTATTTCCATGTTTATACAGATCACGGTGCAGATACTTCCATGTTTGTACAGATAGCGGTGTAGATATTTCCATGTTTATACAGATAGCGGTGAAGATATTTCCATGTTTATATAGATAGCGGTGTAGGTATTTCCATGTTTATAGACATAGCGGTGTACATATTTCCATGTTTATATAGATGGCGTTGTAGATATTTCCATGTTTATATCGATAGCGGTGTTGGTATTTCCACGTTTATACGGATAGCAATGTAGATATTTCCATGTTTATACAGCTCACGGTGCAGATATTTATATCTTTATACAGATGGCATTGTAGATATTTCCTTGTTCACACAGATGGCGGTGTAGATGTTTCCCTGTTTATACAGATGGCGGAGTAGTTAGTTCCATATTTATGGAGATGGCAGTGTAGATAATTTCATGTTTATAGAGATGGTGGTGTAGATATTTCCATGTTTATAGAGATAGCCATGTAGATATTTACATGTTTATACAGATGGCTGTGTAGTAATTTCCATGTGTATTCAGATGGCATTGTATATATTTCCATGTTTCTACAGATGATTGTATAGGTATTTCCATGTTTTTACAGATGGCAGTGCAGATATTTCCATGTTTATAGAGATAGTGGTGTAGATATTTCCATGTTTGTACAGATGGCGGTGTTGATATTTCCATCTATACACAGATGGCCGTGTAGATATTTCCATGTTTATACATATGGCGGCGTAGATATTTCCATGGACATGAAGATGGCGGTGTAGATATTTCCATGTTTATACAGATAGCGGTGAAGATATTTCCATGTTTACACAGATGGTGGTGCAGATATTTCCATGTTTATACACATGGCAGAATAGATGCTTCCATCTTTATGGAGATGGCAGTGTAGATATTTTCATGTTTATAGAGATGGCAGTGTAGATATTTCCATATTTATAGAGATAGCGGTGTAGATATTTCCATCTTTCTACAGATGGCAGTGTAGATATTTCCATGTTTATACAGATGGCCGTGTAGTTATTTCCATATTTATACAGATGTCTATGTAGATATTTCCATGTGTATACAGATGGTATTGTAGTTATTTCCATGTTTATACAGTTGGTGGTGTAGATATTTCAATGTTTATAGAGATGGCCCTGTAGATATTTCCATGTTTATACAGATAACGGTGGAGCTATTTCCATGTTTATACAGAGAGCAGTGGAGATATTTCCATGTTTATACACATAGCAGTGTACATATTTCCATGTTTATAGAGACAGCGGTGTAGGTATTTCCATGTTTATACAGATAGCGGTGCAGATATTTCTATGTTTATACAGATTGCAGTGTAGATATTTAAATATTCCTACACATGACTGTGTAGGTATTTCCATGTTTATACAGATGTCTTTGTAGATATTTCCATGTTTATAGAGATAGCGGTGTAGATATTTCCATGTTTATAGAGATAGCGGTGTAGATATTTCCATGTTTATACAGATAGCGGTGTAGATATTTCCATGTTTATACAGACCGCGGTGTAGATATTTCCATGGTTATACAGATAGCGGTGAAGATATTTCCATGTTTGTACACATGGCGGTGTTGATATTTCCATCTATACACAGATGACCGTGTAGATATTTCCATGTTTTTACAGATGGCGGCGCAGGTATTTCCATGGATATGTAGATGGTGGTGTAGATATTTCCATGTTTATACAGATAGCGGTGTAGTTATTTCCATGTTTATATAGATAGCGGTGTAGTTACTTCCATGTATATACACATGGATGTGTAGATATTTCCATGTTTATACAGATGGCGGTGTAGATATTTCCATGTTTATACAGATATCTTTGTAAGTATTTCCATGTTTATACAGATGGCGGTGTAGATATTTTGATGTTTATAGAGATAGCATTGGAGATATTTCCATGTTTATACAGATAGCGGTGTAGATATTTCCATGTTTATATTGAGCGTGGTGTAGATATTTCCATGTTTATAGAGATGGCGGTGTAGATATTTCCATGTTCATAGAGATAGCGGTGTTGATTTTTCCATGTTTACAGATAGCGGTGTGGATATTTCCATGTTTATACAGATAGGGTTGTAGATATTTCCATGTTTATGGAGATGGCGGTGTAGATATTTCCATGTTTATACAGATCACGGTGTAGATATTTGCTTGTTTATACAAATAGCGGTGTAGTTATTTCCATGTTTATACAGATAGCAGTGTAGATATTTCCATGTATATACAGATGGTTGTGTAGATATTTCCATGTTTATACCGATGGCTGTGTAGATATTTCCATGTTTATACAGATCACGGTGTAGATATTTCCATGTTTATACATATTGCGGTGTAGGTATTTGCATGTTTTTACAGATATCGGTGTAGATATTTCCATGTTTACACAGATTGCGGTGTAGATATTTCCCTCTTTCTACAGATGGCATTGTAGATATTTCCATGTTTATATAGATGGCGGTGTAGATATGTCCATGTTTATATAGATGGCGGTGTAGATATTACCATGTTTATACAGATAGCGGTGTAGATATTTAAATGTATATACAGAACGTGGTGAAGATATTTCCATGTTTATACAGATCGCGGTGTAGTTATTTCCATGTTTATACAGATCACGGTGCAGATACTTCCATGTTTATACAGATAGCGGTGTAGATATTTCCATGTTTATACAGATAGCGGTGAAGATATTTCCATGTTTATATAGATAGCGGTGTAGGTATTTCCATGTTTATAGACATAGCTGTGTACATATTTCCATGTTTATATAGATGGCGTTGTAGATATTTCCATGTTTATATCGATAGCGGTGTTGGTATTTCCACGTTTATACGGATAGCATGTAGATATTTCCATGTTTATACAGCTCACGGTGCAGATATTTATATCTTTATACAGATGGCATTGTAGATATGTCCTTGTTCACACAGATGGCGGTGTAGATGTTTCCCTGTTTATACAGATGGCTGAGTAGTTAGTTCCATATTTATGGAGATGGCAGTGTAGATATTTTCATGTTTATAGAGATGGTGGTGTAGATATTTCCATGTTTATAGAGATAGCCATGTAGATATTTACATGTTTATACAGATGGCTGTGTAGTTATTTCCATGTGTATTCAGATGGCATTGTATATATTTCCATGTTTCTACAGATGATTGTATAGGTATTTCCATGTTTTTACAGATGGCAGTGCAGATATTTCCATGTTTATAGAGATAGTGGTGTTGATATTTCCATGTTTGTACAGATGGCGGTGTTGATATTTCCATCTATACACAGATGGCCGTGTAGATATTTCCATGTTTATACATATGGCGGCGTAGATATTTCCATGGACATGAAGATGGCGGTGTAGATATTTCCATGTTTATACAGATAGCGGTGAAGATATTTCCATGTTTACACAGATGGTGGTGCAGATATTTCCATGTTTATACACATGGCAGAATAGATGCTTCCATCTTTATGGAGATGGCAGTGTAGATATTTTCATGTTTATAGAGATGGCAGTGTAGATATTTCCATATTTATAGAGATAGCGGTGTAGATATTTCCATCTTTCTACAGATGGCAGTGTAGATATTTCCATGTTTATACAGATGGCCGTGTAGTTATTTCCATATTTATACAGATGTCTATGTAGATATTTCCATGTGTATACAGATGGTATTGTAGTTATTTCCATGTTTATACAGATGGTGGTGTAGATATTTCCATGTGTATAGAGATGGCTGTGTAGATATTTCCATGTTTATACAGATGGCAGTGTTGATATTTCCATGTTTATACAGATAGTGGTGCAGATATTTCCATGTTTATACAGATGACTTTGTAGGTATTTCCATATTTATACAGATGTCTGTGTAGATATTTCCATGTGTATACAGATGGTATTGTAGTTATTTCCATGTTTATACAGATCGCGGTGTAGATATTTCCATATTTATACAGATAGCGGTGTATATATTTCCATGTGTTTACAGATAGCGGTGTAGATAGTTCCATGTTTACACAGATTGCGGTGTAGATATTTCCATCTTTCTACAGATGGCATTGTAGATATTTCCATGTTTATACAGATGGCGGTGTAGATATTTCCGTGTTTATACAGATCGCGGTGTAGATATTTCCATATTTATACAGATAGCGGTGTATATATTTCCATGTGTTTACAGATAGCGGTGTAGATAGTTCCATGTTTACACAGATTGCGGTGTATATATTTCCATCTTTCTACAGATGGCATTGTAGATATTTCCATGTTTATACAGATGGCGGTGTAGATATTTCCATGTTTATATAGATTGTGGTGTAGATATTACCATGTTTATACATGTAGCGGTGTAGATATTTCAATGTTTATACAGATTGTGGTGAAGTTATTTCCATGTTTATACAGATCGCGGTGTAGATATTTCCGTGTTTATACTGATCGCGGTGTAGATATTTCCATGTTTATACAGATAGAGGTGTAGATATTTCCATGTTTATAGAGATACCAGTGTAGATATTTACATATTTATACAGATGGCTGTGTAGATATTTCCATGTGTATACAGATGGCATTGTAGATATTTCCATGTTTATACAGATGACTGTATACATATTTCCATGTTTTTATAGATGGCAGTGCAGTTATTTCCATGTTTATAGAGATAGCGGTGTTGATATTTCCATGTTTCTACAGATGGCGGTGTTGATATTTCCATCTATACACAGATGGCCGTGTAGATATTTCCATGGTTATACAGATGGCGGCGTAGATATTTCCATGGACATGCAGATGGCGGTGTAGATATTTCCATGTTTAAACTGATTGCTGTGTAGATATTTCCATGTTTACACAGATAGTGGTGTAGATATTTCCGTGTTTATACACATGGCAGAGTAGATACTTCCATCTTTATGGAGATGGCAGTGTAGATATTTTCATGTTTACAGAGATGTCGGTGTAGATATTTCCATATTTATAGAGATAGCAGTGTAGATATTTCCATCTTTCTACAGATGGCAGTGTAGATATTTCCATGTTTATACAGACGGCGGTGTAGATATTTCCATATTTATAGAGATGTTTGTGTAGATATTTCCATGTGTATACAGATGGTATTGTAGGTATTTCCATGTTTATACAGATGGCTGTGTAGATATTTCCACGTGTATACAGATGGTATTGTAGGTATTTCCATGTTTATACAGGTGGTGGTGGAGATATTTCCATGTTTATTCAGATGACTGTGTAGATATTTCCATGTTTTTACAGATGGCAGTGTAGATATTTCAATGTTTCTAGAGATGGCGCTGTAGATATTTCCATGTTTATAGAGATAACGGTGGAAATATTTCCTTGTTTATACAGAGAGCAGTGGAGATATTTCCATGTTTATTCACATAGCGGTGTACATATTTCCATGATTATAGAGACAGCGGTGTAGGTATTTCCGTGTTTATACAGATGGCGGTGCAGATATTTCCATGTTTACACAGATGCCTATGCCGATATTTCCATATTTATACAGAGGGCTTTGCAGATATTTCTATGTTTATGCAGATGGCAGTGTAGATATTTAAATATTCCTACACATGACAGTGTAGGTATTTCCATGTTTATACAGATGTCTTTGTAGATATTTCCATGTTTATAGAGAAAGCGGTGCAGATATTTCCATGTTTATACAGATAGCGGTGTATATATTTCCATGTTTACACAGATCATGGTGTAGATATTTCCATGTTTATACAGATACCGGTGTAGAAATTTCCATGTTTATACAGACCGCAGTGTAGATATTTCCATGTTTATAGAGATAGCAGTGTATATATTTCCATGTTTGTACAGATGGCGGTGTTGTTGTTTCCATCTATACACAGATTGCCGTGTAGGTATTTCCATGTGTATTCAGATGGCATTGAAGATATTTCCATGTTTATACAGATGGTTGTGTAGATATTTCCATGTTTACACAGATGACTGTATTTTTATTTCCATGTTTATACACATGGCGGTGTAGATATTTCCATGTTTATAGAGATAGCTGTGTAGATATTTCCATGTTTATACAGATACCAGTGTAGATATTTCCATGTTTATACAGATGGCCGTGTAGTTATTTCCATATTTATACAGATGTCTGTGTAGATATTTCCATGAGTATACAGATGGTATTGTAGGTATTTCCATGTTTATACAGATGGTGGTGTAGATATTTCCATGCTTATACAGTTGACGGTGTAGATATTTCCATGTTTTTACAGATGGCAGTGTAGATATTTCAATGTTTATAGAGATGGCCCTGTAGATATTTCCATGTTTATACAGATAACGGTGGATATATTTCCATGTTTATACAGAGAGCAGTGGAGATATTTCCATGTTTATACACATAGCGGTGTACATATTTCTATGCTTATAGAGACAATGGTGTAGGTATTTCCATTTTTATACAGATAGCGGTGCAGATATTTCCATGTTTACACCGATGCCTATGCAGATATTTCCATATTTATACAGAGGGCTTTGTAGATATTTCTATGTTTATACAGATGGCAGTGTAGATATTTAAATATTCCTACACATGACTGTGTAGGTATTTCCATGTTTATACAGATGTCTTTGTAGATATTTCCATGTATATAGAGATTGCGGTGCAGATATTTCCATGTTTATACAGATAGCGGTGTATATATTTCCATGTTTACACAGATCATGGTGTAGATATTTCCATGTTTATACAGATACCGGTGTAGAAATTTCCATGTTTATACAGACCGCAGTGTAGATATTTCCATGTTTATAGAGATAGCAGTGTATATATTTCCATGTTTGTACAGATGGCGGTGTTGATGTTTCCATCTATACAGAGATTGCCGTGTAGGTATTTCCATGTGTATTCAGATGGCATTGAAGATATTTCCATGTTTATACAGATGGTTGTGTAGATATTTCCATGTTTACACAGAAGACTGTATAGGTATTTCCATGTTTATACAGATGGCGGTGTAGATATTTCCATGTTTATAGAGATAGCTGTGTAGATATTTCCATGTCTATATAGATAGCGGTGTAGATATTTACATGTTGATACAGATCGCGGTGTACATATTTCCATGTTTATACAGATCGCTGTGTAGATATTTCCATGTTTATACAGATAGCGGTCTAGATATTTCCATGTGTTTACAGATAACGGTGTAGATAGTTCCATGTTTACACAGATTGCGGTGTAGATATTTCCGTCTTTCTACATATGGAATTGTAGATATTTCCATGTTCATACAGATGGCGTTGTAGATATTTCCATGTTTATATAGATGGTGGTGTAGATATTACCATGTTTATACAGGTAGCGGTGTAGATATTTCCATGTTTATACTGATTGTGGTGAAGATATTTCCATGTTTATACAGATCGCGGTGTAGATATTTCCGTGTTTATACTGATCGCGTTGTAGATATTTCCATGTTTGTACAGAAAGCGTTGTAGATATTTCCATGTTTATAGAGATAGCAGTGTAGATATTTACATGTTTATACAGATGGCTGTGTAGATATTTCCATGTGTATACAGATGGCATTGTAGATATTTCCATGTTTATACAGATGACTGTATACGTATTTCCATGTTTTTACAGATGGCAGTGCAGAGATTTCCATGTTTATAGAGATAGCGGTGTAGATATTTCCATGTTTCTACAGATGGCGGTGTTGATATTTCCATCTATACACAGATGGCCTTGTAGATATTTCCATGTTTATACAGATGGCGGCGTAGATATTTCCATGGACATGCAGATGGCGGTGTAGATATTTCCATGTTTAAAGAGATAGCGGTGTAGATATTTCCATGTTTACACAGATAGTGGTGTAGATATTTCCGTGTTTATACACATGGCAGAGTAGATACTTCCATCTTTATGGAGATGGCAGTGTAGATATTTTCATGTTTATAGAGATGGCGGTGTAGATATTTCCATATTTATAGAGATAGCGGTGTAGATATTTCCTTATTTCCACAGATGGCAGTGTAGATATTTCCATGTTTATACAGATGGCGGTGAAGATATTTCCATATTCATACAGATGTCTGTGTAGATATTTCCATGTGTGTACAGATGGTACTGTAGGTATTTCCATGTTTATACAGATGGCTGTGTAGATATTTCCATGTGTATACAGATGGTATGGTAGGTATTTCCATGTTTATACAGATGGTGGTGAATATATTTCCATGTTTATTCAGATGACTGTGTAGATATTTCCATGTTTTTACAGATGGCAGTGCAGATATTTCAATGTTTATAGAGATGGCGCTGTAGACATTTCCATGTTTATACAGATAACGGTGGAGATATTTCCATGTTTATACAGAGAGCAGTGGAGATATTTCCATGTTTATACACATAGCGGTGTACATATTTCCATGTTTATAGAGACAGCGGTGTAGGTATTTCCATGTTTATACAGATAGCGGTGCAGATATTTCCATGTTAACACAGATGCCTATGCAGATATTGCCATATTTGTACAGAGGGCTATGTAGATATTTCTATGTTTATACAGATGGCAGTGTAGATATTTAAATATTCCTACACATGACTGTGTAGGTATTTCCTTGTTTATACAGATGTCTTTGTAGATACTTCCATGTTTATAGAGATAGCGGTGCAGATATTTCCATGTTTATACAGATACCGGTGTAGAAATTTCCATGTTTATACAGACCGCAGTGTAGATATTTCCATGTTTATAGAGATAGCAGTGAAGATATTTCCATGTTTGTACAGATGGCGGTGTTTATGTTTCCATCTATACACAGATTGCCGTGTAGGTATTTCCAAGTGTATTCAGATGGCATTGAAGATATTTCCATGTTTATACAGATGGTGGTGTAGATATTTCCATGTTTACGCAGATGACTGTATAGGTATTTCCATGTTTATACAGATGGAGGTGTAGATATTTCCATGTTTATAGAGATAGCTGTGTAGATATTTCCATGTTTCTATAGATAGCGGTGTAGATATTTCCATGTTTATACAGATTGCGGTGTACATATTTCCATGTTTATACAGATCGCGGTGTAGATATATCCATATTTATACAGATAGCGGTGTATATATTGCCATGTGTTTACAGATAGCAGTGTAGATAGTTCCATGTTTACACAGATTGCGTTGTAGATATTTCCATTTTTCTACAGATGGCATTGTAGATATTTCCATGTTTATACAGATGGCGGTGTAGATATTTCCATGTTTATACAGATCGCGGTGTAGATATTTCCATATTTATACAGATAGCGGTGTATATATTTCCATGTGTTTACAGATAGCGGTGTAGATAGTTCCATGTTTACACAGATTGCGGTGTATATATTTCCATCTTTCTACAGATGGCATTGTAGATATTTCCATGTTTATACAGATGGCGGTGTAGATATTTCCATGTTTATATAGATTGTGGTGTAGATATTACCATGTTTATACAGGTAGCGGTGTAGATATTTCAATGTTTATACAGATTGTGGTGAAGATATTTCCATGTTTATACAGATCGCGGTGTAGATATTTCCGTGTTTATACTGATCACGGTGTAGATATTTCCATGTTTATACAGATAGCGGTGTAGATATTTCCATGTTTATAGAGATACCAGTGTAGATATTTACATATTTATACAGATGGCTGTGTAGATATTTCCACGTGTATACAGATGGCATTGTAGATATTTCCATGTTTATACAGATGACTGTATACATATTTCCATGTTTTTATAGATGGCAGTGCAGTTATTTCCATGTTTATAGAGATAGCGGTGTTGATATTTCCATGTTTGTCCAGATGGCGGTGTTGATATTTCCATCTATACACAGATGGCCGTGTAGATATTTCCATGGTTATACAGATGGCGGCGTAGATATTTCCATGGACATGCAGATGGCGGTGTAGATATTAACATGTTTAAACAGATTGCTGTGTAGATATTTCCATGTTTACACAGATAGTGGTGTAGATATTCCCGTGTTTATACACATGGCAGAGTAGATACTTCCATCTTTATGGAGATGGCAGTGTAGATATTTTCATGTTTACAGAGATGTCGGTGTAGATATTTCCATATTTATAGAGATAGCAATGTAGATATTTCCATCTTTCTACAGATGGCAGTGTAGATATTTCCATGTTTATACAGATGGCGGTGTAGATATTTCCATATTTATAGAGATGTTTGTGTAGATATTTCCATGTGTATACAGATGGTATTGTAGGTATTTCCATGTTTATACAGATGGCTGTGTAGATATTTCCATGTGTATACAGATGTTATTGTAGGTATTTCCATGTTTATACAGATGGTGGTGAAGATATTTCCATGTTTATTCAGATGACTGTGTAGATATTTCCATGTTTTTACAGATGGCAGTGTAGATATTTCAATGTTTCTAGAGATGGCACTGTAGATATTTCCATGTTTATAGAGATAACGGTGGAAATATTTCCTCGTTTATACAGAGAGCAGTGGAGATATTTCCATGTTTATTCACATAGCGGTGTACATATTTCCATGATTATAGAGACAGCGGTGTAGGTATTTCCATGTTTATACAGATAACTTTGTAAGTATTTCCATGTTAATACAGATGGCGGTGTAGATGTTTCGATGTTTATAGAGATAGCAGTGGAGATATTTCCATGTTTATACTGATCGTGGTGTTGATATTTCCATGTTTATAGAGATGGCGGTGTAGATATTTCCATGTTCATAGAGATAGCGGTGTTGATTTTTCCATGTTTATAGAGATAGTGGTGTGGATATTTCCATGTTTATACAGATAGGTGTGTAGATATTTCCATGTTTATAGAGATGGCGGTGTAGATATTTCCATGTTTATATAGATCACTGTGTAGGTATTTGCTTGTTTATACAAATAGCGGTGTAGTTATTTCCATGTTTATACAGATAGCGGTGTAGATATTTCCAGGTATATAGAGATGGCTGTGTAGATATTTCCATGTTTATCCCGATGGCTGTGTAGATATTTCCATGTTTATACAGATGACTTTGTAGGTATTTCCATGTTTATACAGATGGCGGTGTAGATATTTCCATGTTTATAGAGATAGCTGTGTAGATATTTCCATGTTTATACAGATAGCGGTGTAGATATTTCCATGTTTATACAGATCGCGATGTAGATATTTCCATGTTGATACAGATCGCGGTGTAGATATTTCCATGTTTATGCACATAGCAGTGTAGATATTTCCATGTTTTTACAGATATCGGTGTAGATATTTCCATGTTTACACAGATTGCGGGGTAGATTTTTCCATCTTTCTACAGCTGGCATTGTAAATATTTCCACGTTTATATAGATGGCGGTGTAGAGATTTCCATGTTTATATAGATGGTGGTGTAGATATTACCATGTTTATACAGATAGCGGTGTATATATTTCTATGTATATACAGATCGTGGTGAAGATATTTCCATGTTTATACAGATCGCGGTGTAGATATTTCCATGTTTACACAGATGGTGGTGTAGATATTTCCGTGTTTATACACATGGCGGACTAGATACTTCCATCTTTATGGAGAAGGCAGTGTAGATAATTTCATCTTTATAGAGATGGTGGTGTAGATATTTCCATATTCATAGAGATAGCAGTGTAGATATTTCCATCTTTCTACAGATGGCAGTGTAGATATTTCCATGTTTATACAGATGGCCGTGTAGTTACTTCCATATTTATACAGATGTCTGTGTAGATATTTCCATGCTTATACAGTTGGCGGTGTAGATATTTCCATGTTTTTACAGATGGCAGTGTAGATATTTCAATGTTTATAGAGATGGCCCTGTAGATATTTCCATGTTTATACAGATAACGGTGGAGATATTTCCATCTTTAAACAGAGTGCAGTGGAGATATTTCCATGTTTATAGACATAGCGGTGTACATATTTCCATGTTTATAGAGACAGCGGTGTAGGTATTTCCATGTTTATACAGATAGCGGTGCACATATTTCCATGTTTACACAGATGCGTATGCAGATATTTCCATATTTATACAGAGGGCTTTGTAGATATTTCTATGCTTATACAGATAGCAGTGTAGATATTTAAATATTCCTACACATGACTGTGTAGGTATTTCCATGTTTATACAGATGTCTTTGTAGATATTTCCATGTTTACAGAGATAGCATTGCAGATATTTCCATGTTTATACAGATAGCGGTGTAGACATTTCCATGTTTACACAGATCATGGTGTAGATATTTCCATGTTTATACAAATAGCGGTGCAGATATTTCCATGTTTGTAGAGATGGCGGTGTTGATATTTCCATCTATACACAGAGGACCGTGTAGATATTTCCATGTTTATACAGATGGCGGCGCAGATATTTCCATGGATATGTAGATGGCGGTGTAGATATTTCCATGTTTATACAGATAGCGGTGTAGTTATTTCCATGTTTATATAGTTAGCAGTGTAGTTATTTCCATGTATATACACATGGCTGTGTAGATATTTCCATGTTTATACAGATGGCGGTGTAGATATTTCCATGTTTATACAGATAACATTGTAAGTATTTCCATGTTTATACAGATGTCGGTGTAGATATTTTGATGTTTATAGAGATAGCAGTGGAGATATTTCCATGTTTATACAGATAGCGGTGTTGATATTTCCATGTTTATACTGATCGTGGGGTAGATATTTCCATGTTTATAGAGATGGCGGTGTAGATATTTCCATGTGCATAGAGATAGCGGTCATGATTTTTCCATGTTTATAGTGATAGCGGTGTGTATATTTCCATGTTTATACAGATAGGGGTGTAGATATTTCCATGTTTATAGAGATGGCGGTGTAGATATTTCCATGTTTATACAGATCACGGTGTAGATATTTCCTTGTTTATACAAATAGCGGTGTAGTTATTTCCATGTTTATACAGATAGCGGTGTAGATATTTCCATGATTATACAGATGGCTGTGTAGATATTTCCATGTTTATACAGATGACTTTGTAGGTATTTCCATGTTTATACAGATGGCAGTGTAGATATTTCCATGTTTATAGAGATAGCTGTGTAGATATTTCCATGTTTATACAGATAGCGGTGTAGATATTTCCATGTTTTTACAGATAGCGGTGTAGATATTTCCATGTTTACACAGATTGCGGTGTAGATATTTCCATCTTTCTACAGATGGCATTGTAGATATTTCCATGTTTATACAGATGGCGGTGTAGATACTTCCATGTTTATATAGATGGTGGTGTAGATATTACCATGTTTATACAGGTAGCGGTGTAGATATTTCCATGTTTATAAATATTTTGGTGAAGATATTTCCATACTTATACAGATCGCGGTGTAGATATTTCCATGTTTATACAGATCGCGGTGTAGATATTTCCATGTTGATACAGATCGCGGTGTAGATATTTCCATGTTTATACAGATAGCAGTGTAGATATTTCCATGTTTTTACAGATATCGGTGTAGATATTTCCATGTTTACACAGATTGCGGGGTAGATATTTCCATCTTTCTACAGCTGGCATTGTAGATATTTCCATGTTTATATAGATAGCGGTGTAGATATTTACATGTTTATATAGATGGTGGTGTAGGTATTACCATGTTTATACAGATAGCGGTGTAGATATTTCCATGTATATACAGATCGTGGTGAAGATATTTCCATGTTTATACAGATCGCGGAGTAGATATTTCCATGTTTATACAGATCGCGGTGTAGATATTTCCATGTTTATATAGGTAGCGGTGTAGATATTTCTATGTATATACACATGGCGGTGTAGATATTACCATGTTTATACAGATAACGGTGTAGAAATTTACATGTTTATACAGATAGCGGTGTAAATATTTCTATGTTTATATAGATCACGGTATAGATATTTCCATGTTTATAGAGATAGAAGTGTAGATATTTCCATGTTTATACAGAACGCGGTGTAGATATTTCCATGGTTATACAGATAGCGGTGCAGGTATTTCCATGTTTGTACAGATGGCGGTGTTGATATTTACATCTATACACAGATGACCGTGTAAATATTTCCATGTTTATACAGATGGCGGCGCAGATATTTCCATGGATATGTAGATGGTGGTATAGATATTTCCATGTTTATACAGATAGCGATGTAGTTATTTCCATGTTTATATAGATAGCGGTGTAGATATTTCCATGTATATACACATGGCTGTGTAGATATTTCCATGTTTATACAGATGGCGGTGTAGATATTTCCATGTTTATACAGATAACTTTGTAAGTATTTCCATGTTTATACAGATGGCGGTGTAGGTATTTCGATGTTTATAGAGATAGCAGTGGAGATATTTCCATGTTTATACAGATAGCGTTGTAGATGTTTCCATGTTTATACTGATCGTGGTGTAGATATTTCCATGTTTATAGAGATGGCGGTGTAGATATTTCCATGTTCATAGAGATAGCGGTGTTGATTTTTCCATGTTTATAGAGATATTGGTGTGGATATTTCCATGTTTATACAGATAGGTGTGTAGATATTTCCATGTTTATAGAGATGGCGGTGTAGATATTTCCATGTTTATACAGTTCACGGTGTAGATATTTGCTTGGTTATACAAATAGCGGTGTAGTTATTTCCATGTTTATACAGAGAGAGGTGTAGAAATTTCCATGTATATACAGATGGCTGTGCAGATATTTCCATGTTTATATCGATGGCTGTGTAGATATTTTCATGTTTATACAGATGACTTTGTAGGTATTTCCATGTTTATACAGATGGCGGTGTAGATATTTCCATGTTTATAGAGATAGCTGTGTAGATATTTCCATGTTTATACAGATAGCGGTGTAGATATTTCCATGTTTTTACAGATCGCGGTGTAGATATTTTCATGTTGATACAGATCGCGGTGTGGATATTTCCATGTTTATACAGATAGCAGTGTAGATATTTCCATGTATTTACAGATATCGGTGTAGATATTTCCATGTTTACACAGATTGCGGGGTAGATATTTCCATCTTTCTACAGCTGGAATTGTAGATATTTCCATGTTTATGTAGATGGCGATGTAGATATTTCCATGTTTATATAGATGGTGGTGTAGATATTACCATGTTTATACAGATAGCGGTGTAGATATTTCCATGTATATACAGATCGTGGTAAAGATATTTCCATGTTTATACAGATCGCGGTGTAGATATTTCCATGTTTATACAGATCGCGGTGTAGATATTTCCATGTTTACACAGATTGCGGGGTAGATATTTCCATTTTCTACAGCTGGCATTGTAGATATTTCCATGTTTATATAGATGGCGGTGTAGATATTTCCATGTTTATACAGATAGCGGTGTAGATATTTCCATGTATATACAGATCGTGGTGAAGATATTTCCATGTTTATACAGATTGCGGTGTAGATACTTCCATGTTTATACAGATCGCGGTATAGATATTTCCATGTTTATAAAGATAGCGGTGTAGATATTCCCATGTTTATACAGATAGCGGTGTAGATATTTCCATATTTATACAGATAACGGTTTAGAAATTTACGTGTTTATACAGATAGCGGTGTAAATATTTCCATGTTTATACAGATTACGGTGTAGATATTTCCATGTTTATGGAGATAGCGGTGTAGATATTTCCATGTTTATACAGACCGCGGTGTAGATATGTCCATGGTTATACAGATAGCGGTGCAGATATTTCCATGTTTGTACAGATGGCGGTGTTGATATTTACATCTATACACAGATGACCGTGTAGTTATTTCCACGTTTATACAGATGGCGGCGCAGATATTTCCATGGATATGTAGATGGTGGTGTAGATATTTCCATGTTTATACAGATAGCGGTGTAGTTATTTCCATGTTTATATAGATAGCGGTGTAGATATTGCCATGTATATACACATGGCTGTGTAGATATTTCCATGTTTATACAGATGGCGGTGTAGATATTTCCATGTGTATACAGATGACATTGTAGATATTTCCATGTTTATACAGCTGACTGTATACGTATTTCCATGTTTTTACAGATGGCAGTGCAGATATTTCCATGTTTATTGAGATAGCGGTGTAGATATTTCTATGTTTGTACAGATAGCGCTGTAGATATTTCCATGTTTACACAGATAGTGGTGTAGATATTCCCGTGTTTATGCACATGGAAGAGTAGATACTTCCATCTTTATGGAGATGGCAGTGTAGATATTTTCATGTTTATAGAGATGGCGGTGTAGATATTTCCATATTTATAGAGATAGCGGTGTAGATATTTCCATCTTTCTACAGATGACAGTGTAGATATTTCCATGTTTTTACAAATGGCAGTGAAGATATTTCCCTATTTATACAGATGTCTGTGTATATATTTCCATGTGTATACAGATGGTATTATAGGTATTTCCATATATATACAGATGTGGTGTAGATATTTCCATGTTTATTCAGATGACTGTGTAGATATTTTCATGTTTTTAAAGATGGCAGTGTAGATATTTCAATGTTTATAGAGATGGCGCTGTAGATATTTCCATGTTTATACAGCTAACGGAGGATATATTTCCACGTTTATAAAGAGAGCAGTGGAGATATTTCCATGTTTATACACATAGCGGTGTACATATTTCCATGTTTATAGAGACAGCGGTGTAGGTATTTCCATGTTTATACAGATAGCGATGCAGATATTTCCATGTTTATACAGATGCCTATGCAGATATTTCCACATTTATAGAGATGGCTGTGTAGGTATTTCTATGTTTATACAGATGGCAGTGTAGATATTTAAATGTTCCTACACATGACTGTGTAGGTATTTTCATGTTTATACAGATGTCTTTGTAGATATTTCCATGTTTATAGAGATAGCGGTGCAGATATTTCCATGTTTATACAGATAGCGGTGTAGATATGTCCATGTTTATAGAGATAGCGGTGTAGATATTTCCATGTTTATACAGATAGCGGTGTAGATATTTCCATGTTTATACAGATCACGGTGTAGATATTTCCATGTATATAGAGATAGCAGTGAAGATATTTCCATGTTTATACAGATAGCGGTGTAGATATTTCCATGTTTATACAGATCGCGGTGTAGATATTTCCATGTTTATACAGATAGCGGTGCAGGTATTTCCATGTTTGTACAGATGGCGGTGTTGATATTTCCATCTATACACAGATGACCGTGTAGATATTTCCATGTTTATTCAGATTGTGGCGCAGATATTTCCATGGATATGTAGATGGCGGTGTAGATATTTCCATGTTTATACAGATAGCGGTGTAGTTATTTCCATGTTTATATGGATAGCGATGTAGATATTTCCATGTATATACACTTGGCTGTGTAGATATTTCCATGTTTATACAGATGGCGGTGTAGATATTTCCATGTTTATACAGAGAACTTTGTAAGTATTTCCATGTTTCTACAGACGGCGGTGTAGATATTTCAATGTTTATAGAGATAGCAGTGGAGATATTTCCATGTTTATACATATCGCGGTGTAGATATTTCCATGTTTATTCAGATCGTTGTGTAGATATTTCCATGTTTATGTAGATGGTGGTGTAGATATTACCATGTTTATACAGGTAGCGGTGTAGATATTTTCATGTTTATACAGATCGTGGTGAAGATATTTCCATGTTTTTACAGATCGTGTTGTAGATATTTCCATGTTTATACAGATCGCGGTGTAGACATTTCCATGTTTATAGAGATGGCGGTGTAGATATTTCCATGTTTATACAGATAGCGGTGTAGATATTTCCATGTTTATAGAGATAGCGTTGTAGGTATTTCCATGTTTATTGACATAGCGGTGTAGATATTTCCATGTTGGTATAGATGGCGTTGTAAATATTTCCATGTTTATACCGATAGCGGTGTTGGTATTTCCACGTGTATAAAGATAGCTATGTAGATTTTCCATGCTTATACAGCTCGCGGTGCAGATATTTATATCTTTATACAGATGGCATTGTAGATAGTTCCTTATTCACTCAGATGGCGGTGTAGATGTTTCCATGATTATACAGATGGCGGAGTAGTTAGTTCCATGTTTATGGAGATGGCAGTGTAGATATTTTCATGTTTACAGAGATGACGGTGTAGATATTTACATGTTTATAGAGATAGCATTGTAGATATTTACATGTTTATACAGATGGCTGTGTAAATACTTCCATATGTATACAGATGGCATTGTAGATATTTCATGTTTATACAGATGACTGTATACGTATTTCCATGTTTTTACAGATGGCAGTGCAGATATTTCCATGTTTATAGAGATAGCGATGTAGATATTTCCATGTTTGCACAGATGGCGGTGTTGATATTTCCATCTATACACAGATGGCCGTGTAGATATTTGCATGTTTATACAGATGGCGGCGTAGATATTTTCATGGACATGCAGATGGCGGTGTAGATATTTCCATGTTTATACAGATAGCGGTGTAGTTATTTCCATGTTTACACAGATTGTGGTGTAGATATTTTCGTGTTTATACAGATGACGGGGTAGATACTTCCATCTTTATGGAGCTGGCAGTGTAGATATTTTCATGTTTATAGAGATGGTGGTGTAGATATTTCCATATTTATAGAGATAGCGGTGTACATATTACCATCTTTCTACAGATGGCAGTGTAGATATTTCCATGTTTATACAGATGGTCGTGTAGATATTTGCATATTTATACAGATGTCTGTGTAGATATTTCCATGTGTATACAGATGGTATTGTAGGTATTTCCATGTTTATACAGATGTTGGTGTAGATATTTCCATGTTTATTCAGATGACTGTGTAGATATTTCCATGTTTTTAGAGATGGTAGTGTAGATATTTCAATGTTTACACAAATGGCGCTGTAGATATTTCCATGTTTAAACAGATAACGATGGAGATATTTCCATGTTTATACAGACAGCAGTGGAGATATTTCCATGTTTATACACAGAGCGGTGTACATATTTCCATGTTTATAGAGACAGTGGTGTAGGTATTTCCATGTTTATACATATAGCGTGCAGATATTTCCATGTTTACACAGAGGCCTATGCAGATATTTCCATATTTATACAGAGGTCTGTGTAGATATTTCTACGTTTATACAGATGGCAGTGTGGATGTTTCCATGTTCCTACACATGACTGTGTAGGTACTTCCATGTTTATACAGATGGCTTTGTAGATATTTCCATGTTTATAGAGAAAGCGGTGCAGATATTCCATGTTTATACAGATGGCGGTGTAGATATTTTGATGTTTATAGAGATAGCAATAGAGATATTTCCATGTTTATGCAGATAGCGGTGTAGATATTTCCATGTTTATATTGATCGCGGTGTAGATATTTCCATGTTTATAGAGATGGCGGTGTATATATTTCCATGTTTATAGAGATAGCGTTGTAGATATTTCCTTGTTTATACAGATTGCGGTGTAGATATTTCCATGTTTATACAGATGGTGGTGTAGATATTTCCGTGTTTATACACATGGCGGAGTAGATACTTCCATCTTTATGGAGATGGCAGTGTAGACATTTTCATGTTTATAGAGATGGCGGTGTAGATATTTCCATATTTACAGAGATAGCGGTGTAGATATTTCCATCTTTCTACAGATGACAGTGTAGATATTTCCATGTTTAAACAGATGGCGGTGTAGATATTTCCCTATTTATACAGATGTCTATGTAGTTATTTCCATGCGTATACAGATGGTATTGTAGGTATTTCCATGTTTATACAGATGGTGGTGTAGATATTTCCATGTTTATTCAGATGACTGTGTAGATATTTCCATGTTTTTACAGATGGCAGTGTAGATATTTCAATGTTTATAGAGATAGCGCTGTAGATATTTCCATGTTTATACAGATAACGGAGGAGATATTTCCATGTTTATACAGACAGCAGTGGAGATATTTCCATATTTATACACATAGCGGTGTACATATTTCCATGTTTATGGAGACAGTGGTGTAGGTATTTCCATGTTTATACAGATAGCGGTGCAGATATTTCCATGTTTACACAGATGCCTATGCAGATATTTCCATATTTATACAGAGGTCTTTTTAGATATTTCTATGTTAATACAGATGGCAGTGTAGATGTTTCCATGTTCCTACACATGACTGTGTAGGTATTTCCATGTTTATACAGATGGCTTTGTAGATATTTCCATGTTTATAGAGATAGCGGTGTAGATATTTCCATGTTTATGCAGATAGCGGTGTATATATTTCCATGTTTATAGAGATAGCGGTGTAGATATTTCCATGTTTATACAGATAGCGGTGAAGATATTTCCATGTTTATACAGACCGCGGTGTAGTTATTTCCATGTTTGTACAGATGGCGGTGTTGATATTTCCATCTATACACAGACGACCGTGTAGATATTTCCATGTTTATACAGATGGCGGCGCAGATATTTCTTTGGATATGTAGATGGTGGTGTAGATATTTCCATGTATATAGAGATAGCAGTGTAGTTATTTCCAAGTTTATATAGAGAGCGGTGTATGTATTCCCATGTATGTACACATGGCTGTGTAGTTATTTCCATGCATATACAGATGGCGGTGTAGATATTTCCATGTTTATACAGATAACTTTGTAAGTATTTCCATGTTTATACAGATGGTGGTGTAGATACTTTGATGTTTATAGAGATAGCAGTGGAGATATTTCAATGTTTATGCAGATAGCGGTGTAGATATTTCCATGTTTATACTGATCGCGGTGTAGATATTTCCATGTTTATAGAGATGGCGGTTTAGATATTTCCACGTTCATAGAGATAGCGGTGTTGATTTTTCCGTGTTTATAGAGATAGCGGTGTGGATATTTCCATGTTTCTACAGATAGGTGTGTAGATACTTCCATGTTTATAGAGATGGCGGTGTAGATATTTCCATGTTTATATAGATCACGGTGTAGATATTTCCATGTTTTTACAGATCATGGTGTAGATATTTCCATGTTTATTCATATCGCGGTGTTGATATTACCATGTTTATAGGGATTGCGATCCAAATATTTCCACATTTATACAGATAGCGGTGTAGTTATTAGCATGTTTATACAGATAGCGATGTAGATATTTCCATGTATAAACAGATGTCTGTGTATATATTTCCATGTTTAAACTGATGGCGGTGTAGATATTTCCTTGTTTATACAAATAGCGGAGTAGATATTTCCATGTTTATACAGATCACGGTGTAGATATTTCCTTGTTTATACAAATAGCGGTGTAGTTATTTCCATGCTTATACAGATAGCGGTGTAGATATTTCCTTGTTTATACAAATAGCGGTGTAGTTATTTCCATGTTTATACAGATCATGGTGTAGATATTTCCTTGTTTATACAAATAGTGGTGCAGTTATTTCCATGTTTATACAGATAGCGGTATAGATATTTCCATGTATATACAGATGGCTGTGTAGATATTTCCATGTTTATACAGATGGCTGTGTAGATATTTCCATGTTTATACAGATGAGTTCGTAGGTATTTCCATGTTTATACAGGTGGCGGTGTAGATATTTCCATGTTTATAGAGATAGCCTTGTAGATATTTCCATGTTTATACAGATAGCGGTGTAGATATTTCCATGTTTATACAGATCGTGGTTTAGATATTTCCATGTTTATACAGATCGCAGTGTAGATATTTCCATGTTTATACAGATAGCGGAGAAGATATTTCCATGTTTTTACAGATATCGGTGTAGATATTTCCATGTTTACACAGATTGCGGTGTAGATAATTCCATCTTTCTACAGATGGTATTGTAGATATTTCCATGTTTTTACTGATGGCGGCATAGATATTTCCATGGACATGCAGATGGCTGTGTAGATATTTCCATGTTTATGCAGATAGCGGTGTAGATTTTCCATGTTTACACAGCGGGTGGTGTAGGTATTTCCGTGTTTATACACATGGCGGACTAGATACTTCCATCTTTATGGAGATGGCAGTTTAGATATTTTCATGTTATAGAGATGGCGGTGTAGATGTTTCCATATTTATAGAGATAGCGGTGTAGATATTTCCTTCTTTCTACAGTTGGCAGTGTAGTTATTTCCATGTTTATACAGATGGCGGTGTAGATATTTCCATATTTATACAGATGTCTGTGCAGATATTTCCATGTGTATACAGATGGCATTGTAGGTATTTCCATGTTTATACAGATGGTGATGTAGATATTTCCATGTTTATTCAGATGACTGTGTAGATATTTCCATGTTTTTACAGATGGCAGTGTAGCTATTTCAATGTTTATAGAGATGGCGCTGTAGATATTTCCATGTTTATACTGATAACGGTGGAGATATGTTCATGTTTATACAGACAGCAGTGGAGATATTTCCATCTTTATACACATAGCGGTGTACATATTTCCGTGTTTATAGAGACAGCGGTGTAGGTATTTCCATGTTTATACAGATAGCGGTGCAGATATTTCCATGTTTATGCAGATGCCTATGCAGATATTTCCATATTTATATAGAGGGCTGTGTAGATATTCCTATGTTTATACAGATGGCAGTGTAGATATTTCCATGTTCCTACACATGACTGTGTAGGTATTTCCATGTTTATACAGATGGTTTTGTAGATATTTCCATGTTTATAGAGATAGCGGTGCAGATATTTCCTTGTTTATACAGATAGCGGTGTATATATTTCCATGTTTATACAGATCGTGGTGTAGATATTTCCATGTTTATACAGATATCGGTGTAGATATTTCCATGTTTATACAGACCGCAGTGTAGATATTTCCATGTTTATAGAGATAGCAGTGTAGATATTTCCATGTTTGTACAGATGGCGGTGTTGATGTTTCCATCTATACACAGATTGCCGTGTAGGTATTTCTGTGTGTATACAGATGGCATTGTAGATATTTCCATGTTTATACAGATGGTGGTGAAGATATTTCCATGTTCACACAGATGACTGTATAGGTATTTCCATGTTTATACAGATGGCGGTGTAAATATTTCCATGTTTATACAGATCACGGTGTAGATATTTCCATGTTTATAGAGATAGCGGTGTAGATATTTCCATGTTTATAAAGATAGCGGTGTAGATATTTCCATGTTTGTACAGACCGTGGTGTAGATATTTCCATGTTTATACAGATAGCGGTGCAGATATTTCCATGTTTGTACAGATGGCGGTGTTGATATTTCCATCTATACTCAGATGACCGTGTAGATATTTCCATGTTTATACAGATGGTGGCGCAGATATTTCCATGGATATGTAGATGGCGGTGTAGATATTTCCATGTTTATACAGATAGCGGTGTAGTTATTTTCATGTTCATATAGATAGCGGTGTAGATATTTCCATGTATGTACACATGGCAGTGTAGTTATTTCCATGTTTATACAGATGATGGTGTAGATATTTCCATGTTTAAACAGATAACTTTCGAAGTATTTCCATGTTTATACTGACGGCAGTGTAGATATTTCGATGTTTATAGAGATAGCAGTGGAGATATTTCCACGTTTATACAGGTAGCGGTGTAGATATTTCACTGTTTGTACTGATCGTGGTGTAGATATTTCGATGTTTATAGAGATGGCGGTGTAGATATTTCAATGTTCATAGAGATAGCGGTGTTGATTTTTCCATGTTTATAGAGATAGCGGTGTGGATATTTCCATGTTTATACAGATATGTGTGTAGATATTTCCATGGTTATACAGATGGCGGTGTAGATATTTCCATGTTTATACAGATCACGGTGTGGATATTTCCTTGTTTATACAAATAGCGGTGTAGTTATTTCCATGTTTATACAGATAGCGGTGTAGATATTTTCATGTATATACAGATGGCTGTGTAGATATTTCCATGTTTATACAGATGGCTGTGTAGGTATTTCCATGTTTATTCAGATGACTTTGTAGGTATTTCCATGTTTATACAGATGGCAGTGTAGATGTTTCCATGTTTATAGAGATAGCTGTGTAGATATTTCCATGTTTATACAGTTGGCGGTGTAGATATTTCCATGTTTATATAGATGGTGGTGTAGATATTACCATGTTTATACAGATCGCGGTGTAGACATTTCCATGTTTATACAGATCGTGGTGAAGATATATCCATGTTTATACAGATCGCGGTGTAGGTATTTCCATGTTTATACAGATCGCGGTGTAGATATTTCCTTGTTTATACAGATAGCGGTGTAGATATTTCCATGTTTATACAGATAGCGGTGTAGATATTTCCATGTTTATAGAGATAGCGGTGTAGGTATTTCCATGTTTATAGACATAGCGGTGTAGATACTTCCATGTTTATATAGATGGTGTTGTAAATATTTCCATGTTTATACCGATAGCGGTGTTGGTATTTCCACGTTTATACAGATAGCGATGTAGATATTTCCGTGTTTCTACAGCTCGCGGTGCAGATATTTATATCTTTACACAGAAGGCATTGTATATATTTCCTTATTCACACAGATGGCTGTGTAGATGTTTCCATATTTATACAGATGGCGGAGTAGTTCCATGTTTATGGATATGGCAGTGTAGATATTTTCATGTTTATAGAGATGGCGGTGTAGTTATTTCCATGTTTATAGAGATAGCAGTGTAGATATTTATATGTTTATACAGATGGCTGTGTAGATATTTCCATGTGTATACAGATGGCATTGTAGATATTTCCATGTTTATACAGATGACTCTATACGTATTTCCATGTTTTTACAGATGGTAGTGCAGATATTTCCATGTTTATAGAGATAGCTTTGTAGATATTTCCATGTTTGTACAGACGGCGGTGTTGATATTTCCATCTATACACAGATGGCCGTGTAGGTATTTCCATGTTTATACTGATGGCGGCGTAGATATTTCCATGGACATGCAGATGGCTGTGTGGATATTTCCATGTTTATGCAGATAGCGGTGTAGATATTTCCATGTTTACACAGAGGGTGGTGTAGGTATTTCCGTGTTTATACACATGGCGGAGTAGATACTTCCATCTTTATGGAGATGGCAGTGTAGATATTTTCATGTTTATAGAGATGGCGGTGTAGATATTTCCATGTTTATAGAGTTGGCGGTGTAGATATTTCCATGTTTATACAGACCGCAGTGTAGATATTTCCATGTTTATAGAGATGGCAGTGTGGATATTTCCATGTTTATACAGTTAGGGGTGTAGATATCTCCATGTTTATAGAGATGGCGGTGAAGTTATTTCCATGTTTATACAGATCACAGTGTAGATATTTCCTTGTTTATAAAAATAGCGGTGTAGTTATTTCCATGTTTATACAGATAGCGGTGTAGATATTTCCATGTATATACAGATGGCTGTGTAGATATTTCCATGTTTATACAGATGGCTTTGTAGATATTTCCATGTTTATACAGATGACTTCGTAGGTATCTCCATGTTTATACAGATGGCGGTGTAGATATTTCCATGTTTATAGAGATAGCTGTGTAGATATTTCCATGTTTATAAAGGTAGCGGTGTAGATATTTCCATGTTAATACAGATCGCGGTGTAGATATTTCCATGTTTATACAGATAGCGGTGTAGATATTTCCATGTTTATACAGATAGCGGTGTAGATATTTCCATATTTTTACAGATATCGGTGTAGATATTTCCATGTTTACACAGATTGCGGTGTAGATATTTCCATCTTTCTACAGATGGCATTGTAGATATATCCATGTTTATACAGATGGCGGTGTAGATATTTCCATGTTTATATAGATGGTGGTGTAGATATTACCATGTTCATACAGATTGCGGTGTAGATATTTCCAGGTTTATACAGATCGTATTGAAGATATTTCCATGTTTATACAGATCGCGGTGTAGATATTTCCATGTTTATACAGATAGCGGTGTAGATATTTCCATGTTTATATAGATAGCGGTGTAGGTATTTCCATGTTTATAGACATAGCGGTGTAGATATTTCCATGTTTATATAGATGGCGTTGTAGATATTTCCATGTTTATACCGATAGCGGTGTTGCTGTTTCCACGTTTATGCAGATAGCGATGTAGATATTTCCATGTTTATACAGCTCGCGGTGCAGATATTTAAATCTTTATACAGATTGCATTGTAGATATTTCCTTATTCACACAGATGGCGGTGTAGATGTTTCCATGTTTACGCAGATGGTGTAGTTAGTTCCATGTTCATGGAGATGGCAGTGTAGATATTTTCATGTTTATACAGATGGCGGTGTAGATATTTCCATGTTTATAGAGATAGCAGTGTAGATATTTACATGTTTATACAGATGGCTGTGTAGATATTTCCATGTGTATACAGATGGCATTGTAGATATTTCCATGTTTATACAGATGACTGTATAGGTATTTCCATGTTTTTTCAGATGGCAGTGCAGATATTTCCATGTTTATAGAGATAGCGGTGTAGATATTTCCATGTTTGTACAGATGGCGATGTTGATATTTCCATCAATACACAGATGGCCGTGTAAATATTTCCATGTTTATACAGATGGCGGCGTAGATATTTCCATGGACGTGCAGATGGCGGTGTAGATATTTCCATGTTTATACAGATAGCGGTGTAGATATTTCCATGTTTACACAGATGGTGGTGTAGATATTTCCGTGTTTATACAGATAACGGTGGAGATATTTCCATGTTTATACAGACAGCAGTGGAGATATTTCCATGTTTATACACATAGCGATGTACATATTTCCATGTTTATAGAGACAGCGGTTTAGGTATTTCCATGTTCATACAGATAGCGGTGCAGATATTGCCATGTTTATACAGATGCCTATGCAGATATTTCCATATTTATACAGAGGGCTGTGTAGATATTTCTAAGTTTATACAGTCGGCAGTGTAGACATTTCCATGTTCCTACACATGACTGTGTATGTATTTCCATGTTTATACAGATGGCTTTGTAGATATTTCCATGTTTATAGAGATAGCAGTGCAGATATTTCCATGTTTATACAGATAGCGGTGTATATATTTCCATGTTTATACAGATAGTGGTGTAGATATTTCCATGTTTATACAGATACCGGTGTAGATATTTCCATGTTTATACAGACCGCAGTGTAGATATTTCCATGTTTATAGAGATAGCGGTGTGGATATTTCCATGTTTATACAGTTAGGGGTGTAGATATTTCCATGTTTATAGAGATGGCGGTGAAGATATTTCCATGTTTATACAGATCACAGTGTAGATATTTCCCTGTTTATACAAATAGCGGTGTAGTTATTTCCATGTTTATACAGATAGCGGTGTAGATATTTCCATGTATATACAGATGGCTGTGTAGATATTTCCATGTTTATACACATGGCTTTGTAGATATTTCCATGTTTATACCGATGACTTCGTAGGTATCTCCATGTTTATACAGATGGCGGTGTAGATATTTCCATGTTTATAGAGATAGCTGTGTAGATATTTCCATGTTTATACAGATAGCGGTGTAGATATTTCCCTGTTTATACAGATCGCGGTGTAGATATTTCCATGTTTATACAGATAGCGGTGTAGATGTTTCCATGTTTATACAGATAGCGGTGTAGATATTTCCATATTTTTACAGATATCGGTGTAGATATTTCCATGTTTACACAGATTGCGGTGTAGATATTTCCATCTTTCTACAGATGGCATTGTAGATATATCCATGTTTATACAGATGGCGGTGTAGATATTTCCATGTTTATATAGATGGTGGTGTAGATATTACCATGTTTATACAGATAGCGGTGTAGATATTACCATGTTTATACAGATTGCGGTGTAGATATTTCCAGGTTTATACAAATCGTATTGAAGATATTTCCATGTTTAGACAGATCGCGGTGTAGATATTTCCATGTTTATATAGATAGCGGTGTAGATATTTCCATGTTTATAGAGATAGCGGTGTAGGTATTTCCATGTTTATAGACATAGCGGTGTAGATATTTCCATGTTTATATTGATGGCGTTGTAGATATTTCCATCTTTATACCGATAACGGTGTTGGTGTTTCCACGTTTATACAGATAGCGATGTAGATATTTCCATGTTTATACAGCTCGCGGTGCAGATATTTATATCTTTATACAGATGGCATTGTAGATATTTCCTTATTCACACAGATGGCGGTGTAGATGTTTCCATGTTTACGCAGATGGTGGAGTAGTTAGTTCCATGTTCATGGAGATGGCAGTGTAGATATTTTCATGTTTATACAGATGGCGGTGTAGATATTTCCATGTTTATAGAGATAGCAGTGTAGATATTTACATGTTTATACAGATGGCTGTGTAGATATTTCCATGTGTATACAGATGGCATTGTAGATATTTCCATGTTTATACAGATGACTGTATAGGTATTTCCATGTTTTTTCAGATGGCAGTGCAGATATTTCCATGTTTATAGAGATAGCGGTGTAGATATTTCCATGTTTGTACAGATGGCGATGTTGATATTTCCATCTATACACAGATGGCCGTGTAGATATTTCCATGTTTATACAGATGGCGGCGTAGATATTTCCATGGACGTGCAGATGGCGGTGTAGATATTTCCATGTTTATACAGATAGCGGTGTAGATATTTCCATGTTTACACAGATGGTGGTGTAGATATTTCCGTGTTTATACAGATAACGGTGGAGATATTTCCATGTTTATACAGACAGCAGTGGAGATATTTCCATGTTTATACACATAGCGCTGTACATATTTCCATGTTTATAGAGACAGCGGTTTAGTTATTTCCATGTTTATACAGATAGCGGTGCAGATATTTCCATGTTTATACAGATGCCTATGCAGATATTTCCATATTTATACAGAGGGCTGTGTAGATATTTCTAAGTTTATACAGTCGGCAGTGTACATATTTCCATGTTCCTACACATGACTGTGTAGGTATTTCCATGTTTATACAGATGGCTTTGTAGATATTTCCATGTTTATAGAGATAGCAGTGCAGATATTTCCATGTTTATACAGATAGCTGTGTATATATTTCCATGTTTATACAGATAGTGGTGTAGATATTTCCATGTTTATACAGATACCGGTGTAGATATTTCCATGTTTATACAGACCGCAGTGTAGATATTTCCATGTTTATAGAGATAGCGGTGTGGATATTTCCATGTTTATACAGTTAGGGGTGTAGATATTTCCATGTTTATAGAGATGGCGGTGAAGATATTTCCATGTTTATACAGATCACAGTGTAGATATTTCCTTGTTTATACAAATAGCGGTGTAGTTATTTCCATGTTTATACAGATAGCGGTGTAGTTATTTCCATGTATATACAGATGGCTGTGTAGATATTTCCATGTTTATACAGATGGCTTTGTAGATATTTCCATGTTTATACCGATGACTTCGTAGGTATCTCCATGTTTATACAGATGGCGGTGTAGATATTTCCATGTTTATACAGATAGCTGTGTAGATATTTCCATGTTTATACAGATAGCGGTGTAGATATTTCCATGTTTATACAGATCGCGGTGTAGATATTTCCATGTTTATACAGATAGCGGTGTAGATATTTCCATATTTTTACAGATATCGGTGTAGATATTTCCATGTTTACACAGATTGCGGTGTAGTTATTTCCATCTTTCTACAGATGGCATTGTAGATATTTCCATGTTTATACAGATGGCGGTGTAGATATTTCCATGTTTATATAGATGTTGGTGTAGATATTACCATGTTTATACAGATAGCGGTGTAGATATTACCATGTTTATACAGATAGCGGTGTAGATATTTCCATGTTTATACAGATCGTATTGAAGATATTTCCATGTTTATACAGATCGCGGTGTGGATATTTCCATGTTTATACAGATCACGGTGTAGATATTTCCATGTTTATACAGAGAGAAGTGTAGATATTTCCATGTTTATACAGATAGCGGTGTAGATATTTCCATGTTTATACAGATAGCGGTGTAGATATTTCCATGTTTATAGAGATAGCGGTGTAGGTATTTCCAAGTTTATAGACATAGCGGTGTAGATATTTCCATGTTTATATAGATGGCGTTGTAGATATTTCCATGTTTATACCGATAGCGGTGTTGGTGTTTCCATGTTTATACAGATAGCGATGTAGATATTTCCATGTTTATACTGCTCGCGGTGCAGATATTTATATCTTTATACAGATGGCATTGTAGTTATTTCCTTATTCACACAGATGGCGGTGTAGATGTTTCCATGTTTATACAGATGGTGGAGTAGATAGTTCCATGTTCATGGAGATGGCAGTGTAGATATTTTCATGTTTATACAGATGGCGGTGTAGATATTTCCATGTTTATAGAGATAGCAGTGTAGATATTTACATGTTTATACAGATGGCTGTGTAGATATTTCCATGTGTATACAGATGGCATTGTAGATATTTCCATGTTTATACAGATGACTGTATAGGTATTTCCATGTTTTTACAGATGGCAGTGCAGATATTTCCATGTTTATAGAGATAGCAGTGTAGATATTTCCATGTTTGTACAGATGGCGATGTTGATATTTCCATCTATACACAGATGGCCGTGTAGATATTTCCATGTTTATACAGATGGCGGCGTAGATATTTCCATGGACGTGCAGATGGCGGTGTAGATATTTCCATGTTTATACAGATAGCGGTGTAGATATTTCCATGTTTACACAGATGGTGTTGTAGATATTTCCGTGTTTATACACATGGCGGAGTAGATACTTCCATCTTTATGGAGATGGCAGTGTAGATATTTTCATGTTTATAGAGATGGCGGTGTACATATTTCCATATTTATAGAGATAGTGGTGTAGATATATTCATCTTTCTACAGATGGCAGTGTAGATATTTCCATGTTTATACATCTGGCTGTGTAGATATTTCCATATTTATACAGATGTCTGTGTAGATATTTCCATGTGTATACAGATGGTATTGTAGCTATTTCCATGTTTATACATATGGTGGTGTAGATATTTCCATGTTTATTCCGATGACTGTGTAGATATTTCCATGTTTTTACAGATGGCAGTGTAGATATTTCAATGTTTATAGAGATGGTGCTGTAGATATTTCCATGTTTATACAGATAACGGTAGAGATATTTCCATGTTTATACAGACAGCAGTTGTGATATTTCCATGTTTATACACATAGCGGTGTACATATTTCCATGTATATAGAGACAGCGGTGTAGGTATTTCCACGTTTATACAGATAGCGGTGCAGATATTTCCATGTTTATAAAGATGCCTATGCAGATATTTCCATATTTATACAGAGGGCTGTGTAGATATTTCTAAGTTTATACAGACGGCAGTGTAGATATTTCCATGTTCCTACACATGACTGTGTAGGTATTTCCATGTTTATACAGATGGCTTTGTAGATATTTCCATGTGTATAGAGATAGCAGTGCAGATATTTCCATGTTTATACAGATAGCGGTGTATATATTTCCATGTTTATACAGATCGTGGTGTAGATATTTCCATGTTTATACAGATACCGGTGTAGATATTTCCATGTTTATACAGACCGCAGTGTAGATATTTCCATGTTTATAGAGATAGCGGTGTGGATATTTCCATGTTTATACAGTTAGGGGTGTAGATATTTCCATATTTGTAGAGATGGCAGTGAAGATATTTCCATGTTTATAGAGATCACAGTGTAGATATTTCCTTGTTTATACAAATAGCGGTGTAGTTATTTCCATATTTATACAGATAGCGGTGTAGATATTTCCATGTATATACAGATGGCTGTGTAGATATTTCCATGTTTATACAGATGGCTTTGTAGATATTTCCATGTTTATACAGATGACTTCGTAGGTATCTCCATGTTTATACAGATGGCGGTGTAGATATTTCCATGTTTATAGAGATAGCTGTGTAGATATTTCCATGTTTATACAGATAGCTGTGTAGATATTTCCATGTTTATACAGATCGTGGTGTAGATATTTCCGTGTTTATACAGATAGCGGTGTAGATATTTCCATATTTTTACAGATATTGGTGTAGATATTTCCATGTTTACTCAGATTGCGGTGTAGTTATTTCCATCTTTCTACAGATGGCATTGTAGATATTTCCATGTTTATACAGATGGCGGTGTAGATATTTCCATGTTTATATAGATGGTGGTATAGATATTACCATGTTTATACAGATAGCTGTGTAGATATTACCATGTTTATACAGATAGCGGTGTAGATATTTCCATGTTTATACAGATCGTATTGAAGATATTTCCATGTTTATACAGATCGTGGTGTAGATATTTCCATGTTTATACAGATCACGGTGTAGATATTTCCATGTTTATACAGAGAGAAGTGTAGATATTTCCATGTTTATACAGATAGCGGTGTAGATATTTCCAAGTTTATACAGATAGCGGTGTAGATATCTCCATGTTTATAGAGATAGCGGTGTAGGTATTTCCATGTTTATAGACATAGCGGTGTAGATATTTCCATGTTTATATAGATGGCGTTGTAGATATTTCCATGTTTATACCGATAGCGGTGTTGGTGTTTCCATGTTTATACAGATAGCGATGTAGATATTTCCATGTTTATACAGCTCGCGGTGCAGATATTTATATCTTTATACAGATGGCATTGTAGTTATTTCCTTATTCACACAGATGGCGGTGTAGATGTTTCCATGTTTATACAGACGGTGGAGTAGTTAGTTCCATGTTCATGGAGATGGCAGTGTAGATATTTTCATGTTTATACAGATGGCAGTGTAGATATTTCCATGTTTATAGAGATAGCAGTGTAGATATTTACATGTTTATACAGATGGCTGTGTAGATATTTCCATGTGTATACAGATGGCATTGTAGATATTTCCATGTTTATACAGATGACTGTATAGGTATTGCCATGTTTTTACAGATGGCAGTGCAGATATTTCCATGTTTATAGAGATAGCAGTGTAGATATTTCCATGTTTGTACAGATGGTGATGTTGATATTTCCATCTATACACAGATGGCCGTGTAGATATTTCCATGTTTATACAGATAACGGTGTAGATATTTCCATGTTTATACAGACAGCAGTTGTGATATTTCCATGTTTATACACATAGCGGTGTACATATTTCCATGTATATAGAGACAGCGGTGTAGGTATTTCCATGTTTATACAGATAGCGGTGTAGATATTTCCATGTTTATAGAGATAGCGGTGTAGGTATTTCCATGTTTATAGACATAGCGGTGTAGATATTTCCATGTTTATATAGATGGCGTTGTAGATATTTCCATGTTTATACCGATAGCGGTGTTGGTGTTTCCATGTTTATACAGATAGCGATGTAGATATTTCCATGTTTATACAGCTCGCGGTGCAGATATTTATATCTTTATACAGATGGCATTGTAGTTATTTCCTTATTCACACAGATGGCGGTGTAGATGTTTCCATGTTTATACAGATGGTGGAGTAGTTAGTTCCATTTTCATGGAGATGGCAGTGTAGTTATTTTCATGTTTATACAGATGGCGGTGTAGATATTTCCATGTTTATACAGATAGCGGTGTAGATATTCCCATGTTTACACAGATGGTGTTGTAGATATTTCCGTGTTTATACACTTGGCGGAGTAGATACTTTCATCTTTATGGAGATGGCAGTGTAGATATTTTCATGTTTAAAGAGATGGCGGTGTACATATTTCCATATTTATAGAGATAGTGGTGTAGATATATTCATCTTTCTACAGATGGCACTGTAGATATTTCCATGTTTATACATCTGGCTGTGTAGATATTTCCATATTTATACAGATGTCTGTGTAGATATTTCCATGTGTATACAGATGGTATTGTAGCTATTTCCATGTTTATACATATGGTGGTGTAGATATTTCCATGTTTATTCAGATGACTGTGTAGATATTTCCATGTTTTTACAGATGGCAGTGTAGATATTTCAATGTTTATAGAGATGGTGCTGTAGATATTTCCATGTTTATACAGATAACGGTGGAGATATTTCCATGTTTATACAGACTGCAGTGGAGATATTTCCATGTTTATACAAATAGCGGTGTGCATATTTCCATGTTTATAGAGACAGCGGTGTAGGTATTTCCATGTTTATACAGATAGCGGTGCAGATATTTCCATGTTTATACAGATGCCTATGCAGATATTTCCATATTTATACAAAGGACTGTGTAGATATTTCTAAGTTTATACAGACGGCAGTGTAGATACTTCCATGTTCCTACACATGACTGTGTAGGTATTTCCATGTTTATACAGATGTCTTTGTAGATATTTCCATGTTTATAGAGATAGCAGTGCAGATATTTCCATGTTTATACAGATAGCGGTGTATATATTTCCATGTTTATACAGATCGTGGTGTAGATATTTCCATGTTTATACAGATACCGGTGTAGATATTTCCATGTTTATACAGACCGCAGTGTAGATATTTCCATGTTTATAGAGATAGCGGTGTGGATATTTCCATGTTTATACAGTTAGGGGTGTAGATACTTCCATGTTTATAGAGATGGCGGTGAAGATATTTCCATGTTTATACAGATCACAGTGTAGATATTTCCTTGTTTATACAAATAGCGGTGTAGATGTTTCCATGTTTATACAGATAGCGGTGTAGATATTTCCATGTATATACAGATGGCTGTGTAGATATTTCCATGTTTATACAGATGGCGGTGTACATATTTCCATGTTCCTACACATGACTGTGTAGGTATTTCCTTGTTTATACAGATGGCTTTGTAGATATTTCCATGTTTATAGAGATAGTGGTGAAGGTATTTCCATGTTTATACAGATAGCGGTGTACATATTTCCATGTTTATACAGACCGCGGTGTAGATATTTCCATGTTTATATAGATAGCTGTGCATATATTTCCATGTTTGTACATATGGCGGTGTTGATATTTCCATCAATACACTGATGACCGTGTAGATATTTCCATGTTTATACAGATGGCGGCACAGATATTTCAATGTATATGTAGATGGCGGTGTAGATATTTCCATGTTTATACAGATAGCGGTGTAGTTATTTCCATGTTTATATAGATAGCGGTGTAGATATTTCCACGTTTATACAGATGGCGGTGTAGATATTTCCACGATTATACAGATGGCGGTGTAGATATTTCGATGTTTATAGAGATAGCGGTGGAGGTATTTCCATGTTTATGCAGATAGCGGTGTAGATATTTCCATGTTTATACTGATCGTGGTGTGGATATTTCCATGTTTATAGAGATGCCAGTGTAGATATTTCCATGTTCATAGAGATAGCGGTGTTGATTTTTCCATGTTTATAGAGATAGGGGTGTGGATATTTCCATGTTTATACAGATAGGGGTGTAGATATTTCCATGTTTATAGAGATAGCGGTCTAGATATTTCCATGTTTATACAGATCACGGTGTAGATATTTCCATGTTTATACAGATCGCAGTGTAGATATTTCCATGTTTATACAGATAGCGGTGTAGATATTTCCATGTTTATACAGATGGCCGTGTAGATGTTTCCATGTTTATAGAGATGGCATTGTAGATATTTCCATGTTTATAGAGATAGCGGTGTACATATGTCCATGTTCATAGTGATAGCAGTGAGGATATTTCCATGTTTATACAGATAGCAGTGCAGATATTTCCACTGTTATAGAGATAGTGGTTTAGATATTTCATATTTATACAGATAGCGGTGTAGATATTTCCATGTTTATACAGATTGTGGTGTAGATATTTCCATGTTTATACAGATAGCGCTGTAGATATTCCCACGTTTATACACGTGGCGGTGTAGATTATTCCATCTGTCTACAAATGGCTGTGTAGTTATTTCCATGTTTATAGAGATGGCGGTGTAGATATTTCCATGTTTATATAGATGGCAATGTAGATATTTTCTTGTTTATGTAGATGGCGTTGTAGATACCTCCATGTGTAAAGAGATGGCGGTGTGTATATTTCCATGTTGATGGAGATAGCGGTGTAGATATTTCCATGTTTCTACAGATGACTGTGTAGATATTTCCATGTTTGTACAGATGGCAGTGTACATATTTCCATGTTTATAGAGATAGCGGTGTAGATTTTTTCATGTTTATACAGATTGCGGTGGAGATATGTCCATGTTTATACAGATAGCAATGGAGATATTTCCACGTTAATACACATAGCGGTGTAGATATTTCCATGTTTATACAGATAGCGGTGTAGATATTTCCATGTTTATACAGATGGCTGTGCCGATATTTCCATGTTTATACAGAGTTCTCTGTAGATATTTCCATGTGTATAGAGATAGCAGTGCAGATATTTCCATGTTTATACAGATAGCGGTGTATATATTTCCATGTTTATACAGATCGTGGTGTAGATATTTCCATGTTTATACAGATACCGGTGTAGATATTTCCATGTTTATACAGACCGCAGTGTAGATATTTCCATGTTTATAGAGATAGCGGTGTGGATATTTCCATGTTTATACAGTTAGGGGTGTAGATATTTCCATATTTGTAGAGATGGCAGTGAAGATATTTCCATGTTTATAGAGATCACAGTGTAGATATTTCCTTGTTTATACAAATAGCGGTGTAGTTATTTCCATATTTATACAGATAGCGGTGTAGATATTTCCATGTATATACAGATGGCTGTGTAGATATTTCCATGTTTATACAGATGGCTTTGTAGATATTTCCATGTTTATACAGATGACTTCGTAGGTATCTCCATGTTTATACAGATGGCGGTGTAGATATTTCCATGTTTATAGAGATAGCTGTGTAGATATTTCCATGTTTATACAGATAGCTGTGTAGATATTTCCATGTTTATACAGATCGTGGTGTAGATATTTCCGTGTTTATACAGATAGCGGTGTAGATATTTCCATATTTTTACAGATATTGGTGTAGATATTTCCATGTTTACTCAGATTGCGGTGTAGTTATTTCCATCTTTCTACAGATGGCATTGTAGATATTTCCATGTTTATACAGATGGCGGTGTAGATATTTCCATGTTTATATAGATGGTGGTATAGATATTACCATGTTTATACAGATAGCTGTGTAGATATTACCATGTTTATACAGATAGCGGTGTAGATATTTCCATGTTTATACAGATCGTATTGAAGATATTTCCATGTTTATACAGATCGTGGTGTAGATATTTCCATGTTTATACAGATCACGGTGTAGATATTTCCATGTTTATACAGAGAGAAGTGTAGATATTTCCATGTTTATACAGATAGCGGTGTAGATATTTCCAAGTTTATACAGATAGCGGTGTAGATATCTCCATGTTTATAGAGATAGCGGTGTAGGTATTTCCATGTTTATAGACATAGCGGTGTAGATATTTCCATGTTTATATAGATGGCGTTGTAGATATTTCCATGTTTATACCGATAGCGGTGTTGGTGTTTCCATGTTTATACAGATAGCGATGTAGATATTTCCATGTTTATACAGCTCGCGGTGCAGATATTTATATCTTTATACAGATGGCATTGTAGTTATTTCCTTATTCACACAGATGGCGGTGTAGATGTTTCCATGTTTATACAGACGGTGGAGTAGTTAGTTCCATGTTCATGGAGATGGCAGTGTAGATATTTTCATGTTTATACAGATGGCAGTGTAGATATTTCCATGTTTATAGAGATAGCAGTGTAGATATTTACATGTTTATACAGATGGCTGTGTAGATATTTCCATGTGTATACAGATGGCATTGTAGATATTTCCATGTTTATACAGATGACTGTATAGGTATTGCCATGTTTTTACAGATGGCAGTGCAGATATTTCCATGTTTATAGAGATAGCAGTGTAGATATTTCCATGTTTGTACAGATGGTGATGTTGATATTTCCATCTATACACAGATGGCCGTGTAGATATTTCCATGTTTATACAGATAACGGTGTAGATATTTCCATGTTTATACAGACAGCAGTTGTGATATTTCCATGTTTATACACATAGCGGTGTACATATTTCCATGTATATAGAGACAGCGGTGTAGGTATTTCCATGTTTATACAGATAGCGGTGTAGATATTTCCATGTTTATAGAGATAGCGGTGTAGGTATTTCCATGTTTATAGACATAGCGGTGTAGATATTTCCATGTTTATATAGATGGCGTTGTAGATATTTCCATGTTTATACCGATAGCGGTGTTGGTGTTTCCATGTTTATACAGATAGCGATGTAGATATTTCCATGTTTATACAGCTCGCGGTGCAGATATTTATATCTTTATACAGATGGCATTGTAGTTATTTCCTTATTCACACAGATGGCGGTGTAGATGTTTCCATGTTTATACAGATGGTGGAGTAGTTAGTTCCATTTTCATGGAGATGGCAGTGTAGTTATTTTCATGTTTATACAGATGGCGGTGTAGATATTTCCATGTTTATACAGATAGCGGTGTAGATATTCCCATGTTTACACAGATGGTGTTGTAGATATTTCCGTGTTTATACACTTGGCGGAGTAGATACTTTCATCTTTATGGAGATGGCAGTGTAGATATTTTCATGTTTAAAGAGATGGCGGTGTACATATTTCCATATTTATAGAGATAGTGGTGTAGATATATTCATCTTTCTACAGATGGCACTGTAGATATTTCCATGTTTATACATCTGGCTGTGTAGATATTTCCATATTTATACAGATGTCTGTGTAGATATTTCCATGTGTATACAGATGGTATTGTAGCTATTTCCATGTTTATACATATGGTGGTGTAGATATTTCCATGTTTATTCAGATGACTGTGTAGATATTTCCATGTTTTTACAGATGGCAGTGTAGATATTTCAATGTTTATAGAGATGGTGCTGTAGATATTTCCATGTTTATACAGATAACGGTGGAGATATTTCCATGTTTATACAGACTGCAGTGGAGATATTTCCATGTTTATACAAATAGCGGTGTGCATATTTCCATGTTTATAGAGACAGCGGTGTAGGTATTTCCATGTTTATACAGATAGCGGTGCAGATATTTCCATGTTTATACAGATGCCTATGCAGATATTTCCATATTTATACAAAGGACTGTGTAGATATTTCTAAGTTTATACAGACGGCAGTGTAGATACTTCCATGTTCCTACACATGACTGTGTAGGTATTTCCATGTTTATACAGATGTCTTTGTAGATATTTCCATGTTTATAGAGATAGCAGTGCAGATATTTCCATGTTTATACAGATAGCGGTGTATATATTTCCATGTTTATACAGATCGTGGTGTAGATATTTCCATGTTTATACAGATACCGGTGTAGATATTTCCATGTTTATACAGACCGCAGTGTAGATATTTCCATGTTTATAGAGATAGCGGTGTGGATATTTCCATGTTTATACAGTTAGGGGTGTAGATACTTCCATGTTTATAGAGATGGCGGTGAAGATATTTCCATGTTTATACAGATCACAGTGTAGATATTTCCTTGTTTATACAAATAGCGGTGTAGATGTTTCCATGTTTATACAGATAGCGGTGTAGATATTTCCATGTATATACAGATGGCTGTGTAGATATTTCCATGTTTATACAGATGGCGGTGTACATATTTCCATGTTCCTACACATGACTGTGTAGGTATTTCCTTGTTTATACAGATGGCTTTGTAGATATTTCCATGTTTATAGAGATAGTGGTGAAGGTATTTCCATGTTTATACAGATAGCGGTGTACATATTTCCATGTTTATACAGACCGCGGTGTAGATATTTCCATGTTTATATAGATAGCTGTGCATATATTTCCATGTTTGTACATATGGCGGTGTTGATATTTCCATCAATACACTGATGACCGTGTAGATATTTCCATGTTTATACAGATGGCGGCACAGATATTTCAATGTATATGTAGATGGCGGTGTAGATATTTCCATGTTTATACAGATAGCGGTGTAGTTATTTCCATGTTTATATAGATAGCGGTGTAGATATTTCCACGTTTATACAGATGGCGGTGTAGATATTTCCACGATTATACAGATGGCGGTGTAGATATTTCGATGTTTATAGAGATAGCGGTGGAGGTATTTCCATGTTTATGCAGATAGCGGTGTAGATATTTCCATGTTTATACTGATCGTGGTGTGGATATTTCCATGTTTATAGAGATGCCAGTGTAGATATTTCCATGTTCATAGAGATAGCGGTGTTGATTTTTCCATGTTTATAGAGATAGGGGTGTGGATATTTCCATGTTTATACAGATAGGGGTGTAGATATTTCCATGTTTATAGAGATAGCGGTCTAGATATTTCCATGTTTATACAGATCACGGTGTAGATATTTCCATGTTTATACAGATCGCAGTGTAGATATTTCCATGTTTATACAGATAGCGGTGTAGATATTTCCATGTTTATACAGATGGCCGTGTAGATGTTTCCATGTTTATAGAGATGGCATTGTAGATATTTCCATGTTTATAGAGATAGCGGTGTACATATGTCCATGTTCATAGTGATAGCAGTGAGGATATTTCCATGTTTATACAGATAGCAGTGCAGATATTTCCACTGTTATAGAGATAGTGGTTTAGATATTTCATATTTATACAGATAGCGGTGTAGATATTTCCATGTTTATACAGATTGTGGTGTAGATATTTCCATGTTTATACAGATAGCGCTGTAGATATTCCCACGTTTATACACGTGGCGGTGTAGATTATTCCATCTGTCTACAAATGGCTGTGTAGTTATTTCCATGTTTATAGAGATGGCGGTGTAGATATTTCCATGTTTATATAGATGGCAATGTAGATATTTTCTTGTTTATGTAGATGGCGTTGTAGATACCTCCATGTGTAAAGAGATGGCGGTGTGTATATTTCCATGTTGATGGAGATAGCGGTGTAGATATTTCCATGTTTCTACAGATGACTGTGTAGATATTTCCATGTTTGTACAGATGGCAGTGTACATATTTCCATGTTTATAGAGATAGCGGTGTAGATTTTTTCATGTTTATACAGATTGCGGTGGAGATATGTCCATGTTTATACAGATAGCAATGGAGATATTTCCACGTTAATACACATAGCGGTGTAGATATTTCCATGTTTATACAGATAGCGGTGTAGATATTTCCATGTTTATACAGATGGCTGTGCCGATATTTCCATGTTTATACAGAGTTCTCTGTAGATATTTCCATGTTTATATAGATGACAGTGTAGATATTTCCAGGTATATACAGATGGCTGTGTAGATATTTCCATGTTAATACAGATGGCGGTGTAGATGTTTCCATGTTTATAGAGATAGCGGTGTAGATATTTCCATGTTCATAGAGATAGCAGTTTAAATATTTCCATCTTTATACAGATAGTGGTGTAGACATTTCCATGTTTATACAGATGGCGGTGTAGATACAGCCATGTTTCTGAAGATGGCAGTGTAGATATTTTCTTGTTGACATAGATGGCGGTATAGATATTTCCATGTTTACAGAAATTGTAGTGTAGATATTTCCATGTTTTTAGTGCAAGTGGTGTAGGTATTTCCATGTTTATAGAGATAGCGGTGTAGACATTTCCATATTTATACAGGTAGCGGTGTAGGTATTTCCATGTTTATACAGATGACGGTGTAGATATTACCAAGTTTCTAAAGATGGCGGTGTAGATATTTCCTTGTTTATACAGATCGCGGTTTAGATATTTCCATGGTTATACAGATAGCGGTGTAGATATTTCCATGTTTATACAGATAGCGGTGTAGGTATTTCCATGTTTATACAGATAGTGGTGGAGATATTTCCCTGTTTATACATATATCGATGTAGATATTTCCATGTTTACACAGATAGCGGTGTAGATATTTCCATGTTTATAGAGATAGCGGTGTAGATATTTCCATGTTTATACAGATGGCTCTGTAGATATTTACATGTGTATACAGATGGCAGTGTATATATTTCCATGTTTATACATATAGCGGTGTAGATATTTCCATGTTTACAGATATAGCGGTAAAGATATTTCCATCTTTGCTCAGTTTGCGGTGTAGACATTGCAAACTTTACACAGATAGCGGTGTAGATATTTCCAAGTTTACACAGATACCTGTGTCGATATTTCCATGTTTACAGAGATATCATTGTAGATATTTCCATGTTTATACAGATAGCGGTGTAGTTATTTACATGTTGATACAGATAGCGGTGTAGAGATTTTCAGGGTTATGCAGATAGTGGTGTAGATATTTCCACTTTTTACAGATAGCTGTGTAGATATTTCCCTGTTTACACAGATAGCGTTGTAAAAATTTCCATGTTTACACAGATAGTGTTGTAGATATTCCCATGCTTACACAGATTGCGGTGTAGATATTTCCAAGTTTACACAGATAGCTGTCTAGATATTTCCATGTTTACACAGATAGCGTTGTCGATATTTCATTGTTTATAGAGATAGCGGTGTATGTATTTCCATGTTTTTAAAGATACCGGTGCAGTTATTTCCGTGTTTATAAAGATAGCGATGGAGATATTTCCATGTTTATACAGATAGCGGTGTAAAAATTTCCATGTTTATACAGATAGCGGTGTAGTTATTTCCATGTTTTTACAGATAGCGGTGTAGATATTTCCATGTTTATAGAGACTGCAGTGTAGATATTTCCATCTTTGCACAGATTGCTGTGTAGATATTTCCATGTTTATACAGATTGCGGTGTAGTTATTTCCATGTTGATATAGATAGCGGTGTAGATATTTCCATGTATATGCAGGTAGCGGTGTAGAAATTCCCATGTTTATACAGATCGCTTTGTAGATATTTCCATCTTTCTACAGATGTCAGTGTAGATATTTCCAAGTTTATACAGATGTCTGTGTATATATTTCCATGTTTATGCAGATGGCGGTGTAGATGTCTCCAAGTTTATAGAGATGGCGGTGTAGATATTTCTATGTTTATAGAGATTGCGGTGTAAATATTTCCATGTTTATAGAGATGGTGGTGTGAGTATTTTCATGTTTATAGAGATAGCGGTGTAGATATTTCCATGTATATACAGATAGCGGTGTTGCTACTTCCATGTTTATACAGATAGCGGTGTAGATATTTCCATGTTTATACTGATCGCGGTGTAGATATTTCCATCTTTATACAGATGGGAGTGGAGATATTTCCATGTTTATACAGATAGCGGTGTAGATATTTCCATGTCTATAGAGATATCGGCGTAGGTATTTCCATATTTATACAGATTGCGGTATAGATATTTCCATCTTTCTACAGATAGCGGTGTAGATATTTCCATGTTTATACAGACCGCGGTGAAGATATTTCCATGTTTATACAGATCGCGGTGTAGATATTTCCATGTTTATACAGATCGCGGTGTAGATGTTTCCATGTTTATACAGATAGCGGTGTAGATATTTCCATGTTTATATAGATCGCGGTGTAGATATTTCCATGTTTATACAGATCGCGGTGCAGATATTTCCATGTTTATAGAGATAGCGGTGTAGGTATTTCCATGTTTATAGACATAGCGGTGAAGATATTTCCATGTTAATATAGATGGCGTTGTAGATATTTCCATGTTTATACTGATAGCGGTGTTGGTATTTCCACGTTTATACAGATAGCGATGTAGATATATCCATGTTTATACAGCTCGCGGTGCAGATATTTATATCTTTATACAGATGGCATTGTAGATATTTCCTTATTCACACAGATGGCGGTGTAGATGTTTCCATGTTTATACAGATGGCGGAGTAGTTAGTTCCATGTTTATGGAGATGGCAGTGTAGATATTTTCATGTTTATAGAGATGGCGGTGTAGATATTTCCATGTTTTTAGAGATAGCAGTGTAGATATTTACATGTTTATACAGATGTTTGTGTCGATATTTCCATGTGTATACAGATGGCATTGTAGGTATTTCCATGTTTATACAGATGACTGTATAGGTATTTCCATGTTTTACAGATGGCAGTGCAGATATTTCCATGTTTATAGAGATAGCGGTGTAGATATTTCCATGTTTGTACAGATGGCGTTGTTGATATTTCCATCTATACACAGATGGCCGTGTAGATATTTCCATGTTTATACAGATGGCGGCGTAGATATTTCCAGGGACATGCAGATGGCGGTGTAGGTATTTCCATGTTTATACACATAGCGGTGTAGATATTTCCATGTTTACACAGATGGTGGTGTAGGTATTTCCGTGTTTATACACATGGCGGAGTAGATACTTCCATCTTTATGGAGATGGCAGTGTAGATATTTTCATGTTTATAGAGATGGCGGTGTAGATATTTCCATATTTAAAGAGATAGCGGTTTAGATATTTCCATCTTTCTACAGATGGCAGTGTAGATATTTCCATATTTATACAGATGTCTGTGTAGATATTTCCATGTGTATACAGATGGTAATGAAGGTATTTCCATGTTTATACAGACGGTGGTGTAGATATTTCCATGTTTATTCAGATGACTGTGTAGATATTTCCATATTTTTACAGATGGCAGTGTAGATATTTCAATGATTATAGAGAAGGCGCTGTAGATATTTACATGCTTATAGAGATCTCGGTGTAGATATTTCCATGTTTATACAGATAGCGGTGTAGAGATTTCATGTTTTTACAGATATTGGTGTAGATATTTCCATGTTTACACAGATTGCTGTGTAGATATTTCCATCTTTCTACAGATGGCATTGTAGATATTTCCATGTTTATACAGATGGCGGTGTAGATATTTCCATGTTTATATAGATGTTGGTGTAGATATTACCGTGTTTATACAGCTAGCGGTGTAGATATTTCCATGTTTATACAGATCGCGGTGAAGTTATTTCCACGTTTATACAGATAGCGATGTAGATATTTCCATGTTTATACAGCTCGCAGTGCAGATATTTATATCTTTATACAGATGGCATTGTAGATAATTCCTTTTTCACACAGATGGCGGTGTAGATGTTTCCATGTTTATACAGATGGCGGAGTAGTTAGTTCCATGTTTATGGAGATGGCAGTGTAGATATTTTCATGTTTATAGAGATGGCGGTGTAGATATTTCCATGTTTATAGAGATAGCAGTGTAGATATTTACATGTTCATACAGATGGCTGTGTAGATATTTCCATGTGTATACAGATGGCATTGTAGATATTTCCATGTTTATACAGATGACTGTAGGTATTTCCATGTTTTTACAGATGGCAGTGTAGATATTTTCATGTTTATTGAGATAGCGGTGTAGATATTTCCTTGCTTGTACAGATGGTGGCACAGATATTTCCAAGGATATGTAGATGGCGGTGTAGATATTTCCGTGTTTATACAGATAGCGGTGTAGTTATTTCGATGTTTATATGGATAGCGGTGTAAATATTTCCATGTATGTACACATGGGTGTGTAGATATTTCCATGTTTATACAGATGGCGGTGTAGATATTTCCATGTTTATACAGATAACTTTGAAAGTATTTCCATGTTTATACAGATGGCGGTGTAGATATTTCGATGACTATAGAGATAGCAGTGGAGGTATCTCCATGTTTATACAGATAGCGGTGTAGATATTTCCATGTTTATACTGATCGTGGTGTAGATATTTCCATTTTTATAGAGATGGCGGTGTAGATATTTCCATGTTCATAGAGATAGCGGTGTTGATTTTTCCATGTTTATAGAGATAGCGGTGTGGATATTTCCATGTTTATACAGATAAGGGTGTAGATATTTCCATGTTTATAGAGATGGCAGTGTAGATATTTCCATGTTTATACAGATCACGGTGTAGATATTTCCTTGTTTATACAAAAAGCGGTGTAGTTATTTCCATGTTTATACAGATAGCGGTGTAGATTTTTCCATATTTATACAGATGGCTTTGCAGCTATTTCCATCTTTATACAGATGACTTTGTAGGTATTAACATGTTTATACAGATGGCGGTGTAGATATTTCCATTTTTATGGAGATATCTGTGTACATATTTCCATGTTTATGCAGATAGCGGTTTAGATATTTCCATGTTTATACAGATCGCGGTGCAGATATTTCCATGTTTATAGAGAGTGCGGTGTAGATATTTCCATGTTTTTACAGATATCGGTGTAGATATTTCCATGTTTACACAGATTCCGGTGTAGATATTTCCATCTTTCTACAGATGGCATTGTAGATTTTTCCATGTTTATACAGATGGCGGTGTAGATATTTCCATGTTTATATAGATGGTGGTTTAGGTATTTCCATGTTATACAGATAGCGGTGTAGATATTTCCATGTTTATAGAGATAGCGGTGTAGGTATTTCCATGTTTATAGACCTAGCGGTGTAGATATTTCCATGTTTATATAGATGGTGGTGTAGGTATTTCCATGTTTATACAGATAGCGATGTAGATATTTCCATGTTTATACAGCTCGCGCTGCAGATATTTATATCTTTATACAGATGGCATTGTAGATATTTCCTTATTCACACAGATGGCGGTGTAGATGTTTCCATGTTTATTGAGATGGCGGTGTAGATATTTCCATGTTTATAGAGATAGCAGTGTAGATATTTACATGTTTATACAGATGGCTGTGTAGATATTTCCATGTGTATGCAGATGGCATTGTAGATATTTCCATGTTTATACAGATGACTGTATACATATTTCCATGTTTTTACAGATCGCAGTGCAGATATTTCCATGTTTATAGAGATAGCGATGTAGATATTTCCATGTTTGTACAGATGGCGTTGTTGATATTTCCATGTACACTCAGATGTCCGTGTAGATATTTCCATGTTTATACAGATGGCGGCGTAGATATTTCCAAGGACATGCAGATGGATGTGTAGATATTTCCATGTTTATACAGATAGCGGTGTAGATATTTCCATGTTTACACAGATGGTGGTGTAGATATTTCCGTGTTTATACACATGGCGGAGTAGATACTTCCATCTTTATGGAGATGGCAGTTTAGATATTTTCATGTTTATAGAGATGGCGGTGTAGATATTTCCATATTTATAGAGATAGCGGTGTAGATATTTCCATCTTTCTACAGATGGCAGTGTAGATATTTCCATATTTATACAGATGTCTGTGTAGATATTTCCATGTGTATACAGATGGTATTGTAGGTATTTCCATGTTTATACAGATGGTGGTGTAGATATGTCCATGTATATTCAGATGACTGTGTAGATATTTCCATGTTTTTACAGAGGGCAGTGTAGATATTTCAATGTTTATAGAGATGGCGCTTTAGATATTTCCATGTTTAAACAGATAACGGTGGAGATATTTCCATGTTTATACACATACCGGTGTACATATTTCCATGTTTATACAGACAGCGGTGTAGGTATTTCCATGTTTATACAGATTGAGGTGCAGATATTTCCATGTTTACACAGATGCCTATGCAGATATTTCCATATTTATACTGAGCGCTGTGTAGATATTTCTATGTTTATACAGATGGCGGTGTAGATATTTCCATGTTCCTACACATGACTGTGTAGGTATTTCCATGTTTATACAGAAGGCTTTGTAGATATTTCCATGTTTATAGAGATTGCGGTGCAGATATTTCCATGTTTATACAGATACCGCTGTATATATTTCCATGTTTATACAGACCGCAGTGTAGAAAATTCCATGTTTATAGAGATAGCAGTGTAGATATTTTCATGTTTTTACAGATGGCGGTGTTCATGTTTCCATCTATACACAGATTGCCGTGTAGTTATTTCCATGTGTATACAGATGGCATTGTAGATATTTCCATGTTTATAGAGATAGCGGTGTAGATATTTCCATATTTATACAGATAACCGTGTAGAAATTTCCATCTTTATACAGATAGCGGTGCAAAGATTTCCTTGTTTATACAGATCACTGTGTAGATATTTCCATGTTTATAGAGATAGCCCTGTAGATATTTCCATGTTTATACAGACTGCGGTGTAGATATTTCCATGGTTATACAGATAGCGGTGCAGATATTTCCATGTTTGTACAGATGGCGGTGTTTATATTTCCATCTCTACACAGATGACCGTGTAGATATTTCCATGTTTATACAGATGGCGGCACAGATATTTCCATGGATATGTAGATGGCGGTGTAGATATTTCCATGTTTATACAGATAGCGGTGTAGTTACTTACATGTCTATATAGATAGCGGTGTAGATATTTCCATGTATATACACATGGCTGTGTAGATAATTCCATTTTTATACAGATGGCGGTGTAGATATTTGCATGTTTATACAGATAACTTTGTAAGTATTTCCATGTTTATACAGATGGCTGTGTAGATATTTTGATGTTTATACTGATCGTGGTGTAGATATTTCCATGTTTATAGAGATGGCGGTGCAGATATTTCCATGTTCATAGAGATAGCGGTGTTGATTTTTCCATGTTTATATAGATAGCGGTGTGGATATTTCCATGTTTATACAGATAGGGGTGTAGATATTTCCATGTTTATAGAGATGGCGGTGTAGATATTTCCATGTTTATACAGATCACGGTGTAGATATTTGCTTGTTTATAAAAATAGCCGTGTAGTTATTTCCATGTTTATACAGATAGCGGTGTAGATATTTCCATGTTTATGCAGATGGCTGTGTAGATATTTCCATGTTTATACAGATGGCTGTGTAGATATTTCCATGTTTATACAGATGACTTTTTAGTTATTTCCATGTTTATACAGATGGCTGTGTAGATATTTCCAAGTTTATAGAGATAGCTGTGTAGATATTTCCATGTTTATACAGATAGCTGTGTAGATATTTCCATGTCTATACAGATCGCGGTGTAGATATTTCCATGTTTATACAGATCGCGGTGAAGATATTTCCATGTTTATATAGATAGCGGTGTAGATATTTCCATGTTTTTACAGATATCGGTGTAGATATTTCCATGTTTACACAGATTGCCGTGTAGATATTTCTATCTTTCTACAGATGGCATTGTGGATATTTCCATGTTTATATAGATGGCGGTGTAGATATTTCCGTGTTTATATAGATGGTGGTGTAGATATTACCATGTTTATACAGATAGCGGTGTAGATATTTCCATGTATATACAGATCGTGGTGAAGATATTTCCATGTTTTGTACAGATAGCGGTGTTGTTATTTCCATGTTTATATAGATAGAGGTGTAGATATTTCCATGTTTATACAGATAGGGGTGTAGATATTTCCATGTTTATAGAGATGGCGGTGTAGATATTTCCATGTTTATACAGATCACGGTGTAGATATTTCCTTGTTTATACAAATAGCGGTGTAGTTATTTCCATGTTTATAGAGATGGCGGTGTAGATATTTCCATGTATATACAGATGGCTGTGTAGATATTTCCATGTTTATACAGATGGCTGTGTAGATATTTCCATGTTTATTCAGATGACTTTGTAGGTATTTCCACGTTTATACAGATGGCGGTGTAAATATTTCCATGTTTATACAGAGAGCTGTGTAGATATTTCCATGTTTATACAGATAGCGGTGTAGATATTTCCATGTTTATACAGATCACGGTGTAGATATTTCCATGTTTATTCAGATCATGGTGTAGATATTTCCATGTTTATACAGATAGCGGTGTAGATATTTCCATGTTTTTGGAGATATCGGTGCAGATATTTCCATGTTTACACAGATTGCGGTGTAGATATTTCCATCTTTCTACAGATGGCACTGTTGATATTTCCATGTTTATAAAGATGGCGGTGTAGATATTTCCATGTTTATATAGATGGTGGTGTAGATATTACCATGTTTATACAGGTAGCGGTGTAGACATTTCCATGTTTATACAGATTGTGGTGAAGATATTTCCATGTTTATACAGATCACGGTGTAGATATTTCCAAGTTTATACAGATCACGGTGTAGTTATTTCCATGTTTATACAGATGGCGGTGTAGATATTTCCATGTTTATACAGATAGCGTTGTAGATATTTCGATGTTTATAGAGATAGCGGTGTAAGTGTTTCCATGTTTATGGACATAGCGGTGTAGATATTTCCATGTTTGTATAGATGGCGTTGTAGATAATTCCATGTTTATACCGATGGCGGTGTAGATATTTCCATGTTTATACAGATAGCGGTGTAGATATTTCCATGTTTATAGAGATAGCGGTGTAAGTGTTTCCATGTTTATAGACATAGCAGTGTAGAGATTTCCATGTTTATATAGATGGCGTTGTAGATATTTCCATGTTTATACCTATAGCGGTGTTGGTATTTCCACGTTTATACAGATATCTATGTAGATTTTACATGTTTATACAGATCATGGTGCAGATATTTATATCTTTATACAGATGACATTGTAGATATTTCCTTATTCACACAGATGGCAGTGTAGATGTTTCCATGTTTACACAGATGGCGGAGTATTTAGTTCCTTGTTTATGGAGATGGCAGTGTAGATATTTTCATGTTTATAGAGATGGCGGTGTAGATATTTCCATGTTTATAGAGATAGCAGTGTAGATATTTACATGTTCATACAGATGGCTGTGTAGATATTTCCATGTGTATACAGATGGCATTGTAGATATTTCCATCTTTATACAGATGACTGTATAGTTATTTCCATGTTTTTACAAATGGCAGTGCAGATATTTCCATGTTTATTGAGATAGCGGTGTAGATATTTCCTTGTTTGTACAGATGGTGGCGCAGATATTTCCAAGTATATGTAGATGGCGGTGTAGATATTTCCATGTTTATACAGATAGCGGTGTAGTTATTTCCATGTTTATATGGATAGCGGTGTAAATATTTCCATGTATGTAAACATGGGTGTGTAGATATTTCCATGTTTATACAGATGGCAGTGTAGATATTTCCATGTTTATACAGATAACTTTGAAAGTATTTCCATGTTTATACAGATGGCGGTGTAGATATTTCGATGAATATAGAGAGAGCAGTGGAGATATCTCCATGTTTATACAGATAGCGGTGTAGATATTTCCATGTTTATACTGATCGTGGTGTAGATATTTCCATTGTTATAGAGATGGCGGTGTAGATATTTCCATGTTCATAGAGATAGCGGTGTTGATTTTTACATGTTTATAGATATAGCGGTGTGGATATTTCCATGTTTATACAGATAAGGGTGTAGATATTTCCATGTTTATAGAGATGGCATTGTAGATATTACCATGTTTATACAGATCACGGTGTAGATATTTCCTTGTTTATACAAATAGCGGTGTAGTTATTTCCATGTTTATACAGATAGCGGTGTAGATTTTTCCATATTTATACAGATGGCTTTCCAGCTATTTCCATCTTTATACAGATGACTTTGTAGGTATTGACATGTTTATACTGATGGCGGTGTAGATATTTCCATTTTTATGGAGATAGCTGTGTAGATATTTCCATGTTTATACAGATGGCTGTGCCGATATTTCCATGTTTATACAGAGTTCTCTGTAGATATTTCCATGTTTATATAGATGACAGTGTAGATATTTCCAGGTATATACAGATGGCTGTGTAGATATTTCCATGTTAATACAGATGGCGGTGTAGATGTTTCCATGTTTATAGAGATAGCGGTGTAGATATTTCCATGTTCATAGAGATAGCAGTTTAAATATTTCCATCTTTATTCAGATAGTGGTGTAGACATTTCCATGTTTATACAGATGGCGGTGTAGATACAGCCATGTTTCTGAAGATGGCAGTGTAGATATTTTCATGTTGACATAGATGGCGGTATAGATATTTCCATGTTTACAGAAATTGTAGTGTAGATATTTCCATGTTTTTAGTGCAAGTGGTGTAGGTATTTCCATGTTTATAGAGATAGCGGTGTAGACATTTCCATATTTATACAGGTAGCGGTGTAGGTATTTCCATGTTTATACAGATGACGGTGTAGATATTACCAAGTTTCTAAAGATGGCGGTGTAGATATTTCCTTGTTTATACAGATCGCGGTTTAGCTATTTCCATGGTTATACAGATAGCGGTGTAGATATTTCCATGTTTATACAGATAGCGGTGTAGGTATTTCCATGTTTATACAGATAGTGGTGGAGATATTTCCCTGTTTATACAGATATCGATGTAGATATTTCCATGTTTACACAGATAGCGGTGTAGATATTTCCATGTTTATAGAGATAGCGGTGTAGATATTTCCATGTTTATACAGATGGCTCTGTAGATATTTACATGTGTATACAGATGGCAGTGTATATATTTCCATGTTTATACATATAGCGGTGTAGATCGTTCCATGTTTACAGATATAGCGGTAAAGATATTTCCATCTTTGCTCAGATTGCGGTGTAGACATTGCAAACTTTACACAGATAGCGGTGTAGATATTTCCAAGTTTACACAGATACCTGTGTCGATATTTCCATGTTTACAGAGATATCATTGTATATATTTCCATGTTTATACAGATAGCGGTGTAGTTATTTACATGTTGATACAGATAGCGGTGTAGAGATTTTCAGGGTTATGCACATAGTGGTGTAGATATTTCCACTTTTTACAGATAGCTGTGTAGATATTTCCCTGTTTACACATATAGCGTTGTAAACATTTCCATGTTTACACAGATAGTGTTGTAGATATTTCCATGCTTACACAGATTGCGGTGTAGATATTTCCAAGTTTACACAGATAGCTGTCTAGATATTTCCATGTTTACACAGATAGCGTTGTCGATATTTCATTGTTTATAGAGATAGCGGTGTATGTATTTCCATGTTTTTAAAGATACCGGTGTAGTTATTTCCGTGTTTATAAAGATAGCGATGGAGATATTTCCATGTTTATACAGATAGCGGTGTAAAAATTTCCATGTTTATACAGATAGCGGTGTAGTTATTTCCATGTTTTTACAGATAGCGGTGTAGATATTTCCATGTTTATAGAGACTGCAGTGTAGATATTTCCATCTTTACACAGATTGCTGTGTAGATATTTCCATGTTTATACAGATTGCGGTGTAGTTATTTCCATGTTGATATAGATAGCGGTGTAGATATTTCCATGTATATGCAGGTAGCGGTGTAGAAATTCCCATGTTTATACAGATCGCTTTGTAGATATTTCCATCTTTCTACAGATGTCAGTGTAGATATTTCCAAGTTTATACAGATGTCTGTGTATATATTTCCATGTTTATGCAGATGGCGGTGTAGATGTCTCCAAGTTTATAGAGATGGCGGTGTAGATATTTCTATGTTTATAGAGATTGCGGTGTAAATATTTCCATGTTTATAGAGATGGTGGTGTGAGTATTTTCATGTTTATAGAGATAGCGGTGTAGATATTTCCATGTATATACAGATAGCGGTGTTGCTACTTCCATGTTTATACAGATAGCGGTGTAGATATTTCCATGTTTATACTGATCGCGGTGTAGATATTTCCAACTTTATACAGATGGGAGTGGAGATATTTCCATGTTTATACAGATAGCGGTGTAGATATTTCCATGTCTATAGAGATATGGGTGTAGGTATTTCCATATTTATACAGATTGCGGTATAGATATTTCCATCTTTCTACAGATGGCGGTGTAGATATTTCCATGTTTATACAGATAGAAGTGAAGATATTTCCATGTTTATACAGATAGTGGTGTAGATATTTGCAAGTTTACACAGATGGCGGTGTAGATACATCCACGTTTCTGAAGATGGCGGTGTAGATATTTTCATGTTTATAGAGATGGCAGTGTAGATATTTCCATGTATATAGAGATTGCAGTGTAGATATTTCCATGTTTATAGAGAAATTGGTGTAAGTATTTCCATGTTTATAGAGATTGCGGTGTAGATATTTCCATGTTTCTACAGATCGCGTTGTAGATATTTCCTTGTTTATACAGATATCGGTGTAGATATTTCCATGTTTACACAGTTTGCGGTGTAGATATTTCCATCTTTCTACAGATGGCATTGTAGATATTTCCATGTTTATACAGATGGCGGCGTAGATATTTCCATGGACGTGCAGATGGCGGTGTAGATATTTCCATGTTTATATAGATGGTGGTGTAGATATTACCATGTTTATACAGATAGCGGTGTAGATATTTCCATGTTTATACAGACCGCGGTGAAGATATTTCCATGTTTATACAGATCGCGGTGTAGATATTTCCATGTTTATACAGATCGCGGTGTAGATGTTTCCATGTTTATACAGATAGCGGTGTAGATATTTCCATGTTTATATAGATCGCGGTGTAGATATTTCCATGTTTATACAGATCGCGGTGTAGATATTTCCATGTTTATAGAGATAGCGGTGTAGGTATTTCCATGTTTATAGACATAGCGGTGAAGATATTTCCATGTTAATATAGATGGCGTTGTAGATATTTCCATGTTTATACTGATAGCGGTGTTGGTATTTCCACGTTTATACAGATAGCGATGTAGATATATCCATGTTTATACAGCTCGCGGTGCAGATATTTATATCTTTATACAGATGGCATTGTAGATATTTCCTTATTCACACAGATGGCGGTGTAGATGTTTCCATGTTTATACAGATGGCGGAGTAGTTAGTTCCATGTTTATGGAGATGGCAGTGTAGATATTTTCATGTTTATAGAGATGGCGGTGTAGATATTTCCATGTTTTTAGAGATATCAGTGTAGATATTTACATGTTTATACAGATGTTTGTGTCGATATTTCCATGTGTATACAGATGGCATTGTAGGTATTTCCATGTTTATACAGATGACTGTATAGGTATTTCCATGTTTTACAGATGGCAGTGCAGATATTTCCATGTTTATAGAGATAGCGGTGTAGATATTTCCATGTTTGTACAGATGGCGTTGTTGATATTTCCATCTATACACAGATGGCCGTGTAGATATTTCCATGTTTATACAGATGGCGGCGTAGTTATTTCCAGGGACATGCAGATGGCGGTGTAGGTATTTCCATGTTTATACACATAGCGGTGTAGATATTTCCATGTTTACACAGATGGTGGTGTAGATATTTCCGTGTTTATACACATGGCGGAGTAGATACTTCCATCTTTATGGAGATGGCAGTGTAGATATTTTCATGTTTATAGAGATGGCGGTGTAGATATTTCCATATTTAAAGGGATAGCGGTGTAGATATTTCCATCTTTCTACAGATGGCAGTGTACATATTTCCATATTTATACAGATGTCTGTGTAGATATTTCCATGTGTATACAGATGGTAATGAAGGTATTCCATGTTTATACAGACGGTGGTGTAGATATTTCCATGTTTATTCAGATGACTGTGTAGATATTTCCATATTTTTACAGATGGCAGTGTAGATATTTCAATGATTATAGAGAAGGCGCTGTAGATATTTACATGCTTATAGAGATCTCGGTGTAGATATTTCCATGTTTATACAGATAGCGGTGTAGAGATTTCCATGTTTTTACAGATATTGGTGTAGATATTTCCATGTTTACACAGATTGCTGTGTAGATATTTCCATCTTTCTACAGATGGCATTGTAGATATTTCCATGTTTATACAGATGGCGGTGTAGATATTTCCATGTTTATATAGATGTTGGTGTACATATTACCGTGTTTATACAGATAGCGGTGTAGATATTTCCATGTTTATACAGATCGCGGTGAAGTTATTTCCACGTTTATACAGATAGCGATGTAGATATTTCCAAGTTTATACAGCTCGCAGTGCAGATATTTATATCTTTATACAGATGGCATTGTAGATAATTCCTTTTTCACACAGACGGCGGTGTAGATGTTTCCATGTTTATACAGATGGCGGAGTAGTTAGTTCCATGTTTATGGAGATGGCAGTGTAGATATTTTCATGTTTATAGAGATGGCGGTGTAGATATTTCCATGTTTATAGAGATAGCAGTGTAGATACTTACATGTTCATACAGATGGCTGTGTAGATATTTCCATGTGTATACAGATGGCATTGTAGATATTTCCATGTTTATACAGATGACTGTAGGTATTTCCATGTTTTTACAGATGGCAGAGAAGATATTTCCATGTTTATTGAGATAGCGGTGTAGATATTTCCTTGTTTGTACAGATGGTGGCGCAGATATTTCCAAGGATATGTAGATGGCGGTGTAGATATTTCCGTGTTTATACAGATAGCGGTGTAGTTATTTCCATATTTATATGGATAGCGGTGTAAATATTTCCATGTATGTACACATGGGTGTGTAGATATTTCCATGTTTATACAGATGGCGGTGTAGATATTTCCATGTTTATACAGATAACTTTGAAAGTATTTCCATGTTTATACAGATGGCGGTGTAGATATTTCGATGAATATAGAGATAGCAGTGGAGGTATCTCCATGTTTATACAGATAGCGGTGTAGATATTTCCATGTTTATACTGATCGTGGTGTAGATATTTCCATTTTTATAGAGATGGCGGTGTAGATATTTCCATGTTCATAGAGATAGCGGTGTTGATTTTTCCATGTTTATAGAGATAGCGGTGTGGATATTTCCATGTTTATACAGATAAGGGTGTAGATATTTCCATGTTTATAGAGATGGCAGTGTAGATATTTCCATGTTTATACAGATCACGGTGTAGATATTTCCTTGTTTATACAAAAAGCGGTGTAGTTATTTCCATGTTTATACAGATAGCGGTGTAGATTTTTCCATATTTATACAGATGGCTTTGCAGCTATTTCCATCTTTATACAGATGACTTTGTAGGTATTAACATGTTTATACAGATGGCGGTGTAGATATTTCCATTTTTATGGAGATATCTGTGTACATATTTCCATGTTTATGCAGATAGCGGTTTAGATATTTCCATGTTTACACAGATCGCGGTGAAGATATTTCCATGTTTATACAGAGTGCGGTGTAGATATTTCCATGTTTTTACAGATATCGGTGTAGATATTTCCATGTTTACACAGATTCCGGTGTAGATATTTCCATCTTTCTACAGATGGCATTGTAGATTTTTCCATGTTTATACAGATGGCGGTGTAGATATTTCCATGTTTATATAGATGGTGGTTTAGGTATTTCCATGTTATACAGATAGCGGTGTAGATATTTCCATGTTTATAGAGATAGCGGTGTAGGTATTGCCATGTTTATAGACCTAGCGGTGTAGATATTTCCATGTTTATATAGATGGTGGTGTAGGTATTTCCATGTTTATACAGATAGCGATGTAGATATTTCCATGTTTATACAGCTCGCGTTGCAGATATTTATATCTTTATACAGATGGCATTGTAGATATTTCCTTATTCACACAGATGGCGGTGTAGATGTTTCCATGTTTATTGAGATGGCGGTGTAGATATTTCCATGTTTATAGAGATAGCAGTGTAGATATTTACATGTTTATACAGATGGCTGTGTAGATATTTCCATGTGTATGCAGATGGCATTGTAGATATTTCCATGTTTATACAGATGACTGTATACGTATTTCCATGTTTTTACAGATCGCAGTGCAGATATTTCCATGTTTATAGAGATAGCGATGTAGATATTTCCATGTTTGTACAGATGGCGTTGTTGATATTTCCATGTACACTCAGATGTCCGTGTAGATATTTCCATGTTTATACAGATGGCGGCGTAGATATTTCCAAGGACATGCAGATGGCGGTGTAGATATTTCCATGTTTATACAGATAGCGGTGTAGATATTTCCATGTTTACACAGATGGTGGTGTAGATATTTCCGTGTTTATACACATGGCGGAGTAGATACTTCCATCTTTATGGAGATGGCAGTGTAGATATTTTCATGTTTATAGAGATGGCGGTGTAGATATTTCCATATTTATAGAGATAGCGGTGTAGATATTTCCATCTTTCTACAGATGGCAGTGTAGATATTTCCATGTTTATACTGATGACCGTGTAGATATTTCCATATTTATACAGATGTCTGTGTAGATATTTCCATGTGTATACAGATGGTATTGTAGGTATTTCCATGTTTATACAGATGGTGGTGTAGATATGTCCATGTTTATTCAGATGACTGTGTAGATATTTCCATGTTTTTACAGAGGGCAGTGTAGATATTTCAATGTTTATAGAGATGGCGCTTTAGATATTTCCATGTTTAAACAGATAACGGTGGAGATATTTCCATGTTTATACACATACCGGTGTACATATTTCCATGTTTATACAGACAGCGGTGTAGGTATTTCCATGTTTATACAGATTGAGGTGCAGATATTTCCATGTTTACACAGATGCCTATGCAGATATTTCCATATTTATACTGAGCGCTGTGTAGATATTTCTATGTTTATACAGATGGCGGTGTAGATATTTCCATGTTCCTACACATGACTGTGTAGGTATTTCCATGTTTATACAGAAGGCTTTGTAGATATTTCCATGTTTATAGAGATTGCGGTGCAGATATTTCCATGTTTATACAGATACCGCTGTATATATTTCCATGTTTATACAGACCGCAGTGTAGAAAATTCCATGTTTATAGAGATAACAGTGTAGATATTTTCATGTTTTTACAGATGGCGGTGTTCATGTTTCCATCTATACACAGATTGCCGTGTAGTTATTTCCATGTGTATACAGATGGCATTGTAGATATTTCCATGTTTGTAGAGATAGCGGTGTAGATATTTCCATATTTATACAGATAACCGTGTAGAAATTTCCATCTTTATACAGATAGCGGTGCAAAGATTTCCATGTTTATACAGATCACTGTGTAGATATTTCCATGTTTATAGAGATAGCCCTGTAGATATTTCCATGTTTATACAGATAGTGGTGTAGATATTTCCATGTTTATACAGACCGCGGTGTAGATATTTCCATGGTTATACAGATAGCGGTGCAGATATTTCCATGTTTGTACAGATGGCGGTGTTTATATTTCCATCTCTACACAGATGACCGTGTAGATATTTCCATGTTTATACAGATGGCGGCGCAGATATTTCCATGGATATGTAGATGGCGGTGTAGATATTTCCATGTTTATACAGATAGCGGTGTAGTTACTTCCATGTCTATATAGATAGCGGTGTAGATATTTCCATGTATATACACATGGCTGTGTAGATATTTCCATTTTTATACAGATGGCGGTGTAGATATTTGCATGTTTATACAGATAACTTTGTAAGTATTTCCATGTTTATACAGATGGCTGTGTAGATATTTCGATGTTTATACTGATCGTGGTGTAGATATTTCCATGTTTATAGAGATGGCGGTGCAGATATTTCCATGTTCATAGAGATAGCGGTGTTGATTTTTCCATGTTTATATAGATTGCGGTGTGGATATTTCCATGTTTATACAGATAGGGGTGTAGATATTTCCATGTTTATAGAGATGGCGGTGTAGATATTTCCATGGTTATACAGATCACGGTGTAGATATTTGCTTGTTTATAAAAATAGCCGTGTAGTTATTTCCATGTTTATACAGATAGCGGTGTAGATATTTCCATGTTTATGCAGATGGCTGTGTAGATATTTCCATGTTTATACAGATGGCTGTGTAGATATTTCCATGTTTATACAGATGACTTTTTAGTTATTTCCATGTTTATACAGATGGCTGTGTAGATATTTCCACGTTTATAGAGATAGCTGTGTAGATATTTCCATGTTTATACAGATACCTGTGTAGATATTTCCATGTCTATACAGATCGCGGTGTAGATATTTCCATGTTTATACAGATCGCGGTGTAGATATTTGCATGTTTATATAGATAGCGGTGTAGATATTTCCATGTTTTTACAGATATCGGTGTAGATATTTCCATGTTTACACAGATTGCCGTGTAGATATTTCCATCTTTCTACAGATGGCATTGTAGATATTTCCATGTTTATATAAATGGCGGTGTAGATATTTCCGTGTTTATATAGATGGTGGTGTAGATATTACCATGTTTATACAGATAGAGGTGTAGATATTTCCATGTATAAACAGATCGTGGTGAAGATATTTCCATGTTTTGTACAGATAGCGGTGTTGTTATTTCCATGTTTATATAGATAGCGGTGTAGATATTTCCATGTTTATACAGATAGGGGTGTAGATATTTCCATGTTTATAGAGATGGCGGTGTAGATATTTCCATGTTTATACAGATCACGGTGTAGATATTTCCTTGTTTATACAAATAGCGGTGTAGTTATTTCCATGTTTATAGAGATGGCGGTGTAGATATTTCCATGTATATACAGATGGCTGTGTAGATATTTCCATGTTTATACAGATGGCTGTGTAGATATTTCCATGTTTATTCAGATGACTTTGTAGGTATTTCCACGTTTATACAGATGGCGGTGTAAATATTTCCATGTTTATACAGAGAGCTGTGTAGATATTTCCATGTTTATACAGATAGCGGTGTAGATATTTCCATATTTATACAGATCACGGTGTAGATATTTCCATGTTTATTCAGATCGTGGTGTAGATATTTCCATGTTTATACAGATAGCGGTGTAGATATTTCCATGTTTTTGGAGATATCGGTGCAGATATTTCCATGTTTACACAGATTGCGGTGTAGATATTTCCATCTTTCTACAGATGGCACTGTTGATATTTCCATGTTTATAAAGATGGCGGTGTAGATATTTCCATGTTTATATAGATGGTGGTGTAGATATTTCCATGTTTATACAGGTAGCGGTGTAGACATTTCCATGTTTATACAGATTGTGGTGAAGATATTTCCATGTTTATACAGATCACGGTGTAGATATTTCCATGTTTATACAGATCACGGTGTAGTTATTTCCATGTTTATACAGATGGCGGTGTAGATATTTCCATGTTTATACAGATAGCGTTGTAGATATTTCGATGTTTATAGAGATAGCGGTGTAAGTGTTTCCATGTTTATGGACATAGCGGTGTAGATATTTCCATGTTTGTATAGATGGCGTTGTAGATAATTCCATGTTTATACCGATGGCGGTGTAGATATTTCCATGTTTATACAGATAGCGGTGTAGATATTTCCATGTTTATAGAGATAGCGGTGTAAGTGTTTCCATGTTTATAGACATAGCAGTGTAGATATTTCCATGTTTATATAGATGGCGTTGTAGATATTTCCATGTTTATACCTATAGCGGTGTTGGTATTTCCACGTTTATACAGATATCTATGTAGATTTTACATGTTTATACAGATCACGGTGCAGATATTCATATCTTTATACAGATGGCATTGTAGACATTTCCTTATTCACACAGATGGCGGTGTAGATGTTTCCATGTTTACACAGATGGCGGAGTAGTTAGTTCCTTGTTTATGGAGATGGCAGTGTAGATATATTCATGTTTATAGAGATGGCGGTGAAGATATTTCCATGATTATAGAGATAGCAGTGTAGATATTTACATGTTCATACAGATGGCTGTGTAGATATTTCCATGTGTATACAGATGGCATTGAAGATATTTCCATCTTTATACAGATGACTGTATAGTTATTTCCATGTTTTTACAAATGGCAGTGCAGATATTTCCATGTTTATTGAGATAGCGGTGTAGATATTTCCTTGTTTGTACAGATGGTGGCGCAGATATTTCCAAGTATATGTAGATGGCGGTGTAGATATTTCCATGTTTATACAGATAGCGGTGTAGTTATTTCCATGTTTATATGGATAGCGGTGTAAATATTTCCATGTATGTAAACATGGGTGTGTAGATATTTCCATGTTTATACAGATGGCGGTGTAGATATTTCCATGTTTATACAGATAAATTTGAAAGTATTTCCATGTTTATAGAGATGGCGGTGTAGATATTTTGATGAATATAGAGATAGCAGTGGAGATATCTCCATGTTTATACAGATAGCGGTGTAGATATTTCCATGTTTATACTGATCGTGGTGTAGATATTTCCATTGCTATAGAGATGGCGGTGTAGATATTTCCATGTTCATAGAGATAGCGGTGTTGATTTTTACATGTTTATAGAGATAGCGGTGTGGATATTTCCATGTTTATACAGATAAGGGTGTAGATATTTCCATGTTTATAGAGATGGCAGTGTAGATATTACCATGTTTATACAGATCACGGTGTAGATATTTCCTTGTTTATACAAATAGCGGTGTAGTTATTTCCATGTTTATACAGATAGCGGTGTAGATTTTTCCATATTTATACAGATGGCTTTCCAGCTATTTCCATCTTTATACAGATGACTTTGTAGGTATTGACATGTTTATACTGATGGCGGTGTAGATATTTCCATTTTTATGGAGATAGCTGTGTAGATATTTCCATGTTTATGCAGATAGCTGTTTAGATATTTCCATGTTTATGCAGATCGCGGTGTAGATATTTCCATGTTTATACAGAGTGCGGTGTAGATATTTCCATGTTTTTACAGATATCGGTGTAGATATTTCCATGTTTACACAGATTCCGGTGTAGATATTTCCATCTTTCTACAGATGGCATTGTAGATTTTTCCATGTTTATACAGATGGCGGTGTGGATATTTCCATGTTTATATAGATGGTGGTGTAGATATTTCCATGTTTATACAGATAGCGGTGTAGATATTTCCATGTTTATAGAGATAGCGGTGTAGGTATTTCCATGTTTATAGACCTAGCGGTGTAGATATTTCCATGTTTATATAGATGGTGTTGTAGGTATTTCCATGTTTATACAGATAGCGATGTAGATATTTCCATGTTTATACAGCTCGCGGTGCAGATATTTATATCTTTATGCAGATGGCATTGTAGATATTTCCTTATGCACACAGATGGCGGTGTAGATGTTTCCATGTTTATTGAGATGGCGGTGTAGATATTTCCATGTTTATAGAGATAGCAGTGTAGATATTTACATGTTTATACAGATGGCTGTGTAGATATTTCCATGTGTATGCAGATGGCATTGTAGATATTTCCATGTTTATACAGATGACTGTATACGTATTTCCATGTTTTTACAGATCGCAGTGCAGATATTTCCATGTTTATAGAGATAGCGATGTAGATATTTCCATGTTTGTACAGATGGCGTTGTTGATATTTCCATGTACACTCAGATGTCCGTGTAGATATTTCCATGTTTATACAGATGGCGGCGCAGATATTTCCAAGGACATGCAGATGGCGGTGTAGATATTTCCATGTTTATACAGATAGCGGTGTAGATATTTCCATGTTTACACACATGGTGGTGTAGATATTTCCGTGTTTATACACATGGCGGAGTAGACACTTCCATCTTTATGGAGATGGCAGTGTAGATATTTTCATGTTTATAGAGATGGCGGTGTAGATATTTCCATATTTATAGAGATAGCTGTGTAGATATTTCCATCTTTCTACAGATGGCAGTGTAGATATTTCCATGTTTATACTGATGACCGTGTAGATATTTCCATATTTATACAGATGTCTGTGTAGATATTTCCATGTGTATACAGATGGTATTGTAGGTATTTCCAAGTTTATACAGATGGTGGTGTAGATATGTCCATGTTTATTCAGATGTCTGTGTAGATCTTTCCATGTTTTTACAGAGGGCAGTGTAGATATTTCAATGTTTATAGAGATGGCGCTTTAGATATTTCCATGTTTAAACAGATAACGGTGGAGATATTTCCATGTTTATACACATACCGGTGTACATATTTCCATGTTTATACAGACAGCGGTGTAGGTATGTCCATGTTTATACAGATAGAGGTGCAGATATTTCCATGTTTACACAGATGCCTATGCAGATATTTCCATATTTATACAGAGGGCTGTGTAGATATTTCCATGTTTATACACATGGCTTTGTAGATATTTCCATGTTTATAGAGATTGCGGTGCAGATATTTCCATGTTTATACAGATACCGCTGTATATATTTCCATGTTTATACAGACCGCAATGTAGGAAATTCCATGTTTATAGAGATAGCAGTGTAGATATTTTCATGTTTTTACAGATGGCGGTGTTCATGTTTCCCTCTATACACAGATTGCCGTGTAGTTATTTCCATGTGTATACAGATGGCATTGTAGATATTTCCATGTTTATAGAGATAGCGGTGTAGATATTTCCATATTTATACTGATAACCGTGTAGAAATTTCCATGTTTATACAGATAGCGGTGCAAAGATTTCCATGTTTATACAGATCACGGTGTAGATATTTCCATGTTTATAGAGATAGCCCTGTAGATATTTCCATGTTTATACAGATAGTGGTGTAGATATTTCCATGTTTATACAGACCACAGTGTAGATATTTCCATGGTTATACAGATAGCGGTGCAGATATTTCCATGTTAGTACAGATGGCGGTGTTTATATTTCCATCTCTACACAGATGACCGTGTAGATATTTCCATGTTTATACAGATGGCGGCGCAGATATTTCCATGGATATGTAGATGGCGGTGTAGATATTTCCATGTTTATACAGATAGCGGTGTAGTTACTTCCATGTTTATATAGATAGCGGTGTAGATATTTCCATGTATATACACATGGCTGTGTAGATATTTCCATGTTTATACAGATGGCGGTGTAGATATTTGCATGTTTATACAGATAACTTCGTAAGTATTTCCATGTTTATACAGATGGCTGTGTAGATATTTCGATGTTTATACTGATCGTGGTGTAGATATTTCCATGTTTATAGAGATGGCGGTGTAGATATTTCCATGTTCATAGAGATAGCGGTGTTGATTTTTCCATGTTTATAGTGATAGCAGTGTGGATATTTCCATGTTTATACAGATAGGGGTGTAGATATTTCCATGTTTATAGAGATGGCGGTGTAGATATTTCCATGTTTATACAGATCACGGTGTAGATATTTCCTTGTTTATACAAATAGCGGTGTAGTTATTTCCATGTTTATACAGATAGCGGTGTAGATATTTCCATGTATATACAGATGGCTGTGTAGATAATTCCATGTTTATACCGATGTCTGTGTAGATATTTCCATGTGTATACAGATGGTATTGTAGATACTTCCGAGTTTATACATATGGTGGTGTAGATATTTCCATGTTTATTCAGATGACAGTGTAGATATTTCCATGTTTTTTCAGATGGCAGTGTAGATATTTAAATGTTTATACAGATGGCACTGTAGATATTTCCATGTTTAAACAGATACCAGTGTAGATATTTCCATGTTTATACAGACCGCAGTGTAGATATTTTCATGTTTATAGAGGTAGCAGTGTAGATATTTCCATGTTTGTACAGATGGCGGTGTTGATGTTTCCATCTATACACAGATTGCCGTGTGGGTGTTTCCATGTGTATACAGATGGCATTGAAGATATTTCCATGTTTATACAGATGGTGGTGTAGATATTTCCATGTTTACACAGATGACTGTATAGGTATTTCCATGTTTATACAGATGGCGGTGTAGATATTTCCATGTTTATAGAGATAGCGGTATAGATATTTCCATATTTCTACAGATAACGGTGTAGAAATTTCCATGTTTATACAGATAGCGGTGTAAATATTTCCATGTTTACACAGATCACGGTGTAGATATTTCCATGTTTATAGAGATAGCAGTGGAGATATTTCCATGTTTATACAGATAGCGGTGTAGATATTTCCATGTTTATACTGATCGTGGTGTAGATATTTCCATGTTTATAGAGATGGCGGTGAAGATATTTCCATGTTCATAGAGATAGCGGTGTTGATTTTTCCATGTTTATAGAGATAGCGGTGTGGATATTTCCATGTTTATACAGATAGTGTTGTAGATATTTCCATGTTTATAGAGATGGCGGTGTAGATATTTCCATGTTTATACAGATCACGGTGTAGATATTTCCTTGTTTATACAAATGGCGGTGTAGTTATTTCCATGTTTATACAGATAGCGGTGTAGATATTTCCTTGTATATACAGATGGCTGTGTAGATATTACCATGTTGATACAGATGGCTGTGTAGATATTTCCATGTTTATACAGATGACTTCGTAGGTATTTCCATGTTTATACAGATGGCGGTGTAGATATTTCCATGTTTATAGAGATAGCTGCGTAGATATTTCCATGTTTATACAGATAGCGGTGTAGATATTTCCATGTTTATACAGATAGCGGTGTAGATATTTCCATGTTTATACAGACCGCGGTGTAGATATTTCCATGGTTATACAGATAGCGGTCTAGATATTTCAATGTTTGTACAGATGGCGGTGTTGAGATTTCCATCTATACACAGATGACCGTGTAGATATTTCCATGTTTATACAGATGGCGGCGCAGATATTTCCATGAATATGTAGATGGTGCTGTAGATATTTCCATGTTTATACAGATAGCGGTGTAGATATTTCCATGTTTACACAGATGGTGGTGTAGATATTTCCGTGTTTATACACATGGCGGAGTAGATACTTCCATCTTTATGGAGATGGCAGTGTAGGTATTTTCATGTTTATAGAGATGGCGGTGTAGATATTTCCATATTTATAGAGATAGCGGTGTAGATATTTCCATCTTTCTACAGATGGCAGTGTAGATATTTCCATGTTTATACAGATGGCCGTGTAGATATTTCCTTATTTATACAGATGTCTGTGTAGATATTTCCATGTGTATACAGATGGTATTGTAGATACTTCCGCGTTTATACATATAGTGGTGTAGATATTTAAATGTTTATTCAGATGACAGTGTAGATATTTCCATGTTTTTACAGATGGCAGTGTAGATATTTCAATGTTTATAGAGATGGCGCTGTAGATATTTCCATGTTTAAACAGATACCGGGTTAGATATTTCCATGTTTATACAGACCGCAGTGTAGATATTTTCATGTTTATAGAGGTAGCAGTGTAGATATTTCCATGTTTGTACAGATGGCGGTGTTGATGTTTCCATCTATACACAGATTGCCGTGAGGTTGTTTCCATGTGTATACAGATGGCATTGAAGATATTTCCATGTTTATACTGATGGTGGTGTAGATATTTCCATGTTTACACAGATGACTGTATAGGTATTTCCATGTTTATACAGATGGCGGTGTAGATATTTCCATGTTTATAGAGATAGCGGTATAGATATTTCCATATTTCTACAGATAACGGTGTAGAAATTTCCATGTTTATACAGATAGCGGTGTAAATATTTCCATGTTTATACAGATCACGGTGTAGATATTTCCATGTTTATAGAGATAGCAGTGGAGATATTTCCATGTTTATACAGATAGCGGTGTAGATATTTCCATGTTTATACTGATCGTGGTGTAGATATTTCCATGTTTATAGAGATGGTGATGAAGATATTTCCATGTTCATAGAGATAGCGGTGTTGACTTTTCCATGTTTATAGAGATAGCGGTGTGGATATTTCCATGTTTATACAGATAGTGGTGTAGATATTTCCATGTTTATAGAGATGGCGGTGTAGATATTTCCATGTTTATACAGATCACGGTGTAGATATTTCCTTGTTTATACAAATGGCGGTGTAGTTATTTCCATGTTTATACAGAGAGCGGTGTAGATATTTCCATGTATATGCAGATGGCTGTGTAGATATTTCCATGTTTATACAGATGGCTGTGTAGATATTTCCATGTTTATACAGATGACTTTGTAGGTACTTCCATGTTTATACAGATGGCGGTGTAGATATTTCCATGTTTATAGAGATAGCTGTGTAGATATTTCCATGTTTATACAGATAGCGGTGTAGATATTTCCATGTTTATACAGATAGCGGTGTAAATATTTCCATGTTTATACAGATCACGGTGAAGATATTTCCATGTTTATAGAGATTGCGGTGTAGATATTTCCATGTTTATACAGATAGCGGTGTAGGTATTTCCATGTTTATACAGACCGCGGTGTAGATATTTCCATGGTTATACAGATAGCGGTGCACATATTTCAATGTTTGTACAGATGGCGGTGTTGATATTTCCATCTATACACAGATGACCGTGTAGATATTTCCATGTTTATACAGATGGCGGCGCAGATATTTCCATGAATATGTAGATGGTGCTGTAGATATTTCCATGTTTATACAGATAGCACTGTAGTTATTACCATGTTTATATAGATAGCGGTGTAGATATTTCCATGTATATACATATGGCTGTGAAGATATTTCCATGTTTATACAGATGGCGGTGTAGATATTTCCATCTTTATACAGACAACTTTGTAAGTATTTCCTTGTTTATACAGATGGCGGTGTAGGTATTTCGATGTTTATAGAGATAGCAGTGGAGATATTTCCATGTTTATACAGATAGCGGTGTAGATGTTTCCATGTTTATAGTGAACGTGGTGTAGATATTTCCATCTTTCTAGAGATGGCGGTGTGGATATTTCCATGTTCATAGAGATAGCAGTTTTGAATTTTCCATGTTTATGGAGATAGCGGTGTGGATATTTCCATGTTTATGCAGATAGGGGTGTAGATATTTCCATGTTTATAGAGATGGCGGTGTAGATATTTCCATGTTTATACAGATCACGGTGTAGATATTTGCTTGTTTATACAAATAGTGGTGTAGTTATTTCCATGTTTATACAGAAAGCGGTGTAGATATTTCCATGTATATACAGATGGCTGTGTAGATATTTCCATGTTTATACCGATGGCTGTGTAGATATTTCCATGTTTATACAGATGACTTTGTAGGTATTTCCATGTTTATACAGATTGCGGTGTAGATATTTCCATGTTTATAGAGATAGCTGTGTAGATATTTCCATGTTTATACAGATAGCTGTGTAGATATTTCCATGTTTATGTAGATCACGCTGTAGATATTTCCATGTTTATACAGATCGCGGTGTATATATTTCCATGTTTATACAGATAGCGGTGTAGATATTTCCATGTTTTTACAGATATCGGTGTAGATATTTCCGTGTTTACACAGATTGCGGTGTAGATATTTCCATCTTTCTACAGATGGCATTGTAGATATTTCCATGTTTATATAGATGGCGGTGTAGATATTTCCAAGTTTATATAGATGGTGGTGTAGATATTACCATGTTTATACAGATAGCGGTGTAGATATTTCCATGTATATACTGATCGTGGTGAAGATATTTCCATGTTTATACAGATCGCGGTGTAGATATTTCCATGTTTATACAGATCGCGGTGCAGATATTTCCATGTTAGTACAGATGGCGGTGTTGATATTTCCATCTGTACACAGATGGCTCTGTAGATATTTCCATGTTTACACAGATGACTGTATAGGTATTTCCATGTTTATACAGACGGCGGTGTAGATATTTCCATGTTTGTAGAGATAGCTGTGTAGATATTTCCATGTTTGTACAGATAGCGGTGTATATATTTCCATGTTTATACAGATCGTGTTGTAGATATTTCCATGTTGATACAGACCGCGGTGTAGATATTACCATGTTTATACAGATAGCGGTGTAGATATTTCCATGTTTTTACACATATCGGTGTAGATATTTCCATGTTTACACAGATTGCGGTGTAGATATTTGCATCTTTCTATAGATGGCATTGTAGATATTTCCATGTTTATAGAGATAGTGGTGAAGATATTTCCATGTTTGTACAGATGGCGGAGTTGATATTTCCATCTATACACAGATGGCTGTGTAGATATTTCCATGTTTATACAGAAGCGGGGTAGATATTTCCATGGATATGCAGATGGCGGTGTAGATATTTCCATGTTTATACAGATAGCGGTGAGGATATTTCCATGTTTACACAGATGGTGGTGCAGATATTTCCGTGTTTTTACACATGGCGGAGCAGATACTTCCATCTTTATGGAGATGGCAGTGTAGATATTTTCATGTTTATAGAGATGGCGGTGTAGATATTTCCATATTTAGAGAGATAGCGGTGTAGATATTTCCATCTTTCTACAGATGGCAGTGCAGATATTTCCATGTTTACAGAGATAGTGGTGTAGATATTTCCATGTTTGTACAGATGGCGGTGTTGATATTTCCATCTATACACAGATGGCCGTGTAGTTATTTCCATGTTTATACATATGGCGGCGTAGATATTTCCATGGACATGAAGATGGCGGTGTAGATATTTCCATGTTTATACAGATAGCGGTGAAGATATTTCCATGTTTACACAGATGGTGGTGCAGATATTTCCATGTTTATACACATGGCAGAATAGATGCTTCCATCTTTATGGAGATGGCAGTGTAGATATTTTCATGTTTATAGAGATGGCAGTGTAGATATTTCCATATTTATAGAGATAGCGGTGTAGATATTTCCATCTTTCTACAGATGGCAGTGTAGATATTTCCATGTTTATACAGATGGCCGTGTAGTTATTTCCATATTTATACAGATGTCTATGTAGATATTTCCATGTGTATACAGATGGTATTGTAGTTATTTCCATGTTTATACAGATGGTGGTGTAGATACTTCCATGTTTATACAGTTGGCGGTGTAGATATTTCCATGTTTTTACAGATGGCAGTGTAGTTATTTCAATGTTTATACAGATGGCACTGTAGATATTTCCATGTTTACAGATAACGGTGGAGATATTTCCATGTTTATACAGAGAGCAGTGGAGATATTTCCATGTTTATTCACATAGCGGTGTACATATTTCCATGTTTATAGAGACAGCGGTGTAGGTATTTCCATGTTTATACAGATAGCAGTGCAGATATTTCCATGTTTGCACAGATGCCTATGCAGATATTTCCATATTTCTACAGAGGGCTTTGTAGATATTTCCATGTTTATACAGATGGCAGTGTAGATATTTAAATGTTCCTACACATGACTGTAGGTATTTCTATGTTTATACAGTTGTCTTTGTAGATATTTCCATGTTTATAGAGATAGCGGTGCAGATATTTCCATGTTTATACAGATAGCGGTGTATATATTTCCATGTTTATACAGATTATGGTGTAGATATTTACATGTTTATACAGATACCGGTGTAGATATTTCCATGTTTATACAGACCGCAGTGTAGATATTTCCATGTTTTTAGATACAGCAGTGTAGATATTTCCATGTTTGTACAGATGGCGGTGTTGATGTTTCCATCTATACACAGATTGCCGTGTAGGTATTTCCATGTGTATACAGATGGCACTGAAGATATTTCCATGTTTATACAGATGGTGGTGTAGATATTTCCATGTTTACACAGATGACTGTATAGGTATTTCCATGTTTATACAGATGGAGGTGTAGATATTTCCATGTTTATAGAGATAGCTGTGTAGATATTTCCATGTTTCTATAGATAGCGGTGTAGATATTTCCATGTTTATACAGATCGCGGTGTAGATATTTCCATGTTTATACAGATCGCGGTGTAGATATTTCCATATTTATACAGATAGCGGTGTATATATTTCCATGTGTTTACAGATAGCGGTGTAGATAGTTCCATGTTTACACAGATTGCGGTGTAGATATTTCCATCTTTCTACAGATGGCATTGTAGATATTTCCATGTTTATACAGATGGCGGTGTAGATATTTCCGTGTTTATACAGATCGCGGTGTAGATATTTCCATATTTATACAGATAGCGGTGTATATATTTCCATGTGTTTACAGATAGCGGTGTAGATAGTTCCATATTTTCACAGATTGCGGTGTATATATTTCCATCTTTCTACAGATGGCATTGTAGATATTTCCATGTTTATACAGATGGCGGTGTAGATATTTCCATGTTTATATAGATTGTGGTGTAGATATTACCATGTTTATACAGGTAGCGGTGTAGATATTTCAATGTTTATACAGACTGTGGTGAAGATATTTCCATGTTTATACAGATCGCGGTGTAGATATTTCCGTGTTTATACTGATCGCGGTGTAGATATTTCCATGTTTATACAGATAGCGGTGTAGATATTTCCATGTTTATAGAGATACCAGTGTAGATATTTACATATTTATACAGATGGCTGTGTAGATATTTCCATGTGTATACAGATGGCATTGTAGATATTTCCATGTTTATACAGATGACTGTATACATATTTCCATGTTTTTATAGATGGCAGTGCAGTTATTTCCATGTTTATAGAGATAGCGGTGTTGATATTTCCATGTTTCTACAGATGGCGGTGTTGATATTTCCATCTATACACAGATGGCCGTGTAGATATTTCCATGGTTATACAGATGGCGGCGTAGATATTTCCATGGACATGCAGATGGCGGTGTAGATATTTCCATGTTTAAACAGATTGCTGTGTAGATATTTCCATGTTTACACAGATAGTGGTGTAGATATTTCCGTGTTTATACACATGGCAGAGTAGATACTTCCATCTTTATGGAGATGGCAGTGTAGATATTTTCATGTTTACAGAGATGTCGGTGTAGATATTTCCATATTTATAGAGATAGCAGTGTAGATATTTCCATGTTTCTACAGATGGCAGTGTAGATATTTCCATGTTTATACAGACGGCGGTGTAGATATTTCCATCTTTCTACATATGGCATTGTAGATATTTCCATGTTTTTACAGATGGCGGTGTAGATATTTCCATGTTTATACAGATAGCTGTGTAGATATTTCCATGTTTGTACAGATGGCAGCGTTGATATTTCCATCTATACACAGATGACCGTGTTGATATTTCCATGTTTATACAGATGACTTTGTAGGTATTTCCATGTTTACACAGATGGCGGTGTAGATATTTACATGTTTATAGAGATAGCTGTGTAGATATTTCCATGTTTATACAGATAGCGGTGTAGAAAATTCCATGTTTTTACAGATAGCAGTGTTGATATTTCCATGTTTACACAGATTGCGGTGTAGATATTTCCATCTTTCTACAGATGGCATTGTAGATATTTCCATGTTTATACAGATGGCGGTGTAGATATATCCATGTTTATATAGATGGTGGTGTAGATATTACCATGTTTATACAGGTAGCGGTGTAGATATTTCCATGTTTATACTGACTGTGGTGAAGGTATTTCCATGTTTATACAGATCGCGGTGTAGATATTTCCATGTTTATACAGATAGCGGTGTAGATATTTCCATGTTCATACAGATAGCGGTGTAGATATTTCCAAACTTATACAGATAACGGTGTAGAAATTTACATGTTTATACTAATAGCGGTGTAAATATTTCCATGTTTATACAGATCGCGGTGTAGATATTTCAATGTTTATAGAGATAGCGGTGTAGATATTTCCATGTTTATACAGACCGCGGTGTAGATATTTCCATGGTTATACAGATAGCGGTGCAGATATTTCCATGTTTGTCCAGATGGCGGTGTTGATATTTACATCTATACACAGATGACCGTGTAGATATTTCCATGTTTATGCAGATGGCGGCGCACATATTTCCATGGATATGTAGATGGTGGGGTAGATATTTCCATGTTTATACAGATAGCGGTGTAGTGATTTCCATGATTATATAGATAGCTGTGTAGATATTTACATGTATATACACAGGGCTGTGTAGATATTTCCATGTTTATACAGATGGCGGTGTAGATATTTCCATGTTTCTACAGATAACTTTGCAAGTATTTCCATGTTTATACAGATGGCGGTGTAGATATTTCGATGTTTATAGAGATAGCAGTGGAGATATTTCCATGTTTATACAGATAGCGGTGTTGATATTTCCATGTTTATACTGATCGTGGTGTAGATATTTCCATGTTTATAGAGATGGCGGTGTAGATATTTCCATGTTTATACAGATCGCGGTGTAGATATTTCCATATTTATACAGATAGCGGTGTATATATTTCCATGTGTTTACAGAAAGCGGTGTAGATAGTTCCATGTTTACACAGATTGCGGTGTATATATTTCCATCTTTCTACAGATGGCATTGTAGATATTTCCATGTTTATACAGATGGCGGTGTAGATATTTCCATGTTTATATAGATTGTGGTGTAGATATTAACATGTTTATACAGATCGCGGTGTAGATATTTCCGTGTTTATACTGATCGCGGTGTAGATATTTCCATGTTTATACAGATAGCGGTGTAGATATTTCCATGTTTATAGAGATACCAGTGTAGATATTTACATATTTATACAGATGGCTGTGTAGATATTTCCACGTGTATACAGATGGCATTGTAGATATTTCCATGTTTATACAGATGACTGTATACATATTTCCATGTTTTTATAGATGGCAGTGCAGTTATTTCCATGTTTATAGAGATAGCGGTGTTGATATTTCCATGTTTGTCCAGATGGCGGTGTTGATATTTGCATCTATACACAGATGGCCGTGTAGATATTTCCATGGTTATACAGATGGCGGCGTAGATATTTCCATGGACATGCAGATGGCGGTGTAGATATTTCCATGTTTAAACAGATTGCTGTGTAGATATTTCCATGTTTACACAGATAGTGGTGTAGATATTTCCGTGTTTATACACATGGCAGAGTAGATACTTCCATCTTTATGGAGATGGCAGTGTAGATATTTTCATGTTTACAGAGATGTCGGTGTAGATATTTCCATATTTATAGAGATAGCAGTGTAGATATTTCCATCTTTCTACAGATGGCAGTGTAGATATTTCCATGTTTATACAGATGGCGGTGTAGATATTTCCATATTTATAGAGATGTTTGTGTAGATATTTCCATGTGTATACAGATGGTATTGTAGGTATTTCCATGTTTATACAGATGGCTGTGTAGATATTTCCATGTGTATACAGATGGTATTGTAGGTATTTCCATGTTTATACAGATGGTGGTGAAGATATTTCCATGTTTATTCAGATGACTGTGTAGATATTTCCATGTTTTTACAGATGGCAGTGTAGATATTTCAATGTTTCTAGAGATGGCGCTGTAGATATTTCCATGTTTACAGAGATAACGGTGGAAATATTTCCTTGTTTATACAGAGAGCAGTGGAGATATTTCCATGTTTATTCACATAGCGGTGTACACATTTCCATGATTATAGAGACAGCGGTGTAGGTATTTCCATGTTTATACAGATAACTTTGTAAGTATTTCCATGTTAATACAGATGGCGGTGTAGATGTTTCGATGTTTATAGAGATAGCAGTGGAGATATTTCCATGTTTATACTGATCGTGGTGTAGATATTTCCATGTTTATAGAGATGGCGGTGTAGATATTTCCATGTTCATAGAGATAGCGGTGTTGATTTTTCCATGTTTATAGAGATAGTGGTGTGGATATTTCCATGTTTATACAGATAGGTGTGTAGATATTTCCATGTTTATAGAGATGGCGGTGTAGATATTTCCATGTTTATATAGATCACTGTGTAGGTATTTGCTTGTTTATACAAATAGCGGTGTAGTTATTTCCATGTTTATACAGATAGCGGTGTAGATATTTCCATGTATATAGAGATGGCTGTGTAGATATTTCCATGTTTATCCCGATGGCTGTGTAGATATTTCCATGTTTATACAGTTGACTTTGTAGGTATTTCCAAGTTTATACAGATGGCGGTGTAGATATTTCCAAGTTTATAGAGATAGCTGTGTAGATATTTCCATGTTTATACAGATAGCGGTGTAGATATTTCCATGTTTATACAGATCGCGGTGTAGATATTTCCATGTTGATACAGATCGCGGTGTAGATATTACCATGTTTATACTGGTAGCGGTGTAGATATTTCCATGTTTATACAGATTGTGGTGAAGGTATTTCCATGTTTATACAGATCGTGGTGTAGATATTTCCGTGTTTATACAGATCGCGGTGTAGATATTTCCATGTTTATAAGATAGCGGTGTAGATATTTCCATGTTTATAGAGATAGCAGTGTAGATATATACATGTTTATACAGATGGCTGTGTAGATATTTCCATGTGTATACAGATGGCATTGAAGATATTTCCATGTTTATACAGATGACTGTATACGTATTTCCATGTTTTTAGAGATGGCAGTGCAGATATTTCCATGTTTATAGAGATAGCGGTGTACATATTTCCATGTTTCTACAGATGGCGGTGTTCATATTTCCATCTATACACAGATGGCCGTGTAGATATTTCCATGTTTATACAGATGGCGGCGTAGATATTTCCATGGACATGCAGATGGCGGTGTAGATATTTCCATGTTTATACAGATAGCGGTGTAGATATTTCCATGTTTACACAGATGTTGGTGTAGATATTTCCGTGTATAAACACATGGCGGATTAGATACTTCCATCTTTATGGAGATGGCAGTGTAGATATTTTCATGTTTATAGAGATGGCCGTGTAGTCATTTCCATATTTATACAGATGTCTGTGTAGATATTTCCATGTGTATACAGATGGTATTGTAGGTATTTCCATGTTTATACAGATGGTGGTGTAGATATTTCCATGTTTACACAGTTGGCGGTGTAGATATTTCCATGTTTTTACAGATGGCAGGGTAGCTATTTCAATGTTTATACAGATGGCGCTGTAGATATTTCCATGTTTACAGATAACGGTGGAGATATTTCCATGTTTATACAGAGAGCAGTGGAGATATTTCCATGTTTATACACATAGCGGTGTACATATTTCCATGTTGATAGATACAGCGGTGTATGTATTTCCATGTTTATACAGATAGCGGTGCAGATATTTCCATGTTTACACAGATGCCTATGCAGATATTTCCATATTTCTACAGAGGGCTTTGTAGATATTTCTATGTTTATACAGATGGCAGTGTAGATATTTAAATATTCCAAAACATGACTGTGTAGGTATTTCCATGTTTATACAGGTGTCTTTGTAGATATTTCCATGTTTATACAGATAGCGGAGTAGATATTTCCATGTTTATACAGATCGCGGTGTAGATATTTCCATATTTATACAGATAACGGTGTAGAAATTTCCATGTTTATACAGATAGCGGTGTAAATATTTCCATGTTAATACAGATCACGGTGTAGATATTTCCATGTTTATAGAGATAGCGGTGTAGATATTTCCATGTTTATACAGATAATGTGTAGAAATTTCCATGTTTATACAGATAGCGGTGTAAATATTTCCATGTTTATACAGATCACGGTGTAGATATTTCCATGTTTATACAGATCGCGGTGTAGATATTTCCATATTTATACAGATAACGGTGTAGAAATTTCCATGTTTATACAGATAGCGGTGTAAATATTTCCATGTTTATACAGATCACGGTGTAGATATTTCCATGGTTATTCACATAGCGGTGTACATATTTCCATGATTATAGAGACAGCGGTGTAGGTATTTCCGTGTTTATACAGATGGCGGTGCAGATATTTCCATGTTTACACAGATGCCTATGCCGATATTTCCATATTTATACAGAGGGCTTTGCAGATATTTCTATGTTTATGCAGATTGCAGTGTAGATATTTAAATATTCCTACACATGACAGTGTAGGTATTTCCATGTTTATATAGATGTCTTTGTAGATATTTCCATGTTTATAGAGATAGCGGTGCAGATATTTCCATGTTTATACAGATAGCGGTGTATATATTTCCATGTTTACACAGATCATGGTGTAGATATTTCCATGTTTATACAGATACCGGTGTAGAAATTTCCATGTTTATACAGACCGCAGTGTAGATATTTCCATGTTCATAGAGATAGCAGTGTATATATTTCCATGTTTGTACAGATGGCGGTGTTGTTGTTTCCATCTATACACAGATTGCCGTGTAGGTATTTCCATGTGTATTCAGATGGCATTGAAGATATTTCCATGTTTATACAGATGGTTGTGTAGATATTTCCATGTTTACACAGATGACTGTATTTTTATTTCCATGTTTATAAACATGGCGGTGTAGATATTTCCATGTTTATAGAGATAGCTGTGTAGATATTTCCATGTTTATACAGATAGCGGTGTAGATATTTCCATGTTTATACAGATGGCCGTGTAGTTATTTCCATATTTATACAGATGTCTGTGTAGATATTTCCATGAGTATACAGATGGTATTTTAGGTATTTCCATGTTTATACAGATGGTGGTGTAGATATTTCCATGCTTATACAGTTGACGGTGTAGATATTTCCATGTTTTTACAGATGGCAGTGTAGATATTTCAATGTTTATAGAGATGGCCCTGTAGATATTTCCATGTTTATACAGATAACGGTGGATATATTTCCATGTTTATACAGAGAGCAGTGGAGATATTTCCATGTTTATACACATAGCGGTGTACATATTTCCATGTTTATAGAGACAGTGGTGTAGGTATTTCCATTTTTATACAGATAGCGGTGCAGATATTTCCATGTTTACACCGATGCCTATGCAGATATTTCCATATTTATAGAGGGCTTTGTAGATATTTCTATGTTTATACAGATGGCAGTGTAGATATTTAAATATTCCTACACATGACTGTGTAGGTATTTCCATGTTTATACAGATGTCTTTGTAGATATTTCCATGTATATAGAGATTGCGGTGCAGATATTTCCATGTTTATACAGATAGCGGTGTATATATTTCCATGTTTACACAGATCATGGTGTAGATATTTCCATGTTTATACAGATACCGGTGTAGAAATTTCCATGTTTATACAGACCGCAGTGTAGATATTTCCATGTTTATAGAGATAGCAGTGCATATATTTCCATGTTTGTACAGATGGCGGTGTTGATGTTTCCATCTATACAGAGATTGCCGTGTAGGTAATTCCATGTGTATTCAGATGGCATTGAAGTTATTTCCATGTTTATACAGATGGTTGTGTAGATATTTCCATGTTTACACAGAAGACTGTATAGGTATTTCCATGTTTATACAGATGGCGGTGTAGATATTTCCATGTTTATAGAGATAGCTGTGTAGATATTTCCATGTCTATATAGATAGTGGTGTAGATATTTACATGTTGATACAGATCGCGGTGTACATATTTCCATGTTTATACAGATCGCGGTGTAGATATTTCCATGTTTATACAGATAGCTGTGTAGATATTTCCATGTGTATACAGATGGTATTGTAGGTATTTCCATGTTTATACAGATGGTGGTGAAGATATTTCCTTGTTTATTCAGATGACTGTGTAGATATTTCCATGTTTTTACAGATGGCAGTGTAGAGATTTCAACGTTTATAGAGATGGCGCTGTAGATATTTCCATGTTTATACAGATAACGGTGGAGATATTTCCATGTTTATACAGAGAGCAGTGGAGATATTTTCATGTTTATACACATAGCGGTGTACGTATTTCCATGATTATAGAGACAGCGGTGTAGGTATTTCCATGTTTATACAGATAGCGGTGCAGATATTTCCATGTTTACACAGATGCCTATGCAGATATTTCCATATTTATGCGGAGTGTTTTTTAGATATTTCTGTGTTTCTACTGATGGCAGTGTAGATATTTAAATATTCCTACACATGACTGTGAATGTATTTCCATGTTTATACAGATGTCTTTGTAGATATTTCCATGTTTATAGAGATAGCGGTGGAGATATTTCCATGTTTACACAGATAGCGTTGTGTATATTTCCATGTTTACACAGATCATGGTGTAGATATTTCCATGTTTATACAGATACCGGTGTAGAAATTTCCATGTTTATACAGACCGCAGTGTAGATATTTCCATGTTTATAGAGATAGAAGTGTAGATATTTCCATGTTTGTACAGATGGCGGTGTTGACGTTTCCATCTATACACAGATTGCCGTGTAAGTATTTCCATGTGTATTCAGATGGCATTGAAGATATCTCCATGTTTATACAGATGGTTGTGTAGATATTTCCATGTTTACACAGATGACTGTATAGGTATTTCCATGTTTATACTGATGGCGGCGTAGATATTTCCATATTTATAGAGATAGCTGTGTAGATATTTCCATGTTTGTACAGATAGCGGTGTAGATATTTCCATGTTTATACAGATCGCGGTGTAGATATTTCCATGTTTATACAGATCACGGTGTAGATATTTCCATGTTTATACAGATAGCGGTGTAGATATTTCCATGTGTTTACAGATAGCAGTGTTGATAGTTCCATGTTTACACAGATTGCGGTGTAGATATTTGCATCTTTCTACAGATGGCTTTGTAGATATTTCCATGTTTATTCAGATCGCGGTGTAGATATTTCCATGTTTATACAGATAGCGGTGTAGATATTTCCATGTTTATAGAGAAAGCAGTGTAGGTATTTCCATATTTATAGACATAGCGGTGTACATATTTCCATGTTTAAATAGATGGCGTTGTAGATATTTCCATGTTTATACCGATAGCGGTGTTGGTATTTCCACGTTTATACAGATAGCGATGTAGATATTTCCATGTTTATAGAGCTCGCGGTGCAGATATTTATATCTTTATACAGATGGCATTGTAGATATTTCCTTGTTCACACAGATGGAAGTGTAGATTTTTCCATGTTTATACAGATGTTGGAGTAGTTAGTTCCATATTTATGGAGATGGCATTGTAGATATTTTCATGTTTATAGAGATAGCAGTGTAGATATTTACATGTTTATACAGATGGCTGTGTAGATATTTCCATGTGTATACAGATGGCATTGTAGATATTTCCATGTTTATACAGATGACTGTAAAGGTATTTCAATGTTTTTACAGATGGCAGTGCAGATATTTCCATGTTTATAGAGATAGTGGTGTAGATACTTCCATGTTTGTACAGATGGCGGTGTTGATATTTCCATCTATACTCAGATGGCCTTGTAGATATTTCCATGTTTATACAGATGGTGGCGTAGATATTTCCATGGACATGCAGATGGCGGAGTAGGTATTTCCATGTTTATACAGATAGCGGTGAAGACATTTCCATGTTTACACAGATGGTGGTGCAGATATTTCCGTGTTTTTACACATGGCGGAGTAGATACTTCCATCTTTATGGAGATGGAAGTGTAGATATTTTCATGTTTATAGAGATTGTGGTGTAGATATTTCCATATTTATAGAGATAGCGGTGTAGATATATCCATCTTTCTACAGATGGCAGTGCAGATATTTCCATGTTTACAGAGATAGTGGTGTAGATATTTCCATGTTGGTACAGATGGCGGTGTTGACATTTCCATCTATACACAGATGACCATGTAGATATTTCCATGTTTATACAGATGGCGGCGCAGATATTTCCATGGATATGTAGATGGCAGTGTAGATATTTCCATGTTTATACAGATGGCCGTGTAAATATTTCCATATTCATACAGATGTCTGTGTAGATATTTCCATGTGTATACAGATGGTATTGTAGGTATTTCCATGTTTATGCAGATGGTGGTGTAGATATTTCCATGCTTATGCAGTTGACGGTGTAGGTATTTCCATGTTTTTACAGATGGCAGTGTAGATATTTCAATGTTTATAGAGATGGCCCTGTATATATTTCCATGTTTTTACAGATAACGGTGGAGATATTTCCATGTTTATACAGAGAGCAGTGGAGATATTTCCATGTTTATACACATAGCTGTGTACATATTTCCATGTTTATAGAGACAGCGGTGTAGGTATTTCCATGTTTATACAGATGCCTACGCAGATATTTCCATATTTTTACAGAGGGCTTTGTAGGTATTTCTATGTTTATACAGATGGCAGTGTAGATATTTAAATATTCCTATACATGACTGTGTAGGTATTTTCATGTTTATACAGATGTCTTTGTAGATATTTCCATGTTTATAGAGATAGCGGTGCAGATATTTCCATGTTTATACAGATAGCGGTGTATATATTTCCATGTTAACAGAGATCATGGTGTAGATATTTCCATGTTTATACAGATACCGGTGTAGAAATTTCCATGTTTATACAGACCGCAGTGTAAATACTTCCATGTTTATAGAGATAGCAGTGTAGATATTTCCATGTTTGTACAGATGGCAGTGTTGGTGTTTCCATCTATACACAGATTGCCGCGTAGGTATTTCCATGTGTATTCAGATGGCATTGAAGACATTTCCATGTTTATACAGATGGTGGTGTAAATATTTCCATGTTTACACAGATGACTGTATAGGTATTTCCATGATTATACAGATCGCGGTGTAGATATTTCCATGTTTATAGAGATAGCTGTGTAGATATTTCCATGTTTATATAGATAGCGGTGTAGATATTTCCATGTTTATACAGATCGCGGTGTAGATATTTCCATGTTTATACAGATCGCGGTGTAGATATTTCCATGTTTATTCAGATAGCAGTGTAGATATTTCCATGTGTTTACAGATAGCAGTGTATATATTTCCATGTTTACACAGATAGCGGTGTAGATATTTCCATCTTTCTACATATGGCATTGTAGATATTTCCATGTTTTTACAGATGGCGGTGTAGATATTTCCATGTTTATACAGATGGCGGTGTAGATATTTCCATGTTTATACAGATGGTGGTGTAGATATTACCATGTTTATACCGGTAGCGGTGTAGATATTTCCATGTTTATACAGATTGTGGTGAAGGTATTTCCATGTTTATACAGATCGTGGTGTAGATATTTCCGTGTTTATACAGATCGCGGTGTAGATATTTCCATGTTTATACAGATAGCGGTGTAGATATTTCCATGTTTATAGAGATAGCAGTGTAGATATTTACATGTTTATACAGATGGCTGTGTAGATATTTCCATGTGTATACAGATGGCATTGAAGATATTTCCATGTTTATACAGATGACTGTATACGTATTTCCATGTTTTTACAGATGGCAGTGCAGATATTTCCATGTTTATAGAGATAGCGGTGTACATATTTCCATGTTTCTACAGATGGCGGTGTTCATATTTCCATCTATACACAGATGGCCGTGTAGATATTTCCATGTTTATACAGATGGCGGCGTAGATATTTCCATGGACATGCAGATGGCGGTGTAGATATTTCCATGTTTATACAGATAGCGGTGTAGATATTTCCATGTTTACACAGATGGTGGTGTAGATATTTCCGTGTATAAACACATGGCGGAGTAGATACTTCCATCTTTATGGAGATGGCAGTGTAGATATTTTCATGTTTATAGAGATGGCGGTGTAGATATTTCCATATTTATAGAGATAGCGGTGTAGATATTTCCATCTTTCTACAGATGGCAGTGTAGATATTTCCATGTTTATACAGATGGCCGTGTAGTTATTTCCATATTTATACAGATGTCTGTGTAGATATTTCCATGTGTATACAGATGGTATTGTAGGTATTTCCATGTTTATACAGATGGGGGTGCAGATATTTCCATGCTTATACAGTTGGCGGTGTAGATATTTCCATGTTTTTACAGATGGCAGTGTAGATATTTCAATGTTTATAGAGATGGCCCTGTAGATATTTCCATGTTTATACAGATAACGGTGGAGATATTTCCATGTTTATACAGAGAGCAGTGGAGATATTTCCATGTTTATACACATAGCAGTGTACATATTTCCATGTTTATAGAGACAGCGGTGTAGGTATTTCCATGTTTATACAGATAGCGGTGCAGATATTTCCATGTTTACACAGATGCCTATGCAGATATTTCCATGTTAATACAGAGGGCTTTGTAGATATTTCTATGTTTATACAGATGGCAGTGTAGATATTTAAATATTCCTACACATGACTGTGTAGTTATTTCCATGTTTATACAGATGTCTTTGTAGATATTTCCATGTTTATAGAGATAGCGGTGCAGATATTTCCATGTTTATACAGATAGCGGTGTATATATTTCCATGTTTACACAGATCATGGTGTAGATATTTCCATGTTTATACAGATACCGGTGTAGATATTTCCATGTTTATACAGACCGCAGTGTAGATATTTCCATGTTTATAGAGATAGCAGTGTAGATATTTCCATGTTTGTACAGATGGCGGTGTTGATGTTTCCATCTATACACAGATTGCCGTGTAGGTATTTCCATATGTATTCAGATGGCATTGAAGATATTTCCATGTTTATACTGATGGTGGTGTAGATATTTCCATGTTCACACAGACGACTGTATAGGTATTTTCGTGTTTATACAGATGGCAGTGTTGATATTTCCATGTTTATAGAGATAGCTGTGTAGATATTTCCATATTTATACAGATAGCGGTGTAGATATTTTCATGTTTATACAGATCGCGGTGTAGATATCTCCATGTTTATACAGATAGTGGTGTAGATATTTCCATGTGTTTAGAGATAGCGGTGAAGATAGTTCCATGTTTACACCGATTGCGGTGTAGATATTTCCATCTTTCTACAGATGGCATTGTAAATATTTCCACGTTTATACAGATGGCAGTGTAGATATTTCCATGTTTATATAGATGGTGGTGTAGATATAACCATGTTTATGCAGGTAGCGGTGTAGATATTTCCATGTTTATACAGATAGCGGTGTAGATATTTCCATGTTTATACAGATAGCGGTGTAGATATTTCCATATTTATACAGATAACGGTGTAGAAATTTCCATGTTTATCCAGATAGCGGTGTAAATATTTCCATGTTTATAGAGATCACGGTGTATATATTTCCATGTTTATAGAGATAGCGGTGAAGATATTTCCATGTTTATGCAGATAGCGGTGTAGATATTTCCATGTTTATACAGACCGTGGTGTAGATATTTCCAGGGTTATACAGATAGCGGTGAAGATATTTCCATGTTTGTACACATGGCGGTGTTGATATTTCCATCTATACACAGATGACCGTGTAGATATTTCCATGTTTATACAGATGGCGGCGCAGATATTTCCATGGATATGTAGATGGCTGTGTAGATATTTCCATGTTTATACAGATAGCAGTGTAGTTATTTCCATGTTTATATAGATAGCGGTGTAGTTATTTCCATGTATATACACATGGCTGTGTAGATATTTCCATGTTTATACAGACGGCGATGTAGATATTTCCATGTTTATACAGATAACTTTGTAAGTATTTCCATGTTTATACAGATCGCGGTGTAGATATTTCGATGTTTATAGAGATAGCAGTGGAGATATTTCCATGTTTATACAGATAGTGGTGTAGATATTTCCATGTTTATTCTGATCGTGGTGTAGATATTTCCATGTTTATAGAGATGGTGGTGTAGATATTTCCATGTTCATAGAGATAGCGGTGTTGATTTTTCCTTGTTTATAGAGATAACGGTGTGGATATTTCCATGCTTATACAGATAGGGGTGTAGATATTTCCATGTTTATAGAGATAGCGGTGTAGATATTTCCATGTTTATACAGATAGCGTTGTAGATATTTCCATGTTTATACAGACCGCAGTGTAGATATTTCCATGTTTATACAGATACCGGTGCAGATATTTCCATGTTTGTATCGATGGCGGTGTTGATATTTCCATCTATACACAGATGGCCGTGTAGATATTTCCATGTTTATACAGATGGCGGCTTAGATATTTCCATGGACTTGCGGATGGCGCTGTAGATATTTCCATGATTATACAGATAGCGGTGAAGATATTTCCATGTTTACACAGATGGTAGTGCAGATATTTCCATGTTTATACACATGGCGGAGTAGATACTTCCATCTTTATGGAGATGGCAGTGTAGATATTTTCATGTTTATAGAGATGGCGGTGTAGATATTTCCATATTTATAGAGATAGCGGTGTAGATATTTCCATCTTTCTACAGATGGCCGTGTAGATATTTCCATGTTTATACAGATGGCCGTGTAGTTATTTCCATATTTATACAGATGTCTGTGTAGATATTTCCATGTGTATACAGATGGTATTGTAGGTATTTCCATGTTTATACAGATGGTGGTGTAGATATTTCCATGTTTATACAGTTGGCGGTGCAGATATTTCCATGTTTTTACAGATGGCAGGGTAGCTATTTCAATGTTTATACAGATGGCGCTGTAGATATTTCCATGTTTACAGATAACGGTGGAGATATTTCCATGTTTATACAGAGAGCAGTGGAGATATTTCCATGTTTATACACATAGCGGTGTACATATTTCCATGTTGATAGAGACAGCGGTGTATGTATTTCCATGTTTATACAGATAGCGGTGCAGATATTTCCATGTTTACACAGATGCCTATGCAGATATTTCCATATTTCTACAGAGGGCTTTGTAGATATTTCTATGTTTATACAGATGGCAGTGTAGATATTTAAATATTCCAACACATGACTGTGTAGGTATTTCCATGTTTATACAGGTGTCTTTGTAGATATTTCCATGTTTATAGAGATAGCGGTGAAGATATTTCCATGTTTATACAGATAGCGGTGTAGAGACTTCCGTGTTTATACAGATCGCGGTGCAGATATTTCCATGTTTATACAGATAGCGGAGTAGATATTTCCATGTTTATACAGATCGCGGTGTAGATATTTCCATATTTATACAGATAACGGTGTAGAAATTTCCATATTTATACAGATAGCGGTGTAAATATTTCCATGTTTATACAGATCACGGTGTAGATATTTCCATGTTTATAGAGATAGCGGTGTAGATATTTCCATGTTTATACAGAAAGCGGTGTAGATATTTCCATGTTTATACAGAACGCGGTGTAGATATTTCCATGGTTATACAGATAGCGGTGAAGATATTTCCATGTTTGTACACATGGCGGTGTTGATATTTCCATCTATACACAGATGACCGTGTAGATATTTCCATGTTTTTACAGATGGCGGCGCAGGTATTTCCATGGATATGTAGATGGTGGTGTAGATATTTCCATGTTTATACAGATAGCGGTGTAGTTATTTCCATGTTTATATAGATAGCGGTGTAGTTATTTCCATGTATATACACATGGATGTGTAGATATTTCCATGTTTATACAGATGGTGGTGTAGATATTTCCATGTTTATACAGATATCTTTGTAAGTATTTCCATGTTTATACAGATGGCGGTGTAGATATTTTGATGTTTATAGGGATAGCATTGGAGATATTTCCATGTTTATACAGATAGCGGTGTAGATATTTCCATGTTTATACTGATCGTGGTGTAGATATTTCCATGTTTATAGAGATGGCGGTGTAGATATTTCCATGTTCATAGAGATAGCGGTGTTGATTTTTCCATGTTTACAGATAGCGGTGTGGATATTTCCATGTTTATACAGATAGGGTTGTAGATATTTCCATGTTTATGGAGATGGCGGTGTAGATATTTCCATGTTTATACAGATCACGGTGTAGATATTTGCTTGTTTATACAAATAGCGGTGTAGTTATTTCCATGTTTATACAGATAGCAGTGTAGATATTTCCATGTATATACAGATGGTTGTGTAGATATTTCCATGTTTATACCGATGGCTGTGTAGATATTTCCATGTTTATACAGATCACGGTGTAGATATTTCCATGTTTATACATATTGCGGTGTAGGTATTTGCATGTTTTTACAGATATCGGTGTAGATATTTCCATGTTTACACAGATTGCGGTGTAGATATTTCCCTCTTTCTACAGATGGCATTGTAGATATTTCCATGTTTATATAGATGGCGGTGTAGATATTTCCATGTTTATATAGATGGTGGTGTAGATATTACCATGTTTATACAGATAGCGGTGTAGATATTTCCATGTATATACAGAACGTGGTGAAGTTATTTCCATGTTTATACAGATCGCGGTGTAGTTATTTCCATGTTTATACAGATCACGGTGCAGATACTTCCATGTTTATACAGATAGCGGTGTAGATATTTCCATGTTTATACAGATAGCGGTGAAGATATTTCCATGTTTATATAGATAGCGGTGTAGGTATTTCCATGTTTATAGACATAGCGGTGTACATATTTCCATGTTTATATAGATGGCGTTGTAGATATTTCCATGTTTATATCGATAGCGGTGTTGGTATTTCCACGTTTATACGGATAGCAATGTAGATATTTCCATGTTTATACAGCTCACGGTGCAGATATTTATATCTTTATACAGATGGCATTGTAGATATTTCCTTGTTCACACAGATGGCGGTGTAGATGTTTCCCTGTTTATACAGATGGCGGAGTAGTTAGTTCCATATTTATGGAGATGGCAGTGTAGATAATTTCATGTTTATAGAGATGGTGGTGTAGATATTTCCATGTTTATAGAGATAGCCATGTAGATATTTACATGTTTATACAGATGGCTGTGTAGTAATTTCCATGTGTATTCAGATGGCATTGTATATATTTCCATGTTTCTACAGATGATTGTATAGGTATTTCCATGTTTTTACAGATGGCAGTGCAGATATTTCCATGTTTATAGAGATAGTGGTGTAGATATTTCCATGTTTGTACAGATGGCGGTGTTGATATTTCCATCTATACACAGATGGCCGTGTAGATATTTCCATGTTTATACATATGGCGGCGTAGATATTTCCATGGACATGAAGATGGCGGTGTAGATATTTCCATGTTTATACAGATAGCGGTGAAGATATTTCCATGTTTACACAGATGGTGGTGCAGATATTTCCATGTTTATACACATGGCAGAATAGATGCTTCCATCTTTATGGAGATGGCAGTGTAGATATTTTCATGTTTATAGAGATGGCAGTGTAGATATTTCCATATTTATAGAGATAGCGGTGTAGATATTTCCATCTTTCTACAGATGGCAGTGTAGATTTTCCATGTTTATACAGATGGCCGTGTAGTTATTTCCATATTTATACAGATGTCTATGTAGATATTTCCATGTGTATACAGATGGTATTGTAGTTATTTCCATGTTTATACAGATGGTGGTGTAGATACTTCCATGTTTATACAGTTGGCGGTGTAGATATTTCCATGTTTTTACAGATGGCAGTGTAGTTATTTCAATGTTTATACAGATGGCACTGTAGATATTTCCATGTTTACAGATAACGGTGGAGATATTTCCATGTTTATACAGAGAGCAGTGGAGATATTTCCATGTTTATTCACATAGCGGTGTACATATTTCCATGTTTATAGAGACAGCGGTGTAGGTATTTCCATGTTTATACAGATAGCAGTGCAGATATTTCCATGTTTACACAGATGCCTATGCAGATATTTCCATATTTATACAGAGGGCTTTGTAGATATTTCCATGTTTATACAGATGGCAGTGTAGATATTTAAATGTTCCTACACATGACTGTAGGTATTTCTATGTTTATACAGTTGTCTTTGCAGATATTTCCATGTTTATAGAGATAGCGGTGCAGATATTTCCATGTTTACACAGATAGCGGTGTATATATTTCCATGTTTATACAGATTATGGTGTAGATATTTACATGTTTATACAGATAGCGGTGTAGATATTTCCATGTTTATACAGATCGCGGTGTAGATATTTCCATGTTTATACAGATCGCGGTGTAGATATTTCCATATTTATACAGATAGCGGTGTATATATTTCCATGTGTTTACAGATAGCGGTGTAGATAGTTCCATGTTTACACAGATTGCGGTGTAGATATTTCCATCTTTCTACAGATGGCATTGTAGATATTTCCATGTTTATACAGATGGCGATGTAGATATTTCCGTGTTTATACAGATCGCGGTGTAGATATTTCCATATTTATACAGATAGCGGTGTATATATTTCCATGTGTTTACAGATAGCGGTGTAGATAGTTCCATGTTTACACAGATTGCGGTGTATATATTTCCATCTTTCTACAGATGGCATTGTAGATATTTCCATGTTTATACAGATGGCGGTGTAGATATTTCCATGTTTATATAGATTGTGGTGTAGATATTACCATGTTTATACAGGTAGCGGTGTAGATATTTCAATGTTTATACAGATTGTGGTGAAGATATTTCCATGTTTATACAGATCGCGGTGTAGGTATTTCCGTGTTTATACTGATCGCGGTGTAGATATTTCCATGTTTATACAGATAGCGGTGTAGATATTTCCATGTTTATAGAGATACCAGTGTAGATATTTACATATTTATACAGATGGCTGTGTAGATATTTCCACGTGTATACAGATGGCATTGTAGATATTTCCATGTTTATACAGATGACTGTATACATATTTCCATGTTTTTATAGATGGCAGTGCAGTTATTTCCATGTTTATAGAGATAGCGGTGTTGATATTTCCATGTTTCTAGAGATGGCGGTGTTGATATTTCCATCTATACACAGATGGCCGTGTAGATATTTCCATGGTTATACAGATGGCGGCGTAGATATTTCCATGGACATGCAGATGGCGGTGTAGATATTTCCATGTTTAAACAGATTGCTGTGTAGATATTTCCATGTTTACACAGATAGTGGTGTAGATATTTCCGTGTTTATACACATGGCAGAGTAGATACTTCCATCTTTATGGAGATGGCAGTGTAGATATTTTCATGTTTACAGAGATGTCGGTGTAGATATTTCCATATTTATAGAGATAGCAGTGTAGATATTTCCATCTTTCTACAGATGGCAGTGTAGATATTTCCATGTTTATACAGATGGCGGTGTAGATATTTCCATATTTATAGAGATAGCGGTGTAGATATTTCCATCTTTCTACAGATGGCCGTGTAGATAATTCCATGTTTATACAGATGGCGGTGTAGATATTTCCGTGTTTATACAGATCGCGGTGTAGATATTTCCATATTTATACAGATAGCGGTGTATATATTTCCATGTGTTTACAGATAGCGGTGTAGATAGTTCCATGTTTACACAGATTGCGGTGTATATATTTCCATCTTTCTACAGATGGCATTGTAGATATTTCCATGTTTATACAGATGGCGGTGTAGATATTTCCATGTTTATATAGATTGTGGTGTAGATATTACCATGTTTATACAGGTAGCGGTGTAGATATTTCAATGTTTATACAGATTGTGGTGAAGATATTTCCATGTTTATACAGATCGCGGTGTAGGTATTTCCGTGTTTATACTGATCGCGGTGTAGATATTTCCATGTTTATACAGATAGCGGTGTAGATATTTCCATGTTTATAGAGATACCAGTGTAGATATTTACATATTTATACAGATGGCTGTGTAGATATTTCCACGTGTATACAGATGGCATTGTAGATATTTCCATGTTTATACAGATGACTGTATACATATTTCCATGTTTTTATAGATGGCAGTGCAGTTATTTCCATGTTTATAGAGATAGCGGTGTTGATATTTCCATGTTTCTAGAGATGGCGGTGTTGATATTTCCATCTATACACAGATGGCCGTGTAGATATTTCCATGGTTATACAGATGGCGGCGTAGATATTTCCATGGACATGCAGATGGCGGTGTAGATATTTCCATGTTTAAACAGATTGCTGTGTAGATATTTCCATGTTTACACAGATAGTGGTGTAGATATTTCCGTGTTTATACACATGGCAGAGTAGATACTTCCATCTTTATGGAGATGGCAGTGTAGATATTTTCATGTTTACAGAGATGTCGGTGTAGATATTTCCATATTTATAGAGATAGCAGTGTAGATATTTCCATCTTTCTACAGATGGCAGTGTAGATATTTCCATGTTTATACAGATGGCGGTGTAGATATTTCCATATTTATAGAGATAGCGGTGTAGATATTTCCATCTTTCTACAGATGGCCGTGTAGATAATTCCATGTTTATACAGATGGCGGTGTAGATATTTCCATGTTTATACAGATGTCTGTGTAGATATTTCCATGTGTATACAGATGGTATTGTAGGTATTTCCATGTTTATACAGATGGCTGTGTAGATATTTCCATGTGTATACAGATGGTATTGTAGGTATTTCCATGTTTATACAGATGGTGGTGAAGATATTTCCATGTTTATTCAGATGACTGTGTTGATATTTCCATGTTTTTACAGATGGCAGTGTAGATATTTCAATGTTTCTAAAGATGGCGCTGTAGATATTTCCATGTTTATAGAGATAACGGTGGAAATATTTCCTTGTTTATACAGAGAGCAGTGGAGATATTTCCATGTTTATTCACATAGCGGTGTACATATTTCCATGATTATAGAGACAGCGGTGTAGGTATTTCCGTGTTTATACAGATGGCGGTGCAGATATTTCCATGTTTACACAGATGCCTATGCCGATATTTCCATATTTATACAGAGGGCTTTGCAGATATTTCTATGTTTATGCAGATGGCAGAGTAGATATTTAAATATTCCTACACATGACAGTGTAGGTATTTCCATGTTTATACAGATGTCTTTGTAGATATTTCCATGTTTATAGAGATAGCGGTGCAGATATTTCCATGTTTATACAGATAGCGGTGTATATATTTCCATGTTTACACAGATCATGGTGTAGATATTTCCATGTTTATACAGATACCGGTGTAGAAATTTCCATGTTTATACAGACCGCAGTGTAGATATTTCCATGTTTATACAGATACCGGTGTAGATATTTCCATGTTTACACAGACCGCAGTGTAGATATTTCCATGTTTATAGAGATAGCAGTGTAGATATTTCCATGTTTGTACAGATGGCGGTGTTGATGTTTCCATCTATACACAGATTGCCGTGTAGGTATTTCCATGTGTATACAGATGGCATTGAAGATATTTCCATGTTTATACAGATGGTGGTGTAGATATTTCCATGTTTACACAGATGACTGTATAGGTATTTCCATGTTTATACAGATGGCGGTGTAGATATTTCCATGTTTATAGAGATAGCGGTGTAGATATTTCCATGTTTATACAGATAACGGTGTAGAAATTTCCATGTTTATACAGATAGCGGTGTAAATATTTCCATGTTTATACAGATCACGGTGTAGATATTTGCGTGTTTATAGAGATAGCGGTGTAGATATGTCCATGTTTATAGAGATAGCGGTGTAGATATTTCCATGTTTATACAGACCGCGGTGTAGATATTTCCATGTTTATACAAATAGCGTTGCAGATATTTCCATGTTTGTACAGATGGCGGTGTTGATATTTCCATCTATACACAGATGACCGTGTAGATATTTCCATGTTTATACACATGGCGGTGCAGATATTTCCATGGATATGTAGATGGCGGTGTGGATATTTCCATGTTTATACAGATGGCGGCGCAGATATTTCCATGGATATGTAGATGGCGGTGTAGATATTTCCATGTTTATACAGATAGCGGTGTAGTTATTTCCATGTTTATATAGATAGCGGTGTAGTTATTTCCATGTATATACACATGGCTGTGTAGATATTTCCATGTTTATACAGATGGCGGTGTAGATATTTCCATGTTTATACAGATAACTTTGGAAGTATTTCCATGTTTATAGAGATGGCGGTGTAGATATTTCGATGTTTATAGAGATAGCAGTGGAGATATTTCCATGTTTATACAGATAGTGGTGTAGTTATTTCCATGTTTATTCTGATCGTGGTGTAGATATTTCCATGTTTATAGAGATGGCGGTGTAGACATTTCCATGTTCATAGAGATAGCTGTGTTGATATTTCCACGTTTATAGAGATAGCGGTCTGGATATTTCCATGCTTATACAGATAGGCGTGTAGATAATTCCATGTTTATAGAGATAGCGGTGTAGATATTTCCATGTTTATACAGATAGCAGTGTAGATATTTCCATGTTTATACAGACCGCGGTGAAGATATTTCCATGTTTATACAGATACCGGTGCAGATATTTCCATGTTTGTACAGATGGCGGTGTTGATATTTCCATCTATACACATATGACCGTGTAGATATTTCCATGTTAATACAGATGGCGGCGCAGATATTTCCATGGATATGTAGATAGCGGTGTAGATATTTCCATGTTTATACAGATAGCGGTGTAGATATTTCCATGTATATACAGATGGCTTTGTAGATATTTCCATGTTTATACAGATAGCTGTGTTGATATTTCCATGTCTATACAGATGACTTTGTAGGTATTTCCATGTTTATACAGATGGCGGTGTAGATATTTACATGTTTATAGAGATAGCTGTGTAGATATTTCCATGTTTATACAGATAGCGGTGTAGAAAATTCCATGTTTTTACAGATAGCAGTGTTGATATTTCCATGTTTACACAGATTGCGGTGTAGATATTTCCATCTTTCTACAGATGGCATTGTAGATAATTCCATGTTTATACAGATGGCGGTGTAGATATATCCATGTTTATATAGATGGTGGTGTAGATATTACCATGTTTATACAGGTAGCGGTGTAGATATTTCCATGTTTATACTGACTGTGGTGAAGGTATTTCCATGTTTATACAGATCGCGGTGTAGATATTTCCATGTTTATACAGATAGCGTTGTAGATATTTCCATGTTTATACAGATAGCGGTGTAGATATTTCCATATTTATACAGATAACGGTGTAGAAATTTACATGTTTATACAGATAGCGGTGTAAATATTTCCATGTTTATACAGATCGCGGTGTAGATATTTCAATGTTTATAGAGATAGCGGTGTAGATATTTCCATGTTTATACAGACCGCGGTGTAGATATTTCCATGGTTATACAGATAGCGGTGCAGATATTTCCATGTTTGTCCAGATGGCGGTGTTGATATTTACATCTATACACAGATGACCGTGTAGATATTTCCATGTTTATGCAGATGGCGGCGCAGATATTTCCATGGATATGTAGATGGTGGTGTAGATATTTCCATGTTTATACAGATAGCGGTGTAGTTATTTCCATGATTATATAGATAGCTGTGTAGATATTTCCATGTATATACACATGGCTGTGTAGATATTTCCATGTTTATACAGATGGCGGTGTAGATATTTCCATGTTTCTACAGATAACTTTGCAAGTATTTCCATGTTTATACAGATGGCGGTGTAGATATTTCGATGTTTATAGAGATAGCAGTGGAGATATTTCCATGTTTATACAGATAGCGGTGTTGATATTTCCATGTTTATACTGATCGTGGTGTAGATATTTCCATGTTTATAGAGATGGCGTAGTAGATATTTCCATGTTTATACAGATCGCGGTGTAGATATTTCCATATTTATACAGATAGCGGTGTATATATTTCCATGTGTTTACAGATAGCGGTGTAGATAGTTCCATGTTTACACACATTGCGGTGTATATATTTCCATCTTTCTACAGATGGCATTGTAGATATTTCCATGTTTATACAGATGGCGGTGTAGTTATTTCCATGTTTATATAGATTGTGGTGTAGATATTACCATGTTTATACAGGTAGCGGTGTAGATATTTCAATGTTTATACAGATTGTGGTGAAGATATTTCCATGTTTATACAGATCGTGGTGTAGATATTTCCGTGTTTATACTGATCGCGGTGTAGATATTTCCATGTTTATACAGATAGCGGTGTAGATATTTCCATGTTTATAGAGATACCAGTGTAGATATTTACATATTTATACAGATGGCTGTGTAGATATTTCCACGTGTATACAGATGGCATTGTAGATATTTCCATGTTTATACAGATGACTGTATACATATTTCCATGTTTTTATAGATGGCAGTGCAGTTATTTCCATGTTTATAGAGATAGCGGTGTTGATATTTCCATGTTTCTACAGATGGCGGTGTTGATATTTCCATCTATACACAGATGGCCGTGTAGATATTTCCATGGTTATACAGATGGCGGCGTAGATATTTCCATGGACATGCAGATGGCGGTGTAGATATTTCCATGTTTAAACTGATTGCTGTGTAGATATTTCCATGTTTACACAGATAGTGGTGTAGATATTTCCGTGTTTATACACATGGCAGAGTAGATACTTCCATCTTTATGGAGATGGCAGTGTAGATATTTTCATGTTTACAGAGATGTCGGTGTAGATATTTCCATATTTATAGAGATAGCAGTGTAGATATTTCCATCTTTCTACAGATGGCAGTGTAGATATTTCCATGTTTATACAGATGGCGGTGTAGATATTTCCATATTTATAGAGATGTTTGTGTAGATATTTCCATGTGTATACAGATGGTATTGTAGGTATTTCCATGTTTATACAGATGGCTGTGTAGATATTTCCACGTGTATACAGATGGTATTGTAGGTATTTCCATGTTTATACAGATGGTGGTGAAGATATTTCCATGTTTATTCAGATGACTGTGTAGATATTTCCATGTTTTTACAGATGGCAGTGTAGATATTTCAATGTTTCTAGAGATGGCGCTGTAGATATTTCCAAGTTTATAGAGATAACGGTGGAAATATTTCCTTGTTTATACAGAGAGCAGTGGAGATATTTCCATGTTTATTCACATAGCGGTGTACATATTTCCATGATTATAGAGACAGCGATGTAGGTATTTCCATGTTTATACAGATGGCGGTGCAGATATTTCCATGTTTACACAGATGCCTATGCAGATATTTCCATATTTATACAGAGGGCTTTGCAGATATTTCTATGTTTATGCAGATGGCAGTGTAGATATTTAAATATTCCTACACATGACAGTGTAGTTATTTCCATGTTTATACAGATGTCTTTGTAGATATTTCCATGTTTATAGAGATAGCGGTGCAGATATTTCCATGCTTATACAGATAGCGGTGTATATATTTCCATGTTTACACAGATCATGGTGTAGATATTTCCATGTTTATACAGATACCAGTGTAGAAATTTCCAAGTTTATACAGACCGCAGTGTAGATATTTCCATGTTTATACAGATAGCGGTGTAGATATTTCCATGTTTACACAGACCGCAGTGTAGATATTTCCATGTTTATAGAGATAGCAGTGTAGATATTTCCATGTTTGTACAGATGGCGGTGTTGATGTTTCCATCTATACACAGTTTGCCGTGTAGGTATTTCCATGTGTATACAGATGGCATTGAAGATATTTCCATGTTTATACAGATGGTGGTGTAGATATTTCCATGTTTACACAGATGACTCTATAGGTATTTCCATGTTTATACAGATGACTGTGTAGATATTTCCATGTTTTTACAGATGGCAGTGTAGATATTTCAATGTTTCTTGAGATGGCGCTGTAGATATTTCCATGTTTATAGAGTTAACGGTGGAAATATTTCCTTGTTTATACAGAGAGCAGTGGAGATATTTCCATGTTTATTCACATAGCGGTGTACATATTTCCATGATTATAGAGACAGCGGTGTAGGTATTTCCGTGTTTATACAGATGGCGGTGCAGATATTTCCATGTTTACACAGATGCCTATGCCGATATTTCCATATTTATACAGAGGGCTTTGCAGATATTTCTATGTTTATGCAGATGGCTGTGTAGATATTTAAATATTCCTACACATGACAGTGTAGGTATTTCCATGTTTATACAGATGTCTTTGTAGATATTTCCATGTTTATAGAGATAGCGGTGCAGATATTTCCATGTTTATACAGATAGCGGTGTATATATTTCCATGTTTACACAGATCATGGTGTAGATATTTCCATGTTTATACAGATACCGGTGTAGAAATTTCCATGTTTATACAGACCGCAGTGTAGATATTTCCATGTTTATAGAGATAGCAGTGTATATATTTCCATGTTTGTACAGATGGCGGTGTGGTTGTTTCCATCTATACACAGATTGCCGTGTAGGTATTTCCATGTGTATTCAGATGGCATTGAAGATATTTCCATGTTTATACAGATGGTTGTGTAGATATTTCCATGTTTACACAGTTGACTGTATTTGTATTTCCATGTTTATACACATGGCGGTGTAGATATTTCCATGTTTATAGAGATAGCTGTGTAGATATTTCCATGTTTATACAGATAGCGGTGTAGATATTTCCATGTTTATAGAGATGGCCGTGTAGTTATTTCCATATTTATACAGATGTCTGTGTAGATATTTCCATGAGTATACAGATGGTATTGTAGGTATTTCCATGTTTATACAGATGGTGGTGTAGATGTTTCCATGCTTATGCAGATGACGGTGTAGATATTTCCATGTTTTTACAGATGGCAGTGTAGATATTTCAATGTTTATAGAGATGGCCCTGTAGATATTTCCATGTTTATACAGATAACGGTGGATATATTTCCATGTTTATACAGAGAGCAGTGGAGATATTTCCATGTTTATACACATAGCGGTGTACATATTTCCATGTTTATAGAGACAGTGGTGTAGGTATTTCCATTTTTATACAGATAGCGGTGCAGATATTTCCATGTTTACACCGATGCCTATGCAGATATTTCCATATTTATACAGAGGGCTTTGTAGATATTTCTATGTTTATACAGATGGCAGTGTAGATATTTAAATATTCCTACACATGACTGTGTAGGTATTTCCATGTTTATACAGATGTCTTTGTAGATATTTCCATGTATATAGAGATTGCGGTGCAGATATTTCCATGTTTATACAGATAGCGGTGTATATATTTCCATGTTTACACAGATCATGGTGTAGATATTTCCATGTTTATACAGATACCGGTGTAGAAATTTCCATGTTTATACAGACCGCAGTGTAGATATTTCCATGTTTATAGAGATAGCAGTGTATATATTTCCATGTTTGTACAGATGGCGGTGTTGATGTTTCCATCTATACAGAGATTGCCGTGTAGGTATTTCCATGTGTATTCAGATGGCATTGAAGATATTTCCATGTTTATACAGATGGTTGTGTAGATATTTCCATGTTTACACAGAAGACTGTATAGGAATTTCCATGTTTATACAGATGGCGGTGTAGATATTTCCATGTTTATAGAGATAGCTGTGTAGATATTTCCATGTCTATATAGATAGCGGTGTAGATATTTACATGTTGATACAGATCGCGGTGTACATATTTCCATGTTTATACAGATCGCGGTGAAGATATTTCCATGTTTATACAGATAGCGGTCTAGATATTTCCATGTGTTTACAGATAACGGTGTAGATAGTTCCATGTTTACACAGATTGCGGTGTAGATATTTCCGTCTTTCTACATATGGAATTGTAGATATTTCCATGTTCATACAGATGGCGTTGTAGATATTTCCATGTTTATATAGATGGTGGTGTAGATATTACCATGTTTATACAGGTAGCAGTGTAGATATTTCCATGTTTATACTGATTGTGGTGAAGATATTTCCATGTTTATACAGATCGCGGTGTAGATATTTCCGTGTTTATACTGATCGCGTTGTAGATATTTCCATGTTTGTACAGAAAGCGGTGTAGATATTTCCATGTTTATAGAGATAGCAGTGTAGATATTTACATGTTTATACAGATGGCTGTGTAGATATTTCCATGTGTATACAGATGGCATTGTAGATATTTCCATGTTTATACAGATGACTGTATACGTATTTCCATGTTTTTACAGATGGCAGTGCAGATATTTCCATGTTTATAGAGATAGCGGTGTAGATATTTCCATGTTTCTACAGATGGCGGTGTTGATATTTCCATCTATACACAGATGGCCTTGTAGATATTTCCATGTTTATACAGATGGCGGCGTAGATATTTCCATGGACATGCAGATGGTGGTGTAGATATTTCCATGTTTAAACAGATAGCGGTGTAGATATTTCCATGTTTACACAGATAGTGGTGTAGATATTTCCGTGTTTATACACAGGGCAGAGTAGATACTTCCATCTTTATGGAGATGGCAGTGTAGATATTTTCATGTTTATAGAGATGGCGGTGTAGATATTTCCATATTTATAGAGATAGCGGTGTAGATATTTCCTTATTTCCACAGATGGCAGTGTAGATATTTCCATGTTTATACAGATGGCGGTGAAGATATTTCCATATTCATACAGATGTCTGTGTAGATATTTCCATGTGTATACAGATGGTATTGTAGGTATTTCCATGTTTATACAGATGGCTGTGAAGATATTTCCATGTGTATACAGATGGTATGGTAGGTATTTCCATGTTTATACAGATGGTGGTGAATATATTTCCATGTTTATTCAGATGACTGTGTAGATATTTCCATGTTTTTACAGATGGCAGTGCAGATATTTCAATGTTTATAGAGATGGCGCTGTAGATATTTCCATGTTTATACAGATAACGGTGGAGATATTTCCATGTTTATACAGAGAGCAGTGGAGATATTTCCATGTTTATACACATAGCGGTGTACATATTTCCATGTTTATAGAGACAGCGGTGTAGGTATTTCCATGTTTATACAGATAGCGGTGCAGAAATTTCCATGTTTACACAGATGGCTATGCAGATATTTCCATATTTGTGCAGAGGGCTATGTAGATATTTCTATGTTTATACAGATGGCAGTGTAGATATTTAAATATTCCTACACATTTCTGTGTAGGTATTTCCTTGTTTATACAGATGTCTTTGTAGATACTTCCATGTTTATAGAGATAGCGGTGCAGATATTTCCATGTTTATACAGACACCGGTGTAGAAATTTCCATGTTTATACAGACCGCAGTGTAGATATTTCCATGTTTATAGAGATAGCAGTGAAGATATTTCCATGTTTGTACAGATGGCGGTGTTGATGTTTCCATCTATACACAGATTGCCGTGTAGGTATTTCCAAGTGTATTCAGATGGCATTGAAGATATTTCCATGTTTATACAGATGGTGGTGTAGATATTTCCATGTTTACACAGATGACTGTATAGGTATTTCCATGTTTATACAGATGGAGGTGTAGATATTTCCATGTTTATAGAGATAGCTGTGTAGATATTTCCATGTTTCTATAGATAGCGGTGTAGATATTTCCATGTTTATACAGATCGCGGTGTACATATTTCCATGTTTATACAGATCGCGGTGTAGATATTTCCATATTTATACAGATAGTGGTGTATATATTGCCATGTGTTTACAGATAGCGGTGTAGATAGTTCCATGTTTACACAGATTGCGGTGTAGATATTTCCATTTTTCTACAGATGGCATTGTAGATATTTCCATGTTTATACAGATGGCGGTGTAGATATTTCCATGTTTATACAGATCGCGGTGTAGATATTTCCATATTTATACAGATAGCGGTGTATATATTTCCATGTGTTTACAGATAGCGGTGTAGATAGTTCCATGTTTACACAGATTGCGGTGTATATATTTCCATCTTTCTACAGATGGCATTGTAGATATTTCCATGTTTATACAGATGGCGGTGTAGATATTTCCATGTTTATATAGATTGTGGTGTAGATATTACCATGTTTATACAGGTAGCGGTGTAGATATTTCAATGTTTATACAGATTGTGGTGAAGATATTTCCATGTTTATACAGATCGCGGTGTAGATATTTCTGTGTTTATACTGATCGCGGTGTAGATATTTCCATGTTTATACAGATAGCGGTGTAGATATTTCCATGTTTATAGAGATACCAGTGTAGATATTTACATATTTATACAGATGGCTGTGTAGATATTTCCATGTGTATACAGATGGCATTGTAGATATTTCCATGTTTATACAGATGACTGTATACATATTTCCATGTTTTTATAGATGGCAGTGCAGTTATTTCCATGTTTATAGAGATAGCGGTGTTGATATTTCCATGTTTCTACAGATGGCGGTGTTGATATTTCCATCTATACACAGATGGCCGTGTAGATATTTCCATGGTTATACAGATGGCGGCGTAGATATTTCCATGGACATGCAGATGGCGGTGTAGATATTTCCATGTTTAAACAGATTGCTGTGTAGATATTTCCATGTTTACACAGATAGTGGTGTAGATATTTCCGTGTTTATACACATGGCAGAGTAGATACTTCCATCTTTATGGAGATGGCAGTGTAGATATTTTCATGTTTACGGAAATGTCGGTGTAGATATTTCCATATTTATAGAGATAGCAGTGTAGATATTTCCATCTTTCTACAGATGGCAGTGTAGATAATTCCATGTTTATACAGATGGCGGTGTAGATATTTCCATATTTATAGAGATGTTTGTTTAGATATTTCCATGTGTATACAGATGGTATTGTAGGTATTTCCATGTTTATACAGATGGCTGTGTAGATATTTCCATGTGTATACAGATGGTATTGTAGGTATTTCCATGTTTATACAGATGGTGGTGAAGATATTTCCATGTTTATTCAGATGACTGTGTTGATATTTCCATGTTTTTACAGATGGCAGTGTAGATATTTCAATGTTTCTAGAGATGGCGCTGTAGATATTTCCATGTTTATAGAGATAACGGTGGAAATATTTCCTTGTTTATACAGAGAGCAGTGGAGATATTTCCATGTTTATTCACATAGCGGTGTACATATTTCCATGATTATAGAGACAGCGGTGTAGGTATTTCCATGTTTATACAGATGGCGGTGCAGATATTTCCATGTTTACACAGATGCCTATGCAGATATTTCCATATTTATACAGAGGGCTTTGCAGATATTTCTATGTTTATGCAGATGGCAGTGTAGATATTTAAATATTCCTACACATGACAGTGTAGTTATTTCCATGTTTATACAGATGTCTTTGTAGATATTTCCATGTTTATAGAGATAGCGGTGCAGATATTTCCATGCTTATACAGATAGCGGTGTATATATTTCCATGTTTACACAGATCATGGTGTAGATATTTCCATGTTTATACAGATACCAGTGTAGAAATTTCCAAGTTTATACAGACCGCAGTGTAGATATTTCCATGTTTATACAGATAGCGGTGTAGATATTTCCATGTTTACACAGACCGCAGTGTAGATATTTCCATGTTTATAGAGATAGCAGTGTAGATATTTCCATGTTTGTACAGATGGCGGTGTTGATGTTTCCATCTATACACAGTTTGCCGTGTAGGTATTTCCATGTGTATACAGATGGCATTGAAGATATTTCCATGTTTATACAGATTGTGGTGTAGATATTTCCATGTTTACACAGATGACTGTATAGGTATTTCCATGTTTATACAGATGGCGGTGTAGATATTTCCATGTTTATAGAGATAGCGGTGTAGATATTTCCATGTTTATACAGATAACGGTGTAGAAATTTCCATGTTTATACAGATAGCGGTGTAAATATTTCCATGTTTATACAGATCACGGTGTAGATATTTCCGTGTTTATAGAGATAGCGGTGTAGATATGTCCATGTTTATAGAGATAGCGGTGTAGATATTTCCATGTTTATACAGACCGCGGTGTAGATATTTCCATGTTTATACAAATAGCGTTGCAGATATTTCCATGTTTGTACAGATGGCGGTGTTGATATTTCCATCTATACACAGATGACTGTGTAGATATTTCCGTGTTTATACACATGGCGGTGCAGATATTTCCATGGATATGTAGATGGCGGTGTGGATATTTCCATGTTTATACAGATGGCGGCGCAGATATTTCCATGGATATGTAGATGGCGGTGTAGATATTTCCATGTTTATACAGATAGCGGTGTAGTTATTCCCATGTTTATATAGATAGCGGTGTAGTTATTTCCATGTATATACACATGGCTGTGTAGATATTTCCATGTTTATACAGATGGCGGTGTAGATATTTCCATGTTTATACAGATAACTTTGGAAGTATTTCCATGTTTATAGAGATGGCGGTGTAGATATTTCGATGTTTATAGAGATAGCAGTGGAGATATTTCCATGTTTATACAGATAGTGGTGTAGTTATTTCCATGTTTATTCTGATCGTGGTGTAGATATTTCCATGTTTATAGCGATGGCGGTGTAGACATTTCCATGTTCATAGAGATAGCGGTGTTGATTTTTCCATGTTTATAGAGATAGCGGTCTGGATATTTCCATGCTTATACAGATAGGCGTGTAGATATTTCCATGTTTATAGAGATAGCGGTGTAGATATTTCCATGTTTATACAGATAGCAGTGTAGATATTTCCATGTTTATACAGACCGCGGTGAAGATATTTCCATGTTTATACAGATACCGGTGCAGATATTTCCATGTTTGTACAGATGGCGGTGTTGATATTTCCATCTATACACATATGACCGTGTAGATATTTCCATGTTAATACAGATGGCGGCGCAGATATTTCCATGGATATGTAGATAGCGGTGTAGATATTTCCATGTTTATACAGATAGCGGTGTAGATACTTCCATGTATATACAGATGGCTTTGTAGATATTTCCATGTTTATACAGATAGCTGTGTTGATATTTCCATGTTTATACAGATGACTTTGTAGGTATTTCCATGTTTACACAGATGGCGGTGTAGATATTTACATGTTTATAGAGATAGCTGTGTAGATATTTCCATGTTTATACAGATAGCGGTGTAGAAAATTCCATGTTTTTACAGATAGCAGTGTTGATATTTCCATGTTTACACAGATTGCGGTGTAGATATTTCCATCTTTCTACAGATGGCATTGTAGATATTTCCATGTTTATACAGATGGCGGTGTAGATATATCCATGTTTATATAGATGGTGGTGTAGATATTACCATGTTTATACAGGTAGCGGTGTAGATATTTCCATGTTTATACTGACTGTGGTGAAGGTATTTCCATGTTTATACAGATCGCGGTGTAGATATTTCCATGTTTATACAGATAGCGGTGTAGATATTTCCATGTTTATACAGATAGCGGTGTAGATATTTCCATATTTATACAGATAACGGTGTAGAAATTTACATGTTTATACAGATAGCGGTGTAAATATTTCCATGTTTATACAGATCGCGGTGTAGATATTTCAATGTTTATAGAGATAGCGGTGTAGATATTTCCATGTTTATACAGACCGCGGTGTAGATATTTCCATGGTTATACAGATAGCGGTGCAGATATTTCCATGTTTGTCCAGATGGCGGTGTTGATATTTACATCTATACACAGATGACCGTGTAGATATTTCCATGTTTATGCAGATGGCGGCGCACATATTTCCATGGATATGTAGATGGTGGTGTAGATATTTCCATGTTTATACAGATAGCGGTGTAGTGATTTCCATGATTATATAGATAGCTGTGTAGATATTTCCATGTATATACACATGGCTGTGTAGATATTTCCATGTTTATACAGATGGCGGTGTAGATATTTCCATGTTTCTACAGATAACTTTGCAAGTATTTCCATGTTTATACAGATGGCGGTGTAGATATTTCGATGTTTATAGAGATAGCAGTGGAGATATTTCCAAGTTTATACAGATAGCGGTGTTGATATTTCCATGTTTATACTGATCGTGGTGTAGATATTTCCATGTTTATAGAGATGGCGGTGTAGATATTTCCATGTTTATACAGATCGCGGTGTAGATATTTCCATATTTATACAGATAGCGGTGTATATATTTCCATGTGTTTACAGATAGCGGTGTAGATAGTTCCATGTTTACACAGATTGCGGTGTATATATTTCCATCTTTCTACAGATGGCATTGTAGATATTTCCATGTTTATACAGATGGCGGTGTAGATATTTCCATGTTTATATAGATTGTGGTGTAGATATTACCATGTTTATACAGGTAGCGGTGTAGATATTTCAATGTTTATACAGATTGTGGTGAAGATATTTCCATGTTTATACAGATCGCGGTGTAGATATTTCCGTGTTTATACTGATCGCGGTGTAGATATTTCCATGTTTATACAGATAGCGGTGTAGATATTTCCATGTTTATAGAGATACCAGTGTAGATATTTACATATTTATACAGATGGCTGTGTAGATATTTCCACGTGTATACAGATGGCATTGTAGATATTTCCATGTTTATACAGATGACTGTATACATATTTCCATGTTTTTATAGATGGCAGTGCAGTTATTTCCATGTTTATAGAGATAGCGGTGTTGATATTTCCATGTTTGTCCAGATGGCGGTGTTGATATTTCCATCTATACACAGATGGCCGTGTAGATATTTCCATGGTTATACAGATGGCGGCGTAGATATTTCCATGGACATGCAGATGGCGGTGTAGATATTTCCATGTTTAAACAGATTGCTGTGTAGATATTTCCATGTTTACACAGATAGTGGTGTAGATATTTCCGTGTTTATACACATGGCAGAGTAGATACTTCCATCTTTATGGAGATGGCAGTGTAGATATTTTCATGTTTACAGAGATGTCGGTGTAGATATTTCCATATTTATAGAGATAGCAGTGTAGATATTTCCATCTTTCTACAGATGGCAGTGTAGATATTTCCATGTTTATACAGATGGCGGTGTAGATATTTCCATATTTATAGAGATAGCAGTGTAGATATTTCCATCTTTCTACAGATGGCAGTGTAGATATTTCCATGTTTATACAGATGGCTGTGTAGATATTTCCACGTGTATACAGATGGTATTGTAGGTATTTCCATTTTTATACAGATGGTGGTGAAGATATTTCCAAGTTTATTCAGATGACTGTGTAGATATTTCCATGTTTTTACAGATGGCAGTGCAGATATTTCAATGTTTATAGAGATGGCGCTGTAGATATTTCCATGTTTATACAGATAACGGTGGAGATATTTCCATGTTTATACAGAGAGCAGTGGAGATATTTCCATGTTTATACACATAGCGGTGTACATATTTCCATGTTTATAGAGACAGCGGTGTAGGTATTTCCATGTTTATACAGATAGCGGTGCAGATATTTCCATGTTTACACAGATGCCTATGCAGATATTTCCATATTTGTACAGAGGGCTATGTAGATATTTCTATGTTTATACAGATGGCAGTGTAGATATTTAAATATTCCTACACATTTCTGTGTAGGTATTTCCTTGTTTATACAGATGTCTTTGTAGATACTTCCATGTTTATAGAGATAGCGGTGCAGATATTTCCATGTTTATACAGATACCGGTGTAGAAATTTCCATGTTTATACAGATCGCAGTGTAGATATTTCCATGTTTATAGAGATAGCAGTGAAGATATTTCCATGTTTGTACAGATGGCGGTGTTGATGTTTCCATCTATACACAGATTGCCGTGTAGGTATTTCCAAGTGTATTCAGATGGCATTGAAGATATTTCCATGTTTATACAGATGGTGGTGTAGATATTTCCATGTTTACACAGATGACTGTATAGGTATTTCCATGTTTATACAGATGGAGGTGTAGATATTTCCATGTTTATAGAGATAGCTGTGTAGATATTTCCATGTTTCTATAGATAGCGGTGTATATATTTCCATGTTTACACAGATCATGGTGTAGATATTTCCATGTTTATACAGATACCGGTGTAGAAATTTCCATGTTTATACAGACCGCAGTGTAGATATTTCCATGTTTATACAGATACCGGTGTAGATATTTCCATGTTTACACAGACCGCAGTGTAGATATTTCCATGTTTATAGAGATAGCAGTGTAGATATTTCCATGTTTGTACAGATGGCGGTGTTGATGTTTCCATCTATACACAGATTGCCGTGTAGGTATTTCCATGTGTATACAGATGGCATTGTAGATATTTCCATGTTTATACAGATGGTGGTGTAGATATTTCCATGTTTACACAGATGACTGTATAGGTATTTCTATGTTTATACAGATGGCGGTGTAGATATTTCCATGTTTATAGAGATAGCGGTGTAGATATTTCCATGTTTATACAGATAACGGTGTAGAAATTTCCATGTTTATACAGATAACGGTGTAAATATTTCCATGTTTATACAGATCACGGTGTAGATATTTGCGTGTTTATAGAGATAGCGGTGTAGATATGTCCATGTTTATAGAGATAGCGGTGTAGATATTTCCATGTTTATACAGACCGCGGTGTAGATATTTCCATGTTTATACAAATAGCGTTGCAGATATTTCCATGTTTGTACAGATGGCGGTGTTGATATTTCCATCTATACACAGATGACCGTGTAGATATTTCCATGTTTATACACATGGCGGTGCAGATATTTCCATGGATATGTAGATGGCGGTGTGGATATTTCCATGTTTATACAGATGGCGGCGCAGATATTTCTATGGATATGTAGATGGCGGTGTAGATATTTCCATGTTTATACAGATAGCGGTGTAGTTATTTCCATGTTTATATAGATAGCGGTGTAGTTATTTCCATGTATATACACATGGCTGTGTAGATATTTCCATGTTTATACAGATAACTTTGGAAGTATTTCCATGTTTATAGAGATGGCGGTGCAGATATTTCGATGTTTATAGAGATAGCAGTGGAGATATTTCCATGTTTATACAGATAGTGGTGTAGTTATTTCCATGTTTATTCTGATCGTGGTGTAGATATTTCCATGTTTATAGAGATGGTGGTGTAGACATTTCCATGTTCATAGAGATAGCTGTGTTGATTTTTCCATGTTTATAGAGATAGCGGTCTGGATATTTCCATGCTTATACAGATAGGCGTGTAGATATTTCCATGTTTATAGAGATAGCGGTGTAGATATTTCCATGTTTATACAGATAGCAGTGTAGATATTTCCATGTTTATACAGACCGCGGTGAAGATATTTCCATGTTTATACAGATACCGGTGCAGATATTTCCATGTTTGTACAGATGGCGGTGTTGATATTTCCATCTATACACATATGACCGTGTAGATATTTCCATGTTTATACAGATAGCGGTGTAGTGATTTCCATGATTATATAGATAGCTGTGTAGATATTTCCATGTATATACACATGGCTGTGTAGATATTTCCATGTTTATTCAGATGGCGGTGTAGATATTTCCATGTTTCTACAGATAACTTTGCAAGTATTTCCATGTTTATACAGATGGCGGTGTAGATATTTCGATGTTTATAGAGATAGCAGTGGAGATATTTCCATGTTTATACAGATAGCGGTGTTGATATTTCCATGTTTATACTGATCGTGGTGTAGATATTTCCATGTTTATAGAGATGGCGGTGTAGATATTTCCATGTTTATACAGATCGCGGTGTAGATATTTCCATGTTTATACAGATGGCGGTGTAGATATTTCCATGTTTATATAGATTGTGGTGTAGATATTACCATGTTTATACAGGTAGCGGTGTAGATATTTCAATGTTTATACAGATTGTGGTGAAGATATTTCCATGTTTATACAGATCGCGGTTTAGATATTTCCGTGTTTATACTGATCGCGGTGTAGATATTTCCATGTTTATACAGATAGCGGTGTAGATATTTCCATGTTTATAGAGATACCAGTGTAGATATTTACATATTTATACAGATGGCTGTGTAGATATTTCCACGTGTATACAGATGGCATTGTAGATATTTCCATGTTTATACAGATGACTGTATACATATTTCCATGTTTTTATAGATGGCAGTGCAGTTATTTCCATGTTTATAGAGATAGCGGTGTTGATATTTCCATGTTTGTCCAGATGGCGGTGTTGATATTTCCATCTATACACAGATGGCCGTGTAGATATTTCCATGGTTATACAGATGGCGGCGTAGATATTTCCATGGACATGCAGATGGCGGTGTAGATATTTCCATGTTTAAACAGATTGCTGTGTAGATATTTCCATGTTTACACAGATAGTGGTGTAGATATTTCCGTGTTTATACACATGGCAGAGTAGATACTTCCATCTTTATGGAGATGGCAGTGTAGATATTTTCATGTTTACAGAGATGTCGGTGTAGATATTTCCATATTTATAGAGATAGCAGTGTAGATATTTCCATCTTTCTACAGATGGCAGTGTAGATATTTCCATGTTTATACAGATGGCGGTGTAGATATTTCCATATTTATAGAGATGTTTGTGTAGATATTTCCATGTGTATACAGATGGTATTGTAGGTATTTCCATGTTTATACAGATGTCTGTGTAGATATTTCCATGTGTATACAGATGGTATTGTAGGTATTTCCATGTTTATACAGATGATGGTGTAGATATTTCCATGTTTATACAGTTGGCGGTGTAGATATTTCCATGTTTTTACAGATGGCAGGGTAGCTATTTCAATGATTATACAGATGGCGCTGTAGATATTTCCATGTTTACAGATAACGGTGGAGATATTTCCATGTTTATACAGAGAGCAGTGGAGATATTTCCATGTTTATACACATAGCGGTGTACATATTTCCATGTTGATAGAGACAGCGGTGTATGTATTTCCATGTTTATACAGATAGCGGTGCAGATATTTGCATGTTTACACAGATGCCTATGCAGATATTTCCATATTTCTACAGAGGGCTTTGTAGATATTTCTATGTTTATACAGATGGCAGTGTAGATATTTAAATATTCCAACACATGACTGTGTAGGTATTTCCATGTTTATACAGGTGTCTTTGTAGATATTTCCATGTTTATAGAGATAGCGGTGAAGATATTTCCATGTTTATACAGATAGCGGTGTAGAGATTTCCGTGTTTATACAGATCGCGGTGTAGATATTTCCATGTTTATACAGATAGCGGAGTAGATATTTCCATGTTTATACAGATCGCGGTGTAGATATTTCCATATTTATACAGATAACGGTGTAGAAATTTCCATGTTTATACAGATAGCGGTGTAAATATTTCCATGTTTATACAGATCACGGTGTAGATATTTCCATGTTTATAGAGATAGCGGTGTAGATATTTCCATGTTTATACAGATAGCGGTGTAGATATTTCCATGTTTATACAGACCGCGGTGTAGATATTTCCATGGTTATACAGATAGCGGTGAAGATATTTCCATGTTTGTACACATGGCGGTGTTGATATTTCCATCTATACACAGATGACCGTGTAGATATTTCCATGTTTGTACACATGGCGGTGTTGATATTTCCATCTATACACAGATGACCGTGTAGATATTTCCATGTTTTTACAGATGGCGGCGCAGGTATTTCCATGGATATGTAGATGGTGGTGTAGATATTTCCATGTTTATACAGATAGCGGTGTAGTTATTTCCATGTTTATATAGATAGCGGTGTAGTTACTTCCATGTATATACACATGGATGTGTAGATATTTCCATGTTTATACAGATGGCGGTGTAGATATTTCCATGTTTATACAGATATCTTTGTAAGTATTTCCATGTTTATACAGATGGCGGTGTAGATATTTTGATGTTTATAGAGATAGCATTGGAGATATTTCCATGTTTATACAGATAGCGGTGTAGATATTTCCATGTTTATACTGATCGTGGTGTAGATATTTCCATGTTTATAGAGATGGCGGTGTAGATATTTCCATGTTCATAGAGATAGCGGTGTTGATTTTTCCATGTTTACAGATAGCGGTGTGGATATTTCCATGTTTATACAGATAGGGTTGTAGATATTTCCATGTTTATGGAGATGGCGGTGTAGATATTTCCATGTTTATGCAGATCACGGTGTAGATATTTGCTTGTTTATACAAATAGCGGTGTAGTTATTTCCATGTTTATACAGATAGCAGTGTAGATATTTCCATGTATATACAGATGGTTGTGTAGATATTTCCATGTTTATACCGATGGCTGTGTAGATATTTCCATGTTTATACAGATCACGGTGTAGATATTTCCATGTTTATACATATTGCGGTGTAGGTATTTGCATGTTTTTACAGATATCGGTGTAGATATTTCCATGTTTACACAGATTGCAGTGTAGATATTTCCCTCTTTCTACAGATGGCATTGTAGATATTTCCATGTTTATATAGATGGCGGTGTAGATATTTCCATGTTTATATAGATGGTGGTGTAGATATTACCATGTTTATACAGATAGCGGTGTAGATATTTCCATGTATATACAGAACGTGGTGAAGATATTTCCATGTTTATACAGATCGCGGTGTAGTTATTTCCATGTTTATACAGATCACGGTGCAGATACTTCCATGTTTATACAGATAGCGGTGTAGATATTTCCATGTTTATACAGATAGCGGTGATGATATTTCCATGTTTATATAGATAGCGGTGTAAGTATTTCCATGTTTATAGACATAGCGGTGTACATATTTCCATGTTTATATAGATGGCGTTGTAGATATTTCCATGTTTATATCGATAGCGGTGTTGGTATTTCCACGTTTATACGGATAGCATGTAGATATTTCCATGTTTATACAGCTCACGGTGCAGATATTTATATCTTTATACAGATGGCATTGTAGATATTTCCTTGTTCACACAGATGGCGGTGTAGATGTTTCCCTGTTTATACAGATGGCGGAGTAGTTAGTTCCATATTTATGGAGATGGCAGTGTAGATATTTTCATGTTTATAGAGATGGTGGTGTAGATATTTCCATGTTTATAGAGATAGCCATGTAGATATTTCCATGTTTATACAGATGGCCGTGTAGTTATTTCCATATTTATACAGATGTCTATGTAGATATTTCCATGTGTATACAGATGGTATTGTAGTTATTTCCATGTTTATACAGATGGTGGTGTAGATACTTCCATGTTTATACAGTTGGCGGTGTAGATATTTCCATGTTTTTACAGATGGCAGTGTAGTTATTTCAATGTTTATACAGATGGCACTGTAGATATTTCGATGTTTACAGATAACGGTGGAGATATTTCCATGTTTATACAGAGAGCAGTGGAGATATTTCCATGTTTATTCACATAGCGGTGTACATAATTCCATGTTTATAGAGACAGCGGTGTAGGTATTTCCATGTTTATACAGATAGCAGTGCAGATATTTCCATGTTTACACAGATGCCTATGCAGATATTTCCATATTTCTACAGAGGGCTTTGTAGATATTTCCATGTTTATACAGATGGCAGTGTAGATATTTAAATGTTCCTACACATGACTGTAGGTATTTCTATGTTTATACAGTTGTCTTTGTAGATATTTCCATGTTTATAGAGATAGCGGTGCAGATATTTCCATGTTTATACAGATAGCGGTGTATATATTTCCATGTTTATACAGATTATGGTGTAGATATTTACATGTTTATACAGATACCGGTGTAGATATTTCCATGTTTATACAGACCGCAGTGTAGATATTTCCATGTTTTTAGATACAGCAGTGTAGATATTTCCATGTTTGTACAGATGGCGGTGTTGATGTTTCCATCTATACACAGATTGCCGTGTAGGTATTTCCATGTGTATACAGATGGCACTGAAGATATTTCCATGTTTATACAGATGGTGGTGTAGATATTTCCATGTTTACACAGATGACTGTATAGGTATTTCCATGTTTATACAGATGGCGGTGTAGATATTTCCATGTTTATAGAGATAGCTGTGTAGATATTTCCATGTTTCTATAGATAGCGGTGTAGATATTTCCATGTTTATACAGATCGCGGTGTAGATATTTCCATGTTTATACAGATCGCGGTGTAGATATTTCCATATTTATACAGATAGCGGTGTATATATTTCCATGTGTTTACAGATAGCGGTGTAGATAGTTCCATGTTTACACAGATTGCGGTGTAGATATTTCCATCTTTCTACAGATGGCATTGTAGATATTTCCATGTTTATACAGATGGCGGTGTAGATATTTCCGTGTTTATACAGATCGCGGTGTAGATATTTCCATATTTATACAGATAGCGGTGTATGTATTTCCATGTGTTTACAGATAGCGGTGTAGATAGTTCCATGTTTACACAGATGACTGTATTTTTATTTCCATGTTTATACACATGGCGGTGTAGATATTTCCATGTTTATAGAGATAGCTGTGTAGGTATTTCCATGTTTATACAGATAGCGGTGTAGATATTTCCATGTTTATACAGATGGCCGTGTAGTTATTTCCATATTTATACAGATGTCTGTGTAGATATTTCCATGAGTATACAGATGGTATTGTAGTTATTTCCATGTTTATGCAGATGGTGGTGTAGATATTTCCATGCTTATACAGTTGACGGTGTAGATATTTCCATGTTTTTACAGATGGCAGTGTAGATATTTCAATGTTTATAGAGATGGCCCTGTAGATATTTCCATGTTTATACAGATAACGGTGGATATATTTCCATGTTTATACAGAGAGCAGTGGAGATATTTCCATGTTTATACACATAGCGGTGTACATATTTCCATGTTTATAGAGACAGTGGTGTAGGTATTTCCATTTTTATACAGATAGCGGTGCAGATATTTCCATGTTTACACCGATGCCTATGCAGATATTTCCATATTTATACAGAGGGCTTTGTAGATATTTCTATGTTTATACACATGGCAGTGTAGATATTTAAATATTCCTACACATGACTGTGTAGGTATTTCCATGTTTATACAGATGTCTTTGTAGATATTTCCATGTATATAGAGATTGCGGTGCAGATATTTCCATGTTTATACAGATAGCGGTGTATATATTTCCATGTTTACACAGATCATGGTGTAGATATTTCCATGTTTATACAGATACCGGTGTAGAAATTTCCATGTTTATACAGACCGCAGTGTAGATATTTCCATGTTTATAGAGATAGCAGTGTATATATTTCCATGTTTGTACAGATGGCGGTGTTGATGTTTCCATCTATACAGAGATTGCGTGTAGGTATTTCCATGTGTATTCAGATGGCATTGAAGATATTTCCATGTTTATACAGATGGTTGTGTAGATATTTCCATGTTTACACAGAAGACTGTATAGGTATTTCCATGTTTATACAGATGGCGGTGTAGATATTTCCATGTTTATAGAGATAGCTGTGTAGATATTTCCATGTCTATATAGATAGCGGTGTAGACATTTACATGTTGATACAGATCGCGGTGTACATATTTCCATGTTTATACAGATCGCGGTGTAGATATTTCCATGTTTATACAGATAGCGGTCTAGATATTTCCATGTGTTTACAGATAACGGTGTAGATAGTTCCATGTTTACACAGATTGCGGTGTAGATATTTCCGTCTTTCTACATATGGAATTGTAGATATTTCCATGTTCATACAGATGGCGTTGTAGATATTTCCATGTTTATATAGATGGTGGTGCAGATATTACCATGTTTATACAGGTAGCGGTGTAGATATTTCCATGTTTATACTGATTGTGGTGAAGATATTTCCATGTTTATACAGATCGCGGTGTAGATATTTCCGTGTTTATACTGATTGCGTTGTAGATATTTCCTTGTTTGTACAGAAAGCGGTGTAGATATTTCCATGTTTATAGAGATAGCAGTGTAGATATTTACATGTTTATACAGATGGCTGTGTAGATATTTCCATGTGTATACAGATGGCATTGTAGATATTTCCATGTTTATACAGATGACTGTATACATATTTCCATGTTTTTATAGATGGCAGTGCAGTTATTTCCATGTTTATAGAGATAGCGGTGTTGATATTTCCATGTTTCTACAGATGGCGGTGTTGATATTTCCATCTATACACAGATGGCCGTGTAGATATTTCCATGGTTATACAGATGGCGGCGTAGATATTTCCATGGACATGCAGATGGCGGTGTAGATATTTCCATGTTTAAACAGATTGCTGTGTAGATATTTCCATGTTTACACAGATAGTGGTGTAGATATTTCCGTGTTTATACACATGGCAGAGTAGATACTTCCATCTTTATGGAGATGGCAGTGTAGATATTTTCATGTTTACAGAGATGTCGGTTTAGATATTTCCATATTTATAGAGATAGCAGTGTAGATATTTCCATCTTTCTACAGATGGCAGTGTAGATATTTCCATGTTTATACAGACGGCGGTGTAGATATTTCCATATTTATAGAGATGTTTGTGTAGATATTTCCATGTGTATACAGATGGTATTGTAGGTATTTCCATGTTTATACAGATGGCTGTGTAGATATTTCCATGTGTATACAGATGGTATTGTAGGTATTTCCATGTTTATACAGATGGTGGTGAAGATATTTCCATGTTTATTCAGATGACTGTGTAGATATTTCCATGTTTTTACAGATGGCAGTGTAGATATTTCAATGTTTCTAGAGATGGCGCTGTAGATATTTCCATGTTTATAGAGATAACGGTGGAAATATTTCCTTGTTTATACAGAGAGCAGTGGAGATATTTCCATGTTTATTCACATAGCGGTGTACATATTTCCATGATTATAGAGACAGCGGTGTAGGTATTTCCTTGTTTATACAGATGGCGGTGCAGATATTTCCATGTTTACACAGATGCCTATGCCGATATTTCCATATTTATACAGAGGGCTTTGCAGATATTTCTATGTTTATGCAGATGGCAGTGTAGATATTTAAATATTCCTACACATGACAGTGTAGGTATTTCCATGTTTATACAGATGTCTTTGTAGATATTTCCATGTTTATAGAGAAAGCGGTGCAGATATTTCCATGTTTATACAGATAGCGGTGTATATATTTCCATGTTTACACAGATCATGGTGTAGATATTTCCATGTTTATACAGATACCGGTGTAGAAATTTCCATGTTTATACAGACCGCGGTGTAGATATTTCCATGTTTATAGAGATAGCAGTGTATATATTTCCATGTTTGTACAGATGGCGGTGTTGTTGTTTCCATCTATTCACAGATTGCCGTGTAGGTATTTCCATGTGTATTCAGATGGCATTGAAGATATTTCCATGTTTATACAGATGGTTGTGTAGATATTTCCATGTTTACACAGATGACTGTATTTTTATTTCCATGTTTATACACATGGCGGTGTAGATATTTCCATGTTTATAGAGATAGCTGTGTAGATATTTCCATGTTTATACAGATAGCGGTGTAGATATTTCCATGTTTATACAGATGGCCGTGTAGTTATTTCCATATTTATACAGATGTCTGTGTAGATATTTCCATGAGTATACAGATGGTATTGTAGTTATTTCCATGTTTATACAGATGGTGGTGTAGATATTTCCATGCTTATACAGTTGACGGTGTAGATATTTCCATGTTTTTACAGATGGCAGTGTAGATATTTCAATGTTTATAGAGATGGCCCTGTAGATATTTCCATGTTTATACAGATAACGGTGGATATATTTCCATGTTTATACAGAGAGCAGTGGAGATATTTCCATGTTTATACACATAGCGGTGTACATATTTCCATGTTTATAGAGACAGTGGTGTAGGTATTTCCATTTTTATACAGATAGCGGTGCAGATATTTCCATGTTTACACCGATGCCTATGCAGATATTTCCATATTTATACAGAGGGCTTTGTAGATATTTCTATGTTTATACACATGGCAGTGTAGATATTTAAATATTCCTACACATGACTGTGTAGGTATTTCCATGTTTATACAGATGTCTTTGTAGATATTTCCATGTATATAGAGATTGCGGTGCAGATATTTCCATGTTTATACAGATAGCGGTGTATATATTTCCATGTTTACACAGATCATGGTGTAGATATTTCCATGTTTATACAGATACCGGTGTAGAAATTTCCATGTTTATACAGACCGCAGTGTAGATATTTCCATGTTTATAGAGATAGCAGTGTATATATTTCCATGTTTGTACAGATGGCGGTGTTGATGTTTCCATCTATACAGAGATTGCGTGTAGGTATTTCCATGTGTATTCAGATGGCATTGAAGATATTTCCATGTTTATACAGATGGTTGTGTAGATATTTCCATGTTTACACAGAAGACTGTATAGGTATTTCCATGTTTATACAGATGGCGGTGTAGATATTTCCATGTTTATAGAGATAGCTGTGTAGATATTTCCATGTCTATATAGATAGCGGTGTAGACATTTACATGTTGATACAGATCGCGGTGTACATATTTCCATGTTTATACAGATCGCGGTGTAGATATTTCCATGTTTATACAGATAGCGGTCTAGATATTTCCATGTGTTTACAGATAACGGTGTAGATAGTTCCATGTTTACACAGATTGCGGTGTAGATATTTCCGTCTTTCTACATATGGAATTGTAGATATTTCCATGTTCATACAGATGGCGTTGTAGATATTTCCATGTTTATATAGATGGTGGTGCAGATATTACCATGTTTATACAGGTAGCGGTGTAGATATTTCCATGTTTATACTGATTGTGGTGAAGATATTTCCATGTTTATACAGATCGCGGTGTAGATATTTCCGTGTTTATACTGACTGCGTTGTAGATATTTCCATGTTTGTACAGAAAGCGGTGTAGATATTTCCATGTTTATAGAGATAGCAGTGTAGATATTTACATGTTTATACAGATGGCTGTGTAGATATTTCCATGTGTATACAGATGGCATTGTAGATATTTCCATGTTTATACAGATGACTCTATACGTATTTCCATGTTTTTACAGATGGCAGTGCAGATATTTCCATGTTTATAGAGATAGCGGTGTAGATATTTCCATGTTTCTACAGATGGCGGTGTTGATATTTCCATCTATACACAGATGGCCTTGTAGATATTTCCATGTTTATACAGATGGCGGCATAGATATTTCCATGGACATGCAGATGGCGGTGTAGATATTTCCATGTTTAAACAGATAGCGGTGTAGATATTTCCATGTTTACACAGATAGTGGTGTAGATATTTCCGTGTTTATACACATGGCAGAGTAGATACTTCCATCGTTATGGAGATGGCAGTGTAGATATTTTCATGTTTATAGAGATGGCGGTGTAGATATTTCCATATTTATAGAGATAGCGGTGTAGATATTTCCTTATTTCCACAGATGGCAGTGTAGATATTTCCATGTTTATACAGATGGCGGTGAAGATATTTCCATATTCATACAGATGTCTGTGTAGATATTTCCATGTGTATACAGATGGTATTGTAGGTATTTCCATGTTTATACAGATGGCTGTGTAGATATTTCCATGTGTATACAGATGGTATGGTAGTTATTTCCATGTTTATACAGATGGTGGTGAATATATTTCCATGTTTATTCAGATGACTGTGTAGATATTTCCATGTTTTTACAGATGGCAGTGCAGATATTTCAATGTTTATAGAGATGGCGCTGTAGATATTTCCATGTTTATACAGATAACGGTGGAGATATTTCCATGTTTATACAGAGAGCAGTGGAGATATTTCCATGTTTATACACATAGCGGTGTACATATTTCCATGTTTATAGAGACAGCGGTGTAGGTATTTCCATGTTTATACAGATAGCGGTGCAGATATTTCCATGTTTACACAGATGCCTATGCAGATATTTCCATATTTGTACAGAGGGCTATGTAGATATTTCTATGTTTATACAGATGGCAGTGTAGATATTTAAATATTCCTACACATGACTGTGTAGGTATTTCCTTGTTTATACAGATGTCTTTGTAGATACTTCCATGTTTATAGAGATAGCGGTGCAGATATTTCCATGTTTATACAGATACCGGTGTAGAAATTTCCATGTTTATACAGACCGCAGTGTAGATATTTCCATGTTTATAGAGATAGCAGTGAAGATATTTCCATGTTTGTACAGACGGCGGTGTTGATGTTTCCATCTATACACAGATTGCCGTGTAGGTATTTCCAAGTGTATTCAGATGGCATTGAAGATATTTCCATGTTTATACAGATGGTGGTGTAGATATTTCCATGTTTACACAGATGACTCTATAGGTATTTCCATGTTTATACAGATGGAGGTGTAGATATTTCCATGTTTATAGAGATAGCTGTGTAGATATTTCCATGTTTCTATAGATAGCGGTGTAGATATTTCCATGTTTATACAGATCGCGGTGTACATATTTCCATGTTTATACAGATCGCGGTGTAGATATTTCCATATTTATACAGATAGCGGTGTATATATTGCCATGTGTTTACAGATAGCGGTGTAGATAGTTCCATGTTTACACAGATTGCGGTGTAGATATTTCCATTTTTCTACAGATGGCATTGTAGATATTTCCATGTTTATACAGATGGCGGTGTAGATATTTCCATGTTTATACAGATCGCGGTGTAGATATTTCCATATTTATACAGATAGCGGTGTATATATTTCCATGTGTTTACAGATAGCGGTGTAGATAGTTCCATGTTTACACAGATTGCGGTGTATATATTTCCATCTTTCTACAGATGGCATTGTAGATATTTCCATGTTTATACAGATGGCGGTGTAGATATTTCCATGTTTATATAGATTGTGGTGTAGATATTACCATGTTTATACAGGTAGCGGTGTAGATATTTCAATGTTTATACAGATTGTGGTGAAGATATTTCCATGTTTATACAGATCGCGGTGTAGATATTTCTGTGTTTATACTGATCGCGGTGTAGATATTTCCATGTTTATACAGATAGCGGTGTAGATATTTCCATGTTTATAGAGATACCAGTGTAGATATTTACATATTTATACAGATGGCTGTGTAGATATTTCCACGTGTATACAGATGGCATTGTAGATATTTCCATGTTTATACAGATGACTGTATACATATTTCCATGTTTTTATAGATGGCAGTGCAGTTATTTCCATGTTTATAGAGATAGCGATGTTGATATTTCCATGTTTCTACAGATGGCGGTGTTGATATTTCCATCTATACACAGATGGCCGTGTAGATATTTCCATGGTTATACAGATGGCGGCGTAGTTATTTCCATGGACATCCAGATGGCGGTGTAGATATTTCCATGTTTAAACTGATTGCTGTGTAGATATTTCCATGTTTACACAGATAGTGGTGTAGATATTTCCGTGTTTATACACATGGCAGAGTAGATACTTCCATCTTTATGGAGATGGCAGTGTAGATATTTTCATGTTTACAGAGATGTCGGTGTAGATATTTCCATATTTATAGAGATAGCAGTGTAGATATTTCCATCTTTCTACAGATGGCAGTGTAGATATTTCCATGTTTATACAGATGGCGGTGTAGATATTTCCATATTTATAGAGATGTTTGTGTAGATATTTCCATGTGTATACAGATGGTATTGTAGGTATTTCCATGTTTATACAGATGGCTGTGTAGATATTTCCACGTGTATACAGATGGTATTGTAGGTATTTCCATGTTTATACAGATGGTGGTGAAGATATTTCCATGTTTATTCAGATGACTGTGTAGATATTTCCATGTTTTTACAGATGGCAGTGTAGATATTTCAATGTTTCTAGAGATGGCGCTGTAGATATTTCCATGTTTATAGAGATAACGGTGGAAATATTTCCTTGTTTATACAGAGAGCAGTGGAGATATTTCCATGTTTATTCACATAGCGGTGTACATATTTCCATGATTATAGAGACAGCGGTGTAGGTATTTCCTTGTTTATACAGATGGCGGTGCAGATATTTCCATGTTTACACAGATGCCTATGCAGATATTTCCATATTTATACAGAGGGCTTTGCAGATATTTCTATGTTTATGCAGATGGCAGTGTAGATATTTAAATATTCCTACACATGACAGTGTAGTTATTTCCATGTTTATACAGATGTCTTTATAGATATTTCCATGTTTATAGAGATAGCGGTGCAGATATTTCCATGTTTATACAGATAGCGGTGTATATATTTCCATGTTTACACAGATCATGGTGTAGATATTTCCATGTTTATACAGATACCAGTGTAGAAATTTCCATGTTTATACAGACCGCAGTGTAGATATTTCCATGTTTATACAGATACCAGTGTAGATATTTCCATGTTTACACAGACCGCAGTGTAGATATTTCCATGTTTATAGAGATAGCAGTGTAGATATTTCCATGTTTGTACAGATGGCGGTGTTGATGTTTCCATCTATACACAGATTGCCGTGTAGGTATTTCCATGTGTATACAGATGGCATTGAAGATATTTCCATGTTTATACAGATGGTGGTGTAGATATTTCCATGTTTACACAGATGACTGTATAGGTATTTCCATGTTTATACAGATGGCGGTGTAGATATTTCCATGTTTATAGAGATAGCGGTGTAGATATTTCCATGTTTATACAGATAACGGTGTAGAAATTTCCATGTTTATACAGATAGCGGTGTAAATATTTCCATGTTTATACAGATCACAGTGTAGATATTTCCGTGTTTATAGAGATAGCGGTGTAGATATGTCCATGTTTATAGAGATAGCGGTGTAGATATTTCCATGTTTATACAGACCGCGGTGTAGATATTTCCATGTTTATACAAATAGCGTTGCAGATATTTCCATGTTTGTACAGATGGCGGTGTTGATATTTCCATCTATACACAGATGACCGTGTAGATATTTCCGTGTTTATACACATGGCGGTGCAGATATTTCCATGGATATGTAGATGGCGGTGTGGATATTTCCATGTTTATACAGATGGCGGCGCAGATATTTCCATGGATATGTAGATGGCGGTGTAGATATTTCCATGTTTATACAGATAGCGGTGTAGTTATTTCCATGTTTATATAGATAGCGGTGTAGTTATTTCCATGTATATACACATGGCTGTGTAGATATTTCCATGTTTATACAGATGGCGGTGTAGATATTTCCATGTTTATACAGATAACTTTGGAAGTATTTCCATGTTTATAGAGATGGCGGTGTAGATATTTCGATGTTTATAGAGATAGCAGTGGAGATATTTCCATGTTTATACAGATAGTGGTGTAGTTATTTCCATGTTTATTCTGATCGTGGTGTAGATATTTCCATGTTTATAGCGATGGCGGTGTAGACATTTCCATGTTCATAGAGATAGCGGTGTTGATTTTTCCATGTTTATAGAGATAGCGGTCTGGATATTTCCATGCTTATACAGATAGGCGTGTAGATATTTCCATGTTTATAGAGATAGCGGTGTAGATATTTCCATGTTTATACAGATAGCAGTGTAGATATTTCCATGTTTATACAGACCGCGGTGAAGATAGTTCCATGTTTATACAGATACCGGTGCAGATATTTCCATGTTTGTACAGATGGCGGTGTTGATATTTCCATCTATACACATATGACCGTGTAGATATTTCCATGTTAATACAGATGGCGGCGCAGATATTTCCATGGATATGTAGATAGCGGTGTAGATATTTCCATGTTTATACAGATAGCGGTGTAGATATTTCCATGTATATACAGATGGCTTTGTAGATATTTCCATGTTTATACAGATAGCTGTGTTGATATTTCCATGTTTATACAGATGACTTTGTAGGTATTTCCATGTTTACACAGATGGCGGTGTAGATATTTACATGTTTATAGAGATAGCTGTGTAGATATTTCCATGTTTATACAGATAGCGGTGTAGAAAATTCCATGTTTTTACAGATAGCAGTGTTGATATTTCCATGTTTACACAGATTGCGGTGTAGATATTTCCATCTTTCTACAGATGGCATTGTAGATATTTCCATGTTTATACAGATGGCGGTGTAGATATATCCATGTTTATATAGATGGTGGTGTAGATATTACCATGTTTATACAGGTAGCGGTGTAGATATTTCCATGTTTATACTGACTGTGGTGAAGGTATTTCCATGTTTATACAGATCGCGGTGTAGATATTTCCATGTTTATACAGATAGCGGTGTAGATATTTCCATGTTTATACAGATAGCGGTGTAGATATTTCCATATTTATACAGATAACGGTGTAGAAATTTACATGTTTATACAGATAGCGGTGTAAATATTTCCATGTTTATACAGATCGCGGTGTAGATATTTCAATGTTTATAGAGATAGCGGTGTAGATATTTCCATGTTTATACAGACCGCGGTGTAGATATTTCCATGGTTATACAGATAGCGGCGCAGGTATTTCCATGTTTGTCCAGATGGCGGTGTTGATATTTACATCTATACACAGATGACCGTGTATATATTTCCATGTTTATGCAGATGGCGGCGCACATATTTCCATGGATATGTAGATGGTGGTGTAGATATCTCCATGTTTATACAGATAGCGGAGTAGTGATTTCCATGATTATATAGATAGCTGTGTAGATATTTCCATGTATATACACATGGCTGTGTAGATATTTCCATGTTTATACAGATGGCGGTGTAGATATTTCCATGTTTCTACAGATAACTTTGCAAGTATTTCCATGTTTATACAGATGGCGGTGTAGATATTTCGATGTTTATAGAGATAGCAGTGGAGATATTTCCATGTTTATACAGATAGCGGTGTTGATATTTCCATGTTTATACTGATCGTGGTGTAGATATTTCCATGTTTATAGAGATGGCGGTGTAGATATTTCCATGTTTATACAGATCGCGGTGTAGATATTTCCATATTTATACAGATAGCGGTGTATATATTTCCATGTGTTTACAGATAGCGGTGTAGATAGTTCCATGTTTACACAGATTGCGGTGTATATATTTCCATCTTTCTACAGATGGCATTGTAGATATTTCCATGTTTATACAGATGGCGGTGTAGATATTTCCATGTTTATATAGATTGTGGTGTAGATATTACCATGTTTATACAGGTAGCGGTGTAGATATTTCAATGTTTATACAGATTGTGGTGAAGATATTTCCATGTTTATACAGATCGCGGTTTAAATATTTCCGTGTTTATACTGATCGCGGTGTAGATATTTCCATGTTTATACAGATAGCGGTGTAGATATTTCCATGTTTATAGAGATACCAGTGTAGATATTTACATATTTATACAGATGGCTGTGTAGATATTTCCACGTGTATACAGATGGCATTGTAGATATTTCCATGTTTATACAGATGACTGTATACATATTTCCATGTTTTTATAGATGGCAGTGCAGTTATTTTCATGTTTATAGAGATAGCGGTGTTGATATTTCCATGTTTGTCCAGATGGCGGTGTTGATATTTCCATCTATACACAGATGGCCGTGTAGATATTTCCATGGTTATACAGATGGCGGCGTAGATATTTCCATGGACCTGCAGATGGCGGTGTAGATATTTCCATGTTTAAACAGATTGCTGTGTAGATATTTCCATGTTTACACAGATAGTGGTGTAGATATTTCCGTGTTTATACACATGGCAGAGTAGATACTTCCATCTTTATGGAGATGGCAGTGTAGATATTTTCATGTTTACAGAGATGTCGGTGTAGATATTTCCATATTTATAGAGATAGCAGTGTAGATATTTCCATCTTTCTACAGATGGCAGTGTAGATATTTCCATGTTTATACAGATGGCGGTGTAGATATTTCCATATTTATAGAGATGTTTGTGTAGATATTTCCATGTGTATACAGATGGTATTGTAGGTATTTCCATGTTTATACAGATGTCTGTGTAGATATTTCCATGTGTATACAGATGGTATTGTAGGTATTTCCATGTTTATACAGATGGTGGTGTAGATATTTCCATGTTTATACAGTTGGCGGTGTAGATATTTCCATGTTTTTACAGATGGCAGGGTAGCTATTTCAATGTTTATACAGATGGCGCTGTAGATATTTCCATGTTTACAGATAACGGTGGAGATATTTCCGTGTTTATACAGAGAGCAGTGGAGATATTTCCATGTTTATACACATAGCGGTGTACATATTTCCATGTTGATAGAGACAGCGGTGTATGTATTTCCATGTTTATACAGATAGCGGTGCAGATATTTGCATGTTTACACAGATGCCTATGCAGATATTTCCATATTTCTACAGAGGGCTTTGTAGATATTTCTATGTTTATACAGATGGCAGTGTAGATATTTAAATATTCCAACACATGACTGTGTAGGTATTTCCATGTTTATACAGGTGTCTTTGTAGATATTTCCATGTTTATAGAGATAGCGGTGAAGATATTTCCATGTTTATACAGATAGCGGTGTAGAGATTTCCGTGTTTATACAGATCGCGGTGTAGATATTTCCATGTTTATACAGATAGCGGAGTAGATATTTCCATGTTTATACAGATCGCGGTGTAGATATTTCCATATTTATACAGATAACGGTGTAGAAATTTCCATGTTTATACAGATAGCGGTGTAAATATTTCCATGTTTATACAGATCACGGTGTAGATATTTCCATGTTTATAGAGATAGCGGTGTAGATATTTCCATGTTTATACAGATAGCGGTGTAGATATTTCCATGTTTATACAGACCGCGGTGTAGATATTTCCATGGTTATACAGATAGCGGTGAAGATATTTCCATGTTTGTACACATGGCAGTGTTGTTATTTCCATCTATACACAGATGACCGTGTAGATATTTCCATGTTTGTACACATGGCGGTGTTGATATTTCCATCTATACACAGATGACCGTGTAGATATTTCCATGTTTTTACAGATGGCGGCGCAGGTATTTCCATGGATATGTAGATGGTGGTGTAGATATTTCCATGTTTATACAGATAGCGGTGTAGTTATTTCCATGTTTATATAGATAGCGGTGTAGTTACTTCCATGTATATACACATGGATGTGTAGATATTTCCATGTTTATACAGATGGCGGTGTAGATATTTCCATGTTTATACAGATATCTTTGTAAGTATTTCCATGTTTATACAGATGGCGGTGTAGATATTTTGATGTTTATAGAGATAGCATTGGAGATATTTCCATGTTTATACAGATAGCGGTGTATATATTTCCATGTTTATACTGATCGTGGTGTTGATATTTCCATGTTTATAGAGATGGCGGTGTAGATATTTCCATGTTCATAGAGATAGCGGTGTTGATTTTTCCATGTTTACAGATAGCGGTGTGGATATTTCCATGTTTATACAGATAGGGTTGTAGATATTTCCATGTTTATGGAGATGGCGGTGTAGATATTTCCATGTTTATACAGATCACGGTGTAGATATTTGCTTGTTTATACAAATAGCGGTGTAGTTATTTCCATGTTTATACAGATAGCAGTGTAGATAGTTCCATGTATATACAGATGGTTGTGTAGATATTTCCATGTTTATACCGATGGCTGTGTAGATATTTCCATGTTTATACAGATCACGGTGTAGATAGTTCCATGTTTATACATATTGCGGTGTAGGTATTTGCATGTTTTTACAGATATCGGTGTAGATATTTCCATGTTTACACAGATTGCAGTGTAGATATTTCCCTCTTTCTACAGATGGCATTGTAGATATTTCCATGTTTATATAGATGGCGGTGTAGATATTTCCATGTTTATATAGATGGTGGTGTAGATATTACCATGTTTATACAGATAGCGGTGTAGATATTTCCATGTATATACGGAACGTGGTGAAGATATTTCCATGTTTATACAGATCGCGGTGTAGTTATTTCCATGTTTATACAGATCACGGTGCAGATACTTCCATGTTTATACAGATAGCGGTGTAGATATTTCCATGTTTATACAGATAGCGGTGAAGATATTTCCATGTTTATATAGATAGCGGTGTAAGTATTTCCATGTTTATAGACATAGCGGTGTACATATTTCCATGTTTATATAGATGGCGTTGTAGATATTTCCATGTTTATATCGATAGCGGTGTTGGTATTTCCACGTTTATACGGATAGCATGTAGATATTTCCATGTTTATACAGCTCACGGTGCAGATATTTATATCTTTATACAGATGGCATTGTAGATATTTCCTTGTTCACACAGATGGCGGTGTAGATGTTTCCCTGTTTATACAGATGGCGGAGTAGTTAGTTCCATATTTATGGAGATGGCAGTGTAGATATTTTCATGTTTATAGAGATGGTGGTGTAGATATTTCCATGTTTATAGAGATAGCCATGTAGATATTTCCATGTTTATACAGATGGCCGTGTAGTTATTTCCATTTTTATACAGATGTCTATGTAGATATTTCCATGTGTATACAGATGGTATTGTAGTTATTTCCATGTTTATACAGATGGTGGTGTAGATACTTCCATGTTTATACAGTTGGCGGTGTAGATATTTCCATGTTTTTACAGATGGCAGTGTAGTTATTTCAATGTTTATACAGATGGCACTGTAGATATTTCGATGTTTACAGATAACGGTGGAGATATTTCCATGTTTATAGAGTTACCAGTGTAGATATTTACATATTTATACAGATGGCTGTGTAGATATTTCCACGTGTATACAGATGGCATTGTAGATATTTCCATGTTTATACAGATGACTGTATACATATTTCCATGTTTTTATAGATGGCAGTGCAGTTATTTCCATGTTTATAGAGATAGCGGTGTTGATATTTCCATGTTTCTACAGATGGCGGTGTTGATATTTCCATCTATACACAGATGGCCGTGTAGATATTTCCATGGTTATACAGATGGCGGCGTAGATATTTCCATGGACATGCAGATGGCGGTGTAGATATTTCCATGTTTAAACAGATTGCTGTGTAGATATTTCCATGTTTACACAGATAGTGGTGTAGATATTTCCGTGTTTATACACATGGCAGAGTAGATACTTCCATCTTTATGGGGATGGCAGTGTAGATATTTTCATGTTTACAGAGATGTCGGTGTAGATATTTCCATATTTATAGAGATAGCAGTGTAGATATTTCCATCTTTCTACAGATGGCAGTGTAGATATTTCCATGTTTATACAGATGGCGGTGTAGGTATTTCCATATTTATAGAGATGTTTGTGTAGATATTTCCATGTGTATACAGATGGTTTTGTAGGTATTTCCATGTTTATACAGATGGCTGTGTAGATATTTCCATGTGTATACAGATGGTATTGTAGGTATTTCCATGTTTATACAGATGGTGGTGAAGATATTTCCATGTTTATTCCGATGACTGTGTAGATATTTCCATGTTTTTACAGATGGCAGTGTAGATATTTCAATGTTTCTAGAGATGGCGCTGTAGATATTTCCATGTTTATAGAGATAACTGTGGAAATATTTCCTTGTTTATACAGAGAGCAGTGGAGAGATTTCCATGTTTATTCACATAGCGGTGTACATATTTCCATGATTATAGAGACAGCAGTGTAGGTATTTCCATGTTTATACAGATGGCGGTGCAGATATTTCCATATTTACACAGATGCCTATGCAGATATTTCCATATTTATACAGAGGGCTTTGCAGATATTTCTATGTTTATGCAGATGGCAGTGTAGATATTTAAATATTCCTACACATGACAGTGTAGTTATTTCCATGTTTATACAGATGTCTTTGTAGATATTTCCATGTTTATAGAGATAGCGGTGCAGATATTTCCATGTTCATACAGATAGCGGTGTATATATTTCCATGTTTACACAGATCATGGTGTAGATATTTCCATGTTTATACAGATACCAGTGTAGAAATTTCCATGTTTATACAGACCGCAGTGTAGATATTTCCATGTTTATACAGATACCGGTGTAGATATTTCCATGTTTACACAGACCGCAGTGTAGATATTTCCATGTTTACAGAGATAGCAGTGTAGATATTTCCATGTTTGTACAGATGGCGGTGTTGATGTTTCCATCTATACACAGATTGCCGTGTAGGTATTTCCATGTGTATACAGATGGCATTGAAGATATTTCCATGTTTATACAGATGGTGGTGTAGATATTTCCATGTTTACACAGATGACTGTATAGGTATTTCCATGTTTATACAGATGGCGGTGTAGATATTTCCATGTTTATAGAGATAGCGGTGTAGATATTTCCATGTTTATACTGATAACGGTGTAGAAATTTCCATGTTTATACAGATAGCGGTGTAAATATTTCCATGTTTATACAGATCACGGTGTAGATATTTGCGTGTTTATAGAGATAGCGGTGTAGATATGTCCATGTTTATAGAGATAGCGGTGTAGATATTTCCATGTTTATACAGACCGCGGTGTAGATATTTCCATGTTTATACAAATAGCGTTGCAGATATTTCCATGTTTGTACAGATGGCGGTGTTGATATTTCCTTCTATACACAGATGACCGTGTAGATATTTCCGTGTTTATACACATGGCGGTGCAGATATTTCCATGGATATGTAGATGGCGGTGTGGATATTTCCATGTTTATACAGATGGCGGCGCAGATATTTCCATGGATATGTAGATGGCGGTGTAGATATTTCCATGTTTATACAGATAGCGGTGTAGTTATTTCCATGTTTATATAGATAGCGGTGTAGTTATTTCCATGTATATACTCATGGCTCTGTAGATATTTCCATGTTTATACAGATGGCGGTGTAGATATTTCCATGTTTATACAGATAACTTTGGAAGTATTTCCATGTTTATAGAGATGGCGGTGTAGATATTTCGATGTTTATAGAGATAGCAGTGGAGATATTTCCATGTTTATACAGATAGTGGTGTAGTTATTTCCATGTTTATTCTGATCGTGGTGTAGATATTTCCATGTTTACAGAGATGGCGGTGTAGACATTTCCATGTTCATAGAGATAGCGGTGTTGATTTTTCCATGTTTATAGAGATAGCGGTCTGGATATTTCCACGCTTATACAGATAGGCGTGTAGATATTTCCATGTTTATAGAGATAGCGGTGTAGATATTTCCATGTTTATACAGATAGCAGTGTAGATATTTCCATGTTTATACAGACCGCGGTGAAGATATTTCCATGTTTATACAGATACCGGTGCAGATATTTCCATGTTTGTACAGATGGCGGTGTTGATATTTCCATCTATACACATATGACCGTGTAGATATTTCCATGTTAATACAGATGGCGGCGCAGATATTTCCATGGATATGTAGATAGCGGTGTAGATATTTCCATGTTTATACAGATAGCGGTGTAGATATTTCCATGTTTATACAGATGGCCGTGTAGTTATTTCCATATTTATACAGATGTCTATGTAGATATTTCCATGTGTATACAGATGGTATTGTAGTTATTTCCATGTTTATACAGATGGTGGTGTAGATACTTCCATGTTTATACAGTTGGCGGTGTAGATATTTCCATGTTTTTACAGATGGCAGTGTAGTTATTTCAATGTTTATACAGATGGCACTGTAGATATTTCGATGTTTACAGATAACGGTGGAGATATTTCCATGTTTATACAGAGAGCAGTGGAGATATTTCCATGTTTATTCACATAGCGGTGTACATATTTCCATGTTTATAGAGACAGCGGTGTAGGTATTTCCATGTTTATACAGATAGCAGTGCAGGTATTCCCATGTTTACACAGATGCCTATGCAGATATTTCCATATTTATACAGAGGGCTTTGTAGATATTTCCATGTTTATACAGATGGCAGTGTAGATATTTAAATGTTCCTACACATGACTGTAGGTATTTCTATGTTTATACAGTTGTCTTTGTAGATATTTCCATGTTTATAGAGATAGCGGTGCAGATATTTCCATGTTTATACAGATAGCGGTGTATATATTTCCATGTTTATACAGATTATGGTGTAGATATTTACATGTTTATACAGATACCGGTGTAGATATTTCCTTGTTTATACAGACCGCAGTGTAGATATTTCCATGTTTTTAGATACAGCAGTGTAGATATTTCCATGTTTGTACAGATAGCGGTGTTGATGTTTCCATCTATACACAGATTGCCGTGTAGGTATTTCCATGTGTATACAGATGGCACTGAAGATATTTACATGTTTATACAGATGGTGGTGTAGATATTTCCATGTTTACACAGATGACTGTATAGGTATTTCCATGTTTATACAGATGGAGGTGTAGATATTTCCATGTTTATAGAGATAGCTGTGTAGATATTTCCATGTTTCTATAGATAGCGGTGTAGATATTTCCATGTTTATACAGATCGCGGTGTAGATATTTCCATGTTTATACAGATCGCGGTGTAGATATTTCCATATTTATACAGATAGCGGTGTATATATTTCCATGTGTTTACAGATAGCGGTGTAGATAGTTCCATGTTTACACAGATTGCGGTGTAGATATTTCCATCTTTCTACAGATGTCATTGTAGATATTTCCATGTTTATACAGATGGCGGTGTAGATATTTCCGTGTTTATACAGATCGCGGTGTAGATATTTCCATATTTATACAGATAGCGGTGTATATATTTCCATGTGTTTACAGATAGCGGTGTAGATAGTTCCATGTTTACACAGATTGCGGTGTATATATTTCCGTCTTTCTACAGATGGCATTGTAGATATTTCCATGTTTATACAGATGGCGGTGTAGATATTTCCATGTTTATATAGATTGTGGTGTAGATATTACCATGTTTATACAGGTAGCGGTGTAGATATTTCAATGTTTATACAGATTGTGGTGAAGATATTTCCATGTTTATACAGATCGCGGTGTAGATATTTCCGTGTTTATACTGATCGCGGTGTAGATATTTCCATGTTTATACAGATAGCAGTGTAGATATTTCCATGTTTATAGAGATACCAGTGTAGATATTTACATATTTATACAGATGGCTTTGTAGATATTTCCATGTGTATACAGATGGCATTGTAGATATTTCCATGTTTATACAGATGACTGTATACATATTTCCATGTTTTTATAGATGGCAGTGCAGTTATTTCCATGTTTATAGAGATAGCGGTGTTGATATTTCCATGTTTCTACAGATGGCGGTGTTGATATTTCCATCTATACACAGATGGCCGTGTAGATATTTCCATGGTTATACAGATGGCGGCGTAGATATTTCCATGGACATGCAGATGGCGGTGTAGATATTTCCATGTATAAACAGATTGCTGTGTAGATATTTCCATGTTTACACAGATAGTGGTGTAGATATTTCCGTGTTTATACACATGGCAGTGTAGATACTTCCATCTTTATGGAGATGGCAGTGTAGATATTTTCATGCTTACAGAGATGTCGGTGTAGATATTTCCATATTTATAGAGATAGCAGTGTAGATATTTCCATCTTTCTACAGATGGCAGTGTAGATATTTCCATGTTTATACAGACGGCGGTGTAGATATTTCCATATTTATAGAGATGTTTGTGTAGATATTTCCATGTGTATACAGATGGTATTGTAGGTATTTCCATGTTTATACAGATGGCTCTGTAGATATTTCCATGTGTATACAGATGGTATTGTAGGTATTTCCATGTTTATACAGATGGTGGTGAAGATATTTCCATGTTTACTCAGATGACTGTGTAGATATTTCCATGTTTTTACAGATGGCAGTGTAGATATTTCAATGTTTCTAGAGATGGCGCTGTAGATATTTCCATGTTTATAGAGATAACGGTGGAAATATTTCCTTGTTTATACAGAGAGCAGTGGAGATATTTCCATGTTTATTCACATAGCGGTGTACATATTTCCATGATTATAGAGACAGCGGTGTAGGTATTTCCGTGTTTATACAGATGGCGGTGCAGATATTTCCATGTTTACACAGATGCCTATGCAGATATTTCCATATTTATACAGAGGGCTTTGCAGATATTTCTATGTTTATGCAGATGGCAGTGTAGATATTTAAATATTCCTACACATGACAGTGTAGGTATTTCCATGTTTATACAGATGTCTTTGTAGATATTTCCATGTTTATAGAGAAAGCGGTGCAGATATTTCCATGTTTATACAGATAGCGGTGTATATATTTCCATGTTTACACAGATCATGGTGTAGATATTTCCATGTTTATACAGATACCGGTGTAGAAATTTCCATGTTTATACAGACCGCAGTGTAGATATTTCCATGTTTATAGAGATAGCAGTGTATATATTTCCATGTTTGTACAGATGGCGGTGTTGTTGTTTCCATCTATACACAGATTGCCGTGTAGGTATTTCCATGTGTATTCAGATGGCATTGAAGATATTTCCATGTTTATACAGATGGTTGTGTAGATATTTCCATGTTTACACAGATGACTGTATTTTTATTTCCATGTTTATACACAGGGCGGTGTAGATATTTCCATGTTTATAGAGATAGCTGTGTAGATATTTCCATGTTTATACAGATAGCGGTGTAGATATTTCCATGTTTATACAGATGGCCGTGTAGTTATTTCCATATTTATACAGATGTCTGTGTAGATATTTCCATGAGTATACAGATGGTATTGTAGGTATTTCCATGTTTATACAGATGGTGGTGTAGATATTTCCATGCTTATACAGTTGACGGTGTAGATATTTCCATGTTTTTACAGATGGCAGTGTAGATATTTCAATGTTTATAGAGATGGCCCTGTAGATATTTCCATGTTTATGCAGATAACGGTGGATATATTTCCATGTTTATACAGAGAGCAGTGGAGATATTTCCATGTTTATACACATAGCGATGTACATATTTCCATGTTTATAGAGACAGTGGTGTAGGTATTTCCATTTTTATACAGATAGCGGTGCAGATATTTCCATGTTTACACCGATGCCTATGCAGATATTTCCATATTTATACAGAGGGCTTTGTAGATATTTCTATGTTTATACAGATGGCAGTGTAGATATTTAAATATTCCTACACATGACTGTGTAGGTATTTCCATGTTTATACAGATGTCTTTGTAGATATTTCCATGTATATAGAGATTGCGGTGCAGATATTTCCATGTTTATACAGATAGCGGTGTATATATTTCCATGTTTACACAGATCATGGTGTAGATATTTCCATGTTTATACAGATACCGGTGTAGAAATTTCCATGTTTATACAGACCGCAGTGTAGATATTTCCATGTTTATAGAGATAGCAGTGTATATATTTCCATGTTTGTACAGATGGCGGTGTTGATGTTTCCATCTATACAGAGATTGCCGTGTAGGTATTTCCATGTGTATTCAGATGGCATTGAAGATATTTTCATGTTTATACAGATGGTTGTGTAGATATTTCCATGTTTACACAGAAGACTGTATAGGTATTTCCATGTTTATACAGATGGCGGTGTAGATATTTCCATGTTTATAGAGATACCAGTGTAGATATTTACATATTTATACAGATGGCTGTGTAGATATTTCCACGTGTATACAGATGGCATTGTAGATATTTCCATGTTTATACAGATCACTGTATACATATTTCCATGTTTTTATAGATGGCAGTGCAGTTATTTCCATGTTTATAGAGATAGCGGTGTTGATATTTCCATGTTTGTCCAGATGGCGGTGTTGATATTTCCATCTATACACAGATGGCCGTGTAGATATTTCCATGGTTATACAGATGGCGGCGTAGATATTTCCATGGACATGCAGATGGCGGTGTAGATATTTCCATGTTTAAACAGATTGCTGTGTAGATATTTCCATGTTTACACAGATAGTGGTGTAGATATTTCCGTGTTTATACACATGGCAGAGTAGATACTTCCATCTTTATGGAGATGGCAGTGTAGATATTTTCATGTTTACAGAGATGTCGGTGTAGATATTTCCATATTTATAGAGATAGCAGTGTAGATATTTCCATCTTTCTACAGATGGCAGTGTAGATATTTCCATGTTTATACAGATGGCGGTGTAGATATTTCCATATTTATAGAGATGTTTGTGTAGATATTTCCATCTTTCTACAGATGGCAGTGTAGATATTTCCATGTTTATACAGATGGCTGTGTAGATATTTCCATGTGTATACAGATGGTATGGTAGGTATTTCCATGTTTATACAGATGGTGGTGAATATATTTCCAAGTTTATTCAGATGACTGTGTAGATATTTCCATGTTTTTACAGATGGCAGTGCAGATATTTCAATGTTTATAGAGATGGCGCTGTAGATATTTCCATGTTTATACAGATAACGGTGGAGATATTTCCATGTTTATACAGAGAGCAGTGGAGATATTTCCATGTTTATACACATAGCGGTGTACATATTTCCATGTTTATAGAGACAGCGGTGTAGGTATTTCCATGTTTATACAGATAGCGGTGCAGATATTTCCATATTTACACAGATGCCTATGCAGATATTTCCATATTTGTACAGAGGGCTATGTAGATATTTCTATGTTTATACAGATGGCAGTGTAGATATTTAAATATTCCTACACATTTCTGTGTAGGTATTTCCTTGTTTATACAGATGTCTTTGTAGATACTTCCATGTTTATAGAGATAGCGGTGCAGATATTTCCATGTTTATACAGATACCGGTGTAGAAATTTCCATGTTTATACAGACCGCAGTGTAGATATTTCCATATTTATAGAGATAGCAGTGAAGATATTTCCATGTTTGTACAGATGGCGGTGTTGATGTTTCCATCTATACACAGATTGCCGTGTAGGTATTTCCAAGTGTATTCAGATGGCATTGAAGATATTTCCATGTTTATACAGATGGTGGTGTAGATATTTCCATGTTTACACAGATGACTGTATAGGTATTTCCATGTTTATACAGATGGAGGTGTAGATATTTCCATGTTTATAGAGATAGCTGTGTAGATATTTCCATGTTTCTATAGATAGCGGTGTAGATATTTCCATGTTTATACAGATGGCGGTGTAGATATTTCCATGTTTATACAGATCGCGGTGTAGATATTTCCATATTTATACAGATAGCGGTGTATATATTTCCATGTGTTTACAGATAGCGGTGTAGATAGTTCCATGTTTACACAGATTGCGGTGTATATATTTCCATCTTTCTACAGATGGCATTGTAGATATTTCCATGTTTATACAGATGGCGGTGTAGATATTTCCATGTTTATATAGATTGTGGTGTAGATATTACCATGTTTATACAGGTAGCGGTGTAGATATTTCAATGTTTATACAGATTGTGGTGAAGATATTTCCATGTTTATACAGATCGCGGTGTAGATATTTCTGTGTTTATACTGATCGCGGTGTAGATATTTCCATGTTTATACAGATAGCGGTGTACATATTTCCATGTTTATAGAGATACCAGTGTAGATATTTACATATTTATACAGATGGCTGTGTAGATATTTCCATGTGTATACAGATGGCATTGTAGATATTTCCATGTTTATACAGATGACTGTATACATATTTCCATGTTTTTATAGATGGCAGTGCAGTTATTTCCATGTTTATAGAGATAGCGGTGTTGATATTTCCATGTTTCTACAGATGGCGGTGTTGATATTTCCATCTATACACAGATGGCCGTGTAGATATTTCCATGGTTATACAGATGGCGGCGTAGATATTTCCATGGACATGCAGATGGCGGTGTAGATATTTCCATGTTTAAACAGATTGCTGTGTAGATATTTCCATGTTTACACAGATAGTGGTGTAGATATTTCCGTGTTTATACACATGGCAGAGTAGATACTTCCATCTTTATGGAGATGGCAGTGTAGATATTTTCATGTTTACAGAAATGTCGGTGTAGATATTTCCATATTTATAGAGATAGCAGTGTAGATATTTCCATCTTTCTACAGATGGCAGTGTAGATAATTCCATGTTTATACAGATGGCGGTGTAGATATTTCCATATTTATAGAGATGTTTGTGTAGATATTTCCATGTGTATACAGATGGTATTGTAGGTATTTCCATGTTTATACAGATGGCTGTGTAGATATTTCCATGTGTATACAGATGGTATTGTAGGTATTTCCATGTTTATACAGATGGTGGTGAAGATATTTCCATGTTTATTCAGATGACTGTGTTGATATTTCCATGTTTTTACAGATGGCAGTGTAGATATTTCAATGTTTCTAGAGATGGCGCTGTAGATATTTCCATGTTTATAGAGATAACGGTGGAAATATTTCCTTGTTTATACAGAGAGCAGTGGAGATATTTCCATGTTTATTCACATAGCGGTGTACATATTTCCATGATTATAGAGACAGCGGTGTAGGTATTTCCGTGTTTATACAGATGGCGGTGCAGATATTTCCATGTTTACACAGATGCCTATGCCGATATTTCCATATTTATACAGAGGGCTTTGCAGATATTTCTATGTTTATGCAGATGGCAGAGTAGATATTTAAATATTCCTACACATGACAGTGTAGGTATTTCCATGTTTATACAGATGTCTTTGTAGATATTTCCATGTTTATAGAGATAGCGGTGCAGATATTTCCATGTTTATACAGATAGCGGTGTATATATTTCCATGTTTACACAGATCATGGTGTAGATATTTCCATGTTTATACAGATACCGGTGTAGAAATTTCCATGTTTATACAGACCGCAGTGTAGATATTTCCATGTTTATACAGATACCGGTGTAGATATTTCCATGTTTACACAGACCGCAGTGTAGATATTTCCATGTTTATAGAGATAGCAGTGTAGATATTTCCATGTTTGTACAGATGGCGGTGTTGATGTTTCCATCTATACACAGATTGCCGTGTAGGTATTTCCATGTGTATACAGATGGCATTGAAGATATTTCCATGTTTATACAGATGGTGGTGTAGATATTTCCATGTTTACACAGATGACTGTATAGGTATTTCTATGTTTATACAGATGGCGGTGTAGATATTTCCATGTTTATAGAGATAGCGGTGTAGATATTTCCATGTTTATACAGATAACGGTGTAGAAATTTCCATGTTTATACAGATAGCGGTGTAAATATTTCCATGTTTATACAGATCACGGTGTAGATATTTGCGTGTTTATAGAGATAGCGGTGTAGATATGTCCATGTTTATAGAGATAGCGGTGTAGATATTTCCATGTTTATACAGACCGCGGTGTAGATATTTCCATGTTTATACAAATAGCGTTGCAGATATTTCCATGTTTGTACAGATGGCGGTGTTGATATTTCCATCTATACACAGATGACCGTGTAGATATTTCCATGTTTATACACATGGCGGTGCAGATATTTCCATGGATATGTAGATGGCGGTGTGGATATTTCCATGTTTATACAGATGGCGGCGCAGATATTTATATGGATATGTAGATGGCGGTGTAGATATTTCCATGTTTATACAGATAGCGGTGTAGTTATTTCCATGTTTATATAGATAGCGGTGTAGTTATTTCCATGTATATACACATGGCTGTGTAGATATTTCCATGTTTATACAGATAACTTTGGAAGTATTTCCATGTTTATAGAGATGGCGGTGTAGATATTTCGATGTTTATAGAGATAGCAGTGGAGATATTTCCATGTTTATACAGATAGTGGTGTAGTTATTTCCATGTTTATTCTGATCGTGGTGTAGATATTTCCATGTTTATAGAGATGGCGGTGTAGACATTTCCATGTTCATAGAGATAGCTGTGTTGATTTTTCCATGTTTATAGAGATAGCGGTCTGGATATTTCCATGCTTATACAGATAGGCGTGTAGATATTTCCATGTTTATAGAGATAGCGGTGTAGATATTTCCATGTTTATACAGATAGCAGTGTAGATATTTCCATGTTTATACAGACCGCGGTGAAGATATTTCCATGTTTATACAGATACCGGTGCAGATATTTCAATGTTTGTACAGATGGCGGTGTTGATATTTCCATCTATACACATATGACCGTGTAGATATTTCCATGTTAATACAGATGGCGGCGCAGATATTTCCATGGATATGTAGATAGCGGTGTAGATATTTCCATGTTTATACAGATAGCGGTGTAGATATTTCCATGTATATACAGATGGCTTTGTAGATATTTCCATGTTTATACAGACAGCTGTGTTGATATTTCCATGTCTATACAGATGACTTTGTAGGTATTTCCATGTTTATACAGATGGCGGTGTAGATATTTACATGTTTATAGAGATAGCTGTGTAGATATTTCCATGTTTATACAGATAGCGGTGTAGAAAATTCCATGTTTTTACAGATAGCAGTGTTGATATTTCCATGTTTACACAGATTGCGGTGTAGATATTTCCATCTTTCTACAGATGGCATTGTAGATATTTCCATGTTTATACAGATGGCGGTGTAGATATATCCATGTTTATATAGATGGTGGTGTAGATATTACCATGTTTATACAGGTAGCGGTGTAGATATTTCCATGTTTATACTGACTGTGGTGAAGGTATTTCCATGTTTATACAGATCGCGGTGTAGATATTTCCATGTTTATACAGATAGCGGTGTAGATATTTCCATATTTATACAGATAACGGTGTAGAAATTTACATGTTTATACAGATAGCGGTGTAAATATTTCCATGTTTATACAGATCGCGGTGTAGATATTTCAATGTTTATAGAGATAGCGGTGTAGATATTTCCATGTTTATACAGACCGCGGTGTAGATATTTCCATGGTTATACAGATAGCGGTGCAGATATTTCCATGTTTGTCCAGATGGCGGTGTTGATATTTACATCTATACACAGATGACCGTGTAGATATTTCCATGTTTATGCAGATGGCGGCGCACATATTTCCATGGATATGTAGATGGTGGTGTAGATATTTCCATGTTTATACAGATAGCGGAGTAGTGATTTCCATGATTATATAGATAGCTGTGTAGATATTTCCATGTATATACACATGGCTGTGTAGATATTTCCATGTTTATACAGATGGCGGTGTAGATATTTCCATGTTTCTACAGATAACTTTGCAAGTATTTCCATGTTTATACAGATGGCGGTGTAGATATTTCGATGTTTATAGAGATAGCAGTGGAGATATTTCCATGTTTATACAGATAGCGGTGTTGATATTTCCATGTTTATACTGATCGTGGTGTAGATATTTCCATGTTTATAGAGATGGCGGTGTAGATATTTCCATGTTTATACAGATCGCGGTGTAGATATTTCCATATTTATACAGATAGCGGTGTATATATTTCCATGTGTTTACAGATAGCGGTGTAGATAGTTCCATGTTTACACAGATTGCGGTGTATATATTTCCATCTTTCTACAGATGGCATTGTAGATATTTCCATGTTTATACAGATGGCGGTGTAGATATTTCCATGTTTATATAGATTGTGGTGTAGATATTACCATGTTTATACAGGTAGCGGTGTAGATATTTCAATGTTTATACAGATTGTGGTGAAGATATTTCCATGTTTATACAGACCGCGGTGTAGATATTTCCATGGTTATACAGATAGCGGTGAAGATATTTCCATGTTTGTACACATGGCGGTGTTGATATTTCCATCTATACACAGATGGCCGTGTAGATATTTCCATGGTTATACAGATGGCGGCGTAGATATTTCCATGGACATGCAGATGGCGGTGTAGATATTTCCATGTTTAAACAGATTGCTGTGTAGATATTTCCATGTTTACACAGATAGTGGTGTAGATATTTCCGTGTTTATACACATGGCAGAGTAGATACTTCCATCTTTATGGAGATGGCAGTGTAGATATTTTCATGTTTACAGAGATGTCGGTGTAGATATTTCCATATTTATAGAGATAGTAGTGTAGATATTTCCATTTTTCTACAGATGGCAGTGTAGATATTTCCATGTTTATACAGATGGCGGTGTAGATATTTCCATATTTATAGAGATGTTTGTGTAGATATTTCCATGTGTATACAGATGGTATTGTAGGTATTTCCATGTTTATACAGATGTCTGTGTAGATATTTCCATGTGTATACAGATGGTATTGTAGGTATTTCCATGTTTATACAGATGGTGGTGTAGATATTTCCATGTTTATACAGTTGGCGGTGTACATATTTCCATGTTTTTACAGATGGCAGGGTAGCTATTTCAATGTTTATACAGATGGCGCTGTAGATATTTCCATGTTTACAGATAACGGTGGAGATATTTCCATGTTTATACAGAGAGCAGTGGAGATATTTCCATGTTTATACACATAGCGGTGTACATATTTCCATGTTGATAGAGACAGCGGTGTATGTATTTCCATGTTTATACAGATAGCGGTGCAGATATTTGCATGTTTACACAGATGCCTATGCAGATATTCCATATTTCTACAGAGGGCTTTGTAGATATTTCTATGTTTATACAGATGGCAGTGTAGATATTTAAATATTCCAACACATGACTGTGTAGGTATTTCCATGTTTATACAGGTGTCTTTGTAGATATTTCCATGTTTATAGAGATAGCGGTGAAGATATTTCCATGTTTATACAGATAGCGGTGTAGAGATTTCCGTGTTTATACAGATCGCGGTGTAGATATTTCCATGTTTATACAGATAGCGGAGTAGATATTTCCATGTTTATACAGATCGCGGTGTAGATATTTCCATATTTATACAGATAACGGTGTAGAAATTTCCATGTTTATACAGATAGCGGTGTAAATATTTCCATGTTTATACAGAACACGGTGTAGATATTTCCATGTTTATAGAGATAGCGGTGTAGATATTTCCATGTTTATACAGATAGCGGTGTAGATATTTCCATGTTTATACAGACCGCGGTGTAGATATTTCCATGGTTATACAGATAGCGGTGAAGATATTTCCATGTTTGTACACATGGCGGTGTTGATATTTCCATCTATACACAGATGACCGTGTAGATATTTCCATGTTTGTACACATGGCGGTGTTGATATTTCCATCTATACACAGATGACCGTGTAGATATTTCCATGTTTTTACAGATGGCGGCGCAGGTATTTCCATGGATATGTAGATGGTGGTGTAGATATTTCCATGTTTATACAGATAGCGGTGTAGTTATTTCCATGTTTATATAGATAGCGGTGTAGTTACTTCCATGTATATACACATGGATGTGTAGATATTTCCATGTTTATACAGATGGCGGTGTAGATATTTCCATGTTTATACAGATATCTTTGTAAGTATTTCCATGTTTATACAGATGGCGGTGTAGATATTTTGATGTTTATAGAGATAGAATTGGAGATATTTCCATGTTTATACAGATAGCGGTGTAGATATTTCCATGTTTATACTGATCGTGGTGTAGATATTTCCATGTTTATAGAGATGGCGGTGTAGATATTTCCATGTTCATAGAGATAGCGGTGTTGATTTTTCCATGTTTACAGATAGCGGTGTGGATATTTCCATGTTTATACAGATAGGGTTGTAGATATTTCCATGTTTATGGAGATGGCGGTGTAGATATTTCCATGTTTATACAGATCACGGTGTAGATATTTGCTTGTTTATACAAATAGCGGTGTAGTTATTTCCATGTTTATACAGATAGCAGTGTAGATATTTCCATGTATATACAGATGGTTGTGTAGATATTTCCATGTTTATACCGATGGCTGTGTAGATATTTCCATGTTTATACAGATCACGGTGTAGATATTTCCATGTTTATACATATTGCGGTGTAGGTATTTGCATGTTTTTACAGATATCGGTGTAGATATTTCCATGTTTACACAGATTGCAGTGTAGATATTTCCCTCTTTCTACAGATGGCATTGTAGATATTTCCATGTTTATATAGATGGCGGTGTAGATATTTCCATGTTTATATAGATGGTGGTGTAGATATTACCATGTTTATACAGATAGCGGTGTAGATATTTCCATGTATATACAGAACGTGGTGAAGATATTTCCATGTTTATACAGATCGCGGTGTAGTTATTTCCATGTTTATACAGATCACGGTGCAGATACTTCCATGTTTATACAGATAGCGGTGTAGATATTTCCATGTTTATACAGATAGCGGTGAAGATATTTCCATGTTTATATAGATAGCGGTGTAAGTATTTCCATGTTTATAGACATAGCGGTGTACATATTTCCATGTTTATATAGATGGCGTTGTAGATATTTCCATGTTTATATCGATAGCGGTGTTGGTATTTCCACGTTTATACGGATAGCATGTAGATATTTCCATGTTTATACAGCTCACGGTGCAGATATTTATATCTTTATACAGATGGCATTGTAGATATTTCCTTGTTCACACAGATGGCGGTGTAGATGTTTCCCTGTTTATACAGATGGCGGAGTAGTTAGTTCCATATTTATGGAGATGGCAGTGTAGATATTTTCATGTTTATAGAGATGGTGGTGTAGATATTTCCATGTTTATAGAGATAGCCATGTAGATATTTCCATGTTTATACAGATGGCCGTGTAGTTATTTCCATATTTATACAGATGTCTATGTAGATATTTCCATGTGTATACAGATGGTATTGTAGTTATTTCCATGTTTATACAGATGGTGGTGTAGATACTTCCATGTTTATACAGTTGGCGGTGTAGATATTTCCATGTTTTTACAGATGGCAGTGTAGTTATTTCAATGTTTATACAGATGGCACTGTAGATATTTCGATGTTTACAGATAACGGTGGAGATATTTCCATGTTTATACAGAGAACAGTGGAGATATTTCCATGTTTATTCACATAGCGGTGTACATATTTCCATGTTTATAGAGACAGCGGTGTAGGTATTTCCATGTTTATACAGTTAGCAGTGCAGATATTTCCATGTTTATACAGACCGCAGTGTAGATATTTCCATGTTTATAGAGATAGCAGTGTATATATTTCCATGTTTGTACAGATGGCGGTGTTGTTGTTTCCATCTATTCACAGATTGCCGTGTAGGTATTTCCAAGTGTATTCAGATGGCATTGAAGATATTTCCATGTTTATACAGATGGTTGTGTAGATATTTCCATGTTTACACAGATGACTGTATTTTTATTTCCATGTTTATACACATGGCGGTGTAGATATTTCCATGTTTATAGAGATAGCTGTGTAGATATTTCCATGTTTATACAGATAGCGGTGTAGATATTTCCATGTTTATACAGATGGCCGTGTAGTTATTTCCATATTTATACAGATGTCTGTGTAGATATTTCCATGAGTATACAGATGGTATTGTAGTTATTTCCATGTTTATACAGATGGTGGTGTAGATATTTCCATGCTTATACAGTTGACGGTGTAGATATTTCCATGTTTTTACAGATGGCAGTGTAGATATTTCAATGTTTATAGAGATGGCCCTGTAGATATTTCCATGTTTATACAGATAACGGTGGATATATTTCCATGTTTATACAGAGAGCAGTGGAGATATTTCCATGTTTATACACATAGCGGTGTACATATTTCCATGTTTATAGAGACAGTGGTGTAGGTATTTCCATTTTTATACAGATAGCGGTGCAGATATTTCCATGTTTACACCGATGCCTATGCAGATATTTCCATATTTATACAGAGGGCTTTGTAGATATTTCTATGTTTATACACATGGCAGTGTAGATATTTAAATATTCCTACACATGACTGTGTAGGTATTTCCATGTTTATACAGATGTCTTTGTAGATATTTCCATGTATATAGAGATTGCGGTGCAGATATTTCCATGTTTATACAGATAGCGGTGTATATATTTCCATGTTTACACAGATCATGGTGTAGATATTTCCATGTTTATACAGATACCGGTGTAGAAATTTCCATGTTTATACAGACCGCAGTGTAGATATTTCCATGTTTATAGAGATAGCAGTGTATATATTTCCATGTTTGTACAGATGGCGGTGTTGATGTTTCCATCTATACAGAGATTGCCGTGTAGGTATTTCCATGTGTATTCAGATGGCATTGAAGATATTTCCATGTTTATACAGATGGTTGTGTAGATATTTCCATGTTTACACAGAAGACTGTATAGGTATTTCCATGTTTATACAGATGGCGGTGTAGATATTTCCATGTTTATAGAGATAGCTGTGTAGATATTTCCATGTCTATATAGATAGCGGTGTAGACATTTACATGTTGATACAGATCGCGGTGTACATATTTCCATGTTTATACAGATCGCGGTGTAGATATATCCATGTTTATACAGATAGCGGTCTAGATATTTCCATGTGTTTACAGATAACGGTGTAGATAGTTCCATGTTTACACAGATTGCGGTGTAGATATTTCCGTCTTTCTACATATGGAATTGTAGATATTTCCATGTTCATACAGATGGCGTTGTAGATATTTCCATGTTTATATAGATGGTGGTGCAGATATTACCATGTTTATACAGGTAGCGGTGTAGATATTTCCATGTTTATACTGATTGTGGTGAAGATATTTCCATGTTTATACAGATCGCGGTGTAGATATTTCCGTGTTTATACTGATTGCGTTGTAGATATTTCCATGTTTGTACAGAAAGCGGTGTAGATATTTCCATGTTTATAGAGATAGCAGTGTAGATATTTACATGTTTATACAGATGGCTGTGTAGATATTTCCATGTGTATACAGATGGCATTGTAGATATTTCCATGTTTATACAGATGACTCTATACGTATTTCCATGTTTTTACAGATGGCAGTGCAGATATTTCCATGTTTATAGAGATAGCGGTGTAGATATTTCCATGTTTCTACAGATGGCGGTGTTGATATTTCCATCTATGCACAGATGGCCTTGTAGATATTTCCATGTTTATACAGATGGCGGCATAGATATTTCCATGGACATGCAGATGGCGGTGTAGATATTTCCATGTTTAAACAGATAGCGGTGTAGATATTTCCATGTTTACACAGATAGTGGTGTAGATATTTCCGTGTTTATACACATGGCAGAGTAGATACTTCCATCTTTATGGAGATGGCAGTGTAGATATTTTCATGTTTATAAAGATGGCGGTGTAGATATTTCCATATTTATAGAGATAGCGGTGTAGATATTTCCTTATTTCCACAGATGGCAGTGTAGATATTTCCATGTTTATACAGATGGCGGTGAAGATATTTCCATATTCATACAGATGTCTGTGTAGATATTTCCATGTGTATACAGATGGTATTGTAGGTATTTCCATGTTTATACAGATGGCTGTGTAGATATTTCCATGTGTATACAGATGGTATGGTAGTTATTTCCATGTTTATACATATGGTGGTGAATATATTTCCATGTTTATTCAGATGACTGTGTAGATATTTCCATGTTTTTACAGATGGCAGTGCAGATATTTCAATGTTTATAGAGATGGCGCTGTAGATATTTCCATGTTTATACAGATAACGGTGGAGATATTTCCATGTTTATACAGAGAGCAGTGGAGATATTTCCATGTTTATACACATAGCGGTGTACATATTTCCATGTTTATAGAGACAGCGGTGTAGGTATTTCCATGTTTATACAGATAGCGGTGCAGATATTTCCATGTTTACACAGATGCCTATGCAGATATTTCCATATTTGTACAGAGGGCTATGTAGATATTTCTATGTTTATACAGATGGCAGTGTAGATATTTAAATATTCCTACACATGACTGTGTAGGTATTTCCTTGTTTATACAGATGTCTTTGTAGATACTTCCATGTTTATAGACATAGCGGTGCAGATATTTCCATGTTTATACAGATACCGGTGTAGAAATTTCCATGTTTATACAGACCGCAGTGTAGATATTTCCATGTTTATAGAGATAGCAGTGAAGATATTTCCATGTTTGTACAGAGGGCGGTGTTGATGTTTCCATCTATACACAGATTGCCGTGTAGGTATTTCCAAGTGTATTCAGATGGCATTGAAGATATTTCCATGTTTATACAGATGGTGGTGTAGATATTTCCATGTTTACACAGATGACTGTATAGGTATTTCCATGTTTATACAGATGGAGGTGTAGATATTTCCATGTTTATAGAGATAGCTGTGTAGATATTTCCATGTTGCTATAGATAGCGGTGTAGATATTTCCATGTTTATACAGATCGCGGTGTACATATTTCCATGTTTATACAGATCGCGGTGTAGATATTTCCATATTTATACAGATAGCGGTGTATATATTGCCATGTGTTTACAGATAGCGGTGTAGATAGTTCCATCTTTACACAGATTGCGGTGTAGATATTTCCATTTTTCTACAGATGGCATTGTAGATATTTCCATGTTTATACAGATGGCGGTGTAGATATTTCCATGTTTATACAGATCGCGGTGTAGATATTTCCATATTTATACAGATATCGGTGTATATATTTCCATGTGTTTACAGATAGCGGTGTAGATAGTTCCATGTTTACACAGATTGCGGTGTATATATTTCCATCTTTCTACAGATGGCATTGTAGATATTTCCATGTTTATACAGATGGCGGTGTAGATATTTCCATGTTTATATAGATTGTGGTGTAGATATTACCATGTTTATACAGGTAGCGGTGTAGATATTTCAATGTTTATACAGATTGTGGTGAAGATATTTCCATGTTTATACAGATCGCGGTGTAGATATTTCTGTGTTTATACTGATCGCGGTGTAGATATTTCCATGTTTATACAGATAGCGGTGTAGATATTTCCATGTTTATAGAGATACCAGTGTAGATATTTACATATTTATACAGATGGCTGTGTAGATATTTCCATGTGTATACAGATGGCATTGTAGATATTTCCATGTTTATACAGATGACTGTATACATATTTCCATGTTTTTATAGATGGCAGTGCAGTTATTTCCATGTTTATAGAGATAGCGGTGTTGATATTTCCATGTTTCTACAGATGGCGGTGTTGATATTTCCATCTATACACAGATGGCCGTGTAGATATTTCCATGGTTATACAGATGGCGGCGTAGATATTTCCATGGACATGCAGATGGTGGTGTAGATATTTCCATGTTTAAACAGATTGCTGTGTAGATATTTCCATGTTTACACAGATAGTGGTGTAGATATTTCCGTGTTTATACACATGGCAGAGTAGATACTTCCATCTTTATGGAGATGGCAGTGTAGATATTTTCATGTTTACAGAGATGTCGGTGTAGATATTTCCATATTTATAGAGATAGCAGTGTAGATATTTCCATCTTTCTACAGATGGCAGTGTAGATAATTCCATGTTTATACAGATGGCGGTGTAGATATTTCCATATTTATAGAGATGTTTGTGTAGATATTTCCATGTGTATACAGATGGTATTGTAGGTATTTCCATGTTTATACAGATGGCTGTGTAGATATTTCCATGTGTATACAGATGGTATTGTAGGTATTTCCATGTTTATACAGATGGTGGTGAAGATATTTCCATGTTTATTCAGATGACTGTGTAGATATTTCCATGTTTTTACAGATGGCAGTGTAGATATTTCAATGTTTCTAGAGATGGCGCTGTAGATATTTCCATGTTTATAGAGATAACGGTGGAAATATTTCCTTGTTTATACAGAGAGCAGTGGGGATATTTCCATGTTTATTCACATAGCGGTGTACATATTTCCATGATTATAGAGACAGCGGTGTAGGTATTTCCGTGTTTATACAGATGGCGGTGCAGATATTTCCATGTTTACACAGATGCCTATGCCGATATTTCCATATTTATACAGAGGGCTTTGCAGATATTTCTATGTTTATGCAGATGGCTGAGTAGATATTTAAATATTCCTACACATGACAGTGTAGGTATTTCCATGTTTATACAGATGTCTTTGTAGATATTTCCATGTTTATAGAGATAGCGGTGCAGATATTTCCATGTTTATACAGATAGCGGTGTATGTATTTCCATGTTTACACAGATCATGGTGTAGATATTTCCATGTTTATACAGATACCGGTGTAGAAATTTCCATGTTTATACAGACCGCAGTGTAGATATTTCCATGTTTATAGAGATAGCAGTGTAGATATTTCCATGTTTGTACAGATGGCGGTGTTGATGTTTCCATCTATACACAGATTGCCGTGTAGGTATTTCCATGTGTATACAGATGGCATTGAAGATATTTCCATGTTTATACAGATGGTGGTGTAGATATTTCCATGTTTACACAGATGACTGTATAGGTATTTCCATGTTTATACAGATGGCGGTGTAGATATTTCCATGTTTATAGAGATAGCTGTGTAGATATTTCCATGTTTATACAGATAACGGTGTAGAAATTTCCATGTTTATACAGATAGCGGTGTAAATATTTCCATGTTTATACAGATCACAGTGTAGATATTTGCGTGTTTATAGAGATAGCGGTGTAGATATGTCCATGTTTATAGAGATAGCGGTGTAGATATTTCCATGTTTATACAGACCGCGGTGTAGATATTTCCATGTTTATACAAATAGCGTTGCAGATATTTCCATGTTTGTACAGATGGCGGTGTTGATATTTCCATCTATACACAGATGACCGTGTAGATATTTCCATGTTTATACACATGGCGGTGCAGATATTTCCATGGATATGTAGATGGCGGTGTGGATATTTCCATGTTTATACAGATGGCGGCGCAGATATTTCCATGGATATGTAGATGGCGGTGTAGATATTTCCATGTTTATACAGATAGCGGTGTAGTTATTTCCATGTTTATATAGATAGCGGTGTAGTTATTTCCATGTATATACACATGGCTGTGTAGATATTTCCATGTTTATACAGATGGCGGTGTAGATATTTCCATGTTTATACAGATAACTTTGGAAGTATTTCCATGTTTATAGAGATGGCGGTGTAGGTATTTCGATGTTTATAGAGATAGCAGTGGAGATATTTCCATGTTTATACAGATAGTGGTGTAGTTATTTCCATGTTTATTCTGATCGTGGTGTAGATATTTCCATGTTTATAGAGATGGCGGTGTAGACATTTCCATGTTCATAGAGATAGCTGTGTTGATTTTTCCATGTTTATAGAGATAGCGGTCTGGATATTTCCATGCTTATACAGATAGGCGTGTAGATATTTCCATGTTTATAGAGATAGCGGTGTAGATATTTCCATGTTTATACAGATAGCAGTGTAGATATTTCCATGTTTATAGAGACCGCGGTGAAGATATTTCCATGTTTATACAGATACCGGTGCAGATATTTCCATGTTTGTACAGATGGCGGTGTTGATATTTCCATCTATACACATATGACCGTGTAGATATTTCCATGTTAATACAGATGGCGGCGCAGATATTTCCATGGATATGTAGATAGCGGTGTAGATATTTCCATGTTTATACAGATAGCGGTGTAGATATTTCCATGTATATACAGATGGCTTTGTAGATATTTCCATGTTTATACAGATAGCTGTGTTGATATTTCCATGTTTATACAGATGACTTTGTAGGTATTTCCATGTTTATACAGATGGCGGTGTAGATATTTACATGTTTATAGAGATAGCTGTGTAGATATTTCCATGTTTATACAGATAGCGGTGTAGAAAATTCCATGTTTTTACAGATAGCAGTGTTGATATTTCCATGTTTACACAGATTGCGGTGTAAATATTTCCATCTTTCTACAGATGGCATTGTAGATATTTCCATGTTTATACAGATGGCGGTGTAGATATATCCATGTTTATATAGATGGTGGTGTAGATATTACCATGTTTATACAGGTAGCGGTGTAGATATTTCCATGTTTATACTGACTGTGGTGAAGGTATTTCCATGTTTATACAGATCGCGGTGTAGATATTTCCATGTTTATACAGATAGCGGTGTAGATATTTCCATGTTTATACAGATAGCGGTGTAGATATTTCCATATTTGTACAGATAACGGTGTAGAAATTTACATGTTTATACAGATAGCGGTGTAAATATTTCCATGTTTATACAGATCGCGGTGTAGATATTTCAATGTTTATAGAGATAGCGGTGTAGATATTTCCATGTTTATACAGACCGCGGTGTAGATATTTCCATGGTTATACAGATAGCGGTGCAGATATTTCCATGTTTGTCCAGATGGCGGTGTTGATATTTACATCTATACACAGATGACCGTGTAGATATTTCCATGTTTATGCAGATGGCGGCGCAGATATTTCCATGGATATGTAGATGGTGGTGTAGATATTTCCATGTTTATACAGATAGCGGTGTAGTGATTTCCATGATTATATAGATAGCTGTGTAGATATTTCCATGTATATACACATGGCTGTGTAGATATTTCCATGTTTATACAGATGGCGGTGTAGATATTTCCATGTTTCTACAGATAACTTTGCAAGTATTTCCATGTTTATACAGATGGCGGTGTAGATATTTCGATGTTTATAGAGATAGCAGTGGAGATATTTCCATGTTTATACAGATAGCGGTGTTGATATTTCCATGTTTATACTGATCGTGGTGTAGATATTTCCATGTTTATAGAGATGGCGGTGTAGATATTTCCATGTTTATACAGATCGCGGTGTAGATATTTCCATATTTATACAGATATCGGTGTATGTATTTCCATGTGTTTACAGATAGCGGTGTAGATAGTTCCATGTTTACACAGATTGCGGTGTATATATTTCCATCTTTCTACAGATGGCATTGTAGATATTTCCATGTTTATACAGATGGCGGTGTAGATATTTCCATGTTTATATAGATTGTGGTGTAGATATTACCATGTTTATACTGGTAGCGGTGTAGATATTTCAATGTTTATACAGATTGTGGTGAAGATATTTCCATGTTTATACAGATCGCGGTGTAGATATTTCCGTGTTTATACTGATCGCGGTGTAGATATTTCCATGTTTATACAGATAGCGGTGTAGATATTTCCATGTTTATAGAGATACCAGTGTAGATATTTACATATTTATACAGATGGCTGTGTAGATATTTCCACGTGTATACAGATGGCATTGTAGATATTTCCATGTTTATACAGATGACTGTATACATATTTCCATGTTTTTATAGATGGCAGTGCAGTTATTTCCATGTTTATAGAGATAGCGGTGTTGATATTTCCATGTTTCTACAGATGGCGGTTTTGATATTTCCATCTATACACAGATGGCCGTGTAGATATTTCCATGGTTATACAGATGGCGGCGTAGATATTTCCATGGACATGCAGATGGCGGTGTAGATATTTCCATGTTTAAACTGATTGCTGTGTAGATATTTCCATGTTTACACAGATAGTGGTGTAGATATTTCCGTGTTTATACACATGGCAGAGTAGATACTTCCATCTTTATGGAGATGGCAGTGTAGATATTTTCATGTTTACAGAGATGTCGGTGTAGATATTTCCATATTTATAGAGATAGCAGTGTAGATATTTCCATCTTTCTACAGATGGCAGTGTAGATATTTCCATGTTTATACAGATGGCGGTGTAGATATTTCCATATTTATAGAGATGTTTGTGTAGATATTTCCATGTGTATACAGATGGTATTGTAGGTATTTCCATGTTTATACAGATGGCTGTGTAGATATTTCCATGTGTATACAGATGGTATTGTAGGTATTTCCATGTTTATACAGATGGTGGTGAAGATATTTCCATGTTTATTCAGATGACTGTGTAGATATTTCCATGTTTTTACAGATGGCAGTGTAGATATTTCAATGTTTCTAGAGATGGCGCTGTAGATATTTCCATGTTTATAGAGATAACGGTGGAAATATTTCCTTGTTTATACAGAGAGCAGTGGAGAGATTTCCATGTTTATTCACATAGCGGTGAACATATTTCCATGATTATAGAGACAGCAGTGTAGGTATTTCCATGTTTATACAGATGGCGGTGCAGATATTTCCATATTTACACAGATGCCTATGCAGATATTTCCATATTTATACAGAGGGCTTTGCAGATATTTCTATGTTTATGCAGATGGCAGTGTAGATATTTAAATATTCCTACACATGACAGTGTAGTTATTTCCATGTTTATACAGATGTCTTTGTAGATATTTCCATGTTTATAGAGATAGCGGTGCAGATATTTCCATGTTCATACAGATAGCGGTGTATATATTTCCATGTTTACACAGATCATGGTGTAGATATTTCCATGTTTATACAGATACCAGTGTAGAAATTTCCATGTTTATACAGACCGCAGTGTAGATATTTCCATGTTTATACAGATACCGGTGTAGATATTTCCATGTTTACACAGACCGCAGTGTAGATATTTCCATGTTTACAGAGATAGCAGTGTAGATATTTCCATGTTTGTACAGATGGCGGTGTTGATGTTTCCATCTATACACAGATTGCCGTGTAGGTATTTCCATGTGTATACAGATGGCATTGAAGATATTTCCATGTTTATACAGATGGTGGTGTAGATATTTCCATGTTTACACAGATGACTGTATAGGTATTTCCATGTTTATACAGATGGCGGTGTAGATATTTCCATGTTTATAGAGATAGCGGTGTAGATATTTCCATGTTTATACTGATAACGGTGTAGAAATTTCCATGTTTATACAGATAGCGGTGTAAATATTTCCATGTTTATACAGATCACGGTGTAGATATTTCCGTGTTTATAGAGATAGCGGTGTAGATATGTCCATGTTTATAGAGATAGCGGTGTAGATATTTCCATGTTTATACAGACCGCGGTGTAGATATTTCCATGTTTATACAAATAGCGTTGCAGATATTTCCATGTTTGTACAGATGGCGGTGTTGATATTTCCTTCTATACACAGATGACCGTGTAGATATTTCCGTGTTTATACACATGGCGGTGCAGATATTTCCATGGATATGTAGATGGCGGTGTGGATATTTCCATGTTTATACAGATGGCGGCGCAGATATTTCCATGGATATGTAGATGGCGGTGTAGATATTTCCATGTATATACACATGGCTCTGTAGATATTTCCATGTTTATACAGATGGCGGTGTAGATATTTCCATGTTTATACAGATAACTTTGGAAGTATTTCCATGTTTATAGAGATGGCGGTGTAGATATTTCGATGTTTATAGAGATAGCAGTGGAGATATTTCCATGTTTATACAGATAGTGGTGTAGTTATTTCCATGTTTATTCTGATCGTGGTGTAGATATTTCCATGTTTATAGAGATGGCGGTGTAGACATTTCCATGTTCATAGAGATAGCGGTGTTGATTTTTCCATGTTTATAGAGATAGCGGTCTGAATATTTCCATGCTTATACAGATAGGCGTGTAGATATTTCCATGTTTATAGAGATAGCGGTGTAGATATTTCCATGTTTATACAGATAGCAGTGTAGATATTTCCATGTTTATACAGACCGCGGTGAAGATATTTCCATGTTTATACAGATACCGGTGCAGATATTTCCATGTTTGTACAGATGGCGGTGTTGATATTTCCATCTATACACATATGACCGTGTAGATATTTCCATGTTAATACAGATGGCGGCGCAGATATTTCCATGGATATGTAGATAGCGGTGTAGATATTTCCATGTTTATACAGATAACGGTGTAGATATTTCCATGTTTATACAGATGGCCGTGTAGTTATTTCCATATTTATACAGATGTCTATGTAGATATCTCCATGTGTATACAGATGGTATTGTAGTTATTTCCATGTTTATACAGATGGTGGTGTAGATATTTCCATGCTTATAGAGATAGCGGTGCATATATTTCCATGTTTATACAGATAGCGGTGTATATATTTCCATGTTTACACAGATCATGGTGTAGATATTTCCATGTTTATACAGATACCGGTGTAGAAATTTCCATGTTTATACAGACCGCAGAGTAGATATTTCCATGTTTATAGAGATAGCAGTGTATATATTTCCATGTTTGTACAGATGGCGGTGTTGTTGTTTCCATCTATACACAGATTGCCGTGTAGGTATTTCCATGTGTATTCAGATGGCATTGAAGATATTTCCATGTTTATACAGATGGTTGTGTAGATATTTCCATGTTTACACAGATGACTGTATTTTTATTTCCATGTTTATACACATGGCGGTGTAGATATTTCCATGTTTATTGAGATAGCTGTGTAGATATTTCCATGTTTATACAGATAGTGGTGTAGATATTTCCATGTTTATACAGATGGCCGTGTAGTTATTTCCATATTTATACAGATGTCTGTGTAGATATTTCCATGAGTATACAGATGGTATTGTAGGTATTTCCATGTTTATACAGATGGTGGTGTAGATATTTCCATGCTTATACAGTTGACGGTGTAGATATTTCCATGTTTTTACAGATGGCAGTGTAGATATTTCAATGTTTATAGAGATGGCCCTGTAGATATTTCCATGTTTATACAGATAACGGTGGATATATTTCCATGTTTATACAGAGAGCAGTGGAGATATTTCCATGTTTATACACATAGCGGTGTACATATTTCCATGTTTATAGAGACAGTGGTGTAGGTATTTCCATTTTTATACAGATAGCGGTGCAGATATTTCCATGTTTACACCGATGCCTATGCAGATATTTCCATATTTATACAGAGGGCTTTGTAGATATTTCTATGTTTATACAGATGGCAGTGTAGATATTTAAATATTCCTACACATGACTGTGTAGGTATTTCCATGTTTATACAGATGTCTTTGTAGATATTTCCATGTGTATAGAGATTGCGGTGCAGATATTTCCATGTTTATACAGATAGCGGTGTATATATTTCCATGTTTACACAGATCATGGTGTAGATATTTCCATGTTTATACAGATACCGGTGTAGAAATTTCCATGTTTATACAGACCGCAGTGTAGATATTTCCATGTTTATAGAGATAGCAGTGTATATATTTCCATGTTTGTACAGATGGCGGTGTTGATGTTTCCATCTATACACAGATTGCCGTGTAGGTATTTCCATGTGTATTCAGATGGCATTGAAGATATTTCCATGTTTATACAGATGGTTGTGTAGATATTTCCATGTTTACACAGAACACTGTATAGGTATTTCCATGTTTATACAGATGGCGGTGTAGATATTTCCATGTTTATAGAGATAGCTGTGTAGATATTTCCATGTCTATATAGATAGCGGTGTAGATATTTACATGTTGATACAGATCGCGGTGTACATATTTCCATGTTTATACAGATCGCGGTGTAGATATTTCCATGTTTATACAGATAGCGGTCTAGATATTTCCATGTGTTTACAGATAACGGTGTAGATAGTTCCATGTTTACACAGATTGCGGTGTTGATATTTCCGTCTTTCTACATATGGAATTGTAGATATTTCCATGTTCATAAAGATGGCGTTGTAGATATTTACATGTTTATATAGATGGTGGTGTAGATATTACCATGTTTATACAGGTAGCGGTGTAGATATTTCCATGTTTATACTGATTGTGGTGAAGATATTTCCATGTTTATACAGATCGCGGTGTAGATATTTCCGTGTTTATACTGATCGCGTTGTAGATATTTCCATGTTTGTACAGAAAGCGGTGTAGATATTTCCATGTTTATAGAGATAGCAGTGTAGATATTTACATGTTTATACAGATGGCTGTGTAGATATTTCCATGTGTATACAGATGGCATTGTAGATATTTCCATGTTTATACAGATGACTCTATACGTATTTCCATGTTTTTACAGATGGCAGTGCAGATATTTCCATGTTTATAGAGATAGCGGTGTAGATATTTCCATGTTTCTACAGATGGCGGTGTTGATATTTCCATCTATACACAGATGGCCTTGTAGATATTTCCATGTTTATACAGATGGCGGTGTAGATATTTCCATGGACATGCAGATGGCGGTGTAGATATTTCCATGTTTAAACAGATAGCGGTGTAGATATTTCCATGTTTACACAGATAGTGGTGTAGATATTTCCGTGTTTATACACATGGCAGAGTAGATACTTCCATCTTTATGGAGATGGCAGTGTAGATATTTTCATGTTTATAGAGATGGCGGTGTAGATATTTCCATATTTATAGAGATAGCGGTGTAGATATTTCCTTATTTCCACAGATGGCAGTGTAGATATTTCCATGTTTATACAGATGGCGGTGAAGATATTTCCATATTCATATAGATGTCTGTGTAGATATTTCCATGTGTATACAGATGGTATTGTAGGTATTTCCATGTTTATACAGATGGCTGTGTAGATATTTCCATGTGTATACAGTTGGTATGGTAGGTATTTCCATGTTTATACAGATGGTGGTGAATATATTTCCATGTTTATTCAGATGACTGTGTAGATATTTCCATGTTTTTACAGATGGCAGTGCAGATATTTCAATGTTTATAGAGATGGCGCTGTAGATATTTCCATGTTTATACAGATAACGGTGGAGATATTTCCATGTTTATACAGAGAGCAGTGGAGATATTTCCATGTTTATACACATAGCGGTGTACATATTTCCATGTTTATAGAGACAGCGGTGTAGGTATTTCCATGTTTATACAGATAGCGGTGCAGATATTTCCATGTTTACACAGATGCCTATGCAGATATTTCCATATTTGTACAGAGGGCTATGTAGATATTTCTATGTTTATACGGATGGCAGTGTAGATATTTAAATATTCCTACACATGACTGTGTAGGTATTTCCTTGTTTATACAGATGTCTTTGTAGATACTTCCATGTTTATAGAGATAGCGGTGCAGATATTTCCATGTTTATACAGATACCGGTGTAGAAATTTCCATGTTTATACAGACCGCAGTGTAGATATTTCCATGTTTATAGAGATAGCAGTGAAGATATTTCAATGTTTGTACAGATGGCGGTGTTGATGTTTCCATCTATACACAGATTGCCGTGTAGGTATTTCCAAGTGTATTCAGATGGCATTGAAGATATTTCCATGTTTATACAGATGGTGGTGTAGATATTTCCATGTTTACACAGATGAATGTATAGGTATTTCCATGTTTATACAGATGGAGGTGTAGATATTTCCATGTTTATAGAGATAGCTGTGTAGATATTTCCATGTTTCTATAGATAGCGGTGTAGATATTTCCATGTTTATACAGATCGCGGTGTACATATTTCCATGTTTATACAGATCGCGGTGTAGATATTTCCATATTTATACAGATAGCGGTGTATATATTGCCATGTGTTTACAAATAGCGGTGTAGATAGTTCCATGTTTACACAGATTGCGGTGTAGATATTTCCATTTTTCTACAGATGGCATTGTAGATATTTCCATGTTTATTCAGATGGCTGTGTAGATATTTCCATGTTTATACAGATCGCGGTGTAGATATTTCCATATTTATACAGATAGCGGTGTATATATTTCCATGTGTTTACAGATAGCGGTGTAGATATTTCCATGTTTACACAGATTGCGGTGTATATATTTCCATCTTTCTACAGATGGCATTGTAGATATTTCCATGTTTATACAGATGGCGGTGTAGATATTTCCATGTTTATATAGATTGTGGTGTATATATTACCATGTTTATACAGGTAGCGGTGTAGATATTTCAATGTTTATACAGATTGTGGTGAAGATATTTCCATGTTTATACAGATCGCGGTGTAGATATTTCTGTGTTTATACTGATCGCGGTGTAGATATTTCCATGTTTATACAGATAGCGGTGTAGATATTTCCATGTTTATTGAGATACCAGTGTAGATATTTACATATTTATACAGATGGCTGTGTAGATATTTCCATGTGTATACAGATGGCATTGTAGATATTTCCATGTTTATACAGATGACTGTATACATATTTCCATGTTTTTATAGATGGCAGTGCAGTTTTTTCCATGTTTATAGAGATAGCGGTGTTGATATTTCCATGTTTCTACAGATGGCGGTGTTGATATTTCCATCTATACACAGATGGCCGTGTAGATATTTCCATGGTTATACAGATGGCGGCGTAGATATTTCCATGGACATGCAGATGGCGGTGTAGATATTTCCATGTTTAAACAGATTGCTGTGTAGATATTTCCATGTTTACACAGATAGTGGTGTAGATATTTCCGTGTTTATACACATGGCAGAGTAGATACTTCCATCTTTATGGAGATGGCAGTGTAGATATTTTCATGTTTACAGAGATGTCGGTGTAGATATTTCCATATTTATAGAGATAGCAGTGTAGATATTTCCATCTTTCTACAGATGGCAGTGTAGATAATTCCATGTTTATACAGATGGCGGTGTAGATATTTCCATATTTATAGAGATGTTTGTGTAGATATTTCCATGTGTATACAGATGGTATTGTAGGTAGTTCCATGTTTATACAGATGGCTGTGTAGATATTTCCATGTGTATACAGATGGTATTGTAGGTATTTCCATGTTTATACAGATGGTGGTGAAGATATTTCCATGTTTATTCAGATGACTGTGTAGATATTTCCATGTTTTTACAGATGGCAGTGTAGATATTTCAATGTTTCTAGAGATGGCGCTGTAGATATTTCCATGTTTATAGAGATAACGGTGGAAATATTTCCTTGTTTATACAGAGAGCAGTGGAGATATTTCCATGTTTATTCACATAGCGGTGTACATATTTCCATGATTATAGAGACAGCGGTGTAGGTATTTCCATGTTTATACAGATGGCGGTGCAGATATTTCCATGTTTACACAGATGCCTATGCCGATATTTCCATATTTATACAGTGGGCTTTGCAGATATTTCTATGTTTATGCAGATGGCAGAGTAGATATTTAAATATTCCTACACATGACAGTGTAGGTATTTCCATGTTTATATAGATGTCTTTGTAAATATTTCCATGTTTATAGAGATAGCGGTGCAGATATTTCCATGTTTATACAGATAGCGGTGTATATATTTCCATGTTTACACAGATCATGGTGTAGATATTTCCATGTTTATACAGATACCGGTGTAGAAATTTCCATGTTTATACAGACCGCAGTGTAGATATTTCCATGTTTATACAGATACCGGTGTAGATTTTTCCATGTTTACACAGACCGCAGTGTAGATATTTCCATGGTTATAGAGATAGCAGTGTAGATATTTCCATGTTTGTACAGATGGCGGTGTTGATGTTTCCATCTATACACAGATTGCCGTGTAGGTATTTCCATGTGTATACAGATGGCATTGAAGATATTTCCATGTTTATACAGATGGTGGTGTAGATATTTCCATGTTTACACAGATGACTGTATAGGTATTTCCATGTTTATACAGATGGCGGTGTAGATATTTCCATGTTTATAGAGATAGCGGTGTAGATATTTCCATGTTTATACAGATAACGGTGTAGAAATTTCCATGTTTATACAGATAGCGGTGTAAATATTTCCATGTTTATACAGATCACGGTGTAGATATTTCCGTGTTTATAGAGATAGCGGTGTAAATATGTCCATGTTTATAGTGATAGCGGTGTAGATATTTCCATGTTTATACAGACCGCGGTGTAGATATTTCCATGTTTATACAAATAGCGTTGCAGATATTTCCATGTTTGTACACATGGCGGTGTTGATATTTCCATCTATACACAGATGAGCGTGTAGATATTTCCATGTTTATACACATGGCGGTGCAGATATTTCCATGGATATGTAGATGGCGGTGTGGATATTTCCATGTTTATACAGATGGCGGCGCAGATATTTCCATGTTTATATAGATGGTGATGTAGATATTACCATGTTTATACAGATAGCGGTGTAGATATTTCCATGTATATACAGATCGTGGTAAAGATACTTCCATGTTTATAGAGATGGCGGTGTAGATATTTCCATGTTTATACAGATCACCGTGTAGATATTTCCTTGTTTATACAAATAGCGGTGTAGTTATTTCCATGTTTATACAGATAGCGGTGTAGATATTTCCATGATTATACAGATGGCTGTGTAGATATTTCCATGTTTATACAGATGACTTTGTAGGTATTTCCATGTTTATACAGATGGCGGTGTAGATATTTCCATGTTTATAGAGATAGCTGTGTAGATATTTCCATGTTTATACAGATAGCGGTGTAGATATTTCCATGTTTTTACAGATAGCGGTGTAGATATTTCCATGTTTACACAGATTGCGGTGTAGATATTTCCATCTTTCTACAGATGGCATTGTAGATATTTCCATGTTTATACAGATGGCAGTGTAGATACTTCCACGTTTATATAGATGGTGGTGTAGATATTACCATGTTTATACAGGTAGCGGTGTAGATATTTCCATGTTTATAAATATTTTGGTGAAGATATTTCCATACTTATACAGATCGCGGTGTAGATATTTCCATGTTTATACAGATCGCGGTGTAGATATTTCCATGTTGATACAGATCGCGGTGTAGATATTTCCATGTTTATACAGATAGCAGTGTAGATATTTCCATGTTTTTACAGATATCGGTGTAGATATTTCCATGTTTACACAGATTGCGGGGTAGATATTTCCATCTTTCTACAGCTGGCATTGTAGATATTTCCATGTTTATATAGATGGCGGTGTAGATATTTACATGTTTATATAGATGGTGGTGTAGATATTACCATGTTTATACAGATAGCGGTGTAGATATTTCCATGTATATACAGATCGTGGTGAAGATATTTCCATGTTTATACAGATCGCGGAGTAGATATTTCCATGTTTATACAGATCGCGGTGTAGATATTTCCATGTTTATATAGGTAGCGGTGTAGATATTTCCATGTATATACACATGGCGGTGTAGATATTTCCATGTTTATACAGATAACGGTGTAGAAATTTACATGTTTATACAGATAGCGGTATAAATATTTCTATGTTTATATAGATCACGGTATAGATATTTCCATGTTTATAGAGATAGCAGTGTAGATATTTCCATGTTTATACAGACCGCGGTGTAGATATTTCCATGGTTATACAGATAGCGGTGCAGATATTTCCATGTTTGTACAGATGGCGGTGTAGATATTTACATCTATACCCAGATGACCGTGTAAATATTTCCATGTTTATACAGATGGCGGCGCAGATATTTCCATGGATATGTAGATGGTGGTATAGATATTTCCATGTTTATACAGATAGCGGTGTAGTTATTTCCATGTTTATATAGATAGCGGTGTAGATATTTCCATGTATATACACATGGCTGTGTAGATATTTCCATGTTTATACAGATGGCTGTGTAGATATTTCCATGTTTATACAGATAACTTTGTAAGTATTTCCATGTTTATACAGATGGCGGTGTAGGTATTTCGATGTTTATAGAGATAGCAGTGGAGATATTTCCATGTTTATACAGATAGCGTTGTAGATGTTTCCATGTTTATACTGATCGTGGTGTAGATATTTCCATGTTTATGGAGATGGCGGTGTAGATATTTCCATGTTCATAGAGATAGCGGTGTTGATTTTTCCATGTTTATAGAGATATTGGTGTGGATATTTCCATGTTTATACAGATAGGTGTGTAGATATTTCCATGTTTATAGAGATGGCGGTGTAGATATTTCCATGTTTATACAGTTCACGGTGTAGATATTTGCTTGTTTATACAAATAGCGGTGTAGTTATTTCCATGTTTATACAGAGAGAGGTGTAGAAATTTCCATGTATATACAGATGGCTGTGTAGATATTTCCATGTTTATATCGATGGCTGTGTAGATATTTTCATGTTTATACAGATGACTTGGTAGGTATTTCCATGTTTATACAGATGGCGGTGTAGATATTTCCATGTTTATAGAGATAGCTGTGTAGATATTTCCATGTTTATACAGATAGCGGTGTAGATATTTCCATGTTTGTACAGATCGCGGTGTAGATATTTTCATGTTGATACAGATCGCGGTGTAGATATTTCCATGTTTATACAGATAGCAGTGTAGATATTTCCATGTATTTACAGATATCGGTGTAGATATTTCCATGTTTACACAGATTGCGGGGTAGAGATTTCCATCTTACTACACCTGGCATTGTAGATATTTCCATGTTTATGTTGATGGCGATGTAGATATTTCCATGTTTATATAGATGGTGGTGTAGATATTACCATGTTTATACAGATAGCGGTGTAGATATTTCCATGTATATACAGATCGTGGTAAAGGTATTTCCATGTTTATACAGATCGCGGTGTAGATATTTCCATGTTTATACAGATCGCGGTGTAGATATTTCCATGTTTACACAGATTGCGGGGTAGATATTTCCATTTTCTACAGCTGGCATTGTAGATATTTCCATGTTTATATAGATGGCGGTGTAGATATTTCCATGTTTATACAGATAGCGGTGTAGATATTTCCATGTATATACAGATCGTGGTGAAGATATTTCCATGTTTATACAGATTGCGGTGTAGATATTTCCATGTTTATACAGATCGCGGTATAGATATTTCCATGTTTATAAAGATAGCGGTGTAGATATTTCCATGTTTATACAGCTGACTGTATACGTATTTCCATGTTTTTACAGATGGCAGTGCAGATATTTCCATGTTTATTGAGATAGCGGTGTAGATATTTCTATGTTTGTACAGATGGCAGTGTTGATATTTCCATCTATACACAGATGGCCGTGTAGATATTTCCATTTTTATACAGATGGCGGCGTAGATATTTCCATGGACATGCAGATGGCGGTGTAGATATTTCCATGTTTAAACAGATAGCGCTGTAGATATTACCATGTTTACACAGATAGTGGTGTAGATATTCCCGTGTTTATGCACATGGAAGAGTAGATACTTCCATCTTTATGGAGATGGCAGTGTAGATATTTTCATGTTTATAGAGATGGCGGTGTAGATATTTCCATATTTATAGAGATAGCGGTGTAGATATTTCCATCTTTCTACAGATGACAGTGTAGATATTTCCATGTTTTTACAGATGGCGGTGAAGATATTTCCCTATTTATACAGATGTCTGTGTATATATTTCCATGTGTATACAGATGGTATTATAGGTATTTCCATATATATACAGATGTGGTGTAGATATTTCCATGTTTATTCAGATGACTGTGTAGATATTTTCATGTTTTTACAGATGGCAGTGTAGATATTTCAATGTTTATAGAGATGGCGCTGTAGATATTTCCATGTTTATACAGATAACGGAGGATATATTTCCACGTTTATAAAGAGAGCAGTGGAGATATTTCCATGTTTATACACATAGCGGTGTACATATTTCCATGTTTATAGAGACAGCGGTGTAGGTATTTCCATGTTTATACAGATAGCGGTGCAGATATTTCCATGTTTATACAGATGCCTATGGAGATATTTCCATATTTATAGAGATGGCTGTCTAGGTATTTCTATGTTTATACAGATGGCAGTGTAGATATTTAAATGTTCCTACACATGACTGTGTAGGTATTTCCATGTTTATACAGATGTCTTTGTAGATATTTCCATGTTTATAGAGATAGCGGTGCAGATATTTCCATGTTTATACAGATAGCGGTGTAGATATGTCCATGTTTATAGAGATAGCGGTGTAGATATTTCCATGTTTATACAGATAGCGGTGTAGATATTTCCATGTTTATACAGATCACGGTGTAGATATTTCCATGTATATAGAGATAGCGGTGAAGATATTTCCATGTTTATACAGATAGCGGTGTAGATATTTCCATGTTTATACAGATCGCGGTGTAGATATTTCCATGTTTATACAGATAGCGGTGCAGATATTTCCATGTTTGTACAGATGGCGGTGTTGATATTTCCATCTATACACAGATGACCGTGTAGATATTTCCATGTTTATTCAGATTGTGGCGCAGATATTTCCATGGATATGTAGATGGCGGTGTAGATATTTCCATGTTTATACAGATAGCGGTGTAGTTATTTCCATGTTTATATGGATAGCGATGTAGGTATTTCCATGTATATACACTTGGCTGTGTAGATATTTCCATGTTTATACAGATGGCGGTGTAGATATTTCCATGTTTATACAGAGAACTTTGTAAGTATTTCCATGTTTCTACAGACGGCGGTGTAGATATTTCAATGTTTATAGAGATAGCAGTGGAGATATTTCCATGTTTATACAGATCGCGGTGTAGATATTTCCATGTTTATACAGATAGCGGTGTAGATATTTCCATGTTTTTACAGATAGCGGTGCAGATATTTCCATGTTTACACAGATTGCGGGGTAGATATTTCCATCTTTCTACAGCTGGCATTGTAGATATTTCCATGTTTATATAGATGGCGGTGTAGATATTTACATGTTTATATAGATGGTGGTGTAGATATTACCATGTTTATACAGATAGCGGTGTAGATATTTCCATGTATATACAGATCGTGGTGAAGATATTTCCATGTTTATACAGATCGCGGAGTAGATATTTCCATGTTTATACAGATCGCGGTGTAGATATTTCCATGTTTATATAGGTAGCGGTGTAGATATTTCCATGTATATACACATGGCGGTGTAGATATTTCCATGTTTATACAGATAACGGTGTAGAAATTTACATGTTTATACAGATAGCGGTATAAATATTTCTATGTTTATATAGATCATGGTATAGATATTTCCATGTTTATAGAGATAGCAGTGTAGATATTTCCATGTTTATACAGACCGCGGTGTAGATATTTCCATGGTTATACAGATAGCGGTGCAGATATTTCCATGTTTGTACAGATGGCGGTGTAGATATTTACATCTATACCCAGATGACCGTGTAAATATTTCCATGTTTATACAGATGGCGGCGCAGATATTTCCATGGATATGTAGATGGTGGTATAGATATTTCCATGTTTATACAGATAGCGGTGTAGTTATTTCCATGTTTATATAGATAGCGGTGTAGATATTTCCATGTATATACACATGGCTGTGTAGATATTTCCATGTTTATACAGATGGCGGTGTAGATATTTCCATGTTTATACAGATAACTTTGTAAGTATTTCCATGTTTATACAGATGGCGGTGTAGGTATTTCGATGTTTATAGAGATAGCAGTGGAGATATTTCCATGTTTATACAGATAGCGTTGTAGATGTTTCCATGTTTATACTGATCGTGGTGTAGATATTTCCATGTTTATGGAGATGGCGGTGTAGATATTTCCATGTTCATAGAGATAGCGGTGTTGATTTTTCCATGTTTATAGAGATATTGGTGTGGATATTTCCATGTTTATACAGATAGGTGTGTAGATATTTCCATGTTTATAGAGATGGCGGTGTAGATATTTCCATGTTTATACAGTTCACGGTGTAGATATTTGCTTGTTTATACAAATAGCGGTGTAGTTATTTCCATGTTTATACAGAGAGAGGTGTAGAAATTTCCATGTATATACAGATGGCTGTGTAGATATTTCCATGTTTATATCGATGGCTGTGTAGATATTTTCATGTTTATACAGATGACTTGGTAGGTATTTCCATGTTTATACAGATGGCGGTGTAGATATTTCCATGTTTATAGAGATAGCTGTGTAGATATTTCCATGTTTATACAGATAGCGGTGTAGATATTTCCATGTTTGTACAGATCGCGGTGTAGATATTTTCATGTTGATACAGATCGCGGTGTAGATATTTCCATGTTTATACAGATAGCAGTGTAGATATTTCCATGTATTTACAGATATCGGTGTAGATATTTCCATGTTTACACAGATTGCGGGGTAGAGATTTCCATCTTACTACACCTGGCATTGTAGATATTTCCATGTTTATGTTGATGGCGATGTAGATATTTCCATGTTTATATAGATGGTGGTGTAGATATTACCATGTTTATACAGATAGCGGTGTAGATATTTCCATGTATATACAGATCGTGGTAAAGATATTTCCATGTTTATACAGATCGCGGTGTAGAAATTTCCATGTTTATACAGATCGCGGTGTAGATATTTCCATGTTTACACAGATTGCGGGGTAGATATTTCCATTTTCTACAGCTGGCATTGTAGATATTTCCATGTTTATATAGATGGTGGTGTAGATATTTCCATGTTTATACAGATAGCGGTGTAGATATTTCCATGTATATACAGATCGTGGTGAAGATATTTCCATGTTTATACAGATTGCGGTGTAGATATTTCCATGTTTATACAGATCGCGGTATAGATATTTCCATGTTTATAAAGATAGCGGTGTAGATATTTCCATGTTTATACAGCTGACTGTATACTTATTTCCATGTTTTTACAGATGGCAGTGCAGATATTTCCATGTTTATTGAGATAGCTGTGTAGATATTTCTATGTTTGTACAGATGGCAGTGTTGATATTTCCATCTATACACAGATGGCCGTGTAGATATTTCCATTTTTATACAGATGGCGGCGTAGATATTTCCATGGACATGCAGATGGCGATGTAGATATTTCCATGTTTAAACAGATAGCGCTGTAGATATTACCATGTTTACACAGATAGTGGTGTAGATATTCCCGTGTTTATGCACATGGAAGAGTAGATACTTCCATCTTTATGGAGATGGCAGTGTAGATATTTTCATGTTTATAGAGATGGCGGTGTAGATATTTCCATATTTATAGAGATAGCGGTGTAGATATTTCCATCTTTCTACAGATGACAGTGTAGATATTTCCATGTTTTTACAGATGGCGGTGAAGATATTTCCCTATTTATACAGATGTCTGTGTATATATTTCCATGTGTATACAGATGGTATTATAGGTATTTCCATATATATACAGATGTGGTGTAGATATTTCCATGTTTATTCAGATGACTGTGTAGATATTTTCATGTTTTTACAGATGGCAGTGTAGATATTTCAATGTTTATAGAGATGGCGCTGTAGATATTTCCATGTTTATACAGATAACGGAGGATATATTTCCACGTTTATAAAGAGAGCAGTGGAGATATTTCCATGTTTATACACATAGCGGTGTACATATTTCAATGTTTATAGAGACAGCGGTGTAGGTATTTCCATGTTTATACAGATAGCGGTGCAGATATTTCCATGTTTATACAGATGCCTATGGAGATATTTCCATATTTATAGAGATGGCTGTCTAGGTATTTCTATGTTTATACAGATGGCAGTGTAGATATTTAAATGTTCCTACACATGACTGTGTAGGTATTTCCATGTTTATACAGATGTCTTTGTAGATATTTCCATGTTTATAGAGATAGCGGTGCAGATATTTCCATGTTTATACAGATAGCGGTGTAGATATGTCCATGTTTATAGAGATAGCGGTGTAGATATTTCCATGTTTATACAGATAGCGGTGTAGATATTTCCATGTTTATACAGATCACGGTGTAGATATTTCCATGTATATAGAGATAGCGGTGAAGATATTTCCATGTTTATACAGATAGCGGTGTAGATATTTCCATGTTTATACAGATCGCGGTGTAGATATTTCCATGTTTATACAGATAGCGGTGCAGATATTTCCATGTTTGTACAGATGGCGGTGTTGATATTTCCATCTATACACAGATGACCGTGTAGATATTTCCATGTTTATTCAGATTGTGGCGCAGATATTTCCATGGATATGTAGATGGCGGTGTAGATATTTCCATGTTTATACAGATAGCGGTGTAGTTATTTCCATGTTTATATGGATAGCGATGTAGGTATTTCCATGTATATACACTTGGCTGTGTAGATATTTCCATGTTTATACAGATGGCGGTGTAGATATTTCCATGTTTATACAGAGAACTTTGTAAGTATTTCCATGTTTCTACAGACGGCGGTGTAGATATTTCAATGTTTATAGAGATAGCAGTGGAGATATTTCCATGTTTATACAGATCGCGGTGTAGATATTTCCATGTTTATACAGATAGCGGTGTAGATATTTCCATGTTTTTACAGATAGCGGTGCAGATATTTCCATGTTTACACAGATTGCGGTGTAGATATTTCCATCTTTCTACAGATGGCATTGTTGATATTTCCATGCTTATAAAGATGGCGGTGTAGATATTTCCATGTTTATGTAGATGGTGGTGTAGATATTACCATGTTTATACAGGTAGCGGTGTAGATATTTCCATGTTTATACAGATCGTGGTGAAGATATTTCCATGTTTTTACAGATCGTGGTGTAGATATTTCCATGTTTATACAGATCGCGGTGTAGACATTTCCATGTTTATAGAGATGGCGGTGTAGATATTTCCATGTTTATACAGATAGCGGTGTAGATATTTCCATGTTTATAGAGATAGCGTTGTAGGTATTTCCATGTTTATTGACATAGCAGTGTAGATATTTCCATGTTGGTATAGATGGCGTTGTAAATATTTCCATGTTTATACCGATAGCGGTGTTGGTATTTCCACGTGTATAAAGATAGCTATGTAGATTTTCCATGCTTATACAGCTCGCGGTGCAGATATTTATATCTTTATACAGATGGCATTGTAGATAGTTCCTTATTCACTCAGATGGCGGTGTAGATGTTTCCATGTTTATACAGATGGCCGAGTAGTTATTTCCATGTTTATGGAGATGGCAGTGTAGATATTTTCATGTTTATAGAGATGACGGTGTAGATATTTACATGTTTATAGAGATAGCATTGTAGATATTTGCATGTTTATACAGATGGCTGTGTAAATACTTCCATATGTATACAGATGGCATTGCAGATATTTCATGTTTATACAGATGACTGTATACGTATTTCCATGTTTTTACAGATGGCAGTGCAGATATTTCCATGTTTATAGAGATAGCGATGTAGATATTTCCATGTTTGCACAGATGGCGGTGTTGATATTTCCATCTATACACAGATGGCCGTGTAGATATTTGCATGTTTATACAGATGGCGGAGTAGATATTTCCATGGACATGCAGATGGCGGTGTAGATATTTCCATGTTTATACAGATAGCGGTGTAGTTATTTCCATGTTTACACAGATTGTGGTGTAGATATTTTCGTGTTTATACACATGACGGGGTAGATACTTCCATCTTTATGGAGCTGGCAGTGTAGATATTTTCATGTTTATAGAGATGGTGGTGTAGATATTTCCATATTTATAGAGATAGCGGTGTACATATTACCATCTTTCTACAGTTGGCAGTGTAGATATTTCCATGTTTATACAGATGGTCGTGTAGATATTTGCATATTTATACAGATGTCTGTGTAGATATTTCTACGTTTATACAGATGGCAGTGTGGATGTTTCCATGTTCCTACACATGACTGTGTAGGTACTTCCATGTTTATACAGATGGCTTTGTAGATATTTCCATGTTTATAGAGAAAGCGGTGCAGATATTCCATGTTTATACAGATGGCGGTGTAGATATTTTGATGTTTATAGAGATAGCAATAGGGATATTTCCATGTTTATGCAGATAGCGATGAAGATATTTCCATGTTTATATTGATCGCGGTGTAGATATTTCCATGTTTATAGAGATGGCGGTGTATATATTTCCATGTTTATAGAGATAGCGTTGTAGATATTTCCTTGTTTATACAGATTGCGGTGTAGATATTTCCATGTTTATACATATGGTGGTGTAGATATTTCCGTGTTTATACACATGGCGGAGTAGTTACTTCCATCTTTATGGAGATGGCAGTGTAGATATTTTCATGTTTATAGAGATGGCGGTGTAGATATTTCCATATTTACAGAGATAGCGGTGTAGATATTTCCATCTTTCTACAGATGACAGTGTAGATATTTCCATGTTTAAACAGATGGCGGTGTAGATATTTCCCTATTTATACAGATGTCTATGTAGATATTTCCATGTGTATACAGATGGTATTGTAGGTATTTCCATGTTTATACAGATGGTGGTGTAGATATTTCCATGTTTATTCAGATGACTGTGTAGATATTTCCATGTTTTTACAGATGGCAGTGTAGATATTTCAATGTTTATAGAGATAGCGCTGTAGATATTTCCATGTTTATACAGATAACGGAGGAGATATTTCCATGTTTATACAGACAGCAGTGGAGATATTTCCATATTTATACACATAGCGGTGTACATATTTCCATGTTTATAGAGACAGTGGTGTAGGTATTTCCATGTTTATACAGATAGCGGTGCAGATATTTCCATGTTTACACAGATGACTATGCAGATATTTCCATATTTATACAGAGGTCTTTTTAGATATTTCTATGTTAATACAGATGGCAGTGTAGATGTTTCCATGTTCCTACACATGACTGTGTAGGTATTTCCATGTTTATACAGATGGCTTTGTAGATATTTCCATGTTTATAGAGATAGCGGTGTAGATATTTCCATGTTTATACAGATAGCGGTGTATATATTTCCATGTTTATAGAGATAGCGGTGTAGATATTTCCATGTTTATACAGATAGCGGTGAAGATATTTCCATGTTTATACAGACCGCGGTGTAGTTATTTCCATGTTTGTACAGATGGCGGTGTTGATATTTCCATCTATACACAGACAACCGTGTAGATATTTCCATGTTTATACAGATGGCGGCGCAGATATTTCTTTGGATATGTAGATGGTGGTGTAGATATTTCCATGTACATAGAGATAGCAGTGTAGTTATTTCCAAGTTTATATAGAGAGCGGTGTATGTATTCCCATGTATGTACACATGGCTGTGTAGTTATTTCCATGCATATACAGATGTCGGTGTAGATATTTCCATGTTTATACAGATAACTTTGTAAGTATTTCCATGTTTATACAGATGGTGGTGTAGATACTTTGATGTTTATAGAGATAGCAGTGGAGATATTTCAATGTTTATGCAGATAGCGGTGTAGATATTTCCATGTTTATACTGATCGCGGTGTAGATATTTCCATGTTTATAGAGATGGCGGTTTAGATATTTCCACGTTCATAGAGATAGCGGTGTTGATTTTTCCGTGTTTATAGAGATAGCGGTGTGGATATTTCCATGTTTATACAGATAGGTGTGTAGATACTTCCATGTTTATAGAGATGGCGGTGTAGATATTTCCATGTTTATATAGATCACGGTGTAGATATTTCCATGTTTTTACAGATCATGGTGTAGATATTTCCATGTTTATTCATATCGCGGTGTTGATATTACCATGTTTATAGGGATTGCGATCCAAATATTTCCACATTTATACAGATAGCGGTGTAGTTATTAGCATGTTTATACAGATAGCGATGTAGATATTTCCATGTATAAACAGATGTCTGTGTATATATTTCCATGTTTAAACTGATGGCGGTGTAGATATTTCCTTGTTTATACAAATAGCGGAGTAGATATTTCCATGTTTATACAGATCACAGTGTAGATATTTCCTTGTTTATACAAATAGCGGTGTAGTTATTTCCATGCTTATACAGATAGCGGTGTAGATATTTCCTTGTTTATACAAATAGCGGTGTAGTTATTTCCATGTTTATACAGATCATGGTGTAGATATTTCCTTGTTTATACAAATAGCGGTGCAGTTATTTCCATGTTTATACAGATAGCGGTATAGATATTTCCATGTATATACAGATGGCTGTGTAGATATTTCCATGTTTATACAGATGGCTGTGTAGATATTTCCATGTTTATACAGATGACTTCGTAGGTATTTCCATGTTTATACAGGTGGCGGTGTAGATATTTCAATGTTTATAGAGATAGCCTTGTAGATATTTCCATGTTTATACAGATAGCGGTGTAGATATTTCCATGTTTATACAGATCGTGGTTTTGATATTTCCATGTTTATACAGATCGCAGTGTAGATATTTCCATGTTTATACAGATAGCGGAGAAGGTATTTCCATGTTTTTACAGATATCGGTGTAGATATTTCCATGTTTACACAGATTGGGGTGTAGATAATTCCATCTTTCTACAGATGGTATTGTAGATATTTCCATGTTTTTACTGATGGCGGCATAGATATTTCCATGGACATGCAGATGGCTGTGTAGATATTTCCATGTTTATGCAGATAGCGGTGTAGATATTTCCATGTTTACACAGCGGGTGGTGTAGGTATTTCCGTGTTTATACACATGGCGGACTAGATACTTCCATCTTTATGGAGATGGCAGTTTAGATATTTTCGTGTTATAGAGATGGCGGTGTAGATGTTTCCATATTTATAGAGATAGCGGTGTAGATATTTCCTTCTTTCTTCAGATGGCAGTGTAGTTATTTCCATGTTTATACAGATGGCGGTGTAGATATTTCCATATTTATACAGATGTCTGTGCAGATATTTCCATGTGTATACAGATGGCATTGTAGGTATTTCCATGTTTATACAGATGGTGATGTAGATATTTCCATGTTTATTCAGATGACTGTGTAGATATTTCCATGTTTTTACAGAAGGCAGTGTAGCTATTTCAATGTTTATAGAGATGGCGCTGTAGATATTTCCATGTTTATACTGATAACGGTGGAGATATGTCCATGTTTATACAGACAGCAGTGGAGATATTTCCATCTTTATACACATAGCGGTGTACATATTTCCATGTTTATAGAGACAGCGGTGTAGGTATTTCCATGTTTATACAGATAGCGGTGCAGATATTTCCATGTTTATGCAGATGCCTATGCAGATATTTCCATATTTATACAGAGGGCTGTGTAGATATTCCTATGTTTATACAGATGGCTGTGTAGATATTTCCATGTTCCTACACATGACTGTGTAGGTATTTCCATGTTTATACAGATGGCTTTGTAGGTATTTCCATGTTTATAGAGATAGCGGTGCAGATATTTCCTTGTTTATACAGATAGCGGTGTATATATTTCCATGTTTATACAGATCGTGGTGTGGATATTTCTATGTTTATACAGATACCGGTGTAGATATTTCCATGTTTATACAGACCGCAGTGTAGATATTTCCATGTTTATAGAGATAGCAGTGTAGATATGTCCATGTTTGTACAGATGGCGGTGTTGATGTTTCCATCTATACACAGATTGCCGTGTAGGTATTTCTGTGTGTATACAGATGGCATTGTAGATATTTCCATGTTTATACAGATGGTGGTGAGGATATTTCCATGTTCACACAGATGACTGTATAGGTATTTCCATGTTTATACAGATGGCGGTGTAAATATTTCCATGTTTATACAGATCACGGTGTAGATATTTCCATGTTTATAGAGATAGCGGTGTAGATATTTCCATGTTTATAAAGATAGCGGTGTAGATATTTCCATGTTTATACAGACCGTGGTGTAGATATTTCCATGTTTATACAGATATCGGTGCAGATATTTCCATGTTTGTACAGAGGGCGGTGTTGATATTTCCATCTATACTCAGATGACCGTGTAGATATTTCCATGTTTATACAGATGGTGGCGCAGATATTTCCATGGATATGTAGATGGCGGTGTAGATATTTCCATGTTTATACAGATAGCGGTGTAGTTATTTTCACGTTCATATAGATAGCGGTGTAGATATTTCCATGTATGTACACATGGCAGTGTAGATATTTCCATGTTTATACAGATGATGGTGTAGATATTTCCATGTTTAAACAGATAACTTTCTAAGTATTTCCATGTTTATACTGATGGCAGTGTAGATATTTCGATATTTATAGAGATAGCAGTGGAGATATTTCTATGTTTATACAGGTAGCGGTGTAGATATTTCCATGTTTGTACTGATCGTGGTGTAGATATTTCGATGTTTATAGAGATGGCGGTGTAGATATTTCAATGTTCATAGAGATAGCGGTGTTGATTTTTCCATGTTTATAGAGATAGCGGTGTGGATATTTCCATGTTTATATAGTTATGTGTGTAGATATTTCCATGGTTATACAGATGGCGGTGTAGATATTTCCATGTTTATACAGATCACGGTGTGGATATTTCCTTGTTTATACAAATAGCGGTGTTGTTATTTCCATGTTCATACAGATAGCGGTGTAGATATTTTCATGTATATACAGATGGCTGTGTAGATATTTACATGTTTATACAGATGGCTGTGTAGGTATTTCCATGTTTATTCAGATGACTTTGTAGGTATTTCCATGTTTATACAGATGGCGGTGTAGATGTTTCCATGTTTATAGAGATAGCTGTGTAGATATTTCCATTTTTATACAGTTGGCGGTGTAGATATTTCCATGTTTATATAGATGGTGGTGTAGGTATTACCATGTTTATACAGATCGCGGTGTAGACATTTCCATGTTTATACAGATCGTGGTGAAGATATATCCATGTTTATACAGATCGCGGTGTAGGTATTTACATGTTTATACAGATCGCGGTGTAGATATTTCCATGTTTATACAGATAGCGGTGTAGATATTTCCATGTTTATACAGATAGCGGTGTAGATATTTCCATGTTTATAGAGATAGCGGTGTAGGTATTTCAATGTTTATAGACATAGCGGTGTAGATACTTCCATGTTTATATAGATGGTGTTGTAAATATTTCCATGTTTACACCGATAGCGGTGTTGGTATTTCCACGTTTATACAGATAGCGATGTAGATATTTCCGTGTTTCTACAGCTCGCGGTGCAGATATTTATATCTTTACACAGAAGGCATTGTATATATTTCCTTATTCACACAGATGGCGGTGTAGATGTTTCCATATTTATACAGATGGCGGAGTAGTTCCATGTTTATGGATATGGCAGTGTAGATATTTTCATGTTTATAGAGATGGCGGTGTAGATTTTCCATGTTTATAGAGATAGCAGTGTAGATATTTATATGTTTATACAGATGGCTGTGTAGATATTTCCATGTGTATACAGATGGCATTGTAGATATTTCCATGTTTATACAGATGACTCTATACGTATTTCCATGTTTTTACAGATGGTAGTGCAGATATTTCCATGTTTATAGAGATAGCTTTGTAGATATTTCCATGTTTGTACAGATGGCGGTGTTCATATTTCCATCTATACACAGATGGCCGTGTAGGTATTTCCATGTTTATACTGATGGCGGCGTAGATATTTCCATGGACATGCAGATGGCTGTGTGGATATTTCCATGTTTATGCAGATAGCGGTGTAGATATTTCCATGTTTACACAGAGGGTGGTGTAGGTATTTCCGTGTTTATACACATGGCGGAGTAGATACTTCCATCTTTATGGAGATGGCAGTGTAGATATTTTCATGTTTATAGAGATGGCGGTGTAGATATTTCCATGTTTATAGAGATGGCGGTGTAGATATTTCCATGTTTATACAGACCGCAGTGTAGATATTTCCATGTTTATAGAGATGGCGGTGTGGATATTTCCATGTTTATACAGTTAGGGTTGTAGATATCTCCATGTTTATAGAGATGGCGGTGAAGATATTTCTATGTTTATACAGATCACAGTGTAGATATTTCCTTGTTTATACAAATAGCGGTGTAGTTATTTCCATGTTTATACAGATAGCGGTGTAGATATTTCCATGTATATACAGATGGCTGTGTAGATATTTCCATGTTTATACAGATGGCTTTGTAGATATTTCCATGTTTATACAGATGACTTCGTAGGTATCTCCATGTTTATACAGATGGCGGTGTAGATATTTCCATGTTTATAGAGATAGCTGTGTAGATATTTCCATGTTTATACAGGTAGCGGTGTAGATATTTCCATGTTTATACAGATCGCAGTGTAGATATTTCCATGTTTATACAGATAGCGGTGTAGATATTTCCATGTTTATACAGATAGCGGTGTAGATATTTCCATATTTTTACAGATATCGGTGTCGATATTTCCATGTTTACACAGATTGCGGTGTAGATATTTCCATCTTTCTACAGATGGCATTGTAGATATATCCATGTTTATACAGATGGCGGTGTAGATATTTCCATGTTTATATAGATGGTGGTGTAGATATTACCATGTTTATACAGATTGCGGTGTAGATATTTCCAGGTTTATACAGATCGTATTGAAGATATTTCCATGTTTATACAGATCGCGGTGTAGATATTTCTATGTTTATACAGATAGCGGTGTAGATATTTCCATGTTTATTGAGATAGCGGTGTAGGTATTTCCATGTTTATAAACATAGCGGTGTAGATATTTCCATGTTTATATAGATGGTGTTGTAGATATTTCCATGTTTATACCGATAGCGGTGTTGGTGTTTCCACGTTTATGCAGATAGCGATGTAGATATTTCCATGTTTATACAGCTCGCGGTGCAGATATTTATATCTTTATACAGATTGCATTGTAGATATTTCCTTATTCACACAGATGGCGGTGTAGATGTTTCCATGTTTACGCAGATGGTGGAGTAGTTAGTTCCATGTTCATGGAGATGGCAGTGTAGATATTTTCATGTTTATACAGATGGCGGTGTAGGTATTTCCATGTTTATAGAGATAGCAGTGTAGATATTTACATGTTTATACAGATGGCTGTGTAGATATTTCCATGTGTATACAGATGGCATTGTAGATATTTCCATGTTTGTAGAGATGACTGTATAGGTATTTCCATGTTTTTTCAGATGGCAGTGCAGATATTTCCATGTTTATAGAGATAGCGGTGTAGATAATTCCATGTTTGTACAGATGGCGATGTTGATATTTCCATCAATACACAGATGGCCGTGTAGATATTTCCATGTTTATACAGATGGCGGCATAGATATTTCCATGGACGTGCAGATGGCGGTGTAGATATTTCCATGTTTATACAGATAGCGGTGTAGATATTTCCATGTTTACACAGATGGTGGTGTAGATATTTCCGTGTTTATACAGATAACGGTGGAGATATTTCCATGTTTATACAGACCGCAGTGTAGATATTTCAATGTTTATAGAGATAGCTGTGTGGAAATTTCCATGTTTATACAGTTAGGGGTGTAGATATTTCCATGTTTATAGAGATGGCGGTGAAGATATTTCCATGTTTATACAGATCACAGTGTAGATATTTCCTTGTTTATACAAATAGCGGTGTAGTTATTTCCATGTTTATACAGATAGCGGTGTAGATATTTCCATGTATATACAGATGGCTGTGTAGATATTTCCATGTTTATACAGATGGCTTTGTAGATATTTCCATGTTTATACAGATGACTTCGTAGGTATCCCCATGATTATACAGATGGCGGTGTAGATATTTCCATGTTTATAGAGATAGCTGTGTAGATATTTCCATGTTTATACAGATAGCGGTGTAGATATTTCCATGTTTATACAGATCACGGTGTAGATATTTCCATGTTTATACAGATAGTGGTGTAGATATTTCCATGTTTATACAGATAGCGGTGTAGATATTTCCATATTTTTACAGATATCGGTGTAGATATTTCCATGTTTACACAGATTGCGGTGTAGTTATTTCCATCTTTCTCCAGATGGCATTGTAGATATTTCCATGTTTATACAGATGGCGGTGTAGATATTTCCATGTTTATATAGATGTTGGTGTAGATATTACCATGTTTATACAGATAGCGGTGTAGATATTACCATGTTTATACAGATAGCGGTGTAGATATTTCCATGTTTATACAGATCGTATTGAAGATATTTCCATGTTTATACAGATCGCGGTGTAGATATTTCCATGTTTATACAGATCACGGTGTAGATATTTCCATGTTTATACAGAGAGAAGTGTAGATATTTCCATGTTTATACAGATAGCGGTGTAGATATTTCCATGTTTATACAGATAGCGGTGTAGATATTTCCATGTTTATAGAGATAGCGGTGTAGGTATTTCCAAGTTTATAGACATAGCGGTGTAGATATTTCCATGTTTATATAGATGGCGTTGTAGATATTTCCATGTTTATACCGTTAGCGGTGTTGGTGTTTCCATGTTTATACAGATAGCGATGTAGATATTTCCATGTTTATACTGCTCGCGGTGCAGATATTTATATCTTTATACAGATGGCATTGTAGTTATTTCCTTATTCACACAGATGGCGGTGTAGATGTTTCCATGTTTATACAGATGGTGGAGTAGTTAGTTCCATGTTCATGGAGATGGCAGTGTAGATATTTTCATGTTTATACAGATGGCGGTGTAGATATTTCCATGTTTATAGAGATAGCAGTGTAGATATTTACATGTTTATACAGATGGCTGTGTAGATATTTCCATGTGTATACAGATGGCATTGTAGATATTTCCATGTTTATACAGATGACTGTGTAGGTATTTCCATGTTTTTACAGATGGCAGTGCAGATATTTCCATGTTTATAGAGATAGCAGTGTAGATATTTCCATGTTTGTACAGATGGCGATGTTGATATTTCCATCTATACACAGATGGCCGTGTAGATATTTCCATGTTTATACAGATGGCGGCGTAGATATTTCCATGGACGTGCAGATGGCGGTGTAGATATTTCCATGTTTATACAGATAGCGGTGTAGATATTTCCATGTTTACACAGATGGTGTTGTAGATATTTCCGTGTTTATACACTTTTCGGAGTAGATACTTCCATCTTTATGGAGATGGCAGTGTAGATATTTTCATGTTTATAGAGATGGCGGTGTACATATTTCCATATTTATAGAGATAGTGGTGTAGATATATTCATCTTTCTACAGACGGCAGTGTAGATATTTCCATGTTTATAAATCTGGCTGTGTAGATATTTCCATATATATACAGATGTCTGTGTAGATATTTCCATGTGTATACAGATGGTATTGTAGCTATTTCCATGTTTATACATATGGTGGTGTAGATATTTCCATGTTTATTCAGATGACTGTGTAGATATTTCCATGTTTTTACAGATGGCAGTGTAGATATTTCAATGTTTATAGAGATGGTGCTGTAGATATTTCCATGTTTGTACAGATAACAGTGGAGATATTTCCATGTTTATACAGACGGCAGTGGTGATATTTCCATGTTTATACACATAGCGGTGTACATATTTCCATGTTTATAGAGACAGCGGTTTAGGTATTTCCATGTTTATACAGATAGCGGTGCAGATATTTCCATGTTTATACAGATGCCTATGCAGATATTTCCATATTTATACAGAGGGCTGTGTAGATATTTCTAAGTTTATACAGACGGCAGTGTAGATATTTCCATGTTCCTACACATGACTGTGTAGGTATTTCCATGTTTATACAGATGGCTTTGTAGATATTTCCATGTTTATAGAGATAGCAGTGCAGATATTTCCATTTTTATACAGATAGCGGTGTATATATTTCCATGTTTATACAGATCGTGGTGTAGATATTTCCATGTTTATACCGATACCGGTGTAGATATTTCCATGTTTATACATACCACAGTGTAGATATTTCCATGTTTATAGAGATAGCTGTGTGGATATTTCCATGTTTATACAGTTAGGGGTGTAGATATTTCCATGTTTATAGAGATGGCGGTGAAGATATTTCCATGTTTATACAGATCACAGTGTAGATATTTCCTTGTTTATTCAAATAGCGGTGTAGTTATTTCCATGTTTATACAGATAGCGGTGTAGATATTTCCATGTATATACAGATGGATGTGTAGATATTTCCATGTTTATACAGATGGCTTTGTAGATGTTTCCATGTTTATACAGATGACTTCGTAGGTATCTCCATGTTTATACAGATGGCGGTGTAGATATTTCCATGTTTATAGAGATAGCTGTGTAGATATTTCCATGTTTATACAGATAGCGGTGTAGATATTTCCATGTTTATACAGATCGCGGTGTAGATATTTCCATGTTTATACAGATAGCGGTGTAGATATTTCCATGTTTATACAGATAGCGGTGTAGATATTTCCATATTTTTACAGATATCGGTGTAGATATTTCCATGTTTACACAGATTGCGGTGTAGTTATTTCCATCTTTCTACAGATGGCATTGTAGATATTTCCATGTTTATACAGATGGCGGTGTAGATATTTCCATGTTTATATAGATGGTGGTGTATATATTACCATGTTTATACAGATAGCGGTGTAGATATTACCATGTTTATACAGATAGCGGTGTAGATATTTCCATGTTTATACAGATCGTATTGAAGATATTTCCATGTTTATACAGATCGCGGTGTAGATATTTCCATGTTTATACAGATCACGGTGTAGATATTTCCATGTTTATACAGAGAGAATTGTAGATATTTCCATGATTATACAGATAGCGGTGTAGATATCTCCATGTTTATACAGATAGCGGTGTAGATATTTCCATGTTTATAGAGATAGCGGTGTAGGTATTTCCATGTTTATAGACATAGCGGTGTAGATATTTCCATGTTTATATAGATGGCGTTGTAGATATTTCCATGTTTAGACCGATAGCGGTGTTGTTGTTTCCATGTTTATACAGATAGCGATGTAGATATTTCCATGTTTATACAGCTCGCGGTGCAGATATTTATATCTTTATACAGATGGCATTGTAGTTATTTCCTTATTCACACAGATGGCGGTGTAGATGTTTCCATGTTTATACAGATGGTGGAGTAGTTAGTTCCATGTTCATGGAGATGGCAGTGTAGATATTTTCATGTTTATAGAGATGGCGGTGTAGATATTTCCATGTTTATAGAGATAGCAGTGTAGATATTTACATGTTTATACAGATGGCTGTGTAGATATTTCCATGTGTATACAGATGGCATTGTAGATATTTCCATGTTTATACAGATGACTGTATAGTTATTTCCATGTTTTTACAGATGGCAGTGCAGATATTTCCATGTTTATAGAGATAGCAGTGTAGATATTTCCATGTTTGTACAGATGGCGATGTTGATATTTCCATCTATACACAGATGGCCGTGTAGATATTTCCATGTTTATACAGAGCGCGGTGTAGGTATTTCCATGTTTATACAGATCACGGTGTAGATATTTCCATGTTTATACAGAGAGAAGTGTAGATATTTCCATGTTTATACAGATAGCGGTGTAGATATTTCCATGTTTACACAGATGGTGGTGTAGATATTTCCGTGTATATACACATGGCGGAGTAGATACTTCCATCTTTATGGAGATGGCAGTGTAGATATTTTCATGTTTATAGACATGGCGGTGTACATATTTCCATATTTATAGAGAGAGTGGTGTAGATATATTCATCTTTCTACACATGGCAGTGTAGATATTTCCATGTTTATACATCTGGGTGTGTAGATATTTCCATATTTATACAGATGTCTGTGTAGATATTTCCATGTGTATACAGATGGTATTGTAGCTATTTCCATGTTTATACATATGGTGGTGTAGATATTTCCATGTTTATTCAGATGACTGTGTAGATATTTCCATGTTTTTACAGATGGCAGTGTAGATATTTCAATGTTTATAGAGATGGTGCTGTAGATATTTCCATGTTTATACAGATAACAGTGGAGATATTTCCATGTTTATACAGACAGCAGTGGTGATATTTCCATGTTTATACACATAGCGGTGTACATATTTCCATGTTTATAGAGACAGCGGTGTAGGTATTTCCATGTTTATACAGATAGCGGTGCAGATATTTCCATGTTTATACAGATGCCTATGCAGATATTTCCATATTTATACAGAGGGCTGTGTAGATATTTCTAAGTTTATACAGACGGCAGTGTAGATATTTCCATGTTTCTACACGTGACTGTGTAGGTATTTCCATGTTTATACAGATGGCTTTGTAGATATTTCCATGTTTATAGAGATAGCAGTGCAGATATTTCCATGTTTATACAGATAGCGGTGTATATATTTCTATGTTTATACAGATCGTGGTGTAGATATTACCATGTTTATACAGATAGCGGTGTAGGTATTTCCATGTTTATACAGATCGTATTGAAGATATTTCCATGTTTATACAGATCGTGGTGTAGATATTTCCATGTTTATACAGATAGCGGTGTAGATATTACCATGTTTATACAGATAGCGGTGTAGGTATTTCCATGTTTATACAGATCGTATTGAAGATATTTCCATGTTTATACAGATCGTGGTGTAGATATTTCCATGTTTATACAGATCACGGTGTAGATATTTCCATGTTTATACAGAGAGAAGTGTAGATATTTCCATGTTTATACAGATAGCGGTGTAGATATTTCCAAGTTTATACAGATAGCGGTGTAGATATCTCCATGTTTATAGAGATAGCGGTGTAGGTATTTCCATGTTTATAGACATAGCGGTGTAGATATTTCCATGTTTATATAGATGGCGTTGTAGATATTTCCATGTTTATACCGATAGCGGTGTTGGTGTTTCCATGTTTATACAGATAGCGATGTAGATATTTCCATGTTTATACAGCTCGCGGTGCAGATATTTATATCTTTATACAGATGGCATTGTAGTTATTTCCTTATTCACACAGATGGCGGTGTAGATGTTTCCATGTTTATACAGATGGTGGAGTAGTTAGTTCCATGTTCATGGAGATGGCAGTGTAGATATTTTCATGTTTATACAGATGGCAGTGTAGATATTTCCATGTTTATAGAGATAGCAGTGTAGATATTTACATGTTTATAGAGATGGCTGTGTAGATATTTCCATGTGTATACAGATGGCATTGTAGATATTTCCATGTTTATACAGATGACTGTATAGGTATTGCCATGTTTTTACAGATGGCAGTGCAGATATTTCCATGTTTATAGAGATAGCAGTGTAGATATTTCCATGTTTGTACAGATGGTGATGTTGATATTTCCATCTATACACAGATGGCCGTGTAGATATTTCCATGTTTATACAGATGGCGGCGTAGATATTTCCATGGACGTGCAGATGGCGGTGTAGATATTTCCATGTTTATACAGATAGCGGTGTAGATATTTCCATGTTTACACAGATGGTGTTGTAGATATTTCCGTGTTTATACACATGGCGGAGTAGATACTTCCATCTTTATGAAGATGGCAGTGTAGATATTTTCATGTTTATAGAGATGGCGGTGTACATATTTCCATATTTATAGAGATAGTGGTGTAGATATATTCATCTTTCTACAGATGGCAGTGTAGATATTTCCATGTTTATACATCTGGCTGTGTAGATATTTCCATATTTATACAGATGTCTGTGTAGATATTTCCATGTGTATACAGATGGTATTGTAGCTATTTCCATGTTTATACATATGGCGGTGTAGATATTTCCATGTTTATTCAGATGACTGTGTTGATATTTCCATGTTTTTACAGATGGCAGTGTAGATATTTCAATGTTTATAGAGATGGTGCTGTAGATATTTCCATGTTTATACAGATAACGGTGGAGATATTTCCATGTTTATACAGACAGCTGTTGTGATATTTCCATGTTTATACACATAGCGGTGTACATATTTCCATGTATATAGAGACAGCGGTGTAGGTATTTCCATGTTTATACAGATAGCGGTGCAGATATTTCCATGTTTATAAAGATGCCTATGCAGATACTTCCATATTTATACAGAGGGCTGTGTAGATATTTCTAAGTTTATACAGACGGCAGTGTAGATATTTCCATGTTCCTACACATGACTGTGTAGGTATTTCCATGTTTATACAGATGGCTTTGTAGATATTTCCATGTTTATAGAGATAGCAGTGCAGATATTTCCATGTTTATACAGATAGCGGTGTATATATTTCCATGTTTATACAGATCGTGGTGTAGATATTTCCATGTTTATACAGATACCGGTGTAGATATTTCCATGTTTATACAGACCGCAGTGTAGATATTTCCATGTTTATAGAGATAGCGGTGTGGATATTTCCATGTTTATACAGTTAGGGGTGTAGATATTTCCATGTTTATAGAGATGGCGGTGAAGGTATTTCCATGTTTATACAGATCACAGTGTAGATATTTCCTTGTTTATACAAATAGTGGTGTAGTTATTTCCATCTTTATACAGATAGCGGTGTAGATATTTCCATGTATATACAGATGGCTGTGTAGATATTTCCATGTTTATACAGATGGCTTTGTAGATATTTCCATGTTTATACAGATGACTTCGTAGGTATCTCCATGTTTATACAGATGGCGGTGTAGATATTTCCATGTTTATAGAGATAGCTGTGTAGATATTTCCATGTTTATACAGATAGCGGTGTAGATATTTCCCTGTTTATACAGATCGCGGTGTAGATATTTCCATGTTTATACAGCTCGCGGTGCAGATATTTCTATCTTTATACAGATGGCATTGTAGTTATTTCCTTATTCACACAGATGGCGGTGTAGATGTTTCCATGTTTATACAGATGGTGGAGTAGTTAGTTCCATGTTCATGGAGATGGCAGTGTAGATATTTTCATGTTTATACAGATGGCGGTGTAGATATTTCCATGTTTATAGAGATAGCATTGTAGATATTTACATGTTTATACAGATGGCTGTATAGATATTTCCATGTGTATACAGAGGGCATTGTAGATATTTCCATGTTTATACAGATGACTGTATAGGTATTTCCATGTTTTTACAGATGGCAGTGCAGATATTTCCATGTTTATAGAGATAGCAGTGTAGATATTTCCATGTTTGTACAGATGGTGATGTTGATATTTCCATCTATACACAGATGGCCGTGTAGATATTTCCATGTTTATACAGATGGAGGCGTAGATATTTCCATGGACGTGCAGAGGGCGGTGTAGATATTTCCATGTTTATACAGATAGCGGTGTAGATATTTCCATGTTTACACAGATGGTGGTGTAGATATTTCCGTGTTTATACGCATGGCGGAGTAGATACTTCCATCTTTATGGAGATGGCAGTGTAGATATTTTCATGTTTATAGACATGGCGGTGTACATATTTCCATATTTATAGAGAGAGTGGTGTAGATATATTCATCTTTCTACACATGTCAGTGTAGATATTTCCATGTTTATACATCTGGCTGTGTAGATATTTCCATATTTATACAGATGTCTGTGTAGATATTTCCATGTGTATACAGATGGTATTGTAGCTATTTCCATGTTTATACATATGGTGGTGTAGATATTTCCATGTTTATTCAGATGACTGTGTAGATATTTCCATGTTTTTACAGATGGCAGTGTAGATATTTCAATGTTTATAGAGATGGTGCTGTAGATATTTCCATGTTTATACAGATAACAGTGGAGATATTTCCATGTTTATACAGACAGCAGTGGTGATATTTCCATGTTTATACACATAGCGGTGTACATATTTCCATGTTTATAGAGACAGCGGTGTAGGTATTTCCATGTTTATACAGATAGCGGTGCAGATATTTCCATGTTTATACAGATGCCTATGCAGATATTTCCATATTTATACAGAGGGCTGTGTAGATATTTCTAAGTTTATACAGACGGCAGTGTAGATATTTCCATGTTCCTACACATGACTGTGTAGGTATTTCCATGTTTATACAGATGGCTTTGTAGATATTTCCATGTTTATAGAGATAGCAGTGCAGATATTTCCATGTTTATACAGATAGCGGTGTATATATTTCCATGTTTATACAGATCGTGGTGTAGATATTTCCATGTTTATAGAGATAGCTGTGTAGATATTTCCATGTTTATACAGATAGCGGTGTAGATATTTCCATGTTTATACAGATCACGGTGTAGATATTTCCATGTTTATACAGATAGTGGTGTAGATATTTCCATGTTTATACAGATAGCGGTGTAGATATTTCCATATTTTTACAGATATCGGTGTAGATATTTCCATGTTTACACAGATTGCGGTGTAGTTATTTCCATCTTTCTACAGATGGCATTGTAGATATTTCCATGTTTATACAGATGGCGGTGTAGATATTTCCATGTTTATATAGATGTTGGTGTAGATATTACCATGTTTATACAGATAGCGGTGTAGATATTACCATGTTTATACAGATAGCGGTGTAGATATTTCCATGTTTATACAGATCGTATTGAAGATATTTCCATGTTTATACAGATCGCGGTGTAGATATTTCCATGTTTATACAGATCACGGTGTAGATATTTCCATGTTTATACAGAGAGAAGTGTAGATATTTCCATGTTTATACAGATAGCGGTGTAGATATTTCCATGTTTATACAGATAGCGGTGTAGATATTTCCATGTTTATAGAGATAGCGGTGTAGGTATTTCCAAGTTTATAGACATAGCGGTGTAGATATTTCCATGTTTATATAGATGGCGTTGTAGATATTTCCATGTTTATACCGATAGCGGTGTTGGTGTTTCCATGTTTATACAGATAGCGATGTAGATATTTCCATGTTTATACTGCTCGCGGTGCAGATATTTATATCTTTATACAGATGGCATTGTAGTTATTTCCTTATTCACACAGATGGCGGTGTAGATGTTTCCATGTTTATACAGATGGTGGAGTAGTTAGTTCCATGTTCATGGAGATGGCAGTGTAGATATTTTCATGTTTATACAGATGGCGGTGTAGATATTTCCATGTTTATAGAGATAGCAGTGTAGATATTTACATGTTTATACAGATGGCTGTGTAGATATTTCCATGTGTATACAGATGGCATTGTAGATATTTCCATGTTTATACAGATGACTGTATAGGTATTTCCATGTTTTTACAGATGGCAGTGCAGATATTTCCATGTTTATAGAGATAGCAGTGTAGATATTTCCATGTTTGTACAGATGGCGATGTTGATATTTCCATCTATACACAGATGGCCGTGTAGATATTTCCATGTTTATACAGATGGCGGCGTAGATATTTCCATGGACGTGCAGATGGCGGTGTAGATATTTCCATGTTTATACAGATAGCGGTGTAGATATTTCCATGTTTACACAGATGGTGTTGTAGATATTTCCGTGTTTATACACTTTTCGGAGTAGATACTTCCATCTTTATGGAGATGGCAGTGTAGATATTTTCATGTTTATAGAAATGGCGGTGTACATATTTCCATATTTATAGAGATAGTGGTGTAGATATATTCATCTTTCTACAGACGGCAGTGTAGATATTTCCATGTTTATAAATCTGGCTGTGTAGATATTTCCATATATATACAGATGTCTGTGTAGATATTTCCATGTGTATACAGATGGTATTGTAGCTATTTCCATGTTTATACATATGGTGGTGTAGATATTTCCATGTTTATTCAGATGACTGTGTAGATATTTCCATGTTTTTACAGATGGCAGTGTAGATATTTCAATGTTTATAGAGATGGTGCTGTAGATATTTCCATGTTTGTACAGATAACAGTGGAGATATTTCCATGTTTATACAGACGGCAGTGGTGATATTTCCATGTTTATACACATAGCGGTGTACATATTTCCATGTTTATAGAGACAGCTGTTTAGGCATTTCCATGTTTATACAGATAGCGGTGCAGATATTTCCATGTTTATACAGATGCCTATGCAGATATTTCCATATTTATACAGAGGGCTGTGTAGATATTTCTAAGTTTATACAGACGGCAGTGTAGATATTTCCATGTTCCTACACATGACTGAGTAGGTATTTCCATGTTTATACAGATGGCTTTGTAGATATTTCCATGTTTATAGAGATAGCAGTGCAGATATTTCCATTTTTATACAGATAGCGGTGTATATATTTCCATGTTTATACAGATCGTGGTGTAGATATTTCCATGTTTATACCGATACCGGTGTAGATATTTCCATGTTTATACATACCACAGTGTAGATATTTCCATGTTTATAGAGATAGCTGTGTGGATATTTCCATGTTTATACAGTTAGGGGTGTAGATATTTCCATGTTTATAGAGATGGCGGTGAAGATATTTCCATGTTTATACAGATCACAGTGTAGATATTTCCTTGTTTATTCAAATAGCGGTGTTGTTATTTCCATGTTTATACAGCTAGCGGTGTAGATATTTCCATGTATATACAGATGGATGTGTAGATATTTCCATGTTTATACAGATGGCTTTGTAGATGTTTCCATGTTTATACAGACGACTTCGTAGGTATCTCCATGTTTATACAGATGGCGGTGTAGATATTTCCATGTTTATAGAGATAGCTGTGTAGATATTTCCATGTTTATAGAGATAGCGGTGTAGATATTTCCATGTTTATACAGATCGCGGTGTAGATATTTCCATGTTTATACAGATAGCGGTGTAGATATTTCCATGTTTATACAGATAGCGGTGTAGATATTTCCATATTTTTACAGATATCGGTGTAGATATTTCCATGTTTACACAGATTGCGGTGTAATTATTTCCATCTTTCTACAGATGGCATTGTAGATATTTCCATGTTTATACAGATGGCAGTGTAGATATTTCCATGTTTATATAGATGGTGGTGTAGATATTACCATGTTTATACAGATAGCGGTGTAGATATTACCATGTTTATACAGATAGCGGTGTAGATATTTCCATGTTTATACAGATCGTATTGAAGATATTTCCATGTTTATACAGATCGCGGTGTAGATATTTCCATGTTTATACAGATCACGGTGTAGATATTTCCATGTTTATACAGAGAGAATTGTAGATATTTCCATGATTATACAGATAGCGGTGTAGATATCTCCATGTTTATACAGATAGCGGTGTAGATATCTCCATGTTTATAGAGATAGCGGTGTAGGTATTTCCATGTTTATAGACATAGCGGTGTAGATATTTCCATGTTTATATAGATGGCGTTGTAGATATTTCCATGTTTAGACCGATAGCGGTGTTGTTGTTTCCATGTTTATACAGATAGCGATGTAGATATTTCCATGTTTATACAGCTCGCGGTGCAGATATTTATATCTTTATACAGATGGCATTGTAGTTATTTCCTTATTCACACAGATGGCGGTGTAGATGTTTCCATGTTTATACAGATGGTGGAGTAGTTAGTTCCATGTTCATGGAGATGGCAGTGTAGATATTTTCATGTTTATAGAGATGGCGGTGTAGATATTTCCATGTTTATAGAGATAGCAGTGTAGATATTTACATGTTTATACAGATGGCTGTGTAGATATTTCCATGTGTATACAGATGGCATTGTAGATATTTCCATGTTTATACAGATGACTGTATAGTTATTTCCATGTTTTTACAGATGGCAGTGCAGATATTTCCATGTTTATAGAGATAGCAGTGTAGATATTTCCATGTTTGTACAGATGGCGATGTTGATATTTCCATCTATACACAGATGGCCGTGTAGATATTTCCATGTTTATACAGATCGCGGTGTAGGTATTTCCATGTTTATACAGATCACGGTGTAGATATTTCCATGTTTATACAGAGAGAAGTGTAGATATTTCCATGTTTATACAGATAGCGGTGTAGATATTTCCATGTTTATACAGATAGCGGTGTAGATATTTCCATGTTGATTGAGATAGCGGTGTAGGTATTTCCATGTTTATAGACATAGCGGTGTAGATATTTCCATGTTTATATAGATGGCGTTGTAGATATTTCCATGTTTATACCGATAGCGGTGTTGGTGTTTCCATGTTTATACAGATAGCGATGTAGATATTTCCATGTTTATACAGCTCATGGTGCAGATATTTCTATCTTTATACAGATGGCATTGTAGTTATTTCCTTATTCACACAGCTGGCGGTGTAGATGTTTCCATGTTTATACAGATGGTGGAGTAGTTAGTTCCATGTTCATGGAGATGGCAGTGTAGATATTTTCATGTTTATACAGATGGCGGTGTAGATATTTCCATGTTTATAGAGATAGCAGTGTAGATATTTACATGTTTATACAGATGGCTGTGTAGATATTTCCATGTGTATACAGATGGCATTGTAGATATTTCCATGTTTATACAGATGACTGTGTAGGTATTTCCATGTTTTTACAGATGGCAGTGCAGATATTTCCATGTTTATAGAGATAGCAGTGTAGATATTTCCATGTTTGTACAGATGGCGATGTTGATATTTCCATCTATACACAGATGGCCGTGTAGATATTTCCATGTTTATACAGATGGCGGCGTAGATATTTCCATGGACGTGCAGATGGCGGTGTAGATATTTCCATGTTTATACAGATAGCGGTGTAGATATTTCCATGTTTACACAGATGGTGTTGTAGATATTTCCGTGTTTATACACTTTTCGGAGTAGATACTTCCATCTTTATGGAGATGGCAGTGTAGATATTTTCATGTTTATAGAGATGGCGGTGTACATATTTCCATATTTATAGAGATAGTGGTGTAGATATATTCATCTTTCTACAGACGGCAGTGTAGATATTTCCATGTTTATAAATCTGGCTGTGTAGATATTTCCATATATATACAGATGTCTGTGTAGATATTTCCATGTGTATACAGATGGTATTGTAGCTATTTCCATGTTTATACATATGGTGGTGTAGATATTTCCATGTTTATTCAGATGACTGTGTAGATATTTCCATGTTTTTACAGATGGCAGTGTAGATATTTCAATGTTTATAGAGATGGTGCTGTAGATATTTCCATGTTTGTACAGATAACAGTGGAGATATTTCCATGTTTATACAGACGGCAGTGGTGATATTTCCATGTTTATACACATAGCGGTGTACATATTTCCATGTTTATAGAGACAGCGGTTTAGGTATTTCCATGTTTATACAGATAGCGGTGCAGATATTTCCATGTTTATACAGATGCCTATGCAGATATTTCCATATTTATACAGAGGGCTGTGTAGATATTTCTAAGTTTATACAGACGGCAGTGTAGATATTTCCATGTTCCTACACATGACTGTGTAGGTATTTCCATGTTTATACAGATGGCTTTGTAGATATTTCCATGTTTATAGAGATAGCAGTGCAGATATTTCCATTTTTATACAGATAGCGGTGTATATATTTCCATGTTTATACAGATCGTGGTGTAGATATTTCCATGTTTATACCGATACCGGTGTAGATATTTCCATGTTTATACATACCACAGTGTAGATATTTCCATGTTTATAGAGATAGCTGTGTGGATATTTCCATGTTTATACAGTTAGGGGTGTAGATATTTCCATGTTTATAGAGATGGCGGTGAAGATATTTCCATGTTTATACAGATCACAGTGTAGATATTTCCTTGTTTATTCAAATAGCGGTGTAGTTATTTCCATGTTTATACAGATAGCGGTGTAGATATTTCCATGTATATACAGATGGATGTGTAGATATTTCCATGTTTATACAGATGGCTTTGTAGATGTTTCCATGTTTATACAGATGACTTCGTAGGTATCTCCATGTTTATACAGATGGCGGTGTAGATATTTCCATGTTTATAGAGATAGCTGTGTAGATATTTCCATGTTTATACAGATAGCGGTGTAGATATTTCCATGTTTATACAGATCGCGGTGTAGATATTTCCATGTTTATACAGATAGCGGTGTAGATATTTCCATGTTTATACAGATAGCGGTGTAGATATTTCCATATTTTTACAGATATCGGTGTAGATATTTCCATGTTTACACAGATTGCGGTGTAGTTATTTCCATCTTTCTACAGATGGCATTGTAGATATTTCCATGTTTATACAGATGGCGGTGTAGATATTTCCATGTTTATATAGATGGTGGTGTAGATATTACCATGTTTATACAGATAGCGGTGTAGATATTACCATGTTTATACAGATAGCGGTGTAGATATTTCCATGTTTATACAGATCGTATTGAAGATATTTCCATGTTTATACAGATCGCGGTGTAGATATTTCCATGTTTATACAGATCACGGTGTAGATATTTCCATGTTTATACAGAGAGAATTGTAGATATTTCCATGATTATACAGATAGCGGTGTAGATATCTCCATGTTTATACAGATAGCGGTGTAGATATTTCCATGTTTATAGAGATAGCGGTGTAGGTATTTCCATGTTTATAGACATAGCGGTGTAGATATTTCCATGTTTATATAGATGGCGTTGTAGATATTTCCATGTTTAGACCGATAGCGGTGTTGTTGTTTCCATGTTTATACAGATAGCGATGTAGATATTTCCATGTTTATACAGCTCGCGGTGCAGATATTTATATCTTTATACAGATGGCATTGTAGTTATTTCCTTATTCACACAGATGGCGGTGTAGATGTTTCCATGTTTATACAGATGGTGGAGTAGTTAGTTCCATGTTCATGGAGATGGCAGTGTAGATATTTTCATGTTTATAGAGATGGCGGTGTAGATATTTCCATGTTTATAGAGATAGCAGTGTAGATATTTACATGTTTATACAGATGGCTGTGTAGATATTTCCATGTGTATACAGATGGCATTGTAGATATTTCCATGTTTATACAGATGACTGTATAGTTATTTCCATGTTTTTACAGATGGCAGTGCAGATATTTCCATGTTTATAGAGATAGCAGTGTAGATATTTCCATGTTTGTACAGATGGCGATGTTGATATTTCCATCTATACACAGATGGCCGTGTAGATATTTCCATGTTTATACAGAGCGCGGTGTAGGTATTTCCATGTTTATACAGATCACGGTGTAGATATTTCCATGTTTATACAGAGAGAAGTGTAGATATTTCCATGTTTATACAGATAGCGGTGTAGATATTTCCATGTTTACACAGATGGTGGTGTAGATATTTCCGTGTATATACACATGGCGGAGTAGATACTTCCATCTTTATGGAGATGGCAGTGTAGATATTTTCATGTTTATAGACATGGCGGTGTACATATTTCCATATTTATAGAGAGAGTGGTGTAGATATATTCATCTTTCTACACATGGCAGTGTAGATATTTCCATGTTTATACATCTGGGTGTGTAGATATTTCCATATTTATACAGATGTCTGTGTAGATATTTCCATGTGTATACAGATGGTATTGTAGCTATTTCCATGTTTATACATATGGTGGTGTAGATATTTCCATGTTTATTCAGATGACTGTGTAGATATTTCCATGTTTTTACAGATGGCAGTGTAGATATTTCAATGTTTATAGAGATGGTGCTGTAGATATTTCCATGTTTATACAGATAACAGTGGAGATATTTCCATGTTTATACAGACAGCAGTGGTGATATTTCCATGTTTATACACATAGCGGTGTACATATTTCCATGTTTATAGAGACAGCGGTGTAGGTATTTCCATGTTTATACAGATAGCGGTGCAGATATTTCCATGTTTATACAGATGCCTATGCAGATATTTCCATATTTATACAGAGGGCTGTGTAGATATTTCTAAGTTTATACAGACGGCAGTGTAGATATTTCCATGTTTCTACACGTGACTGTGTAGGTATTTCCATGTTTATACAGATGGCTTTGTAGATATTTCCATGTTTATAGAGATAGCAGTGCAGATATTTCCATGTTTATACAGATAGCGGTGTATATATTTCCATGTTTATACAGATCGTGGTGTAGATATTACCATGTTTATACAGATAGCGGTGTAGGTATTTCCATGTTTATACAGATCGTATTGAAGATATTTCCATGTTTATACAGATCGTGGTGTAGATATTTCCATGTTTATACAGATAGCGGTGTAGATATTACCATGTTTATACAGATAGCGGTGTAGGTATTTCCATGTTTATACAGATCGTATTGAAGATATTTCCATGTTTATACAGATCGTGGTGTAGATATTTCCATGTTTATACAGATCACGGTGTAGATATTTCCATGTTTATACAGAGAGAAGTGTAGATATTTCCATGTTTATACAGATAGCGGTGTAGATATTTCCAAGTTTATACAGATAGCGGTGTAGATATCTCCATGTTTATAGAGATAGCGGTGTAGGTATTTCCATGTTTATAGACATAGCGGTGTAGATATTTCCATGTTTATATAGATGGCGTTGTAGATATTTCCATGTTTATACCGATAGCGGTGTTGGTGTTTCCATGTTTATACAGATAGCGATGTAGATATTTCCATGTTTATACAGCTCGCGGTGCAGATATTTATATCTTTATACAGATGGCATTGTAGTTATTTCCTTATTCACACAGATGGCGGTGTAGATGTTTCCATGTTTATACAGATGGTGGAGTAGTTAGTTCCATGTTCATGGAGATGGCAGTGTAGATATTTTCATGTTTATACAGATGGCAGTGTAGATATTTCCATGTTTATAGAGATAGCAGTGTAGATATTTACATGTTTATAGAGATGGCTGTGTAGATATTTCCATGTGTATACAGATGGCATTGTAGATATTTCCATGTTTATACAGATGACTGTATAGGTATTGCCATGTTTTTACAGATGGCAGTGCAGATATTTCCATGTTTATAGAGATAGCAGTGTAGATATTTCCATGTTTGTACAGATGGCGATGTTGATATTTCCATCTATACACAGATGGCCGTGTAGATATTTCCATGTTTATACAGATGGCGGCGTAGATATTTCCATGGACGTGCAGATGGCGGTGTAGATATTTCCATGTTTATACAGATAGCGGTGTAGATATTTCCATGTTTACACAGATGGTGTTGTAGATATTTCCGTGTTTATACACATGGCGGAGTAGATACTTCCATCTTTATGAAGATGGCAGTGTAGATATTTTCATGTTTATAGAGATGGCGGTGTACATATTTCCATATTTATAGAGATAGTGGTGTAGATATATTCATCTTTCTACAGATGGCAGTGTAGATATTTCCATGTTTATACATCTGGCTGTGTAGATATTTCCATATTTATACAGATGTCTGTGTAGATATTTCCATGTGTATACAGATGGTATTGTAGCTATTTCCATGTTTATACATATGGTGGTGTAGATATTTCCATGTTTATTCAGATGACTGTGTTGATATTTCCATGTTTTTACAGATGGCAGTGTAGATATTTCAATGTTTATAGAGATGGTGCTGTAGATATTTCCATGTTTATACAGATAACGGTGGAGATATTTCCATGTTTATACAGACAGCTGTTGTGATATTTCCATGTTTATACACATAGCGGTGTACATATTTCCATGTATATAGAGACAGCGGTGTAGGTATTTCCATGTTTATACAGATAGCGGTGCAGATATTTCCATGTTTATAAAGATGCCTATGCAGATACTTCCATATTTATACAGAGGGCTGTGTAGATATTTCTAAGTTTATACAGACGGCAGTGTAGATATTTCCATGTTCCTACACATGACTGTGTAGGTATTTCCATGTTTATACAGATGGCTTTGTAGATATTTCCATGTTTATAGAGATAGCAGTGCAGATATTTCCATGTTTATACAGATAGCGGTGTATATATTTCCATGTTTATACAGATCGTGGTGTAGATATTTCCATGTTTATACAGATACCGGTGTAGATATTTCCATGTTTATACAGACCGCAGTGTAGATATTTCCATGTTTATAGAGATAGCGGTGTGGATATTTCCATGTTTATACAGTTAGGGGTGTAGATATTTCCATGTTTATAGAGATGGCGGTGAAGGTATTTCCATGTTTATACAGATCACAGTGTAGATATTTCCTTGTTTATACAAATAGTGGTGTAGTTATTTCCATCTTTATACAGATAGCGGTGTAGATATTTCCATGTATATACAGATGGCTGTGTAGATATTTCCATGTTTATACAGATGGCTTTGTAGATATTTCCATGTTTATACAGATGACTTCGTAGGTATCTCCATGTTTATACAGATGGCGGTGTAGATATTTCCATGTTTATAGAGATAGCTGTGTAGATATTTCCATGTTTATACAGATAGCGGTGTAGATATTTCCATGTTTACACAGATAGCGGTGTAGATATTTCCATGTTGATTGAGATAGCGGTGTAGGTATTTCCATGTTTATAGACATAGCGGTGTAGATATTTCCATGTTTATATAGATGGCGTTGTAGATATTTCCATGTTTATACCGATAGCGGTGTTGGTGTTTCCATGTTTATACAGATAGCGATGTAGATATTTCCATGTTTATACAGCTCATGGTGCAGATATTTCTATCTTTATACAGATGGCATTGTAGTTATTTCCTTATTCACACAGCTGGCGGTGTAGATGTTTCCATGTTTATACAGATGGTGGAGTAGTTAGTTCCATGTTCATGGAGATGGCAGTGTAGATATTTTCATGTTTATACAGATGGCGGTGTAGATATTTCCATGTTTATAGAGATAGCAGTGTAGATATATACATGTTTATACAGATGGCTGTGTAGATATTTCCATGTGTATACAGATGGCATTGTAGATATTTCCATGTTTATACAGATGACTGTATAGGTATTTCCATGTTTTTACAGATGGCAGTGCAGATATTTCCATGTTTATAGAGATAGCAGTGTAGATATTTCCATGTTTGTACAGATGGCGATGTTGATATTTCCATCTATACACAGATGGCCGTGTAGATATTTCCATGTTTATACAGATGGCGGCGTAGATATTTCCATGGACGTGCAGATGGCGGTGTAGATATTTCCATGTTTATACAGATAGCGGTGTAGATATTTCCATGTTTAAACAGATGGTGGTGTAGATATTTCCTTGTATATACACATGGCGGAGTGGATACTTCCATCTTTATGGAGATGGCAGTGTAGATATTTTCATGTTTATAGACATGGCGGTGTACATATTTCCATATTTATAGAGACAGTGGTGTAGATATATTCATCTTTCTACACATGGCAGTGTAGATATTTCCATGTTTATACATCTGGCTGTGTAGATATTTCCATATTTATACAGATGTCTGTGTAGATATTTCCATGTGTATACAGATGGTATTGTAGCTATTTCCATGTTTATACATATGGTGGTGTAGATATTTCCATGTTTATTCAGATGACTGTGTAGATATTTCCATGTTTTTACAGATGGCAGTGTAGATATTTCAATGTTTATAGAGATGGTGCTGTAGATATTTCCATGTTTATACAGATAACAGTGGAGATATTTCCATGTTTATACAGACAGCAGTGGTGATATTTCCATGTTTATACACATAGCGGTGTACATATTTCCATGTTTATAGAGACAGCGGTGTAGGTATTTCCATGTTTATACAGATAGCGGTGCAGATATTTCCATGTTTATACAGATGCCTATGCAGATATTTCCATATTTATACAGAGGGCTGTGTAGATATTTCTAAGTTTATACAGACGGCAGTGTAGATATTTCCATGTTTCTACACGTGACTGTGTAGGTATTTCCATGTTTATACAGATGGCTTTGTAGATATTTCCATGTTTATAGAGATAGCAGTGCAGATATTTCCATGTTTATACAGATAGCGGTGTATATATTTCCATGTTTATACAGATCGTGGTGTAGATATTTCCATGTTTATACAGATACCGGTGTAGATATTTCCATGTTTATACAGACCGCAGTGTAGATATTTCCATGTTTATAGAGATAGCTGTGTGGATATTTCCATGTTTATACAGTTAGTGGTGTAGATATATCCATGTTTATAGAGATGGCGGTGAAGATATTTCCATGTTTATACAGATCACAGTGTAGATATTTCCTTGTTTATACAAATAGCGGTGTAGTTATTTCCATGTTTATACAGATAGCTGTGTAGATATTTCCATGTATATACAGATGGCTGTGTAGATATTTCCATGTTTATACAGATGGCTTTGTAGATATCTCCATGTTTATACAGATGACTTCGTAGGTATCTCCATGTTTATACAGATGGCAGTGTAGATATTTCCATGTTTATAGAGATAGCTGTGTAGATATTTCCATGTTTATACAGATAGCGGTGTAGATATTTCCATGTTTATACAGATCGCGGTGTAGATATTTCCATGTTTATACAGATAGCGGTGTAGATATTTCCATGTTTATACAGATAGCGGTGTAGATATTTCCATATTTTTACAGATATTGGTGTAGATATTTCCAAGTTTACACAGATTGCGCTGTAGTTATTTCCATCTTTCTACAGATGGCATTGTAGATATTTCCATGTTTATACAGATGGCGGTGTAGATATTTCCATGTTTATATAGATGGTGGTGTAAATATTACCATGTTTATACAGATAGCGGTGTAGATATTACCATGTTTATACAGATAGCGGTGTAGATATTTCCATGTTTATACAGATCGTATTGAAGATATTTCCATGTTTATACAGATCGTGGTGTAGATATTTCCATGTTTATACAGATCACGGTGTAGATATTTCCATGTTTATACAGAGAGAAATATAGATATTTCCATGTTTATACAGATAGCGGTGTAGATATTTCCAAGTTTATACAGATAGCGGTGTAGATATCTCCATGTTTATAGAGATAGCGGTGTAGGTATTTCCATGTTTATAGACATAGCGGTGTAGATATTTCCATGTTTATATAGATGGCGTTGTAGATATTTCCATGTTTATACCGATAGCGGTGTTGGTGTTTCCATGTTTATACAGATAGCGATGTAGATATTTCCATGTTTATACAGCTCGCGGTGCAGATATTTATATCTTTATACAGATGGCATTGTAGTTATTTCCTTATTCACACAGATGGCGGTGTAGATGTTTCCATGTTTATACAGATGGTGGAGTAGTTAGTTCCATGTTCATGGAGATGGCAGTGTAGATATTTTCATGTTTATACAGATGGCAGTGTAGATATTTCCATGTTTATAGAGATAGCAGTGTAGATATTTACATGTTTATACAGATGGCTGTGTAGATATTTCCATGTGTATACAGATGGCATTGTAGATATTTCCATGTTTATACAGATGACTGTATAGTTATTGCCATGTTTTTACAGATGGCAGTGCAGATATTTCCATGTTTATAGAGATAGCAGTGTAGATATTTCCATGTTTGTACAGATGGTGATGTTGATATTTCCATCTATACACAGATGGCCGTGTAGATATTTCCATGTTTATACAGATGGCGGCATAGATATTTCCATGGACGTGCAGATGGCGGTGTAGATATTTCCATGTTTATACAGATAGCGGTGTAGATATTTCCATGTTTACACAGATGGTGTTGTAGATATTTCCGTGTTTATACACATGGCGGAGTAGATACTTCCATCTTTATGGAGATGGCAGTGTAGATATTTTCATGTTTCTAGAGATGGCGGTGTACATATTTCCATATTTATAGAGATAGTGGTGTAGATATATTCATCTTTCTACAGATGGCAGTGTAGATATTTCCATGTTTATACATCTGGCTGTGTAGATATTTCCATATTTATACAGATGTCTGTGTAGATATTTCCATGTGTATACAGATGGTATTGTAGCTATTTCCATGTTTATACATATGGTGGTGTAGATATTTCCATGTTTATTCAGATGACTGTGTTGATATTTCCATGTTTTTACAGATGGCAGTGTAGATATTTCAATGTTTATAGAGATGGTGCTGTAGATATTTCCATGTTTATACAGATAACGGTGGAGATATTTCCATGTTTATACAGACAGCTGTTGTGATATTTCCATGTTTATACACATAGCGGTGTACATATTTCCATGTACATAGAGACAGCGGTGTAGGTATTTCCATGTTTATACAGATAGCGGTGCAGATATTTCCATGTTTATAAAGATGCCTATGCAGATATTTCCATATTAATACAGAGGGTTGTGTAGTTATTTCTAAGTTTATACAGACAGCAGTGTAGATATTTCCATGTTCCTACACATGACTGTGTAGGTATTTCCATGTTTATACAGATGGCTTTGTAGATATTTCCATGTTTATAGAGATAGCAGTGCAGATATTTCCATGTTTATACAGATAGCGGTGTATATATTTCCATGTTTATACAGATCGTGGTGTAGATATTTCCATGTTTATACAGATACCGGTGTAGATATTTCCATGTTTATACAGACCGCAGTGTAGATATTTCCATGTTTATAGAGATAGCGGTGTGGATATTTCCATGTTTATACAGTTAGGGGTGTAGATATTTCCATGTTTATAGAGATGGCGGTGAAGATATTTCCATGTTTATACAGATCACAGTGTAGATATTTCCTTGTTTATACAAATAGTGGTGTAGTTATTTCCATGTTTATACAGATAGCGGTGTAGATATTTCCATGTATATACAGATGGCTGTGTAGATATTTCCATGTTTATACAGATGGCTTTGTAGATATTTCCATGTTTATACAGATGACTTCGTAGGTATCTCCATGTTTATACAGATGGCGGTGTAGATATTTCCATGTTTATAGAGATAGCTGTGTAGATATTTCCATGTTTATACAGATAGCGGTGTAGATATTTCCATGTTTATACAGATCGCGGTGTAGATATTTCCATGTTTATACAGCTCGCGGTGCAGATATTTCTATCTTTATACAGATGGCATTGTAGTTATTTCCTTATTCACACAGATGGCGGTGTAGATGTTTCCATGTTTATACAGATGGTGGAGTAGTTAGTTCCATGTTCATGGAGATGGCAGTGTAGATATTTTCATGTTTATACAGATGGCGGTGTAGATATTTCCATGTTTATAGAGATAGCATTGTAGATATTTACATGTTTATACAGATGGCTGTGTAGATATTTCCATGTGTATACAGATGGCATTGTAGATATTTCCATGTTTATACAGATGACTGTATAGGTATTTCCATGTTTTTACAGATGGCAGTGCAGATATTTCCATGTTTATAGAGATAGCAGTGTAGATATTTCCATGTTTGTACAGATGGTGATGTTGATATTTCCATCTATACACAGATGGCCGTGTAGATATTTCCATGTTTATACAGATGGCGGCGTAGATATTTCCATGGACGTGCAGATGGCGGTGTAGATATTTCCATGTTTATACAGATAGCGGTGTAGATATTTCCATGTTTACACAAATGGTGGTGTAGATATTTCCGTGTTTATACACATGGCGGAGTAGATACTTCCATCTTTATGGAGATGGCAGTGTAGATATTTTCATGTTTATAGACATGGCGGTGTACATATTTCCATATTTATAGAGAGAGTGGTGTAGATATATTCATCTTTCTACACATGTCAGTGTAGATATTTCCATGTTTATACATCTGGCTGTGTAGATATTTCCATATTTATACAGATGTCTGTGTAGATATTTCCATGTGTATACAGATGGTATTGTAGCTATTTCCATGTTTATACATATGGTGGTGTAGATATTTCCATGTTTATTCAGATGACTGTGTAGATATTTCCATGTTTTTACAGATGGCAGTGTAGATATTTCAATGTTTATAGAGATGGTGCTGTAGATATTTCCATGTTTATACAGATAACAGTGGAGATATTTCCATGTTTATACAGACAGCAGTGGTGATATTTCCATGTTTATACACATAGCGGTGTACATATTTCCATGTTTATAAAGACAGCGGTGTAGGTATTTCCATGTGTATACAGATAGCGGTGCAGATATTTCCATGTTTATACAGATGCCTATGCAGATATTTCCATATTTATACAGAGGGCTGTGTAGATATTTCTAAGTTTATACAGACGGCAGTGTAGATATTTCCATGTTCCTACACATGACTGTGTAGGTATTTCCATGTTTATACAGATGGCTTTGTAGATATTTCCATGTTTATAGAGATAGCAGTGCAGATATTTCCATGTTTATACAGATAGCGGTGTATATATTTCCATGTTTATACAGATCGTGGTGTAGATATTTCCATGTTTATAGAGATAGCTGTGTAGATATTTCCATGTTTATAGAGATAGCGGTGTAGATATTTCCATGTTTATACAGATCACGGTGTAGATATTTCCATGTTTATACAGATAGTGGTGTAGATATTTCCATGTTTATACAGATAGCGGTGTAGATATTTCCATATTTTTACAGATATCGGTGTAGATATTTCCATGTTTACACAGATTGCGGTGTAGTTATTTCCATCTTTCTACAGATGGCATTGTAGATATTTCCATGTTTATACAGATGGCGGTGTAGATATTTCCATGTTTATATAGATGTTGGTGTAGATATTACCATGTTTATACAGATAGCGGTGTAGATATTACCATGTTTATACAGATAGCGGTGTAGATATTACCATGTTTATACAGATAGCGGTGTAGATATTTCCATGTTTATACAGATCGTATTGAAGATATTTCCATGTTTATACAGATCGCGGTGTAGATATTTCCATGTTTATACAGATCACGGTGTAGATATTTCCATGTTTATACAGAGAGAAGTGTAGATATTTCCATGTTTATACAGATAGCGTTGTAGATATTTCCATGTTTATACAGATAGCGGTGTAGATATTTCCATGTTTATAGAGATAGCGGTGTAGGTATTTCCAAGTTTATAGACATAGCGGTGTAGATATTTCCATGTTTATATAGATGGCGTTGTAGATATTTCCATGTTTATACCGATAGCGGTGTTGGTGTTTCCATGTTTATACAGATAGCGATGTAGATATTTCCATGTTTATACTGCTCGCGGTGCAGATATTTATATCTTTATACAGATGGCATTGTAGTTATTTCCTTATTCACACAGATGGCGGTGTAGATGTTTCCATGTTTATACAGATGGTGGAGTAGTTAGTTCCATGTTCATGGAGATGGCAGTGTAGATATTTTCATGTTTATACAGATGGCGGTGTAGATATTTCCATGTTTATAGAGATAGCAGTGTAGATATTTACATGTTTATACAGATGGCTGTGTAGATATTTCCATGTGTATACAGATGGCATTGTAGATATTTCCATGTTTATACAGATGACTGTATAGGTATTTCCATGTTTTTACAGATGGCAGTGCAGATATTTCCATGTTTATAGAGATATCAGTGTAGATATTTCCATGTTTGTACAGATGGCGATGTTGATATTTCCATCTATACACAGATGGCCGTGTAGATATTTCCATGTTTATACAGATGGCGGCGTAGATATTTCCATGGACGTGCAGATGGCGGTGTAGATATTTCCATGTTTATACAGATAGCGGTGTAGATATTTCCATGTTTACACAGATGGTGTTGTAGATATTTCCGTGTTTATACACTTTTCGGAGTAGATACTTCCATCTTTATGGAGATGGCAGTGTAGATATTTTCATGTTTATAGAGATGGCGGTGTACATATTTCCATATTTATAGAGATAGTGGTGTAGATATATTCATCTTTCTACAGACGGCAGTGTAGATATTTCCATGTTTATAAATCTGGCTGTGTAGATATTTCCATATATATACAGATGTCTGTGTAGATATTTCCATGTGTATACAGATGGTATTGTAGCTATTTCCATGTTTATACATATGGTGGTGTAGATATTTCCATGTTTATTCAGATGACTGTGTAGATATTTCCATGTTTTTACAGATGGCAGTGTAGATATTTCAATGTTTATAGAGATGGTGCTGTAGATATTTCCATGTTTGTACAGATAACAGTGGAGATATTTCCATGTTTATACAGACGGCAGTGGTGATATTTCCATGTTTATACACATAGCGGTGTACATATTTCCATGTTTATGGAGACAGCGGTTTAGGTATTTCCATGTTTATACAGATAGCGGTGCAGATATTTCCATGTTTATACAGATGCCTATGCAGATATTTCCATATTTATACAGAGGGCTGTGTAGATATTTCTAAGTTTATACAGACGGCAGTGTAGATATTTCCATGTTCCTACACATGACTGTGTAGGTATTTCCATGTTTATACAGATGGCTTTGTAGATATTTCCATGTTTATAGAGATAGCAGTGCAGATATTTCCATTTTTATACAGATAGCGGTGTATATATTTCCATGTTTATACAGATCGTGGTGTAGATATTTCCATGTTTATACCGATACCGGTGTAGATATTTCCATGTTTATACATACCACAGTGTAGATATTTCCATGTTTATAGAGATAGCTGTGTGGATATTTCCATGTTTATACAGTTAGGGGTGTAGATATTTCCATGTTTATAGAGATGGCGGTGAAGATATTTCCATGTTTATACAGATCACAGTGTAGATATTTCCTTGTTTATTCAAATAGCGGTGTAGTTATTTCCATGTTTATACAGCTAGCGGTGTAGATATTTCCATGTATATACAGATGGATGTGTAGATATTTCCATGTTTATACAGATGGCTTTGTAGATGTTTCCATGTTTATACAGATGACTTCGTAGGTATCTCCATGTTTATACAGATGGCGGTGTAGATATTTCCATGTTTATAGAGATAGCTGTGTAGATATTTCCATGTTTATAGAGATAGCGGTGTAGATATTTCCATGTTTATACAGATCGCGGTGTAGATATTTCCATGTTTATACAGATAGCGGTGTAGATATTTTCATGTTTATACAGATAGCGGTGTAGATATTTCCATATTTTTACAGATATCGGTGTAGATATTTCCATGTTTACACAGATTGCGGTGTAGTTATTTCCATCTTTCTACAGATGGCATTGTAGATATTTCCATGTTTATACAGATGGCGGTGTAGATATTTCCATGTTTATATAGATGGTGGTGTAGATATTACCATGTTTATACAGATAGCGGTGTAGATATTACCATGTTTATACAGATAGCGGTGTATATATTTCCATGTTTATACAGATCGTATTGAAGATATTTCCATGTTTATACAGATCGCGGTGTAGATATTTCCATGTTTATACAGATCACGGTGTAGATATTTCCATGTTTATACAGAGAGAATTGTAGATATTTCCATGATTATACAGATAGCGGTGTAGATATCTCCATGTTTATACAGATAGCGGTGTAGATATTTCCATGTTTATAGAGATAGCGGTGTAGGTATTTCCATGTTTATAGACATAGCGGTGTAGATACTTCCATGTTTATATAGATGGCGTTGTAGATATTTCCATGTTTAGACCGATAGCGGTGTTGTTGTTTCCATGTTTATACAGATAGCGATGTAGATATTTCCATGTTTATACAGCTCGCGTTGCAGATATTTATATCTTTATACAGATGGCATTGTAGTTATTTCCTTATTCACACAGATGGCGGTGTAGATGCTTCCATGTTTATACAGATGGTGGAGTAGTTAGTTCCATGTTCATGGAGATGGCAGTGTAGATATTTTCATGTTTATACAGATGGCGGTGTAGATATTTCCATGTTTATAGAGATAGCAGTGTAGATATTTACATGTTTATACAGATGGCTGTGTAGATATTTCCATGTGTATACAGATGGCATTGTAGATATTTCCATGTTTATACAGATGACTGTATAGTTATTTCCATGTTTTTACAGATGGCAGTGCAGATATTTCCATGTTTATAGAGATAGCAGTGTAGATATTTCCATGTTTGTACAGATGGCGATGTTGATATTTCCATCTATACACAGATGGCCGTGTAGATATTTCCATGTTTATACAGATGGCGGCGTAGATATTTCCATGGACGTGCAGATGGCGGTGTAGATATTTCCATGTTTATACAGATAGCGGTGTAGATATTTCCATGTTTACACAGATGGTGGTGTAGATATTTCCGTGTATATACACATGGCGGAGTAGATACTTCCATCTTTATGGAGATGGCAGTGTAGATATTTTCATGTTTATAGACATGGCGGTGTACATATTTCCATATTTATAGAGAGAGTGGTGTAGATATATTCATCTTTCTACACATGGCAGTGTAGATATTTCCATGTTTATACATCTGGGTGTGTAGATATTTCCATATTTATACAGATGTCTGTGTAGATATTTCCATGTGTATACAGATGGTATTGTAGCTATTTCCATGTTTATACATATGGTGGTGTAGATATTTCCATGTTTATTCAGATGACTGTGTAGATATTTCCATGTTTTTACAGATGGCAGTGTAGATATTTCAATGTTTATAGAGATGGTGCTGTAGATATTTCCATGTTTATACAGATAACAGTGGAGATATTTCCATGTTTATACAGACAGCAGTGGTGATATTTCCATGTTTATACACATAGCGGTGTACATATTTCCATGTTTATAGAGACAGCGGTGTAGGTATTTCCATGTTTATACAGATAGCGGTGCAGATATTTCCATGTTTATACAGATGCCTATGCAGATATTTCCATATTTATACAGAGGGCTGTGTAGATATTTCTAAGTTTATACAGACGGCAGTGTAGATATTTCCATGTTTCTACACGTGACTGTGTAGGTATTTCCATGTTTATACAGATGGCTTTGTAGATATTTCCATGTTTATAGAGATAGCAGTGCAGATATTTCCATGTTTATACAGATAGCGGTGTATATATTTCCATGTTTATACAGATCGTGGTGTAGATATTTCCATGTTTATACAGATACCGGTGTAGATATTTCCATGTTTATACAGACCGCAGTGTTGATATTTCCATGTTTATAGAGATAGCTGTGTGGATATTTCCATGTTTATACAGTTAGTGGTGTAGATATATCCATGTTTATAGAGATGGCGGTGAAGATATTTCCATGTTTATACAGATCACAGTGTAGATATTTCCTTGTTTATACAAATAGCGGTGTAGTTATTTCCATGTTTATACAGATAGCTGTGTAGATATTTCCATGTATATACAGATGGCTGTGTAGATATTTCCATGTTTATACAGATGGCTTTGTAGATATCTCCATGTTTATACAGATGACTTCGTAGGTATCTCCATGTTTATACAGATGGCAGTGTAGATATTTCCATGTTTATAGAGATAGCTGTGTAGATATTTCCATGTTTATACAGATAGCGGTGTAGATATTTCCATGTTTATACAGATCGCGGTGTAGATATTTCCATGTTTATACAGATAGCGGTGTAGATATTTCCATGTTTATACAGATAGCGGTGTAGATATTTCCATATTTTTACAGATATTGGTGTAGATATTTCCAAGTTTACACAGATTGCGGTGTAGTTATTTCCATCTTTCTACAGATGGCATTGTAGATATTTCCATGTTTATACAGATGGCGGTGTAGATATTTCCATGTTTATATAGATGGTGGTGTAGATATTACCATGTTTATACAGATAGCGGTGTAGATATTACCATGTTTATACAGATAGCGGTGTAGATATTTCCATGTTTATACAGATCGTATTGAAGATATTTCCATGTTTATACAGATCGTGGTGTAGATATTTCCATGTTTATACAGATCACGGTGTAGATATTTCCATGTTTATACAGAGAGAAGTGTAGATATTTCCATGTTTATACAGATAGCGGTGTAGATATTTCCAAGTTTATACAGATAGCGGTGTAGATATCTCCATGTTTATAGAGATAGCGGTGTAGGTATTTCCATGTTTATAGACATAGCGGTGTAGATATTTCCATGTTTATATAGATGGCGTTGTAGATATTTCCATGTTTATACCGATAGCGGTGTTGGTGTTTCCATGTTTATACAGATAGCGATGTAGATATTTCCATGTGTATACAGCTCGCGGTGCAGATATTTATATCTTTATACAGATGGCATTGTAGTTATTTCCTTATTCACACAGATGGCGGTGTAGATGTTTCCATGTTTATACAGATGGTGGAGTAGTTAGTTCCATGTTCATGGAGATGGCAGTGTAGATATTTTCATGTTTATACAGATGGCAGTGTAGATATTTCCATGTTTATAGAGATAGCAGTGTAGATATTTACATGTTTATACAGATGGCTGTGTAGATATTTCCATGTGTATACAGATGGCATTGTAGATATTTCCATGTTTATACAGATGACTGTATAGTTATTGCCATGTTTTTACAGATGGCAGTGCAGATATTTCCATGTTTATAGAGATAGCAGTGTAGATATTTCCATGTTTGTACAGATGATGATGTTGATATTTCCATCTATACACAGATGGCCGTGTAGATATTTCCATATTTATACAGAGGGCTGTGTAGATATTTCTAAGTTTATACAGACGGCAGTGTAGATATTTCCGTGTTCCTAAACATGACTGTGTAGGTATTTCCATGTTTATACAGATGGCTTTGTAGATATTTCCATGTTTATAGAGATAGCAGTGCAGATATTTCCATGTTTATACAGATAGCGGTGTATATATTTCCATGTTTATACAGATCGTGGTGTAGATATTTCCATGTTTATACAGATACCGGTGTAGATATTTCCATGTTTATACAGACCGCAGTGTAGATATTTCCATGTTTATAGAGATAGCTGTGTAGATATTTCCATGTTTATACAGATAGCGGTGTAGATAATTCCATGTTTATACAGATCGCGGTGTAGATATTTCCATGTTTATACAGATAGCGGTGTAGATATTTCCATGTTTATACAGCTAGCGGTGTAGATATTTCCATATTTTTACAGATATTGGTGTAGATATTTCCAAGTTTACACAGATTGCGGTGTAGCTATTTCCATCTTTCTACAGATGGCATTGTAGATATTTCCATGTTTATACAGATGGCGGTGTAGATATTTCCATGTTTATATAGATGGTGGTGTAGATATTACCATGTTTATACAGATAGCGGTGTAGATATTACCATGTTTATACAGATAGCGGTGTAGATATTTCCATGTTTATACAGATCGTATTGAAGATATTTCCATGTTTATACAGATCGCGGTGTAGATATTTCCATGTTTATGCAGATCACGGTGTAGATATTTCCATGTTTATACAGAGAGAATTGTAGATATTTCCATGTTTATACAGATAGCGGGGTAGATATCTCCATGTTTATACAGATAGCGGTGCAGATATTTCCATGTTTATAGAGATAGCGGTGTAGGTATTTCCATGTTTATAGACATAGCGGTGTAGATATTTCCATGTTTATATAGATGGCGTTGTAGATAATTCCATGTTTAGCCCGATAGCGGTGTTGGTGTTTCCATGTTTATACAGATAGCGATGTAGATATTTCCATGTTATACAGCTCGCGGTGCAGATATATATATCTTTATACAGATGGCATTGTAGTTATTTCCTTATTCACACAGATGGCGGTGTAGATATTTCCATGTTTATACAGATGGTGGAGTAGTTAGTTCCATGTTCATGGAGATGGCAGTGTAGATATTTTCATGTTTATAGAGATGGCGGTGTAGATATTTCCATGTTTATAGAGATAGCAGTGTAGATATTTACATGTTTATACAGATGGCTGTGTAGATATTTCCATGTGTATACAGATGGCATTGTAGATATTTCCATGTTTATACAGATGACTCTATAGGTATTTCCATGTTTTTACAGATGGCAGTGCAGATATTTCCATGTTTATAGAGATAGCAGTGTAGATATTTCCATGTTTGTACAGATGGCGATGTTGATATTTCCATCTATACACAGATGGCCGTGTAGATATTTCCATGTTTATACAGATGGCGGCGTAGATATTTCCATGGACGTGCAGATGGCGGTGTAGATATTTCCATGTTTATACAGATAGCGGTGTAGATATTTCCATGTTTACACAGATGGTGTTGTAGATATTTCCGTGTTTATACACATGGCGGAGTAGATAATTCCATCTTTATGGAGATGGCAGTGTAGATATTTTCATGTTTATAGAGATGGCGGTGTACATATTTCCATATTTATAGAGATAGTGGTGTAGATATATTCATCTTTCTACAGATGGCAGTGTAGATATTTCCATGTTTATACATCTGGCTGTGTAGATATTTCCATATTTATACAGATGTCTGTGTAGATATTTCCATGTGTATACAGATGGTATTGTAGCTATTTCCATGTTTATACATATGGTGGTGTAGATATTTCCATGTATATTCAGATGACTGTGTAGATATTTCCATGTTTTTACAGATGGCAGTGTAGATATTTCAATGTTTATAGAGATGGTGCTGTAGATATTTCCATGTTTATACAGATAACGGTAGAGATATTTCCATGTTTATACAGACAGCAGTTGTGATATTTCCATGTTTATACACATAGCGGTGTACATATTTCCATGTATATAGAGACAGCGGTGTAGGTATTTCCATGTTTATACAGATAGCGGTGCAGATATTTCCATGTTTATAAAGATGCCTATGCAGATATTTCCATATTTATACAGAGGGCTGTGTAGATATTTCTAAGTTTATACAGACGGCAGTGTAGATATTTCCATGTTCCTACACATGACTGTGTAGGTATTTCCATGTTTATACAGATGGCTTTGTAGATATTTCCATGTGTATAGAGATAGCAGTGCAGATATTTCCATGTTTATACAGATAGCGGTGTATATATTTCCATGTTTATACAGATCGTGGTGTAGATATTTCCATGTTTATAGAGATACCGGTGTAGATATTTCCATGTTTATACACACCGCAGTGTAGATATTTCCATGTTTGTAGAGATGGCAGTGTAGATATTTCCATGTTTATAGAGATCACAGTGTAGATATTTCCTTGTTTATACAAATAGCGGTGTAGTTATTTCCATATTTATACAGATAGCGGTGTAGATATTTCCATGTATGTACAGATGGCTGTGTAGATATTTCCATGTTTATACAGATGGCTTTGTAGATATTTCCATGTTTATACAGATGACTTCGTAGGTATCTCCATGTTTATACAGATGGCGGTGTAGATATTTCCATGTTTATAGAGATAGCTGTGTAGATATTTCCATGTTTATACAGATAGCGGTGTAGATATTTCCATGTTTATACAGATCGTGGTGTAGATATTTCCGTGTTTATACAGATAGCGGTGTAGATATTTCCATATTTTTACAGATATTGGTGTAGATATTTCCATGTTTACTCAGATTGCGGTGTAGTTATTTCCATCTTTCTACAGATGGCATTGTAGATATTTCCATGTTTATACAGATGGCGGTGTAGATATTTCCATGTTTATATAGATGGTGGTGTAGATATTACCTTGTTTATACAGATAGCGGTGTAGATATTACCATGTTTATACAGATAGCGGTGTAGATATTTCCATGTTTATACAGATCGTATTGAAGATATTTCCATGTTTATACAGATCGTGGTGTAGATATTTCCATGTTTATACAGATCACGGTGTAGATATTTCCATGTTTATACAGAGAGAAGTGTAGATATTTCCATGTTTATACAGATAGCGGTGTAGATATTTCCAAGTTTATACAGATAGCGGTGTAGATATCTCCATGTTTATAGAGATAGCGGTGTAGGTATTTCCATGTTTATAGACATAGCGGTGTAGATATTTCCATGTTTATATAGATGGCGTTGTAGATATTTCCATGTTTATACCGATAGCGGTGTTGGTGTTTCCATGTTTATACAGATAGCGATGTAGATATTTCCATGTTTATACAGCTCGCGGTGCAGATATTTATATCTTTATACAGATGGCATTGTAGTTATTTCCTTATTCACACAGATGGCGGTGTAGATGTTTCCATGTTTATACAGATAGTGGAGTAGTTAGTTCCATGTTCATGGAGATGGCAGTGTAGATATTTTCATGTTTATACAGATGGCAGTGTAGATATTTCCATGTTTATAGAGATAGCAGTGTAGATATTTACATGTTTATACAGATGGCTGTGTAGATATTTCCATGTGTATACAGATGGCATTGTAGATATTTCCATGTTTATACAGATGACTGTATAGGTATTGCCATGTTTTTACAGATGGCAGTGCAGATATTTCCATGTTTATAGAGATAGCAGTGTAGATATTTCCATGTTTGTACAGATGGTGATGTTGATATTTCCATCTATACACAGATGGCCGTGTAGATATTTCCATGTTTATACAGATGGCGGCGTAGATATTTCCATGGACGTGCAGATGGCGGTGTAGATATTTCCATGTTTATACAGATAGCGGTGTAGATATTTCCATGTTTACACAGATGGTGTTGTAGATATTTCCGTGTTTATACAAATGGCGGAGTAGATACTTCCATCTTTATGGAGATGGCAGTGTAGATATTTTCATGTTTATAGAGATGGCGGTGTACATATTTCCATATTTATAGAGATAGTGTTGTAGATATATTCATCTTTCTACAGATGGCAGTGTAGATATTTCCATGTTTATACATCTGGCTGTGTAGATATTTCCATATTTATACAGATGTCTGTGTAGATATTTCCATGTGTATACAGATGGTATTGTAGCTATTTCCATGTTTATACATATGGTGGTGTAGATATTTCCATGTTTATTCAGATGACTGTGTTGATATTTCCATGTTTTTACAAATGGCAGTGTAGATATTTCAATGTTTATAGAGATGGTGCTGTAGATATTTCCATGTTTATACAGATAACGGTGGAGATATTTCCATGTTTATACAGACAGCTGTTGTGATATTTGCATGTTTATACACATAGCGGTGTACATATTTCCATGTATATAGAGACAGCGGTGTAGGTATTTCCATGTTTATACAGATAGCGGTGCAGATATTTCCATGTTTATAAAGATGCCTATGCAGATATTTCCATATTTATACAGAGGGCTGTGTAGATATTTCTAAGTTTATACAGACGGCAGTGTAGATATTTCCATGTTCCTACACATGACTGTGTAGGTATTTCCATGTTTATACAGATGGCTTTGTAGATATTTCCATGTTTATAGAGATAGCAGTGCAGATATTTCCATGTTTATACAGATAGCGGTGTATATATTTCCATGTTTATACAGATCGTGGTGTAGATATTTCCATGTTTATACAGATACCGGTGTAGATATTTCCATGTTTATACAGACCGCAGTGTAGATATTTCCATGTTTATAGAGATAGCGGTGTGGATATTTCCATGTTTATACAGTTAGGGGTGTAGATATTTCCATGTTTATAGAGATGGCGGTGAAGATATTTCCATGTTTATACAGATCACAGTGTAGATATTTCCTTGTTTATACAAATTGTGGTGTAGTTATTTCCATGTTTATACAGATAGCGGTGTAGATATTTCCATGTATATACAGATGGCTGTGTAGATATTTCCATGTTTATACAGATGGCTTTGTAGATATTTCCATGTTTATACAGATGACTTCGTAGGTATCTCCATGTTTATACAGATGGCGGTGTAGATATTTCCTTGTTTATAGAGATAGCTGTGTAGATATTTCCATGTTTATACAGATAGCGGTGTAGATATTTCCATGTTTATACAGATCGCGGTGTAGATATTTCCATGTTTATGCAGATAGCGGTGTAGATGTTTCCATATTTTTACAGATGTTGGTGTAGATATTTCCATGTTTACACAGATTGCGGTGTAGTTATTTCCATCTTTCTACAGATGGCATTGTAGATATTTCCATGTTTATACAGATGGCTTTGTAGATATTTCCATGTTTATACAGATGACTGTATAGGTATTTCCATGTTTTTACAGATGGCAGTGCAGATATTTCCATGTTTATAGAGATAGCAGTGTAGATATTTCCATGTTTGTACAGATGGCGATGTTGATATTTCCATCTATACACAGATGGCCGTGTAGATATTTCCATGTTTATACATCTGGCTGTGTAGATATTTCCATATTTATACAGATGTCTGTGTAGATATTTCCATGTGTATACAGATGGTATTGTAGCTATTTCCATGTTTATACATATGGTGGTGTAGATATTTCCATGTTTATTCAGATGACTGTGTAGATATTTCCATGTTTTTACAGATGGCATTGTAGATATTTCAATGTTTATAGAGATGGTGCTGTAGATATTTCCATGTTTATACAGATAACAGTGGAGATATTTCCATGTTTATACAGACAGCAGTGGTGATATTTCCATGTTTATACACATAGCGGTGTACATATTTCCATGTTTATAGAGACAGCGGTGTAGGTATTTCCATGTTTATACAGATAGCGGTGCAGATATTTCCATGTTTATACAGATGCCTATGCAGATATTTCCATATTTATACAGAGGGCTGTGTAGATATTTCTAAGTTTATACAGACGGCAGTGTAGATATTTCCATGTTTCTACACGTGACTGTGTAGGTATTTCCATGTTTATACAGATGGCTTTGTAGATACTTCCATGTTTATAGAGATAGCAGTGCAGATATTTCCATGTTTATACAGATAGCGGTGTATATATTTCCATGTTTATACAGATCGTGGTGTAGATATTTCCATGTTTATACAGATACCGGTGTAGATATTTCCATGTTTATACAGACCGCAGTGTAGATATTTCCATGTTTATAGAGATAGCTGTGTGGATATTTCCATGTTTATACAGTTAGTGGTGTAGATATATCCATGTTTATAGAGATGGCGGTGAAGATATTTCCATGTTTATACAGATCACAGTGTAGATATTTCCTTGTTTATACAAATAGCGGTGTAGTTATTTCCATGTTTATACAGATAGCTGTGTAGATATTTCCATGTATATACAGATGGCTGTGTAGATATTTCCATGTTTATACAGATGGCTTTGTAGATATCTCCATGTTTATACAGATGACTTCGTAGGTATCTCCATGTTTATACAGATGGCAGTGTAGATATTTCCATGTTTATAGAGATAGCTGTGTAGATATTTCCATGTTTATACAGATAGCGGTGTAGATATTTCCATGTTTATACAGATCGCGGTGTAGATATTTCCATGTTTATACAGATAGCGGTGTAGATATTTCCATGTTTATACAGATAGCGGTGTAGATATTTCCATATTTTTACAGATATTGGTGTAGATATTTCCAAGTTTACACAGATTGCGGTGTAGTTATTTCCACCTTTCTACAGATGGCATTGTAGATATTTCCATGTTTATACAGATGGCGGTGTAGATATTTCCATGTTTATATAGATGGTGGTGTAGATATTACCATGTTTATACAGATAGCGGTGTAGATATTACCATGTTTATACAGATAGCGGTGTAGATATTTCCATGTTTATACAGATCGTGGTGTAGATATTTCCATGTTTATACAGATCACGGTGTAGATATTTCCATGTTTATACAGAGAGAAGTGTAGATATTTCCATGTTTATACAGATAGCGGTGTAGATATTTCCAAGTTTATACAGATAGCGGTGTAGATATCTCCATGTTTATAGAGATAGCGGTGTAGGTATTTCCATGTTTATAGACATAGCGGTGTAGATATTTCCATGTTTATATAGATGGCGTTGTAGATATTTCCATGTTTATACCGATAGCGGTGTTGGTGTTTCCATGTTTATACAGATAGCGATGTAGATATTTCCATGTTTATACAGCTCGCGGTGCAGATATTTATATCTTTATACAGATGGCATTGTAGTTATTTCCTTATTCACACAGATGGCGGTGTAGATGTTTCCATGTTTATACAGATGGTGGAGTAGTTAGTTCCATGTTCATGGAGATGGCAGTGTAGATATTTTCATGTTTATACAGATGGCAGTGTAGATATTTCCATGTTTATAGAGATAGCAGTGTAGATATTTACATGTTTATACAGATGGCTGTGTAGATATTTCCATGTGTATACAGATGGCATTGTAGATATTTCCATGTTTATACAGATGACTGTATAGGTATTGCCATGTTTTTACAGATGGCAGTGCAGATATTTCCATGTTTATAGAGATAGCAGTGTAGATATTTCCATGTTTGTACAGATGGTGATGTTGATATTTCCATCTATACACAGATGGCCGTGTAGATATTTCCATGTTTATACAGATGGCGGCGTAGATATTTCCATGGACGTGCAGATGGCGGTGTAGATATTTCCATGTTTATACAGATAGCGGTGTAGATATTTCCATGTTTACACAGATGGTGTTGTAGATATTTCCGTGTTTATACACATGGCGGAGTAGATACTTCCATCTTTATGGAGATGGCAGTGTAGATATTTTCATGTTTATAGAGATGGCGGTGTACATATTTCCATATTTATAGAGATAGTGGTGTAGATATATTCATCTTTCTACAGATGGCAGTGTAGATATTTCCATGTTTATACATCTGGCTGTGTAGATATTTCCATATTTATACAGATGTCTGTGTAGATATTTCCATGTGTATACAGATGGTATTGTAGCTATTTCCATGTTTATACATATGGTGGTGTAGATATTTCCATGTTTATTCAGATGACTGTGTTGATATTTCCATGTTTTTACAGATGGCAGTGTAGATATTTCAATGTTTATAGAGATGGTGCTGTAGATATTTCCATGTTTATACAGATAACGGTGGAGATATTTCCATGTTTATACAGACAGCTGTTGTGATATTTGCATGTTTATACACATAGCGGTGTACATATTTCCATGTATATAGAGACAGCGGTGTAGGTATTTCCATGTTTATACAGATAGCGGTGCAGATATTTCCATGTTTATAAAGATGCCTATGCAGATATTTCCATATTTATACAGAGGGCTGTGTAGATATTTCTAAGTTTATACAGACGGCAGTGTAGATATTTCCATGTTCCTACACATGACTGTGTAGGTATTTCCATGTTTATACAGATGGCTTTGTAGATATTTCCATGTTTATAGAGATAGCAGTGCAGATATTTCCATGTTTATACAGATAGCGGTGTATATATTTCCATGTTTATACAGATCGTGGTGTAGATATTTCCATGTTTATACAGATACCGGTGTAGATATTTCCATGTTTATACAGACCGCAGTGTAGATATTTCCATGTTTATAGAGATAGCGGTGTGGATATTTCCATGTTTATACAGTTAGGGGTGTAGATATTTCCATGTTTATAGAGATGGCGGTGAAGATATTTCCATGTTTATACAGATAGCTGTGTAGATATTTCCATGTATATACAGATGGCTGTGTAGATATTTCCATGTTTATACAGATGGCTTTGTAGATATCTCCATGTTTATACAGATGACTTCGTAGGTATCTCCATGTTTATACAGATGGCAGTGTAGATATTTCCATGTTTATACAGATAGCTGTGTAGATATTTCCATGTTTATACAGATAGCGGTGTAGATATTTCCATATTTATACAGATCTCGGTGTAGATATTTCCATGTTTATACAGATAGCGGTGTAGATATTTCCATGTTTATACAGATAGCGGTGTAGATATTTCCATATTTTTACAGATATTGGTGTAGATATTTCCAAGTTTACACAGATTGCGGTGTAGTTATTTCCATCTTTCTACAGATGGCATTGTAGATATTTCCATGTTTATACAGATGGCGGTGTAGATATTTCCATGTTTATATAGATGGTGGTGTAGATATTACCATGTTTATACAGATAGCGGTGTAGATATTACCATGTTTATACAGATAGCGGTGTAGATATTTCCATGTTTATACAGATCGTATTGAAGATATTTCCATGTTTATACAGATCGTGGTGTAGATATTTCCATGTTTATACAGATCACGGTGTAGATATTTCCATGTTTATACAGAGAGAAGTGTAGATATTTCCATGTTTATACAGATAGCGGTGTAGATATTTCCAAGTTTATACAGATAGCGGTGTAGATATCTCCATGTTTATAGAGATAGCGGTGTAGGTATTTCCATGTTTATAGACATAGCGGTGTAGATATTTCCATGTTTATATAGATGGCGTTGTAGATATTTCCATGTTTATACCGATAGCGGTGTTGGTGTTTCCATGTTTATACAGATAGCGATGTAGATATTTCCATGTTTATACATCTCGCGGTGCAGATATTTATATCTTTATACAGATGGCATTGTAGTTATTTCCTTATTCACACAGATGGCGGTGTAGATGTTTCCATGTTTATACAGATGGTGGAGTAGTTAGTTCCATGTTCATGGAGATGGCAGTGTAGATATTTTCATGTTTATACAGATGGCAGTGTAGATATTTCCATGTTTATAGAGATAGCAGTGTAGATATTTACATGTTTATACAGATGGCTGTGTAGATATTTCCATGTGTATACAGATGGCATTGTAGATATTTCCATGTTTATACAGATGACTGTATAGGTATTGCCATGTTTTTATAGATGGCAGTGCAGATATTTCCATGTTTATAGAGATAGCAGTGTAGATATTTCCATGTTTGTACAGATGGTGATGTTGATATTTCCATCTATACACAGATGGCCGTGTAGATATTTCCATGTTTATACAGATGGCGGCGTAGATATTTCCATGGACGTGCAGATGGCGGTGTAGATATTTCCATGTTTATACAGATAGCGGTGTAGATATTTCCATGTTTACACAGATGGTGTTGTAGATATTTCCGTGTTTATACACATGGCGGAGTAGATACTTCCATCTTTATGGAGATGGCAGTGTAGATATTTTCATGTTTATAGAGATGGCGGTGTACATATTTCCATATTTATAGAGATAGTGGTGTAGATATATTCATCTTTCTACAGATGGCAGTGTAGATATTTCCATGTTTATACATCTGGCTGTGTAGATATTTCCATATTTATACAGATGTCTGTGTAGATATTTCCATGTGTATACAGATGGTATTGTAGCTATTTCCATGTTTATACATATGGTGGTGTAGATATTTCCATGTTTATTCAGATGACTGTGTTGATATTTCCATGTTTTTACAGATGGCAGTGTAGATATTTCAATGTTTATAGAGATGGTGCTGTAGATATTTCCATGTTTATACAGATAACGGTGGAGATATTTCCATGTTTATACAGACAGCTGTTGTGATATTTCCATGTTTATACACATAGCGGTGTACATATTTCCATGTATATAGAGACAGCGGTGTAGGTATTTCCATGTTTATACAGATAGCGGTGCAGATATTTCCATGTTTATAAAGATGCCTATGCAGATATTTCCATATTTATACAGACGGCTTTGTAGATATTTCTAAGTTTATACAGACGGCAGTGTAGATATTTCCATGTTCCTACACATGACTGTGTAGGTATTTCCATGTTTATACAGATGGCTTTGTAGATATTTCCATGTTTATAGAGATAGCAGTGCAGATATTTCCATGTTTATACAGATAGCGGTGTATATATTTCCATGTTTATACAGATCGTGGTGTAGATATTTCCATGTTTATACAGATACCGGTGTAGATATTTCCATGTTTATACAGACCGCAGTGTAGATATTTCCATGTTTATAGAGATAGCGGTGTGGATATTTCCATGTTTATACAGTTAGGGGTGTAGATATTTCCATGTTTATAGAGATGGCGGTGAAGATATTTCCATGTTTATACAGATCACAGTGTAGATATTTCCTTGTTTATACAAATAGTGGTGTAGTTATTTCCATGTTTATACAGATAGCGGTGTAGATATTTCCATGTATATACAGATGGCTGTGTAGATATTTCCATGTTTATACAGATGGCTTTGTAGATATTTCCATGTTTATACAGATGACTTCGTAGGTATCTCCATGTTTATACAGATGGCGGTGTAGATATTTCCATGTTTATAGAGATAGCTGTGTAGATATTTCCATGTTTATACAGATAGCGGTGTAGATATTTCCATTTTTATACAGATCGCGGTGTAGATATTTCCATGTTTATACAGCTCGCGGTGCAGATATTTCTATCTTTATACAGATGGCATTGTAGTTATTTCCTTATTCACACAGATGGCGGTGTAGATGTTTCCATGTTTATACAGATGGTGGAGTAGTTAGTTCCATGTTCATGGAGATGGCAGTGTAGATATTTTCATGTTAATACAGATGGCGGTGTAGATATTTCCATGTTTATAGAGATAGCATTGTAGATATTTACATGTTTATACAGATGGCTGTGTAGATATTTCCATGTGTATACAGATGGCATTGTAGATATTTCCATGTTTATACAGATGACTGTATAGGTATTTCCATGTTTTTACAGATGGCAGTGCAGATATTTCCATGTTTATAGAGATAGCAGTGTAGATATTTCCATGTTTGTACAGATGGTGATGTTGATATTTCCATCTATACACAGATGGCCGTGTAGATATTTCCATGTTTATACAGATGGAGGCGGAGATATTTCCATGGACGTGCAGATGGCGGTGTAGATATTTCCATGTTTATACAGATAGCTGTGTAGATATTTCCATGTTTACACAGATGGTGGTGTAGATATTTCCGTGTTTATACACATGGCAGAGTAGATACTTCCATCTTTATGGAGATGGCAGTGTAGATATTTTCATGTTTATAGACATGGCGGTGTACATATTTCCATATTTATAGAGAGAGTGGTGTAGATATATTCATCTTTCTACACATGTCAGTGTAGATATTTCCATATTTATACATCTGGCTGTGTAGATATTTCCATATTTATACAGATGTCTGTGTAGATATTTCCATGTGTATACAGATGGTATTGTAGATATTTCCATGTTTATACATATGGTGGTGTAGATATTTCCATGTTTATTCAGATGACTGTGTAGATATTTCCATGTTTTTACAGATGGCAGTGTAGATATTTCAATGTTTATAGAGATGGTGCTGTAGATATTTCCATGTTTATACAGATAACAGTGGAGATATTTCCATGTTTATACAGACAGCAGTGGTGATATTTCCATGTTTATACACAAAGCGGTGTACATATTTCCATGTTTATAGAGACAGCGGTGTAGGTATTTCCATGTTTATACAGATAGCGGTGCAGATATTTCCATGTTTATACAGATGCCTATGCAGATATTTCCATATTTATACAGAGGGCTGTGTAGATATTTCTAAGTTTATACAGACGGCAGTGTAGATATTTCCATGTTCCTACACATGACTGTGTAGGTATTTCCATGTTTATACAGATGGCTTTGTAGATATTTCCATGTTTATAGAGATAGCAGTGCAGATATTTCCATGTTTATACAGATAGCGGTGTATATATTTCCATGTTTATACAAATCGTGGTGTAGATATTTCCATGTTTATACAGATACCGGTGTAGATATTTCCATGTTTATACAGACAGCAATGTAGATATTTCCATGTTTATAGAGATAGCTGTGTGGATATTTCCATGTTTATACAGTTAGGGGTGTAGATATATCCATGTTTATAGAGATGGCAGTGAAGATATTTCCATGTTTATACAGATCACAGTGTAGATATTTCCTTGTTTATACAAATAGCGGTGTAGTTATTTCCATGTTTATACAGATAGCGGTGTAGATATTTCCGTGTATATACAGATGGCTGTGTAGATATTTCCATGTTTATACAGATGGCTTTGTAGATATCTCCATGTTTATACAGATGACTTCGTAGGTATCTCCATGTTTATACAGATGGCAGTGTAGATATTTCCATGTTTATAGAGATAGCTGTGTAGATATTTCCATGTTTATACAGATAGCGGTGTAGATATTTCCATGTTTATACAGATCGCGGTGTAGATATTTCCATGTTTATACAGATAGCGGTGTAGATATTTCCATGTTTATACAGATAGCGGTGTAGATATTTCCATATTTTTACAGATATTGGTGTAGATATTTCCAAGTTTACACAGATTGCGGTGTAGCTATTTCCATCTTTCTACAGATGGCATTGTAGATATTTCCATGTTTATACAGATGGCAGTGTAGATATTTCCATGTTTATATAGATGGTGGTGTAGATATTACCATGTTTATACAGATAGCGGTGTAGATATTACCATGTTTATACAGATAGCGGTGTAGATATTTCCATGTTTATACAGATCGTATTGAAGATATTTCCATGTTTATACAGATCGCGGTGTAGATATTTCCATGTTTATGCAGATCACGGTGTAGATATTTCCATGTTTATACAGAGAGAATTGTAGATATTTCCATGTTTATACAGATAGCGGTGTAGATATCTCCATGTTTATACAGATAGCGGTGTAGATATTTCCATGTTTATAGAGATAGCGGTGTAGGTATTTCCATGTTTATAGACATAGCGGTGTAGATATTTCCATGTTTATATAGATGGCGTTGTAGATAATTCCATGTTTAGCCCGATAGCGGTGTTGGTGTTTCCATGTTTATACAGATAGCGATGTAGATATTTCCATGTTATACAGCTCGCGGTGCAGATATATATATCTTTATACAGATGGCATTGTAGTTATTTCCTTATTCACACAGATGGCGGTGTAGATATTTCCATGTTTATACAGATGGTGGAGTAGTTAGTTCGATGTTCATGGAGATGGCAGTGTAGATATTTTCATGTTTATAGAGATGGCGGTGTAGATATTTCCATGTTTATAGAGATAGCAGTGTAGATATTTACATGTTTATACAGATGGCTGTGTAGATATTTCCATGTGTATACAGATGGCATTGTAGATATTTCCATGTTTATACAGATGACTCTATAGGTATTTCCATGTTTTTACAGATGGCAGTGCAGATATTTCCATGTTTATAGAGATAGCAGTGTAGATATTTCCATGTTTGTACAGATGGCGATGTTGATAGTTCCATCTATACACAGATGGCCGTGTAGATACTTCCATGTTTATACAGATGGCGGCGTAGATATTTCCATGGATGTGAAGATGGCGGTGTAGATATTTCCATGTTTATACAGATAGCGGTGTAGATATTTCCATGTTTACACAGATGGTGTTGTAGATATTTCCGTGTTTATACACATGGCGGAGTAGATAATTCCATCTTTATGGAGATGGCAGTGTAGATATTTTCATGTTTATAGAGATGGCGGTGTACATATTTCCATATTTATAGAGATAGTGGTGTAGATATATTCATCTTTCTACAGATGGCAGTGTAGATATTTCCATGTTTATACATCTGGCTGTGTAGATATTTCCATATTTATACAGATGTCTGTGTAGATATTTCCATGTGTATACAGATGGTATTGTAGCTATTTCCATGTTTATACATATGGTGGTGTAGATATTTCCATGTTTATTCAGATGACTGTGTAGATATTTCCATGTTTTTAAAGATGGCAGTGTAGATATTTCAATGTTTATAGAGATGGTGCTGTAGATATTTCCATGTTTATACAGATAACGGTAGAGATATTTCCATGTTTATACAGACAGCAGTTGTGATATTTCCATGTTTATACACATAGCGGTGTACATATTTCCATGTATATAGAGACAGCGGTGTAGGTATTTCCATGTTTATACAGATAGCGGTGCAGATAATTCCATGTTTATAAAGATGCCTATGCAGATATTTCCATATTTATAGAGAGGGCTGTGTAGATATTTCTAAGTTTATACAGATGGCAGTGTAGATAGTTCCATGTTCCTACACATGACTGTGTAGGTATTTCCATGTTTATACAGATGGCTTTGTAGATATTTCCATGTGTATAGAGATAGCAGTGCAGATATTTCCATGTTTATACAGATAGCGGTGTATATATTTCCATGTTTATACAGATCGTGGTGTAGATATTTCCATGTTTATAGAGATACCGGTGTAGATATTTCCATGTTTATACACACCGCAGTGTAGATATTTCCATGTTTATAGAGATAGCGGTGTGGATATTTCCATGTTTATACAGTTAGGGGTGTAGATATTTCCATGTTTGTAGAGATGGCAGTGAAGATATTTCCATGTTTATAGAGATCACAGTGTAGATATTTCCTTGTTTATACAAATAGCGGTGTAGTTATTTCCATATTTATACAGATAGCGGTGTAGATATTTCCATGTATGTACAGATGGCTGTGTAGATATTTCCATGTTTATACAGATGGCTTTGTAGATATTTCCATGTTTATACAGATGACTTCGTAGGTATCTCCATGTTTATACAGATGGCGGTGTAGATATTTCCATGTTTATAGAGATAGCTGTGTAGATATTTCCATGTTTATACAGATAGCGGTGTAGATATTTCCATGTTTATACAGATCGTGGTGTAGATATTTCCGTGTTTATACAGATAGCGGTGTAGATATTTCCATATTTTTACAGATATTGGTGTAGATATTTCCATGTTTACTCAGATTGCGGTGTAGTTATTTCCATCTTTCTACAGATGGCATTGTAGATATTTCCATGTTTATACAGATGGCGGTGTAGATATTTCCATGTTTATATAGATGGTGGTGTAGATATTACCTTGTTTATACAGATAGCGGTGTAGATATTACCATGTTTATACAGATAGCGGTGTAGATATTTCCATGTTTATACAGATCGTATTGAAGATATTTCCATGTTTATACAGATCGTGGTGTAGATATTTCCATGTTTATACAGATCACGGTGTAGATATTTCCATGTTTATACAGAGAGAAGTGTAGATATTTCCGTGTTTATACAGATAGCGGTGTAGATATTTCCAAGTTTATACAGATAGCGGTGTAGATATCTCCATGTTTATAGAGATAGCGGTGTAGGTATTTCCATGTTTATAGACATAGCGGTGTAGATATTTCCATGTTTATATAGATGGCGTTGTAGATATTTCCATGTTTATACCGATAGCGGTGTTGGTGTTTCCATGTTTATACAGATAGCGATGTAGATATTTCCATGTTTATACAGCTCGCGGTGCAGATATTTATATCTTTATACAGATGGCATTGTAGTTATTTCCTTGTTCACACAGATGGCGGTGTAGATGTTTCCATGTTTATACAGATAGAGGAGTAGTTAGTTCCATGTTCATGGAGATGGCAGTGTAGATATTTTCATGTTTATACAGATGGCAGTGTAGATATTTCCATGTTTATAGAGATAGCAGTGTAGATATTTACATGTTTATACAGATGGCTGTGTAGATATTTCCATGTGTATACAGATGGCATTGTAGATATTTCCATGTTTATACAGATGACTGTATAGGTATTGCCATGTTTTTACAGATGGCAGTGCAGATATTTCCATGTTTATAGAGATAGCAGTGTAGATATTTCCATGTTTGTACAGATGGTGATGTTGATATTTCCATCTATACACAGATGGCCGTGTAGATATTTCCATGTTTATACAGATGGCGGCGTAGATATTTCCATGGACGTGCAGATGGCGGTGTAGATATTTCCATGTTTATACAGATAGCGGTGTAGATATTTCCATGTTTACACAGATGGTGTTGTAGATATTTCCGTGTTTATACACATGGCGGAGTAGATACTTCCATCTTTATGGAGATGGCAGTGTAGATATTTTCATGTTTATAGAGATGGCGGTGTACATATTTCCATATTTATAGAGATAGTGGTGTAGATATATTCATCTTTCTACAGATGGCAGTGTAGATATTTCCATGTTTATACATCTGGCTGTGTAGATATTTCCATATTTATACAAATGTCTGTGTAGATATTTCCATGTGTATACAGATGGTATTGCAGCTATTTCCATGTTTATACATATGGTGGTGTAGATATTTCCATGTTTATTCAGATGACTGTGTTGATATTTCCATGTTTTTACAGATGGCAGTGTAGATATTTCAATGTTTATAGAGATGGTGCTGTAGATATTTCCATGTTTATACAGATAACGGTGGAGATATTTCCATGTTTATACAGACAGCTGTTGTGATATTTCCATGTTTATACACATAGCGGTGTACATATTTCCATGTATATAGAGACAGCGGTGTAGGTATTTCCATGTTTATACAGATAGCGGTGCAGATATTTCCATGTTTATAAAGATGCCTATGCAGATATTTCCATATTTATACAGACGGCTGTGTAGATATTTCTAAGTTTATACAGACGGCAGTGTAGATATTTCCATGTTCCTACACATGACTGTGTAGGTATTTCCATGTTTATACAGATGGCTTTGTAGATATTTCCATGTGTATAGAGATAGCAGTGCAGATATTTCCATGTTTATACAGATAGCGGTGTATATATTTCCATGTTTATACAGATCGTGGTGTAGATATTTCCATGTTTATACAGATACCGGTGTAGATATTTCCATGTTTATACAGACCGCAGTGTAGATATTTCCATGTTTATAGAGATAGCGGTGTGGATATTTCCATGTTTATACAGTTAGGGGTGTAGATATTTCCATGTTTATAGAGATGGCGGTGAAGATATTTCCATGTTTATACAGATCACAGTGTAGATATTTCCTTGTTTATACAAATAGTGGTGTAGTTATTTCCATGTTTATACAGATAGCGGTGTAGATATTTCCATGTATATACAGATGGCTGTGTAGATATTTCCATGTTTATACAGATGGCTTTGTAGATATTTCCATGTTTATACAGATGACTTCGTAGGTATCTCCATGTTTATACAGATGGCGGTGTAGATATTTCCATGTTTATAGAGATAGCTGTGTAGATATTTCCATGTTTATACAGATAGCGGTGTAGATATTTCCATGTTTATACAGATCGCGGTGTAGATATTTCCATGTTTATGCAGATAGCGGTGTAGATATTTCCATATTTTTACAGATGTTGGTGTAGATATTTCCATGTTTACACAGATTGCGGTGTAGTTATTTCCATCTTTCTACAGATGGCATTGTAGATATTTCCATGTTTATACAGATGGCTTTGTAGATATTTCCATGTTTATACAGATGACTGTATAGGTATTTCCATGTTTTTACAGATGGCAGTGCAGATATTTCCATGTTTATAGAGATAGCAGTGTAGATATTTCCATGTTTGTACAGATGGCGATGTTGATATTTCCATCTATACACAGATGGCCGTGTAGATATTTCCATGTTTATACAGATGGCGGCATAGATATTTCCATGGACGTGCAGATGGCGGTGTAGATATTTCCATGTTTATACAGATAGCGGTGTAGATATTTCCATGTTTACACAGATGGTGTTGTAGATATTTCCGTGTTTATACACATGGCGGAGTAGATACTTCCATCTTTATGGAGATGGCAGTGTAGATATTTTCATGTTTTTAGAGATGGCGGTGTACATATTTCCATATTTATAGAGATAGTGGTGTAGATATATTCATCTTTCTACAGATGGCAGTGTAGATATTTCCATGTTTATACATCTGGCTGTGTAGATATTTCCATATTTATACAGATGTCTGTGTAGATATTTCCATGTGTATACAGATGGTATTGTAGCTATTTCCATGTTTATACATATGGTTGTGTAGATATTTCCATGTTTATTCAGATGACTGTGTAGACATTTCCATGTTTTTACAGATGGCAGTGTAGATATTTCAATGTTTATAGAGATGGTGCTGTAGATATTTCCATGTTTATACAGATAACGGTAGAGATATTTCCATGTTTATACAGACAGCAGTTGTGATATTTCCATGTTTATACACATAGCGGTGTGCATATTTCCATGTGTATAGAGACAGCGGTGTAGGTATTTCCATGTTTATACAGATAGCGGTGCAGATATTTCCATGTTTATAAAGATGCCTATGCAGATATTCCATATTTATACAGAGGGCTGTGTAGATATTTCTAAGTTTATACAGACGGCAGTGTAGATATTTCCATGTTCCTACACATGACTGTGTAGGTATTTCCATGTTTATACAGATGGCTTTGTAGATATTTCCATGTGTATAGAGATAGCAGTGCAGATATTTCCATGTTTATACAGATAGCGTTGTATATATTTCCATGTTTATACAGATCGTGGTGTAGATATTTCCATGTTTATAGAGATACCGGTGTAGATATTTCCATGTTTATACACACCGCAGTGTAGATATTTCCATGTTTATAGAGATAGCGGTGTGGATATTTCCATGTTTATACAGTTAGGGGTGTAGATATTTCCATGTTTGTAGAGATGGCAGTGAAGATATTTCCATGTTTATAGAGATCACAGTGTAGATATTTCCTTGTTTATACAAATAGCGGTGTAGTTATTTCCATATTTATACAGATAGCGGTGTAGATATTTCCATGTATGTACAGATGGCTGTGTAGATATTTCCATGTTTATACAGATGGCTTTGTAGATATTTCCATGTTTATACAGATGACTTCGTAGGTATCTCCATGTTTATACAGATGGCGGTGTAGATATTTCCATGTTTATAGAGATAGCTGTGTAGATATTTCCATGTTTATACAGATAGCGGTGTAGATATTTCCATGTTTATACAGATCGTGGTGTAGATATTTCCGTGTTTATACAGATAGCGGTGTAGATATTTCCATATTTTTACAGATATTGGTGTAGATATTTCCATGTTTACTCAGATTGCGGTGTAGTTATTTCCATCTTTCTACAGATGGCATTGTAGATATTTCCATGTTTATACAGATGGCGGTGTAGATATTTCCATGTTTATATAGATGGTGGTGTAGATATTACCTTGTTTATACAGATAGCGGTGTAGATATTACCATGTTTATACAGATAGCGGTGTAGATATTTCCATGTTTATACAGATCGTATTGAAGATATTTCCATGTTTATACAGATCGTGGTGTAGATATTTCCATGTCTATACAGATCACGGTGTAGATATTTCCATGTTTATACAGAGAGAAGTGTAGATATTTCCATGTTTATACAGATAGCGGTGTAGATATTTCCAAGTTTATACAGATAGCGGTGTAGATATCTCCATGTTTATAGAGATAGCGGTGTAGGTATTTCCATGTTTATAGACATAGCGGTGTAGATATTTCCATGTTTATATAGATGGCGTTGTAGATATTTCCATGTTTATACCGATAGCGGTGTTGGTGTTTCCATGTTTATACAGATAGCGATGTAGATATTTCCATGTTTATACAGCTCGCGGTGCAGATATTTATATCTTTATACAGATGGCATTGTAGTTATTTCCTTATTCACACAGATGGCGGTGTAGATGTTTCCATGTTTATACAGATAGAGGAGTAGTTAGTTCCATGTTCATGGAGATGGCAGTGTAGATATTTTCATGTTTATACAGATGGCAGTGTAGATATTTCCATGTTTATAGAGATAGCAGTGTAGATATTTACATGTTTATACAGATGGCTGTGTAGATATTTCCATGTGTATACAGATGGCATTGTAGATATTTCCATGTTTATACAGATGACTGTATAGGTATTGCCATGTTTTTACAGATGGCAGTGCAGATATTTCCATGTTTATAGAGATAGCAGTGTAGATATTTCCATGTTTGTACAGATGGTGATGTTGATATTTCCATCTATACACAGATGGCCGTGTAGATATTTCCATGTTTATACAGATAGCGGTGTAGATATTTCCATGTTTACAGAGATGGTGTTGTAGATATTTCCGTGTTTATACACATGGCGGAGTAGATACTTCCATCTTTATGGAGATGGCAGTGTAGATATTTTCATGTTTATAGAGATGGCGGTGTACATATTTCCATATTTATAGAGATAGTGGTGTAGATATATTCATCTTTCTACAGATGGCAGTGTAGATATTTCCATGTTTATACATCTGGCTGTGTAGATATTTCCATATTTATACAGATGTCTGTGTAGATATTTCCATGTGTATACAGATGGTATTGTAGCTATTTCCATGTTTATACATATGGTGGTGTAGATATTTCCATGTTTATTCAGATGACTGTGTTGATATTTCCATGTTTTTACAGATGGCAGTGTAGATATTTCAATGTTTATAGAGATGGTGCTGTAGATATTTCCATGTTTATACAGATAACGGTGGAGATATTTCCATGTTTATACAGACAGCTGTTGTGATATTTCCATGTTTATACACATAGCGGTGTACATATTTCCATGTATATAGAGACAGCGGTGTAGGTATTTCCATGTTTATACAGATAGCGGTGCAGATATTTCCATGTTTATAAAGATGCCTATGCAGATATTTCCATATTTATACAGACGGCTGTGTAGATATTTCTAAGTTTATACAGACGGCAGTGTAGATATTTCCATGTTCCTACACATGACTGTGTAGGTATTTCCATGTTTATACAGATGGCTTTGTAGATATTTCCATGTGTATAGAGATAGCAGTGCAGATATTTCCATGTTTATACAGATAGCGGTGTATATATTTCCATGTTTATACAGATCGTGGTGTAGATATTTCCATGTTTATACAGATACCGGTGTAGATATTTCCATGTTTATACAGACCGCAGTGTAGATATTTCCATGTTTATAGAGATAGCGGTGTGGATATTTCCATGTTTATACAGTTAGGGGTGTAGATATTTCCATGTTTATAGAGATGGCGGTGAAGATATTTCCATGTTTATACAGATCACAGTGTAGATATTTCCTTGTTTATACAAATAGTGGTGTAGTTATTTCCATGTTTATACAGATAGCGGTGTAGATATTTCCATGTATATACAGATGGCTGTGTAGATATTTCCATGTTTATACAGATGGCTTTGTAGATATTTCCATGTTTATACAGATGACTTCGTAGGTATCTCCATGTTTATACAGATGGCGGTGTAGATATTTCCATGTTTATAGAGATAGCTGTGTAGATATTTCCATGTTTATACAGATAGCGGTGTAGATATTTCCATGTTTATACAGATCGCGGTGTAGATATTTCCATGTTTATGCAGATAGCGGTGTAGATATTTCCATATTTTTACAGATGTTGGTGTAGATATTTCCATGTTTACACAGATTGCGGTGTAGTTATTTCCATCTTTCTACAGATGGCATTGTAGATATTTCCATGTTTATACAGATGGCTTTGTAGATATTTCCATGTTTATACAGATGACTGTATAGGTATTTCCATGTTTTTACAGATGGCAGTGCAGATATTTCCATGTTTATAGAGATAGCAGTGTAGATATTTCCATGTTTGTACAGATGGCGATGTTGATATTTCCATCTATACACAGATGGCCGTGTAGATATTTCCATGTTTATACAGATGGCGGCATAGATATTTCCATGGACGTGCAGATGGCGGTGTAGATATTTCCATGTTTATACAGATAGCGGTGTAGATATTTCCATGTTTACACAGATGGTGTTGTAGATATTTCCGTGTTTATACACATGGCGGAGTAGATACTTCCATCTTTATGGAGATGGCAGTGTAGATATTTTCATGTTTATAGAGATGGCGGTGTACATATTTCCATATTTATAGAGATAGTGGTGTAGATATATTCATCTTTCTACAGATGGCAGTGTAGATATTTCCATGTTTATACATCTGGCTGTGTAGATATTTCCATATTTATACAGATGTCTGTGTAGATATTTCCATGTGTATACAGATGGTATTGTAGCTATTTCCATGTTTATACATATGGTGGTGTAGATATTTCCATGTTTATTCAGATGACTGTGTAGATATTTCCATGTTTTTACAGATGGCAGTGTAGATATTTCAATGTTTATAGAGATGGTGCTGTAGATATTTCCATGTTTATACAGATAACGGTAGAGATATTTCCATGTTTATACAGACAGCAGTTGTGATATTTCCATGTTTATACACATAGCGTTGTGCATATTTCCATGTGTATAGAGACAGCGGTGTAGGTATTTCCATGTTTATACAGATAGCGGTGCAGATATTTCCATGTTTATAAAGATGCCTATGCAGATATTTCCATATTTATACAGAGGGCTGTGTAGATATTTCTAAGTTTATACAGACGGCAGTGTAGATATTTCCATGTTCCTACACATGACTGTGTAGGTATTTCCATGTTTATACAGATGGCTTTGTAGATATTTCCATGTGTATAGAGATAGCAGTGCAGATATTTCCATGTTTATACAGATAGCGGTGTATATATTTCCATGTTTATACAGATCGTGGTGTAGATATTTCCATGTTTATACAGATACCGGTGTAGATATTTCCATGTTTATACAGACCGCAGTGTAGATATTTCCATGTTTATAGAGATAGCGGTGTGGATATTTCCATGTTTATACAGTTAGGGTTGTAGATATTTCCATGTTTTTAGAGATGGCAGTGAAGATATTTCCATGTTTATAGAGATCACAGTGTAGATATTTCCTTGTTTATACAAATAGCGGTGTAGTTATTTCCATATTTATACTGATAGCGGTGTAGATATTTCCATGTATATACAGATGGCTGTGTAGATATTTCCATGTTTATACAGATGGCTTTGTAGATATTTCCATGTTTATACAGATGACTTCGTAGGTATCTCCATGTTTATACAGATGGCGGTGTAGATATTTCGATGTTTATAGAGATAGCTGTGTAGATATTTCCATGTTTATACAGATAGCGGTGTAGATATTTCCATGTTTATACAGATCCTGGTGTAGATATTTCCGTGTTTATACAGATAGCGGTGTAGATATTTCCATATTTTTACAGATATTGGTGTAGATATTTCCATGTTTACTCAGATTGCGGTGTAGTTATTTCCATCTTTCTACAGATGGCATTGTAGATATTTCCATGTTTATACAGATGGCGGTGTAGATATTTCCATGTTTATATAGATGGTGGTGTAGATATTACCATGTTTATACAGATAGCGGTGTAGATATTACCATGTTTATACAGATAGCGGTGTAGATATTTCCATGTTTATACAGATCGTATTGAAGATATTTCCATGTTTATACAGATCGTGGTGTAGATATTTCCATGTTTATACAGATCACGGTGTAGATATTTCCATGTTTATACAGAGAGAAGTGTAGATATTTCCATGTTTATACAGATAGCGGTGTAGATATTTCCAAGTTTATACAGATAGCGGTGTAGATATTTCCATGTGTATAGAGATAGCGGTGTAGGTATTTCCATGTTTATAGACATAGCGGTGTAGATATTTCCATGTTTATATAGATGGCGTTGTAGATATTTCCATGATTATACCGATAGCGGTGTTGGTGTTTCCATGTTTATACAGATAGCGATGTAGATATTTCCATGTTTATACAGCTCGAGGTGCAGATATTTATATCTTTATACAGATGGCATTGTAGTTATTTCCTTATTCACACAGATGGCGGTGTAGATGTTTCCATGTTTATACAGATGGTGGAGTAGTTAGTTCCATGTTCATGGAGATTGCAGTGTAGATATTTTCATGTTTATACAGATGGCAGTGTAGATATTTCCATGTTTATAGAGATAGCAGTGTAGATATTTACATGTTTATACAGATGGCTGTGTAGATATTTCCATGTGTATACAGATGGCATTGTAGATATTTCCATGTTTATACAGATGACTGTATAGTTATTGCCATGTTTTTACAGATGGCAGTGCAGATATTTCCATGTTTATAGAGATAGCAGTGTAGATATTTCCATGTTTGTACAGATGGTGATGTTGATATTTCCATCTATACACAGATGGCCGTGTAGATATTTCCATGTTTATACAGATGGCGGCGTAGATATTTCCATGGACGTGCAGATGGCGGTGTAGATATTTCCATGTTTATACAGATAGCGGTGTAGATATTTCCATGTTTACACAGATGGTGTTGTAGATATTTCCGTGTTTATACACATGGCGGAGTAGATACTTCCATCTTTATGGAGATGGCAGTGTAGATATTTTCATGTTTATAGAGATGGCGGTGTACATATTTCCATATTTATAGAGATAGTGGTGTAGATATATTCATCTTTCTACAGATGGCAGTGTAGATATTTCCATGTTTATACATCTGGCTGTGTAGATATTTCCATATTTATACAGATGTCTGTGTAGATATTTCCATGTGTATACAGATGGTATTGTAGCTATTTCCATGTTTATACATATGGTGGTGTAGATATTTCCATGTTTATTCAGATGACTGTGTAGATATTTCCATGTTTTTACAGATGGCAGTGTAGATATTTCAATGTTTATAGAGATGGTGCTGTAGATATTTCCATGTTTATACAGATAACGGTGGAGATATTTCCATGTTTATACAGACAGCAGTTGTGATATTTCCATGTTTATACACATAGCGGTGTACATATTTCCATGTATATAGAGACAGCGGAGTAGGTATTTCCATGTTTATACAGATAGCGGTGCAGATATTTCCAGGTTTATAAAGATGCCTATGCAGATATTTCCATATTTATACAGAGGGCTGTGTAGATATTTCTAAGTTTATACAGACGGCAGTGTAGATATTTCCATGTTCCTACACGTGACTGTGTAGGTATTTCCATGTTTATACAGATGGCTTTGTAGATATTTCCATGTTTATAGAGATAGCAGTGCAGATATTTCCATGTTGATACCGATAGCGGTGTATATATTTCCATGTTTATACAGATCGTGGTGTAGATATTTCCATGTTTATACAGATACCGGTGTAGATATTTCCATGTTTATACAAACCGCAGTGTAGATATTTCCATGTTTATAGAGATAGCGGTGTGGATATTTCCATGTTTATACAGTTAGGGGTGTAGATATTTCCATGTTTATAGAGATGGCGGTGAAGATATTTCCATGTTTATACAGATCACAGTGTAGATATTTCCTTGTTTATACAAATAGTGGTGTAGTTATTTCCATGTTTATACAGATAGCGGTGTAGATATTTCCATGTATATACAGATGGCTGTGTAGATATTTCCATGTTTATACAGATGGCTTTGTAGATATTTCCATGTTTATACAGATGACTTCGTAGGTATCTCCATGTTTATACAGATGGCGGTGTAGATATTTCCATGTTTATAGAGATAGCTGTGTAGATATTTCCATGTTTATACAGATAGCGGTGTAGATATTTCCATGTTTATACAGATCGCGGTGTAGATATTTCCATGTTTATACAGATAGCGGTGTAGATATTTCCATATTTTTACAGATGTTGGTGTAGATATTTCCATGTTTACACAGATTGCGGTGTAGTTATTTCCATCTTTCTACAGATGGCATTGTAGATATTTCCATGTTTATACAGATGGCTTTGTAGATATTTCCATGTTTATACAGATGACTGTATAGGTATTTCCATGTTTTTACAGATGGCAGTGCAGATATTTCCATGTTTATAGAGATAGCAGTGTAGATATTTCCATGTTTGTACAGATGGCGATGTTGATATTTCCATCTATACACAGATGGCCGTGTAGATATTTCCATGTTTATACAGATGGCGGCGTAGATATTTCCATGGACGTGCAGATGGCGGTGTAGATATTTCCATGTTTATACAGATAGCGGTGTAGATATTTCTATGTTTACACAGATGGTGTTGTAGATATTTCCGTGTTTATACACATGGCGGAGTAGATACTTCCATCTTTATGGAGATGGCAGTGTAGATATTTTCATGTTTATAGAGATGGCGGTGTACATATTTCCATATTTATAGTGACAGTGGTGTAGATATATTCATCTTTCTACAGATGGCAGTGTAGATATTTCCATGTTTATACATCTGGCTGTGTAGATATTTCCATATTTATACAGATGTCTGTGTAGATATTTCCATGTGTATACAGATGGTATTGTAGCTATTTCCATGTTTATACATATGGTGGTGTAGATATTTCCATGTTTATTCAGATGACTGTGTAGATATTTCCATGTTTTTACAGATGGCAGTGTAGATATTTCAATGTTTATAGAGATGGTGCTGTAGATATTTCCATGTTTATACAGATAACGGTGGAGATATTTCCATGTTTATACAGACAGCAGTGGTGATATTTCCATGTTTATACACATAGCGGTGTACATATTTCCATGTATATAGAGACAGCGGTGTAGGTATTTCCATGTTTATACAGATAGCGGTGCAGATATTTCCATGTTTATAAAGATGCCTATGCAGATATTTCCATATTTATACAGAGGGCTGTGTAGATATTTCTAAGTTTATACAGATGGCAGTGTAGATATTTCCATGTTTCTACACATGACTGTGTAGGTATTTCCATGTTTATACAGATGGCTTTGTAGATATTTCCATGTGTATAGAGATAGCAGTGCAGATATTTCCATGTTTATACAGATAGCGGTGTATATATTTCCATGTTTATACAGATCGTGGTGTAGATATTTCCATGTTTATACAGATACCGATGTAGATATTTCCATGTTTATACAGACAGCAGTGTAGATATTTCCATGTTTATAGAGATAGCAGTGTGGATATTTCCATGTTTATACAGTTAGGGGTGTAGATATTTCCATGTTTGTAGAGATGGCAGTGAAGATATTTCCATGTTTATAGAGATCACAGTGTAGATATTTCCTTGTTTATACAAATAGCGGTGTAGTTATTTCCATATTTATACAGCTAGCGGTGTAGATATTTCCATGTATATACAGATGACTGTGTAGATATTTCCATGTATATACAGATGGCTTTGTAGATATTTCCATGTTTATACAGATGACTTCGTAGGTATCTCCATGTTTATACAGATGGCGGTGTAGATATTTCCATGTTTATAGAGATAGCTGTGTAGATATTTCCATGTTTATACAGATAGCGGTGTAGATATTTCCATGTTTATACAGATCGTGGTGTAGATATTTCCGTGTTTACTCAGATTGCGGTGTAGTTATTTCCATCTTTCTACAGATGGCATTGTAGATATTTCCATGTTTATACAGATGGCGGTGTAGATATTTCCAAGTTTATATAGATGGTGGTGTAGATATTACCATGTTTATAAAGATAGCGGTGTAGATATTACCATGTTTATACAGATAGCGGTGTAGATATTTCCATGTTTATACAGATCGTATTGAAGATATTTCCATGTTTATACAGATCGTGGTGTAGATATTTCCATGTTTATACAGATCACGGTGTAGATATTTCCATGTTTATACAGAGAGAAGTGTAGATATTTCCATGTTTATACAGATAGCGGTGTAGATATTTCCAAGTTTATACAGCTAGCGGTGTAGATATTTCCATGTTTATAGAGATAGCGGTGTAGGTATTTCCATGTTTATAGACATAGCGGTGTAGATATTTCCATGTTTATATAGATGGCGTTGTAGATATTTCCATGTTTATACCGATAGCGGTGTTGGTGTTTCCATGTTTATACAGATAGCGATGTAGATATTTCCATGTTTATACAGCTCGTGGTGCAGATATTTATATCTTTATACAGATGGCATTGTAGTTATTTCCTTATTCACACAGATGGCGGTGTAGATGTTTCCATGTTTATACACATGGTGGAGTAGTTAGTTCAATGTTCATGGAGATGGCAGTGTAGATATTTTCATGTTTATACAGATGGCGGTGTAGATATTTCCATGTTTATACAGATAGCGGTGTAGATATTCCCATGTTTACACAGATGGTGTTGTAGATATTTCCGTGTTTATACACTTGGCGGAGTAGATACTTCCATCTTTATGGAGATGGCAGTGTAGATATTTTCATGTTTAAAGAGATGGCGGTGTACATATTTCCATATTTATAGAGATAGTGGTGTAGATATATTCATCTTTCTACAGATGGCAGTGTAGATATTTCCATGTTTATACATCTGGCTGTGTAGATATTTCCATATTTATACAGACGTCTGTGTAGATATTTCCATGTGTATACAGATGGTATTGTAGCTATTTCCATGTTTATAAATATGGTGGTGTAGATATTTCCATGTTTATTCAGATGACTGTGTAGATATTTCCATCTTTTTACAGATGGCAGTGTAGATATTTCAATGTTTATAGAGATGGTGCTGTAGATATTTCCATGTTTATACAGATAACGGTGGAGATATTTCCATGTTTATACAGACTGCAGTGGAGATATTTCCATGTTTATACAAATAGCGGTGTGCATATTTCCATGTTTATAGAGACAGCGGTGTAGGTATTTCCATGTTTATACAGATAGCGGTGCAGATATTTCCATGTTTATACAGATGCCTATGCAGATATTTCCATATTTATACAGAGGGCTGTGTAGATATTTCTAAGTTTATACAGACGGCAGTGTAGATATTTCCATGTTCCTACACATGACTGTGTAGGTATTTCCATGTTTATACAGATGTCTTTGTAGATATTTCCATGTTTATAGAGATAGCAGTGCAGATATTTCCATGTTTATACAGATAGCGGTGTATATATTTCCATGTTTATACAGATCGTGTTGTAGATATTTCCATGTTTATACAGATACCGGTGTAGATATTTCCATGTTTATACAGACCGCAGTGTAGATATTTCCATGTTTATAGAGATAGCGGTGTGGATATTTCCATGTTTATACAGATAGGGGGGTAGATACTTCCATGTTTATAGAGATGGCGGTGAAGATATTTCCATGTTTATACAGATCACAGTGTAGATATTTCCTTGTTTATACAAATAGCGGTGTAGATGTTTCCATGTTTATACAGATAGCGGTGTAGATATTTCCATGTATATACAGATGGCTGTGTAGATATTTCCATGTTTATACAGATGGCGGTGTACATATTTCCATGTTCCTACACATGACTGTGTAGGTATTTCCTTGTTTATACAGATGGCTTTGTAGATATTTCCATGTTTATAGAGATAGTGGTGAAGGTATTTCCATGTTTATACAGATAGCGGTGTACATATTTCCATGTTTATACAGACCGCGGTGTAGATATTTCCATGTTTATATAGATAGCGGTGCATATATTTCCATGTTTGTACATATGGCGGTGTTGATATTTCCATCAATACACTGATGACCGTGTAGATATTTCCATGTTTATACAGATGGCGGCACAGATATTTCTGTGTATATGTAGATGGCGGTGTAGATATTTCCATGTTTATACAGATAGCGGTGTAGTTATTTCCATGTTTATATAGATAGCGGTGTAGATATTTCCACGTTTATACAGATGGCGGTGTAGATATTTCCACGATTATACAGATGGCGGTGTAGATATTTCGATGTTTATAGAGATAGCGGTGGAGGTATTTCCATGTTTATACAGATAGCGGTGTAGATATTTCCATGTTTATACTGATCGTGGTGTGGATATTTCCATGTTTATAGAGATGCCAGTGTAGATATTTCCATGTTCATAGAGATAGCGGTGTTGATTTTTCCATGTTTATAGAGATAGGGGTGTGGATATTTCCATGTTTATACAGATAGGGGTGTAGATATTTCCATGTTTATAGAGATAGCGGTCTAGATATTTCCATGTTTATACAGATCACGGTGTAGATATTTCCATGTTTATACAGATCGCAGTGTAGATATTTCCATGTTTATACAGATAGCGGTGTAGATATTTCCATGTTTATACAGATGGCCGTGTAGATGTTTCCATGTTTATAGAGATGGCATTGTAGATATTTCCATGTTTATAGAGATAGCGGTGTACATATGTCCATGTTCATAGTGATAGCAGTGAGGATATTTCCATGTTTATACAGATAGCAGTGCAAATATTTCCACTGTTATAGAGATAGCGGTTTAGATATTTCATATTTATACAGATAGCGGTGTAGATATTTCCATGTTTATACAGATTGTGGTGTAGATATTTCCATGTTTATACAGATAGCGTTGTAGATATTCCCACGTTTATACAGATGGCGGTGTAGATTATTCCATCTGTCTACAAATGGCAGTGTAGTTATTTCCATGTTTATAGAGATGGCGGTGTAGATATTTCCATGTTTATATAGATGGCAATGTAGATATTTTCTTGTTTATGTAGATGGCGTTGTAGATACCTCCATGTGTAAAGAGATGGCGGTGTGTATATTTCCATGTTGATGGAGATAGCGGTGTAGGTATTTCCATGTTTATAGAGATAGCGGTGTAGTTATTTCCATGTTTATAGAGATAGCGGTGTAGATATTTCCATGTTTCTACAGATGACTGTGTAGATATTTCCATGTTTGTACAGATGGCAGTGTACATATTTCCATGTTTATAGAGATAGCGGTGTAGATTTTTTCATGTTTATACAGATTGCGGTGGAGATATGTCCATGTTTATACAGATAGCAATGGAGATATTTCCACGTTAATACACATAGCGGTGTAGATATTTCCATGTTTATACAGATAGCGGTGTAGATATTTCCATGTTTATACAGATGGCTGTGCCGATATTTCCATGTTTATGCAGAGTTCTCTGTAGATATTTCCATGTTTATATAGATGACAGTGTAGATATTTCCAGGTATATACAGATGGCTGTGTAGATATTTCCATGTTAATACAGATGGCGGTGTAGATGTTTCCATGTTTATAGAGATAGCGGTGTAGATATTTCCATGTTCATAGAGATAGCAATTTAAGTATTTCCATCTTTATACAGATAGTGGTGTAGACATTTCCATGTTTATACAGATGGCGGTGTAGATACAGCCATGTTTCTGAAGATGGCAGTGTAGATATTTTCATGTTTACATAGATGGCGGTATAGATATTTCCATGTTTACAAAAATTGTAGTGTAGATATTTCCATGTTTTTAGTGCAAGTGGTGTAGGTAATTCCATGTTTATAGAGATAGCGGTGTAGACATTTCCATATTTATACAGGTAGCGGTGTAGGTATTTCCATGTTTATAGAGATGACGGTGTAGATATTACCAAGTTTCTAAAGATGGCGGTGTAGATATTTCCTTGTTTATACAGATCGCGGTTTAGATATTTCCATGTTTATACAGATAGCGGTGTAGATATTTCCATGTTTATACAGATAGCGGTGTAGATATTTCCATGTTTATACAGATAGTGGTGGAGATATTTCCCTGTTTATACAGATATCGATGTAGATATTTCCATGTTTACACAGATAGCGGTGTACATATTTCCATGTTTATAGAGATAGCGGTGTAGATATTTCCATGTTTATACAGATGGCTCTGTAGATATTTACATGTGTATACAGATGGCAGTGTATATATTTCCATGTTTATACATATAGCGGTGTAGATATTTCCATGTTTAGAGATATAACGGTAAAGATATTTCCATCTTTGCTCGGATTGCGGTGTAGACATTGCAAACTTTACACAGATAGCGGTGTAGATATTTCCAAGTTTACACAGATACCTGTGTCGATATTTCCATGTTTAAAGAGATATCATTGTAGATATTTCCATGTTTATACAGATAGCGGTGTAGTTATTTACATGTTGATACAGATAGCGGTGTAGAGATTTTCAGGGTTATGCAGATAGTGGTGTAGATATTTCCACTTTTTACAGATAGCTGTGTAGATATTTCCCTGTTTACACAGATAGCGTTGTAAACATTTCCATGTTTACACAGATAGTGTTGTAGATATTTCCATGCTTACACAGATTGCGGTGTAGATATTTCCAAGTTTACACAGATAGCTGTCTAGATATTTCCATGTTTACACAGATAGCGTTGTAGATATTTCATTGTTTATAGAGATAGCGGTGTATGTATTTCCATGTTTTTAAAGATACCGGTGTAGTTATTTCCGTGTTTATAAAGATAGCGATGGAGATATTTCCATGTTTATACAGACAGCGGTGTAAAAATTTCCATGTTTATACAGATAGCGGTGTAGTTATTTCCATGTTTTTACAGATAGCGGTGTAGATATTTCCATGTTTATAGAGACTGCAGTGTAGATATTTCCATCTTTGCACAGATTGCTGTGTAGATATTTCCATGTTTATACAGATTGCGGTGTAGTTATTTCCATGTTGATATAGATAGCGGTGTAGATATTTCCATGTATATGCAGGTAGCGGTGTAGAAATTCCCATGTTTATACAGATCGCTTTGTAGATATTTCCATCTTTCTACAGATGTCAGTGTAGATATTTCCAAGTTTATACAGATGTCTGTTTATATATTTCCATGTTTATGCAGATGGCGGTGTAGATATCTCCAAGTTTATAGAGATGGCGGTGTAGATATTTCTATGTTTATAGAGATTGCGGTGTAAATATTTCCATGTTTATAGAGATGGTGGTGTGAGTATTTTCATGTTTATAGAGATAGCGGTGTAGATATTTCCATGTATATACAGATAGCGGTGTTCCTACTTCCATGTTTATACAGATAGCGGTGTAGATATTTCCATGTTTATACTGATCGCGGTGTAGATATTTCCATCTTTATACAGCTGGGAGTGGAGATATTTCCATGTTTATACAGATAGCGGTGTAGATATTTCCATGTCTATAGAGATATCGGTGTAGGTATTTCCATATTTATACAGATTGCGGTATAGATATTTCCATCTTTCTACAGATGGCGGTGTAGATATTTCCATGTTTATACAGATAGAAGTGAAGATATTTCCATGTTTATACAGATAGTGGTGTAGTTATTTGCAAGTTTACACAGATGACGGTGTAGATACATCCACGTTTCTGAAGATGGCGGTGTAGATATTTTCATGTTTATAGAGATGGCAGTGTAGATATTTTCATGTATATAGAGATTGCAGTGTAGATATTTCCATGTTTATAGAGAAATTGGTGTAAGTATTTCCATGTTTATAGAGATTGCGGTGTAGATATTTCCATGTTTCTACAGATCGCGTTGTAGATATTTCCTTGTTTATACAGATATCGGTGTAGATATTTCCATGTTTACACAGTTTGAGGTGTAGATATTTCCATCTTTCTACAGATGGCATTGTAGATATTTCCATGTTTATACAGATGGCGGCGTAGATATTTCCATGGACCTGCAGATGGCGGTGTAGATATTTCCATGTTTATATAGATGGTGGTGTAGATATTACCATGTTTATACAGATAGCGGTGTAGATATTTCCATGTTTATACAGACCGCGGTGAAGATATTTCCATGTTTATACAGATCGCGGTGTAGATATTTCCATGTTTATACAGATCGCGGTGTAGATGTTTCCATGTTTATACAGATAGCGGTGTAGATATTTCCATGTTTATATTGATCGCGGTGTAGATATTTCCATGTTTATACAGATCGCGGTGTAGATATTTCCATGTTTATAGACATCGCGGTGAAGATATTTCCATGTTAATATAGATGGCGTTGTAGATATTTCCATGTTTATACTGATAGCGGTGTTGGTATTTCCACGTTTATACAGAGAGCGATGTAGATATATCCATGTTTATACAGCTCGCGGTGCAGATATTTATATCTTTATACAGATGGCATTGTAGATATTTCCTTATTCACACAGATGGCGGTGTAGATGTTTCCATGTTTATACAGATTGCGGAGTAGTTAGTTCCATGTTTATGGAGATGGCAGTGTAGATATTTTCATGTTTATAGTGATGGCGGTGTAGATATTTCCATGTTTTTAGAGATAGCAGTGTAGATATTTACATGTTTATACAGATGTTTGTGTCGATATTTCCATGTGTATACAGATGGCATTGTAGGTATTTCCATGTTTATACAGATGACTGTATAGGTATTTCCATATTTTACAGATGGCAGTGCAGATATTTCCATGTTTATAGAGATAGCGTTGTAGATATTTCCATGTTTGTACAGATGGCGTTGTTGATATTTCCATCTATACACAGATGGCCGTGTAGATATTTCCATGTTTATACAGATGGCGGCGTAGATATTTCCAGGGACATGCAGATGGCCGTGTAGGTATTTCCATGTTTATACACATAGCGGTGTAGATATTTCCATGTTTACACAGATGGTGGTGTAGATATTTCCGTGTTTATACACATGGCGGAGTAGATACTTCCATCTTTATGGAGATGGCAGTGTAGATATTTTCATGTTTATAGAGATGGCGGTGTAGATATTTCCATATTTAAAGAGATAGCGGTGTAGATATTTCCATCTTTCTACAGATGGCAGTGTAGATATTTCCATATTTATGCAGATGTCTGTGTAGATATTTCCATGTGTATACAGATGGTAATGAAGGTAATTCCATGTTTATACAGACGGTGGTGTAGATATTTCCATGTTTATTCAGATGACTGTGTAGATATTTCCATATTTTTACAGATGGCAGTGTAGATATTTCAATGATTATAGAGAAGGCGCTGTAGATATTTCCATGCTTATAGAGATCTCGGTGTAGATATTTCCATGTTTATACAGATAGCGGTGTAGAGATTTCCATGTTTTTACAGATATTGGTGTAGATATTTCCATGTTTACACAGATTGCTGTGTAGATATTTCCATCTTTCTACAGGTGGCATTGTAGATATTTCCATGTTTATACAGATGGCGGTGTAGATATTTCCATGTTTATATAGATGTTGCTGTAGATATTACCGTGTTTATACAGATAGCGGTGTAGATATTTCCATGTTTATACAGATCGCGGTGAAGTTATTTCCACGTTTATACAGATAGCGATGTAGATATTTCCATGTTTATACAGCTCGCAGTGCAGATATTTATATCTTTATACAGATGGCATTGTAGATAATTCCTTTTTCACACAGATGGCGTTGTAGATGTTTCCATGTTTATAGAGATGGCGGAGTAGTTAGTTCCATGTTTATGTAGATGGCAGTGTAGATATTTTCATGTTTATAGAGATGGCGGTGTAGATATTTCCATGTTTATAGAGATAGCAGTGTAGATATTTACATGTTCATACAGATGGCTGTGTAAATATTTCCATGTGTATACAGATGGCATTGTAGATATTTCCATGTTTATACAGATGACTGTAGGTATTTCCATGTTTTTACAGATGGCAGTGTAGATATTTCCATGTTTATTGAGATAGCGGTGTAGATATTTCCTTGTTTGTACAGATGGTGGCGCAGATATTTCCAAGGATATGTAGATGGCGGTGTAGATATTTCCGTGTTTATATAGATAGCGGTGTAGTTATTTCCATGTTTATATGGATAGCGGAGTAAATATTTCCATGTATGTACACATGGGTGTGTAGATATTTCCATGTTTATACAGATGGCGGTGTAGATATTTCCATGTTTATACAGATAACTTTGAAAGTATTTCCATGTTTATACAGATGGCGGTGTAGATATTTCGATGAATATAGAGATAGCAGTGGAGGTATCTCCATGTTTATACAGATAGCGGTGTAGATATTTCCATGTTTATACTGATCGTGGTGTAGATATTTCCATTTTTATAGAGATGGCGGTGTAGATATTTCCATGTTCATAGAGATAGCGGTGTTGATTTTTCCATGTTTATAGAGATTGCGGTGTGGATATTTCCATGTTTATACAGATAAGGGTGTAGATATTTCCATGTTTATAGAGATGGCAGTGTAGATATTTCCATGTTTATACAGATCACGGTGTAGATATTTCCTTGTTTATACAAAAAGCGGTGTAGTTATTTCCATGTTTATACAGATAGCGGTGTAGATTTTTCCATATTTATACAGATGGCTTTGCAGCTATTTCCATCTTTATACAGATGACTTTGTAGGTATTAACATGTTTATACAGATGGCGGTGTAGATATTTCCATTTTTATGGAGATATCTGTGTACATATTTCCATGTTTATGCAGATAGCGGTTTAGATATTTCCATGTTTATACAGATCGCGGTGTAGATATTTCCATGTTTATACAGAGTGCGGTGTAGATATTTCCATGTTTTTACAGATATCGGTGTAGATATTTCCATGTTTACACAGATTCCGGTGTAGATATTTCCATCTTTCTACGGATGGCATTGTAGATTTTTCCATGTTTATACAGATGGCGGTGTAGATATTTCCATGTTTATATAGATGGTGGTTTAGGTATTTCCATGTTATACAGATAGCGGTGTAGATATTTCCATGTTTATAGAGATAGCGGTGTAGGTATTTCCATGTTTATAGACCTAGCGGTGTAGATATTTCCATGTTTATATAGATGGTGGTGTAGGTATTTCCATGTTTATACAGATAGCGATGTAGATATTTCCATGTTTATACAGCTCGCGGTGCAGATATTTATATCTTTATACAGATGGCATTGTAGATATTTCCTTATTCACACAGATGGTGGTGTAGATGTTTCCATGTTTATTGAGATGGCGGTGTAGATATTTCCATGTTTATAGAGATAGCAGTGTAGATATTTACATGTTTATACAGATGGCTGTGTAGATATTTCCATGTGTATGCAGATGGCATTGTAGATATTTCCATGTTCATAAAGATGACTGTATACGTATTTCCATGTTTTTACAGATCGCAGTGCAGATATTTCCATGTTTATAGAGATAGCGATGTAGATATTTCCATGTTTGTACAGATGGCGTTGTTGATATTTCCATGTACACTCAGATGTCCGTGTAGATATTTCCATGTTTATACAGATGGCGGCGTAGATATTTCCAAGGACATGCAGATGGCGGTGTAGATATTTCCATGTTTATACAGATAGCGGTGTAGATATTTCCATGTTTACACAGATGGTGGTGTAGATATTTCCGTGTTTATACACATGGCGGAGTAGATACTTCCATCTTTATGGAGATGGCAGTGTAGATATTTTCATGTTTATAGAGATGGCGGTGTAGATATTTCCATATTTATAGAGATAGCGGTGTAGATATTTCCATCTTTCTACAGATGGCAGTGTAGATATTTCCATGTTTATACTGATGACCGTGTGGATATTTCCATATTTATACAGATGTCTGTGTAGATATTTCCATTTGTATACAGATGGTGTTGTAGGTATTTCCATGTTTATACAGATGGTGGTGTAGATATGTCCATGTTTATTCAGATGACTGTGTAGATATTTCCATGTTTTTACAGAGGGCAGTGTAGATATTTCAATGTTTATAGAGATGGCGCTTTAGATATTTCCATGTTTAAACAGATAACGGTGGAGATATTTCCATGTTTATACACATACCGGTGTACATATTTCCATGTTTATACAGACAGCGGTGTAGGTATTTCCATGTTTATACAGATTGAGGTGCAGATATTTCCATGTTTACTCAGATGCCTATGCAGATATTTCCATATTTATACTGAGCGCTGTGTAGGTATTTCTATGTTTATACAGATGGCGGTGTAGATATTTCCATGTTCCTACATATGACTGTGTAGGTATTTCCATGTTTATACAGAAGGCTTTGTAGATATTTCCATGTTTATAGAGATTGCGGTGCAGATATTTCCATGTTTATACAGATACCGCTGTATATATTTCCATGTTTATACAGACCGCAGTGTAGAAAATTCCATGTTTATAGAGATAGCAGTGTAGATATTTTCATGTTTTTACAGATGGCGGTGTTCATGTTTCCATCTATACACAGATTGCCGTGTAGTTATTTCCATGTGTATACAGATGGCATTGTAGATATTTCCATGTTTATAGAGATAGCGGTGTAGATATTTCCATATTTATACAGATAACCGTGTAGAAATTTCCATCTTTATACAGATAGCGGTGCAAAGATTTCCATGTTTATACAGATCACTGTGTAGATATTTCCATGTTTATAGAGATAGCCCTGTAGATATTTCCATGTTTATACAGATAGTGGTGTAGATATTTCCATGTTTATACAGACCGCGGTGTAGATATTTCCATGGTTATACAGATAGCGGTGCAGATATTTCCATGTTTGTACAGATGGCGGTGTTTATATTTCCATCTCTACACAGATGACCGTGTAGATATTTCCATGTTTATACAGATGGCGGCGCAGATATTTCCATGGATATGTAGATGGCGGTGTAGATATTTCCATGTTTATACAGATAGCGGTGTAGTTACTTCCATGTCTATATAGATAGCGGTGTAGATATTTCCATGTATATACACATGGCTGTGTAGATATTTCCATTTTAATACAGATGGCGGTGTAGATATTTGCATGTTTATACAGATAACTTTGTAAGTATTTCCATGTTTATACAGATGGCTGTGTAGATATTTCGATGTTTATACTGATCGTGGTGTAGATATTTCCATGTTTATAGAGATGGCGGTGCAGATATTTACATGTTCATAGAGATAGCGGTGTTGATTTTTCCATGTTTATATAGATCGCGGTGTGGATATTTCCATGTTTATACAGATAGGGGTGTAGATATTTCCATGTTTATAGAGATGGCGGTGTAGATATTTCCATGTTTATACAGATCACGGTGTAGATATTTGCTTGTTTATAAAAATAGCCGTATAGTTATTTCCATGTTTATACAGATAGCGGTGTAGATATTTCCATGTTTATGCAGATGGCTGTGTAGATATTTCCATGTTTATATAGATGGCTTTGTAGATATTTCCATGTTTATACAGATGACTTTTTAGTTATTTCCATGTTTATACAGATGGCTGTGTAGATATTTCCACGTTTATAGAGATAGCTGTGTAGATATTTCCATGTTTATACAGATAGCTGTGTAGATATTTCCATGTCTATACAGATCGCGGTGTAGATATTTCCATGTTTATACAGATCGCGGTGTAGATATTTCCATGTTTATATAGATAGCGGTGTAGATATTTCCATGTTTTTACAGATATCGGTGTAGATATTTCCATGTTTACACAGATTGCCGTGTAGATATTTCCATCTTTCTACAGATGGCATTGTAGATATTTCCATGTTTATATAGATGGCGGTGTAGATATTTCCGTGTTTATATAGATGGTGGTGTAGATATTACCATGTTTATACAGATAGCGGTGTAGATATTTCCATGTATATAGAGATCGTGGTGAAGATATTTCCATGTTTTGTACAGATAGCGGTGTTGTTATTTCCATGTTTATATAGATAGCGGTGTAGATATTTCCATGTTTATACAGATAGGGGTGTAGATATTTCCATGTTTATAGAGATGGTGGTGTAGATATTTCCATGTTTATACAGATCACGGTGTAGATATTTCCTTGTTTATACAAATAGCGTTGTAGTTATTTCCATGTTTATAGAGATGGCGGTGTAGATATTTCCATGTATATACAGATGGCTGTGTAGATATTTCCATGTTTATACAGATGGCTGTGTAGATATTTCCATGTTTATTCAGATGACTTTGTAGGTATTTCCACGTTTATACAGATGGCGGTGTAAATATTTCCATGTTTATACAGAGAGCTGTGTAGATATTTCCATGTTTATACAGATAGCGGTGTAGATATTTCCATGTTTATACAGATCACGGTGTAGATATTTCCATGTTTATTCAGATCGTGGTGTAGATATTTCCATGTTTATACAGATAGCGGTGTAGATATTTCCATGTTTTTGGAGATATCGGTGCAGATATTTCCATGTTTACACAGATTGCGGTGTAGATATTTCCATCTTTCTACAGATGGCACTGTTGATATTTCCATGTTTATAAAGATGGCGGTGTAGATATTTCCATGTTTATACAGATGGTGGTGTAGATATTACCATGTTTATACAGGTAGCGGTGTAGACATTTCCATGTTTATACAGATTGTGGTGAAGATATTTCCATGTTTATACAGATCACGGTGTAGATATTTCCATGTTTATACAGATCACGGTGTAGTTATTTCCATGTTTATACAGATGGCGGTGTAGATATTTCCATGTTTATACAGATAGCGTTGTAGATATTTCGATGTTTATAGAGATAGCGGTGTAAGTGTTTCCATGTTTATAGACATAGCAGTGTAGATATTTCCATGTTTATATAGATGGCGTTGTAGATATTTCCATGTTTATACCAATAGCGGTGTTGGTATTTCCACGTTTATACAGATATCTATGTAGATTTTACATGTTTATACAGATCACGGTGCAGATATTTATATCTGTATACAGATGGCATTGTAGACATTTCCTTATTCACACAGATGGCGGTGTAGATGTTTCCATGTTTACACAGATGGCGGAGTAGTTAGTTCCTTGTTTATGGAGATGGCAGTGTAGATATTTTCATGTTTATAGAGATGGCGGTGTAGATATTTCCATGTTTATAGAGATAGCAGTGTAGATGTTTACATGTTCATACAGATGGCTGTGTAGATATTTCCATGTGTATACAGATGGCATTGTAGATATTTCCATCTTTATACAGATGACTGTATAGTTATTTCCATGTTTTTACAAATGGCAGTGCAGATATTTCCATGTTTATTGAGATAGCGGTGTAGATATTTCCTTGTTTGTACAGATGGTGGCGCAGATATTTCCAAGTATATGTAGATGGCGGTGTAGATATTTCCATGTTTATACAGATAGCGGTGTAGTTATTTCCATGTTTATATGGATAGCGGTGTAAATATTTCCATGTATGTAAACATGGGTGTGTAGATATTTCCATGTTTATACAGATGGCGGTGTAGATATTTCCATGTTTATACAGATAACTTTGAAAGTATTTCCATGTTTATACAGATGGCGGTGTAGATATTTCGATGAATATAGAGATAGCAGTGGAGATATCTCCATGTTTATACAGATAGCGGTGTAGATATTTCCATGTTTATACTGATCGTGGTGTAGATATTTCCATTGTTATAGAGATGGCGGTGTAGATATTTCCATGTTCATAGAGATAGCGGTGTTGATTTTTACATGTTTATAGAGATAGCGGTGTGGATATTTCCATGTTTATACAGATAAGGGTGTAGATATTTCCATGTTTATAGAGATGGCAGTGTAGATATTACCATGTTTATACAGATCACGGTGTAGATATTTCCTTGTTTATACAAATAGCGGTGTAGTTATTTCCATGTTTATACAGATAGCGGTGTAGATTTTTCCATATTTATACAGATGGCTTTCCAGCTATTTCCATCTTTATACAAATGACTTTGTAGGTATTGACATGTTTATACTGATGGCGGTGTAGATATTTCCATTTTTATGGAGATAGCTGTGTAGATATTTCCATGTTTATGCAGATAGCGGTTTAGATATTTCCATGTTTATACAGATCGCGGTGTAGATATTTCCATGTTTATACAGAGTGCGGTGTAGATATTTCCATGTTTTTACAGATATCGGTGTAGATATTTCCATGTTTACACAGATTCCGGTGTAGATATTTCCATCTTTCTACAGATGGCATTGTAGATTTTTCCATGTTTATACAGATGGCGGTGTAGATATTTCCATGTTTATATAGATGGTGGTGTAGATATTTCCATGTTTATACAGATAGCGGTGTAGATATTTCCATGTTTATAGAGATAGCGGTGTAGGTATTTCCATGTTTATAGACCTAGCGGTGTAGATATTTCCATGTTTATATAGATGGTGGTGTAGGTATTTCCATGTTTATACAGATATCGGTGTAGATATTTCCATGTTTACACAGATTCCGGTGTAGATATTTCCATGTTTATACAGATGGCGGCACAGATATTTCCATGGATATGTAGATGGCGGTGTAGATATTTCCATGTTTATACAGATAGCGGTGTAGTTACTTCCATGTTTATATAGATAGCGGTGTAGATATTTCCATGTATATACACATGGCTTTGTAGATATTTCCATGTTTATACAGATGGCGGTGTAGATATTTGCATGTTTATACAGATAACTTCGTAAGTATTTCCATGTTTATACAGATGGCTGTGTAGATATTTCGATGTTTATACTGATCGTGGTGTAGATATTTCCATGTTTATAGAGATGGCGGTGTAGATATTTCCATGTTCATAGAGATAGCGGTGTTGATTTTTCCATGTTTATAGTGATAGCAGTGTGGATATTTCCATGTTTATACAGATAGGGGTGTAGATATTTCCATGTTTATAGAGATGGCGGGGTAGATATTTCCATGTTTATACAGATCACGGTGTAGATACTTCCTTGTTTATACAAATAGCGGTGTAGTTATTTCCATGTTTATACAGATAGCGGTGTAGATATTTCCATGTATATACAGATGGCTGTGTAGATAATTCCATGTTTATACAGATGGCTGTGTAGATATGTCCATGTTTATACAGATGACCTTGTAGGTATTTCCATGTTTATACAGATGACTGTGTAGATATTTCCATGTTTATAGAGATATCTCTGTAGATATTTCCATGTTTATACAGATAGCGGTGTAGATATTTCCATGTTTTTACAGATAGCGGTGTAGATATTTCCATGTTTACACAGATTGCGGTGTAGATATTTCCATCTTTCTACAGATGGCATTGTAGATATTTCCATGTTTATACAGATGGCGTTGTAGATATTTCCATGTTTATATAGATGGTGGTGTAGATGTTACCATGTTTATACAGGTAGCGGTGTAGATATTTCCATGTTTATACAGATTGTGGTGAAGATATTTCTATGTTTATACAGATCGCGGAGTAGATATTTCCATGTTTATACAGATCGCGGTGTAGATATTTCCATGTTTATACAGATAGCGGTGTAGTTATTTCCATGTTTATACAGATAGCGGTGTAGATATTTCCATATTTATACAGATAACGGTTTAGAAATTTACATGTTTATACAGATAGCGGGGTAAATATTTCCATGTTTATACAGATGGCGGCGCAGATATTTCCATGGATATGCAGATGGTGGTGTAGATATTTCCATGTTTATACAGATAGCGGTGAAGATATTTCCATGTTTATATAGATAGCGGTGTAGATATTCCCATATATATACACATGGCTGTGTAGATATTTCCATGTTCATACAGATGGCGGTGTAGATATTTCCATGTTTATACAGATAACTTTGTAAGTATTTCCATGTTTATACAGATGGCGGTGTAGATATTTCCATGTTTATACAGTTAACTTTGTACGTATTTCCATGTTTATACAGATGGCGGTGTGCATATTTCGATGATTATAGAGATAGCATTGGAGATATTTCCATGTTTATACAGATAGCATTGTAGACGTTTCCATGTTAATACTGACCGTGGTGTAGATATTTCCATGTTTATAGAGATGGCGGCGTAGATATTTCCATGTTTACACAGATGACTGTATAGGTATTTCCATGTTTATACAGATGGCGGTGTAGATATTTCCATGTTTATAGAGACAGCTGTGTAGATATTTCCATGTTTGTACAGATGGCGGTGTTGATATTTCCATCTATACACAGATGGCCGTGTAGATATTTCCATGTTTATACAGATGGCGGCATAGATATTTCCATGGACATGCAGATGGCGGTGTAGATATTTCCATGTTTATACAGATAGCGGTGTAGATATTTCCATGTTTACACAGATGGTGGTGTAGATATTTCCATGTTTATACACATGGCGGAGTAGATACTTCCATCTTTATGGTGATGGCAGTGTAGATATTTTCATCTTTATAGAGATGGCGGTGTAGATATTTCCATATTTATAGAGATAGCGGTGTAGATATTTCCATCTTTCTACAGATGGCAGTGTAGATATTTCCATGTTTATACGGATGGCCGTGTAGATATTTCCATATTTATACAGATGTCTGTGTAGATATTTCCATGTGTATACAGGTGGTATTGTAGGTATTTCCATGTTTATACAGATGGTGGTGTAGATATTTCCATGCTTATACAGTTGGCGGTGTTGATATTTCCATGTTTTTACAGATGTCAGTGTAGGTATTTCAATGTTTATAGAGATGGCGCTGTAGATATTTCCATGTTTATACAGATAACGGTGGAGATATTTCCATGTTTATACAGAGAGCAGTGGAGATATTTCCATGTTTATACACATAGCGGTGTACATATTTCCATGAATATAGAGACAGCGGTGTAGGTATTTCCATGTTTATACAGATGGCGGTGTAGATATTTCCATGTTTATAGAGATAGCTGTGTAGATACTTCCATGTTTATACAGATAGCGGTGTAGATATTTCCATGTTTATACAGATGGCCGGGTAGTTATTTCCATATTTATACTGATGTCTGTGTTGATATTTCCATGTGTATACAGATGGTATTGTAGGTATTTCCATGTTTATACAGATGGAGGTGTAGATAATTCCATGCTTATACAGTTGACGGTGTAGATATTTCCATGTTTTTACAGATGGCAGTGTAGATATTTCAATGTTTATAGAGATGGCTCTGTAGATATTTCCATGTTTATACAGATAACTGTGGAGATATTTCCATGTTTATACAGAGAGCAGTGGAGATATTTCCATGTTTATACACATAGCGGTGTACATATTTCCATGTTTATAGAGACAGCGGTGAATGTATTTTCATGTTTATACAGATAGCGGTGCAGATATTTCCATGTTTACACAGATGCCTATGCACATATTTCCATATTTATACAGAGGGCTTTGTAGATATTTCTATGTTTATACAGATGGCAGTGTAGATATTTAAATATTCCTACACATGACTGTGTAGGTATTTCCATGTTTATACAGATGTCTTTGTAGGTATTTCGATGTTTATAGAGATAGCGGTGTAGATATTTCCATGTATACAGAATGTGGTGAAGATATTTCCATATTTATACGGATCGCGGTGTAGATATTTCCATGTTTATACAGATCACGGTGTAGATATTTCCATGTTTATACTGATAGCGGTGTAGATATTTCCATGTTTATACAGATAGCGGTGTAGATATTTCCATATTTATAGAGATAACGGTGTAGAAATTTCCACGTTTATACAGATAGCGGTGTAAATATTTCCAGGTTTATACAGATCACAGTGTAGATAATTCCATGTTTATAGAGATAGCGGTGTAGATATTTCCATGTTTGTACAGACCGCGGTGTAGATATTTCCATAGTTATACAGGTAGTGGTGGAGATATTTCCATGTTTGTACAGATGGCGGTGTTGATATTTACATCTATACACAGATGACCGTGTAGATATTTCCATGTTTATACAGATAGCGGTGTAGATATTTCCATGTTTATAGAGATAGCAGTGTAGATATTTACATGTTTATATAGATGGCATTGTAGATATTTCCATGTTTATACAGATGACTGTAAAGGTATTTCCATGTTTTTACAGATGGCAGTGCAGATATTTCCATGTTTATAGAGATAGCGGTGAAGATATTTATATGTTTGTACAGATGGAGGTGTTGATATTTCCATCTATACACAGATGGCCGTGTAGATATTTCCATGTTTATACAGATGGTGGCGTAGATATTTCCATGGACATGCACATGGCGGTGTAGATATTTCCATGTTTATACAGATAGCGGTGTAGATATTTCCATGTTTTCACAGATGGTGGTGTAGATATTTCCGTGTTTATACACATAGCGGAGTAGATACTTCCATCTTCATGGAGATGGCAGTGTAGATATTTTCATGTTTATAGAGTTGGCGGTGTAGATATTTCCATATTTATAGAGATAGCGGTGTAGATATTTCCATCTTTCTAAAGATGGCAGTGTAGATATTTCCATGTTTATAGAGATGGCGGTGTAGATATTTCCATATTTATAGAGATGTCTGTGTAGATATTTCCATGTGTATACAGATGGTATTCTAGGTATTTCCATGTTTATACAGATGGCTGTGTAGATATTTCCATGTGTATACAGATGGTATTGTAGGTATTTCCATGTTTATACAGATGGTGGTGAAGATATTTCCTTGTTTATTCAGATGACTGTGTAGATATTTCCATGTTTTTACAGATGGCAGTGTAGAGATTTCAACGTTTATAGAGATGGCGCTGTAGATATTTCCATGTTTATACAGATAACGGTGGAGATATTTCCATGTTTATACAGAGAGCAGTGGAGATATTTCCATGTTTATACACATAGCGGTGTACATATTTCCATGATTATAGAGACAGCGGTGTAGGTATTTCCATGTTTATACAGATAACGGTGCAGATATTTCCATGTTTACACAGATGCCAATGCAGATATTTCCATATTTATGCAGTGTTTTTTAGATATTTCTATGTTTCTACAGATGGCAGTGTAGATATTTAAATATTCCTACACATGACTGTGAATGTATTTCCATGTTTATACAGATGTCTTTGTAGATATTTCCATGTTTATACAGATAGCGGTGGAGATATTTCCATGTTTACACAGATAGCGGTGTGTATATTTCCATGTTTACACAGATCATGGTGTAGATATTTCCATGTTTATACAGATACCGGTGTAGAAATTTCCATGTTTATACAGACCGCAGTGTAGATATTTCCATGTTTATAGAGATAGAAGTGTAGATATTTCCATGTTTGTACAGATGGCGGTGTTGATGTTTCCATCTATACACAGATTTCCGTGTAAGTATTTCCATGTGTATTCAGATGGCATTGAAGATATCTCCATGTTTATACAGATGGTTGTGTAGATATTTCCATGTTTACACAGATGACTGTATAGGTATTTCCATGTTTATACTGATGGCGGTGTAGATATTTCCATGTTTATAGAGATAGCTGTGTAGATATTTCCATGTTTGTACAGATAGCGGTGTAGATATTTCCATGTTTATACAGATCGCGGTGTAGATATTTCCATGTTTATACAGATCGCGGTGTAGATATTTCCATGTTTATACAGATAGCGGTGTAGATATTTCCATGTGTTTACAGATAGCAGTGTAGATAGTTCCATGTTTACACAGATTGCGGTGTAGATATTTGCATCTTTCTACAGATGGCTTTGTAGATATTTCCATGTTTATACAGATCGCGGTGTAGATATTTCCATGTTTATACAGATAGCGGTGTAGATATTTCCATGTTTATAGAGAAAGCGGTGTAGGTATTTCCATATTTATAGACATAGCGGTGTACATATTTCCAAGTTTAAATAGATGGCGTTGTAGATATTTCCATGTTTATACCGATAGCGGTGTTGGTATTTCCACGTTTATACAGATAGCGATGTAGATATTTCCATGTTTATAGAGCTCGCGGTGCAGATTTTTATATCTTTATACAGATGGCATTGTAGATATTTCCTTGTTCACACAGATGGAAGTGTAGATTTTTCCACGTTTATACAGATGTTGGAGTAGTTAGTTCCATATTTATGGAGATGGCATTGTAGATATTTTCATGTTTATAGAGATAGCAGTGTAGATATTTACATGTTTATACAGATGGCTTTGTAGATATTTCCATGTGTATACAGATGGCATTGTAGATATTTCCATGTTTATACAGATGACTGTAAAGGTATTTCCATGTTTTTACAGATGGCAGTGCAGATATTTCCATGTTTATAGAGATAGTGGTGTAGATATTTCCATGTTTGTACAGATGGCGGTGTTGATATTTCCATCTATACTCAGATGGCCTTGTAGATATTTCCATGTTTATACAGATGGTGGCGTAGATATTTCCATGGACATGCAGATGGCGGAGTAAGTATTTCCATGTTTATACAGATAGCGGTGAGGATATTTCCATGTTTACACAGATGGTGGTGCAGATATTTCCGTGTTTTTACACATGGCGGAGTAGATACTTCCATCTTTATGGAGATGGCAGTGTAGATATTTTCATGTTTATAGAGATTGTGGTGTAGATATTTCCATATTTATAGAGATAGCGGTGTAGATATATCCATCTTTCTACAGATGGCAGTGCAGATATTTCCATGTTTACAGAGATAGTGGTGTAGATATTTCCATGTTGGTACAGATGGCGGTGTTGACATTTCCATCTATACACAGATGAACATGTAGATATTTCCATGTTTATACAGATGGCGGCGCAGATATTTCCATGGATATGTAGATGGCAGTGTAGATATTTCCATGTTTATACAGATGGCCGTGTAATATTTCCATATTCATACAGACGTCTGTGTAGATATTTCCATGTGTATACAGATGGTATTGTAGGTATTTCCATGTTTATACAGATGGTGGTGTAGATATTTCCATGCTTATGCAGTTGACGGTGTAGGTATTTCCATGTTTTTACAGATGGCAGTGTAGATATTTCAATGTTTATAGAGATGGCCCTGTATATATTTCCATGTTTTTACAGATAACGGTGGAGATATTTCCATGTTTATACAGAGAGCAGTGGAGATATTTCCATGTTTATACACATAGCTGTGTACATATTTCCATGTTTATAGAGACAGCGGTGTAGGTATTTCCATGTTTATACAGATGCCTACGCAGATATTTCCATATTTTTACAGAGGGCTTTGTAGGTATTTCTATGTTTATACAGATGGCAGTGTAGATATTTAAATATTCCTATACATGACTGTGTAGGTATTTTCATGTTTATACAGATGTCTTTGTAGATATTTCCATGTTTATAGAGATAGCGGTGCAGATTTTCCATGTTTATACAGATAGCGGTGTATATATTTCCATGTTTACAGAGATCATGGTGTAGATATTTCCATGTTTATACAGATACCGGTGTAGAAATTTCCATGTTTATACAGACCGCAGTGTAAATACTTCCATGTTTATAGAGATAGCAGTGTAGATATTTCCATGTTTGTACAGATGGCAGTGTTGGTGTTTCCATCTATACACAGATTGCCGCGTAGGTATTTCCATGTGTATTCAGATGGCATTGAAGACATTTCCATGTTTATACAGATGGTGGTGTAAATATTTCCATGTTTACACAGATGACTGTATAGGTATTTCCATGATTATACAGATCGCGGTGTAGATATTTCCATGTTTATAGAGATAGCTGTGTAGATATTTCCATGTTTATATAGATAGCGGTGTAGATATTTCCATGTTTATACAGATCGCGGTGTAGATATTTCCATGTTTATACAGATCGCGGTGTAGATATTTCCATGTTTATTCAGATAGCAGTGTAGATATTTCCATGTGTTTACAGATAGCAGTGTATGTATTTCCATGTTTACACAGATTGCGGTGTAGATATTTCCATCTTTCTACATATGGCATTGTAGATATTTCCATGTTTTTACAGATGGTGGTGTAGATATTACCATGTTTATACCGGTAGCGGTGTAGATATTTCCATGTTTATACAGATTGTGGTGAAGGTATTTCCATGTTTATACAGATCGTGGTGTAGATATTTCCGTGTTTATACAGATCGCGGTGTAGATATTTCCATGTTTATACAGATAGCGGTGTAGATATTTCCATGTTTATAGAGATAGCAGTGTAGATATTTACATGTTTATACAGATGGCTGTGTAGATATTTCCATGTGTATACAGATGGCATTGAGGATATTTCCATGTTTATACAGATGACTGTATACGTATTTCCATGTTTTTACAGATGGCAGTGCAGATATTTCCATGTTTATAGAGATAGCGGTGTACATATTTCCATGTTTCTACAGATGGCGGTGTTCATATTTCCATCTATACACAGATGGCCGTGTAGATATTTCCATGTTTATACAGATGGCGGCGTAGATATTTCCATGGACATGCAGATGGCGGTGTAGATATTTCCATGTTTATACAGATAGCGGTGTAGATATTTCCATGTTTACACAGATGGTGGTGTAGATATTTCCGTGTATAAACACATGGCGGAGTAGATACTTCCATCTTTATGGAGATGGCAGTGTAGGTATTTTCATGTTTATAGAGATGGCGGTGTAGATATTTCCATATTTATAGAGATAGCGGTGTAGATATTTCCATCTTTCTACAGATGGCAGTGTAGATATTTCCATGTTTATACAGATGGCCGTGTAGTTATTTCCATATTTATACAGATGTCTGTGTAGATATTTCCATGTGTATACAGATGGTATTGTAGGTATTTCCATGTTTATACAGATGGGGGTGCAGATATTTCCATGCTTATACAGTTGGCGGTGTAGATATTTCCATGTTTTTACAGATGGCAGTGTAGATATATCAATTTTTATAGAGATGGCCCTGTAGATATTTCCATGTTTATACAGATAACGGTGGAGATATTTCCATGTTTTTACAGAGAGCAGTGGAGATATTTCCATGTTTATACACATAGCAGTGTACATATTTCCATGTTTATAGAGACAGCGGTGTAGGTATTTCCATGTTTATACAGATAGCGGTGCAGATATTTCCATGTTTACACAGATGCCTATGCAGATATTTCCATGTTAATACAGAGGGCTTTGTAGATATTTCTATGTTTATACAGATGGCAGTGTAGATATTTAAATATTCCTACACATGACTGTGTAGGTATTTCCATGTTTATACAGATGTCTTTGTAGATATTTCCATGTTTATAGAGATAGCGGTGGAGATATTTCCATGTTTACACAGAGAGCGGTGTGTATATTTCCATGTTTACACAGATCATGGTGTTGATATTTCCATGTTTATACAGATACCGGTGTAGAAATTTTCATGTTTATACAGACCGCAGTGTGGATATTTCCATGTTTATAGAGATAGAAGTGTAGATATTTCCATCTTTGTACAGATGGCGGTGTTGATGTTTCCATCTATACACAGATTGCCGTGTAAGTATTTCCATGTGTATTCAGATGGCATTGAAGATATTTCCATGTTTATACAGATGGTTGTGTAGATATTTCCATGTTTACACAGATGACTGTGTAGGTATTTCCATGTTTATACAGATGGCGGTGTAGATATTTCCATGTTTATAGAGATAGCTGTGTAGACATTTCCATGTTTATACAGATCGCGGTGTAGATATTTCCATGTTTATACAGATCACGGTGTAGATATTTCCATGTTTATACAGATAGCGGTGTAGATATTTCCATGTGTTTACAGATAGCAGTGAAGATAGTTCCATGTTTACACAGATTGCGGTGTAGATATTTGCATCTTTCTACAGATGGCATTGTAGATAATTCCATGTTTATACAGATCGCGGTGTAGATATTTCCATCTTTATACAGATAGCGGTGTAGATGTTTCCATGTTTATAGAGAAAGCGGTGTAGGTATTTCCATGTTTATAGACATAGCGGTGTACATATTTCCATGTTTATATAGATGGCGTTGTAGATATTTCCATGTTTATACCGATAGCGGTGTTGGTATTTCCACGTTTATACAGATAGCGATGTAGATATTTCCATGTTTATAGAGCTCGCGGTGCAGATATTTATATCTTTATACAGATGGCATTGTAGATATTTCCTCGTTCACACAGATGGCAGTGTAGATATTTTCATGTTTATAGAGATAGCAGTGTAGATATTTACATGTTTATACAGATGGCTGTGTAGATATTTCCATGTGTATACAGATGGCATTGTAGATATTTCCATGTTTATACAGACGACTGTAAAGGTATTTCCATGTTTTTACAGATGGCAGTGCAGATATTTCCATGTTTATAGAGATAGTGGTGTAGATATTTCCATGTTTGTACAGATGGCGGTGTTGATATTTCCATCTATACTCAGATGGCCTTGTAGATATTTCCATGTTTATACAGATGGTGGCGTAGATATTTCCATGGACATGCAGATGGCGGAGTAGGTATTCCCATGTTTATACAGATAGCAGTGAGGATATTTCCATGTTTACACAGATGGTGGTGCAGATATTTCCGTGTTTTTACACATGGCGGAGTAGATACTTCCATCTTTATGGAGATGGCAGTGTAGATATTTTCATGTTTATACAGATTGTGGTGTAGATATTTCCATATTTATAGAGATAGCGGTGTAGATATATCCATCTTTCTACAGATGGCAGTGCAGATATTTCCATGTTTACAGAGATAGTGGTTTAGATATTTCCATGTTGGTACAGATGGCGGTGTTGACATTTCCATCTATACACAGATGACCATGTAGATATTTCCATGTTTATACAGATGGCGGCGCAGATATTTCCATGGATATGTAGATGGCAGTGTAGATATTTCCATGTTTATACAGATGGCCGTGTAAATATTTCCATATTCAAACAGATGTCTGTGTAGATATTTCCATGTGTATGCAGATGGTATTGTAGGTATTTCCATGTTTATACAGATGGTGGTGTAGATATTTCCATGCTTATGCAGTTGACGGTGTAGGTATTTCCATGTTTTTACAGATGGCAGTGTAGATATTTCAATGTTTATAGAGATGGCCCTGTATATATTTCCATGTTTTTACAGATAACGGTGGAGATATTTCCATGTTTATACAGAGAGCAGTGGAGATATTTCCATGTTTATACACATAGCTGTGTACATATTTCCATGTTTATAGAGACAGCGGTGTAGGTATTTCCATGTTTATACAGATGCCTACGCAGATATTTCCATATTTTTACAGAGGGCTTTGTAGGTATTTCTATGTTTATACAGATGGCAGTGTAGATATTTAAATATTCCTATACATGACTGTGTAGGTATTTTCATGTTTATACAGATGTCTTTGTAGATATTTCCATGTTTATAGAGGTAGCGGTGCAGATATTTCCATGTTTATACAGATAGCGGTGTATATATTTCCATGTTTACAGAGATCATGGTGAGATATTTCCATGTTTATACAGATACCGGTGTAGAAATTTCCATGTTTATACAGACCGCAGTGTAAATACTTCCATGTTTATAGAGATAGCAGTGTAGATATTTCCATGTTTGTACAGATGGCAGTGTTGGTGTTTCCATCTATACACAGATTGCCGCGTAGGTATTTCCATGTGTATTCAGATGGCATTGAAGACATTTCCATGTTTATACAGATGGTGGTGTAAATATTTCCATGTTTACACAGATGACTGTATAGGTATTTCCATGATTATACAGATCGCGGTGTAGATATTTCCATGTTTATAGAGATAGCTGTGTAGATATTTCCATGTTTATATAGATAGCGGTGTAGATATTTCCATGTTTATACAGATCGCGGTGTAGATATTTCCATGTTTATACAGATCGCGGTGTAGATATTTCCATGTTTATTCAGATAGCAGTGTAGATATTTCCATGTGTTTACAGATAGCAGTGTATATATTTCTATGTTTACACAGATTGCGGTGTAGATATTTCCATCTTTCTACATATGGCATTGTAGATATTTCCATGTTTTTACAGATGGCGGTGTAGATATTTCCATGTTTATACAGATGGCGGTGTAGATATTTCCATGTTTATGCAGACCGTGGTGTTGATATTTCCAGGGTTATACAGATAGCGGTGAAGATATTTCCATGTTTGTACACATGGCGGTGTTGATATTTCCATCTATACACAGATGACCGTGTAGATATTTCCATGTTTATACAGATGGCGGCGCAGATATTTCCATGGATATGTAGATGGCTGTGTAGATATTTCCATGTTTATACAGATAGCAGTGTAGTTATTTCCATGTTTATATAGATAGCGGTGTAGTTATTTCCATGTATATACACATGGCTGTGTAGATATTTCCATGATTATACAGATGGCGATGTAGATATTTCCATGTTTATACAGATAACTTTGTAAGTATTTCCATGTTTATACAGATCGCGGTGTAGATATTTCGATGTTTATGGAGATAGCAGTGGAGATATTTCCATGTTTATACAGATAGTGGTGTAGATATTTCCATGTTTATTCTGATCGTGGTGTAGATATTTCCATGTTTATAGAGATGGTGGTGTAGATATTTCCATGTTCATAGAGATAGCGGTGTTGATTTTTCCTTGTTTATAGAGATAAAGGTGTGGATATTTCCATGCTTATACAGATAGGGGTGTAGATATTTCCATGTTTATAGAGATAGCGGTGTAGATATTTCCATGTTTATACAGATAGCGGTGTAGATATTTCCATGTTTATACAGACCGCGGTGTAGATATTTCCATGTTTATAGAGATACCGGTGCAGATATTTCCATGTTTGTACAGATGGCGGTGTTGATATTTCCATCTATACACAGATGGCCGTGTAGATATTTCCATGTTTATACAGATGGCGGCATACATATTTCCATGGACATGCAGATGGCGGTGTAGATATTTCCATGTTTATACGGATAGCGGTGTAGATATTTCCATGTTTACACAGATGGTGGTGTAGATATTTCCATGTTTATACACATGGCGGAGTAGATACTTCCATCTTTATGGAGATGGCAGTGTAGATATTTTCATGTTTATAGAGATGGCGGTGTAGATATTTCCATATTAATAGAGATAGCGGTGTAGATATTTCCATCTTTCTACAGATGGCCGTGTAGATATTTCCATGTTTATACAGATGGCCGTGTAGTTATTTCCATATTTATACAGATGTCTGTGTAGATATTTCCATGTGTATACAGATGGTATTGTAGGTATTTCCATGTTTATACAGATGGTGGTGTAGATATTTCCATGTTTATACAGTTGGCGGTGTAGATATTTCCATGTTTTTACAGATGGCAGGGTAGCTATTTCAATGTTTATACAGATGGCGCTGTAGATATTTCCATGTTTACAGATAACGGTGGAGATATTTCCATGTTTATACAGAGAGCAGTGGAGATATTTCCATGTTTATACACATAGCGGTGTACATATTTCCATGTTGATAGAGACAGCGGTGTATGTATTTCCATGTTTATACAGATAGCGGTGCAGATATTTCCATGTTTACACAGATGCCTATGCATATATTTCCATATTTCTACAGAGGGCTTTGTAGATATTTCTATGTTTATACAGACGGCAGTGTAGATATTTAAATATTCCAACACATGACTGTGTAGGTATTTCCATGTTTATACAGGTGTCTTTGTAGATATTTCCATGTTTATAGAGATAGCGGTGAAGATATTTCCATGTTTATACAGATAGCGCTGTAGAGACTTCCGTGTTTATACAGATCGCGGTGTAGATATTTCCATGTTTATACAGATAGCGGAGTAGATATTTCCATGTTTATACAGATCGCGGTGTAGGTATTTCCATATTTATACAGATAACGGTGTAGAAATTTCCATGTTTATACAGATAGCGGTGTAAATATTTCCATGTTTATACAGATCACGGTGTAGATATTTCCATGTTTATAGAGATAGCGGTGTAGATATTTCCATGTTTATACAGATAGCGGTGTAGATATTTCCATGTTTATACAGACCGCGGTGTAGATATTTCCATGTTTATAGAGATACCGGTGCAGATATTTCCATGTTTGTACAGATGGCGGTGTTGATATTTCCATCTATACACAGATGGCCGTGTAGATATTTCCATGTTTATACAGATGGCGGCATACATATTTCCATGGACATGCAGATGGCGGTGTAGATATTTCCATGTTTATACGGATAGCGGTGTAGATATTTCCATGTTTACACAGATGGTGGTGTAGATATTTCCATGTTTATACACATGGCGGAGTAGATACTTCCATCTTTATGGAGATGGCAGTGTAGATATTTTCATGTTTATAGAGATGGCGGTGTAGATATTTCCATATTAATAGAGATAGCGGTGTAGATATTTCCATCTTTCTACAGATGGCCGTGTAGATATTTCCATGTTTATACAGATGGCCGTGTAGTTATTTCCATATTTATACAGATGTCTGTGTAGATATTTCCATGTGTATACAGATGGTATTGTAGGTATTTCCATGTTTATACAGATGGTGGTGTAGATATTTCCATGTTTATACAGTTGGCGGTGTAGATATTTCCATGTTTTTACAGATGGCAGGGTAGCTATTTCAATGTTTATACAGATGGCGCTGTAGATATTTCCATGTTTACAGATAACGGTGGAGATATTTCCATGTTTATACAGAGAGCAGTGGAGATATTTCCATGTTTATACACATAGCGGTGTACATATTTCCATGTTGATAGAGACAGCGGTGTATGTATTTCCATGTTTATACAGATAGCGGTGCAGATATTTCCATGTTTACACAGATGCCTATGCATATATTTCCATATTTCTACAGAGGGCTTTGTAGATATTTCTATGTTTATACAGACGGCAGTGTAGATATTTAAATATTCCAACACATGACTGTGTAGGTATTTCCATGTTTATACAGGTGTCTTTGTAGATATTTCCATGTTTATAGAGATAGCGGTGAAGATATTTCCATGTTTATACAGATAGCGCTGTAGAGACTTCCGTGTTTATACAGATCGCGGTGTAGATATTTCCATGTTTATACAGATAGCGGAGTAGATATTTCCATGTTTATACAGATCGCGGTGTAGGTATTTCCATATTTATACAGATAACGGTGTAGAAATTTCCATGTTTATACAGATAGCGGTGTAAATATTTCCATGTTTATACAGATCACGGTGTAGATATTTCCATGTTTATAGAGATAGCGGTGTAGATATTTCCATGTTTATACAGATAGCGGTGTAGATATTTCCATGTTTATACAGACCGCGGTGTAGATATTTCCATGTTTATAGAGATACCGGTGCAGATATTTCCATGTTTGTACAGATGGCGGTGTTGATATTTCCATCTATACACAGATGGCCGTGTAGATATTTCCATGTTTATACAGATGGCGGCATACATATTTCCATGGACATGCAGATGGCGGTGTAGATATTTCCATGTTTATACGGATAGCGGTGTAGATATTTCCATGTTTACACAGATGGTGGTGTAGATATTTCCATGTTTATACACATGGCGGAGTAGATACTTCCATCTTTATGGAGATGGCAGTGTAGATATTTTCATGTTTATAGAGATGGCGGTGTAGATATTTCCATATTAATAGAGATAGCGGTGTAGATATTTCCATCTTTCTACAGATGGCCGTGTAGATATTTCCATGTTTATACAGATGGCCGTGTAGTTATTTCCATATTTATACAGATGTCTGTGTAGATATTTCCATGTGTATACAGATGGTATTGTAGGTATTTCCATGTTTATACAGATGGTGGTGTAGATATTTCCATGTTTATACATTTGGCGGTGTAGATATTTCCATGTTTTTACAGATGGCAGGGTAGCTATTTCAATGTTTATACAGATGGCGCTGTAGATATTTCCATGTTTACAGATAACGGTGGAGATATTTCCATGTTTATACAGAGAGCAGTGGAGATATTTCCATGTTTATACACATAGCAGTGTACATATTTCCATGTTGATAGAGACAGCGGTGTATGTATTTCCATGTTTATACAGATAGCGGTGCAGATATTTCCATGTTTACACAGATGCCTATGCATATATTTCCATATTTCTACAGAGGGCTTTGTAGATATTTCTATGTTTATACAGACGGCAGTGTAGATATTTAAATATTCCAACACATGACTGTGTAGGTATTTCCATGTTTATACAGGTGTCTTTGTAGATATTTCCATGTTTATAGAGATAGCGGTGAAGATATTTCCATGTTTATACAGATAGCGCTGTAGAGACTTCCGTGTTTATACAGATCGCGGTGTAGATATTTCCATGTTTATACAGATAGCGGAGTAGATATTTCCATGTTTATACAGATCGCGGTGTAGGTATTTCCATATTTATACAGATAACGGTGTAGAAATTTCCATGTTTATACAGATAGCGGTGTAAATATTTCCATGTTTATACAGATCACGGTGTAGATATTTCCATGTTTATAGAGATAGCGGTGTAGATATTTCCATGTTTATACAGATAGCGGTGTAGATATTTCCATGTTTATACAGACCGCGGTGTAGATATTTCCATGGTTATACAGATAGCGGTGAAGATATTTCCATGTTTGTACACATGGCGGTGTTGATATTTCCATCTATACACAGATGACCGTGTAGATATTTCCATGTTTTTACAGATGGCGGCGCAGGTATTTCCATGGATATGTAGATGGTGGTGTAGATATTTCCATGTTTATACAGATAGCGGTGTAGTTATTTCCATGTTTATATAGATAGCGGTGTAGTTACTTCCATGTATATACACATGGATGTGTAGATATTTCCATGTTTATACAGATGGCGGTGTAGATATTTCCATGTTTATACAGATATCTTTGTAAGTATTTCCATGTTTATACAGATGGCGGTGTAGATATTTTGATGTTTATAGAGATAGCATTGGAGATATTTCCATGTTTATACAGATAGCGGTGTAGATATTTCCATGTTTATACTGATCGTGGTGTAGATATTTCCATGTTTATAGAGATGGCGGTGTAGATATTTCCATGTTCATAGAGATAGCGGTGTTGATTTTTCCATGTTTACAGAGAGCGGTGTAGATATTTCCATGTTTATACAGATAGGGTTGTAGATATTTCCATGTTTATGGAGATGGCGGTGTAGATATTTCCATGTTTATACAGATCACGGTGTAGATATTTGCTTGTTTATACAAATAGCGGTGTAGTTATTTCCATGTTTATACAGATAGCAGTGTAGATATTTCCATGTATATACAGATGTTTGTGTAGATATTTCCATGTTTATACCGATGGCTGTGTAGATATTTCCATGTTTATACAGATCACGGTGTAGATATTTCCATGTTTATACATATTGCGGTGTAGGTATTTGCATGTTTTTACAGATATCGGTGTATATATTTCCATGTTTACACAGATTGCGGTGTAGATATTTCCCTCTTTCTACAGATGGCATTGTAGATATTTCCATGTTTATATAGATGGCGGTGTAGATATTTCCATGTTTATATAGATGGTGGTGTAGATATTACCATGTTTATACAGATAGCGGTGTAGATATTTCCATGTATATACAGAACGTGGTGAAGATATTTCCATGTTTATACAGATCGCGGTGTAGTTATTTCCATGTTTATACAGATCACGGTTCAGATACTTCCATGTTTATACAGATAGCGGTGTAGATATTTCCATGTTTATACAGATAGCGGTGAAGATATTTCCATGTTTATATAGATAGCGGTGTAGGTATTTCCATGTTTATAGACATAGCGGTGTACATATTTCCATGTTTATATAGATGGCGTTGTAGATATTTCCATGTTTATATCGATAGCGGTGTTGGTATTTCCACGTTTATACGGATAGCAATGTAGATATTTCCATGTTTATACAGCTCACGGTGCAGATATTTATATCTTTATACAGATGGCATTGTAGATATTTCCTTGTTCACACAGATGGCGGTGTAGATGATTCCCTGTTTATACAGATGGCGGAGTAGTTAGTTCCATATTTATGGAGATGGCAGTGTAGATATTTTCATGTTTATAGAGATGGTGGTGTAGATATTTCCATGTTTATAGAGATAGCCATGTAGATATTTACATGTTTATACAGATGGCTGTGTAGTAATTTCCATGTGTATTCAGATGGCATTGTATATATTTCCATGTTTCTACAGATGATTGTATAGTTATTTCCATGTTTTTACAGATGGCAGCGCAGATATTTCCATGTTTATAGAGATACTGGTGTAGATATTTCCATGTTTGTACAGATGGCGGTGTTGATATTTCCATCTATACACAGATGGCCGTGTAGATATTTCCATGTTTATACATATGGCGGCGTAGATATTTCCATGGACATGAAGATGGCGGTGTAGATATTTCCATGTTTATACAGATAGCGGTGAAGATATTTCCATGTTTACACAGATGGTGGTGCAGATATTTCCATGTTTATACACATGGCAGAACAGATGCTTCCATCTTTATGGAGATGGCAGTGTAGATATTTTCATGTTTGTAGAGATGGCAGTGTAGATATTTCCATATTTATAGAGATAGCGGTGTAGATATTTCCATCTTTCTACAGATGGCAGTGTAGATATTTCCATGTTTATACAGATGGCCGTGTAGTTATTTCCATATTTATACAGATGTCTATGTAGATATTTCCATGTGTATACAGATGGTATTGTAGTTATTTCCATGTTTATACAGATGGTGGTGTAGATACTTCCATGTTTATACAGTTGGCGGTGTAGATATTTCCATGTTTTTACAGATGGCAGTGTAGTTATTTCAATGTTTATACAGATGGCACTGTAGATATTTCCATGTTTACAGATAACGGTGGAGATATTTCCATGTTTATACAGAGAGCAGTGGAGATATTTCCATGTTTATTCACATAGCGGTGTACATATTTCCATGTTTATAGAGACAGCGGTGTAGGTATTTCCATGTTTATACAGATAGCAGTGCAGATATTTCCATGTTTACACAGATGCCTATGCAGATATTTCCGTATTTCTACAGAGGGCTTTGTAGATATTTCCATGTTTATACAGATGGCAGTGTAGATATTTAAATGTTCCTACACATGACTGTAGGTATTTCTATGTTTATACAGTTGTCTTTGCAGATATTTCCATGTTTATAGAGATAGCGGTGCAGATATTTCCATGTTTATACAGATAGCGGTGTATATATTTCCATGTTTATACAGATTATGGTGTAGATATTTCCATGTTTATACAGATGCCGGTGTAGATATTTCCATGTTTATACAGACCGCAGTGTAGATATTTCCATGTTTTTAGATACAGCAGTGTAGATATTTCCATGTTTGTACAGATGGCGGTGTTGATGTTTCCATCTATACACAGATTGCCGTGTAGGTATTTCCATGTGTATACAGATGGCACTGAAGATATTTCCATGTTTATACAGATGGTGGTGTAGATATTTCCATGTTTACACAGATGACTGTATAGGTATTTCCATGTTTATACAGATGGAGGTGTAGATATTTCCATGTTTATAGAGATAGCTGTGTAGATATTTCCATGTTTCTATAGATAGCGGTGTAGATATTTCCATGTTTATACAGATCGCGGTGTAGATATTTCCATGTTTATACTGATCGCGGTGTAGATATTTCCATATTTATACAGATAGCGGTGTATATATTTCCATGTGTTTACAGATAGCGGTGTAGATAGTTCCATGTTTACACAGATTGCGGTGTAGATATTTCCATCTTTCTGCAGATGGCATTGTAGATATTTCCATGTTTATACAGATGGCGGTGTAGATATTTCCGTGTTTATACAGATCGCGGTGTAGATATTTCCATATTTATACAGATAGCGGTGTATATATTTCCATGTGTTTACAGATAGCGGTGTAGATAGTTCCATGTTTACACAGATTGCGGTGTATATATTTCCATCTTTCTACAGATGGCATTGTAGATATTTCCATGTTTATACAGATGGCGGTGTAGATATTTCCATGTTTATATAGATTGTGGTGTAGATATTACCATGTTTATACAGGTAGCGGTGTAGATATTTCAATGTTTATACAGATTGTGGTGAAGATATTTCCATGTTTATACAGATCGCGGTGTAGATATTTCCGTGTTTATACTGATCGCGGTGTAGATATTTCCATGTTTATACAGATAACGGTGTAGATATTTCCATGTTTATAGAGATACCAGTGTAGATATTTACATATTTATACAGATGGCTGTGTAGATATTTCCATGTGTATACAGATGGCATTGTAGATATTTCCATGTTTATACAGATGACTGTATACATATTTCCATGTTTTTATAGATGGCAGTGCAGTTATTTCCATGTTTATAGAGATAGCGGTGTTGATATTTCCATGTTTCTACAGATGGCGGTGTTGATATTTCCATCTATACACAGATGGCCGTGTAGATATTTCCATGGTTATACAGATGGCGGCGTAGATATTTCCATGGACATGCAGATGGCGGTGTAGATATTTCCATGTTTAAACAGATTGCTGTGTAGATATTTCCATGTTTACACAGATAGTGGTGTAGATATTTCCGTGTTTATACACATGGCAGAGTAGATACTTCCATCTTTATGGAGATGGCAGTGTAGATACTTTCATGTTTACAGAGATGTCGGTGTAGATATTTCCATATTTATAGAGATAGCAGTGTAGATATTTCCATCTTTCTACAGATGGCAGTGTAGATATTTCCATGTTTATACAGACGGCGGTGTAGATATTTCCATATTTATAGAGATGTTTGTGTAGATATTTCCATCTGTATACAGATGGTATTGTAGGTATTTCCATGTTTATACAGATGGCTGTGTAGATATTTCCATGTGTATACAGATGGTATTGTAGGTATTTCCATGTTTATACAGATGGTGGTGAAGATATTTCCATGTTTATTCAGATGACTGTGTAGATATTTCCATGTTTTTACAGATGGCAGTGTAGATATTTCAATGTTTCTAGAGATGGCGCTGTAGATATTTCCATGTTTATAGAGATAACGGTGGAAATATTTCCTTGTTTATACAGAGAGCAGTGGAGATATTTCCATGTTTATTCACATAGCGGTGTACATATTTCCATGATTATAGAGACAGCGGTGTAGGTATTTCCGTGTTTATACAGATGGCGGTGCAGATATTTCCATGTTTACACAGATGCCTATGCCGATATTTCCATATTTATACAGAGGGCTTTGCAGATATTTCTATGTTTATGCAGATGGCAGTGTAGATATTTAAATATTCCTACACATGACAGTGTAGGTATTTCCATGTTTATACAGATGTCTTTGTAGATATTTCCATGTTTATAGAGATAGCGGTGCAGATATTTCCATGTTTATACAGATAGCGGTGTATATATTTCCATGTTTACACAGATCATGGTGTAGATATTTCCATGTTTATACAGATACCGGTGTAGAAATTTCCATGTTTATACAGACCGCAGTGTAGATATTTCCATGTTTATAGAGATAGCAGTGTATATATTTCCATGTTTGTACAGATGGCGGTGTTGTTGTTTCCATCTATACACAGATTGCCGTGTAGGTATTTCCATGTGTATTCAGATGGCATTGAAGATATTTCCATGTTTATACAGATGGTTGTGTAGATATTTCCATGTTTACACAGATGACTGTATTTTTATTTCCATGTTTATACACATGGCGGTGTAGATATTTCCATGTTTATAGAGATAGCTGTGTAGATATTTCCATGTTTATACAGATAGCGGTGTAGATATTTCCATGTTTATACAGATGGCCGTGTAGTTATTTCCATATTTATACAGATGTCTGTGTAGATATTTCCATGAGTATACAGATGGTATTGTAGGTATTTCCATGTTTATACAGATGGTGGTGTAGATGTTTCCATGCTTATACAGTTGACGGTGTAGATATTTCCATGTTTTTACAGATGGCAGTGTAGATATTTCAATGTTTATATAGATGGCCCTGTAGATATTTCCATGTTTATACAGATAACGGTGGATATATTTCCATGTTTATACAGAGAGCAGTGGAGATATTTCCATGTTTATACACATAGCGGTGTACATATTTCCATGTTTATAGAGACAGTGGTGTAGGTATTTCCATTTTTATACAGATAGCGGTGCAGTTATTTCCATGTTTACACCGATGCCTATGCAGATATTTCCATATTTATACAGAGGGCTTTGTAGATATTTCTATGTTTATACAGATGGCAGTGTAGAGATTTAAATATTCCTACACATGACTGTGTAGGTATTTCCATGTTTATACAGATGTCTTTGTAGATATTTCCATGTATATAGAGATTGCGGTGCAGATATTTCCATGTTTATACAGATAGCGGTGTATATATTTCCATGTTTACACAGATCATGGTGTAGATATTTCCATGTTTATACAGATACCGGTGTAGAAATTTCCATGTTTATACAGACCGCAGTGTAGATATTTCCATGTTTATAGAGATAGCAGTGTATATATTTCCATGTTTGTACAGATGGCGGTGTTGATGTTTCCATCTATACAGAGATTGCCGTGTAGGTATTTCCATGTGTATTCAGATGGCATTGAAGATATTTCCATGTTTATACAGATGGTTGTGTAGATATTTCCATGTTTACACAGAAGACTGTATAGGTATTTCCATGTTTATACAGATGGCGGTGTAGATATTTCCATGTTTATAGAGATAGCTGTGTAGGTATTTCCATGTCTATATAGATAGCGGTGTAGATATTTACATGTTGATACAGATCGCGGTGTACATATTTCCATGTTTATACAGATCGCGGTGTAGATATTTCCATGTTTATACAGATAGCGGTCTAGATATTTCCATGTGTTTACAGATAACGGTGTAGATAGTTCCATGTTTACACAGATTGCGGTGTAGATATTTCCGTCTTTCTACATATGGAATTGTAGATATTTCCATGTTCATACAGATGGCGTTGTAGATATTTCCATGTTTATATAGATGGTGGTGTAGATATTACCATGTGTATACAGGTAGCGGTGTAGATATTTCCATGTTTATACTGATTGTGGTGAAGATATTTCCATGTTTATACAGATCGCGGTGTAGATATTTCCGTGTTTATACTGATCGCGTTGTAGATATTTCCATGTTTGTACAGAAAGCGGTGTAGATATTTCCATGTTTATAGAGATAGCAGTGTAGATATTTACATGTTTATACAGATGGCTGTGTAGATATTTCCATGTGTATACAGATGGCATTGTAGATATTTCCATGTTTATACAGATGACTGTATACGTATTTCCATGTTTTTACAGATGGCAGTGCAGAGATTTCCATTTTTATAGAGATAGCGGTGTAGATATTTCCATGTTTCTACAGATGGCGGTGTTGATATTTCCATCTATACACAGATGGCCTTGTAGATATTTCCATGTTTATACAGATGGCGGCGTAGATATTTCCATGGACATGCAGATGGCGGTGTAGATATTTCCATGTTTAAACAGATAGCGGTGTAGATATTTCCATGTTTACACAGATAGTGGTGTAGATATTTCCGTGTTTATACACATGGCAGAGTAGATACTTCCATCTTTATGGAGATGGCAGTGTAGATATTTTCATGTTTATAGAGATGGCGGTTTAGATATTTCCATATTTATAGAGATAGCGGTGTAGATATTTCCTTATTTCCACAGATGGCAGTGTAGATATTTCCATGTTTATACAGATGGCGGTGAAGATATTTCCATATTCATACAGATGTCTGTGTAGATATTTCCATGTGTATACAGATGGTATTGTAGGTATTTCCATGTTTATACAGATGGCTGTGTAGATATTTCCATGTGTATACAGATGGTATGGTAGGTATTTCCATGTTTATACAGATGGTGGTGAATATATTTCCATGTTTATTCAGATGACTGTGTAGATATTTCCATGTTTTTACAGATGGCAGTGCAGATATTTCAATGTTTATAGAGATGGCGCTGTAGATATTTCCATGTTTATACAGATAACGGTGGAGATATTTCCATGTTTATACAGAGAGCAGTGGAGATATTTCCATGTTTATACACATAGCGGTGTACATATTTCCATGTTTATAGAGACAGCGGTGTAGGTATTTCCATGTTTATACAGATAGCGGTGCAGATATTTCCATGTTTACACAGATGCCTATGCAGATATTTCCATATTTGTACAGAGGGCTATGTAGATATTTCTATGTTTATACAGATGGCAGTGTAGATATTTAAATATTCCTACACATGACTGTGTAGGTATTTCCTTGTTTATACAGATGTCTTTGTAGATACTTCCATGTTTATAGAGATAGCGGTGCAGATATTTCCATGTTTATACAGATACCGGTGTAGAAATTTCCATGTTTATAGAGACCGCAGTGTAGATATTTCCATGTTTATAGAGATAGCAGTGAAGATATTTCCATGTTTGTACAGATGGCGGTGTTGATGTTTCCATCTATACACAGATTGCCGTGTAGGTATTTCCAAGTGTATTCAGATGGCATTGAAGATATTTCCATGTTTATACAGATGGTGGTGTAGATATTTCCATGTTTACACAGATGACTGTATAGGTATTTCCATGTTTATACAGATGGAGGTGTAGATATTTCCATGTTTATAGAGATAGCTGTGTAGATATTTCCATGTTTCTATAGATAGCGGTGTAGATATTTCCATGTTTATACAGATCGCGGTGTAGATATTTCCATGTTTATACTGATCGCGGTGTAGATATTTCCATATTTATACAGATAGCGGTGTATATATTGCCATGTGTTTACAGATAGCGGTGTAGATAGTTCCATGTTTACACAGATTGCGGTGTAGATATTTCCATTTTTCTACAGATGGCATTGTAGATATTTCCATGTTTATACAGATGGCGGTGTAGATATTTCCATGTTTATACAGATCGCGGTGTAGATATTTCCATATTTATACAGATAGCGGTGTATATATTTCCATGTGTTTACAGATAGCGGTGTAGATAGTTCCATGTTTACACAGATTTCGGTGTATATATTTCCATCTTTCTACAGATGGCATTGTAGATATTTCCATGTTTATACAGATGGCGGTGTAGATATTTCCATGTTTATATAGATTGTGGTGTGGATATTACCATGTTTATACAGGTAGCGGTGTAGATATTTCAATGTTTATACAGATCGCGGTGAAGATATTTCCATGTTTATACAGATAGCGGTGTAGATATTTCCATGTTTATAGAGATACCAGTGTAGATATTTACATATTTATACAGATGGCTGTGTAGATATTTCCATGTGTATACAGATGGCATTGTAGATATTTCCATGTTTATACAGATGACTGTATACATATTTCCATGTTTTTATAGATGGCAGTGCAGTTATTTCCATGTTTATAGAGATAGCGGTGTTGATATTTCCATGTTTCTACAGATGGCGGTGTTGATATTTCCATCTATACACAGATGGCCGTGTAGATATTTCCATGGTTATACAGATGGCGGCGTAGATATTTCCATGGACATGCAGATGGCGGTGTAGATATTTCCATGTTTAAACAGATTGCTGTGTAGATATTTCCATGTTTACACAGATAGTGGTGTAGATATTTCCGTGTTTATACACATGGCAGAGTAGATACTTCCATCTTTATGGAGATGGCAGTGTAGATATTTTCATGTTTACAGAGATGTCGGTGTAGATATTTCCATATTTATAGAGATAGCAGTGTAGATATTTCCATGTGTATACAGATGGTATTGTAGGTATTTCCATGTTTATACAGATGGCTGTGTAGATATTTCCATGTGTATACAGATGGTATTGTAGTTATTTCCATGTTTATACAGATGGTGGTGAAGATATTTCCATGTTTATTCAGATGACTGTGTAGATATTTCCATGTTTTTACAGATGGCAGTGTAGATATTTCAATGTTTCTAGAGATGGCGCTGTAGATATTTCCATGTTTATAGAGATAACGGTGGAAATATTTCCTTGTTTATACAGAGAGCAGTGGAGATATTTCCATGTTTATTCACATAGCGGTGTACATATTTCCATGATTATAGAGACAGCGGTGTAGGTATTTCCGTGTTTATACAGATGGCGGTGCAGATATTTCCATGTTTACACAGATGCCTATGCCGATATTTCCATATTTATACAGAGGGCTTTGCAGATATTTCTATGTTTATGCAGATGGCAGAGTAGATATTTAAATATTCCTTCACATGACAGTGCAGATATTTCCATGTTTATACAGATGTCTTTGTAGATATTTCCATGTTTATAGAGATAGCGGTGCAGATATTTCCATGTTTATACAGATAGCGGTGTATATATTTCCATGTTTACACAGATCATGGTGTAGATATTTCCGTGTTTATACAGATACCGGTGTAGAAATTTCCATGTTTATACAGACCGCAGTGTAGATATTTCCATGTTTATACAGATACCGGTGTAGATATTTCCATGTTTACACAGACCGCAGTGTAGATATTTCCATGTTTATAGAGATAGCAGTGTAGATATTTCCATGTTTGTACAGATGGCGGTGTTGATGTTTCCATCTATACACAGATTGCCGTGTAGGTATTTCCATGTGTATACAGATGGCATTGAAGATATTTCCATGTTTATACAGATGGTGGTGTAGATATTTCCATGTTTACACAGATGACTGTATAGGTATTTCCATGTTTATACAGATGGCGGTGTAGATATTTCCATGTTTATAGAGATAGCGGTGTAGATATTTCCATGTTTATACAGATAACGGTGTAGGAATTTCCATGTTTATACAGATAGCGGTGTAAATATTTCCATGTTTATACAGATCACGGTGTAGATATTTCCGTGTTTATAGAGATAGCGGTGTAGATATGTCCATGTTTATAGAGATAGCGGTGTAGATATTTCCATGTTTATACAGACCGCGGTGTAGATATTTCCATGTTTATACAAATAGCGTTGCAGATATTTCCATGTTTGTACAGATGGCGGTGTTGATATTTCCATCTATACACAGATGACCGTGTAGATATTTCCGTGTTTATACACATGGCGGTGCAGATATTTCCATGGATATGTAGATGGCGGTGTGGATATTTCCATGTTTATACAGATGGCGGCGCAGATATTTCCATGGATATGTAGATGGCGGTGTAGATATTTCCATGTTTATACAGATAGCGGTGTAGTTATTTCCATGTTTATATAGATAGCGGTGTAGTTATTTCCATGTATATACACATGGCTGTGTAGATATTTCCATGTTTATACAGATGGCGGTGTAGATATTTCCATGTTTATACAGATAACTTTGGAAGTATTTCCATGTTTATAGAGATGGCGGTGTAGATATTTCGATGTTTATAGAGATAGCAGTGGAGATATTTCCATGTTTATACAGATAGTGGTGTAGTTATTTCCATGTTTATTCTGATCGTGGTGTGGATATTTCCATGTTTATAGAGATGGCGGTGTAGACATTTCCATGTTCATAGAGATAGCGGTGTTGATTTTTCCATGTTTATAGAGATAGCGGTCTGGATATTTCCATGCTTATACAGATAGGCGTGTAGATATTTCCATGTTTATAGAGATAGCGGTGTAGATATTTCCATGTTTATACAGATAGCAGTGCAGATATTTCCATGTTTATACAGACCGCGGTGAAGATATTTCCATGTTTATACAGATACCGGTGCAGATATTTCCATGTTTGTACAGATGGCGGTGTTGATATTTCCATCTATACACATATGACCGTGTAGATATTTCCATGTTAATACAGATGGCGGCGCAAATATTTCCATGGATATGTAGATAGCGGTGTAGATATTTCCATGTTTATACAGATAGCGGTGTAGATATTTCCATGTATATACAGATGGCTTTGTAGATATTTCCATGTTTATACAGACAGCTGTGTTGATATTTCCATGTTTATACAGATGACTTTGTAGGTATTTCCATGTTTATACAGATGGCGGTGTAGATATTTACATGTTTATAGAGATAGCTGTGTAGATATTTCCATGTTTATACAGATAGCGGTGTAGAAAATTCCATGTTTTTACAGATAGCAGTGTTGATATTTCCATGTTTACACAGATTGCGGTGTAGATATTTCCATCTTTCTACAGATGGCATTGTAGATATTTCCATGTTTATACAGATGGCGGTGTAGATATATCCATGTTTATATAGATGGTGGTGTAGATATTACCATGTTTATACAGGTAGCGGTGTAGATATTTCCATGTTTATACTGACTGTGGTGAAGGTATTTCCATGTCTATACAGATCGCGGTGTAGATATTTCCATGTTTATACAGATAGCGGTGTAGATATTTCCATGTTTATACAGATAGCGGTGTAGATATTTCCATATTTATACAGATAACGATGTAGAAATTTACATGTTTATACAGATAGCGGTGTAAATATTTCCATGTTTATACAGATCGCGGTGTAGATATTTCAATGTTTATAGAGATAGCGGTGTAGATATTTCCATGTTTATACAGACCGCGGTGTAGATATTTCCATGGTTATACAGATAGCGGTGCAGATATTTCCATGTTTGTCCAGATGGCGGTGTTGATATTTACATCCATACACAGATGACCGTGTAGATATTTCCATGTTTATGCAGATGGCGGCGCACATATTTCCATGGATATGTAGATGGTGGTGTAGATATTTCCATGTTTATACAGATAGCGGTGTAGTGATTTCCATGATTATATAGATAGCTGTGTAGATATTTCCATGTATATACACATGGCTGTGTAGATATTTCCATGTTTATACAGATGGCGGTGTAGATATTTCCATGTTTCTACAGATAACTTTGCAAGTATTTCCATGTTTATACAGATGGCGGTGTAGATATTTCGATGTTTATAGAGATAGCAGTGGAGATATTTCCATGTTTATACAGATAGCGGTGTTGATATTTCCATGTTTATACTGATCGTGGTGTAGATATTTCCATGTTTATAGAGATGGCGGTGTAGATATTTCCATGTTTATACAGATCGCGGTGTAGATATTTCCATATTTATAAAGATAGCGGTGTATATATTTCCATGTGTTTACAGATAGCGGTGTAGATAGTTCCATGTTTACACAGATTGCGGTGTATATATTTCCATCTTTCTACAGATGGCATTGTAGATATTTCCATGTTTATACAGATGGCGGTGTAGATATTTCCATGTTTATATAGATTGTGGTGTAGATATTACCATGTTTATACAGGTAGCGGTGTAGATATTTCAATGTTTATACAGATTGTGGTGAAGATATTTCCATGTTTATACAGATCGCGGTGTAGATATTTCCGTGTTTATACTGATCGTGGTGTAGATATTTCCATGTTTATACAGATAGCGGTGTAGATATTTCCATGTTTATAGAGATACCAGTGTAGATATTTACATATTTATACAGATGGCTGTGTAGATATTTCCATGTGTATACAGATGGCATTGTAGATATTTCCATGTTTATACAGATGACTGTATACATATTTCCATGTTTTTATAGATGGCAGTGCAGTTATTTCCATGTTTATAGAGATAGCGGTGTTGATATTTCCATGTTTCTACAGATGGCGTTGTTGATATTTCCATCTATACACAGATGGCCGTGTAGATATTTCCATGGTTATACAGATGGCGGCGTAGATAATTCCATGGACATGCAGATGGCGGTGTAGATATTTCCATGTTTAAACTGATTGCTGTGTAGATATTTCCATGTTTACACAGATAGTGGTGTAGATATTTCCGTGTTTATACACATGGCAGAGTAGATACTTCCATCTTTATGGAGATGGCAGTGTAGATATTTTCATGTTTACAGAGATGTCGGTGTAGATATTTCCATATTTATAGAGATAGCAGTGTAGATATTTCCATCTTTCTACAGATGGCAGTGTAGATATTTCCATGTTTATACAGATGGCGGTGTAGATATTTCCATATTTATAGAGATGTTTGTGTAGATATTTCCATGTGTATACAGATGGTTTTGTAGGTATTTCCATGTTTATACAGATGGCTGTGTAGATATTTCCACGTGTATACAGATGGTATTGTAGGTATTTCCATGTTTATACAGATGGTGGTGAAGATATTTCCATGTTTATTCAGATGACTGTGTAGATATTTCCATGTTTTTACAGATGGCAGTGTAGATATTTCAATGTTTCTAGAGATGGCGCTGTAGATATTTCCATGTTTATAGAGATAACGGTGGAAATATTTCCTTGTTTATACAGAGAGCAGTGGAGATATTTCCATGTTTATTCACATAGCGGTGTACATATTTCCATGATTATAGAGACAGCGGTGTAGGTATTTCCATGTTTATAAAGATGGCGGTGCAGATATTTCCATGTTTACACAGATGCCTATGCAGATATTTCCATATTTATACAGAGGGCTTTGCAGATATTTCTATGTTTATGCAGATGGCAGTGTAGATATTTAAATATTCCTACACATGACAGTGTAGTTATTTCCATGTTTATACAGATGTCTTTGTAGATATTTCCATGTTTATAGAGATAGCGGTGCAGATATTTCCATGTTTATACAGATAGCGGTGTATATATTTCCATGTTTACACAGATCATGGTGTAGATATATCCATGTTTATACAGATACCAGTGTAGAAATTTCCATGTTTATACAGACCGCAGTGTAGATATTTCCATGTTTATACAGATACCGGTGTAGATATTTCCATGTTTACACAGACTGCAGTGTAGATATTTCCATGTTTATAGAGATAGCAGTGTAGATATTTCCATGTTTGTACAGATGGCGGTGTTGATGTTTCCATCTATACACAGATTGCCGTGTAGGAATTTCCATGTGTATACAGATGGCATTGAAGATATTTCCATGTTTATACAGATGGTGGTGTAGATATTTCCATGTTTACACAGATGACTGTATAGGTATTTCCATGTTTATACAGATGGCGGTGTAGATATTTCCATGTTTATAGAGATAGCGGTGTAGATATTTCCATGTTTATACAGATAACGGTGTAGAAATTTCCATGTTTATACAGATAGCGGTGTAAATATTTCCATGTTTATACAGATCACGGTGTAGATATTTCCGTGTTTATAGAGATAGCGGTGTAGATATGTCCATGTTTATAGAGATAGCGGTGTAGATATTTCCATGTTTATACAGACCGCGGTGTAGATATTTCCATGTTTATACAAATAGCGTTGCAGATATTTCCATGTTTGTACAGATGGCGGTGTTGATATTTCCATCTATACACAGATGACCGTGTAGATATTTCCGTGTTTATACACATGGCGGTGCAGATATTTCCATGGATATGTAGATGGCGGTGTGGATATTTCCATGTTTATACAGATGGCGGCGCAGATATTTCCATGGATATGTAGATGGCAGTGTAGATATTTCCATGTTTATACAGATAGCGGTGTAGTTATTTCCATGTTTATATAGATAGCGGTGTAGTTATTTCCATGTATATACACATGGCTGTGTAGATATTTCCATGTTTATACAGATGGCGGTGTAGATATTTCCATGTTTATACAGATAACTTTGGAAGTATTTCCATGTTTATAGAGATGGCGGTGTAGATATTTCGATGTTTATAGAGATAGCAGTGGAGATATTTCCATGTTTATACAGATAGTGGTGTAGTTATTTCCATGTTTATTCTGATCGTGGTGTAGATATTTCCATGTTTATAGAGATGGCGGTGTAGACATTTCCATGTTCATAGAGATAGCGGTGTTGATTTTTCCATGTTTATAGAGATAGCGGTCTGGATATTTCCATGCTTATACAGATAGGCGTGTAGATATTTCCATGTTTATAGAGATAGCGGTGTAGATATTTCCATGTTTATACAGATAGCAGTGTAGATATTTCCATGTTTATACAGACCGCGGTGAAGATATTTCCATGTTTATACAGATACCGGTGCAGATATTTCCATGTTTGTACAGATGGCGGTGTTGATATTTCCATCTATACACATATGACCGTGCAGATATTTCCATGTTAATACAGATGGCGGCGCAGATATTTCCATGGATATGTAGATAGCGGTGTAGATATTTCCATGTTTATACAGATAGCGGTGTAGATATTTCCATGTATATACAGATGGCTTTGTAGATATTTCCATGTTTATACAGACAGCTGTGTTGATATTTCCATGTTTATACAGATGACTTTGTAGGTATTTCCATGTTTATACAGATGGCGGTGTAGATATTTACATGTTTATAGAGATAGCTGTGTAGATATTTCCATGTTTATACAGATAGCGGTGTAGAAAATTCCATGTTTTTACAGATAGCAGTGTTGATATTTCCATGTTTACACAGATTGCGGTGTAGATATTTTCATCTTTCTACAGATGGCATTGTAGATATTTCCATGTTTATACAGATGGCGGTGTAGATATATCCATGTTTATATAGATGGTGGTGTAGATATTACCATGTTTATACAGGTAGCGGTGTAGATATTTCCATGTTTATACTGACTGTGGTGAAGGTATTTCCATGTTTATACAGATCGCGGTGTAGATATTTCCATGTTTATACAGATAGCGGTGTAGATATTTCCATGTTTATACAGATAGCGGTGTAGATATTTCCATATTTATACAGATAACGATGTAGAAATTTACATGTTTATACAGATAGCGGTGTAAATATTTCCATGTTTATACAGATCGCGGTGTAGATATTTCAATGTTTATAGAGATAGCGGTGTAGATATTTCCATGTTTATACAGACCGCGGTGTAGATATTTCTATGGTTATACAGATAGCGGTGCAGATATTTCCATGTTTGTCCAGATGGCGGTGTTGATATTTACATCTATACACAGATGACCGTGTAGATATTTCCATGTTTATGCAGATGGCGGCGCACATATTTCCATGGATATGTAGATGGTGGTGTAGATATTTCCATGTTTATACAGATAGCGGTGTAGTGATTTCCATGATTATATAGATAGCTGTGTAGATATTTCCATGCATATACACATGGCTGTGTAGATATTTCCATGTTTATACAGATGGCGGTGTAGATATTTCCATGTTTCTACAGATAACTTTGCAAGTATTTCCATGTTTATACAGATGGCGGTGTAGATATTTCGATGTTTATAGAGATAGCAGTGGAGATATTTCCATGTTTATACAGATAGCGGTGTTGATATTTCCATGTTTATACTGATCGTGGTGTAGATATTTCCATGTTTATAGAGATGGCGGTGTAGATATTTCCATGTTTATACAGATCGCGGTGTAGATATTTCCATATTTATACAGATAGCGGTGTATATATTTCCATGTGTTTACAGATGGCGGTGTAGATAGTTCCATGTTTACACAGATTGCGGTGTATATATTTCCATCTTTCTACAGATGGCATTGTAGATATTTCCATGTTTATACAGATGGCGGTGTAGATATTTCCATGTTTATATAGATTGTGGTGTAGATATTACCATGTTTATACAGGTAGCGGTGTAGATATTTCAATGTTTATACAGATTGTGGTGAAGATATTTCCATGTTTATACAGATCGCGGTGTAGATATTTCCGTGTTTATACTGATCGCGGTGTAGATATTTCCATGTTTATACAGATAGCGGTGTAGATATTTCCATGTTTATAGAGATACCAGTGTAGATATTTACATATTTATACAGATGGCTTTGTAGATATTTCCACGTGTATACAGATGGCATTGTAGATATTTCCATGTTTATACAGATGACTGTATACATATTTCCATGTTTTTATAGATGGCAGTGCAGTTATTTCCATGTTTATAGAGATAGCGGTGTTGATATTTCCATGTTTGTCCAGATGGCGGTGTTGATATTTCCATCTATACACAGATGGCCGTGTAGATATTTCCATGGTTATACAGATGGCGGCGTAGATATTTCCATGGACATGCAGATGGCGGTGTAGATATTTCCATGTTTAAACAGATTGCTGTGTAGATATTTCCATGTTTACACAGATAGTGGTGTAGATATTTTCGTGTTTATACACATGGCAGAGTAGATACTTCCATCTTTATGGAGATGGCAGTGTAGATATTTTCATGTTTACAGAGATGTCGGTGTAGATATTTCCATATTTATAGAGATAGCAGTGTAGATATTTCCATCTTTCTACAGATGGCAGTGTAGATATTTCCATGTTTATACAGATGGCGGTGTAGATATTTCCATATTTATAGAGATGTTTGTGTAGATATTTCCATGTGTATACAGATGGTATTGTAGGTATTTCCATGTTTATACAGATGGTGGTGAAGATATTTCCATGTTTATTCAGATGACTGTGTAGATATTTCCATGTTTTTACAGATGGCAGTGTAGATATTTCAATGTTTCTAGAGATGGCACTGTAGATATTTCCATGTTTATAGAGATAACGGTGGAAATATTTCCTTGTTTATACAGAGAGCAGTGGAGATATTTCCATGTTTATTCACATAGCGGTGTATATATTTCAATGATTATAGAGACAGCGGTGTAGGTATTTCCATGTTTATACAGATAACTTTGTAAGTATTTCCATGTTAATACAGATGGCGGTGTAGATGTTTCGATGTTTATAGAGATAGCAGTGGAGATAATTCCATGTTTATACTGATCGTGGTGTAGATATTTCCATGTTTATAGAGATGGCGGTGTAGATATTTCCATGTTCATAGAGATAGCGGTGTTGATTTTTCCATGTTTATAGAGATAGTGGTGTGGATATTTCCATGTTTATACAGATAGGTGTGTAGATATTTCCATGTTTATAGAGATGGCGGTGTAGATATTTCCATGTTTATATAGATCACTGTGTAGGTATTTGCTTGTTTATACAAATAGCGGTGTAGTTATTTCCATGTTTATACAGATAGCGGTGTAGATATTTCTATGTATATAGAGATGGCTGTGTAGATATTTCCATGTTTATCCCGATGGCTGTGTAGATATTTCCATGTTTATACAGATGACTTGTAGGTATTTCCATGTTTATACAGATGGCGATGTAGATATTTCCATGTTTATAGAGATAGCTGTGTAGATATTTCCATGTTTATACAGATAGCGGTGTAGATATTTCCATGTTTATACAGATCGCGGTGTAGATATTTCCATGTATATACAGATCGTGGTGAAGATATTTCCATGTTTATACAGATCGCGGAGTAGATATTTCCATGTTTATACAGATCGCGGTGTAGATATTTCCATGTTTATATAGGTAGCGGTGTAGATATTTCCATGTATATACACATGGCGGTGTAGATATTTCCATGTTTATACAGATAACGGTGTAGAAATTTACATGTTTATACAGATAGCGGTGTAAATATTTCTATGTTTATATAGATCACGGTATAGATATTTCCATGTTTATAGAGATAGCAGTGTAGATATTTCCATGTTTATACAGACCGCGGTGTAGATATTTCCATGGTTATACAGATAGCGGTGCAGATATTTCCATGTTTGTACAGATGGCGGTGTTGACATTTACATCTATACACAGATGACCGTGTAAATATTTCCATGTTTATACAGATGGCGGCGCAGATATTTCCATGGATATGTAGATGGTGGTATAGATATTTCCATGTTTATACAGATAGCGGTGTAGTTATTTCCATGTTTATATAGATAGCGGTGTAGATATTTCGATGTTTATAGAGATAGCAGTGGAGATATTTCCATGTTTATACAGATAGTGTTGTCGATGTTTCCATGTTTATACTGATCGTGGTGTAGATATTTCCATGTTTATAGAGATGTCGGTGTAGATATTTCCATGTTCATAGAGATAGCGGTGTTGATTTTTCCATGTTTATAGAGATATTGGTGTGTATATTTCCATGTTTATACAGATAGGTGTGTAGATATTTCCATGTTTATAGAGATGGCGGTGTAGATATTTCCATGTTTATACAGTTCACGGTGTAGATATTTGCTTGTTTATACAAATAGCGGTGTAGTTATTTCCATGTTTATACAGAGAGAGGTGTAGAAATTTCCATGTATATACAGATGGCTGTGTAGATATTTCCATGTTTATATCGATGGCTGTGTAGATATTTTCATGTTTATACAGATGACTTTGTAGGTATTTCCATGTTTATACAGATGGCGGTGTAGATATTTCCATGTTTATAGAGATAGCTTTGTAGATATTTCCATGTTAATACAGATAGCGGTGTAGATATTTCCATGTTTGTACAGATCGCGGTGTAGATATTTTGATGTTGATACAGATCGCGGTGTAGATATTTCCATGTTTATACAGATAGCAGTGTAGATATTTCCATGTATTTACAGATATCGGTGTAGATATTTCCATGTTTACACAGATTGTGAGGTAGATATTTCCATCTTTCTACAGCTGGCATTGTAGGTATTTCCATGTTTATGTAGATGGCGTTGTAGATATTTCCATGTTTATATAGATGGTGGTGTAGATATTACCATGTTTATACAGATAGCGTTGTAGATATTTCCATGTATATATAGATCGTGGTAAAGATATTTCCATGTTTATACAGATCGCGGTGTAGATATTCCCATGTTTATACAGATCGCGGTGTAGATATTTCCATGTTTACACAGATTGCGGGGTAGATATTTCCATTTTCTACAGCTGGCATTGTAGATATTTCCATGTTTATATAGATGGCGGTGTAGATATTTCCATGTTTATACAGATAGCGGTGTAGATATTTCCATGTATATACAGATCATGGTGAAGATATTTCCATGTTTATACAGATTGCGGTGTAGATATTTCCATGTTTATACAGATCGCGGTATAGATATTTCCATGTTTATAAAGATAGCGGTGTAGACATTTCCATGTTTATACAGATAGCGGTGTAGATATTTCCATATTTATACAGATAACGGTTTAGAAATTTACATGTTTATACAGATAGCGGTGTAAATATTTCCATGTTTATACAGATTACGGTGTAGATATTTCCATGTTTATAGAGATAGCGGTGTAGATATTTCCATGTTTATACAGACCGCGGTGTAGATATGTCCATGGTTATACAGATAGCGGTGCAGATATTTCCATGTTTGTACAGATGGCGGTGTTGATATTTACATCTATACACAGATGACCGTGTAGTTATTTCCACGTTTATACAGATGGCGGCGCAGATATATCCATGGATATGTAGATGGTGGTGTAGATATTTCCATGTTTATACAGATAGCGGTGTAGTTATTTCCATGTTTATATAGATAGCGGTGTAGATATTGCCATGTATATACACATGGCTGTGTAGATATTTCCATGTTTATACAGATGGCGGTGTAGATATTTCCATGTGTATACAGATGACATTGTAGATATTTCCATGTTTATACAGCTGACTGTATACGTATTTCCATGTTTTTACAGATGGCAGTGCAGATATTTCCATGTTTATTGAGATAGCGGTGTAGATATTTCTATGTTTGTACAGATGGCAGTGTTGATATTTCCATCTATACACAGATGGCCGTGTAGGTATTTCCATTTTTATACAGATGGCGGCGTAGACATTTCCATGGACATGCAGATGGCGGTGTAGATATTTCCATGTTTAAACAGATAGCGCTGTAGATATTTCCATGTTTATGCAGATAGTGGTGTAGATATTCCCGTGTTTACGCACATGGAAGAGTAGATACTTCCATCTTTATGGAGATGGCAGTGTAGATATTTTCATGTTTATAGAGATGGCGGTGTAGATATTTCCATATTTATAGAGATAGCGGTGTAGATATTTCCATCTTTCTACAGATGACAGTGTAGATATTTCCATGTTTTTACAGATGGCGGTGAAGATATTTCCCTATTTATACAGATGTCTGTGTATATATTTCCATGTGTATACAGATGGTATTATAGGTTTTTCCATATATATACAGATGTGGTGTAGATATTTCCATGTTTATTCAGATGACTGTGTAGATATTTTCATGTTTTTACAGATGGCAGTGTAGATATTTCAATGTTTATAGAGATGGCGCTGTAGATATTTCCATGTTTATACAGATAACGGAGGATATATTTCCACGTTTATAAAGAGAGCAGTGGAGATATTTCCATGTTTATACACATAGCGGTGTACATATTTCCATGTTTATAGAGACAGCGGTGTTGGTATTTCCATGTTTATACAGATAGCGGTGCAGATATTTCCATGTTTATACAGATGCCTATGCAGATATTTCCATATTTATAGAGATGGCTGTGTAGGTATTTCTATGTTTATACAGATGGCAGTGTAGATATTTAAATGTTCCTACACATGACTGTGTAGGTATTTCCATGTTTATACAGATGTCTTTGTAGATATTTCCATGTTTATAGAGATAGCGGTGCAGATATTTCCATGTTTATACAGATAGCGGTGTAGATATGTCCATATTTATAGAGATAGCGGTGTAGATATTTCCATGTTTATACAGATAGCGGTGTAGATATTTCCATGTTTATACAGATCACGGAATAGATATTTCCATGTATATAGAGATAGCGGTGAAGATATTTCCATGTTTATACAGATAGCGGTGTAGATATTTCCATGTTTATACAGATAGCGGTGTAGATATTTCCATGTTTATACAGATAGCGGTGCAGATATTTCCATGTTTGTACAGATGGCGGTGTTGATATTTCCATCTATACACAGATGACCGTGTAGATATTTCCATGTTTATTCAGATTTTGGTGCAGATATTTCCATGGATATGTAGATGGCGGTGTAGATATTTCCATGTTTATACAGATAGCGGTGTAGTTATTTCCATGTTTATATGGATAGCGATGTAGATATTTCCATGTATATACACTTGGCTGTGTGGATATTTCCATGTTTATACAGATGGCGGTGTAGATATTTCCATGTTTATACAGAGAACTTTGTAAGTATTTCCATGTTTCTACAGACGGCGGTGTAGATATTTCAATGTTTATAGAGATAGCAGTGGAGATATTTCCATGTTTATACAGATCGCGGTGTAGATATTTCCATGTTTATTCAGATCGTGGTGTAGATATTTCCATGTTTATACAGATAGCGGTGTAGATATTTCCATGTTTTTACAGATAGCGGTGCAGATATTTCCATGTTTACACAGATTGCGGTGTAGATATTTCCATCTTTCTACAGATGGCATTGTTGATATTTCCATGCTTATAAAGATGGCGGTGTAGATATTTCCATGTTTATGTAGATGGTGGTATAGATATTACCATGTTTATACAGGTAGCGGTGTAGATATTTCCATGTTTATACAGATCGTGGTGAAAATATTTCCATGTTTTTACAGATCGTGGTGTAGATATTTCCATGTTTATACAGATCGCGGTGTAGACATTTCCATGTTTATAGAGATGGCGGTGTAGATATTTCCATGTTTATACAGATAGTGGTGTAGATATTTCCATGTTTATAGAGATAGCGTTGTAGGTATTTCCATGTTTATTGACATAGCGGTGTAGATATTTCCATGTTGGTATAGATGGCGTTGTAAATATTTCCATGTTTATACCGATAGCGGTGTTGGTATTTCCACGTGTATAAAGATAGCTATGTAGATTTTCCATGCTTATACAGCTCGCGGTGCAGATATTTATATCTTTATACAGATGGCATTGTAGATAGTTCCTTATTCACTCAGATGGCGGTGTAGATGTTTCCATGTTTATACAGATGGCGGAGTAGATAGTTCCATGTTTATGGAGATGGCAGTGTAGATATTTTCATGTTTATAGAGATGACGGTGTAGATATTTACATGTTTATAGAGATAGCATTGTAGATATTTACATGTTTATACAGATGGCTGTGTAAATGCTTCCATATGTATACAGATGGCATTGTAGATATTTCATGTTTATACAGATGACTGTATACGTATTTCCATGTTTTTACAGATGGCAGTGCAGATATTTCCATGTTTATAGAGATAGCGATGTAGATATTTCCATGTTTGCACAGATGGCGGTGTTGATATTTCCATCTATACACAGATGGCCGTGTAGATATTTGCATGTTTATACAGATGGCGGCGTAGATATTTCCATGGACATGCAGATGGCGGTGTAGATATTTCCATGTTTATACAGATAGTGGTGTAGTTATTTCCATGTTTACACAGATTGTGGTGTAGATATTTTCGTGTTTATACACATGACGGGGTAGATACTTCCATCTTTATGGAGCGGGCAGTGTAGATATTTTCATGTTTATAGAGATGGTGGTGTAGATATTTCCATATTTATAGAGATAGCGGTGTACATATTACCATCTTTCTACAGATGGCAGTGTAGATATTTCCATGTTTATACAGATGGTCGTGTAGATATTTGCATATTTATACAGATGTCTGTGTAGATATTTCCATGTGTATACAGATGGTATTGTAGGTATTTCCATGTTTATACAGATGTTGGTGTAGATATTTCCATGTTTATTCAGATGACTGTGTAGATATTTCCATGTTTTTAGAGATGGTAGTGTAGATATTTCAATGGTTATACAAATAGCGCTGTAGATATTTCCATGTTTAAACAGATAACGATGGAGATATTTCCATGTTTATACAGACAGCAGTGGAGATATTTCCATGTTTATACACAGAGCGGTGTACATATTTCCATGTTTATAGAGACAGTGGTGTAGGTATTTCCATGTTTATACAGATAGCGTGCAGATATTTCCATGTTTACCCAGAGGCCTATGCAGATATTTCCATATTTATACAGAGGTCTGTGTAGATATTTCTACGTTTATACAGATGGCAGTGTGGATGTTTCCATGTTCCTACACATGACTGTGTAGGTACTTCCATGTTTATACAGATGGCTTTGTAGATATTTCCATGTTTATAGAGAAAGCGGTGCAGATATTCCATGTTTATACAGATGGCGGTGTAGATATTTTGATGTTTATAGAGATAGCAATAGAGATATTTCCATGTTTATGCAGATAGCGGTGTAGATATTTCCATGTTTATATTGATCGCGGTGTAGATATTTCCATGTTTATAGAGATGGCGGTGTAGATATTTCCATATTTATAGAGATAGCGTTGTAGATATTTCCATGTTTATACAGATTGCGGTGTAGATATTTCCATGTTTATACAGATGGTGGTGTAGATATTTCCATGTTTATACACATGGCGGAGTAGATACTTCCATCTTTATGGAGATGGCAGTGTAGATATTTTCATGTTTATAGAGATGGCGGTGTAGATATTTCCATATTTACAGAGATAGCGGTGTAGATATTTCCATCTTTCTACAGATGACAGTGTAGATATTTCCATGTTTAAACAGATGGCGGTGTAGATATTTCCCTATTTATACAGATGTCTATGTAGATATTTCCATGTGTATACAGATGGTATTGTAGGTATTTCCATGTTTATACAGATGGTGGTGTAGATATTTCCATGTTTATTCAGATGACTGTGTAGATATTTCCATGTTTTTACAGATGGCAGTGTAGATATTTCAATGTTTATAGAGATAGCGCTGTAGATATTTCCATGTTTATACAGATAACGGAGGAGATATTTCCATGCTTATACAGACAGCAGTGGAGATATTTCCATATTTATACACATAGCGGTGTACATATTTCCATGTTTATAGAGACAGTGGTGTAGGTATTTCCATGTTTATACAGATAGCGGTGCAGATATTTCCATGTTTACACAGATGCCTATGCAGATATTTCCATATTTATACAGAGGTCTTTTTAGATATTTCTATGTTAATACAGATGGCACTGTAGATGTTTCCATGTTCCTACACATGACTGTGTAGGTATTTCCATGTTTATACAGATGGCTTTGTAGATATTTCCATGTTTATAGAGATAGCGGTGTAGATATTTCCATGTTTATACAGATAGCGGTGTATATATTTCCATGTTTATAGAGATAGCGGTGTAGATATTTCCATGTTTATACAGATAGCGGTGAAGATATTTCCATGTTTATACAGACCGCGGTGTAGTTATTTCCATGTTTGTACAGATGGCGGTGTTGATATTTCCATCTATACACAGACGACCGTGTAGATATTTCCATGTTTATACAGATGGCGGCGCAGATATTTCTTTGGATATGTAGATGGTGGTGTAGATATTTCCATGTACATAGAGATAGCAGTGTAGTTATTTCCAAGTTTATATAGAGAGCGGTGTATGTATTCCTATGAATGTACACATGGCTGTGTAGTTATTTCCATGCATATACAGATGGCGGTGTAGATATTTCCATGTTTATACAGATAACTTTGTAAGTATTTCCATGTTTATACAGATGGTGGTGTAGATACTTTGATGTTTATAGAGATAGCAGTGGAGATATTTCAATGTTTATGCAGATAGCGGTGTAGATATTTCCATGTTTATACTGATCGCGGTGTAGATATTTCCATGTTTATAGAGATGGCGGTTTAGATATTTCCACGTTCATAGAGATAGCGGTGTTGATTTTTCCGTGTTTATAGAGATAGCGGTGTGGATATTTCCATGTTTATACAGATAGGTGTGTAGATACTTCCATGTTTATAGAGATGGCGGTGTAGATATTTCCATGTTTATATAGATCACGGTGTAGATATTTCCATGTTTTTACAGATCATGGTGTAGATATTTCCATGTTTATTCATATCGCGGTGTTGATATTACCATGTTTATAGGGATTGCGATCCAAATATTTCCACATTTATACAGATAGCGGTGTAGTTATTAGCATGTTTATACAGATAGCGATGTAGATATTTCCATGTATAAACAGATGTCTGTGTATATATTTCCATGTTTAAACTGATGGCGGTGTAGATATTTCCTTGTTTATACAAATAGCAGAGTAGATATTTCCATGTTTATACAGATCACGGTGTAGATATTTCCTTGTTTATACAAATAGCGGTGTAGTTATTTCCATGCTTATACAGATAGCGGTGTAGATATTTCCTTGATTATACAAATAGCGGTGTAGTTATTTCCATGTTTATACAGATCATGGTGTAGATATTTCCTTGTTTATACAAATAGCGGTGCAGTTATTTCCATGTTTATACAGATAGCGGTATAGATATTTCCATGTATATACAGATGGCTGTGTAGATATTTCCATGTTTATACAGATGGCTGTGTAGATATTTCCATGTTTATACAGATGACTTCGTAGGTATTTCCATGTTTATACAGGTGGCGGTGTAGATATTTCCATGTTTATAGAGATAGCCTTGTAGATATTTCCATGTTTATACAGATAGCGGTGTAGATATTTCCATGTTTATACAGATCGTGGTTTAGATGTTTCCATGTTTATACAGATCGCAGTGTAGATATTTCCATGTTTATACAGATAGCGGAGAAGATATTTCCATGTTTTTACAGATATCGGTGTAGATATTTCCATGTTTACACAGATTGCGGTGTAGATAATTCCATCTTTCTACAGATGGTATTGTAGATATTTCCATGTTTTTACTGATGGCGGCATAGATATTTCCATGGACATGCAGATGGCTGTGTAGATATTTCCATGTTTATGCAGATAGCGGTGTAGATATTTCCATGTTTACACAGCGGGTGGTGTAGGTATTTCCGTGTTTATACACATGGCGGACTAGATACTTCCATCTTTATGGAGATGGCAGTTTAGATATTTTCATGTTATAGAGATGGCGGTGTAGATGTTTCCATATTTATAGAGATAGCGGTGTAGATATTTCCTTCTTTCTACAGATGGCAGTGTAGTTATTTCCATGTTTATACAGATGGCGGTGTAGATATTTCCATATTTATACAGATGTCTGTTCAGATATTTCCATGTGTATACAGATGGCATTGTAGGTATTTCCATGTTTATACAGATGGTGATGTAGATATTTCCATGTTTATTCAGATGACTGTGTAGATATTTCCATGTTTTTACAGATGGCAGTGTAGCTATTTCAATGTTTATAGAGATGGCGCTGTAGACATTTCCAAGTTTATACTGATAACGGTGGAGATATGTCCATGTTTATACAGACAGCAGTGGAGATATTTCCATCTTTATACACATAGCGGTGTACATATTTCCGAGTTTATAGAGACAGCAGTGTAGGTATTTCCATGTTTATACAGATAGCGGTGCAGATATTTCCATGTTTATGCAGATGCCTATGCAGATATTTCCATATTTATACAGAGGGATGTGTAGATATTCCTATGTTTATACAGATGGCAGTGTAGATATTTCCATGTTCCTACACATGACTGTGTAGGTATTTCCATGTTTATACAGATGGCTTTGTAGATATTTCCATGTTTATAGAGATAGCGGTGCAGATATTTCCTTGTTTATACAGATAGCGGTGTATATATTTCCATGTTTATACAGATCGTGGTGTAGATATTTCCATGTTTATACAGATACCGGTGTAGATATTTCCATGTTTATACAGACCGCAGTGTAGATATTTCCATGTTTATAGAGATAGCAGTGTAGATATTTCCATGTTTGTACAGATGGCGGTGTTGATGTTTCCATCTATACACAGATTGCCGTGTAGGTATTTCTGTGTGTATACAGATGGCATTGTAGATATTTCCATGTTTATACAGATGGTGGTGAAGATATTTCCATGTTCACACAGATGACTGTAGAGGTATTTCCATGTTTATACAGATAGCGGTGTAAATATTAACATGTTTATACAGATCACGGTGTAGATATTTCCATGTTTACAGAGATAGCGGTGTAGATATTTCCATGTTTATAAAGATAGCGGTGTAGATATTTCCATGTTTATACAGACCGTGGTGTAGATATTTCCATGTTTATACAGATAGCGGTGCAGATATTTCCATGTTTGTACAGACGGCGGTGTTGATATTTCCATCTATACTCAGATGACTGTGTAGATATTTCCATGTTTATACAGATGGTGGCGCAGATATTTCCATGGATATGTAGATGGCGGTGTAGATATTTCCATGTATGTACACATGGCAGTGTAGATATTTCCATGTTTATACAGATGATGGTGTAGATATTTCCATGTTTAAACAGATAACTTTCTAAGTATTTCCATGTTTATACTGATGGCAGTGTAGATATTTCGATGTTTATAGAGATAGCAGTGGAGATATTTCCATGTTTATACAGGTAGCGGTGTAGATATTTCCATGTTTGTACTGATCGTGGTGTAGATATTTCGATGTTTATAGAGATGGCGGTGTAGATATTTCAATGTTCATAGAGATAGCGGTGTTGATTTTTCCATGTTTATAGAGATAGCGTTGTGGATATTTCCATGTTTATACAGATATGTGTGTAGATATTTCCATGGTTATACAGATGGTGGTGTAGATATTTCCATGTTTATACAGATCACGGTGTGGATATTTCCTTGTTTATACAAATAGCGGTGTAGTTATTTCCATGTTTATACAGGTAGCGGTGTAGATATTTTCATGTATATACAGATGGCTGTGTAGATATTTCCATGTTTATACAGATGGCTGTGTAGGTATTTCCATGTTTATTCAGATGACTTTGTAGGTATTTCCATGTTTATACAGATGGCGGTGTAGATGTTTCCATGTTTATAGAGATAGCTGTGTAGATATTTCCATGTTTATACAGTTGGCGGTGTAGATATTTCCATGTTTATATAGATGGTGGTGTAGATATTACCATGTTTATACAGATCGCGGTGTAGACATTTCCATGTTTATACAGATCGTGGTGAAGATATATCCATGTTTATACAGATCGCGGTGTAGGTATTTCCATGTTTATACAGATCGTGGTGTAGATATTTCCATGTTTATACAGATAGCGGTGTAGATATTTCCATGTTTATACAGATAGCGGTGTAGATATTTCCATGTTTATAGAGATAGCGGTGTAGGTATTTCCATGTTTATAGACATAGCGGTGTAGATACTTCCATGTTTATATAGATGGTGTTGTAAATATTTCCATGTTTATACCGATAGCGGTGTTGGTATTTCCACGTTTATACAGATAGCGATGTAGATATTTCCGTGTTTCTACAGCTCGCGGTGCAGATATTTATATCTTTACACAGAAGGCATTGTATATATTTCCTTATTCACACAGATGGCGGTGTAGATGTTTCCATATTTATACAGATGGCGGAGTAGTTCCATGTTTATGGATATGTCAGTGTAGATATTTTCATGTTTATAGAGATGGCGGTGTAGATATTTCAATGTTTATAGAGATAGCAGTGTAGATATTTATATGTTTATACAGATGGCTGTGTAGATATTTCCATGTGTATACAGATGGCATTGTAGATATTTCCATGTTTATACAGATGACTCTATACGTATTTCCATGTTTTTACAGATGGAAGTGCAGATATTTCCATGTTTATAGAGATAGCTTTGTAGATATTTCCATGTCTGTACAGACGGCGGTGTTGATATTTCCATCTATACACAGATGGCCGTGTAGGTATTTCCATGTTTATACTGATGGCGGCGTAGATATTTCCATGGACATGCAGATGGCTGTGTGGATATTTCCATGTTTATGCAGATAGCGGTGTAGATATTTCCATGTTTACACAGAGGGTGGTGTAGGTATTTCCGTGTTTATAGACATGGCGGAGTAGATACTTCCATCTTTATGGAGATGGCAGTGTAGATATTTTCATGTTTATAGAGATGGCGGTGTAGTTATTTCCATGTTTATAGAGATAGCAGTGTAGATATTTCCATGTTTATACGGATGGTATTGTAGGTATTTCCATGTGTATACAGATGGCATTGTAGATGTTTCCATGTTTATACAGATGACTGTATAGGTATTTCCATGTTTTTACAGATGGCAGTGCAGATATTTCCATGTTTATAGAGATAGCAGTGTAGATACTTCCATGTTTGTACAGATGGCGATGTTGATATTTCCATCTATACACAGATGGCCGTGTAGATATTTCCATGTTTATACAGATCGCGGTGTAGATATTTCCATGTTTATACAGATCACGGTGTAGATATTTCCATGTTTATACAGAGAGAAGTGTAGATATTTCCATGCTTATACAGATAGCGGTGTAGATATTTCCATGTTTATACTGATAGCGGTGTAGATATTTCCATGTTTATTGAGATAGCGGTGTAGGTATTTCCATGTTTATAAACATAGCGGTGTAGATATTTCCATGTTTATATAGATGGCGTTGTAGATATTTCCATGTTTATACAGATAGCGGTGTTGGTGTTTCCATGTTTATACAGATAGCGATGTAGATATTTCCATGTTTATACAGCTCGCGGTGCAGATATTTCTATCTTTATACAGATGGCATTGTAGTTATTTCCTTATTCACACAGATGGCGGTGTAGATGTTTCCATGTTTATACAGATGGTGGAGTAGTTAGTTCCATGTTCATGGAGATGGCAGTGTAGATATTTTCATGTTTATACAGATGGCGGTGTAGATATTTCCATGTTTATTGAGATAGCAGTGTAGATATTTACATGTTTATACAGATGGCTGTGTAGATATTTCCATGTGTATACAGATGGCATTGTAGATATTTCCATGTTTATACAGATGACTGTATAGGTATTGCCATGTTTTTACAGATGGCAGTACAGATATTTCCATGTTTATAGAGATAGCAGTGTAGATATTTCCATGTTTGTACAGATGGCGATGTTGATATTTCCATCTATACACAGATGGCCGTGTAGATATTTCCATGTTTATACAGATGGCGGCGTAGATATTTCCATGGACGTGCAGATGGCGGTGTAGATATTTCCATGTTTATACAGATAGCGGTGTAGATATTTCCATGTTTACACAGATGGTGGTGTAGATATTTCAGTGTTTATACACATGGCGGAGTAGATACTTCCATCTTTATGGAGATGGCAGTGTAGATATTTTCATGTTTATAGACATGGCGGTGTACATATTTCCATATTTATAGAGAGAGTGGTGTAGATATATTCATCTTTCTACACATGGCAGTGTAGATATTTCCATGTTTATACATCTGGCTGTGTAGATATTTCCATATTTATACAGATGTCTGTGTAGATATTTCCATGTGTATACAGACGGTATTGTAGCTATTTCCATGTTTATGCATATGGTGGTGTAGATATTTCCATGTTTATTCAGATGACTGTGTAGATATTTCCATGTTTTTACAGATGGCAGTGTAGATATTTCAATGTTTATACAGATGGTGCTGTAGATATTTCCATGTTTATACAGATAACAGTGGAAATATTTCCATGTTTATACAGACAGCAGTGGTGATATTTCCATGTTTATACACATAGCGGTGTACATATTTCCATGTTTATAGAGACAGCGGTGTAGGTATTTCCATGTTTATACAGATAGCGGTGCAGATATTTCCATGTTTATACAGATGCCTATGCAGATATTTCCATATTTATACAGCGGGCTTTGTAGATATTTCTAAGTTTATACAGACGGCAGTGTAGATATTTCCATGTTCCTACACATGACTGTGTAGGTATATCCATGTTTATACAGATGGCTTTGTAAATATTTCCATGTTTATAGAGATAGCAGTGCAGATATTTCCATGTTTATTCAGATAGCGGTGTATATATTTCCATGTTTATACAGATCGTGGTGCAGATATTTCCATGTTTATACAGATACCGGTGTAGATATTTCCATGTTTATACAGACCGCAGTGTAGATATTTCCATGTTTATAGAGATAGCTGTGTGGATATTTCCATGTTTATACAGTTAGGGGTGTAGATATATCCACGTTTATAGAGATGGCGGTGAAGATATTTCCATGTTTATACAGATCACAGTGTAGATATTTCCTTGTTTATACAAATAGCGGTGTAGTTATTTCCATGTTTATACAGATAGCGGTGTAGATATTTCCATGTATATACAGATGGCTGTGTAGATATTTCCATGTTTATACAGATGGCTTTGTAGATATTTCCATATTTATACAGATGACTTCGTAGGTATCTCCATGTTTATACAGATGGCAGTGTAGATATTTCCATGTTTATAGAGATAGCTGTGTAGATATTTCCATGTTTATACAGATAGCGGTGTAGATATTTCCATGTTTATACAGATCGCGGTGTAGATATTTCCATGTTTATACAGATAGCGGTGTGGATATTTCCATGTTTATACAGATAGCGGTGTAGATATTTCCATATTTTTACAGATATTGGTGTAGATATTTCCAAGTTTACACAGATTGCGGTGTAGTTATTTCCATCTTTCTACAGATGGCATTGTAGATATTTCCATGTTTATACAGATGGCGGTGTAGATATTTCCATGTTTATATAGATGGTGGTGTAGATATTACCATGTTTATACAGATAGCGGTGTAGATATTACCATGTTTATACAGATAGCGGTGTAGATATTTCCATGTTTATACAGATCGTATTGAAGATATTTCCATGTTTATACAGATCGCGGTGTAGATATTTCCATGTTTATGCAGATCGCGGTGTAGAAATTTCCATGTTTATACAGATAGCGGTGTAGATATCTCCATGTTTATACAGATAGCGGTGTAGATATTTCCATGTTTATAGAGATAGCGGTGTAGGTATTTCCATGTTTATAGACATAGCGGTGTAGATATTTCCATGTTTATATAGATGGCGTTGTAGATAATTCCATGTTTAGCCCGATAGCGGTGTTGGTGTTTCCATGTTTATACAGATAGCGATGTAGATATTTCCATGTTATACAGCTCGCGGTGCAGATATTTATATCTTTATACAGATGGCATTGTAGTTATTTCCTTATTCACACAGATGGCGGTGTAGATATTTCCATGTTTATACAGATGGTGGAGTAGTTAGTTCCATGTTCATGGAGATGGCAGTGTAGATATTTTCATGTTTATAGAGATGGCGGTGTAGATATTTCCATGTGTATACAGATGGCATTGTAGATATTTCCATGTTTATACAGATGACTCTATAGGTATTTCCATGTTTTTACAGATGGCAGTGCAGATATTTCCATGTTTATAGAGATAGCAGTGTAGATATTTCCATGTTTGTACAGATGGCGATGTTGATATTTCCATCTATACACAGATGGCCGTGTAGATATTTCCATGTTTATACAGATGGCGGCGTAGATGTTTCCATGGACGTGCAGATGGCGGTGTAGATATTTCCATGTTTATACAGATAGCGGTGTAGATATTTCCATGTTTACACAGATGGTGTTGTAGATATTTCCGTGTTTATACACATGGCGGAGTAGATACTTCCATCTTTATGGAGATGGCAGTGTAGATATTTTCATGTTTATAGAGATGGCGGTGTACATATTTCCATATTTATAGAGATAGTGGTGTAGATATATTCATCTTTCTACAGATGGCAGTGTAGATATTTCCATGTTTATACATCTGGCTGTGTAGATATTTCCATATTTATACAGATGTCTGTGTAGATATTTCCATGTGTATACAGATGGTATTGTAGCTATTTCCATGTTTATGCATATGGTGGTGTAGATATTTCCATGTTTATTCAGATGACTGTGTTGATATTTCCATGTTTTTACAGATGGCAGTGTAGATATTTCAATGTTTATAGAGATGGTGCTGTAGATATTTCCATGTTTATACAGATAACGGTAGAGATATTTCCATGTTTATACAGACAGCAGTTGTGATATTTCCATGTTTATACACATAGCGGTGTACATGTTTCCATGTATATAGAGACAGCGGTGTAGGTATTTCCATGTTTATACAGATAGCGGTGCAGATATTTCCATGTTTATAAAGATGCCTATGCAGATATTTCCATATTTATACAGAGGGCTGTGTAGATATTTCTAAGTTTATACAGACGGCAGTGTAGATATTTCCATGTTCCTTCACATGACTGTGTAGGTATTTCCATGTTTATACAGATGGCTTTGTAGATATTTCCATGTGTATAGAGATAGCAGTGCAGATATTTCCATGTTTATACAGATAGCGGTGTATATATTTCCATGTTTATACAGATCGTTGTGTAGATATTTCCATGTTTATACAGATACCGGTGTAGATATTTCCATGTTTATACAGACCGCAGTGTAGATATTTCCATGTTTATAGAGATAGCGGTGTGGATATTTCCATGTTTATACAGTTAGGGGTGTAGATATTTCCATGTTTGTAGAGATGGCAGTGAAGTTATTTCCATGTTTATAGAGATCACAGTGTAGATATTTCCTTGTTTATACAAATAGCGGTGTAGTTATTTCCATATTTATACAGATAGCGGTGTAGATATTTCCATGTATATACAGATGGCTGTGTAGATATTTCCATGTTTATACAGATGGCTTTGTAGATATTTCCATGTTTATACAGATGACTTCGTAGGTATCTCCATGTTTATACAGATGGCGGTGTAGATATTTCCATGTTTATAGAGATAGCTGTGTAGATATTTCCATGTTTATACAGATAGCGGTGTAGATATTTCCATGTTTATACAGATCGTGGTGTAGATATTTCCGTGTTTATACAGATAGCGGTGTAGATATTTCCATATTTTTACAGATATTGGTGTAGATATTTCCATGTTTACTCAGATTGCGGTGTAGTTATTTCCATCTTTCTACAGGTGGCATTGTAGATATTTCCATGTTTATCCAGATGGCGGTGTAGATATTTCCATGTTTATATAGATGGTGGTGTAGATATTACCATGTTTATACAGATAGCGGTGTAGATATTACCATGTTTATACAGATAGCGGTGTAGATATTTCCATGTTTATACAGATCGTATTGAAGATATTTCCATGTTTATACAGATCGTGGTGTAGATATTTCCATGTTTATACAGATCACGGTGTAGATATTTCCATGTTTATAAAGATGCCTATGCAGATATTTCCATATTTATACAGAGGGCTGTGTAGATATTTCTAAGTTTATACAGACGGCAGTGTAGATATTTCCATGTTCCTACACATGACTGTGTAGGTATTTCCATGTTTATACAGATGGCTTTGTAGATATTTCCATGTTTATAGAGATAGCAGTGCAGATATTTCCATGTTTATACAGATAGCGGTGTATATATTTCCATGTTTATACAGATCGTGGTGTAGATATTTCCATGTTTATACAGATACCGGTGTAGATATTTCCATGTTTATACAGACCGCAGTGTAGATATTTCCATGTTTATAGAGATAGCGGTGTGGATATTTCCATGTTTATACAGTTAGGGGTGTAGATATTTCCATGTTTATAGAGATGGCGGTGAAGATATTTCCATGTTTATACAGATCACAGTGTAGATATTTCCTTGTTTATACAAATAGTGGTGTAGTTATTTCCATGTTTATACAGATAGCGGTGTAGATATTTCCATGTATATACAGATGGCTGTGTAGATATTTCCATGTTTATACAGATGGCTTTGTAGATATTTCCATGTTTATACAGATGACTTCGTAGGTATCTCCATGTTTATACAGATGGCGGTGTAGATATTTCCATGTTTATAGAGATAGCTGTGTAGATATTTCCATGTTTATACAGATAGCGGTGTAGATATTTCCATGTTTATACAGATCGCGGTGTAGATATTTCCATGTTTATACAGCTCGCGGTGCAGATATTTCTATCTTTATACAGATGGCATTGTAGTTATTTCCTTATTCACACAGATGGCGGTGTAGATGTTTCCATGTTTATACAGATGGTGGAGTAGTTAGTTCCATGTTCATGGAGATGGCAGTGTAGATATTTTCATGTTTATACAGATGGCGGTGTAGATATTTCCATGTTTATAGAGATAGCAGTGTAGATATTTACATGTTTATACAGATGGCTGTGTAGATATTTCCATGTGTATACAGATGGCATTGTAGATATTTCCATGTTTATACAGATGACTGTATAGGTATTTCCATGTTTTTACAGATGGCAGTGCAGATATTTCCATGTTTATAGAGATAGCAGTGTAGATATTTCCATGTTTGTACAGATGGCGATGTTGATATTTCCATCTATACACAGATGGCCGTGTAGATATTTCCATGTTTATACAGATGGCGGCGTAGATATTTCCATGGACGTGCAGATGGCGGTGTAGATATTTCCATGTTTATACAGATAGCGGTGTAGATATTTCCATGTTTACACAAATGGTGTTGTAGATATTTCCGTGTTTATACACATGGCGGAGTAGATACTTCCATCTTTATGGAGATGGCAGTGTAGATATTTTCATGTTTATAGAGATGGCGGTGTACATATTTCCATATTTATAGAGATAGTGGTGTAGATATATTCATCTTTCTACAGATGGCAGTGTAGATATTTCCATGTTTATACATCTGGCTGTGTAGATATTTCCATATTTATACAGATGTCTGTGTAGGTATTTCCATGTGTATACAGATGGTATTGTAGCTATTTCCATGTTTATACATATGGTGGTGTAGATATTTCCATGTTTATTCAGATGACTGTGTTGATATTTCCATGTTTTTACAGATGGCAGTGTAGATATTTCAATGTTTATAGAGATGGTGCTGTAGATATTTCCATGTTTATACAGATAACGGTGGAGATATTTCCATGTTTATACAGACAGCAGTTGTGATATTTCCATGTTTATACACATAGCGGTGTACATATTTCCATGTATATAGAGACAGCGGTGTAGGTATTTCCATGTTTATACAGATAGCGGTGCAGATATTTCCATGTTTATAAAGATGCCTATGCAGATATTTCCATATTTATACAGAGGGCTGTGTAGATATTTCTAAGTTTATACAGACGGCAGTGTAGATATTTCCATGTTCCTACACATGACTGTGTAGGTATTTCCATGTTTATACAGATGGCTTTGTAGATATTTCCATGTTTATAGAGATAGCAGTGCAGATATTTCCATGTTTATACAGATAGCGGTGTATATATTTCCATGTTTATACAGATCGTGGTGTAGATATTTCCATGTTTATACAGATACCGGTGTAGATATTTCCATGTTTATACAGACCGCAGTGTAGATATTTCCATGTTTATAGAGATAGCGGTGTGGATATTTCCATGTTTATACAGTTAGGGGTGTAGATATTTCCATGTTTATAGAGATGGCGGTGAAGATATTTCCATGTTTATACAGATCACAGTGTAGATATTTCCTTGTTTATACAAATAGTGGTGTAGTTATTTCCATGTTTATACAGATAGCGGTGTAGATATTTCCATGTATATACAGATGGCTGTGTAGATATTTCCATGTTTATACAGATGGCTTTGTAGATATTTCCATGTTTATACAGATGACTTCGTAGGTATCTCCATGTTTATACAGATGGCGGTGTAGATATTTCCATGTTTATAGAGATAGCTGTGTAGATATTTCCATGTTTATACAGATAGCGGTGTAGATATTTCCATGTTTATACAGATCGCGGTGTAGATATTTCCATGTTTATACAGCTCGCGGTGCAGATATTTCTATCTTTATACAGATGGCATTGTAGTTATTTCCTTATTCACACAGATGGCGGTGTAGATGTTTCCATGTTTATACAGATGGTGGAGTAGTTAGTTCCATGTTCATGGAGATGGCAGTGTAGATATTTTCATGTTTATACAGATGGCGGTGTAGATATTTCCATGTTTATAGAGATAGCAGTGTAGATATTTACATGTTTATACAGATGGCTGTGTAGATATTTCCATGTGTATACAGATGGCATTGTAGATATTTCCATGTTTATACAGATGACTGTATAGGTATTTCCATGTTTTTACAGATGGCAGTGCAGATATTTCCATGTTTATAGAGATAGCAGTGTAGATATTTCCATGTTTGTACAGATGGCGATGTTGATATTTCCATCTATACACAGATGGCCGTGTAGATATTTCCATGTTTATACAGATGGCGGCGTAGATATTTCCATGGACGTGCAGATGGCGGTGTAGATATTTCCATGTTTATACAGATAGCGGTGTAGATATTTCCATGTTTACACAGATGGTGTTGTAGATATTTCCGTGTTTATACACATGGCGGAGTAGATACTTCCATCTTTATGGAGATGGCAGTGTAGATATTTTCATGTTTATAGAGATGGCGGTGTACATATTTCCATATTTATAGAGATAGTGGTGTAGATATATTCATCTTTCTACAGATGGCAGTGTAGATATTTCCATGTTTATACATCTGGCTGTGTAGATATTTCCATATTTATACAGATGTCTGTGTAGATATTTCCATGTGTATACAGATGGTATTGTAGCTATTTCCATGTTTATACATATGGTGGTGTAGATATTTCCATGTTTATTCAGATGACTGTGTTGATATTTCCATGTTTTTACAGATGGCAGTGTAGATATTTCAATGTTTATAGAGATGGTGCTGTAGATATTTCCATGTTTATACAGATAACGGTGGAGATATTTCCATGTTTATAGAGACAGCAGTTGTGATATTTCCATGTTTATACACATAGCGGTGTACATATTTCCATGTATATAGAGACAGCGGTGTAGGTATTTCCATGTTTATACAGATAGCGGTGCAGATATTTCCATGTTTATAAAGATGCCTATGCAGATATTTCCATATTTATACAGAGGGCTGTGTAGATATTTCTAAGTTTATACAGACGGCAGTGTAGATATTTCCATGTTCCTACACATGACTGTGTAGGTATTTCCATGTTTATACAGATGGCTTTGTAGATATTTCCATGTTTATAGAGATAGCAGTGCAGATATTTCCATGTTTATACAGATAGCGGTGTATATATTTCCATGTTTATACAGATCGTGGTGTAGATATTTCCATGTTTATACAGATACCGGTGTAGATATTTCCATGTTTATACAGACCGCAGTGTAGATATTTCCATGTTTATAGAGATAGCGGTGTGGATATTTCCATGTTTATACAGTTAGGGGTGTAGATATTTCCATGTTTATAGAGATGGCGGTGAAGATATTTCCATGTTTATACAGATCACAGTGTAGATATTTCCTTGTTTATACAAATAGTGGTGTAGTTATTTCCATGTTTATACAGATAGCGGTGTAGATATTTCCATGTATATACAGATGGCTGTGTAGATATTTCCATGTTTATACAGATGGCTTTGTAGATATTTCCATGTTTATACAGATGACTTCGTAGGTATCTCCATGTTTATACAGATGGCGGTGTAGATATTTCCATGTTTATAGAGATAGCTGTGTAGATATTTCCATGTTTATACAGATAGCGGTGTAGATATTTCCATGTTTATACAGATCGCGGTGTAGATATTTCCATGTTTATACAGCTCGCGGTGCAGATATTTCTATCTTTATACAGATGGCATTGTAGTTATTTCCTTATTCACACAGATGGCGGTGTAGATGTTTCCATGTTTATACAGATGGTGGAGTAGTTAGTTCCATGTTCATGGAGATGGCAGTGTGGATATTTTCATGTTTATACAGATGGCGGTGTAGATATTTCCATGTTTATAGAGATAGCAGTGTAGATATTTACATGTTTATACAGATGGCTGTGTAGATATTTCCATGTGTATACAGATGGCATTGTACATATTTCCATGTTTATACAGATGACTGTATAGGTATTTCCATGTTTTTACAGATGGCAGTGCAGATATTTCCATGTTTATAGAGATAGCAGTGTAGATATTTCCATGTTTGTACAGATGGCGATGTTGATATTTCCATCTATACACAGATGGCCGTGTAGATATTTCCATGTTTATACAGATGGCGGCGTAGATATTTCCATGGACGTGCAGATGGCGGTGTAGATATTTCCATGTTTATACAGATAGCGGTGTAGATATTTCCATGTTTACACAGATGGTGGTGTAGATATTTCCGTGTTTATACACATGGCGGAGTAGATACTTCCATCTTTATGGAGATGGCAGTGTAGATATTTTCATGTTTATAGACATGGCGGTGTACATATTTCCATGTTTATAGAGAGAGTGGTGTAGATATATTCATCTTTCTACACATGGCAGTGTAGATATTTCCATGTTTATACATCTGGCTGTGTAGATATTTCCATATTTATACAGATGTCTGTGTAGATATTTCCATGTGTATACAGATGGTATTGTAGCTATTTCCATGTTTATACATATGGTGGTGTAGATATTTCCATGTTTATTCAGATGACTGTGTAGATATTTCCATGTTTTTACAGATGGCAGTGTAGATATTTCAATGTTTATAGAGATGGTGCTGTAGATATTTCCATGTTTATACAGATAACAGTGGAGATATTTCCATGTTTATACAGACAGCAGTGGTGATATTTCCATGTTTATACACATAGCGGTGTACATATTTCCATGTTTATAGAGACAGCGGTGTAGGTATTTCCATGTTTATACAGATAGCGGTGCAGATATTTCCATGTTTATACAGATGCCTATGCAGATATTTCCATATTTATACAGAGGGCTGTGTAGATATTTCTAAGTTTATACAGACGGCAGTGTAGATATTTCCATGTTCCTACACATGACTGTGTAGGTATTTCCATGTTTATACAGATGGCTTTGTAGATATTTCCATGTTTATAGAGATAGCAGTGCAGATATTTCCATGTTTATACAGATAGCGGTGTATATATTTCCATGTTTATACAGATCGTGGTGTAGATATTTCCATGTTTATACAGATACCGGTGTAGATATTTCCATGTTTATACAGACCGCAGTGTAGATATTTCCATGTTTATAGAGATAGCGGTGTGGATATTTCCATGTTTATACAGTTAGGGGTGTAGATATTTCCATGTTTATAGAGATGGCGGTGAAGATATTTCCATGTTTATACAGATCACAGTGTAGATATTTCCTTGTTTATACAAATAGTGGTGTAGTTATTTCCATGTTTATACAGATAGCGTTGTAGATATTTCCATGTATATACAGATGGCTGTGTAGATATTTCCATGTTTATACAGATGGCTTTGTAGATACTTCCATGTTTATACAGATGACTTCGTAGGTATCTCCATGTTTATACAGATGGCGGTGTAGATATTTCCATGTTTATAGAGATAGCTGTGTAGATATTTCCATGTTTATACAGATAGCGGTGTAGATATTTCCATGTTTATACAGATCGCGGTGTAGATATTTCCATGTTTATACAGCTCGCGGTGCAGATATTTCTATCTTTATACAGATGGCATTGTAGTTATTTCCTTATTCACACAGATGGCGGTGTAGATGTTTCCATGTTTATACAGATGGTGGAGTAGTTAGTTCCATGTTCATGGAGATGGCAGTGTAGATATTTTCATGTTTATACAGATGGCGGTGTAGATATTTCCATGTTTATAGAGATAGCAGTGTAGATATTTACATGTTTATACAGATGGCTGTGTAGATATTTCCATGTGTATACAGATGGCATTGTAGATATTTCCATGTTTATACAGATGACTGTATAGGTATTTCCATGTTTTTACAGATGGCAGTGCAGATATTTCCATGTTTATAGAGATAGCAGTGTAGATATTTCCATGTTTGTACAGATGGCGATGTTGATATTTCCATCTATACACAGATGGCCGTGTAGATATTTCCATGTTTATACAGATGGCGGCGTAGATATTTCCATGGACGTGCAGATGGTGGTGTAGATATTTCCATGTTTATACAGATAGCGGTGTAGATATTTCCATGTTTACACAGATGGTGGTGTAGATATTTCCGTGTTTATACACATGGCGGAGTAGATACTTCCATCTTTATGGAGATGGCAGTGTAGATATTTTCATGTTTATAGACATGGCGGTGTACATATTTCCATATTTATAGAGAGAGTGGTGTAGATATATTCATCTTTCTACACATGGCAGTGTAGATATTTCCATATTTATACATCTGGCTGTGTAGATATTTCCATATTTATACAGATGTCTGTGTAGATATTTCCATGTGTATACAGATGGTATTGTAGCTATTTCCATGTTTATACATATGGTGGTGTAGATATTTCCAGGTTTATTCAGATGACTGTGTAGATATTTCCATGTTTTTACAGATGGCAGTGTAGATATTTCAATGTTTATAGAGATGGTGCTGTAGATATTTCCATGTTTATAGAGATAGCAGTGCAGATATTTCCATGTTTATACAGATAGCGGTGTATATATTTCCATGTTTATACAGATCGTGGTGTAGATATTTCCATGTTTATACAGATACCGGTGTAGATATTTCCATGTTTATACAGACCGCAGTGTAGATATTTCCATGTTTATAGAGATAGCTGTGTGGATATTTCCATGTTTATACAGTTAGGGGTGTAGATATATCCATGTTTATAGAGATGGCGGTGAAGATATTTCCATGTTTATACAGATCACAGTGTAGATATTTCCTTGTTTATACAAATAGCGGTGTAGTTATTTCCATGTTTATACAGATAGCGGTGTAGATATTTCCATGTATATACAGATGGCTGTGTAGGTATTTCCATGTTTATACAGATGGCTTTGTAGATATCTCCATGTTTATACAGATGACTTCGTAGGTATCTCCATGTTTATACAGATGGCAGTGTAGATATTTCCATGTTTATAGAGATAGCTGTGTAGATATTTCCATGTTTATACAGATAGCGGTGCAGATATTTCCATGTTTATACAGATAGCGGTGTAGATATTTCCATATTTTTACAGATATTGGTGTAGATATTTCCAAGTTTACACAGATTGCGGTGTAGTTATTTCCATCTTTCTACAGATGGCATTGTAGATATTTCCATGTTTATACAGATGGCGGTGTAGATATTTCCATGTTTATATAGATGGTGGTGTAGATATTACCATGTTTATACAGATAGCGGTGTAGATATTACCATGATTATACAGATAGCGGTGTAGATATTTCCATGTTTATACAGATCGTATTGAAGATATTTCCATGTTTATACAGATCGCGGTGTAGATATTTCCATGTTTATGCAGATCACGGTGTAGATATTTCCATGTTTATACAGAGAGAATTTTAGATATTTCCATGTTTATACAGATAGCGGTGTAGATATCTCCATGTTTATACAGATAGCGGTGTAGATATTTCCATGTTTATACAGATAGCGGTGTAGGTATTTCCATGTTTATAGACATAGCGGTGTAGATATTTCCATGTTTATATAGATGGCGTTGTAGATAATTCCATGTTTAGCCCGATAGCGGTGTTGGTGTTTCCATGTTTATACAGATAGCGATGTAGATGTTTACATGTTTATACAGATAGCGATGTAGATATTTCCATGTTATACAGCTCGCGGTGCAGATATTTATATCTTTATACAGATGGCATTGTAGTTATTTCCTTATTCACACAGATGGCGGTGTAGATATTTCCATGTTTATACAGATGGTGGAGTTGTTAGTTCCATGTTCATGGAGATGGCAGTGTAGATATTTTCATGTTTATAGAGATGGCGGTGTAGATATTTCCATGTTTATAGAGATAGCAGTGTAGATATTTACATGTTTATACAGATGGATGTGTAGATATTTCCATGTGTATACAGATGGCATTGTAGATATTTCCATGTTTATACAGATGACTCTATAGGTATTTCCATGTTTTTACAGATGGCAGTGCAGATATTTCCATGTTTATAGAGATAGCAGTGTAGATATTTCCATGTTTGTACAGATGGCGATGTTGATATTTCCATCTATACACAGATGGCCGTGTAGATATTTCCATGTTTATACAGATGGCGGCGTAGATATTTCCATGGACGTGCAGATGGCGGTGTAGATATTTCCATGTTTATACAGATAGCGGTGTAGATATTTCCATGTTTACACAGATGGTGTTGTAGATATTTCCGTGTTTATACACATGGCGGAGTAGATACTTCCATCTTTATGGAGATGGCAGTGTAGATATTTTCATGTTTATAGAGATGGCGGTGTACATATTTCCATATTTATAGAGATAGTGGTGTAGATATATTCATCTTTCTACAGATGGCAGTGTAGATATTTCCATGTTTATACATCTGGCTGTGTAGATATTTCCATATTTATACAGATGTCTGTGTAGATATTTCCATGTGTATACAGATGGTATTGTAGCTATTTCCATGTTTATACATATGGTGGTGTAGATATTTCCATGTTTATTCAGATGACTGTGTAGATATTTCCATGTTTTTACAGATGGCAGTGTAGATATTTCAATGTTTATAGAGATGGTGCTGTAGATATTTCCATGTTTATACAGATAATGGTGGAGATATTTCCATGTTTATACAGACAGCAGTTGTGATATTTCCATGTTTATACACATAGCGGTGTGCATATTTCCATGTGTATAGAGACAGCGGTGTAGGTATTTCCATGTTTATACAGATAGCGGTGCAGATATTTCCATGTTTATAAAGATGCCTATGCAGATATTTCCATATTTATACAGAGGGCTGTGTAGATATTTCTAAGTTTATACAGACGGCAGTGTAGATATTTCCATGTTCCTACACATGACTGTGTAGGTATTTCCATGTTTATACAGATGGCTTTGTAGATATTTCCATGTGTATAGAGATAGCAGTGCAGATATTTCCATGTTTATACAGATAGCGGTGTATATATTTCCATGTTTATACAGATCGTGGTGTAGATATTTCCATGTTTATACAGATACCGGTGTAGATATTTCCATGTTTATACAGACCGCAGTGTAGATATTTACATGTTTATAGAGATAGCGGTGTGGATATTTCCATGTTTATACAGTTAGGGGTGTAGATATTTCCATGTTTGTAGAGATGGCAGTGAAGATATTTCCATGTTTATAGAGATCACAGTGTAGATATTTCCTTGTTTATAGAAATAGCGGTGTAGTTATTTCCATATTTATACAGATAGCGGTGTAGATATTTCAATGTATATACAGATGGCTGTGTAGATATTTCCATGTTTATACAGATGGCTTTGTAGATATTTCCATGTTTATACAGATGACTTCGTAGGTATCTCCATGTTTATACAGATGGCGGTGTAGATATTTCCATGTTTATAGAGATAGCTGTGTAGATATTTCCATGTTTATACAGATAGCGGTGTAGATATTTCCATGTTTATACAGATCGTGGTGTAGATATTTCCGTGTTTATACAGATAGCGGTGTAGATATTTCCATATTTTTACAGATATTGGTGTAGATATTTCCATGTTTACTCAGATTGCGGTGTAGTTATTTCCATCTTTCTACAGATGGCATTGTAGATATTTCCATGTTTATACAGATGGCGGTGTAGATATTTCCATGTTTATATAGATGGTGGTGTAGATATTACCATGTTTATACAGATAGCGGTGTAGATATTACCATGTTTATACAGATAGCGGTGTAGATATTTCCATGTTTATACAGATCGTATTGAAGATATTTCCATGTTTATACAGATCGTGGTGTAGATATTTCCATGTTTATACAGATCACGGTGTAGATATTTCCATGTTTATAAAGATGCCTATGCAGATATTTCCATATTTATACAGAGGGCTGTGTAGATATTTCTAAGTTTATACAGACGGCAGTGTAGATATTTCCATGTTCCTACACATGACTGTGTAGGTATTTCCATGTTTATACAGATGGCTTTGTAGATATTTCCATGTTTATAGAGATAGCAGTGCAGATATTTCCATGTTTATACAGATAGCGGTGTATATATTTCCATGTTTATACAGATCGTGGTGTAGATATTTCCATGTTTATACAGATACCGGTGTAGATATTTCCATGTTTATACAGACCGCAGTGTAGATATTTCCATGTTTATAGAGATAGCGGTGTGGATATTTCCATGTTTATACAGTTAGGGGTGTAGATATTTCCATGTTTATAGAGATGGCGGTGAAGATATTTCCATGTTTATACAGATCACAGTGTAGATATTTCCTTGTTTATACAAATAGTGGTGTAGTTATTTCCATGTTTATACAGATAGCGGTGTAGATATTTCCATGTATATACAGATGGCTGTGTAGATATTTCCATGTTTATACAGATGGCTTTGTAGATATTTCCATGTTTATACAGATGACTTCGTAGGTATCTCCATGTTTATACAGATGGCGGTGTAGATATTTCCATGTTTATAGAGATAGCTGTGTAGATATTTCCATGTTTATACAGATAGCGGTGTAGATATTTCCATGTTTATACAGATCGCGGTGTAGATATTTCCATGTTTATACAGCTCGCGGTGCAGATATTTCTATCTTTATACAGATGGCATTGTAGTTATTTCCTTATTCACACAGATGGCGGTGTAGATGTTTCCATGTTTATACAGATGGTGGAGTAGTTAGTTCCATGTTCATGGAGATGGCAGTGTAGATATTTTCATGTTTATACAGATGGCGGTGTAGATATTTCCATGTTTATAGAGATAGCAGTGTAGATATTTACATGTTTATACAGATGGCTGTGTAGATATTTCCATGTGTATACAGATGGCATTGTAGATATTTCCATGTTTATACAGATGACTGTATAGGTATTTCCATGTTTTTACAGATGGCAGTGCAGATATTTCCATGTTTATAGAGATAGCAGTGTAGATATTTCCATGTTTGTACAGATGGCGATGTTGATATTTCCATCTATACACAGATGGCCGTGTAGATATTTCCATGTTTATACAGATGGCGGCGTAGATATTTCCATGGACGTGCAGATGGCGGTGTAGATATTTCCATGTTTATACAGATAGCGGTGTAGATATTTCCATGTTTACACAAATGGTGTTGTAGATATTTCCGTGTTTATACACATGGCGGAGTAGATACTTCCATCTTTATGGAGATGGCAGTGTAGATATTTTCATGTTTATAGAGATGGCGGTGTACATATTTCCATATTTATAGAGATAGTGGTGTAGATATATTCATCTTTCTACAGATGGCAGTGTAGATATTTCCATGTTTATACATCTGGCTGTGTAGATATTTCCATATTTATACAGATGTCTGTGTAGGTATTTCCATGTGTATACAGATGGTATTGTAGCTATTTCCAAGTTTATACATATGGTGGTGTAGATATTTCCATGTTTATTCAGATGACTGTGTTGATATTTCCATGTTTTTACAGATGGCAGTGTAGATATTTCAATGTTTATAGAGATGGTGCTGTAGATATTTCCATGTTTATACAGATAACGGTGGAGATATTTCCATGTTTATACAGACAGCAGTTGTGATATTTCCATGTTTATACACATAGCGGTGTACATATTTCCATGTATATAGAGACAGCGGTGTAGGTATTTCCATGTTTATACAGATAGCGGTGCAGATATTTCCATGTTTATAAAGATGCCTATGCAGATATTTCCATATTTATACAGAGGGCTGTGTAGATATTTCTAAGTTTATACAGACGGCAGTGTAGATATTTCCATGTTCCTACACATGACTGTGTAGGTATTTCCATGTTTATACAGATGGCTTTGTAGATATTTCCATGTTTATAGAGATAGCAGTGCAGATATTTCCATGTTTATACAGATAGCGGTGTATATATTTCCATGTTTATACAGATCGTGGTGTAGATATTTCCATGTTTATACAGATACCGGTGTAGATATTTCCATGTTTATACAGACCGCAGTGTAGATATTTCCATGTTTATAGAGATAGCGGTGTGGATATTTCCATGTTTATACAGTTAGGGGTGTAGATATTTCCATGTTTATAGAGATGGCGGTGAAGATATTTCCATGTTTATACAGATCACAGTGTAGATATTTCCTTGTTTATACAAATAGTGGTGTAGTTATTTCCATGTTTATACAGATAGCGGTGTAGATATTTCCATGTATATACAGATGGCTGTGTAGATATTTCCATGTTTATACAGATGGCTTTGTAGATATTTCCATGTTTATACAGATGACTTCGTAGGTATCTCCATGTTTATACAGATGGCGGTGTAGATATTTCCATGTTTATAGAGATAGCTGTGTAGATATTTCCATGTTTATACAGATAGCGGTGTAGATATTTCCATGTTTATACAGATCGCGGTGTAGATATTTCCATGTTTATACAGCTCGCGGTGCAGATATTTCTATCTTTATACAGATGGCATTGTAGTTATTTCCTTATTCACACAGATGGCGGTGTAGATGTTTCCATGTTTATACAGATGGTGGAGTAGTTAGTTCCATGTTCATGGAGATGGCAGTGTAGATATTTTCATGTTTATACAGATGGCGGTGTAGATATTTCCATGTTTATAGAGATAGCAGTGTAGATATTTACATGTTTATACAGATGGCTGTGTAGATATTTCCATGTGTATACAGATGGCATTGTAGATATTTCCATGTTTATACAGATGACTGTATAGGTATTTCCATGTTTTTACAGATGGCAGTGCAGATATTTCCATGTTTATAGAGATAGCAGTGTAGATATTTCCATGTTTGTACAGATGGCGATGTTGATATTTCCATCTATACACAGATGGCCGTGTAGATATTTCCATGTTTATACAGATGGCGGCGTAGATATTTCCATGGACGTGCAGATGGCGGTGTAGATATTTCCATGTTTATACAGATAGCGGTGTAGATATTTCCATGTTTACACAGATGGTGTTGTAGATATTTCCGTGTTTATACACATGGCGGAGTAGATACTTCCATCTTTATGGAGATGGCAGTGTAGATATTTTCATGTTTATAGAGATGGCGGTGTACATATTTCCATATTTATAGAGATAGTGGTGTAGATATATTCATCTTTCTACGGATGGCAGTGTAGATATTTCCATGTTTATACATCTGGCTGTGTAGATATTTCCATATTTATACAGATGTCTGTGTAGATATTTCCATGTGTATACAGATGGTATTGTAGCTATTTCCATGTTTATACATATGGTGGTGTAGATATTTCCATGTTTATTCAGATGACTGTGTTGATATTTCCATGTTTTTACAGATGGCAGTGTAGATATTTCAATGTTTATAGAGATGGTGCTGTAGATATTTCCATGTTTATACAGATAACGGTGGAGATATTTCCATGTTTATAGAGACAGCAGTTGTGATATTTCCATGTTTATACACATAGCGGTGTACATATTTCCATGTATATAGAGACAGCGGTGTAGGTATTTCCATGTTTATACAGATAGCGGTGCAGATATTTCCATGTTTATAAAGATGCCTATGCAGATATTTCCATATTTATACAGAGGGCTGTGTAGATATTTCTAAGTTTATACAGACGGCAGTGTAGATATTTCCATGTTCCTACACATGACTGTGTAGGTATTTCCATGTTTATACAGATGGCTTTGTAGATATTTCCATGTTTATAGAGATAGCAGTGCAGATATTTCCATGTTTATACAGATAGCGGTGTATATATTTCCATGTTTATACAGATCGTGGTGTAGATATTTCCATGTTTATACAGATACCGGTGTAGATATTTCCATGTTTATACAGACCGCAGTGTAGATATTTCCATGTTTATAGAGATAGCGGTGTGGATATTTCCATGTTTATACAGTTAGGGGTGTAGATATTTCCATGTTTATAGAGATGGCGGTGAAGATATTTCCATGTTTATACAGATCACAGTGTAGATATTTCCTTGTTTATACAAATAGTGGTGTAGTTATTTCCATGTTTATACAGATAGCGGTGTAGATATTTCCATGTATATACAGATGGCTGTGTAGATATTTCCATGTTTATACAGATGGCTTTGTAGATATTTCCATGTTTATACAGATGACTTCGTAGGTATCTCCATGTTTATACAGATGGCGGTGTAGATATTTCCATGTTTATAGAGATAGCTGTGTAGATATTTCCATGTTTATACAGATAGCGGTGTAGATATTTCCATGTTTATACAGATCGCGGTGTAGATATTTCCATGTTTATACAGCTCGCGGTGCAGATATTTCTATCTTTATACAGATGGCATTGTAGTTATTTCCTTATTCACACAGATGGCGGTGTAGATGTTTCCATGTTTATACAGATGGTGGAGTAGTTAGTTCCATGTTCATGGAGATGGCAGTGTGGATATTTTCATGTTTATACAGATGGCGGTGTAGATATTTCCATGTTTATAGAGATAGCAGTGTAGATATTTACATGTTTATACAGATGGCTGTGTAGATATTTCCATGTGTATACAGATGGCATTGTACATATTTCCATGTTTATACAGATGACTGTATAGGTATTTCCATGTTTTTACAGATGGCAGTGCAGATATTTCCATGTTTATAGAGATAGCAGTGTAGATATTTCCATGTTTGTACAGATGGCGATGTTGATATTTCCATCTATACACAGATGGCCGTGTAGATATTTCCATGTTTATACAGATGGCGGCGTAGATATTTCCATGGACGTGCAGATGGCGGTGTAGATATTTCCATGTTTATACAGATAGCGGTGTAGATATTTCCATGTTTACACAGATGGTGGTGTAGATATTTCCGTGTTTATACACATGGCGGAGTAGATACTTCCATCTTTATGGAGATGGCAGTGTAGATATTTTCATGTTTATAGACATGGCGGTGTACATATTTCCATGTTTATAGAGAGAGTGGTGTAGATATATTCATCTTTCTACACATGGCAGTGTAGATATTTCCATGTTTATACATCTGGCTGTGTAGATATTTCCATATTTATACAGATGTCTGTGTAGATATTTCCATGTGTATACAGATGGTATTGTAGCTATTTCCATGTTTATACATATGGTGGTGTAGATATTTCCATGTTTATTCAGATGACTGTGTAGATATTTCCATGTTTTTACAGATGGCAGTGTAGATATTTCAATGTTTATAGAGATGGTGCTGTAGATATTTCCATGTTTATACAGATAACAGTGGAGATATTTCCATGTTTATACAGACAGCAGTGGTGATATTTCCATGTTTATACACATAGCGGTGTACATATTTCCATGTTTATAGAGACAGCGGTGTAGGTATTTCCATGTTTATACAGATAGCGGTGCAGATATTTCCATGTTTATACAGATGCCTATGCAGATATTTCCATATTTATACAGAGGGCTGTGTAGATATTTCTAAGTTTATACAGACGGCAGTGTAGATATTTCCATGTTCCTACACATGACTGTGTAGGTATTTCCATGTTTATACAGATGGCTTTGTAGATATTTCCATGTTTATAGAGATAGCAGTGCAGATATTTCCATGTTTATACAGATAGCGGTGTATATATTTCCATGTTTATACAGATCGTGGTGTAGATATTTCCATGTTTATACAGATACCGGTGTAGATATTTCCATGTTTATACAGACCGCAGTGTAGATATTTCCATGTTTATAGAGATAGCGGTGTGGATATTTCCATGTTTATACAGTTAGGGGTGTAGATATTTCCATGTTTATAGAGATGGCGGTGAAGATATTTCCATGTTTATACAGATCACAGTGTAGATATTTCCTTGTTTATACAAATAGTGGTGTAGTTATTTCCATGTTTATACAGATAGCGTTGTAGATATTTCCATGTATATACAGATGGCTGTGTAGATATTTCCATGTTTATACAGATGGCTTTGTAGATACTTCCATGTTTATACAGATGACTTCGTAGGTATCTCCATGTTTATACAGATGGCGGTGTAGATATTTCCATGTTTATAGAGATAGCTGTGTAGATATTTCCATGTTTATACAGATAGCGGTGTAGATATTTCCATGTTTATACAGATCGCGGTGTAGATATTTCCATGTTTATACAGCTCGCGGTGCAGATATTTCTATCTTTATACAGATGGCATTGTAGTTATTTCCTTATTCACACAGATGGCGGTGTAGATGTTTCCATGTTTATACAGATGGTGGAGTAGTTAGTTCCATGTTCATGGAGATGGCAGTGTAGATATTTTCATGTTTATACAGATGGCGGTGTAGATATTTCCATGTTTATAGAGATAGCAGTGTAGATATTTACATGTTTATACAGATGGCTCTGTAGATATTTCCATGTGTATACAGATGGCATTGTAGATATTTCCATGTTTATACAGATGACTGTATAGGTATTTCCATGTTTTTACAGATGGCAGTGCAGATATTTCCATGTTTATAGAGATAGCAGTGTAGATATTTCCATGTTTGTACAGATGGCGATGTTGATATTTCCATCTATACACAGATGGCCGTGTAGATATTTCCATGTTTATACAGATGGCGGCGTAGATATTTCCATGGACGTGCAGATGGTGGTGTAGATATTTCCATGTTTATACAGATAGCGGTGTAGATATTTCCATGTTTACACAGATGGTGGTGTAGATATTTCCGTGTTTATACACATGGCGGAGTAGATACTTCCATCTTTATGGAGATGGCAGTGTAGATATTTTCATGTTTATAGACATGGCGGTGTACATATTTCCATATTTATAGAGAGAGTGGTGTAGATATATTCATCTTTCTACACATGGCAGTGTAGATATTTCCATATTTATACATCTGGCTGTGTAGATATTTCCATATTTATACAGATGTCTGTGTAGATATTTCCATGTGTATACAGATGGTATTGTAGCTATTTCCATGTTTATACATATGGTGGTGTAGATATTTCCAGGTTTATTCAGATGACTGTGTAGATATTTCCATGTTTTTACAGATGGCAGTGTAGATATTTCAATGTTTATAGAGATGGTGCTGTAGATATTTCCATGTTTATAGAGATAGCAGTGCAGATATTTCCATGTTTATACAGATAGCGGTGTATATATTTCCATGTTTATACAGATCGTGGTGTAGATATTTCCATGTTTATACAGATACCGGTGTAGATATTTCCATGTTTATACAGACCGCAGTGTAGATATTTCCATGTTTATAGAGATAGCTGTGTGGATATTTCCATGTTTATACAGTTAGGGGTGTAGATATATCCATGTTTATAGAGATGGCGGTGAAGATATTTCCATGTTTATACAGATCACAGTGTAGATATTTCCTTGTTTATACAAATAGCGGTGTAGTTATTTCCATGTTTATACAGATAGCGGTGTAGATATTTCCATGTATATACAGATGGCTGTGTAGGTATTTCCATGTTTATACAGATGGCTTTGTAGATATCTCCATGTTTATACAGATGACTTCGTAGGTATCTCCATGTTTATACAGATGGCAGTGTAGATATTTCCATGTTTATAGAGATAGCTGTGTAGATATTTCCATGTTTATACAGATAGCGGTGCAGATATTTCCATGTTTATACAGATAGCGGTGTAGATATTTCCATATTTTTACAGATATTGGTGTAGATATTTCCAAGTTTACACAGATTGCGGTGTAGTTATTTCCATCTTTCTACAGATGGCATTGTAGATATTTCCATGTTTATACAGATGGCGGTGTAGATATTTCCATGTTTATATAGATGGTGGTGTAGATATTACCATGTTTATACAGATAGCGGTGTAGATATTACCATGATTATACAGATAGCGGTGTAGATATTTCCATGTTTATACAGATCGTATTGAAGATATTTCCATGTTTATACAGATCGCGGTGTAGATATTTCCATGTTTATGCAGATCACGGTGTAGATATTTCCATGTTTATACAGAGAGAATTTTAGATATTTCCATGTTTATACAGATAGCGGTGTAGATATCTCCATGTTTATACAGATAGCGGTGTAGATATTTCCATGTTTATACAGATAGCGGTGTAGGTATTTCCATGTTTATAGACATAGCGGTGTAGATATTTCCATGTTTATATAGATGGCGTTGTAGATAATTCCATGTTTAGCCCGATAGCGGTGTTGGTGTTTCCATGTTTATACAGATAGCGATGTAGATGTTTACATGTTTATACAGATAGCGATGTAGATATTTCCATGTTATACAGCTCGCGGTGCAGATATTTATATCTTTATACAGATGGCATTGTAGTTATTTCCTTATTCACACAGATGGCGGTGTAGATATTTCCATGTTTATACAGATGGTGGAGTTGTTAGTTCCATGTTCATGGAGATGGCAGTGTAGATATTTTCATGTTTATAGAGATGGCGGTGTAGATATTTCCATGTTTATAGAGATAGCAGTGTAGATATTTACATGTTTATACAGATGGCTGTGTAGATATTTCCATGTGTATACAGATGGCATTGTAGATATTTCCATGTTTATACAGATGACTCTATAGGTATTTCCATGTTTTTACAGATGGCAGTGCAGATATTTCCATGTTTATAGAGATAGCAGTGTAGATATTTCCATGTTTGTACAGATGGCGATGTTGATATTTCCATCTATACACAGATGGCCGTGTAGATATTTCCATGTTTATACAGATGGCGGCGTAGATATTTCCATGGACGTGCAGATGGCGGTGTAGATATTTCCATGTTTATACAGATAGCGGTGTAGATATTTCCATGTTTACACAGATGGTGTTGTAGATATTTCCGTGTTTATACACATGGCGGAGTAGATACTTCCATCTTTATGGAGATGGCAGTGTAGATATTTTCATGTTTATAGAGATGGCGGTGTACATATTTCCATATTTATAGAGATAGTGGTGTAGATATATTCATCTTTCTACAGATGGCAGTGTAGATATTTCCATGTTTATACATCTGGCTGTGTAGATATTTCCATATTTATACAGATGTCTGTGTAGATATTTCCATGTGTATACAGATGGTATTGTAGCTATTTCCATGTTTATACATATGGTGGTGTAGATATTTCCATGTTTATTCAGATGACTGTGTAGATATTTCCATGTTTTTACAGATGGAAGTGTAGATATTTCAATGTTTATAGAGATGGTGCTGTAGATATTTCCATGTTTATACAGATAATGGTGGAGATATTTCCATGTTTATACAGACAGCAGTTGTGATATTTCCATGTTTATACACATAGCGGTGTGCATATTTCCATGTGTATAGAGACAGCGGTGTAGGTATTTCCATGTTTATACAGATAGCGGTGCAGATATTTCCATGTTTATAAAGATGCCTATGCAGATATTTCCATATTTATACAGAGGGCTGTGTAGATATTTCTAAGTTTATACAGACGGCAGTGTAGATATTTCCATGTTCCTACACATGACTGTGTAGGTATTTCCATGTTTATACAGATGGCTTTGTAGATATTTCCATGTGTATAGAGATAGCAGTGCAGATATTTCCATGTTTATACAGATAGCGGTGTATATATTTCCATGTTTATACAGATCGTGGTGTAGATATTTCCATGTTTATACAGATACCGGTGTAGATATTTCCATGTTTATACAGACCGCAGTGTAGATATTTACATGTTTATAGAGATAGCGGTGTGGATATTTCCATGTTTATACAGTTAGGGGTGTAGATATTTCCATGTTTGTAGAGATGGCAGTGAAGATATTTCCATGTTTATAGAGATCACAGTGTAGATATTTCCTTGTTTATAGAAATAGCGGTGTAGTTATTTCCATATTTATACAGATAGCGGTGTAGATATTTCAATGTATATACAGATGGCTGTGTAGATATTTCCATGTTTATACAGATGGCTTTGTAGATATTTCCATGTTTATACAGATGACTTCGTAGGTATCTCCATGTTTATACAGATGGCGGTGTAGATATTTCCATGTTTATAGAGATAGCTGTGTAGATATTTCCATGTTTATACAGATAGCGGTGTAGATATTTCCATGTTTATACAGATCGTGGTGTAGATATTTCCGTGTTTATACAGATAGCGGTGTAGATATTTCCATATTTTTACAGATATTGGTGTAGATATTTCCATGTTTACTCAGATTGCGGTGTAGTTATTTCCATCTTTCTACAGATGGCATTGTAGATATTTCCATGTTTATACAGATGGCGGTGTAGATATTTCCATGTTTATATAGATGGTGGTGTAGATATTACCATGTTTATACAGATAGCGGTGTAGATATTACCATGTTTATACAGATAGCGGTGTAGATATTTCCATGTTTATACAGATCGTATTGAAGATATTTCCATGTTTATACAGATCGTGGTGTAGATATTTCCATGTTTATACAGATCACGGTGTAGATATTTCCATGTTTATACAGAGAGAAGTGTAGATATTTCCATGTTTATACAGATAGCGGTGTAGATATTTCCAAGTTTATACAGATAGCGGTGTAGATATCTCCATGTTTATAGAGATAGCGGTGTAGGTATTTCCAAGTTTATAGACATAGCGGTGTAGATATTTCCATATTTATATAGATGGCGTTGTAGATATTTCCATGTTTATACCGATAGCGGTGTTGGTGTTTCCATGTTTATACAGATAGCGATGTAGATATTTCCATGTTTATACAGCTCGCGGTGCAGATATTTATATCTTTATACAGATGGCATTGTAGTTATTTCCTTATTCACACAGATGGCGGTGTAGATGTTTCCATGTTTATACAGATGGTGGAGTAGTTAGTTCCATGTTCATGGAGATGGCAGTGTAGATATTTTCATGTTTATACAGATGGCAGTGTAGATATTTCCATGTTTATAGAGATAGCAGTGTAGATATTTACATGTTTATACAGATGGCTGTGTAGATATTTCCATGTGTATACAGATGGCATTGTAGATATTTCCATGTTTATACAGATGACTGTATAGGTATTGCCATGTTTTTACAGATGGCAGTGCAGATATTTCCATGTTTATAGAGATAGCAGTGTAGATATTTCCATGTTTGTACAGATGGTGATGTTGATATTTCCATCTATACACAGATGGCCGTGTAGATATTTCCATGTTTATACAGATGGCGGCGTAGATATTTCCATGGACGTGCAGATGGCGGTGTAGATATTTCCATGTTTATACAGATAGCGGTGTAGATATTTCCATGTTTACACAGATGGTGTTGTAGATATTTCCGTGTTTATACACATGGCGGAGTAGATACTTCCATCTTTATGGAGATGGCAGTGTAGATATTTTCATGTTTATAGAGATGGCGGTGTACATATTTCCATATTTATAGAGATAGTGGTGTAGATATATTCATCTTTCTACAGATGGCAGTGTAGATATTTCCATGTTTATACATCTGGCTGTGTAGATATTTCCATATTTATACAGATGTCTGTGTAGATATTTCCATGTGTATACAGATGGTATTGTAGCTATTTCCATGTTTATACATATGGTGGTGTAGATATTTCCATGTTTATTCAGATGACTGTGTTGATATTTCCATGTTTTCAGATGGCAGTGTAGATATTTCAATGTTTATAGAGATGGTGCTGTAGATATTTCCATGTTTATACAGATAAGGGTGGAGATATTTCCATGTTTATACAGACAGCAGTTGTGATATTTTCATGTTTATACACATAGCGGTGTACATATTTCCATGTATATAGAGACAGCGGTGTAGGTATTTCCATGTTTATACAGATAGCGGTGCAGATATTTCCATATTTATACAGAGGGCTGTGTAGATATTTCTAAGTTTATACAGACGGCAGTGTAGATATTTCCATGTTCCTACACATGACTGTGTAGGTATTTCCATGTTTATACAGATGGCTTTGTAGATATTTCCATGTTTATAGAGATAGCAGTGCAGATATTTCCATGTTTATACAGATAGCGGTGTATATATTTCCATGTTTATACAGATCGTGGTGTAGATATTTCCATGTTTATACAGATACCGGTGTAGATATTTCCATGTTTATACAGACCGCAGTGTAGATATTTCCATGTTTATAGAGATAGCGGTGTGGATAATTCCATGTTTATACAGTTAGGGGTGTAGATATTTCCATGTTTATAGAGATGGCGGTGAAGATATTTCCATGTTTATACAGATCACAGTGTAGATATTTCCTTGTTTATACAAATAGTGGTGTAGTTATTTCCATGTTTATACAGATAGCGGTGTAGATATTTCCATGTATATACAGATGGCTGTGTAGATATTTCCATGTTTATACAGATGGCTTTGTAGATATTTCCATGTTTATACAGATGACTTCGTAGGTATCTCCATGTTTATACAGATGGCGGTGTAGATATTTCCATGTTTATAGAGATAGCTGTGTAGATATTTCCATGTTTATACAGATAGCGGTGTAGATATTTCCATGTTTATACAGATCGCGGTGTAGATATTTCCATGTTTATACAGCTCGCGGTGCAGATATTTCTATCTTTATACAGATGGCATTGTAGTTATTTCCTTATTCACACAGATGGCGGTGTAGATGTTTCCATGTTTATACAGATGGTGGAGTAGTTAGTTCCATGTTCATGGAGATGGCAGTGTGGATATTTTCATGTTTATACAGATGGCGGTGTAGATATTTCCATGTTTATAGAGATAGCAGTGTAGATATTTACATGTTTATACAGATGGCTGTGTAGATATTTCCATGTGTATACAGATGGCATTGTAGATATTTCCATGTTTATACAGATGACTGTATAGGTATTTCCATGTTTTTACAGATGGCAGTGCAGATATTTCCATGTTTATAGAGATAGCAGTGTAGATATTTCCATGTTTGTACAGATGGCGATGTTGATATTTCCATCTATACACAGATGGCCGTGTAGATATTTCCATGTTTATACAGATGGCGGCGTAGATATTTCCATGGACGTGCAGATGGCGGTGTAGATATTTCCATGTTTATACAGATAGCAGTGTAGATATTTCCATGTTTACACAGATGGTGGTGTAGATATTTCCGTGTTTATACACATGGCGGAGTAGATACTTCCATCTTTATGGAGATGGCAGTGTAGATATTTTCATGTTTATAGACATGGCGGTGTACATATTTCCATATTTATAGAGAGAGTGGTGTAGATATATTCATCTTTCTACACATGGCAGTGTAGATATTTCCATGTTTATACATCTGGCTGTGTAGATATTTCCATATTTATACAGATGTCTGTGTAGATATTTCCATGTGTATACAGATGGTATTGTAGCTATTTCCATGTTTATACATATGGTGGTGTAGATATTTCCATGTTTATTCAGATGACTGTGTAGATATTTCCATGTTTTTACAGATGGCAGTGTCGATATTTCAATGTTTATAGAGATGGTGCTGTAGATATTTCCATGTTTATACAGATAACGGTAGAGATATTTCCATGTTTATACAGACAGCAGTTGTGATATTTCCATGTTTATACACATAGCGGTGTGCATATTTCCATGTGTATAGAGACAGCGGTGTAGGTATTTCCATGTTTATACAGATAGCGGTGCAGATATTTCCATGTTTATAAAGATGCCTATGCAGATATTTCCATATTTATACAGAGGGCTGTGTAGATATTTCTAAGTTTATACAGACGGCAGTGTAGATATTTCCATGTTCCTACACATGACTGTGTAGGTATTTCCATGTTTATACAGATGGCTTTGTAGATATTTCCATGTGTATAGAGATAGCAGTGCAGATATTTCCATGTTTATACAGATAGCGGTGTATATATTTCCATGTTTATACAGATCGTGGTGTAGATATTTCCATGTTTATACAGATACCGGTGTAGATATTTCCATGTTTATACAGACCGCAGTGTAGATATTTCCATGTTTATAGAGATAGCGGTGTGGATATTTCCATGTTTATACAGTTAGGGGTGTAGATATTTCCATGTTTGTAGAGATGGCAGTGAAGATATTTCCATGTTTATAGAGATCACAGTGTAGATATTTCCTTGTTTATACAAATAGCGGTGTAGTTATTTCCATATTTATACAGATAGCGGTGTAGATATTTCCATGTATATACAGATGGCTGTGTAGATATTTCCATGTTTATACAGATGGCTTTGTAGATATTTCCATGTTTATACAGATGACTTCGTAGGTATCTCCATGTTTATACAGATGGCGGTGTAGATATTTCCATGTTTATAGAGATAGCTGTGTAGATATTTCCATGTTTATACAGATAGCGGTGTAGATATTTCCATGTTTATACAGATCGTGGTGTAGATATTTCCGTGTTTATACAGACAGCGGTGTAGAAATTTCCATATTTTTACAGATATTGGTGTAGATATTTCCATGTTTACTCAGATGGCGGTGTAGTTATTTCCATCTTTCTACAGATGGCATTGTAGATATTTCCATGTTTATACAGATGGCGGTGTAGATATTTCCATGTTTATATAGATGGTGGTGTAGATATTACCATGTTTATACAGATAGCGGTGTAGATATTACCATGTTTATACAGATAGCGGTGTAGATATTTCCATGTTTATACAGATCGTATTGAAGATATTTCCATGTTTATACAGATCGTGGTGTAGATATTTCCATGTTTATACAGATCACGGTGTAGATATTTCCATGTTTATACAGAGAGAAGTGTAGATATTTCCATGTTTATACAGAGAGCAGTGTAGATATTTCCAAGTTTATACAGATAGCGGTGTAGATATTTCCATGTTTATAGAGATAGCGGTGTAGGTATTTCCATGTTTATAGACATAGCGGTGTAGATATTTCCATGTTTATATAGATGGCGTTGTAGATATTTCCATGTTTATACCGATAGCGTTGTTGGGGTTTCCATGTTTATACAGATAGCGATGTAGATATTTCCATGTTGATACAGCTCGCGGTGCAGATATTTATATCTTTATACAGATGGCATTGTAGTTATTTCCTTATTCACACAGATGGCGGTGTAGATGTTTCCATGTTTATACAGATGGTGGAGTAGTTAGTTCCATGTTCATGGAGATGGCAGTGTAGATATTTTCATGTTTATACAGATGGCAGTGTAGATATTTCCATGTTTATAGAGATAGCAGTGTAGATATTTACATGTTTATACAGATGGCTGTGTAGATATTTCCATGTGTATACACATGGCATTGTAGATATTTCCATGTTTATACAGATGACTGTATAGGTTTTGCCATGTTTTTACAGATGGCAGTGCAGATATTTCCATGTTTATAGAGATAGCAGTGTAGATATTTCCATGTTTGTACAGATGGTGATGTTGATATTTCCATCTATACACAGATGGCCGTGTAGATATTTCCATGTTTATACAGATGGCGGCGTAGATATTTCCATGGACGTGCAGATGGCGGTGTAGATATTTCCATGTTTATACAGATAGCGGTGTAGATATTTCCATGTTTATAAAGATGCCTATGCAGATATTTCCATATTTATACAGACGGCTGTGTAGATATTTCTAAGTTTATACAGACGGCAGTGTAGATATTTCCATGTTCCTACACATGACTGTGTAGGTATTTCCATGTTTATACAGATGGCTTTGTAGATATTTCCATGTGTATAGAGATAGCAGTGCAGATATTTCCATGTTTATACAGATAGCGGTGTATATATTTCCATGTTTATACAGATCGTGGTGTAGATATTTCCATGTTTATACAGATACCGGTGTAGATATTTCCATGTTTATACAGACCGCAGTGTAGATATTTCCATGTTTATAGAGATAGCGGTGTGGATATTTCCATGTTTATACAGTTAGGGGTGTAGATATTTCCATGTTTGTAGAGATGGCAGTGAAGATATTTCCATGTTTATAGAGATCACAGTGTAGATATTTCCTTGTTTATACAAATAGCGGTGTAGTTATTTCCATATTTATACAGATAGCGGTGTAGATATTTCCATGTATATACAGATGGCTGTGTAGATATTTCCATGTTTATACAGATGGCTTTGTAGATATTTCCATGTTTATACAGATGACTTCGTAGGTATCTCCATGTTTATACAGATGGCGGTGTAGATATTTCCATGTTTATAGAGATAGCTGTGTAGATATTTCCATGTTTATACAGATAGCGGTGTAGATATTTCCATGTTTATACAGATCGTGGTGTAGATATTTCCGTGTTTATACAGATAGCGGAGTAGATATTTCCATATTTTTACAGATATTGGTGTAGAGATTTCCATGTTTACTCAGATTGCGGTGTAGTTATTTCCATCTTTCTACAGATGGTATTGTAGATATTTCCATGTTTATACAGATGGCGGTGTAGATATTTCCATGTTTATATAGATGGTGGTGTAGATATTACCATGTTTATACAGATAGCGGTGTAGATATTACCATGTTTATACAGATAGCGGTGTAGATATTTCCATGTTTATACAGATCGTATTGAAGATATTTCCATGTTTATACAGATCGTGGTGTAGAGATTTCCATGTTTATACAGATCACGGTGTAGATATTTCCATGTTTATACAGAGAGAAATGTAGATATTTCCATGTTTATACAGATAGCGGTGTAGATATTTCCAAGTTTATACAGCTAGCGGTGTAGATATTTCCATGTTTATAGAGATAGCGGTGTAGGTATTTCCATGTTTATAGACATAGCGGTGTAGATATTTCCATGTTTATACAGATAGCGATGTAGATATTTCCATGTTTATACAGCTCGCGGTGCAGATATTTATATCTTTATACAGATGGCATTGTAGTTATTTCCTTATTCACACAGATGGCGGTGTAGATGTTTCCATGTTTATACAGATGGTGGAGTAGTTAGTTCCATGTTCATGGAGATGGCAGTGTAGATATTTTCATGTTTATACAGATGGCAGTGTAGATATTTCCATGTTTATAGAGATAGCAGTGTAGATATTTACATGTTTATACAGATGGCTGTGTAGATATTTCCATGTGTATACAGATGGCATTGTAGATATTTCCATGTTTATACAGATGACTGTATAGGTATTGCCATGTTTTTACAGATGGCAGTGCAGATATTTCCATGTTTATAGAGATAGCAGTGTAGATATTTCCATGTTTGTACAGATGGTGATGTTGATATTTCCATCTATACACAGATGGCCGTGTAGATATTTCCATGTTTATACAGATGGCGGCGTAGATATTTCCATGGACGTGCAGATGGCGGTGTAGATATTTCCATGTTTATACAGATAGCGGTGTAGATATTTCCATGTTTACACAGATGGTGTTGTAGATATTTCCGTGTTTATACACATGGCGGAGTAGATACTTCCATCTTTATGGAGATGGCAGTGTAGATATTTTCATGTTTATAGAGATGGCGGTGTACATATTTCCATATTTATAGAGATAGTGGTGTAGATATATTCATCTTTCTACAGATGGCAGTGTAGATATTTCCATGTTTATACATCTGGCTGTGTAGATATTTCCATATTTATACAGATGTCTGTGTAGATATTTCCATGTGTATACAGATGGTATTGTAGCTATTTCCATGTTTATACATATGGTGGTGTAGATATTTCCATGTTTATTCAGATGACTGTGTAGATATTTCCATGTTTTTACAGATGGCAGTGTAGATATTTCAATGTTTATAGAGATGGTGCTGTAGATATTTCCATGTTTATACAGATAACGGTGGAGATATTTCCATGTTTATACAGACAGCAGTTGTGATATTTCCATGTTTATACACATAGCGGTGTGCATATTTCCATGTGTATAGAGACAGCGGTGTAGGTATTTCCATGTTTATACAGATAGCGGTGCAGATATTTCCATGTTTATAAAGATGCCTATGCAGATATTTCCATATTTATACAGAGGGCTGTGTAGATATTTCTAAGTTTATACAGACGGCAGTGTAGATATTTCCATGTTCCTACACATGACTGTGTAGGTATTTCCATGTTTATACAGATGGCTTTGTAGATATTTCCATGTGTATAGAGATAGCAGTGCAGATATTTCCATGTTTATACAGATAGCGGTGTATATATTTCCATGTTTATACAGATCGTGGTGTAGATATTTCCATGTTTATACAGATACCGGTGTAGATATTTCCATGTTTATACAGACCGCAGTGTAGATATTTCCATGTTTATAGAGATAGCGGTGTGGATATTTCCATGTTTATACAGTTAGGGGTGTAGATATTTCCATGTTTGTAGAGATGGCAGTGAAGATATTTCCATGTTTATAGAGATCACAGTGTAGATATTTCCTTGTTTATAGAAATAGCGGTGTAGTTATTTCCATATTTATACAGATAGCGGTGTAGATATTTCCATGTATATACAGATGGCTGTGTAGATATTTCCATGTTTATACAGATGGCTTTGTAGATATTTCCATGTTTATACAGATGACTTCGTAGGTATCTCCATGTTTATACAGATGGCGGTGTAGATATTTCCATGTTTATAGAGATAGCTGTGTAGATATTTCCATGTTTATACAGATAGCGGTGTAGATATTTCCATGTTTATACAGATCGTGGTGTAGATATTTCCGTGTTTATACAGATAGCGGTGTAGATATTTCCATATTTTTACAGATATTGGTGTAGATATTTCCATGTTTACTCAGATTGCGGTGTAGTTATTTCCATCTTTCTACAGATGGCATTGTAGATATTTCCATGTTTATACAGATGGCGGTGTAGATATTTCCATGTTTATATAGATGGTGGTGTAGATATTACCATGTTTATACAGATAGCGGTGTAGATATTACCATGTTTATACAGATAGCGGTGTAGATATTTCCATGTTTATACAGATCGTATTGAAGATATTTCCATGTTTATACAGATCGTGGTGTAGATATTTCCATGTTTATACAGATCACGGTGTAGATATTTCCATGTTTATACAGAGAGAAGTGTAGATATTTCCATGTTTATACAGATAGCGGTGTAGATATTTCCAAGTTTATACAGATAGCGGTGTAGATATCTCCATGTTTATAGAGATAGCGGTGAAGGTATTTCCAAGTTTATAGACATAGCGGTGTAGATATTTCCATATTTATATAGATGGCGTTGTAGATATTTCCATGTTTATACCGATAGCGGTGTTGGTGTTTCCATGTTTATACAGATAGCGATGTAGATATTTCCATGTTTATACAGCTCGCGGTGCAGATATTTATATCTTTATACAGATGGCATTGTAGTTATTTCCTTATTCACACAGATGGCGGTGTAGATGTTTCCATGTTTATACAGATGGTGGAGTAGTTAGTTCCATGTTCATGGAGATGGCAGTGTAGATATTTTCATGTTTATACAGATGGCAGTGTAGATATTTCCATGTTTATAGAGATAGCAGTGTAGATATTTACATGTTTATACAGATGGCTGTGTAGATATTTCCATGTGTATACAGATGGCATTGTAGATATTTCCATGTTTATACAGATGACTGTATAGGTATTGCCATGTTTTTACAGATGGCAGTGCAGATATTTCCATGTTTATAGAGATAGCAGTGTAGATATTTCCATGTTTGTACAGATGGTGATGTTGATATTTCCATCTATACACAGATGGCCGTGTAGATATTTCCATGTTTATACAGATGGCGGCGTAGATATTTCCATGGACGTGCAGATGGCGGTGTAGATATTTCCATGTTTATACAGATAGCGGTGTAGATATTTCCATGTTTACACAGATGGTGTTGTAGATATTTCCGTGTTTATACACATGGCGGAGTAGATACTTCCATCTTTATGGAGATGGCAGTGTAGATATTTTCATGTTTATAGAGATGGCGGTGTACATATTTCCATATTTATAGAGATAGTGGTGTAGATATATTCATCTTTCTACAGATGGCAGTGTAGATATTTCCATGTTTATACATCTGGCTGTGTAGATATTTCCATATTTATACAGATGTCTGTGTAGATATTTCCATGTGTATACAGATGGTATTGTAGCTATTTCCATGTTTATACATATGGTGGTGTAGATATTTCCATGTTTATTCAGATGACTGTGTTGATATTTCCATGTTTTCAGATGGCAGTGTAGATATTTCAATGTTTATAGAGATGGTGCTGTAGATATTTCCATGTTTATACAGATAAGGGTGGAGATATTTCCATGTTTATACAGACAGCAGTTGTGATATTTTCATGTTTATACACATAGCGGTGTACATATTTCCATGTATATAGAGACAGCGGTGTAGGTATTTCCATGTTTATACAGATAGCGGTGCAGATATTTCCATGTTTATAAAGATGCCTATGCAGATATTTCCATATTTATACAGAGGGCTGTGTAGATATTTCTAAGTTTATACAGACGGCAGTGTAGATATTTCCATGTTCCTACACATGACTTTGTAGGTATTTCCATGTTTATACAGATGGCTTTGTAGATATTTCCATGTTTATACAGATAGCAGTGCAGATATTTCCATGTTTATACAGATAGCGGTGTATATATTTCCATGTTTATACAGATCGTGGTGTAGATATTTCCATGTTTATACAGATACCGGTGTAGATATTTCCATGTTTATACAGACCGCAGTGTAGATATTTCCATGTTTATAGAGATAGCGGTGTGGATATTTCCATGTTTATACAGTTAGGGGTGTAGATATTTCCATGCTTATAGAGATGGCGGTGAAGATATTTCCATGTTTATACAGATCACAGTGTAGATATTTCCTTGTTTATACAAATAGTGCTGTAGTTATTTCCATGTTTATACAGATAGCGGTGTAGATATTTCCATGTATATACAGATGGCTGTGTAGATATTTCCATGTTTATACAGATGGCTTTGTAGATATTTCCATGTTTATACAGATGACTTCGTAGGTATCTCCATGTTTATACAGATGGCGGTGTAGATATTTCCATGTTTATAGAGATAGCTGTGCAGATATTTCCATGTTTATACAGATAGCGGTGTAGATATTTCCATGTTTATACAGATCGTGGTGTAGATATTTCCATGTTTATACAGCTCGCGGTGCAGATATTTCTATCTTTATACAGATGGCATTGTAGTTATTTCCTTATTCACACAGATGGCGGTGTAGATGTTTCCATGTTTATACAGATGGTGGAGTAGTTAGTTCCATGTTCATGGAGATGGCAGTGTGGATATTTTCATGTTTATACAGATGGCGGTGTAGATATTTCCATGTTTATAGAGATAGCAGTGTAGATATTTACATGTTTATACAGATGGCTGTGTAGATATTTCCATGTGTATACAGATGGCATTGTAGATATTTCCATGTTTATACAGATGACTGTATAGGTATTTCCATGTTTTTACAGATGGCAGTGCAGATATTTCCATGTTTATAGAGATAGCAGTGTAGATATTTCCATGTTTGTACAGATGGCGATGTTGATATTTCCATCTATACACAGATGGCCGTGTAGATATTTCCATGTTTATACAGATGGCGGCGTAGATATTTCCATGGACGTGCAGATGGCGGTGTAGATATTTCCATGTTTATACAGATAGCGGTGTAGATATTTCCATGTTTACACAGATGGTGGTGTAGATATTTCCGTGTTTATACACATGGCGGAGTAGATACTTCCATCTTTATGGAGATGGCAGTGTAGATATTTTCATGTTTATAGACATGGCGGTGTACATATTTCCATATTTATAGAGAGAGTGGTGTAGATATATTCATCTTTCTACACATGGCAGTGTAGATATTTCCATGTTTATACATCTGGCTGTGTAGATATTTCCATATTTATACAGATGTCTGTGTAGATATTTCCATGTGTATACAGATGGTATTGTAGCTATTTCCATGTTTATACATATGGTGGTGTAGATATTTCCATGTTTATTCAGATGACTGTGTAGATATTTCCATGTTTTTACAGATGGCAGTGTCGATATTTCAATGTTTATAGAGATGGTGCTGTAGATATTTCCATGTTTATACAGATAACGGTAGAGATATTTCCATGTTTATACAGACAGCAGTTGTGATATTTCCATGTTTATACACATAGCGGTGTGCATATTTCCATGTGTATAGAGACAGCGGTGTAGGTATTTCCATGTTTATACAGATAGCGGTGCAGATATTTCCATGTTTATAAAGATGCCTATGCAGATATTTCCATATTTATACAGAGGGCTGTGTAGATATTTCTAAGTTTATACAGACGGCAGTGTAGATATTTCCATGTTCCTACACATGACTGTGTAGGTATTTCCATGTTTATACAGATGGCTTTGTAGATATTTCCATGTGTATAGAGATAGCAGTGCAGATACTTCCATGTTTATACAGATAGCGGTGTATATATTTCCATGTTTATACAGATCGTGGTGTAGATATTTCCATGTTTATACAGATACCGGTGTAGATATTTCCATGTTTATACAGACCGCAGTGTAGATATTTCCATGTTTATAGAGATAGCGGTGTGGATATTTCCATGTTTATACAGTTAGGGGTGTAGATATTTCCATGTTTGTAGAGATGGCAGTGAAGATATTTCCATGTTTATAGAGATCACAGTGTAGATATTTCCTTGTTTATACAAATAGCGGTGTAGTTATTTCCATATTTATACAGATAGCGGTGTAGATATTTCCATGTATATACAGATGGCTGTGTAGATATTTCCATGTTTATACAGATGGCTTTGTAGATATTTCCATGTTTATACAGATGACTTCGTAGGTATCTCCATGTTTATACAGATGGCGGTGTAGATATTTCCATGTTTATAGAGATAGCTGTGTAGATATTTCCATGTTTATACAGATAGCGGTGTAGATATTTCCATGTTTATACAGATCGTGGTGTAGATATTTCCGTGTTTATACAGACAGCGGTGTAGAAATTTCCATATTTTTACAGATATTGGTGTAGATATTTCCATGTTTACTCAGATGGCGGTGTAGTTATTTCCATCTTTCTACAGATGGCATTGTAGATATTTCCATGTTTATACAGATGGCGGTGTAGATATTTCCATGTTTATATAGATGGTGGTGTAGATATTACCATGTTTATACAGATAGCGGTGTAGATATTACCATGTTTATACAGATAGCGGTGTAGATATTTCCATGTTTATACAGATCGTATTGAAGATATTTCCATGTTTATACAGATCGTGGTGTAGATATTTCCATGTTTATACAGATCACGGTGTAGATATTTCCATGTTTATACAGAGAGAAGTGTAGATATTTCCATGTTTATACAGAGAGCGGTGTAGATATTTCCAAGTTTATACAGATAGCGGTGTAGATATTTCCATGTTTATAGAGATAGCGGTGTAGGTATTTCCATGTTTATAGACATAGCGGTGTAGATATTTCCATGTTTATATAGATGGCGTTGTAGATATTTCCATGTTTATACCGATAGCGTTGTTGGGGTTTCCATGTTTATACAGATAGCGATGTAGATATTTCCATGTTGATACAGCTCGCGGTGCAGATATTTATATCTTTATACAGATGGCATTGTAGTTATTTCCTTATTCACACAGATGGCGGTGTAGATGTTTCCATGTTTATACAGATGGTGGAGTAGTTAGTTCCATGTTCATGGAGATTGCAGTGTAGATATTTTCATGTTTATACAGATGGCAGTGTAGATATTTCCATGTTTATAGAGATAGCAGTGTAGATATTTACATGTTTATACAGATGGCTGTGTAGATATTTCCATGTGTATACACATGGCATTGTAGATATTTCCATGTTTATACAGATGACTGTATAGGTTTTGCCATGTTTTTACAGATGGCAGTGCAGATATTTCCATGTTTATAGAGATAGCAGTGTAGATATTTCCATGTTTGTACAGATGGTGATGTTGATATTTCCATCTATACACAGATGGCCGTGTAGATATTTCCATGTTTATACAGATGGCGGCGTAGATATTTCCATGGACGTGCAGATGGCGGTGTAGATATTTCCATGTTTATACAGATAGCGGTGTAGATATTTCCATGTTTATAAAGATGCCTATGCAGATATTTCCATATTTATACAGACGGCTGTGTAGATATTTCTAAGTTTATACAGACGGCAGTGTAGATATTTCCATGTTCCTACACATGACTGTGTAGGTATTTCCATGTTTATACAGATGGCTTTGTAGATATTTCCATGTTTATAGAGATAGCAGTGCAGATATTTCCATGTTTATACAGATAGCGGTGTATATATTTCCATGTTTATACAGATCGTGGTGTAGATATTTCCATGTTTATACAGATACCGGTGTAGATATTTCCATGTTTATACAGACCGCAGTGTAGATATTTCCATGTTTATAGAGATAGCGGTGTGGATATTTCCATGTTTATACAGTTAGGGGTGTAGATATTTCCATGTTTGTAGAGATGGCAGTGAAGATATTTCCATGTTTAGAGAGATCACAGTGTAGATATTTCCTTGTTTATACAAATAGCGGTGTAGTTATTTCCATATTTATACAGATAGCGGTGTAGATATTTCCATGTATATACAGATGGCTGTGTAGATATTTCCATGTTTATACAGATGGCTTTGTAGATATTTCCATGTTTATACAGATGACTTCGTAGGTATCTCCATGTTTATACAGATGGCGGTGTAGATATTTCCATGTTTATAGAGATAGCTGTGTAGATATTTCCATGTTTATACAGATAGCGGTGTAGATATTTCCATGTTTATACAGATCGTGGTGTAGATATTTCCGTGTTTATACAGATAGCGGTGTAGATATTTCCATATTTTTACAGATATTGGTGTAGAGATTTCCATGTTTACTCAGATTGCGGTGTAGTTATTTCCATCTTTCTACAGATGGTATTGTAGATATTTCCATGTTTATACAGATGGCGGTGTAGATATTTCCATGTTTATATAGATGGTGGTGTAGATATTACCATGTTTATACAGATAGCGGTGTAGATATTACCATGTTTATACAGATAGCGGTGTAGATATTTCCATGTTTATACAGATCGTATTGAAGATATTTCCATGTTTATACAGATCGTGGTGTAGATATTTCCATGTTTATACAGATCACGGTGTAGATATTTCCATGTTTATACAGAGAGAAATGTAGATATTTCCATGTTTATACAGATAGCGGTGTAGATATTTCCAAGTTTATACAGCTAGCGGTGTAGATATTTCCGTGTTTATAGAGATAGCGGTGTAGGTATTTCCATGTTTATAGACATAGCGGTGTAGATATTTCCATGTTTATACAGATAGCGATGTAGATATTTCCATGTTTATACAGCTCGCGGTGCAGATATTTATATCTTTATACAGATGGCATTGTAGTTATTTCCTTATTCACACAGATGGCGGTGTAGATGTTTCCATGTTTATACAGATGGTGGAGTAGTTAGTTCCATGTTCATGGAGATGGCAGTGTAGATATTTTCATGTTTATACAGATGGCAGTGTAGATATTTCCATGTTTATAGAGATAGCAGTGTAGATATTTACATGTTTATACAGATGGCTGTGTAGATATTTCCATGTGTATACAGATGGCATTGTAGATATTTCCATGTTTATACAGATGACTGTATAGGTATTTCCATGTTTTTACAGATGGCAGTGCAGATATTTCCATGTTTATAGAGATAGCAGTGTAGATATTTCCATGTTTGTACAGATGGTGATGTTGATATTTCCATCTATACACAGATGGCCGTGTAGATATTTCCATGTTTATACAGATGGCGGCGTAGATATTTCCATGGACGTGCAGATGGCGGTGTAGATATTTCCATGTTTATACAGATAGCGGTGTAGATATTTCCATGTTTACACAGATGGTGTTGTAGATATTTCCGTGTTTATACACATGGCGGAGTAGATACTTCCATCCTTATGGAGATGGCAGTGTAGATATTTTCATGTTTATAGAGATGGCGGTGTACATATTTCCATATTTATAGAGATAGTGGTGTAGATATATTCATCTTTCTACAGATGGCAGTGTAGATATTTCCATGTTTATACATCTGGCTGTGTAGATATTTCCATATTTATACAGATGTCTGTGTAGATATTTCCATGTGTATACAGATGGTATTGTAGCTATTTCCATGTTTATACATATGGTGGTGTAGATATTTCCATGTTTATTCAGATGACTGTGTTGATATTTCCATGTTTTTACAGATGGCAGTGTAGATATTTCAATGTTTATAGAGATGGTGCTGTAGATATTTCCATGTTTATACAGATAACGGTGGAGATATTTCCATGTTTTTACAGACAGCAGTTGTGATATTTCCATGTTTATACACATAGCGGTGTACATATTTCCATGTATATAGAGACAGCGGTGTAGGTATTTCCATGTTTATACAGATAGCGGTGCAGATATTTCCATGTTTATAAAGATGCCTATGCAGATATTTCCATATTTATACAGAGGGCTGTGTAGATATTTCTAAGTTTATACAGACGGCAGTGTAGATATTTCCATGTTCCTACACATGACTGTGTAGGTATTTCCATGTTTATACAGATGGCTTTGTAGATATTTCCATGTGTATAGAGATAGCAGTGCAGATATTTCCATGTTTATACAGATAGCGGTGTATATATTTCCATGTTTATACAGACCGTGGTGTAGATATTTCCATGTTTATACAGATACCGGTGTAGATATTTCCATGTTTATACAGACCGCAGTGTAGATATTTCCATGTTTATAGAGATAGCGGTGTGGATATTTCCATGTTTATACAGTTAGGGGTGTAGATATTTCCATGTTTGTAGAGATGGCGGTGAAGATATTTCCATGTTTATACAGATCACAGTGTAGATATTTCCTTGTTTATACAAATAGTGGTGTAGTTATTTCCATGTTTATACAGATAGCGGTGTAGATATTTCCATGTATATACAGATGGCTGTGTAGATATTTCCATGTTTATACAGATGGCTTTGTAGATATTTCCATGTTTATACAGATGACTTCGTAGGTATCTCCATGTTTATACAGATGGCGGTGTAGATATTTCCATGTTTATAGAGATAGCTGTGTAGATATTTCCATGTTTATACAGATAGCGGTGTAGATATTTCCATGTTTATACAGATCGCGGTGTAGATATTTCCATGTTTATACAGCTCGCGGTGCAGATATTTCTATCTTTATACAGATGGCATTGTAGTTATTTCCTTATTCACACAGATGGCGGTGTAGATGTTTCCATGTTTATACAGATGGTGGAGTAGTTAGTTCCATGTTCATGGAGATGGCAGTGTAGATATTTTCATGTTTATACAGATGGCGATGTAGATATTTCCATGTTTATAGAGATAGCAGTGTAGATATTTACATGTTTATACAGATGGCTGTGTAGATATTTCCATGTGTATACAGATGGCATTGTAGATATCTCCATGTTTATACAGATGACTTCGTAGGTATTTCCATGTTTATACAGATGGCAGTGTAGATATTTCCATGTTTATAGAGATAGCTGTGTAGATATTTCCATGTTTATACAGATAGCGGTGTAGATATTTCCATGTTTATACAGATCGCGGTGTAGATATTTCCATGTTTATACAGATAGCGGCGTAGATATTTCCATGTTTATACAGATAGCGGTGTAGATATTTCCATATTTTTACAGATATTGGTGTAGATATTTCCAAGTTTACACAGATTGCGGTGTAGTTATTTCCATCTTTCTACAGATGGCATTGTAGATATTTCCATGTTTATACAGATGGCGGTGTAGATATTTCCATGTTTATATAGATGGTGGTGTAGATATTACCATGTTTATACAGATAGCGGTGTAGATATTACCATGTTTATACAGATAGCGGTGTAGATATTTCCATGTTTATACAGATCGTATTGAAGATATTTCCATGTTTATACAGATCGCAGTGTAGATATTTCCATGTTTATGCAGATCACGGTGTAGATATTTCCATGTTTATACAGAGAGAATTGTAGATATTTCCATGTTTATACAGATAGCGGTGTAGATATCTCCATGTTTATACAGATAGCGGTGTAGATATTTCCATGTTTATAGAGATAGCGGTGTAGGTATTTCCATGTTTATAGACATAGCGGTGTAGATATTTCCATGTTTATATAGATGGCGTTGTAGATAATTCCATGTTTAGCCCGATAGCGGTGTTGGTGTTTCCATGTTTATACAGATAGCGATGTAGATATTTCCATGTTATACAGCTCGCGGTGCAGATATTTATATCTTTATACAGATGGCATTGTAGTTATTTCCTTATTCACACAGATGGCGGTGTAGATATTTCCATGTTTATACAGATGGTGGAGTAGTTAGTTCCATGTTCATGGAGATGGCAGTGTAGATATTTTCATGTTTATAGAGATGGCGGTGTAGATATTTCCATGTTTATAGAGATAGCAGTGTACATATTTACTTGTTTATACAGATGGCTGTGTAGATATTTCCATGTGTATACAGATGGCATTGTAGATATTTCCATGTTTATACAGATGACTGTATAGGTATTTCCATGTTTTTACAGATGGCAGTGCAGATATTTCCATGTTTATAGAGATAGCAGTGTAGATATTTCCATGTTTGTACAGATGGCGATGTTGATATTTCCATCTATACACAGATGGCCGTGTAGATATTTCCATGTTTATACAGATGGCGGCGTAGATATTTCCATGGACGTGCAGATGGCCGTGTAGATATTTCCATGTTTATACAGATAGCGGTGTAGATATTTCCATGTTTACACAGATGGTGTTGTAGATATTTCCGTGTTTATACACATGGCGGAGTAGATACTTCCATCTTTATGGAGATGGCAGTGTAGATGTTTTCATGTTTATAGAGATGGCGGTGTACATATTTCCATATTTATAGAGATAGTGGTGTAGACATATTCATCTTTCTACAGATGGCAGTGTAGATATTTCCATGTTTATACATCTGGCTGTGTAGATATTTCCATATTTATACAGATGTCTGTGTAGATATTTCCATGTGTATACAGATGGTATTGTAGCTATTTCCATGTTTATACATATGGTGGTGTAGATATTTCCATGTTTATTCAAATGACTGTGTAGATATTTCCATGTTTTTACAGATGGCAGTGTAGATATTTCAATGTTTATAGAGATGATGCTGTAGATATTTCCATGTTTATACAGATAACTGTAGAGATATTTCCATGTTTATACAGACAGCAGTTGTGATATTTCCATGTTTATACACATAGCGGTGTACATATTTCCATGTATATAGAGACAGCGGTGTAGGTATTTCCATGTTCATACAGAAAGCGGTGCAGATATTTCCATGTTTATAAAGATGCCTATGCAGGTATTTCCATATTTATACAGAGGGCTGTGTAGATATTTCTAAGTTTATACAGACGGCAGTGTAGATATTTCCATGTTCCTACACATGACTGTGTAGGTATTTCCATGTTTATACAGATGGCTTTGTAGATATTTCCATGTGTATAGAGATAGCAGTGCAGATATTTCCATGTTTATACAGATAGCGGTGTATATATTTCCATGTTTATACAGATCGTGGTGTAGATATTTCCATGTTTATACAGATACCGGTGTAGATATTTCCATGTTTATACAGACCGCAGTGTAGATATTTCCATGTTTATAGAGATAGCGGTGTGGATATTTCCATGTTTATACAGTTAGGGGTGTAGATATTTCCATGTTTGTAGAGATGGCAGTGAAGATATTTCCATGTTTATAGAGATCACAGTGTAGATATTTCCTTGTTTATACAAATAGCGGTGTAGTTATTTCCATATTTATACAGATAGCGGTGTAGATATTTCCATGTATATACAGATGGCTGTGTAGATATTTCCATGTTTATACAGATGGCTTTGTAGATATTTCCATGTTTATACAGATGACTTCGTAGGTATCTCCATGTTTATACAGATGGCGGTGTAGATATTTCCATGTTTATAGAGATAGCTGTGTAGATATTTCCATGTTTATACAGATAGCGGTGTAGATATTTCCATGTTTATACAGATCGTGGTGTAGATATTTCCGTGTTTATACAGATAGCGGTGTAGATATTTCCATATTTTTACAGATATTGGTGTAGATATTTCCATGTTTACTCAGATTGCGGTGTAGTTATTTCCATCTTTCTACAGATGGCATTGTAGATATTTCCATGTTTATACAGATGGCGGTGTAGATATTTCCATGTTTATATAGATGGTGGTGTAGATATTACCATGTTTATACAGATAGCGGTGTAGATATTACCATGTTTATACAGATAGCGGTGTAGATATTTCCATGTTTATACAGATCGTATTGAAGATATTTCCATGTTTATACAGATCGTGGTGTAGATATTTCCATGTTTATACAGATCACGGTGTAGATATTTCCTTGTTTATACAGAGAGAAGTGTAGATATTTCCATGTTTATACAGATAGCGGTGTAGATATTTCCAAGTTTATACAGATAGCGGTGTAGATATCTCCATGTTTATAGAGATAGCGGTGTAGGTATTTCCATGTTTATAGACATAGCGGAGTAGATATTTCCATGTTTATATAGATGGCGTTGTAGATATTTCCATGTTTATACCGATAGCGGTGTTGGTGTTTCCATGTTTATACAGATAGCGATGTAGATATTTCCATGTTTATACAGCTCGCGGTGCAGATATTTATATCTTTATACAGATGGCATTGTAGTTATTTCCTTATTCACACAGATGGCGGTGTAGATGTTTCCATGTTTATACAGATGGTGGAGTAGTTAGTTCCATGTTAATGGAGATGGCTGTGTAGATATTTTCATGTTTATACAGATGGCGGTGTAGATATTTCCATGTTTATACAGATAGCGGTGTAGATATTCCCATGTTTACACAGATGGTGTTGTAGATATTTCCGTGTTTATACACTTGGCGGAGTAGATACTTCCATCTTTATGGAGATGGCAGTGTAGATATTTTCATGTTTAAAGAGATGGCGGTGTACATATTTCCATATTTATAGAGATAGTGGTGTAGATATATTCATCTTTCTACAGATGGCAGTGTAGATATTTTCATGTTTATACATCTGGCTGTGTAGGTATTTCCATATTTATACAGATGTCTGTGTAGATATTTCCATGTGTATACAGATGGTATTGTAGCTATTTCCATGTTTATACATATGGTGGTGTAGATATTTCCATGTTTATTCAGATGACTGTGTAGATATTTCCATGTTTTTACAGATGGCAGTGTAGATATTTCAATGTTTATAGAGATGGTGCTGTAGATATTTCCAAGTTTATACAGATAACGGTGGAGATATTTCCATGTTTATACAGACTGCAGTGGAGATATTTCCATGTTTATACAAATAGCGGTGTGCATATTTCCATGTTTATAGAGACAGCGGTGTAGGTGTTTCCATGTTTATACAGATAGCGGTGCAGATATTTCCATGTTTATACAGATGCCTATGCAGATATTTCCATATTTATACAGAGGGCTGTGTAGATATTTCTAAGTTTATACAGACGGCAGTGTAGATATTTCCATGTTCCTACACATGACTGTGTAGGTATTTCCATGTTTATACAGATGTCTTTGTAGATATTTCCATGTTTATAGAGATAGCAGTGCAGATATTTCCATGTTTATACACATGGCGGTGTAGGTACTTCCATATTTATCCAGATGTCTGTGTAGATATTTCCATGTGTATACAGATGGCAGTGTAGATATTTCCATGTTTATACAGATGGCGGTGTAGATATTTCCATGTTTATATAGATGGTGGTGTAGATATTACCATGTTTATACAGATAGCGTTGTAGATATTTCCATGTTTATACAGATCGTGGTGAAGATATTTCCATGTTTATACAGATCTCGGTGTAGATATTTCCATGTTTATACAGATCGCGGTGTAGATATTTCCATGTTTTCACATATGGTGTTGTAGATATTTCCGTGTTTATACACATGGTGGAGTAGATACTTCCATCTTTATGGAGATGGCAGTTTAGATATTTTCATGTTTATAGAGATGGCGGTGTAGATATTTCCATATTGATAGAGATAGCGGTGTAGATACTTCCATCTTTCTACAGATGGCAGTGTAGATATTTCCATGTTTTTACATATGGCCGTGTAGATATTTCCATATTTATACAGATGTCTGTGTAGATATTTCCATGTGAATACAGATGGTATTGTAGTTATTTCCATGTTTATACAGATGGTGGTGTAGATATTTCCATGTTTATTCAGATGACTGTGTAGATATTTCCATGTTTATACAGATGGCAGTGTAGATATTTCCATGTTCCTACACATGACTGTGTAGGTATTTCCATGTTTATGCAGATGGGTTTGTAGCTATTTCCATGTCTATAGAGATAGCGGTGCAGATATTTCCATGATTATACAGATAGCGGTGTATATATTTCCATGTTTATACAGATCGTGGTGTAGATATTTCCATGTTTATACATATACCGGTGTAGATATTTCCATGTTTATACTGAACGCAGTGTAGATATTTCCATGTTTATAGAGATAGCAGTGTAGATATTTCCAAGTTTGTGCAGATGGCGGTGTTGATGTTTCCATCTATACACAGATTGCCGTGTAGGTATTTCCATGTCTATACAGATGACATTGTAGATATTTCCATGTTTATACAGATGGTGGTGTAGATATTTCCATGTTTACACAGAAGACTGTATAGGTATTTCCATGTTTATACAGATGGCGGTGTAGCTATTTCCATGTTTATAGAGATAGCGGTGTAGATATTTCCATATTTATACAGATAACGGTGTAGAAATTTCCATGTTTATGCAGATAGCGGAGGAAATATTTCCATGTTGATACAGATCACGGTGTAGATATTTCCTTGTTTATACAAATAGCGGTGTAGTTATTTCCATGTTTATACAGATAGCGGTGTAGGTATTTCCATGTATATACAGATGGCTGTGTAGATATATCCATGTTTATACAGATGGCTTTGTAGTTATTTCCATGTTTATACAGATGACTTTGTAAGTATTTCCATGTTTATACAGATGGCGGTGTAGATATTTCCATGTTTATAGAGATAGCTGTGTAGATATTTCCATCTTTCTACATATGGCAGTGTAGATATTTCCATGTTTATACACATGGCAGTGTAGATACTTCCATATTTATACAGATGTCTGTGTAGATATTTCCATGTGTATACAGATGGTATTGTAGATATTTCCATGTTTATTCAGATGGTGGTGTAGATATTTCCCTGTTTACTCAGATGACTGTGTAGATATTTCCATGTTTTTACAGATGGCAGTGTAGATATTTTCGTGTTTATAGAGATAGCGCTGTAGATGTTTCCATGTTTATACAGATAACGGTGGAGATATTTCCATGTTTATGCACATAGCGGTGTACATATTTCCATGTTTATAGAGACAGCGGTGCAGATATTTCCATGTTTATAAAGATGCCTATGCAGATATTTCCATATTTATACAGACGGCTGTGTAGATATTTCTATGTTTATACAGATGGCAGTTTAGATTTTTCCATGTTCCTACACATGACTGTGTAGGCATTTCCATGTTTACACAGATGGCTTTGTAGATATTTCCATGTTTATAAAGATAGCGGTGCAGATATTTCCATGTTTATACAGATAGCGGTTTATATATTTCCATGTTCATACAGATCGTGGTGTAGATATTTCCATGTTTATACAGATACCGGTGTAGATATTCCCATGTTTATACAGACCGCAGAGTTGATATTTCCATGTTTGTAGAGATAGAAGTTTAGATATTTCCATGTTTGTACAGATGGCGGTGTTGATGTTTCCATCTATACACAGATAGCCGTGTAGTTATTTCCATGTGTATACAGATGGCATTGTATATATTTCCATGTTTATACAGACGGTGATGTAGATATTTCCATGTTTACACAGATGACTGTATAGGTATTTCCATGTTTATACAGATGGCGGTGTAGATATTTCCATGTTTATAGAGATAGCTGTGTAGATATTTCCATATTTATACAGATAACGGTGTAGAAATTTCCATGTTTATGCAGATATCGGTGTAAATATTTCCATGCTTATACAGATCACGGTGTAATATTTCCATGTTTATAGAGATAGCGGTGTATATATTTCCATGTTTATACAGATAGCGGTGTAGATATTTCCATGTTTATACAGACTGCGGTGTAGATATTTCCATGTTTATACAGATAGCTGTGCAGATATTTTCATGTTTGTACAGATGGCGGTGTTGATATTTCCATCTATACACAGATGACCGTGTACATATTTCCATGTTTATACAGATGGCAGCACAGATATTTCTATGGTTATGTAGATGGCGGTGTAGATATTTCCATGTATATACAGATAGCGGTGTAGTTATTTCCATGTTTATATAGAGAGCCGTGTAGATATTTCCACGTATGAACACATGGCTGTGTAGATATTTCCATGTTTATACAGATGGCGGTGTAGATATTTCCATGTTTATACAGATAACTTTGTAAGTATTTGCATGTTTATACAGATGGCGGTGTAGATATTTCGATGTTTATAGAGATAGCAGTGGAGATATTTCCATGTTTATACAAATAGCGGTGTAGTTATTTCCATGTCTATATAGATAGCGGTGTAGATATTTCCATGTATATACACATGGCTTTGTAGGTATTCCCATGTTTATACAGATGGCGGTGTAGATATTTCCATGTTTATACAGATAACTTTGTAAGTATTTCCATGTTTATACAGATGGCGGTGTAGGTATTTCGATGTTTATAGAGATAGCGGTGGAGCTATTTCCATATTTATACAGATAGTGGTGTAGATATTTCCATGTTTATACTGATCACAGTGTAGATATTTCCATGTTTATAGAGATGGCGGTGTAGATATTTCCATGTTCATAGAGATAGCGGTGTTGATTTTTCCATGTTTATAGAGATAGCTGTGTGGATATTTCCATGTTTATTCAGATAGGGGTGTAGATATTTCCAGGTTTATAGTGATGGCGGTGTAGATATTTCCATGTTTATAGAGATCACGGTGTAGATATTTCCATGTTTATACAGATCGTGGTGTAGATATTTCCATGTTTATACAGATCATGGTGTAGATTTTCCCATGTTTATACAGATAGCGTTGTTGATATTACCATGTTTATAGGGATAGCGGTGCAAATATTTCCACATTTATACAGATAGCGGTGTAGTTATTAGCATGATTATACAGATAGCGGTGTAGATATTTCCATGTATAAACAGATGACTGTGTATATATTTCCATGTTTAAACACATGGCGATGTAGCTATTTCTTTGTTTATACAAATAGCGGTGTAGTTATTTCCAAGTTTATACAGATAGTGGTGTTGATATTTCCATGTATATACAGATGGCTGTGTACATATTTCCATGTTTATACAGATAGCGGTGCAGATATTTCCATGTTTATACAGACAGCAGTGGAGATATTTCCATGTTTATACACGTAGCGGTGTACATATTTCCATGTTTATAGAGACAGCGGTGTAGGTATTTCCATGATTATACAGATAGCGGTGCAGATATTTCCATGTTTATACAGATGCCTATGCAGATATTTCCATATTTTACAGAGGGCTCTGTAGAGATTTAAATGTTGATACAGATGGCAGTGTAAATATTTCCATGTTCCTACACATGACTGTGTAGGTATTTCCATGTTTATACAGATGGCAGTGTAGATATTTCCATGTTCCTACACATGACTGTGTAGGTATTTCCATGTTTACACAGATGGCTTTGTAGATATTTCCATGTTTATACAGATAGCAGTGCAGATATTTCCATGTTTATACAGATAGCGGTGTAAATATTTCCATGTTTATACAGATCGTGGTGTAGATATTTCCATGTTTATACAGATACCGGTGTAGATATTTCCATGTTTATACTGACCGCAGTGTAGATTTTTCCATGTTTATAGAGATAGCGGTGTAGATATTTCCATGTTTGTACAGATGGCGGTGTTGATGTTTCCATCTATACACAGATTGCCGTGTAGGTATTTCCATGTGTATACAGATGGCATTGTAAATATTTCCATGTTTATACAGTTTGTGGTGTAGATATTTCCATGTTTATACAGATGACTGTATAGGTATTTCCATGTTTTTACAGATGGCATTGTAGGTATTTCCATGTTTATAGAGATAGCAGTGTAGATATTTCCATGTTTATACAGATGGCGGTGTAGATATTTCCATGTTTATAGAGATAGCGGTGTAGATATTTCCATGTTTATACAGATAGCGGTGTAGATATTTCCATGTTTATACGGACTGCGGTGTAGATATTTCCATGTTTATGCAGATAGCGGTACAGATATTTCCATGTTTGTACAGATGGCGGTGTTGATATTTCCATCTATACACAGACGACCGTGTACATATTTCCATGTTTATACAGATGGCAGCGCATATATTTCTATGGATATGTAGATGGCGGTGTAGATATTTCCATGTATATACAGATAGCGGTGTAGTTATTTCCATGTTTATATAGAGAGCGGTGTAGATATTTCCATGTATGAACACATGTCTGTGTATATGTTTCCATGTTTATACAGATGGCGGTGTAGATATTTCCATGTTTTTACAGATAACTTTGTAAGTATTTCCATGTTTATACAGAAGGCGGTGTAGATATTTCGATGTTTATAGAGAGAGCAGTGGAGATATTTCCATGCTTATACAGATAGTGGTGAAGATATTTCCATGTTTATACTGATCACAGTGTAGATATTTCCATGCTTATATTGATGGCATTGTAGATATTTCCATGTTCATAGAGATAGTGGTGTTGATTTTTCCATGTTTATAGAGATTGCTGTGTGGATATTTCCATGTTTATACAGATAGGGTTGTAGATATTTCCAGGTTTATAGTGATGGCGGTGTAGATATTTCCATTTTCATAGAGATCACGGTGTAGATATTTCCATGTTTATACAGATCGCGGTGTAGATATTTCCATGTTTATACAGATCATGGTGTAGATATTTCCATGTTTATACAGATCGCGGTGTTGATATTACCATGTTTATAGGGATAGCGGTGCAAATATTTCCACATTTATAGAGATAGCGGTGTAGTTATTAGCATGATTATACAGATAGCGGTGTAGATATTTCCATGTATAAACAGATGTCTGTGTATATATTTCCATGTTTAAACACATGGCGATGTAGCTATTTCTTTGTTTATACAAATAGCGCTGTAGTTATTTCCATGTTTATACAGATAGTGGTGTAGATATTTCCATGTATATACAGATGGCTGTGTAGATATTTCCTTGTTTATACAGATGGCTGTGTAGATATTTCCATGTTGATACAGATGACTTTGTAGGTATTTCCATGTTTATACAGATGGCGGTGTAGGTATTTCCATGTTTATAGAGATAGGTGTGTAGATATTTCCATGTTTATACAGATAGCGGTGCAGATATTTCCATGTTTATACAGACAGCCGTGGAGATATTTCCATGTTTATTCACGTAGCGGTGTACATATTTCCATGTTTATAGAGACAGCGGTGTAGGTATTTCCATGTTTATACAGATAGCGGTGCAGATATTTCCATGTTTATACAGATGCCTATGCAGATATTTCCATATTTATACAGAGGGCTCTGTTGATATTTAAGTGTTTATACGGATGGCAGTGTAGATATTTCCATGTTCCTACACATGACTGTGTAGGTATTTCCATGTTTATACAGATGGCTTTGTAGATATTTCCATGTTTATAGAGATAGCAGTGCAGATATTTCCATGTTTATACAGATAGCGGTGTAAGTATTTCCATGTTTATACAGATAGCGGTGTAAATATTTACATGTTTATACAGATCACGGTGTAGTTATTTCCATGTTTATAGAGATAGAGGTGTAGATATTTCCATGTTTATACAGATAGCGATTTAGATATTTCCATGTTTACACAGACCGCGATGTATATATTTCCATGTTTATACAGATAGCGGTGCAGATATTTCCATGTTTGTACAGATGGCGGTGTTGATATTTGCATCCATACACAGATGACTGTGTAGATATTTCCATGTTTATACAGATGGCGGCACAGATATCTCCATGGATATGTAGATGGCGGTGTAGATATTTCCATGTTTATACAGATAGCGGTGAAGTTATTTCCATGTTTATATGGATAGCGGTGTAGATATTTCCATGTATATACACATGACTGTGTAGATATTTCCATGTTTATACAGATGACGGTGTAGATATTTCCATGTTTATACGGATATCTTTGTAAGTGTTCCCATGTTTATACAGATTGCAGTGTAGATATTTCGATGTTTATAGAGATAGCAGTGGAGATATTTCCATGTTTATAGAGATAGCGGTGTAGATATTTCCACGTTTATACTGATCGCGGTGTAGATATTTCCATGTTTATAGAGATGGCGGTGTAGATATTTCCATGTTCATAGAGATAGCGGTGTTGATTTATCCATGTTTATAGAGATAGCGGTGTGGATATTTCCATGTTTATACAGATAGGGGTGTAGATATTTCCCTGTTTATAGAGATGGCGTTGTAGATATTTCGATGTTTATACAGATCACTGTGTAGATATTTCCATGTTTATACAGATCGCGGTGTAGATATTTCCATGTTTATAAAGATCATGTTGTAGATATTTCCATGTTTATACAGATCGCGGTGTTGATATTACCATGTTTATAGGGATAGCGGTGCAAATATTTCCACATTTATACAGATAGCGGTGTAGTTATTAGCATGTTTATACAGATAGTGGTGTAGATATTTCCATGTATAAACAGATGTCTGTGTATATATTTCCATGTTTAAACAGATGGCGGTGTAGATATTTCCTTGTTTATACAAATAGCGGTGTAGTTATTTCCATGTTTATACAGATAGCGGTGTAGATATTTCATTGTTTATACAAATAGCGGTGTATATATTTCCAGGTTTATAGAGATCACGGTGTAGATATTTCCTTGTTTATAGAAATAGCGGTGTAGTTATTTCCATGTTTATACAGATAGCGGTGTAGATATTTCCATGTATATACAGATGGCTGTGTAGATATTTCCTTGTTTATACAAATAGCGGTGTAGTTATTTCTATGTTTATGCAGTTACTGGTGTAGATATTTCCATGTATATACAGATGGCTGTGTAGATATTTCCATGTTTATATAGATGGCTGTGTAGATATTTCCATGTTTATACAGATGACTTTGTAGTTATCTCCATGTTTATACAGATGGCGGTGTAGATATTTCCATGTTTATACAGATCGCGGTGTAGATATTTCTATGTTTATGCAGATCGCGGTGTAGATATTTCCATGTTTATACAGATAGCGGTGTAGATATTTCCATGTTTATAGAGATAGCGGTGTAGATAATTCCATTTTATACAGATAGTGGTGTAGATATTTCCATGTTTATACAGATGGCGGTGTAGTTAGTTCCATGCTTATGGAGATGGCGGTGTAGATATTTTCATTTTTAAATAAATGGCGTAATAGATATTTCCATGTTTGTAGAGATTGTGGTGTTGCTATTTCCATGTTTATAGAGATAGCGCTGTAGTTATTTCCTTGTTTATACAGATAGTTGTGTAGATACATCCATGTTTATATAGATGGCTGTGTAGATATTTCCATGTGTATACAGATGACTCTGTAGATATTTGTATGTTTACACAAATGGCGGTGTAGATATTTCCATATTTATACAGATAGCGGTGTAGATATTTCCATGTTTATACAGACAGTGGTGTAGATATTTCCATGTTTTTAGAGATAGCGGTGTAGATATTTAAACGTTTATACTGATTGCGGTTTAGATATTTCCATGTTTATAGAGATGGCGGTGTAGATATTTCCATGTTCATAGAGATAGCGGTGTTGATTTTTCCATGTTTATAGAGATAGCAGTGAGGATATTTCCATGTTTATACAGATAAGGATGTAGATATTTCCATGTTTATAGAGATGACGGTGTAGATATTTCCATGTTTATATAGATCACGGTGTAGTTATTTCCATGTTTATACAGATCATGGTGTAGATATTTCCATGTTAATAGAGATCGCGGTGTTGTTATTACCATGTTTATAGTGATAGCGGTGCAAATATATCCACATTTATACAGATAGCGGTGAAGTTATTAGCATGTTTAAACAGATAGAGGTCTAGATATTTCCATGTATAAACAGATGTCTGTGTATACATTTCCATGTTTAAACAGATGGCGGTGTAGTTATTTCCATGTTTATACAGATAGCGGTGTAGATATTTCCTTGTTTATACAAATAGCGGTGTAGATATTTCCATGTTTATACAGATCACAGTGTAGATATTTCCTTGTTTATACAAATAGCGGTGTAGTTATTTCCATGTTTATACAGATTGCGGTGTAGATATTTCCATGTATATAGAGATGGCTGTGTAGATATTTCCATGTTTATACAGATGGCTGTGTAGATATTTCCATGTTTATACAGATGACTTGTAGGTATTTCCATGTTTATACAGATGGCGGTGTAGGTATTTCCATGTTTACAGAGATAGCTGTGTAGATATTTCCATGTTTATACAGATCGCGGTGTAGATATTTCCATGTTTATGCAGACCGCGTTGTAGATATTTCCGTGTTTGTACAGATAGCAGTGTAGATATTTCCATGTTTTCACAGATATTGGTGTAGATATTTCCATGTTTATACAGATGGCAGTGAAGATATTTCCATGTTTATACAGATAGTGGTGTAGATATTTCCGTGTTTACAGAGATTGCGGTGTAGTTATTTCTATCTTTGCACAGATTGCGGTTTAGGTATTGCCAAACTTACAGAGATAGCGGTGTAGATATTTCCAAGTTTACGCAGATAGCTGTGTAGATATTTCCATGTTTACAGAGATAGCATTGTAGATATTTCCATGTTTATACAGATTGCGGTGTAGTTATATCCATGTTGATACAGAAAGCGGTGTAGATATTTCCATGTTTATACAAGTAGAGGTGTAGAAATTCCCATGTTTATACAGATCGGTTTGTAGACATTTCCATCTTTCTACAGATGTCAGTGTAGATATTTCCAAGTTTATACAGACGGCAGTGTAGATATTTCCATGTTTATACAGATGTCTGTGTAGATATTTCCATGTTTATGCAGATGGCGGTGTAGATATTTCCATGTTTATAGAGATGGCGGTGTAGTTCTTTCTATGTTTATAGAGATAGCGGTGTAAATATCTCCATGTTTATAGAGATGGTGGTGTAAGTATTTTCATGTTTATAGAGATAGCGCTGTAGATATTTCCATGTTTATACAGATAACGGTGTTGGTATTTCCATGTTTATACAGATAGCGGTGTAGCTATTTCTATTTTTATACAGCTCACGGTGTAGACATTTCCATCTTTATACAGATTGCAGTGAAGATGTTTCCATGTTTATACAGATAGCGGTGTAGATATTTCCTTGTCTATAGAGATAGCGGTGTAGATATTTCCATCTTTATACAGATTGCGGTGTAGATATTTCCATCTTTATACAGATGGCGGTGTAGATATTTCCATGTTTATACAGATGGCAGTGAAGGTATTCCCATGTTTATACAGATAGTGGTGTAGATGTTTCCATGTTTATACAGATAGCGGTGTAGTTACATCCATGTTTCTGAAGATGGCGGTGTAGATATTTTCATGTTTATAGAGATGGATGTGTAGATATTTCCATGTATATAGAGATAGCACTGTAGATATTTTCATGTTTATATAGAAATCGGTGTAGGTATTTCCATGTTTATAGAGATAGCTTTGTAGATATTTCCATATTTATATAGATAGCGGTGTAGGTATTTCCATGTTTATACAGAATGCGGTGTAGATATTTCCATGTTTCTACAGATGGTGGTGTAGATATTTCATTGTTTATACAGACAGCGGTGTAGATATTTCCATGTTTATACAGGTAGCGGTGTAGATATTTCCATGTCTATAGAGATAGCGGTGTAGATATTTCCATGTTTATACAGATGGCTGTGTAGATATTTCCATGTGTGTACAGAATGCAGTGTAGATACTTACATGTTTATACAGATGGCTGTGTAGATATTTCCATGTGTGTACAGAATGCAGTGTAGATATTTACATGTTTATACAGATGGCACTGTAGGTATTTCCATGTTTATACAGATGGCAGTGTAGATACTTCCAAGTTTATACTGATAGCGGTGTAGATATTTCCATGTTTACAGAGATAGCGGAGTAGATATTTCCATCTTTGCACAGATTGCGGTGTAAGTATTGCCAAATTTACACAGATATCGGTGTAGATATTTCCAAGATTACAAAGATAGCTGTGTAGATATTTCCACGTTTACAGAGATAGCATTGTACATATTTCCATATTTATACAGATTGCGGTGTAGTTATTTCCATATTAATACATATAGCGGTGTAGATATTTCCATGTTTATACAGGTAGTGGTGTAGAAATTTCCAAGTTTATACAGATCGCTTTGTAGACATTTCCAACTTTCTACAGATGTCAGTGTAGATATTTCCAAGCTTATGCAGATGGAAGTGTAGATATTTCCATTTTATACAGATGTCCGTGTAGATATTTCCATGTTTATGCAGATGGCGGTATAGATATTTCCATGTTTATACAGATGGCAGTGTAGATATTTCCATGTTTATACAGATGGCAGTGTAGATATTTCCATATTTATACAGATAGTGGTGTAGATATTTCCATGTTTATACAGATGGCGGTGTAGATAGATCCATGTTTCTGAAGATGGAGGTGTAGATATTTTAATGTTTATAGAGATGGAGGTGTAGATATTTCCATGTATATAGAGATAGCAGTGTAGATATTTTCATGTTTATAGAGAAAGCGGTGTAGGTATTTCCATGTTTATACAGATGGCAGTGTAGATATTTCCATGTTTATACAGATAACGTTGTAGATATTTCCATGTTTATAGAGATAGCGGTGTAGGTATATCCATCTTTGCAGAGATTGCGGTGTAGTTATTGCCAAACTTACAGAGATAGTGGTGTAGATATTTCCAAGTTTACACAGATAGCTGTGTAGATATTTCCATGTTTACAGAGATAGCATTGTAGATATTTCCATGTTTATACAGATTGTGGAGTAGTTATTTCCATGTTGATGCAGATAGCGGTGTAATTTCCATATTTATACAAGTAGTGGTGTAGAAATTCCCATGTTTATACAGATCTCTTTGTAGACTTTTCCATCTTTCTACAGATGTCAATGTAGATATTTCCAAGTTTATACAGATGGCAGTGTAGATATTTCCATGTTTATACAGATGCCTGTGTAGATATTTCCATGTTTATGCAGATGGCGGTGTAGATATTTCCATGTTTATAAAGATGGCGGTGTAGATACATCCATGTTTCGGAAGATGGCGGTGTAGATATTTCCATGTTTATACAGATCGCGGTGTAGATATTTCCATGTTTATACAGATAGCGGTGTAGATATTTCCATGTTTATACTGATGTCGGTGTAGATATTTCCATGTCCATAGAGATAGCGGTGTAGGTATTTCCATATTTATACGGATTGCGGTGTAGATATTTCCATCTTTATACAGATGGCGGTGTAGATAATTCCATGTTTATAGAGATGGCAGTGTAGATATTTCCATGTTTATTTAGATAGCAGTGTAGATATATCCATGTTCACAGAGATAGCAGTGAGGATATTTCCATGGTTATACAGATAGCAGTGTAGATATTTCCATTTTTATAGAGATAGCGGTTTAGATATTTCCATGTTTATACACATAGCGGTGTACATATTTCCATGTATATAGAGACAGCGGTGTAGGTATTTCCATGTTTATACAGATAGCGGTGCAGATATTTCCATGTTTATAAAGATGCCTATGCAGATATTTCCATATTTATACAGAGGGCTATGTAGATATTTCCATGTTTATAGAGATAGCAGTGCAGATATTTCCATGTTTATACAGATAGCGGTGTATATATTTCCATGTTTATACAGATAGTGGTGTAGATATTTCCATGTTTATACAGATACCGGTGTAGATATTTCCATGTTTATACAGACCGCAGTGTAGATATTTCCATGTTTATAGAGATAGCAGTGCAGATATTTCCATGTTTATACAGATAGCGGTGTATATATTTCCATGTTTATACAGATATTGGTGTAGATATTTCCAAGTTTACACAGATTGCGGTGTAGTTATTTCCATCTTTCTACAGATGGCATTGTAGATATTTCCATGTTTATACAGATGGCGGTGTAGATATTTCCATGCTTATAGAGATAGCAGTGTAGATATTTCCATGTTTGTACAGATGGCGATGTTGATATTTCCATCTATACACAGATGGCCGTGTAGATATTTCCATGTTTATACAGATCGCGGTGTAGATACTTCCATGTTTATACAGATCACGGTGTAGATATTTCCATGTTTATACAGAGAAAAGTGTAGATATTTCCATGTTTATACAGATAGCGGTGTAGATATTTCCATGTTTATACAGATAGCGGTGTAGATATTTCCATGTTTATTGAGATAGCGGTGTAGGTATTTCCATGTTTATAGACATAGCGGTGTAGATATTTCCATGTTTATATAGATGGCGTTGTAGATATTTCCATGTTTATACCGATAGCGGTGTTGGTGTTTCCATGTTTATACAGATAGCGATGTAGATATTTCCATGTTTATACAGCTCGCGGTGCAGATATTTCTATCTTTATACAGATGGCATTGTAGTTATTTCCTTATTCACACAGATGGCGGTGTAGATGTTTCCATGTTTATACAGATGGTGGAGTAGTTAGTTCCATGTTCATGGAGATGGCAGTGTAGATATTTTCATGTTTATACAGATGGCGGTGTAGATATTTCCATGTTTATAGAGATAGCAGTGTAGATATTTACATGTTTATACAGATGGCTGTGTAGATATTTCCATGTGTATACAGATGGCATTGTAGATATTTCCATGTTTATACAGATGACTGTATACGTATTTCCATGTTTTTACAGATGGCAGTGCAGATATTTCCATGTTTATAGAGATAGCAGTGTAGATATTTCCATGTTTGTACAGATGGCGATGTTGATATTTCCATCTATACACAGATGGCCGTGTAGATATTTCCATGTTTATACAGATGGCGGCGTAGATATTTCCATGGACGTGCAGATGGCGGTGTAGATATTTCCATGTTTATACAGATAGCGGTGTAGATATTTCCATGTTTACACAGATGGTGTTGTAGATATTTCCGTGTTTATACACATGGCGGAGTAGATACTTCCATCTTTATGGAGATGGCAGTGTAGATATTTTCATGTTTATAGAGATGGCGGTGTACATATTTCCATATTTATAGAGATAGTGGTGTAGATATATTCATCTTTCTACAGATGGCAGTGTAGATATTTCCATGTTTATACATCTGGCTGTGTAGATATTTCCATATTTATACAGATGTCTGTGTAGATATTTCCATGTGTATACAGATGGTATTGTAGCTATTTCCATGTTTATACATATGGTGGTGTAGATATTTCCATGTTTATTCAGATGACTGTGTAGATATTTCCATGTTTTTACAGATGGCAGTGTCGATATTTCAATGTTTATAGAGATGGTGCTGTAGATATTTCCATGTTTATACAGATAACGGTAGAGATATTTCCATGTTTATACAGACAGCAGTTGTGATATTTCCATGTTTATACACATAGCGGTGTACATATTTCCATGTATATAGAGACAGCGGTGTAGGTATTTCCATGTTTATACAGATAGCGGTGCAGATATTTCCATGTTTATAAAGATGCCTATGCAGATATTTCTATATTTATACAGAGGGCTGTGTAGATATTTCTAAGTTTATACAGACGGCAGTGTAGATATTTCCATGTTCCTACACATGACTGTGTAGGTATTTCCATGTTTATACAGATGGCTTTGTAGATATTTCCATGTGTATAGAGATAGCAGTGCAGATATTTCCATGTTTATACAGATAGCGGTGTATATATTTCCATGTTTATACAGATCGTGGTGTAGATATTTCCATGTTTATACAGATACCGTTGTAGATATTTCCATGTTTATACAGACCGCAGTGTAGATATTTCCATGTTTATAGAGATAGCGGTGTGGATATTTCCATGTTTATACAGTTAGGGGTGTAGATATTTCCATGTTTGTAGAGATGGCAGTGAAGATATTTCCATGTTTATAGAGATCACAGTGTAGATATTTCCTTGTTTATACAAATAGCGGTGTAGTTATTTCCATATTTATACAGATAGCGGTGTAGATATTTCCATGTATATACAGATGGCTGTGTAGATATTTCCATGTTTATACAGATGGCTTTGTAGATATTTCCATGTTTATACAGATGACTTCGTAGGTATCTCCATGTTTATACAGATGGCGGTGTAGATATTTCCATGTTTATAGAGATAGCTGTGTAGATATTTCCATGTTTATACAGATAGCGGTGTAGATATTTCCATGTTTATACAGATCGTGGTGTAGATATTTCCGTGTTTATACACATAGCGGTGTAGATATTTCCATATTTTTACAGATATTGGTGTAGATATTTCCATGTTTACTCAGATTGCGGTGTAGTTATTTCCATCTTTCTACAGATGGCATTGTAGATATTTCCATGTTTATACAGATGGCGGTGTAGATATTTCCATGTTTATATAGATGGTGGTGTAGATATTACCATGTTTGTACAGGTAGCGGTGTAGATATTACCATGTTTATACAGATAGCGGTGTAGATATTTCCATGTTTATACAGATCGTATTGAAGATATTTCCATGTTTATACAGATCGCGGTGTAGATATTTCCATGTTTATACAGATCACGGTGTAGATATTTCCATGTTTATACAGAGAGAAGTGTAGATATTTCCATGTTTATACAGATAGCGGTGTAGATATTTCCAAGTTTATACAGATAGCGGTGTAGATATCTCCATGTTTATAGAGATAGCGGTGTAGGTATTTCCATGTTTATAGACATAGCGGTGTAGATATTTCCATGTTTATATAGATGGCGTTGTAGATATTTCCATGTTTATACCGATAGCGGTGTTGGTGTTTCCATGTTTATACAGATAGCGATGTATATATTTCCATGTTTATACAGCTCGCGGTGCAGATATTTATATCTTTATACAGATGGCATTGTAGTTATTTCCTTATTCACACAGATGGCGGTGTAGATGTTTCCATGTTTATACAGATGGTGGAGTAGTTAGTTCCATGTTCATGGAGATGGCAGTGTAGATATTTTCATGTTTATACAGATGGCAGTGTAGATATTTCCATGTTTATAGAGATAGCAGTGTAGATATTTACATGTTTATACAGATGGCTGTGTAGATATTTCCATGTGTATACAGATGGCATTGTAGATATTTCCATGTTTATACAGATGACTGTATAGGTATTGCCATGTTTTTACAGATGGCAGTGCCGATATTTCCATGTTTATAGAGATAGCAGTGTAGATATTTCCATGTTTGTACAGATGGTGATGATGATATTTCCATCTATACACAGATGGCCGTGTAGATATTTCCATGTTTATACAGATGGCGGCGTAGATAATTCCATGGACGTGCAGATGGCGGTGTAGATATTTCCATGTTTATACAGATAGCGGTGTAGATATTTCCATGTTTACACAGATGGTGTTGTAGATATTTCCGTGTTTATACACATGGCGGAGTAGATACTTCCATCTTCATGGAGATGGCAGTGTAGATATTTTCATGTTTATAGAGATGGCGGTGTACATATTTCCATATTTATAGAGATAGTGGTGTAGATATATTCATCTTTCTACAGATGGCAGTGTAGATATTTCCATGTTTATACATCTGGCTGTGTAGATATTTCCATATTTATACAGATGTCTGTGTAGATATTTCCATGTGTATACAGATGGTATTGTAGCTATTTCCATGTTTATACATATGGTGGTGTAGATATTTCCATGTTTATTCAGATGACTGTGTAGATATTTCCATGTTTTTACAGATGGCAGTGTAGATATTTCAATGTTTATAGAGATGGTGCTGTAGATATTTCCATGTTTATACAGATAACGGTGGAGATATTTCCATGTTTATACAGACAGCAGTTGTGATATTTCCATGTTTATACACATGGCGGTGTACATATTTCCATGTATATAGAGACAGCGATGTAGGTATTTCCATGTTTATACAGATAGCGGTGCAGATATTTCCATGTTTATAAAGATGCCTATGCAGATATTTCCATATTTATACAGAGGGCTGTGTAGATATTTCTAAGTTTATACAGACGGCAGTGTAGATATTTCCATGTTCCTACACATGACTGTGTAGGTATTTCCATGTTTATACAGATGGCTTTGCAGATATTTCCATGTTTATAGAGATAGCAGTGCAGATATTTCCATGTTTATACAGATAGCGGTGTATATATTTCCATGTTTATACAGATCGTAGTGTAGATATTTCCATGTTTATACAGATACCGGTGTAGATATTTCCATGTTTATACAGACCGCAGTGTAGATATTTCCATGTTTACAGAGATAGCGGTGTGGATATTTCCATGTTTATACAGTTAGGGGTGTAGATATTTCCATGTTTATAGAGATGGCGGTGAAGATATTTCCATGTTTATACAGATCACAGTGTAGATATTTCCTTGTTTATACAAATAGTGGTGTAGTTATTTCCATGTTTATACAGATAGCGGTGTAGATATTTCCATGTATATACAGATGGCTGTGTAGATATTTCCATGTTTATACAGATGGCTTTGTAGATATTTCCATGTTTATACAGATAACTTCGTAGGTATCTCCATGTTTATACAGATGGCGGTGTAGATATTTCCATGTTTATAGAGATAGCTGTGTAGATATTTCCATGTTTATACAGATAGCGGTGTAGATATTTCCATGTTTATACAGATCGCGGTGTAGATATTTCCATGTTTATACAGATAGCGGTGTAGATATTTCCATATTTTTACAGATGTTGGTGTAGATATTTCCATGTTTACACAGATTGCGGTGTAGTTATTTCCATCTTTCTACAGATGGCATTGTAGATATTTCCATGTTTATACAGATGGCGGTGTAGATATTTCCATGTTTATATAGATGGTGGTGTCGGTATTACCATGTTTATACAGATAGCGGTGTAGATATTACCATGTTTATACAGATAGCGGTGTAGATATTTCCATGTTTATACAGATCGTATTGAAGATATTTCCATGTTTATACAGATCGCGGTGTAGATATTTCCATGTTTATACAGATCACGGTGTAGATATTTCCATGTTTATACAGAGAGAAGTGTAGATATTTCCATGTTTATACAGATAGCGGTGTAGATATTTCCATGTTTATACAGATAGCGGTGTAGATATTTCCATGTTTATAGAGATAGCGGTGTAGGTATTTCCATGTTTATAGACATAGCGGTGTAGATATTTCCATGTTTATATAGATGGCGTTGTAGATATTTCCATGTTTATACCGATAGCGGTTTTGGTGTTTCCATGTTTATACAGATAGCGATGTAGATATTTCCATGTTTATACAGCTCGCGGTGCACATATTTGTATCTTTATACAGATGGCATTGTAGTTATTTCCTTCTTCACACAGATGGCGGTGTAGATGTTTCCATGTTTATACAGATGGTGGAGTAGTTAGTTCCATGTTCATGGAGATGGCAGTGTTGATATTTTCATGTTTATAGAGATGGCGGTGTAGATATTTCCATGTTTATAGAGATAGCAGTGTAGATATTTACATGTTTATACAGATGGCTGTGTAGATATTTCCATGTGTATACAGATGGCATTGTAGATATTTCCATGTTTATACAGATGACTGTATAGGTATTTCCATGTTTTTATAGATGGCTGGGCAGATATTTCCATGTTTATACAGATAGCAGTGTAGATATTTCCATGTTTGTACAGATGGCGATGTTGACATTTCCATCTATACACAGATGGCCGTGTAGATATTTCCATGTTTATACAGATGGCGGCATAGATATTTCCATGGACGTGCAGATGGCGGTGTAGATATTTCCATGTTTATACAGATGGCGGCGTAGATATTTCCATGGACGTGCAGATGGCGTTGTAGATATTTCCATGTTTATACAGATAGCGGTGTAGATATTTCCATGTTTACACAGATGGTGTTGTAGATATTTCCCTGTTTATACACATGGCGGAGTAGATACTTCCATCTTTATGGAGATGGCAGTGTAGATATTTCCATGTTTATAGAGATGGCGGTGTACATATTTCCATATTTATAGAGATAGTGGTGTAGATATATTCATCTTTCTACAGATCGCAGTGTAGATATTTCCATGTTTATACAGCTCGCGGTGCAGATATTTATATCTTTATACAGATGGCATTGTAGTTATTTCCTTATTCACACAGATGGCGGTGTAGATGTTTCCATGTTTATACAGATGGTGGAGTAGTTAGTTCCATGTTCATGGAGATGGCAGTGTAGATATTTTCATGTTTATACAGATGGCAGTGTAGATATTTCCATGTTTATAGAGATAGCAGTGTAGATATTTACATGTTTATACAGATGGCTGTGTAGATATTTCCATGTGTATACAGATGGCATTGTAGATATTTCCATGTTTATACAGATGACTGTATAGTTATTGCCATGTTTTTACAGATGGCAGTGCAGATATTTCCATGTTTATAGAGATAGCAGTGTAGATATTTCCATGTTTGTACAGATGGTGATGTTGATATTTCCATCTATACACAGATGGCCGTGTAGATATTTCCATGTTTATACAGATGGCGGCGTAGATAATTCCATGGACGTGCAGATGGCGGTGTAGATATTTCCATGTTTATACAGATAGCGGTGTAGATATTTCCATGTTTACACAGATGGTGTTGTAGATATTTCCGTGTTTATACACATGGCGGAGTAGATACTTCCATCTTCATGGAGATGGCAGTGTAGATATTTTCATGTTTATAGAGATGGCGGTGTACATATTTCCATATTTATAGAGATAGTGGTGTAGATATATTCATCTTTCTACAGATGGCAGTGTAGATATTTCCATGTTTATACATCTGGCTGTGTAGATATTTCCATATTTATACAGATGTCTGTGTAGATATTTCCATGTGTATACAGATGGTATTGTAGCTATTTCCATGTTTATACATATGGTGGTGTAGATATTTCCATGTTTATTCAGATGACTGTGTAGATATTTCCATGTTTTTACAGATGGCAGTGTAGATATTTCAATGTTTATAGAGATGGTGCTGTAGATATTTCCATGTTTATACAGATAACGGTGGAGATATTTCCATGTTTATACAGACAGCAGTTGTGATATTTCCATGTTTATACACATGGCGGTGTACATATTTCCATGTATATAGAGACAGCGGTGTAGGTATTTCCATGTTTATACAGATAGCGGTGCAGATATTTCCATGTTTATAAAGATGCCTATGCAGATATTTCCATATTTATACAGAGGGCTGTGTAGATATTTCTAAGTTTATACAGACGGCAGTGTAGATATTTCCATGTTCCTACACATGACTGTGTAGGTATTTCCATGTTTATACAGATGGCTTTGTAGATATTTCCATGTTTATAGAGATAGCAGTGCAGATATTTCCATGTTTATACAGATAGCGGTGTATATATTTCCATGTTTATACAGATCGTAGTGTAGATATTTCCATGTTTATACAGATACCGGTGTAGATATTTCCATGTTTATACAGACCGCAGTGTAGATATTTCCATGTTTATAGAGATAGCGGTGTGGATATTTCCATGTTTATACAGTTAGGGGTGTAGATATTTCCATGTTTATAGAGATGGCGGTGAAGATATTTCCATGTTTATACAGATCACAGTGTAGATATTTCCTTGTTTATACAAATAGTGGTGTAGTTATTTCCATGTTTATACAGATAGCGGTGTAGATATTTCCATGTTTATACAGATGGCTGTGTAGATATTTCCATGTTTATACAGATGGCTTTGTAGATATTTCCATGTTTATACAGATAACTTCGTAGGTATCTCCATGTTTATACAGATGGCGGTGTAGATATTTCCATGTTTATAGAGATAGCTGTGTAGATATTTCCATGTTTATACAGATAGCGGTGTAGATATTTCCATGTTTATACAGATCGCGGTGTAGATATTTCCATGTTTATACAGATAGCGGTGTAGATATTTCCATATTTTTACAGATGTTGGTGTAGATATTTCCATGTTTACACAGATTGCGGTGTAGTTATTTCCATCTTTCTACAGATGGCATTGTAGATATTTCCATGTTTATACAGATGGCGGTGTAGATATTTCCATGTTTATATAGATGGTGGTGTCGGTATTACCATGTTTATACAGATAGCGGTGTAGATATTACCATGTTTATACAGATAGCGGTGCAGATATTTCCATGTTTATACAGATCGTATTGAAGATATTTCCATGTTTATACAGATCGCGGTGTAGATATTTCCATGTTTATACAGATCACGGTGTAGATATTTCCATGTTTATACAGAGAGAAGTGTAGATATTTCCATGTTTATACAGATAGCGGTGTAGATATTTCCATGTTTATACAGATAGCGGTGTAGATATTTCCATGTTTATAGAGATAGCGGTGTAGGTATTTCCATGTTTATAGACATAGCGGTGTAGATATTTCCATGTTTATATAGATGGCGTTGTAGATATTTCCATGATTATACCGATAGCGGTTTTGGTGTTTCCATGTTTATACAGATAGCGATGTAGATATTTCCATGTTTATACAGCTCGCGGTGCAGATATTTGTATATTTATACAGATGGCATTGTAGTTATTTCCTTATTCACACAGATGGCGGTGTAGATGTTTCCATGTTTATACAGATGGCGGCGTAGATATTTCCATGGACGTGCAGATGGCGGTGTAGATATTTCCATGTTTATACAGATGGCGGCGTAGATATTTCCATGTTTATAGAGATAGCAGTGTAGATATTTACATGTTTATACAGATGGCTGTGTAGATATTTCCATGTGTATACAGATGGCATTGTAGATATTTCCATGTTTATACAGATGACTGTATAGGTTTTGCCATGTTTTTACAGATGGCAGTGCAGATATTTCCATGTTTATAGAGATAGCAGTGTAGATATTTCCATGTTTGTACAGATGGTGATGTTGATATTTCCATCTATACACAGATGGCCGTGTAGATATTTCCATGTTTATACAGATGGCGGCGTAGATATTTCCATGGACGTGCAGATGGCGGTGTAGATATTTCCATGTTTATACAGATGGCGGCGTAGATATTTCCATGGACGTGCAGATGGCGGTGTAGATATTTCCATGTTTATACAGATAGCGGTGTAGATATTTCCATGTTTACACAGATGGTGTTGTAGATATTTCCGTGTTTATACACATGGCGGAGTAGATACTTCCATCTTTATGGAGATGGCAGTGTAGATATTTTCATGTTTATAGAGATGGCGGTGTACATATTTCCATATTTATAGAGATAGTGGTGTAGATATATTCATCTTTCTACAGATGGCAGTGTAGATATTTCCATGTTTATACATCTGGCTGTGTAGATATTTCCATATTTATACAGATGTCTGTGTAGATATTTCCATGTGTATACAGATGGTATTGTAGCTATTTCCATGTTTATACATATGGTGGTGTAGATATTTCCATGTTTATTCAGATGACTGTGTAGATATTTCCATCTTTTTACAGATGGCAGTGTAGATATTTCAATGTTTATAGAGATGGTGCTGTAGATATTTCCATGTTTATACAGATAACGGTGGAGATATTTCCATGTTTATACAGACTGCAGTGGAGATATTTCCATGTTTATACAAATAGCGGTGTGCATATTTCCATGTTTATAGAGACAGCGGTGTAGGTATTTCCATGTTTATACAGATAGCGGTGCAGATATTTCCATGTTTATACAGATGCCTGTGCAGATATTTCCATATTTATACAGAGGGCTGTGTAGATATTTCTAAGTTTATACAGACGGCAGTGTAGATATTTCCATGTTCCTACACATGACTGTGTAGGTATTTCCATGTTTATACAGATGTCTTTGTAGATATTTCCATGTTTATAGAGATAGCAGTGCAGATATTTCCATGTTTATACAGATAGCGGTGTATATATTTCCATGTTTATACAGATCGTGGTGTAGATATTTCCATGTTTATACAGATACCGGTGTAGATATTTCCATGTTTATACAGACCGCAGTGTAGATATTTCCATGTTTATAGAGATAGCGGTGTGGATATTTCCATGTTTATACAGATAGGGGTGTAGATACTTCCATGTTTATAGAGATGGCGGTGAAGATATTTCCATGTTTATACAGATCACAGTGTAGATATTTCCTTGTTTATACAAATAGCGGTGTAGATGTTTCCATGTTTATACAGATAGCGGTGTAGATATTTCCATGTTTATACAGATCGTATTGAAGATATTTCCATGTTTATACAGATCGTGGTGTAGATATTTCCATGTTTATACAGATCACGGTGTAGATATTTCCATGTTTATACAGAGAGAAGTGTAGATATTTCCATGTTTATACAGATAGCGGTGTAGATATTTCCAAGTTTATACAGATAGCGGTGTAGATATTTCCATGTTTATAGAGATAGCGGTGTAGGTATTTCCATGTTTATAGACATAGCGGTGTAGATATTTCCATGTTTATATAGATGGCGTTGTAGATATTTCCATGTTTATACCGATAGCGGTGTTGGTGTTTCCATGTTTATATAGATAGCGATGTAGATATTTCCATGTTTATACAGCTCGCGGTGCAGATATTTATATCTTTATACAGATGGCATTGTAGTTATTTCCTTATTCACACAGATGGCGGTGTAGATGTTTCCATGTTTATACAGATGGTGGAGTAGTTAGTTCCATGTTCATGGAGATGGCAGTGTAGATATTTTCATGTTTATACAGATGGCAGTGTAGATATTTCCATGTTTATAGAGATAGCAGTGTAGATATTTACATGTTTATACAGATGGCTGTGTAGATATTTCCATGTGTATACAGATGGCATTGTAGATATTTCCATGTTTATACAGATGACTGTATAGGTATTGCCATGTTTTTACAGATGGCAGTGCAGATATTTCCATGTTTATAGAGATAGCAGTGTAGATATTTCCATGTTTGTACAGATGGTGATGTTGATATTTCCATCTATACACAGATGGCCGTGTAGATATTTCCATGTTTATACAGATGGCGGCGTAGATATTTCCATGGACGTGCAGATGGCGGTGTAGATATTTCCATGTTTATACAGATGGCGGCGTAGATATTTCAATGGACGTGCAGATGGCGGTGTAGATATTTCCATGTTTATACAGATAGCGGTGTAGATATTTCCATGTTTACACAGATGGTGTTGTAGATATTTCCGTGTTTATACACATGGCGGAGTAGATACTTCCATCTCTATGGAGATGGCAGTGTAGATATTTTCATGTTTATAGAGATGGCGGTGTACATATTTCCATATTTATAGAGATAGTGGTGTAGATATATTCATCTTTCTACAGATGGCAGTGTAGATATTTCCATGATTATACATCTGGCTGTGTAGATATTTCCATATTTATACAGATGTCTGTGTAGATATTTCCATGTGTATACAGATGGTATTGTAGCTATTTCCATGTTTATACATATGGTGGTGTAGATATTTCCATGTTTATTCAGATGACTGTGTAGATATTTCCATCTTTTTACAGATGGCAGTGTAGATATTTCAATGTTTATAGAGATGGTGCTGTAGATATTTCCATGTTTATACAGATAACGGTGGAGATATTTCCATGTTTATACAGACTGCAGTGGAGATATTTCCATGTTTATACAAATAGCGGTGTGCATATTTCCATGTTTATAGAGACAGCGGTGTAGGTATTTCCATGTTTATACAGATAGCGGTGCAGATATTTCCATGTTTATACAGATGCCTATGCAGATATTTCCATATTTATACAGAGGGCTGTGTAGATATTTCTAAGTTTATACAGACGGCAGTGGAGATATTTCCATGTTCCTACACATGACTGTGTAGGTATTTCCATGTTTATACAGATGTCTTTGTAGATATTTCCATGTTTATAGAGATAGCAGTGCAGATATTTCCATGTTTATACAGATAGCGGTGTATATATTTCCATGTTTATACAGATCGTGGTGTAGATATTTCCATGTTTATACAGATACCGGTGTAGATATTTCCATGTTTATACAGACCGCAGTGTAGATATTTCCATGTTTATAGAGATAGCGGTGTGGATATTTCCATGTTTATACAGATAGGGGTGTAGATACTTCCATGTTTATAGAGATGGCGGTGAAGATATTTCCATGTTTATACAGATCACAGTGTAGATATTTCCTTGTTTATACAAATAGCGGTGTAGATGTTTCCATGTTTATACAGATAGTGGTGTAGATATTTCCATGTATATACAGATGGCTGTGTAGATATTTCCATGTTTATACAGATGGCTTTGTAGATATTTCCATATTTATACAGATGACTTCGTAGGTATCTCCATGTTTATACAGATGGCGGTGTAGATATTTCCATGTTTATAGAGATAGCTGTGTAGATATTTCCATGTTTATACAGATAGCGGTGTAGATATTAACATGTTTATACAGATCGCGGTGTAGATATTTCCATGTTTATACAGATAGCGGTGTAGATATTTTCATGTTTATACAGATAGCGGTGAAGATATTTCCATATTTTTACGGATATCGGTGTAGATATTTCCATGTTTACACAGATTGCGGAGTAGATATTTCCATCTTTCTACAGATGGCATTGTAGATATTTCCATGTATATACAGATGGCGGTGTAGATATTTCCATGTTTATATAGACGGTGGTGTAGATATTACCATGTTTATACAGATAGCGGTGTAGATATTACCATGTTTATACAGATAGCAGTGTAGATATTTCCATGTTTATACAGATCGTATTGGAGATATTTCCATGTTTATACAGATCGCGGTGTAGATATTTCCATGTTTATACAGATCACGGTGTAGATATTTCCATGTTGATACAGAGAGAAGTGTAGATATTTCCATGTTTATACAGATAACGGTGTAGATATTTCCATGTTTATTCAGATAGCGGTGTAGGTATTTCCATGTTTATAGAGATAGCGGTGTAGGTATTTCCATGTTTATAGAAATAGCGGTGTAGATATTTCCATGTTTATATAGATGGCGTTGTACATATTTCCATGTATATACCGATAGCGGTGTTGGTGTTTCCACATTTATACAGATAGCCATGTAGATATGTTCATGTTTATACAGCTCACGGTGCAGATATTTATATCTTTATACAGATGGCATTGCAGATATTTCCTTATTCACACAGATGGCGGTGTAGATGTATCCATGTTTACGCAGATGTTGGAGTAGTTAGTTCCATGTTTATGGAGATGGCAGTGTAGATATTCTCATGTTTATACAGATGGCGGTGTAGATATTTCCATGTTTATAGAGATAGCAGTGTAGATATTTACATGTTTCTACAGATGGCTGTGTAGATATTTCCATGTGGTGTATACAGATGGCATTGTAGATATTTCCATGTTTATACAGATGACTGTATAGGTATTTCCATGTCTTTACAGATGGCAGTGCAGATATTTCCATGTATATAGAGAGAGCGGTGTAGATATTTCCATGTTTATACAGATAAGGTTGTTGATGTTTCCATCTATACACAGATTGCCTTGTAGTTATTTACATGTGTATACAGATGGCATTGTAGATATTTCCATGTATATACAGATGGTGGTGTAGATATTTCCATGATTACACAGATGACTGTATAGGTATTTCCATGTTTATACAGATGGCGGTGTAGATATTTCCATTTATATAGAGATAGCGGTGTAGATAATTCCATATTTATACAGATAACGGTGTAGAAATTTCCATGTTTAAACAGAGAGCGGTGTAAATATTTCCATGTTTATACAGATCACGGTGTAGATATTTCCATGTTTATAGTGATAGCGGTGTAGATATTTCCATGTTTATACAGATAGCGGTGTAGATATTTCCACGTTTATACAGACCGCGGTGTAGATATTTCCATGTTTATACAGATAGCGGTGTAGATATTAACATGTTTATACAGATCGCGGTGTAGATATTTCCATGTTTATACAGATAGCGTTGTAGATATTTCCATGTTTATACAGATAGCGGTGTAGATATTTCCATGTTTATACAGATAGCGGTGTAGATATTTCCATATTTTTACAGATATCGGTGTAGATATTTCCATGTTTACACAGATTGCGGTGTAGATATTTCCATCTTTCTACAGATGGCATTTTAGATATTTCCATGTTTATACAGATGGCGGTGTAGGTATTTCCATGTTTATATAGACGGTGGTGTAGATATTACCATGTTTATACAGAGAGCGGTGTAGATATTTCCATGTATATACTGATAGCGGTGTAGATATTTCCATGTTTATATTGTTAGCGGTGTAGGTATTTCCATGTTTATAGACATAGCGGTGTAGATATTTCCATGTTTATACAGATGCCGTTGTATATATTTTTCTTGTTTATACCGATAGCGGTGTTGGTAATTCCACGTTTATCCAGATAGCGATGTAGATATTTCCATGTTTATACAGATCGCGGTGCAGATATTTATATCATTATACAGATGGAATTGTAGATATTTCCTTATTCGCACTGATGGCGGTGAAGATGTTTCCATGTTTATACAGATGGCGGAGTAGTTACTTCCATTTTTATGGAAATGGCATTGTAGATATTTTCATGTTTATAGAGATGGCGGTGTAGATATTTCCATGTTTATAGAGATTGCAGTGTAGATATTTACATGTTTCTACAGATGGCTGTGTAGATATTTCCATGTGTATACAGATGGCATTGTAGATATTTCCATGTTTATACAGATGACTGTATAGGTATTTCCATGTTTTTACAGATGGCAGTGCAGATATTTCCATGTTTATAGAGATAGCGATGTAGATATTTCCATGTTTGTACAGATGGCGGTGTTGATATTTCCATCTATACACAGATGGTGGTGTAGATATTTCCATGTTTATACAGATGGCAGCATAGGTATTTCCATGGACATGCAGATGGCGGTGTAGTTATTTCCTTGTTTATACAGATAGCGGTGTAGATATTTCCATGTTTATAGAGATAGCGGTGTAGGTATTTCCATGTTTATAGACATAGCGGTGTAGATATTTCCATGTTTATACAGATCACGGTGAAGATATTTCCATGTTTATACAGAGAGAAGTGTAGATATTTCCATGTTTATACAGATAGCGGTTTAGATATTTCCAAGTTTATACAGATAGCGGTGTAGATATTTCCATGTTTATAGAGATAGCGGTGTAGGTATTTCCATGTTTATAGACATAGCGGTGTAGATATTTCCATGTTTATATAGATGGCGTTGTAGATATTTCCATGTTTATACCGATAGCGGTGTTGGTGTTTCCATGTTTATACAGATAGCGATGTAGATATTTCCATGTTTATACAGCTCGCGGTGCAGATATTTATATCTTTATACAGATGGCATTGTAGTTATTTCCTTATTCACACAGATGGCGGTGTAGAGGTTTCCATGTTTATACAGATGGTGGAGTAGTTACTTCCATGTTCATGGAGATGGCAGTGTAGATATTTTCATGTGTATACAGATGGCGGTGTAGATATTTCCATGTTTATAGAGATAGCGGTGTAGATATTTCCATGTATATACAGATGGCTTTGTAGATATTTCCATGTTTATACAGATGGCTTTGTAGATATTTCCATGTTTATACAGATGACTTCGTAGGTATCTCCATGTTTATACAGATGGCGGTGTAGATATTTCCATGATTATAGAGATAGCTGTGTAGATATTTCCATGTTTATACAGATAGCGGTGTAGATATTTCCATGTTTATACAGATCGTGGTGTAGATATTTCCGTGTTTATACAGATAGCGGTGTAGATATTTCCATATTTTTACAGATATTGGTGTAGATATTTCCATGTTTACTCAGATTGCGGTGTAGTTATTTTCATCTTTCTACAGATGGCATTGTAGATATTTCCATGTTTATACAGATGGCAGTGTAGATATTTCCATGTTTATATAGATGGTGGTGTAGATATTACCATGTTTATACAGATAGCGGTGTAGATATTACCATGTTTATACAGATAGCGGTGTAGATATTTCCATGTTTATACAGATCGTATTGAAGATATTTCCATGTTTATACAGATCGCGGTGTAGATATTTCCATGTTTATACAGATCACGGTGTAGATATTTCCATGTTTATACAGAGAGAAGTGTAGATATTTCCATGTTTATGCAGATAGCGGTGTAGATATTTCCAAGTTTATACAGATAGCGGTGTAGATATTTCCATGTTTATAGAGATAGCGGTGTAGGTATTTCCATGTTTATAGACATAGCGGTGTAGATATTTCCATGTTTATATAGATGGCGTTGTAGATATTTCCATGTTTATACCGATAGCGGTGTTGGTGTTTCCATGTTTATACAGATAGCGATGTAGATATTTCCATGTTTATACAGCTCGCGGTGCAGATATTTATATCTTTATACAGATGGCATTTTAGTTATTTCCTTATTCACACAGATGGCGGTGTAGATGTTTCCATGTTTATACAGATGGTGGAGTAGTTAGTTCCATGTTCATGGAGATGGCAGTGTAGATATTTTCATGTTTATACAGATGGCGGTGTAGATATTTCCATGTTTATAGAGATAGCAGTGTAGATATTTACATGTTTATACAGATGGCTGTGTAGATATTTCCATGTGTATACAGATGGCATTGTAGATATTTCCATGTTTATACAGATGACTGTATAGGTATTGCCATGTTTTTACAGATGGCAGTGCAGATATTTCCATGTTTATAGAGATAGCAGTGTAGATATTTCCATGTTTGTACAGATGGCGATGTTGATATTTCCATCTATACACAGATGGCCGTGTAGATATTTCCATGTTTATACAGATGGCGGCATAGATATTTCCATGGACGTGCAGATGGTGGTGTAGATATTTCCATGTTTATACAGATAGCGGTGTAGATATTTCCATGTTTACACAGATGGTGTTGTAGATATTTCCGTGTTTATACACATGGCGGAGTAGATACTTCCATCTTTATGGAGATGGCAGTGTAGATATTTTCATGTTTATAGAGATGGCGGTGTACATATTTCCATATTTATAGAGATAGTGGTGTAGATACTTCCAACTTTCTACAGATGGCAGTGTAGATATTTCCATGTTTATACAGATGGCCGTGTAGATATTTCCATATTTATACAGATGTCGGTGTAGATATTTCCATGTGTACACAGATGGTATTGTAGTTATTTCCATGTTTATACAGATGGTGGTGTAGATATTTCCATGTTTATTCAGATGACGGTGTAGATATTTCCATGTTTATACAGAGGGCAGTGTAGATATTTCCATGATCCTACAAATGACTGTGTAGGTATTTCCATGTTTATACAGATGGCTTTGTAGCTATTTCCATGTCTATAGAGATAGCGGTGCAGATATTTCCATGATTATACAGATAGCGGTGTATATATTTCCATGTTTATACAGATCATGGTGTAGATATTTCCATGTTTATACATATACCGGTGTAGATATTTCCATGTTTATACAGACCGCAGTGTAGTTATTTCCATATTTATAGAGATAGCAGTGTAGATATTTCCAAGTTTGTGCAGATGGCGGTGTTGATGTTTCCATCTATACACAGATTGCCGTGTAGGTATTTCCATGTGTATACAGATGGCATTGTAGATATTTCCATGTTTATACAGATGGTGGTGTAGATATTTCCATGTTTACACAGAAGACTGTATAGGTATTTCCATGTTTATACAGATGGCGGTGTAGCTCTTTCCATGTTTATAGAGATAGCGGTGTAGATATTTCCATGTTTATACAGATAACGGTGTAGAAATTTCCATGTTTATACAGATAGCGGTGTAAATATTTCCATGTTTATAGAGATCACGGTGTAGATATTTCCTTGTTTATACAAATAGCGGTGTAGTTATTTCCATGTTTATACAGATAGCGGTGTAGATATTTCCATGTATATACAGATGGCTGTGTAGATATTTCCATGTTTATACAGATGGCTTTGTAGATATTTCCATGTTTATAGAGATGACTTTGTAGGTATTTCCATGTTTATACAGATGGCGGTGTAGATATTTCCATGTTTATAGAGATAGCTGTGTAGATATTTCCATGTTTATACAGATAGCGGTGTAGATATTTCCATGTTTATACAGATCGCGCTGTAGTTACTTCCATGTTTATACAGATAGCGGTGTTGATATTTCCATGTTTTTACAGATGTCTGTGTAGATATTTCCATGTTTACACAGATTGCGGTGTAGATATTTCCATCTTTCTACAGATGGCAGTGTAGATATTTCCATGTTTATACACATGGCGGTGTAGATACTTCCATATTTATACAGATGTCTGTGTAGTTATTTCCATGTGTATACAGATGGTATTGTAGATATTTCCATGTTTATACAGATGGTGGTGTAGATATTTCCCTGTTTACTCAGATGTCTGTGTAGATATTTCCATGTTTTAACAGATGGCAGTGTAGTTATTTCAATGTTTATAGAGATGGCACTGTAGATATTTCCATGTTTATACAGATCGCGGTGTAGATATTTCCATGTTTATACAGATAGCGGTGTAGATATTTCCATGTTTTTACAGATATTGGTGTAGATATTTCCATGTTTACACAGATTGCGGTGTAGATATTTCCATCTTTCTACAGATGACATTGTAGATATTTCCATGTTTATACAGATGGCAGTGTAGATATTTCCATGTTTATATAGATGGTGGTGTAGATATTACCATGTTTATACAGAGAGCGGTGTAGATATTTCCATGTTTATACAGATAGCGGTGTAGATATTTCCATGTTTATATAGATAGCGGTGTAGGTATTTCCATGTTTATAGACATAGCGGTGTAGATATTTCCACGTTTATATAGATGTCGTTGTAGATATTTCCATGTTTATACCGATAGCGGTGTTGGTATTTCCACGTTTATACAGATAGCGATGTAGATATTTCCATGTTTATACAGCTCGCGGTGCAGATATTTATATCTTTATACTGATGGCATTGTAGATATTTCCTTATTCACACTGATGGCGGTGAAGATATTTCCATGTTTATACTGATGGCGGAGTAGTTACTTCCATGTTTAGGGAGATGGCAGTGTAGATATTTTCATGTTTATAGAGATGGCGGTGTAGATATTTCCATGTTTATAGAGATAGCAGTGTAGATATTTACATGTTTATACAGATGGCTGTGTAGATATTTCCATGTGTATACAGATGGCATTGTAAATATTTCCATGTTTATACAGATGACTGTATAGGTATTTCCATGTTTTTACAGATGGCAGTGCAGATATTTCCACGTTTATAGAGATAGCGATGTAGATATTTCCATGTTTGTACAGATGGCGGTGTTGATATTTCCATCTATACACAGATGGCCGTGTAGATATTTCCATGTTTATACAGATGGCAGCGTAGGTATTTCCATGGACATGCAGATGGCGGTGTAGATATTTCCTTGTTTATACAGATAGCGGTGTAGATATTTCCATGTTTTCACATATGGTGGTGTAGATATTTCCGTGTTTATTCACATGGCGGAGGAGATACTTCCATCCTTATGAAGATGGCAGTGTAGATATTTTCATGTTTATAGAGATGGCGGTGTAGATATTTCCATATTTATAGAGATAGCGGTGTAGATATTTCCATCTTTCTACAGATGGCAGTGTAGATATTTCCATGTTTATACAGATGGCGGTGTAGATATTTCCATATTTATACAGATGTCTGTGTAGATATTTCCATGTGTATACAGATGGTATTTTAATTATTTCCATGTTTATACAGATGGTGGTGTAGATATTTCCATGTTTATTCAGATGACTGTGTAGATATTTCCATGTTTATACAGATGGCAGTGTAGATATTTCCATGTTCCTACACATGACTGTGTAGGTATTTCCATGTTTATACAGATGTCTTTGTAGATATTTCCATGTCTATAGAGATAGCGGTGAAGATATTTCCATGATTATACAGATAGCGGTGTATATATTTCCATGTTTATACAGATTGTGGTGTAGATATTTCCATGTTTATACATATACCGGTGTAGATATTTCCATGTTTATACAGACCGCAGTGTAGATATTTCCATGTTTATAGAGATAGCAGTGTAGATATTTCCAAGTTTGTGCAGATGGCGGTGTTGATGTTTCCATCTATACACAGATTGCCGTGTAGGTATTTCCATGTGTATACAGATGGCATTGTAGATATTTCCATGTTTATACAGATGGTGGTGTAGATATTTCCATGTTTACACAGAAGACTGTATAGGTATTTCCATGTTTATACAGATGGCGGTGTAGCTATTTCCACGTTTATAGAGATAGTGGTGTAGATATATCCATATTTATACAGATAACGGTGTAGAAATTTCCAAGTTTATACAGACAGCGGTGTAAATATTTCCATGTTTATACAGATCACGGTGTAGATATTTCCTTGTTAATACAAATAGCATTGTAGTTATTTCCATGTTTGTTCAGATAGCGGTGTAGATAATTCCATGTATATACAGATGGCTGTGTAGATATTTCCATGTTTATACAGATGGCCTTGTAGATATTTCCATGTTTATAGAGATGACTTTGTAGGTATTTCCATGTTTATACAGATGGCGGTGTAGATATTTCCATGTTTATAGAGATAGCTGTGTAGATATTTCCATGTTTATACAGATAGCGGTGTAGATATTTCCATGTTTATACAGATCGCGCTGTAGTTACTTCCATGTTTATACAGATAGCGGTGTTGATATTTCCATGTTTTTACAGATGTCGGTGTAGATATTTCCATGTTTACACAGATTGCGGTGTAGATATTTCCATCTTTCTACAGATGGCACTGTAGATATTTCCATGTTTATACACATGGCGGTGTAGATACTTCCATATTTATACAGATGTCTGTGTAGTTATTTCCATGTGTTTACAGATGGTATTGTAGATATTTCCATGTTTATACAGATGGTGGTGTAGATATTTCCCTGTTTACTCAGATGTCTGTGTAGATATTTCCATGTTTTAACAGATGGCAGTGTAGATATTTCAATGTTTATAGAGATGGCACTGTAGATATCTCCATGTTTATACAGATCGCGGTGTAGATATTTCCATGTTTATACAGATAGCGGTGTAGATATTTCCATGTTTTTACAGATATTGGTGTAGATATTTCCATGTTTACACAGATTGCGGTGTAGATATTTCCATCTTTCTACAGATGATATTGTAGATATTTCCATGTTTATACAGATGGCAGTGTAGATATTTCCATGTTTATATAGATGGTGGTGTAGATATTACCATGTTTATACAGAGAGCGGTGTAGATATTTCCATGTTTATACAGATAGCGGTGTAGATATTTCCATGTTTATATAGATAGCGGTGTAGGTATTTCCATGTTTATAGACATAGCGGTGTAGATATTTCCATGTTTATATAGATGTCGTTGTAGATATTTCCATGTTTATACCGATAACGGTGTTGGTATTTCCACGTTTATACAGATAGCGATGTAGATATTTCCATGTTTATACAGCTCGCGGTGCAGATATTTATATCTTTATACTGATGGCATTGTAGATATTTCCTTATTCACACTGATGGCGGTGAAGATATTTCCATGTTTATACTGATGGCGGAGTAGTTACTTCAATGTTTATGGAGATGGCAGTGTAGATATTTTCATGTTTATAGAGATGGCGGTGTAGATATTTCCATGTTTATAGAGATAGCAGTGTAGATATTTACATGTTTATACAGGTGGCTGTGTAGATATTTCCATTTGTATACAGATGGCATTGTAAATATTTCCATGTTTATACAGATGACTGTATAGGTATTTCCATGTTTTTACAGATGGCAGTGCAGATATTTCCACGTTTATAGAGATAGCGATGTAGATATTTCCATGTTTGTACAGATGGCGGTGTTGATATTTCCATCTATACACAGATGGCCGTGTAGATATTTCCATGTTTATACAGATGGCAGCGTAGGTATTTCCATGGACATGCAGATGGCGGTGTAGATATTTCCTTGTTTATACAGATAGCGGTGTAGATATTTCCATGTTTTCACATATGGTGGTGTAGATATTTCCGTGTTTATTCACATGGCGGAGGAGATACTTCCATCCTTATGAAGATGGCAGTGTAGATATTTTCATGTTTATAGAGATGGCGGTGTAGATATTTCCATATTTATAGAGATAGCGGTGTAGATATTTCCATCTTTCTACAGATGGCAGTGTAGATATTTCCATGTTTATACAGATGGCGGTGTAGATATTTCCATATTTATACAGATGTCTGTGTAGATATTTCCATGTGTATACAGATGGTATTTTAATTATTTCCATGTTTATACAGATGGTGGTGTAGATATTTCCATGTTTATTCAGATGACTGTGTAGATATTTCCATGTTTATACAGATGGCAGTGTAGATATTTCCATGTTCCTACACATGACTGTGTAGGTATTTCCATGTTTATACAGATGTCTTTGTAGATATTTCCATGTCTATAGAGATAGCGGTGAAGATATTTCCATGATTATACAGATAGCGGTGTATATATTTCCATGTTTATACAGATCGTGGTGTAGATATTTCCATGTTTATACATATACCGGTGTAGATATTTCCATGTTTATACAGACCGCAGTGTAGATATTTCCATGTTTATAGAGATAGCAGTGTAGATATTTCCAAGTTTGTGCAGATGGCGGTGTTGATGTTTCCATCTATACACAGATTGCCGTGTAGGTATTTCCATGTGTATACAGATGGCATTGTAGATATTTCCATGTTTATACAGATGGTGGTGTAGATATTTCTATGTTTACACAGAAGACTGTATAGGTATTTCCATGTTTATACAGATGGCGGTGTAGCTATTTCCACGTTTATAGAGATAGCGGTGTAGATATTTCCATATTTATACAGATAACGGTGTAGAAATTTCCATGTTTATACAGATAGCGGTGTAAATATTTCCATGTTTATACAGATCACGGTGTAGATATTTCCTTGTTAATACAAATAGCGGTGTAGTTATTTCCATGTTTGTTCAGATAGCGGTGTAGATAATTCCATGTATATACAGATGGCTGTGTAGATATTTCCATGTTTATACAGATGGCCTTGTAGATATTTCCAAGTTTATAGAGATGACTTTGTAGGTATTTCCATGTTTATACAGATGGCGGTGTAGATATTTCCATGTTTATAGAGATAGCTGTGTAGATATTTCCATGTTTATACAGATAGCGGTGTAGATATTTCCATGTTTATACAGATCGCGCTGTAGTTACTTCCATGTTTATACAGATAGCGGTGTTGATATTTCCATGTTTTTACAGATGTCGGTGTAGATATTTCCATGTTTACACAGATTGCGGTGTAGATATTTCCATCTTTCTACAGATGGCAGTGTAGATATTTCCATGTTTATACACATGGCGGTGTAGATACTTCCATATTTATACAGATGTCTGTGTAGTTATTTCCATGTGTATACAGATGGTATTGTAGATATTTCCATGTTTATACAGATGGTGGTGTAGATAATTCCCTGTTTATTCAGATGTCTGTGTAGATATTTCCATGTTTTAACAGATGGCAGTGTAGATATTTCAATGTTTATAGAGATGGCACTGTAGATATTTCCATGTTTATACAGATCGCGGTGTAGATATTTCCATGTTTATACAGATAGCGGTGTAGATATTTCCATGTTTTTACAGATATTGGTGTAGATATTTCCATGTTTACACAGATTGCGGTGTAGATATTTCCATCTTTCTACAGATGGCATTGTAGATATTTCCATGTTTATACAGATGGCAGTGTAGATATTTCCATGTTTATATAGATGGTGGTGTAGATATTACCATGTTTATACAGAGAGCGGTGTAGATATTTCCATGTTTATACAGATAGCGGTGTAGATATTTCCATGTTTATATAGATAGCGGTGTAGGTATTTCCATGTTTATAGACATAGCGGTGTAGATATTTCCATGTTTATATAGATGTCGTTGTAGATATTTCCATGTTTATACCGATAGCGGTGTTGGTATTTCCACGTTTATACAGATAGCGATGTAGATATTTCCATGTTTATACATCTCGCGGTGCAGATATTTATATCTTTATACAGATGGCATTGTAGATATTTCCTTATTCACACTGATGGCGGTGAAGATGTTTCCATGTTTATACTGATGGCGGAGTAGTTATTTCCATGTTTATGGAGATGGCAGTGTAGATATTTTCATGTTTATAGAGATGGCGGTGTAGATATTTCCATGTTTATAGAGATAGCATTGTAGATATTTACATGTTTATACAGATGGCTGTGTAGATATTTCCATGTGTATACAGATGGCATTGTAAATATTTCCATGTTTATACAGATGACTGTATAGGTATTTCCATGTTTTTACAGATGGCAGTGCAGATATTTCCACGTTTATAGAGATAGCGATGTAGATATTTCCATGTTTGTACAGATGGCGGTGTTGATATTTCCATCTATACACAGATGGCCGTGTAGATATTTCCATGTTTATACAGATGGCAGCGTAGGTATTTCCATGGACATGCAGATGGCGGTGTAGATATTTCCTTGTTTATACAGATAGCGGTGTAGATATTTCCATGTTTTCACATATGGTGGTGTAGATATTTCCGTGTTTATTCACATGGCGGAGTAGATACTTCCATCCTTATGTAGATGGCAGTGTAGATATTTTCATGTTTATAGAGATGGCGGTGTAGATATTTCCATATTTATAGAGATAGCGGTGTAGATATTTCCATCTTTCTACAGATGGCAGTGTAGATATTTCCATGTTTATACAGATGGCGGTGTAGATATTTCCATATTTATACAGATGTCTGTGTAGATATTTCCATGTGTATACAGATGGTATTTTAATTATTTCCATGTTTATACAGATGGTGGTGTAGATATTTCCATGTTTATTCAGATGTCTGTGTAGATATTTCCATGTTTATACAGATGGCAGTGTAGATATTTCCATGTTCCTACACATGACTGTGTAGGTATTTCCATGTTTATACAGATGTCTTTGTAGATATTTCCATGTCTATAGAGATAGCGGTGAAGATATTTCCATGATTATACAGATAGCGGTGTATATATTTCCATGTTTATACAGATCGTGGTGTAGATATTTCCATGTTTATACATATACCGGTGTAGATATTTCCATGTTTATACAGACCGCAGTGTAGATATTTCCATGTTTATAGAGATAGCAGTGTAGATATTTCCAAGTTTGTGCAGATGGCGGTGTTGATGTTTCCATCTATACACAGATTGCCGTGTAGGTATTTCCATGTGTATACAGATGGCATTGTAGATATTTCCATGTTTATACAGATGGTGGTGTAGATATTTCCATGTTTACACAGAAGACTGTATAGGTATTTCCATGTTTATACAGATGGCGGTGTAGCTATTTCCACGTTTATAGAGATAGCGGTGTAGATATTTCCATATTTATACAGATAACGGTGTAGAAATTTCCATGTTTATACAGATAGCGGTGTAAATATTTCCATGTTTATACAGATCACGGTGTAGATATTTCCTTGTTAATACAAATAGCGGAGTAGTTATTTCCATGTTTGTTCAGATAGCGGTGTAGATATTTCCATGTATTTACAGATGGCTGTGTAGATATTTCCATGTTTATACAGATGGCTTTGTAGATATTTCCATGTTTATACAGATGACTTTGTAGGTATTTCCATGTTTATACAGATGGCGGTGTAGATATTTCCATGTTTATAGAGATAGCTGTGTAGATATTTCCATGTTTATACAGGTAGCGTTGTAGATATTTCCATGTTTATACAGATCGCGGTGTAGTTACTTCCATGTTTATACAGATAGCGGTGTTGATATTTCCATGTTTTTACAGATATCGGTGTAGATATTTCCATGTTTACACAGATTGCGGTGTAGACATTTCCATCTTTCTACAGATGGCATTGTAGATATTTCCATGTTTATACAGATGGCGGTGTAGATATTTCCATGTTTATATAGATGGTGGTGTAGATATTACCATGTTTATACAGATAGCGATGTAGATATTTCCATGTTTATACAGATCGTGGAGAAGATATTTCCATGTTTATACAGATCTCGGTGTAGATATTTCCATGTTTATACAGATCGCGGTGTAGATATTTCCATGTTTTCACATATGGTGTTGTAGATATTTCCGTGTTTATACATATGGCGGAGTAGATACTTCCATCTTTATGGAGATGGCAGTGTAGATATTTTCATGTTTATAGAGATGGCGGTGTAGATATTTCCATATTTATAGAGATAGCGGTGTAGATACTTCCATCTTTCTACAGATGGCAGTGTAGATATTTCCATGTTTATACAGATGGCCGTGTAGATATTTCCATATTTATACAGATGTCTGTGTAGATATTCCCATGTGAATACAGATGGTATTTTAGTTATTTCCATGTTTATACAGATGGTGGTGTAGATATTTCCATGTTTATTCAGATGACTGTGTAGATATTTCCATGTTTATACAGATGGCAGTGTAGATATTTCCATGTTCCTACACATGACTGTGTAGGTATTTCCATGTTTATACAGATGGCTTTGTAGCTATTTCCATGTCTATAGAGATAGCGGTGCAGATATTTCCATGATTATACAGATAGCGGTGTATATATTTCCATGGTTATACAGATCGTGGTGTAGATATTTCCATGTTTATACATATACAGGTGTAGATATTTCCATGTTTATACAGACCGCAGTGTAGATATTTCCATGTGTATAGAGATAGCAGTGTAGATATTTCCAAGTTTGTGCAGATGGCGGTGTTGATGTTTACATCTATACACAGATTGCCGTGTAGGTATTTCCATGTGTATAAAGCTGGCATTGTAGATATTTCCATGTTTATACAGACGGTGGCGTAGATATTTCCATGTTTACACAGAAGACTGTATAGGTATTTCCATGTTTATACAGATGGCGGTGTAGCTATTTCCATGTTTATAGAGATAGCGGTGTAGATATTTCCATATTTATACAGATAACGGTGTAGAAATTTCCATGTTTATACAGACAGCGGTGTAAATATTTCCATGTTTATACAGATCACGGTGTAGATATTTCCTTGTTTATACAAATAGCGGTGTAGTTATTTCCATGTTTATACAGATAGCGGTGTAGATATTTCCATGTATATACAGATGGCTGTGTAGATATTTCCATGTTTATACAGATGGCTTTGTAGATATTTCCATGTTTATACAGATGACTTTGTAGGTATTTCCATGTTTATACAGATGGCGGTGTAGATATTTCCATTTTATAGAGATAGCTGTGTAGATATTTCCATGTTTATACAGATAGCGTTGTAGATATTTCCATGTTTATACAGATCGCGGTGTAGTTACTTCCATGTTTATACAGATAGCGGTGTTGATATTTCCATGTTTTTACAGATATCGGTGTAGATATTTCCATGTTTACACAGATTGCGGTGTAGATATTTCCATCTTTCTACAGATGGCATTGTAGATATTTCCATGTTTATACAGATGGCAGTGTAGATATTTCCATGTTTATATAGATGGTGGTGTAGATATTACCATGTTTATACAGATAGCGGTGTAGATATTTCCATGTTTATACAGATCGTGGTGAAGATATTTCCATGTTTTTACAGATCTCGGTGTAGATATTTCCATGTTTATACAGATCGCGGTGTAGATATTTCCATGTTTTCACATATGGTGTTGTAGATATTTCCGTGTTTATACACATGGCGGAGTAGATACTTCCATCTTTATGGAGATGGCAGTGTAGATATTTTCATGTATATAGAGATGGCGGTTTGGATATTTCCATATTTATAGAGATAGCGGTGTAGATACTTCCATCTTTCTACAGATGGCAGTGTAGATATTTCCATGTTTATACAGATGGCCGTGTAGATATTTCCATATTTATACAGATGTCTGTGTAGATATTTCCATGTGTATACAGATGGTATTGTAATTATTTACAGGTTTATACAGATGGTGGTGTAGATATTTCCATGTTTATTCAGATGACTGTGTAGATATTTCCATGTTTATACAGATGGCAGTGTAGATATTTCCATGTTCCTACACATGACTGTGTAAGTATTTCCATGTTTATACAGATGGCTTTGTAGCTATTTCCATGTCTATAGAGATAGCGGTGCATATATTTCCATGATTATACAGATAGCGGTGTATATATTTCCATGTTTATACAGATCGTGGTGTAGATATTTCCATGTTTATACATATACCGGTGTAGATATTTCCATGTTTATACAGACCGCAGTGTAGATATTTCCATGTTTATAGAGATAGCAGTGTAGATATTTCCAAGTTTGTGCAGATGGCGGTGTTGATGTTTCCATCTATACACAGATTGCCGTGTAGGTATTTCCATGTGTATACAGATGGCATTGTAGATATTTCCATGTTTATACAGATGGTGGTGTAGATATTTCCATGTTTACACAGAAGACTGTATAGGTATTTCCATGTTTATACAGATGGCGGTGTAGCTATTACCATGTTTATAGAGATAGCGGTGTAGATATTTCCATATTTATAAAGATAACGGTGTAGAAATTTCCCTGTTTATACAGATAGCGGTGTAAATATTTCCATGTTTATACAGATCACGGTGTAGATATTTCCTTGTTAATACAAATAGCGGTGTAGTTATTTCCATGTTTGTTCAGATAGCGGTGTAGATAATTCCATGTATATACAGATGGCTGTGTAGATATTTCCATGTTTATACAGATGACTTTGTAGGTATTTCCATGTTTATACAGATGGCGGTGTAGATATTTCCATGTTTATAGAGATAGCTGTGTAGATATTTCCATGTTTATACAGGTAGCGTTGTAGATATTTCCATGTTTATACAGATCGCGGTGTAGTTACTTCCATGTTTATACAGATAGCGGTGTTGATATTTCCATGTTTTTACAGATATCGGTGTAGATATTTCCATGTTTACACAGATTGCGATGTAGATATTTCCATCTTTCTACAGATGGCATTGTAGATATTTCCATGTTTATACAGATGGCGGTGTAGATATTTCCATGTTTATATAGATGGTGGTGTAGATATTACCATGTTTATACAGATAGCGGTGTAGATATTTCCATGTTTATACAGATCGTGGAGAAGATATTTCCATGTTTATACAGATCTCGGTGTAGATATTTCCATGTTTATACAGATCGCGGTGTAGATATTTCCATGTTTTCACATATGGTGTTGTAGATATTTCCGTGTTTATGCATATGGCGGAGTAGATACTTCCATCTTTATGGAGATGGCAGTGTAGATATTTTCATGTTTATAGAGATGGCGGTGTAGATATTTCCATATTTATAGGGATAGCGGTGTAGATACTTCCATCTTTCTACAGATGGCTGTGTAGATATTTCCATGTTTATACAGATGGCCGTGTAGATATTTCCATGTTTATACAGATCGCGGTGTCGATATTTCCATGTTTATACAGATAGCGGTGTAGATATTTCCATGTTTATACAGATAGCGGTGTAGATATTTCCATATTTTTACACATATCGGTGTAGATATTTCCATGTTTACACATATTGCGGTGTAGTTATTTCCATCTTTCTACAGATGGCATTGTAGATATTTCCATGTTTATACAGGTGGCGGTGTAGATATTTCCATGTTTATATAGATGGTGGTGTAGATATTACCATGTTTATACAGATAGCGGTGTAGATATTACCATGTTTATACAGATAGCGGTGTAAATATTTCCATGTTTATACAGATCATATTGAAGATATTTCCATGTTTATACAGATCGCGGTGTAGATATTTCCATGTTTATACAGATCACGGTGTAGATATTTCCATGTTTATACAGAGAGAAGTGTAGATATTTCCATGTTTATACAGATAGTGATGTAGATATTTCCATGTTTATACAGATAGCGGTGTAGATATTTCCATGTTTATTGAGATAGCGGTGTAGGTATTTCCATGTTTATAGACATAGCGGTGTAGATATTTCCATGTTTATATAGATGGGGTTGTAGATATTTCCATGTTTATACCGATAGCGGTGTTGGTGTTTCCATGTTTATGCAGATAGCGATGTAGATATTTCCATGTTTATACAGCTCGCGGTGCAGATATTTCTATCTTTATACAGATGGCATTGTAGTTATTTCCTTATTCACACAGATGGCGGTGTAGATGTTTCCATGTTTATACAGATGGTGGAGTAGTTAGTTCCATGTTCATGGAGATGGCAGTGTAGATATTTTCATGTTTATACAGATGGCGGTGTAGATATTTCATGTTTATAGAGATAGCAGTGTAGATATTTACATGTTTATACAGATGGCTGTGTAGATATTTCCATGTGTATACAGATGGCATTGTAGATATTTCCATGTTTATACAGATGACTGTATAGGTATTTCCATGTTTTTACAGATGGCAGTGCAGATATTTCCATGTTTATAGAGATAGCAGTGTAGATATTTCCATGTTTGTACAGATGGCGATGTTGATATTTCCATCTATACACAGATGGCCGTGTAGATATTTCCATGTTTATACAGATGGCGGCGTAGATATTTCCATGGACGTGCGGATGGCGGTGTAGATATTTCCATGTTTATACAGATAGCGGTGTAGATATTTCCATGTTTACACAGATGGTGGTGTAGATATTTCCGTGTTTATACACATGGCGGAGTAGATACTTCCATCTTTATGGAGATGGCAGTGTAGATATTTTCATGTTTATAGACATGGCGGTGTACATATTTCCATATTTATAGAGAGAGTGGTGTAGATATATTCATCTTTCTACACATGGCCGTGTAGATATTTCCATGTTTATACATCTGGCTGTGTAGATATTTCCATATTTATACAGATGTCTGTGTAGATATTTCCATGTGTATACAGATGGTATTGTAGCTATTTCCATGTTTATACATATGGTGGTGTAGATATTTCCAAGTTTATTCAGATGACTGTGTAGATATTTCCATGTTTTTACAGATGGCAGTGTAGATATTTCAATGTTTATAGAGATGGTGCTGTAGATATTTCCATGTTTATACAGATAATAGTGGAGATATTTCCATGTTTATACAGACAGCAGTGGTGATATTTCCATGTTTATACACATAGCGGTGTACATATTTCCATGTTTATAGAGACAGCGGTGTAGGTATTTCCATGTTTATACAGATAGCGGTGCAGATATTTCCATGTTTATACAGATGCCTATGCAGATATTTCCATATTTATACAGAGGGCTGTGTAGATATTTCTAAGTTTATACAGACGGCAGTGTAGATATTTCCATGTTCCTACACATGACTGTGTAGGTATTTCCATGTTTATACAGATGGCTTTGAAGATATTTCCATGTTTATAAAGATAGCAGTGCAGATATTTCCATGTTTATACAGATAGCGGTGTATATATTTCCATGTTTATACAGATAGTGGTGTAGATATTTCCATGTTTATACAGATACCGGTGTAGATATTTCCATGTTTATACAGACCGCAGTGTAGATATTTCCATGTTTATAGAGATAGCTGTGTGGATATTTCCATGTTTATACAGTTAGGGGTGTAGATATATCCATGTTTATAGAGATGGCGGTGAAGATATTTCCATGTTTATACAGATCACAGTGTAGATATTTCCTTGTTTATACAAATAGCGGTGTAGTTATTTCCATGTTTTTACAGATAGCAGTGTAGATATTTCCATGTATATACAGATGGCTGTGTAGATATTTCCATGTTTATACAGATGGCTTTGTAGATATTTCCATGTTTATACAGATGACTTCGTAGGTATCTCCATGTTTATACATATGGCGGTGTAGATATTTCCATGTTTATAGAGATAGCTGGGTAGATATTTCCATGTTTATACAGATAGCGGTGTAGATATTTCCATGTTTATACAGATCGCGGTGTAGATATTTCCATGTTTATACAGATAGCGGTGTAGATATTTCCATGTTTATACAGATAGCGGTGTAGATATTTCCATATTTTTACAGATATTGGTGTAGATATTTCCAAGTTTACACAGATTGCGGTGTAGTTATTTCCATCTTTCTACAGATGGCATTGTAGATATTTCCATGTTTATACAGATGGCGGTGTAGATATTTCCATGTTTATATAGATGGTGGTGTAGATATTACCATGTTTATACAGATAGCGGTGTAGATATTACCATGTTTATACAGATAGCGGTGTAGATATTTCCATGTTTAAACAGATCGTATTGAAGATATTTCCATGTTTATACAGATCGCGGTGTAGATATTTCCAGGTTTATACAGATCACGGTGTAGATATTTCCATGTTTATACAGAGAGAATTGTAGATATTTCCATGATTATACAGATAGCGGTGTAGATATCTCCATGTTTATACTGATAGCGGTGTAGATATTTCCATGTTTATAGAGATAGCGGTGTAGGTATTTCCATGTTTATAGACATAGCGGTGCAGATATTTCCATGTTTATATAGATGGCGTTGTAGATATTTCCATGTTTAGACCGATAGCGGTGTTGGTGTTTCCATGTTTATACAGATAGCGATGTAGATATTTCCATGTTTATACAGCTCGCGGTGCAGATATTTATATCTTTATACAGATGGCATTGTAGTTATTTCCTTATTCACACAGATGGCGGTGTAGATGTTTCCATGTTTATACAGATCGTGGAGTAGTTAGTTCCATGTTCATGGAGATGGCAGTGTAGATATTTTCATGTTTATAGAGATGGCGGTGTAGATATTTCCATGTTTATAGAGATAGCAGTGTAGATATTTACATGTTTATACAGATGGCTGTGTAGATATTTCCATGTGTATACAGATGGCATTGTAGATATTTCCATGTTTATACAGATGACTGTATAGGTATTTCCATGTTTTTACAGATGGCAGTGCAGATATTTCCATGTTTATAGAGATAGCAGTGTAGATATTTCCATGTTTGTACAGATGGCGATGTTGATATTTCCATCTATACACAGATGGCCGTGTAGATATTTCCATGTTTATACAGATCGCGGTGTAGATATTTCCATGTTTATACAGATCACGGTGTAGATATTTCCATGTTTATACAGAGAGAAGTGTAGATATTTCCATGTTTATACAGATAGCGGTGTAGATATTTCCCTGTTTATACAGATAGCGGTGTAGATATTTCCATGTTTATATAGATGGCGTTGTAGATAATTCCATGTTTAGCCCGATAGCGGTGTTGGTGTTTCCATGTTTATACAGATAGCGATGTAGATATTTCCATGTTATACAGCTCGCGGTGCAGATATTTATATCTTTATACAGATGGCATTGTAGTTATTTCCTTATTCACACAGATGGCGGTGTAGATATTTCCATGTTTATACAGATGGTGGAGTAGTTAGTTCCATGTTCATGGAGATGGCAGTGTAGATATTTTCATGTTTATAGAGATGGCGGTGTAGATATTTCCATGTTTATAGAGATAGCAGTGTAGATATTTACATGTTTATACAGATGGCTGTGTAGATATTTCCATGTGTATACAGATGGCATTGTAGATATTTCCATGTTTATACAGATGACTCTATAGGTATTTCCATGTTTTTACAGATGGCAGTGCAGATATTTCTATGTTTATAGAGATAGCAGTGTAGATATTTCCATGTTTGTCCAGATGGCGATGTTGATATTTCCATCTATACACAGATGGCCGTGTAGATATTTCCATGTTTATACAGATGGCGGCGTAGATATTTCCATGGACGTGCAGATGGCGGTGTAGATATTTCCATGTTTATACAGATAGCGGTGTAGATATTTCCATGTTTACACAGATGGTGTTGAAGATATTTCCGTGTTTATACACATGGCGGAGTAGATACTTCCATCTTTATGGAGATGGCAGTGTAGATATTTTCATGTTTATAGAGATGGCGGTGTACATATTTCCATATTTATAGAGATAGTGGTGTAGATATATTCATCTTTCTACAGATGGCAGTGTAGATATTTCCATGTTTATACATCTGGCTGTGTAGATATTTCCATATTTATACAGATGTCTGTGTAGATATTTCCATGTGTATACAGATGGTATTGTAGCTATTTCCATGTTTATACATATGGTGGTGTAGAGATTTCCATGTTTATTCAGATGACTGTGTAGATATTTCCATGTTTTTACAGATGGCAGTGTAGATATTTCAATGTTTATAGAGATGGTGCTGTAGATATTTCCATGTTTATACAGATAACAGTAGAGATATTTCCATGTTTATACAGACAGCAGTTGTGATATTTCCATGTTTATACACATAGCGGTGCACATATTTCCATGTATATAGAGACAGCGGTGTAGGTATTTCCATGTCTATACAGATAGCGGTGCAGATATTTCCATGTTTATAAAGATGCCTATGCAGATATTTCCATATTTATACAGAGGGCTGTGTAGATATTTCTAAGTTTATACAGACGGCAGTGTAGATATTTCCATGTTCCTACACACGACTGTGTAGGTATTTCCATGTTTATACAGATGGCTTTGTAGATATTTCCATGTTTATAGAGATAGCAGTGCAGATATTTCCATGTTTATACAGATAGCGGTGTATATATTTCCATGTTTATACAGATAGTGGTGTAGATATTTCCATGTTTATACCGATAGCGGTGTTGGTATTTCCACGTTTATACAGATAGCGATGTAGATATTTCCATGTTTATACATCTCGCGGTGCAGATATTTATATCTTTATACAGATGGCATTGTAGATATTTCCTTATTCACACTGATGGCGGTGAAGATGTTTCCATGTTTATACTGATGGCGGAGTAGTTATTTCCATGTTTATGGAGATGGCAGTGTAGATATTTTCATGTTTATAGAGATGGCGGTGTAGATATTTCCATGTTTATAGAGATAGCATTGTAGATATTTACATGTTTATACAGATGGCTGTGTAGATATTTCCATGTGTATACAGATGGCATTGTAAATATTTCCATGTTTATACAGATGACTGTATAGGTATTTCCATGTTTTTACAGATGGCAGTGCAGATATTTCCACGTTTATAGAGATAGCGATGTAGATATTTCCATGTTTGTACAGATGGCGGTGTTGATATTTCCATCTATACACAGATGGCCGTGTAGATATTTCCATGTTTATACAGATGGCAGCGTAGGTATTTCCATGGACATGCAGATGGCGGTGTAGATATTTCCTTGTTTATACAGATAGCGGTGTAGATATTTCCATGTTTTCACATATGGTGGTGTAGATATTTCCGTGTTTATTCACATGGCGGAGTAGATACTTCCATCCTTATGTAGATGGCAGTGTAGATATTTTCATGTTTATAGAGATGGCGGTGTAGATATTTCCATATTTATAGAGATAGCGGTGTAGATATTTCCATCTTTCTACAGATGGCAGTGTAGATATTTCCATGTTTATACAGATGGCGGTGTAGATATTTCCATATTTATACAGATGTCTGTGTAGATATTTCCATGTGTATACAGATGGTATTTTAATTATTTCCATGTTTATACAGATGGTGGTGTAGATATTTCCATGTTTATTCAGATGTCTGTGTAGATATTTCCATGTTTATACAGATGGCAGTGTAGATATTTCCATGTTCCTACACATGACTGTGTAGGTATTTCCATGTTTATACAGATGTCTTTGTAGATATTTCCATGTCTATAGAGATAGCGGTGAAGATATTTCCATGATTATACAGATAGCGGTGTATATATTTCCATGTTTATACAGATCGTGGTGTAGATATTTCCATGTTTATACATATACCGGTGTAGATATTTCCATGTTTATACAGACCGCAGTGTAGATATTTCCATGTTTATAGAGATAGCAGTGTAGATATTTCCAAGTTTGTGCAGATGGCGGTGTTGATGTTTCCATCTATACACAGATTGCCGTGTAGGTATTTCCATGTGTATACAGATGGCATTGTAGATATTTCCATGTTTATACAGATGGTGGTGTAGATATTTCCATGTTTACACAGAAGACTGTATAGGTATTTCCATGTTTATACAGATGGCGGTGTAGCTATTTCCACGTTTATAGAGATAGCGGTGTAGATATTTCCATATTTATACAGATAACGGTGTAGAAATTTCCATGTTTATACAGATAGCGGTGTAAATATTTCCATGTTTATACAGATCACGGTGTAGATATTTCCTTGTTAATACAAATAGCGGAGTAGTTATTTCCATGTTTGTTCAGATAGCGGTGTAGATATTTCCATGTATTTACAGATGGCTGTGTAGATATTTCCATGTTTATACAGATGGCTTTGTAGATATTTCCATGTTTATACAGATGACTTTGTAGGTATTTCCATGTTTATACAGATGGCGGTGTAGATATTTCCATGTTTATAGAGATAGCTGTGTAGATATTTCCATGTTTATACAGGTAGCGTTGTAGATATTTCCATGTTTATACAGATCGCGGTGTAGTTACTTCCATGTTTATACAGATAGCGGTGTTGATATTTCCATGTTTTTACAGATATCGGTGTAGATATTTCCATGTTTACACAGATTGCGGTGTAGACATTTCCATCTTTCTACAGATGGCATTGTAGATATTTCCATGTTTATACAGATGGCGGTGTAGATATTTCCATGTTTATATAGATGGTGGTGTAGATATTACCATGTTTATACAGATAGCGATGTAGATATTTCCATGTTTATACAGATCGTGGAGAAGATATTTCCATGTTTATACAGATCTCGGTGTAGATATTTCCATGTTTATACAGATCGCGGTGTAGATATTTCCATGTTTTCACATATGGTGTTGTAGATATTTCCGTGTTTATACATATGGCGGAGTAGATACTTCCATCTTTATGGAGATGGCAGTGTAGATATTTTCATGTTTATAGAGATGGCGGTGTAGATATTTCCATATTTATAGAGATAGCGGTGTAGATACTTCCATCTTTCTACAGATGGCAGTGTAGATATTTCCATGTTTATACAGATGGCCGTGTAGATATTTCCATATTTATACAGATGTCTGTGTAGATATTCCCATGTGAATACAGATGGTATTTTAGTTATTTCCATGTTTATACAGATGGTGGTGTTGATATTTCCATGTTTATTCAGATGACTGTGTAGATATTTCCATGTTTATACAGATGGCAGTGTAGATATTTCCATGTTCCTACACATGACTGTGTAGGTATTTCCATGTTTATACAGATGGCTTTGTAGCTATTTCCATGTCTATAGAGATAGCGGTGCAGATATTTCCATGATTATACAGATAGCGGTGTATATATTTCCATGGTTATACAGATCGTGGTGTAGATATTTCCATGTTTATACATATACAGGTGTAGATATTTCCATGTTTATACAGACCGCAGTGTAGATATTTCCATGTGTATAGAGATAGCAGTGTAGATATTTCCAAGTTTGTGCAGATGGCGGTGTTGATGTTTACATCTATACACAGATTGCCGTGTAGGTATTTCCATGTGTATAAAGCTGGCATTGTAGATATTTCCATGTTTATACAGACGGTGGCGTAGATATTTCCATGTTTACACAGAAGACTGTATAGGTATTTCCATGTTTATACAGATGGCGGTGTAGCTATTTCCATGTTTATAGAGATAGCGGTGTAGATATTTCCATATTTATACAGATAACGGTGTAGAAATTTCCATGTTTATACAGACAGCGGTGTAAATATTTCCATGTTTATACAGATCACGGTGTAGATATTTCCTTGTTTATACAAATAGCGGTGTAGTTATTTCCATGTTTATACAGATAGCGGTGTAGATATTTCCATGTATATACAGATGGCTGTGTAGATATTTCCATGTTTATACAGATGGCTTTGTAGATATTTCCATGTTTATACAGATGACTTTGTAGGTATTTCCATGTTTATACAGATGGCGGTGTAGATATTTCCATTTTATAGAGATAGCTGTGTAGATATTTCCATGTTTATACAGATAGCGTTGTAGATATTTCCATGTTTATACAGATCGCGGTGTAGTTACTTCCATGTTTATACAGATAGCGGTGTTGATATTTCCATGTTTTTACAGATATCGGTGTAGATATTTCCATGTTTACACAGATTGCGGTGTAGATATTTCCATCTTTCTACAGATGGCATTGTAGATATTTCCATGTTTATACAGATGGCAGTGTAGATATTTCCATGTTTATATAGATGGTGGTGTAGATATTACCATGTTTATACAGATAGCGGTGTAGATATTTCCATGTTTATACAGATCGTGGTGAAGATATTTCCATGTTTTTACAGATCTCGGTGTAGATATTTCCATGTTTATACAGATCGCGGTGTAGATATTTCCATGTTTTCACATATGGTGTTGTAGATATTTCCGTGTTTATACACATGGCGGAGTAGATACTTCCATCTTTATGGAGATGGCAGTGTAGATATTTTCATGTATATAGAGATGGCGGTTTGGATATTTCCATATTTATAGAGATAGCGGTGTAGATACTTCCATCTTTCTACAGATGGCAGTGTAGATATTTCCATGTTTATACAGATGGCCGTGTAGATATTTCCATATTTATACAGATGTCTGTGTAGATATTTCCATGTGTATACAGATGGTATTGTAATTATTTACAGGTTTATACAGATGGTGGTGTAGATATTTCCATGTTTATTCAGATGACTGTGTAGATATTTCCATGTTTATACAGATGGCAGTGTAGATATTTCCATGTTCCTACACATGACTGTGTAAGTATTTCCATGTTTATACAGATGGCTTTGTAGCTATTTCCATGTCTATAGAGATAGCGGTGCATATATTTCCATGATTATACAGATAGCGGTGTATATATTTCCATGTTTATACAGATCGTGGTGTAGATATTTCCGTGTTTATACATATACCGGTGTAGATATTTCCATGTTTATACAGACCGCAGTGTAGATATTTCCATGTTTATAGAGATAGCAGTGTAGATATTTCCAAGTTTGTGCAGATGGCGGTGTTGATGTTTCCATCTATACACAGATTGCCGTGTAGGTATTTCCATGTGTATACAGATGGCATTGTAGATATTTCCATGTTTATACAGATGGTGGTGTAGATATTTCCATGTTTACACAGAAGACTGTATAGGTATTTCCATGTTTATACAGATGGCGGTGTAGCTATTACCATGTTTATAGAGATAGCGGTGTAGATATTTCCATATTTATAAAGATAACGGTGTAGAAATTTCCCTGTTTATACAGATAGCGGTGTAAATATTTCCATGTTTATACAGATCACGGTGTAGATATTTCCTTGTTAATACAAATAGCGGTGTAGTTATTTCCATGTTTGTTCAGATAGCGGTGTAGATAATTCCATGTATATACAGATGGCTGTGTAGATATTTCCATGTTTATACAGATGACTTTGTAGGTATTTCCATGTTTATACAGATGGCGGTGTAGATATTTCCATGTTTATAGAGATAGCTGTGTAGATATTTCCATGTTTATACAGGTAGCGTTGTAGATATTTCCATGTTTATACAGATCGCGGTGTAGTTACTTCCATGTTTATACAGATAGCGGTGTTGATATTTCCATGTTTTTACAGATATCGGTGTAGATATTTCCATGTTTACACAGATTGCGATGTAGATATTTCCATCTTTCTACAGATGGCATTGTAGATATTTCCATGTTTATACAGATGGCGGTGTAGATATTTCCATGTTTATATAGATGGTGGTGTAGATATTACCATGTTTATACAGATAGCAGTGTAGATATTTCCATGTTTATACAGATCGTGGAGAAGATATTTCCATGTTTATACAGATCTCGGTGTAGATATTTCCATGTTTATACAGATCGCGGTGTAGATATTTCCATGTTTTCACATATGGTGTTGTAGATATTTCCGTGTTTATGCATATGGCGGAGTAGATACTTCCATCTTTATGGAGATGGCAGTGTAGATATTTTCATGTTTATAGAGATGGCGGTGTAGATATTTCCATATTTATAGGGATAGCGGTGTAGATACTTCCATCTTTCTACAGATGGCTGTGTAGATATTTCCATGTTTATACAGATGGCCGTGTAGATATTTCCATGTTTATACAGATCGCGGTGTCGATATTTCCATGTTTATACAGATAGCGGTGTAGATATTTCCATGTTTATACAGATAGCGGTGTAGATATTTCCATATTTTTACACATATCGGTGTAGATATTTCCATGTTTACACAGATTGCGGTGTAGTTATTTCCATCTTTCTACAGATGGCATTGTAGATATTTCCATGTTTATACAGGTGGCGGTGTAGATATTTCCATGTTTATATAGATGGTGGTGTAGATATTACCATGTTTATACAGATAGCGGTGTAGATATTACCATGTTTATACAGATAGCGGTGTAAATATTTCCATGTTTATACAGATCATATTGAAGATATTTCCAAGTTTATACAGATCGCGGTGTAGATATTTCCATGTTTATACAGATCACGGTGTAGATATTTCCATGTTTATACAGAGAGAAGTGTAGATATTTCCATGTTTATACAGATAGTGATGTAGATATTTCCATGTTTATACAGATAGCGGTGTAGATATTTCCATGTTTATTGAGATAGCGGTGTAGGTATTTCCATGTTTATAGACATAGCGGTGTAGATATTTCCATGTTTATATAGATGGGGTTGTAGATATTTCCATGTTTATACCGATAGCGGTGTTGGTGTTTCCATGTTTATGCAGATAGCGATGTAGATATTTCCATGTTTATACAGCTCGCGGTGCAGATATTTCTATCTTTATACAGATGGCATTGTAGTTATTTCCTTATTCACACAGATGGCGGTGTAGATGTTTCCATGTTTATACAGATGGTGGAGTAGTTAGTTCCATGTTCATGGAGATGGCAGTGTAGATATTTTCATGTTTATACAGATGGCGGTGTAGATATTTCATGTTTATAGAGATAGCAGTGTAGATATTTACATGTTTATACAGATGGCTGTGTAGATATTTCCATGTGTATACAGATGGCATTGTAGATATTTCCATGTTTATACAGATGACTGTATAGGTATTTCCATGTTTTTACAGATGGCAGTGCAGATATTTCCATGTTTATAGAGATAGCAGTGTAGATATTTCCATGTTTGTACAGATGGCGATGTTGATATTTCCATCTATACACAGATGGCCGTGTAGATATTTCCATGTTTATACAGATGGCGGCGTAGATATTTCCATGGACGTGCGGATGGCGGTGTAGATATTTCCATGTTTATACAGATAGCGGTGTAGATATTTCCATGTTTACACAGATGGTGGTGTAGATATTTCCGTGTTTATACACATGGCGGAGTAGATACTTCCATCTTTATGGAGATGGCAGTGTAGATATTTTCATGTTTATAGACATGGCGGTGTACATATTTCCATATTTATAGAGAGAGTGGTGTAGATATATTCATCTTTCTACACATGGCCGTGTAGATATTTCCATGTTTATACATCTGGCTGTGTAGATATTTCCATATTTATACAGATGTCTGTGTAGATATTTCCATGTGTATACAGATGGTATTGTAGCTATTTCCATGTTTATACATATGGTGGTGTAGATATTTCCAAGTTTATTCAGATGACTGTGTAGATATTTCCATGTTTTTACAGATGGCAGTGTAGATATTTCAATGTTTATAGAGATGGTGCTGTAGATATTTCCATGTTTATACAGATAACAGTGGAGATATTTCCATGTTTATACAGACAGCAGTGGTGATATTTCCATGTTTATACACATAGCGGTGTACATATTTCCATGTTTATAGAGACAGCGGTGTAGGTATTTCCATGTTTATACAGATAGCGGTGCAGATATTTCCATGTTTATACAGATGCCTATGCAGATATTTCCATATTTATACAGAGGGCTGTGTAGATATTTCTAAGTTTATACAGACGGCAGTGTAGATATTTCCATGTTCCTACACATGACTGTGTAGGTATTTCCATGTTTATACAGATGGCTTTATAGATATTTCCATGTTTATAAAGATAGCAGTGCAGATATTTCCATGTTTATACAGATAGCGGTGTATATATTTCCATGTTTATACAGATAGTGGTGTAGATATTTCCATGTTTATACAGATACCGGTGTAGATATTTCCATGTTTATACAGACCGCAGTGTAGATATTTCCATGTTTATAGAGATAGCTGTGTGGATATTTCCATGTTTATACAGTTAGGGGTGTAGATATATCCATGTTTATAGAGATGGCGGTGAAGATATTTCCATGTTTATACAGATCACAGTGTAGATATTTCCTTGTTTATACAAATAGCGGTGTAGTTATTTCCATGTTTTTACAGATAGCAGTGTAGATATTTCCATGTATATACAGATGGCTGTGTAGATATTTCCATGTTTATACAGATGGCTTTGTAGATATTTCCATGTTTATACAGATGACTTCGTAGGTATCTCCATGTTTATACATATGGCGGTGTAGATATTTCCATGTTTATAGAGATAGCTGGGTAGATATTTCCATGTTTATACAGATAGCGGTGTAGATATTTCCATGTTTATACAGATCGCGGTGTAGATATTTCCATGTTTATACAGATAGCGGTGTAGATATTTCCATGTTTATACAGATAGCGGTGTAGATATTTCCATATTTTTACAGATATTGGTGTAGATATTTCCAAGTTTACACAGATTGCGGTGTAGTTATTTCCATCTTTCTACAGATGGCATTGTAGATATTTCCATGTTTATACAGATGGCGGTGTAGATATTTCCATGTTTATATAGATGGTGGTGTAGATATTACCATGTTTATACAGATAGCGGTGTAGATATTACCATGTTTATACAGATAGCGGTGTAGATATTTCCATGTTTAAACAGATCGTATTGAAGATATTTCCATGTTTATACAGATCGCGGTGTAGATATTTCCAGGTTTATACAGATCACGGTGTAGATATTTCCATGTTTATACAGAGAGAATTGTAGATATTTCCATGATTATACAGATAGCGGTGTAGATATCTCCATGTTTATACAGATAGCGGTGTAGATATTTCCATGTTTATAGAGATAGCGGTGTAGGTATTTCCATGTTTATAGACATAGCGGTGCAGATATTTCCATGTTTATATAGATGGCGTTGTAGATATTTCCATGTTTAGACCGATAGCGGTGTTGGTGTTTCCATGTTTATACAGATAGCGATGTAGATATTTCCATGTTTATACAGCTCGCGGTGCAGATATTTATATCTTTATACAGATGGCATTGTAGTTATTTCCTTATTCACACAGATGGCGGTGTAGATGTTTCCATGTTTATACAGATCGTGGAGTAGTTAGTTCCATGTTCATGGAGATGGCAGTGTAGATATTTTCATGTTTATAGAGATGGCGGTGTAGATATTTCCATGTTTATAGAGATAGCAGTGTAGATATTTACATGTTTATACAGATGGCTGTGTAGATATTTCCATGTGTATACAGATGGCATTGTAGATATTTCCATGTTTATACAGATGACTGTATAGGTATTTCCATGTTTTTACAGATGGCAGTGCAGATATTTCCATGTTTATAGAGATAGCAGTGTAGATATTTCCATGTTTGTACAGATGGCGATGTTGATATTTCCATCTATACACAGATGGCCGTGTAGATATTTCCATGTTTATACAGATCGCGGTGTAGATATTTCCATGTTTATACAGATCACGGTGTAGATATTTCCATGTTTATACAGAGAGAAGTGTAGATATTTCCATGTTTATACAGATAGCGGTGTAGATATTTCCCTGTTTATACAGATAGCGGTGTAGATATTTCCATGTTTATATAGATGGCGTTGTAGATAATTCCATGTTTAGCCCGATAGCGGTGTTGGTGTTTCCATGTTTATACAGATAGCGATGTAGATATTTCCATGTTATACAGCTCGCGGTGCAGATATTTATATCTTTATACAGATGGCATTGTAGTTATTTCCTTATTCACACAGATGGCGGTGTAGATATTTCCATGTTTATACAGATGGTGGAGTAGTTAGTTCCATGTTCATGGAGATGGCAGTGTAGATATTTTCATGTTTATAGAGATGGCGGTGTAGATATTTCCATGTTTATAGAGATAGCAGTGTAGATATTTACATGTTTATACAGATGGCTGTGTAGATATTTCCATGTGTATACAGATGGCATTGTAGATATTTCCATGTTTATACAGATGACTCTATAGGTATTTCCATGTTTTTACAGATGGCAGTGCAGATATTTCTATGTTTATAGAGATAGCAGTGTAGATATTTCCATGTTTGTACAGATGGCGATGTTGATATTTCCATCTATACACAGATGGCCGTGTAGATATTTCCATGTTTATACAGATGGCGGCGTAGATATTTCCATGGACGTGCAGATGGCGGTGTAGATATTTCCATGTTTATACAGATAGCGGTGTAGATATTTCCATGTTTACACAGATGGTGTTGAAGATATTTCCGTGTTTATACACATGGCGGAGTAGATACTTCCATCTTTATGGAGATGGCAGTGTAGATATTTTCATGTTTATAGAGATGGCGGTGTACATATTTCCATATTTATAGAGATAGTGGTGTAGATATATTCATCTTTCTACAGATGGCAGTGTAGATATTTCCATGTTTATACATCTGGCTGTGTAGATATTTCCATATTTATACAGATGTCTGTGTAGATATTTCCATGTGTATACAGATGGTATTGTAGCTATTTCCATGTTTATACATATGGTGGTGTAGAGATTTCCATGTTTATTCAGATGACTGTGTAGATATTTCCATGTTTTTACAGATGGCAGTGTAGATATTTCAATGTTTATAGAGATGGTGCTGTAGATATTTCCATGTTTATACAGATAACAGTAGAGATATTTCCATGTTTATACAGACAGCAGTTGTGATATTTCCATGTTTATACACATAGCGGTGCACATATTTCCATGTATATAGAGACAGCGGTGTAGGTATTTCCATGTCTATACAGATAGCGGTGCAGATATTTCCATGTTTATAAAGATGCCTATGCAGATATTTCCATATTTATACAGAGGGCTGTGTAGATATTTCTAAGTTTATACAGACGGCAGTGTAGATATTTCCATGTTCCTACACACGACTGTGTAGGTATTTCCATGTTTATACAGATGGCTTTGTAGATATTTCCATGTTTATAGAGATAGCAGTGCAGATATTTCCATGTTTATACAGATAGCGGTGTATATATTTCCATGTTTATACAGATAGTGGTGTAGATATTTCCATGTTTATACAGATACCGGTGTAGATATTTCCATGTTTATACAGACCGCAGTGTAGATATTTCCATGTTTATAGAGATAGCTGTGTGGATATTTCCATGTTTATACAGTTAGGGGTGTAGTTATATCCATGTTTATAGGGATGGCGGTGAAGATATTTCCATGTTTATACAGATCACAGTGTAGATATTTCCTTGTTTATACAAATAGCGGTGTAGTTATTTCCATGTTTATACAGATAGCAGTGTAGATATTTCCATGTATATACAGATGGCTGTGTAGATATTTCCATGTTTATACAGATGGCTTTGTAGATATTTCCATGTTTATGCAGATGACTTCGTAGGTATCTCCATGTTTATACAGATGGCGGTGTAGATATTTCCATGTTTATAGAGATAGCTGTGTAGATATTTCCATGTTTATACAGATAGCGGTGTAGATATTTCCATGTTTATACAGATCGCGGTGTAGATATTTCCATGTTTATACAGATAGCGGTGTAGATATTTCCATGTTTATACAGATAGCGGTGTAGATATTTCCATATTTTTACAGATATTGGTGTAGATATTTCCAAGTTTACACAGATTGCGGTGTAGTTATTTCCATCTTTCTACAGATGGCATTGTAGATATTTCCATGTTTATAGAGATGGCGGTGTAGATATTACCATGTTTATACAGATAGTGGTGTAGATATTTCCATGTTTATACAGATCGTATTGAAGATATTTCCATGTTTATACAGATCGCGGTGTAGATATTTCCATGTTTATACAGATCACGGTGTAGATATTTCCATGTTTATACAGAGAGAATTGTAGATATTTCCATGATTATACAGATAGCGGTGTAGATATCTCCATGTTTATACAGATAGCGGTGTAGATATTTCCATGTTTATAGAGATAGCGGTGTAGGTATTTCCATGTTTATAGATATAGCGGTGTAGATATTTCCATGTTTATATAGATGGCGTTGTAGATATTTCCATGTTTAGACTGATAGCGGTGTTGGTGTTTCCATGTTTATACAGATAGCCATGTAGATATTTCTATGTTTATACAGCTCGCGGTGCAGATATTTATATCTTTATACAGATGGCATTGTAGTTATTTCCTTATTCACACAGATGGCGGTGTAGATGTTTCCATGTTTATACAGATCGTGGAGTAGTTAGTTCCATGTTCATGGAGATGGCAGTGTAGATATTTTCATGTTTATAGAGATGGTGGTGTAGATATTTCCATGTTTATAGAGATAGCAGTGTAGATATTTACATGTTTATACAGATGGCTGTGTAGATATTTCCATGTGTATACAGATGGCATTGTAGATATTTCCATGTTTATACAGATGACTGTATAGGTATTTCCATGTTTTTACAGATGGCAGTGCAGATATTTCCATGTTTATAGAGATAGCAGTGTAGATATTTCCATGTTTGTACAGATGGCGATGTTGATATTTCCATCTATACACAGATGGCCGTGTGGATATTTCCATGTTTATACAGATCGTGGTGTAGATATTTCCATGTTTATACAGATCACGGTGTAGATATTTCCATGTTTATACAGAGAGAACTGTAGATATTTCCATGTTTATACAGATAGCGGTGTAGATATTTCCATGTTTATACAGATAGCGGTGTAGATATTTCCATGTTTATTGAGATAGCGGTGTAGGTATTTCCATGTTTATAGACATAGCGGTGTAGATATTTCCATGTTTATATAGATGGCGTTGTAGATATTTCCATGTTTATACCGATAGCGGTGTTGGTGTTTCCATGTTTATACAGATAGCGATGTAGATATTTCCATGTTTATACAGCTCGCGGTGCAGATATTTCTATCTTTATACAGATGGCATTGTAGTTATTTCCTTATTCACACAGATGGCGGTGTATATGTTTCCATGTTTATACAGATGGTGGAGTAGTTAGTTCCATGTTCATGGAGATGGCAGTGTAGATATTTTCATGTTTATACAGATGGCGGTGTAGATATTTCCATCTTTATAGAGATAGCAGTGTAGATATTTACATGTTTATACAGATGGCTGTGTAGATATTTCCATGTGTATACAGATGGCATTGTAGATATTTCCATGTTTATACAGATGACTGTATAGGTATTTCCATGTTTTTACAGATGGCAGTGCAGATATTTCCATGTTTATAGAGATAGCAGTGTAGATATTTCCATGTTTGTACAGATGGCGATGTTGATATTTCCATCTATACACAGATGGCCGTGTAGATATTTCCATGTTTATTGAGATGGCGGCGTAGATATTTCCATGGACGTGCAGATGGCGGTGTAGATATTTCCATGTTTATACAGATAGCGGTGTAGATATTTCCATGTTTACACAGATGGTGGTGTAGATATTTCCGTGTTTATACACATGGCGGAGTAGATACTTCCATCTTTATGGAGATGGCAGTGTAGATATTTTCATGTTTATAGAGATGGCGGTGTACATATTTCCATATTTATAGAGAGAGTGGTGTAGATATATTCATCTTTCTACACATGGCAGTGTAGATATTTCCATGTTTATACATCTGGCTGTGTAGATATTTCCATATTTATACAGATGTCTGTGTAGATATTTCCATGTGTATACAGATGGTATTGTAGCTATTTCCATGTTTATACATATGGTGGTGTAGATATTTCCATGTTTATTCAGATGACTGTGTAGATATTTCCATGTTTTTACAGATGGCCGTGTAGATATTTCAATGTTTATAGAGATGGTGCTGTAGATATTTCCATGTTTATACAGATAACAGTGGAGATATTTCCATGTTTATACAGACAGCAGTGGTGATATTTCCATGTTTATACACATAGCGGTGTACATATTTCCATGTTTATAGAGACAGCGGTGTAGGTATTTCCATGTTTATACAGATAGTGGTGAAGATATTTCCATGTTTATATAGATGCCTATGCAGATATTTCCATATTTATACAGAGGGCTGTGTAGATATTTCTAAGTTTATACAGACGGCAGTGTAGATATTTCCATGTTCCTACACATGACTGTGTAGGTATTTCCATGTTTATACAGATGGCTTTGTAGATATTTCCATGTTTATAGAGATAGCAGTGCAGATATTTCCATGTTTATACAGATAGCGGTGTATATATTTCCATGTTTATACAGATCGTGGTGTAGATACTTCCATGTTTATACAGATACCGGTGTAGATATTTCCATGTTTATACAGACCGCAGTGTAGATATTTCCATGTTTATAGAGATAGCTGTGTGGATATTTCCATGTTCATACAGTTAGGGGTGTAGATATATCCATGTTTATAGAGATGGCGGTGAAGATATTTCCATGTTTATACAGATCACAGTGTAGATATTTCCTTGTTTATACAAATAGCGGTGTAGTTATTTCCATGTTTATACAGATAGCGGTGTAGATATTTCCATGTATATACAGATGGCTGTGTAGATATTTCCATGTTTATACAGATGGCTTTGTAGATATCTCCATGTTTATACAGATGACTTCGTAGGTATCTCCATGTTTATACAGATGGCAGTGTAGATATTTCCATGTTTATAGAGATAGCTGTGTAGATATTTCCATGTTTATACAGATAGCGGTGTAGATATTTCCATGTTTATACAGATCGCGGTGTAGATATTTCCATGTTTATACAGATAGCGGTGTAGATATTTCCATGTTTATACAGATAGCGGTGTAGATATTTCCATATTTTTACAGATATTGGTGTAGATATTTCCAAGTTTACACAGATTGCGGTGTAGTTATTTCCATCTTTCTACAGATGGCATTGTAGATATTTCCATGTTTATACAGATGGCGGTGTAGATATTTCCATGTTTATATAGATGGTGGTGAAGATATTACCATGTTTATACAGATAGCGGTGTAGATATTACCATGTTTATACAGATAGCGGTGTAGATATTTCCATGTTTATACAGATCGTATTGAAGATATTTCCATGTTTATACAGATCGCGGTGTAGATATTTCCATGTTTATGCAGATCACGGTGTAGATATTTCCATGTTTATACAGAGAGAATTGTAGATATTTCCATGTTTATACAGATGGCTGTGTATATATTTCCATGTGTATACAGATGGCATTGTAAATATTTCCATGTTTATACAGATGACTGTATAGGTATTTCCATGTTTTTACAGATGGTAGTGCAGATATTTCCATGTTTATAGAGATAGCGATGTAGATATTTCCATGTTTGTACAGATGGCGGTGTTGATATTTCCATCTATACACAGATGGCCGTGTAGATATTTCCATGTTTATACAGATGGCAGCGTAGGTATTTCCATGGACATGGAGATGGCGGTGTAGATATTTCCTTGTTTATACAGATAGCGGTGTAGATATTTCCATGTTTTCACATATGGTGGTGTAGATATTTCCGTGTTTATTCACATGGCGGAGTAGATACTTCCATCCTTATGGAGATGGCAGTGTAGATATTTTCATGTTTATAGAGATGGCGGTGTAAATATTTCCATATTTATAGAGATAGCGGTGTAGATATTTCCATCTTTCTACAGATGGCAGTGTAGATATTTCCATGTTTATACAGATGGCGGTGTAGATATTTCCATATTTATACAGATGTCTGTGTAGATATTTCCATGTGTATACAGATGGTATTTTAGTTATTTCCATGTTTATACAGATGGTGGTGTAGATATTTCCATGTTTATTCAGATGACTGTGTAGATATTTCCATGTTTATACAGATGGCAGTGTAGATATTTCCATGTTCCTACGCATGACTGTGTAGGTATTTCCATGTTTATACAGATGGCTTTGTAGATATTTCCATGTCTATAGAGATAGCGGTGCAGATATTTCCATGATTATACAGATCGCGGTGTAGATATTTCCATGTTTATACAGATTGCGGTGTAGATATTTCCATGTTTTCACATATGGTGGTGTAGATATTTCCGTGTTTATACACATGGCGGAGTAGATACTTCCATCTTTATGGAGATGGCAGCGTAGATATTTTCATGTTTATAGAGAGGGCAGTGTAGATATTTCCATATTTATAGAGATAGCGGTGTAGATACTTCCATCTTTCTACAGATGGCAGTGTAGATATTTCCATGTTTATGCAGATGGCCGTGTAGATATTTCCATATTTATACAGATGTCTGTGTAGATATTTCCATGTGAATACAGATGGTATTTTAGTTATTTCCATGTTTATACAGATGGTGGTGTAGATATTTCCATGTTTATTCAGATGTCTGTGTAGATATTTCCATGTTTATACAGATGGCAGTGTAGATATTTCCATGTTCCTACACATGACTGTGTAGGTATTTCCATGTTTATACAGATGGCTTTGTAGCTATTTCCATGTCTATAGAGATAGCGGTGCAGATATTTCCATGATTATACAGATAGCGGTGTATATATTTCCATGTTTATACAGATCGTGGTGTAGATATTTCCATGTTTATACATATACCGGTGTAGATATTTCCATGTTTATACAGACCGCAGTGTAGATATTTCCATGTTTATAGAGATAGCAGTGTAGATATTTCCAAGTTTGTGCAGATGGCGGTGTTGATGTTTCCATCTATACACAGATTGCCGTGTAGGTATTTCCATGTGTATACAGATGGCATTGTAGATATTTCCATGTTTATACAGATGGTGGTGTAGATATTTCCATGTTTACACAGAAGACTGTATAGGTATTTCCATGTTTATACAGATGGCGGTGTAGCTATTTCCATGTTTATAGAGATAGCGGTGTAGATATTTCCATATTTATACAGATAACGGTGTAGACATTTCCATGTTTATACAGATAGCGGTGTAAATATTTCCATGTTTATACAGATCACGGTGTAGATATTTCCTTGTTTATACAAATAGCGGTGTAGTTATTTCCATGTTTATACAGATAGTGGTGTAGATATTTCCATGTATATACAGATGGCTGTGTAGATATTTTCATGTTTATACAGATGGCTTTGTAGCTATTTCCATGTTTATACAGATGACTTTGTAGTTATTTCCATGTTTATACAGATGGCGGTGTAGATATTTCTATGTTTATAGAGATAGCTGTGTAGATATTTCCATGTTTATACAGATAGCGTTGTAGATATTTCCATGTTTATACAGATCGCGGTGTAGTTACTTCCATGTTTATACAGATAGCGGTGTTGATATTTCCATGTTTTTACAGATATCGGTGTAGATATTTCCATGTTTACACAGATTGCGGTGTAGATATTTCCATCTTTCTACAGATGGCAGTGTAGATATTTCCATGTTTATACACATGGCGGTGTAGGTACTTCCATATTTATACAGATGTCTGTGTAGATATTTCCATGTGTTTACAGATGGTATTGTAGATATTTCCATGTTTATACAGATGGTGGTGTAGATAATTCCCTGTTTACTGAGATGACTGTGTACATATTTCCATGTTTTTACAGATGGCAGTGTAGATATTTCAATGTTTATAGAGATGGCACTGTAGATATTTCCATGTTTATACAAATCGCGGTGTAGATATTTCCATGTTTATGCAGATAGCGGTGTAGATATTTCCATGTTTTTACAGATATTGGTGTAGATATTTCCATGTTTACACAGATTGCGGTGTAGATATTTCCATCTTTCTACAGATGGCATTGAAGATATTTAAATGTTTATACAGATGGCGGTGTAGATATTTCCATGTTTATATAGATGGTGGTGTAGATATTACCATGTTTATACAGAGAGCGGTGTAGATATTTTCATGTTTATACAGATAGCGGTGTAGATATTTCCATGTTTATATAGATAGCGGTGTAGGTATTTCCATGTTTATAGACATAGCGGTGTAGATATTTCCATGTTTATATAGATGCCGTTGTAGATATTTCCATGTTTATACCGATAGCGGTGTTGGTATTTCCACGTTTATACAGATAGCGATGTAGATTTTTCCATGTTTATACAGCTCGCGGTGCAGATATTTATAACTTTATACAGATGACATTGTAGATATTTCCTTATTCACACTGAAGGCGGTGAAGATGTTTCCATGTTTATACAGATGGCGGAGTAGTTACTTCCATGTTTATGGAGATGGCAGTGTAGATATTTTCATGTTTATAGAGATGGCGGTGTAGATATTTCCATGTTTATAGATATAGCAGTGTAGTTATTTACATGTTTCTACAGATGGCTGTGTAGATATTTCCATGTGTATACAGATGGCATTGTAGATATTTCCAAGTTTATACAGATGACTGTATAGGTATTTCCATGTTTTTACAGATGGCAGTGCAGATATTTCCATGTTTATAGAGATAGCGATGTAGATATTTCCATGTTTGTGCAGATGGCGGTGTTGATATTTCCATCTATACACAGATGGCCGTGTAGATATTTCCATGTTTATACAGATGGCAGCGTAGTTATTTCCATGGACATGCAGATGGCGGTGTAGATATTTCCTTGTTTATACAGATAGCGGTGTAGATATTTCCATGTTTTCACATATGGTGGTGTAGATATTTCCGTGTTTATACACATGGCGGAGTAGATAATTCCATCTTTATGGAGATGGCAGTGTAGATAATTTCATGTTTATAGAGATGGCGGTGAAGATATTTCCATATTTATAGAGATAGCGGTGTAGATACTTCCAACTTTCTACAGATGGCAGTGTAGATATTTCCATGTTTATACAGATGGCCGTGTAGATATTTCCATATTTATACAGATGTCGGTGTAGATATTTCCATGTGTACACAGATGGTATTGTAGTTATTTCCATGTTTATACAGATGGTGGTGTAGATATTTCCATGTTTATTCAGATGACGGTGTAGATATTTCCATGTTTATACAGAGGGCAGTGTAGATATTTCCATGATCCTACAAATGACTGTGTAGGTATTTCCATGTTTATACAGATGGCTTTGTAGCTATTTCCATGTCTATAGAGATAGCGGTGCAGATATTTCCATGATTATACAGATAGCGGTGTATATATTTCCATGTTTATACAGATCATGGTGTAGATATTTCCATGTTTATACATATACCGGTGTAGATATTTCCATGTTTATACAGACCGCAGTGTAGTTATTTCCATATTTATAGAGATAGCAGTGTAGATATTTCCAAGTTTGTGCAGATGGCGGTGTTGATGTTTCCATCTATACACAGATTGCCGTGTAGGTATTTCCATGTGTATACAGATGGCATTGTAGATATTTCCATGTTTATACAGATGGTGGTGTAGATATTTCCATGTTTACACAGAAGACTGTATAGGTATTTCCATGTTTATACAGATGGCGGTGTAGCTCTTTCCATGTTTATAGAGATAGCGGTGTAGATATTTCCATGTTTATACAGATAACGGTGTAGAAATTTCCATGTTTATACAGATAGCGGTGTAAATATTTCCATGTTTATAGAGATCACGGTGTAGATATTTCCTTGTTTATACAAATAGCGGTGTAGTTATTTCCATGTTTATACAGATAGCGGTGTAGATATTTCCATGTATATACAGATGGCTGTGTAGATATTTCCATGTTTATACAGATGGCTTTCTAGATATTTCCATGTTTATAGAGATGACTTTGTAGGTATTTCCATTTTTATACAGCTGGCGGTGTAGATATTTCCATGTTTATAGAGATAGCTGTGTAGATATTTCCATGTTTATACAGATAGCGGTGTAGATATTTCCATGTTTATACAGATCGCGCTGTAGTTACTTCCATGTTTATACAGATAGCGGTGTTGATATTTCCATGTTTTTACAGATGTCGGTGTAGATATTTCCATGTTTACACAGATTGCGGTGTAGATATTTCCATCTTTCTACAGATGGCAGTGTAGATATTTCCATGTTTATACACATGGCGGTGTAGATACTTCCATATTTATACAGATGTCTGTGTAGTTATTTCCATGTGTATACAGATGGTATTGTAGATATTTCCATGTTTATACAGATGGTGGTGTAGATATTTCCCTGTTTACTCAGATGTCTGTGTAGATATTTCCATGTTTTAACAGATGGCAGTGTAGATATTTCAATGTTTATAGAGATGGCACTGTAGATATTTCCATGTTTATACAGATCGCGGTGTAGATATTTCCATGTTTTTACAGATAGCGGTGTAGATATTTCCATGTTTTTACAGATATTGGTGTAGATATTTCCATGTTTACACAGATTGCGGTGTAGATATTTCCATCTTTCTACAGATGACATTGTAGATATTTCCATGTTTATACAGATGGCATTGTAGATATTTCCATGTTTATATAGATGGTGGTGTAGATATTACCATGTTTATACAGAGAGCGGTGTAGATATTTCCATGTTTATACAGATAGCGGTGTAGATATTTCCATGTTTATATAGATAGCGGTGTAGGTGTTTCCATGTTTATAGACATAGCGGTGTAGATATTTCCATGTTTATATAGATGTCGTTGTAGATATTTCCATGATTATACCGATAGCGGTGTTGGTATTTCCACGTTTATACAGATAGCGATGTAGATATTTCCATGTTTATATAGCTCGCGGTGCAGATATTTATATCTTTATACTGATGGCATTGTAGATATTTCCTTATTCACACTGATGGCGGTGAAGATATTTCCATGTTTATACTGATGGCGGAGTAGTTACCTCCATGTTTATGGAGATGGCAGTGTAGATATTTTCATGTTTATAGAGATGGCGGTGTAGATATTTCCATGTTTATAGAGATAGCAGTGTAGATATTTACATGTTTATACAGATGGCTGTGTAGATATTTCCATGTGTATACAGATGGCATTGTAAATATTTCCATGTTTATACAGATGACTGTATAGGTATTTCCATGTTTTTACAGATGGCAGTGCAGATATTTCCACGTTTATAGAGATAGCGATGTAGATATTTCCATGTTTGTACAGATGGCGGTGTTGATATTTCCATCTATACACAGATGGCCGTGTAGATATTTCCATGTTTATACAGATGGCAGCGTAGGTATTTCCATGGACATGCAGATGGCGGTGTAGATATTTCCTTGTTTATACAGATAGCGGTGTAGATATTTCCATGTTTTCACATATGGTGGTGTAGATATTTCCGTGTTTATTCACATGGCGGAGGAGATATTTCCATCCTTATGAAGATGGCAGTGTAGATATTTTCATGTTTATAGAGATGGCGGTGTAGATATTTCCATATTTATAGAGATAGCGGTGTAGATATTTCCATCTTTCTACAGATGGCAGTGTAGATATTTCCATGTTTATACAGATGGCGGTGTAGATATTTCCATATTTATACAGATGTCTGTGTAGATATTTCCATGTGTATACAGATGGTATTTTAATTATTTCCATGTTTATACAGATGGTGGTGTAGATATTTCCATGTTTATTCAGATGACTGTGTAGATATTTCCATGTTTATACAGATGGCAGTGTAGATATTTCCATGTTCCTACACATGACTGTGTAGGTATTTCCATGTTTATACAGATGTCTTTGTAGATATTTCCATGTCTATAGAGATAGCGGTGAAGATATTTCCATGATTATACAGATAGCGGTGTATATATTTCCATGTTTATACAGATCGTGGTGTAGATATTTCCATGTTTATACATATACCGGTGTAGATATTTCCATGTTTATACAGACCGCAGTGTAGATATTTCCATGTTTACACAGAAGACTGTATAGGTATTTCCATGTTTCTACAGATGGCGGTGTAGCTATTTCCACGTTTATAGAGATAGCGGTGTAGATATTTCCATATTTATACAGATAACGGTGTAGAAATTTCCATGTTTATACAGATAGCGGTGTAAATATTTCCATGTTTATACAGATCACGGTGTAGATATTTCCTTGTTAATACAAATAGCGGTGTAGTTATTTCCATGTTTGTTCAGATAGCGGTGTAGATAATTCCATGTATATACAGATGGCTGTGTAGATATTTCCATGTTTATACAGATGGCCTTGTAGATATTTCCATGTTTATAGAGATGACTTTGTAGGTATTTCCATGTTTATACAGATGGCGGTGTAGATATTTCCATGTTTATAGAGATAGCTGTGTAGATATTTCCATGTTTATACAGATAGCGGTGTTGATATTTCCATGTTTATACAGATCGCGCTGTAGTTACTTCCATGTTTATACAGATAGCGGTGTTGATATTTCCATGTTTTTACAGATGTCGGTGTAGATATTTCCATGTTTACACAGATTGCGGTGTAGATATTTCCATCTTTCTACAGATGGCAGTGTAGATATTTCCATGTTTATACACATGGCGGTGTAGATACTTCCATATTTATACAGATGTCTGTGTAGTTATTTCCATGTGTATACAGATGGTATTGTAGATATTTCCATGTTTATACAGATGGTGGTGTAGATATTTCCCTGTTTACTCAGATGTCTGTGTAGATATTTCCATGTTTTAACAGATGGCAGTGTAGATATTTCAATGTTTATAGAGATGGCACTGTAGATATTTCCATGTTTATACAGATCGCGGTGTAGATATTTCCATGTTTATACAGATAGCGGTGTAGATATTTCCATGTTTTTACAGATATTGGTGTAGATATTTCCATGTTTACACAGATTGCGGTGTAGATATTTCCATCTTTCTACAGATGGCATTGTAGATATTTCCATGTTTATACAGATGGCAGTGTAGATATTTCCATGTTTATATAGATGGTGGTGTAGATATTACCATGTTTATACAGAGAGCGGTGTAGATATTTCCATGTTTATACAGATAGCGGTGTAGATATTTCCATGTTTATATAGATAGCGGTGTAGGTATTTCCATGTTTATAGACATAGCGGTGTAGATATTTCCATGTTTATATAGATGTCGTTGTAGATATTTCCATGTTTATACCGATAGCGGTGTTGGTATTTCCACGTTTATACAGATAGCGATGTAGATATTTCCATGTTTATACATCTCGCGGTGCAGATATTTATATCTTTATACAGATGGCATTGTAGATATTTCCTTATTCACACTGATGGCGGTGAAGATGTTTCCATGTTTATACTGATGGCGGAGTAGTTATTTCCATGTTTATGGAGATGGCAGTGTAGATATTTTCATGTTTATAGAGATGGCGGTGTAGATATTTCCATGTTTATAGAGATAGCAGTGTAGATATTTACATGTTTATACAGATGGCTGTGTAGATATTTCCATGTGTATACAGATGGCATTGTAAATATTTCCATGTTTATACAGATGACTGTATAGGTATTTCCATGTTTTTACAGATGGCAGTGCAGATATTTCCACGTTTATAGAGATAGCGATGTAGATATTTCCATGTTTGTACAGATGGCGGTGTTGATATTTCCATCTATACACAGATGGCCGTGTAGATATTTCCATGTTTATACAGATGGCAGCGTAGGTATTTCCATGGACATGCAGATGGCGGTGTAGATATTTCCTTGTTTATACAGATAGCGGTGTAGATATTTCCATGTTTTCACATATGGTGGTGTAGATATTTCCGTGTTTATTCACATGGCGGAGGAGATACTTCCATCCTTATGAAGATGGCAGTGTAGATATTTTCATGTTTATAGAGATGGCGGTGTAGATATTTCCATATTTATAGAGATAGCGGTGTAGATATTTCCATCTTTCTACAGATGGCAGTGTAGATATTTCCATGTTTATACAGATGGCGGTGTAGATATTTCCATATTTATACAGATGTCTGTGTAGATATTTCCATGTGTATACAGATGGTATTTTAATTATTTCCATGTTTATACAGATGGTGGTGTAGATATTTCCATGTTTATTCAGATGACTGTGTAGATATTTCCATGTTTATACAGATGGCAGTGTAGATATTTCCATGTTCCTACACATGACTGTGTAGGTATTTCCATGTTTATACAGATGTCTTTGTAGATATTTCCATGTCTATAGAGATAGCGGTGAAGATATTTCCATGATTATACAGATAGCGGTGTATATATTTCCATGTTTATACAGATCGTGGTGTAGATATTTCCATGTTTATACATATACCGGTGTAGATATTTCCATGTTTATACAGACCGCAGTGTAGATATTTCCATGTTTATAGAGATAGCAGTGTAGATATTTCCAAGTTTGTGCAGATGGCGGTGTTGATGTTTCCATCTATACACAGATTGCCGTGTAGGTATTTCCATGTGTATACAGATGGCATTGTAGATATTTCCATGTTTATACAGATGGTGGTGTAGATATTTCCATGTTTACACAGAAGACTGTATAGGTATTTCCATGTTTCTACAGATGGCGGTGTAGCTATTTCCACGTTTATAGAGATAGCGGTGTAGATATTTCCATATTTATACAGATAACGGTGTAGAAATTTCCATGTTTATACAGATAGCGGTGTAAATATTTCCATGTTTATACAGATCACGGTGTAGATATTTCCTTGTTAATACAAATAGCGGTGTAGTTATTTCCATGTTTGTTCAGATAGCGGTGTAGATAATTCCATGTATATACAGATGGCTGTGTAGATATTTCCATGTTTATACAGATGGCCTTGTAGATATTTCCATGTTTATAGAGATGACTTTGTAGGTATTTCCATGTTTATACAGATGGCGGTGTAGATATTTCCATGTTTATAGAGATAGCTGTGTAGATATTTCCATGTTTATACAGATAGCGGTGTTGATATTTCCATGTTTATACAGATCGCGCTGTAGTTACTTCCATGTTTATACAGATAGCGGTGTTGATATTTCCATGTTTTTACAGATGTCGGTGTAGATATTTCCATGTTTACACAGATTGCGGTGTAGATATTTCCATCTTTCTACAGATGGCAGTGTAGATATTTCCATGTTTATACACATGGCGGTGTAGATACTTCCATATTTATACAGATGTCTGTGTAGTTATTTCCATGTGTATACAGATGGTATTGTAGATATTTCCATGTTTATACAGATGGTGGTGTAGATATTTCCCTGTTTACTCAGATGTCTGTGTAGATATTTCCATGTTTTAACAGATGGCAGTGTAGATATTTCAATGTTTATAGAGATGGCACTGTAGATATTTCCATGTTTATACAGATCGCGGTGTAGATATTTCCATGTTTATACAGATAGCGGTGTAGATATTTCCATGTTTTTACAGATATTGGTGTAGATATTTCCATGTTTACACAGATTGCGGTGTAGATATTTCCATCTTTCTACAGATGGCATTGTAGATATTTCCATGTTTATACAGATGGCAGTGTAGATATTTCCATGTTTATATAGATGGTGGTGTAGATATTACCATGTTTATACAGAGAGCGGTGTAGATATTTCCATGTTTATACAGATAGCGGTGTAGATATTTCCATGTTTATATAGATAGCGGTGTAGGTATTTCCATGTTTATAGACATAGCGGTGTAGATATTTCCATGTTTATATAGATGTCGTTGTAGATATTTCCATGTTTATACCGATAGCGGTGTTGGTATTTCCACGTTTATACAGATAGCGATGTAGATATTTCCATGTTTATACATCTCGCGGTGCAGATAGGTATTTCCACGTTTATACAGATAGCGATGTAGATATTTCCATGTTTATACATCTCGCGGTGCAGATATTTATATCTTTATACAGATGGCATTGTAGATATTTCCTTATTCACACTGATGGCGGTGAAGATGTTTCCATGTTTATACTGATGGCGGAGTAGTTATTTCCATGTTTATGGAGATGGCAGTGTAGATATTTTCATGTTTATAGAGATGGCGGTGTAGATATTTCCATGTTTATAGAGATAGCAGTGTAGATATTTACATGTTTATACAGATGGCTGTGTAGATATTTCCATGTGTATACAGATGGCATTGTAAATATTTCCATGTTTATACAGATGACTGTATAGGTATTTCCATGTTTTTACAGATGGCAGTGCAGATATTTCCACGTTTATAGAGATAGCGATGTAGATATTTCCATGTTTGTACAGATGGCGGTGTTGATATTTCCATCTATACACAGATGGCCGTGTAGATATTTCCATGTTTATACAGATGGCAGCGTAGGTATTTCCATGGACATGCAGATGGCGGTGTAGATATTTCCTTGTTTATACAGATAGCGGTGTAGATATTTCCATGTTTTCACATATGGTGGTGTAGATATTTCCGTGTTTATTCACATGGCGGAGTAGATACTTCCATCCTTATGTAGATGGCAGTGTAGATATTTTCATGTTTATAGAGATGGCGGTGTAGATATTTCCATATTTATAGAGATAGCGGTGTAGATATTTCCATCTTTCTACAGATGGCAGTGTAGATATTTCCATGTTTATACAGATGGCGGTGTAGATATTTCCATATTTATACAGATGTCTGTGTAGATATTTCCATGTGTATACAGATGGTATTTTTATTATTTCCATGTTTATACAGATGGTGGTGTAGATATTTCCATGTTTATTCAGATGACTGTGTAGATATTTCCATGTTTATACATATGGCAGTGTAGATATTTCCATGTTCCTACACATGACTGTGTAGGTATTTCCATGTTTATACAGATGTCTTTGTAGATATTTCCATGTCTATAGAGATAGCGGTGAAGATATTTCCATGATTATACAGATAGCGGTGTATATATTTCCATGTTTATACAGATCGTGGTGTAGATATTTCCATGTTTATACATATACCGGTGTAGATATTTCCATGTTTATACAGACCGCAGTGTAGATATTTCCATGTTTATAGAGATAGCAGTGTAGATATTTCCAAGTTTGTGCAGATGGCGGTGTTGATGTTTCCATCTATACACAGATTGCCGTGTAGGTATTTCCATGTGTATACAGATGGCATTGTAGATATTTCCATGTTTATACAGATGGTGGTGTAGATATTTCCATGTTTACACAGAAGACTGTATAGGTATTTCCATGTTTATACAGATGGCGGTGTAGCTATTTCCACGTTTATAGAGATAGCGGTGTAGATATTTCCATATTTATACAGATAACGGTGTAGAAATTTCCATGTTTACACAGATAGCGGTGTAAATATTTCCATGTTTATACAGATCACGGTGTAGATATTTCCTTGTTAATACAAATAGCGGAGTAGTTATTTCCATGTTTGTTCAGATAGCGGTGTAGATATTTCCATGTATTTACAGATGGCTGTGTAGATATTTCCATGTTTATACAGATGGCTTTGTAGATATTTCCATGTTTATACAGATGACTTTGTAGGTATTTCCATGTTTATACAGATGGCGGTGTAGATATTTCCATGTTTATAGAGATAGCTGTGTAGATATTTCCATGTTTATACAGGTAGCGTTGTAGATATTTCCATGTTTATACAGATCGCGGTGTAGTTACTTCCATGTTTATACAGATAGCGGTGTTGATATTTCCATGTTTTTACAGATATCGGTGTAGATATTTCCATGTTTACACAGATTGCGGTGTAGACATTTCCATCTTTCTACAGATGGCATTGTAGATATTTCCATGTTTATACAGATGGCGGTGTAGATATTTCCATGTTTATATAGATGGCGGTGTAGATATTACCATGTTTATACAGATAGCGATGTAGATATTTCCATGTTTATACAGATATCGATGTAGATATTTCCATGTTTATACAGATCGTGGAGAAGATATTTCCATGTTTATACAGATCTCGGTGTAGATATTTCCATGTTTACACAGATCGCGGTGTAGATATTTCCATGTTTTCACATATGGTGTTGTAGATATTTCCGTGTTTATACATATGGCGGAGTAGATACTTCCATCTTTATGGAGATGGCAGTGTAGATATTTTCATGTTTATAGAGATGGCGGTGTAGATATTTCCATATTTATAGAGATAGCGGTGTAGATACTTCCATCTTTCTACAGATGGCAGTGTAGATATTTCCATGTTTATACAGATGGCCGTGTAGATATTTCCATATTTATACAGATGTCTGTGTAGATATTCCCATGTGAATACAGATGGTATTTTAGTTATTTCCATGTTTATACAGATGGTGGTGTAGATATTTCCATGTTTATTCAGATGACTGTGTAGATATTTCCATGTTTATACAGATGGCAGTGTAGATATTTCCATGTTCCTACACATGACTGTGTAGGTATTTCCATGTTTATACAGATGGCTTTGTAGCTATTTCCATGTCTATAGAGATAGCGGTGCAGATATTTCCATGATTATACAGATAGCGGTGTATATATTTCCATGGTTATACAGATCGTGGTGTAGATATTTCCATGTTTATACATATACAGGTGTAGATATTTCCATGTTTATACAGACCGCAGTGTAGATATTTCCATGTGTATAGAGATAGCAGTGTAGATATTTCCAAGTTTGTGCAGATGGCGGTGTTGATGTTTACATCTATACACAGATTGCCGTGTAGGTATTTCCATGTGTATAAAGCTGGCATTGTAGATATTTCCATGTTTATACAGACGGTGGCGTAGATATTTCCATGTTTACACAGAAGACTGTATAGGTATTTCCATGTTTATACAGATGGCGGTGTAGCTATTTCCATGTTTATAGAGATAGCGGTGTAGATATTTCCATATTTATACAGATAACGGTGTAGAAATTTCCATGTTTATACAGACAGCGGTGTAAATATTTCCATGTTTATACAGATCACGGTGTAGATATTTCCTTGTTTATACAAATAGCGGTGTAGTTATTTCCATGTTTATACAGATAGCGGTGTAGATATTTCCATGTATATACAGATGGCTGTGTAGATATTTACATGTTTATACAGATGGCTTTGTAGATATTTCCATGTTTATACAGATGACTTTGTAGGTATTTCCATGTTTATACAGATGGCGGTGTAGATACTTCCATTTTATAGAGATAGCTGTGTAGATATTTCCATGTTTATACAGATAGCGTTGTAGATATTTCCATGTTTATACAGATCGCGGTGTAGTTACTTCCATGTTTATACAGATAGCCGTGTTGATATTTCCATGTTTTTACAGATATCGGTGTAGATATTTCCATGTTTACACAGATTGCGGTGTAGATATTTCCATCTTTCTACAGATGGCATTGTAGATATTTCCATGTTTATACAGATGGCAGTGTAGATATTTCCATGTTTATATAGATGGTGGTGTAGATATTACCATGTTTATACAGATAGCGGTGTAGATATTTCCATGTTTATACAGATCGTGGTGAAGATATTTCCATGTTTTTACAGATCTCGGTGTAGATATTTCCATTTTTATACAGATCGCGGTGTAGATATTTCCATGTTTTCACATATGGTGTTGTAGATATTTCCGTGTTTATACACATGGCGGAGTAGATACTTCCATCTTTATGGAGATGGCAGTGTAGATATTTTCATGTATATAGAGATGGCGGTTTGGATATTTCCATATTTATAGAGATAGCGGTGTAGATACTTCCATCTTTCTACAGATGGCAGTGTAGATATTTCCATGTTTATACAGATGGCCGTGTAGATATTTCCATATTTATACAGATGTCTGTGTAGATATTTCCATGTGTATACAGATGGTATTGTAATTATTTACAGGTTTATACAGATGGTGGTGTAGATATTTCCATGTTTATTCAGATGACTGTGTAGATATTTCCATGTTTATACAGATGGCAGTGTAGATATTTCCATGTTCCTACACATGACTGTGTAAGTATTTCCATGTTTATACAGATGGCTTTGTAGCTATTTCCATGTCTATAGAGATAGCGGTGCATATATTTCCATGATTATACAGATAGCGGTGTATATATTTCCATGTTTATACAGATCGTGGTGTAGATATTTCCATGTTTATACATATACCGGTGTAGATATTTCCATGTTTATACAGACCGCAGTGTAGATATTTCCATGTTTATAGAGATAGCAGTGTAGATATTTCCAAGTTTGTGCAGATGGCGGTGTTGATGTTTCCATCTATACACAGATTGCCGTGTAGGTATTTCCATGTGTATACAGATGGCATTGTAGATATTTCCATGTTTATACAGATGGTGGTGTAGATATTTCCATGTTTACACAGAAGACTGTATAGGTATTTCCATGTTTATACAGATGGCGGTGTAGCTATTTCCATGTTTATAGAGATAGCGGTGTAATTATTTCCATGTTTATACAGATACCGGTGTAGATATTTCCATGTATATACAGATGGCTGTGTAGATATTTCCATGTTTATACAGATGGCTTTGTAGATATTTCCATGTTTATACAGATGACTTTGTAGGTATTTCCATGTTTATACAGATGGCGGTGTAGATATTTCCATTTTATAGAGATAGCTGTGAAGATATTTCCATGTTTATACAGATCGCGGTGTAGATATTTCCATGTTTATACAGATAGCGGTGTAGATATTTCCATGTTTATACAGATAGCGGTGTAGATATTTCCATATTTTTACACATATCGGTGTAGATATTTCCATGTTTACACAGATTGCGGTGTAGTTATTTGCATCTTTCTACAGATGGCATTGTAGATATTTCCATGTTTATACAGGTGGCGGTGTAGATATTTCCATGTTTATATAGATGGTGGTGTAGATATTACCATGTTTATACAGATAGCGGTGTAGATATTACCATGTTTATACAGATAGCGGTGTAAATATTTCCATGTTTATACAGATCGTATTGAAGATATTTCCATGTTTATACAGATCGCGGTGTAGATATTTCCATGTTTATACAGATCACGGTGTAGATATTTCCATGTTTATACAGAGAGAAGTGTAGATATTTCCATGTTTATACAGATAGTGATGTAGATATTTCCATGTTTATACAGATAGCGGTGTAGATATTTCCATGTTTATTGAGATAGCGGTGTAGGTATTTCCATGTTTATAGACATAGCGGTGTAGATATTTCCATGTTTATATAGATGGGGTTGTAGATATTTCCATGTTTATACCGATAGCGGTGTTGGTGTTTCCATGTTTATACAGATAGCGATGTAGATATTTCCATGTTTATACAGCTCGCGGTGCAGATATTTCTATCTTTATACAGATGGCATTGTAGTTATTTCCTTATTCACACAGATGGCGGTGTAGATGTTTCCATGTTTATACAGATGGTGGAGTAGTTAGTTCCATGTTCATGGAGATGGCAGTGTAGATATTTTCATGTTTATACAGATGGCGGTGTAGATATTTCCATGTTTATAGAGATAGCAGTGTAGATATTTACATGTTTATACAGATGGCTGTGTAGATATTTCCATGTGTATACAGATGGCATTGTAGATATTTCCATGTTTATACAGATGACTGTATAGGTATTTCCATGTTTTTACAGATGGCAGTGCAGATATTTCCATGTTTATAGAGATAGCAGTGTAGATATTTCCATGTTTGTACAGATGGCGATGTTGATATTTCCATCTATACACAGATGGCCGTGTAGATATTTCCATGTTTATACAGATGGCGGCGTAGATATTTCCATGGACGTGCGGATGGCGGTGTAGATATTTCCATGTTTATACAGATAGCGGTGTAGATATTTCCATGTTTACACAGATGGTGGTGTAGATATTTCCGTGTTTATACACATGGCGGAGTAGATACTTCCATCTTTATGGAGATGGCAGTGTAGATATTTTCATGTTTATAGACATGGCGGTGTACATATTTCCATATTTATAGAGAGAGTGGTGTAGATATATTCATCTTTCTACACATGGCAGTGTAGATATTTCCATGTTTATACATCTGGCTGTGTAGATATTTCCATATTTATACAGATGTCTGTGTAGATATTTCCATGTGTATACAGATGGAATTGTAGCTATTTCCATGTTTATACATATGGTGGTGTAGATATTTCCATGTTTATTCAGATGACTGTGTAGATATTTCCATGTTTTTACAGATGGCAGTGTAGATATTTCAATGTTTACAGAGATGGTGCTGTAGATATTTCCATGTTTATACAGATAACAGTGGAGATATTTCCATGTTTATACAGACAGCAGTGGTGATATTTCCATGTTTATACACATAGCGGTGTACATATTTCCATGTTTATAGAGACAGCGGTGTAGGTATTTCCATGTTTATACAGATAGCGGTGCAGATATTTCCATGTTTATACAGATGCCTATGCAGATATTTCCATATTTATACAGAGGGCTGTGTAGATATTTCTAAGTTTATACAGACGGCAGTGTAGATATTTCCATGTTCCTACACATGACTGTGTAGGTATTTCCATGTTTATACAGATGGCTTTGTAGATATTTCCATGTTTATAAAGATAGCAGTGCAGATATTTCCATGTTTATACAGATAGCGGTGTATATATTTCCATGTTTATACAGATAGTGGTGTAGATATTTCCATGTTTATACAGATACCGGTGTAGATATTTCCATGTTTATACAGACCGCAGTGTAGATATTTCCATGTTTATAGAGATAGCTGTGTGGATATTTCCATGTTTATACAGTTAGGGGTGTAGATATATCCATGTTTATAGAGATGGCGGTGAAGATATTTCCATGTTTATACAGATCACAGTGTAGATATTTCCTTGTTTATACAAATAGCGGTGTAGTTATTTCCATGTTTATACAGATAGCAGTGTAGATATTTCCATGTATATACAGATGGCTGTGTAGATATTTCCATGTTTATACAGATGGCTTTGTAGATATTTCCATGTTTATACAGATGACTTCGTAGGTATCTCCATGTTTATACAGATGGCGGTGTAGATATTTCCATGTTTATAGAGATAGCTGTGTAGATATTTCCATGTTTATACAGATAGCGGTGTAGATATTTCCATGTTTATACAGATCGCGGTGTAGATATTTCCATGTTTATACAGATAGCGGTGTAGATATTTCCATGTTTATACAGATAGCGGTGTAGATATTTCCATATTTTTACAGATATTGGTGTAGATATTTCCAAGTTTACACAGATTGCGGTGTAGTTATTTCCATCTTTCTACAGATGGCATTGTAGATATTTCCATGTTTATACAGATGGCGGTGTAGATATTTCCATGTTTATATAGATGGTGGTGTAGATATTACCATGTTTATACAGATAGCGGTGTAGATATTACCATGTTTATACAGATAGCGGTGTAGATATTTCCATGTTTATACAGATCGTATTGAAGATATTTCCATGTTTATACAGATCGCGGTGTAGATATTTCCATGTTTATACAGATCACGGTGTAGATATTTCCATGTTTATACAGAGAGAATTGTAGATATTTCCATGATTATACAGATAGCGGTGTAGATATCTCCATGTTTATACAGATAGCGGTGTAGATATATCCATGTTTATAGAGATAGCGGTGTAGGTATTTCCATGTTTATAGACATAGCGGTGCAGATATTTCCATGTTTATATAGATGGCGTTGTAGATATTTCCATGTTTAGACCGATAGCGGTGTTGGTGTTTCCATGTTTATACAGATAGCGATGTAGATATTTCCATGTTTATACAGCTCGCGGTGCAGATATTTATATCTTTATACAGATGGCATTGTAGTTATTTCCTTATTCACACAGATGGCGGTGCAGATGTTTGCATGGTTATACAGATCGTGGAGTAGTTAGTTCCATGTTCATGGAGATGGCAGTGTAGATATTTTCATGTTTATAGAGATGGCGGTGTAGATATTTCCATGTTTATAGAGATAGCAGTGTAGATATTTACATGTTTATACAGATGGCTGTGTAGATATTTCCATGTGTATACAGACGGCATTGTAGATATTTCCATGTTTATACAGATGACTGTATAGGTATTTCCATGTTTTTACAGATGGCAGTGCAGATATTTCCATGTTTATAGAGATAGCAGTGTAGATATTTCCATGTTTGTACAGATGGCGATGTTGATATTTCCATCTATACACAGATGGCCGTGTAGATATTTCCATGTTTATACAGATCGCGGTGTAGATATTTCCATGTTTATACAGATCACGGTGTAGATATTTCCATGTTTATACAGAGAGAAGTGTAGATATTTCCATGTTTATACAGATAGCGGTGTAGATATTTCCCTGTTTATACAGATAGCGGTGTAGATATTTCCATGTTTATTGAGATAGCGGTGTAGGTATTTCCATGTTTATACACATAGCGGTGTAGATATTTCCATGTTTATATAGATGGCGTTGTAGATATTTCCATGTTTATACCGATAGCGGTGTTGGTGTTTCCATGTTTATACAGATAGCGATGTAGATATTTCCATGTTTATACAGCTCGCGGTGCAGATATTTCTATCTTTATACAGATGGCATTGTAGTTATTTCCTTATTCACACAGATGGCGGTGTAGATGTTTCCATGTTTATACAGATGGTGGAGTAGTTAGTTCCATGTTCATGGAGATGGCAGTGTAGATATTTTCATGTTTATACAGATGGCGGTGTAGATATTTCCATGTTTATAGAGATAGCAGTGTAGATATTTACATGTTTATACAGATGGCTGTGTAGATATTTCCATGTGTATACAGATGGCATTGTAGATATTTCCATGTTTATACAGATGACTGTATAGGTATTTCCATGTTTTTACAGATGGCAGTGCAGATATTTCCATGTTTATAGAGATAGCAGTGTAGATATTTCCATGTTTGTACAGATGGCGATGTTGATATTTCCATCTATACACAGATGGCGGTGTAGATATTTCCATGTTTATACAGATGGCGGCGTAGATATTTCCATGGACGTGCGGATGGCGGTGTAGATATTTCCATGTTTATACAGATAGCGGTGTAGATATTTCCATGTTTACACAGATGGTGGTGTAGATATTTCCGTGTTTATACACATGGCGGAGTAGATACTTCCATCTTTATGGAGATGGCAGTGTAGATATTTTCATGTTTATAGAGATGGCGGTGTACATATTTCCATATTTATAGAGAGAGTGGTGTAGATATATTCATCTTTCTACAGATGGCAGTGTAGATATTTCCATGTTTATACATCTGTCTGTGTAGATATTTCCATATTTATACAGATGTCTGTGTAGATATTTCCATGTGTATACAGATGGTATTGTAGCTATTTCCATGTTAATACATATGGTGGTGTAGATATTTCCATGTTTATTCAGATGACTGTGTAGATATTTCCATGTTTTTACAGATGGCAGTGTAGATATTTCAATGTTTATAGAGATGGTGCTGTAGATATTTCCATGTTTATACAGATAACAGTGGAGATATTTCCATGTTTATACAGACAGCAGTGGTGATATTTCCATGTTTATACACATAGCGGTGTACATATTTCCATGTTTATAGAGACAGCGGTGTAGGTATTTCCATGTTTATACAGATAGCGGTGCAGATATTTCCATGTTTATACAGATGCCTATGCAGATATTTCCATATTTATACAGAGGGCTGTGTAGATATTTCTAAGTTTATACAGACGGCAGTGTAGATATTTCCATGTTCCTACACATGACTGTGTAGGTATTTCCATGTTTATACAGATGGCTTTGTAGATATTTCCATGTTTATAGAGATAGCAGTGCAGATACTTCCATGTTTATACAGATAGCGGTGTATATATTTCCATGTTTATACAGATCGTGGTGTAGATATTTCCATGTTTATACAGATACCGGTGTAGATATTTCCATGTTCATACAGACCGCAGTGTAGATATTTCCATGTTTATAGAGATAGCTGTGTGGATATTTCCATGTTTATACAGTTAGGGGTGTAGATATATCCATGTTTATAGAGATGGCGGTGAAGATATTTCCATGTTTATACAGATCACAGTGTAGATATTTCCTTGTTTATACAAATAGCGGTGTAGTTATTTCCATGTTTATACAGATAGCGGTGTAGATATTTCCATGTATATACAGATGGCTGTGTAGATATTTCCATGTTTATACAGATGGCTTTGTAGATATCTCCATGTTTATACAGATGACTTCGTAGGTATCTCCATGTTTATACAGATGGCAGTGTAGATATTTCCATGTTTATAGAGACAGCTGTGTAGATATTTCCATGTTTATACAGATAGCGGTGTAGATATTTCCATGTTTATACAGATCGCGGTGTAGATATTTCCATGTTTATACAGATAGCGGTGTAGATATTTCCATGTTTATACAGATAGCGGTGTAGATATTTCCATATTTTTACAGATATTGGTGTAGATATTTCCAAGTTTACACAGATTGCGGTGTAGTTATTTCCATCTTTCTACAGATGGCATTGTAGATATTTCCATGTTTATACAGATGGCGGTGTAGATATTTCCATGTTTATATAGATGGTGGTGTAGATATTACCATGTTTATACAGATAGCGGTGTAGATATTACCATGTTTATACAGATAGCGGTGTAGATATTTCCATGTTTATACAGATCGTATTGAAGATATTTCCATGTTTATACAGATCGCGGTGTAGATATTTCCATGTTTATGCAGATCACGGTGTAGATATTTCCATGTTTATACAGAGAGAATTGTAGATATTTCCATGTTTATACAGATAGCGGTGTAGATATCTCCATGTTTATACAGATAGCGGTGTAGATATTTCCATGTTTATAGAGATAGCGGTGTAGGTATTTCCATGTTTATAGACATAGCGGTGTAGATATTTCCATGTTTATATTGATGGCGTTGTAGATAATTCCATGTTTAGCCCGATAGCGGTGTTGGTGTTTCCATGTTTATACAGATAGCGATGTAGATATTTCCATGTTATACAGCTCGCGGTGCAGATATTTATATCTTTATACAGATGGCATTGTAGTTATTTCCTTATTCACACAGATGGCGGTGTAGATATTTCCATGTTTATACAGATGGTGGAGTAGTTAGTTCCATGTTCATGGAGATGGCAGTGTAGATATTTTCATGTTTATAGAGATGGCGGTGTAGATATTTCCATGTTTATAGAGATAGCAGTGTAGATATTTACATGTTTATACAGATGGCTGTGTAGATATTTCCATGTGTATAAAGATGGCATTGTAGATATTTCCATGTTTATACAGATGACTCTATAGGTATTTCCATGTTTTTACAGATGGCAGTGCAGATATTTCCATGTTTATAGAGATAGCAGTGTAGATATTTCCATGTTTGTACAGATGGCGATGTTGATATTTCCATCTATACACAGATGGCCGTGTAGATATTTCCATGTTTATACAGATGGCGGCGTAGATATTTCCATGGACGTGCAGATGGCGGTGTAGATATTTCCATGTTTATACAGATAGCGGTGTAGATATTTCCATGTTTACACAGATGGTGTTGAAGATATTTCCGTGTTTATACACATGGCGGAGTAGATACTTCCATCTTTATGGAGATGGCAGTGTAGATATTTTCATGTTTATAGAGATGGCGGTGTACATATTTCCATATTTATAGAGATAGTGGTGTAGATATATTCATCTTTCTACAGATGGCAGTGTAGATATTTCCATGTTTATACATCTGGCTGTGTAGATATTTCCATATTTATACAGATGTCTGTGTAGATATTTCCATGTGTATACAGATGGTATTGTAGCTATTTCCATGTTTATACATATGGTGGTGTAGATATTTCCATTTTTATTCAGATGTCTGTGTAGATATTTCCATGTTTTTACAGATGGCAGTGTAGATATTTCAATGTTTATAGAGATGGTGCTGTAGATATTTCCATGTTTATACAGATAACGGTAGAGATATTTCCATGTTTATACAGACAGCAGTTGTGATATTTCCATGTTTATACACATAGCGGTGCACATATTTCCATGTATATAGAGACAGCGGTGTAGGTATTTCCATGTTTATACAGATAGCGGTGCAGATATTTCCATGTTTATAAAGATGCCTATGCAGATATTTCCATATTTATACAGAGGGCTGTGTAGATATTTCTAAGTTTATACAGACGGCAGTGTAGATATTTCCATGTTCCTACACATGACTGTGTAGGTATTTCCATGTTTATACAGATGGCTTTGTAGATATTTCCATGTTTATAGAGATAGCAGTGCAGATATTTCCATGTTTATACAGATAGCGGTGTATATATTTCCATGTTTATACAGATAGTGGTGTAGATATTTCCATGTTTATACAGATACCGGTGTAGATATTTCCATGTTTATACAGACCGCAGTGTAGATATTTCCATGTTTATAGAGATAGCTGTGTGGATATTTCCATGTTTATACAGTTAGGGGTGTAGTTATATCCATGTTTATAGGGATGGCGGTGAAGATATTTCCATGTTTATACAGATCACAGTGTAGATATTTCCTTGTTTATACAAATAGCGGTGTAGTTATTTCCATGTTTATACAGATAGCAGTGTAGATATTTCCATGTATATACAGATGGCTGTGTAGATATTTCCATGTTTATACAGATGGCTTTGTAGATATTTCCATGTTTATGCAGATGACTTCGTAGGTATCTCCATGTTTATACAGATGGCGGTGTAGATATTTCCATGTTTATAGAGATAGCTGTGTAGATATTTCCATGTTTATACAGATAGCGGTGTAGATATTTCCATGTTTATACAGATCGCGGTGTAGATATTTCCATGTTTATACAGATAGCGGTGTAGATATTTCCATGTTTATACAGATAGCGGTGTAGATATTTCCATATTTTTACAGATATTGGTGTAGATATTTCCAAGTTTACACAGATTGCGGTGTAGTTATTTCCATCTTTCTACAGATGGCATTGTAGATATTTCCATGTTTATAGAGATGGCGGTGTAGATATTACCATGTTTATACAGATAGCGGTGTAGATATTTCCATGTTTATACAGATAGCGGTGTAGATATTTCCATGTTTATACAGATTGCGGTGTAGTTATTTCCATCTTTCTACAGATGGCATTGTAGATATTTCCATGTTTATACAGATGGCGGTGTAGATATTTCCATGTTTATATAGATGGTGGTGTAGATATTACCATGTTTATACAGATAGCGGTGTAGATATTACCATGTTTATACAGATAGCGGTGCAGATATTTCCATGTTTATACAGATCGTATTGAAGATATTTCCATGTTTATACAGATCGCGGTGTAGATATTTCCATGTTTATACAGATCACGGTGTAGATATTTCCATGTTTATACAGAGAGAATTGTAGATATTTCCATGATTATACAGATAGCGGTGTAGATATCTCCATGTTTATACAGATAGCGGTGTAGATATTTCCATGTTTATAGAGATAGCGGTGTAGGTATTTCCATGTTTATAGATATAGCGGTGTAGATATTTCCATGTTTATATAGATGGCGTTGTAGATATTTCCATGTTTAGACTGATAGCGGTGTTGGTGTTTCCATGTTTATACAGATAGCGATGTAGATATTTCCATGTTTATACAGCTCGCGGTGCAGATATTTATATCTTTATACAGATGGCATTGTAGTTATTTCCTTATTCACACAGATGGCGGTGTAGATGTTTCCATGTTTATACAGATCGTGGAGTAGTTAGTTCCATGTTCATGGAGATGGCAGTGTAGATATTTTCATGTTTATAGAGATGGCGGTGTAGATATTTCCTTGTTTATAGAGATAGCAGTGTAGATATTTACATGTTTATACAGATGGCTGTGTAGATATTTCCATGTGTATACAGATGGCATTGTAGATATTTCCATGTTTATACAGATGACTGTATAGGTATTTCCATGTTTTTACAGATGGCAGTGCAGATATTTCCATGTTTATAGAGATAGCAGTGTAGATATTTCCATGTTTGTACAGATGGCGATGTTGATATTTCCATCTATACACAGATGGCCGTGTAGATATTTCCATGTTTATACAGATCGCGGTGTAGATATTTCCATGTTTATACAGATCACGGTGTAGATATTTCCATGTTTATACAGAGAGAAGTGTAGATATTTCCATGTTTATACAGATAGCGGTGTAGATATTTCCATGTTTATACAGATAGCGGTGTAGATATTTCCATGTTTATTGAGATAGCGGTGTAGGTATTTCCGTGTTTATAGACATAGCGGTGTAGATATTTCCATGTTTATATAGATGGCGTTGTAGATATTTCCATGTTTATACCGATAGCGGTGTTGGTGTTTCCATGTTTATACAGATAGCGATGTAGATATTTCCATGTTTATACAGCTCGCGGTGCAGATATTTCTATCTTTATACAGATGGCATTGTAGTTATTTCCTTATTCACACAGATGGCGGTGTAGATGTTTCCATGTTTATACAGATGGTGGAGTAGTTAGTTCCATGTTCATGGAGATGGCAGTGTAGATATTTTCATGTTTATACAGATGGCGGTGTAGATATTTCCATGTTTATAGAGATAGCAGTGTAGATATTTACATGTTTATACAGATGTCTGTGTAGATATTTCCATGTGTATACAGATGGCATTGTAGATATTTCCATGTTTATACAGATGACTGTATAGGTATTTCCATGTTTTTACAGATGGCAGTGCAGATATTTCCATGTTTATAGAGATAGCAGTGTAGATATTTCCATGTTTGTACAGATGGCGATGTTGATATTTCCATCTATACACAGATGGCCGTGTAGATATTTCCATGTTTATAGAGATGGCGGCGTAGATATTTCCATGGACGTGCAGATGGCGGTGTAGATATTTCCATGTTTATACAGATAGCGGTGTAGATATTTCCATGTTTACACAAATGGTGTTGTAGATATTTCCGTGTTTATACACATGGCGGAGTAGATACTTCCATCTTTATGGAGATGGCAGTGTAGATATTTTCATGTTTATAGACATGGCGGTGTACATATTTCCATATTTATAGAGAGAGTGGTGTAGATATATTCATCTTTCTACAGATGGCACTGTAGATATTTCCATGTTTATACATCTGGCTGTGTAGATATTTCCATATTTATACAGATGTCTGTGTAGATATTTCCATGTGTATACAGATGGTATTGTAGCTATTTCCATGTTTATACATATGGTGGTGTAGATATTTCCATGTTTATTCAGATGACTGTGTAGATATTTCCATGTTTTTACAGATGGCAGTGTAGATATTTCAATGTTTATAGAGATGGTGCTGTAGATATTTCCATGTTTATACAGATAACAGTGGAGATATTTCCATGTTTATACAGACAGCAGTGGTGATATTTCCATGTTTATACACATAGCGGTGTACATATTTCCATGTTTATAGAGACAGCGGTGTAGGTATTTCCATGTTTATACAGATAGCGGTGCAGATATTTCCATGTTTATACAGATGCCTATGCAGATATTTCCATATTTATACAGAGGGCTGTGTAGATATTTCTAAGTTTATACAGACGGCAGTGTAGATATTTCCATGTTCCTACACATGACTGTGTAGGTATTTCCATGTTTATACAGATGGCTTTGTAGATATTTCCATGTTTATAGAGATAGCAGTGCAGATATTTCCGTGTTTATACAGATAGCGGTGTATATATTTCCATGTTTATACAGTTCGTGGTGTAGATATTTCCATGTTTATACAGATACCGGTGTAGATATTTCCATGTTTATACAGACCGCAGTGTAGATATTTCCATGTTTATAGAGATAGCTGTGTGGATATTTCCATGTTTATACAGTTAGGGGTGTAGATATATCCATGTTTATAGAGATGGCGGTGAGGATATTTCCATGTTTATACAGATCACAGTGTAGATATTTCCTTGTTTATACAAATAGCGGTGTAGTTATTTCCATGTTTATACAGATAGCGGTGTAGATATTTCCATGTATATACAGATGGCTGTGTAGATATTTCCATGTTTATACAGATGGCTTTGTAGATATCTCCATGTTTATACAGATGACTTCGTAGGTATCTCCATGTTTATACAGATGGCAGTGTAGATATTTCCATGTTTATAGAGATAGCTGTGTAGATATTTCCATGTTTATACAGATAGCGGTGTAGATATTTCCATGTTTATACAGATCGCGGTGTAGATATTTCCATGTTTATACAGATAGCGGTGTAGATATTTCCATGTTTATACAGATAGCGGTGTAGATATTTCCATATTTTTACAGATATTGGTGTAGATATTTCCAAGTTTACACAGATTGCGGTGTAGTTATTTCCATCTTTCTACAGATGGCATTGTAGATATTTCCATGTTTATACAGATGGCGGTGTAGATATTTCCATGTTTATATAGATGGTGGTGGAGATATTACCATGTTTATACAGATAGCGGTGTAGATATTACCATGTTTATACAGATAGCGGTGTCGATATTTCCATGTTTATAAAGATCGTATTGAAGATATTTCCATGTTTATACAGATCGCGGTGTAGATATTTCCATGTTTATGCAGATCACGGTGTAGATATTTCCATGTTTATACAGAGAGAATTGTAGATATTTCCATGTTTATACAGATAGCGGTGTAGATATCTCCATGTTTATACAGATAGCGGTGTAGATATTTCCATGTTTATAGAGATAGCGGTGTAGGTATTTCCATGTTTATAGACATAGCGGTGTAGATATTTCCATGATTATACAGATGGCGTTGTAGATAATTCCATGTTTAGCCCGATAGCGGTGTTGGTGTTTCCATGTTTATACAGATAGCGATGTAGATATTTCCATGTTATACAGCTCGCGGTGCAGATATTTATATCTTTATACAGATGGCATTGTAGTTATTTCCTTATTCACACAGATGGCGGTGTAGATATTTCCATGTTTATACAGATGGTGGTGTAGTTAGTTCCATGTTCATGGAGATGGCAGTGTAGATATTTTCATGTTTATAGAGATGGCGGTGTAGATATTTCCATGTTTATAGAGATAGCAGTGTAGATATTTACATGTTTATACAGATGGCTGTGTAGATATTTCCATGTGTATACAGATGGCATTGTAGATATCTCCATGTTTATACAGATGACTCTATAGGAATTTCCATGTTTTTACAGATGGCAGTGCAGATATTTCCATGTTTATAGAGATAGCAGTGTAGATATTTCCATGTTTGTACAGATGGCGATGTTGATATTTCCATCTATACACAGATGGCCGTGTAGATATTTCCATGTTTATACAGATGGCGGCGTAGATATTTCCATGGACGTGCAGATGGCGGTGTAGATATTTCCATGTTTATACAGATAGCGGTGTAGATATTTCCATGTTTACACAGATGGTGTTGTAGATATTTCCGTGTTTATACACATGGCGGAGTAGATACTTCCATCTTTATGGAGATGGCAGTGTAGATATTTTCATGTTTATAGAGATGGCGGTGTACATATTTCCATATTTATAGAGATAGTGGTGCAGATATATTCATCTTTCTACAGATGGCAGTGTAGATATTTCCATGTTTATACATCTGGCTGTGTAGATATTTCCATATTTATACAGATGTCTGTGTAGATATTTCCATGTGTATACAGATGGTATTGTAGCTATTTCCATGTTTATACATATGGTGGTGTAGATATTTCCATGTTTATTCAGATGACTGTGTAGATGTTTCCATGTTTTTACAGATGGCAGTGTCGATATTTCAATGTTTATAGAGATGGTGCTGTAGATACTTCCATGTTTATACAGATAACGGTAGAGATATTTCCATGTTTATACAGACAGCAGTTGTGATATTTCCATGTTTATACACATAGCGGTGTACATATTTCCATGTATATAGAGACAGCGGTGTAGGTATTTCCATGTTTATACAGATAGCGGTGCAGATATTTCCATGTTTATAAAGATGCCTATGCAGATATTTCCATATTTATACAGAGGGCTGTGTAGACATTTCTAAGTTTATACAGACGGCAGTGTACATATTTCCATGTTCCTACACATGACTGTGTAGGTATTTCCATGTTTATACAGATGGCTTTGTAGATATATCCATGTGTATAGAGATAGCAGTGCAGATATTTCCATGTTTATACAGATAGCGGTGTATATATTTCCATGTTTATACAGATCGTGGTGTAGATATTTCCATGTTTATACAGATACCGGTGTAGATATTTCCATGTTTATACAGACCGCAGTGTAGATATTTCCATGTTTATAGAGATAGCGGTGTGGATATTTCCATGTTTATACAGTTAAGGGTGTAGATATTTCCATGTTTGTAGAGATGGCAGTGAAGATATTTCCATGTTTATAGAGATCACAGTGTAGATATTTCCTTGTTTATACAAATAGCGGTGTAGTTATTTCCATATTTATACAGATAGCGGTGTAGATATTTCCATGTATATACAGATGGCTGTGTAGATATTTCCATGTTTATACAGATGGCATTGTAGATATTTCCATGTTTATACAGATGGCTTTGTAGATATTTCCATGTTTATACAGATGACTCTATAGGTATTTCCATGTTTTTACAGATGGCAGTGCAGATATTTCCATGTTTATAGAGATAGCAGTGTAGATATTTCCATGTTTGTACAGATGGCGATGTTGATATTTCCATCTATACACAGATGGCCGTGTAGATATTTCCATGTTTATACAGATGGCGGCGTAGTTATTTCCATGGACGTGCAGATGGCGGTGTAGATATTTCCATGTTTATACAGATAGCGGTGTAGATATTTCCATGTTTACACAGATGGTGTTGTAGATATTTCCGTGTTTATACACATGGCGGAGTAGATACTTCCATCTTTATGGAGATGGCAGTGTAGATATTTTCATGTTTATAGAGATGGCGGTGTACATATTTCCATATTTATAGAGATAGTGGTGTAGATATATTCATCTTTCTACAGATGGCAGTGTAGATATTTCCATGTTTATACATCTGGCTGTGTAGATATTTCCATATTTATACAGATGTCTGTGTAGATATTTCCATGTGTATACAGATGGCATTGTAGCTATTTCCATGTTTATACATATGGTGGTGTAGATATTTCCATGTTTATTCAGATGACTGTGTAGATATTTCCATGTTTTTACAGATGGCAGTGTAGATATTTCAATGTTTATAGAGATGGTTCTGTAGATATTTCCATGTTTATACAGATAACGGTGGAGATATTTCCATGTTTATACAGACAGCAGTTGTGATATTTCCATGTTTATACACATAGCGGTGTACATATTTCCATGTATATAGAGACAGCGGTGTAGGTATTTCCATGTTTATACAGATAGCGATGCAGATATTTCCATGTTTATAAAGATGCCTATGCAGATATTTCCATATTTATACAGAGGGCTGTGTAGATATTTCTAAGTTTATACAGACGGCAGTGTAGATATTTCCATGTTCCTACACATGACTGTGTAGGTATTTCCATGTTTATACAGATGGCTTTGTAGATATTTCCATGTGTATAGAGATAGCAGTGCAGATATTTCCATGTTTATACAGATAGCGGTGTATATATTTCCATGTTTATACAGATCGTGGTGTAGATATTTCCATGTTTATACAGATACCGATGTAGATATTTCCATGTTTATACAGACCGCAGTGTAGATATTTCCATGTTTATAGAGATAGCGGTGTGGATATTTCCATGTTTATACAGTTAGGGGTGTAGATATTTCCATGTTTGTAGAGATGGCAGTGAAGATATTTCCATGTTTATAGAGATCACAGTGTAGATATTTCCTTGTTTATACAAATAGCGGTGTAGTTATTTCCATATTTATACAGATAGCGGTGTAGATATTTCCATGTATATACAGATGGCTGTGTAGATATTTCCATGTTTATACAGATGGATTTGTAGATATTTCCATGTTTATACAGATGACTTTGTAGGTATCTCCATGTTTATACAGATGGCGCTGTAGATATTTCCATGTTTATAGAGATAGCTGTGTAGATATTTCCATGTTTATACAGATAGCGGTGTAGATATTTCCATGTTTATACAGATCGTGGTGTAGTTATTTCCGTGTTTATACAGATAGCGGTGTAGATATTTCCATATTTTTACAGATATTGGTGTAGATATTTCCATGTTTACTCAGATTGCGGTGTAGTTATTTCCATCTTTCTACAGATGGCATTGTAGATATTTCCATGTTTATACAGATGGCGGTGTAGATATTTCCATGTTTATATAGATGGTGGTGTAGATATTACCATGTTTATACAGATAGCGGTGTAGATATTACCATGTTTATACAGATAGCGGTGTAGATATTTCCATGTTTATACAGATCGTATTGAAGATATTTCCATGTTTATACAGATCGTGGTGTAGATATTTCCATGTTTATACAGATCACGGTGTAGATATTTCCATGTTTATACAGAGAGAAGTGTAGATATTTCCATGTTTATACAGATAGCGGTGTAGATATTTCCAAGTTTATACAGATAGCGGTGTAGATATTTCCATGTTTATAGAGATAGCGGTGTAGGTATTTCCATGTTTATAGACATAGCGGTGTAGATATTTCCATGTTTATATAGATGGCGTTGTAGATATTTCCATGTTTATACCGATAGCGGTGTTGGTGTTTCCATGTTTATTCAGATAGCGATGTAGATATTTCCATGTTTATACAGCTCGCGGTGCAGATATTTATATCTTTATACAGATGGCATTGTAGTTATTTCCTTATTCACACAGATGGCGGTGTAGATGTTTCCATGTTTATACAGATGGTGGAGTAGTTAGTTCCATGTTCATGGAGATGGCAGTGTAGATATTTTCATGTTTATACAGATGGCGGTGTAGATATTTCCATGTTTATGGAGATAGCAGTGTAGATATTTACATGTTTATACAGATGGCTGTGTAGATATTTCCATGTGTATACAGATGGCATTGTAGATATTTCCATGTTTATACAGATGACTGTATAGGTATTGCCATGTTTTTACAGATGGCAGTGCAGATATTTCCATGTTTATAGAGATAGCAGTGTAGATATTTCCATGTTTGTACAGATGGTGATGTTGATATTTCCATCTATACACAGATGGCCGTGTAGATATTTCCATGTTTATACAGATGGCGGCATAGATATTTCCATGGACGTGCAGATGGCGGTGTAGATATTTCCATGTTTATACAGATGGCGGCGTAGATATTTCCATGGACGTGCAGATGGCGGTGTAGATATTTCCATGTTTATACAGATAGCGGTGTAGATATTTCCATGTTTACACAGATGGTGTTGTAGATATTTCCGTGTTTATACACATGGCGGAGTAGATACTTCCATCTTTATGGAGATGGCAGTGTAGATATTTTCATGTTTATAGAGATGGCGGTGTACATATTTCCATATTTATAGAGATAGTGGTGTAGATATATTCATCTTTCTACAGATGGCAGTGTAGATATTTCCATGTTTATACATCTGGCTGTGTAGATATTTCCATATTTATACAGATGTCTGTGTAGATATTTCCATGTGTATACAGATGGTATTGTAGCTATTTCCATGTTTATACATATGTTGGTGTAGATATTTCCATGTTTATTCAGATGACTGTGCAGATATTTCCATCTTTTTACAGATGGCAGTTTAGATATTTCAATGTTTATAGAGATGGTGCTGTTGATATTTCCATGTTTATACAGATAACGGTGGAGATATTTACATGTTTATACAGACTGCAGTGGAGATATTTCCATGTTTATACAAATAGCGGTGTGCATATTTCCATGTTTATAGAGACAGCGGTGTAGGTATTTCCATGTTTATACAGATAGCGGTGCAGATATTTCCATGTTTATACAGATGCCTATGCAGATATTTCCATATTTATACAGAGGGCTGTGTAGATATTTCTAAGTTTATACAGACGGCAGTGTAGATATTTCCATGTTCCTACACATGACTGTGTAGGTATTTCCATGTTTATACAGATGGCTTTGTAGATATTTCCATGTTTATAGAGATAGCAGTGCAGATATTTCCATGTTTATACAGATAGCGGTGTATATATTTCCATGTTTATACAGATCGTGGTGTAGATATTTCCATGTTTATACAGATACCGGTGAAGATATTTCCATGTTTATACAGATCACAGTGTAGATATTTCCTTGTTTATACAAATAGCGGTGTAGATGTTTCCATGTTTATACAGATAGCGGTGTAGATATTTCCATGTATATACAGATGGCTGTGTAGATATTTCCATGTTTATACAGATGGCTTTGTAGATATTTCCATATTTATACAGATGACTTCGTAGGTATCTCCATGTTTATACAGATGGCGGTGTAGATATTTCCATGTTTATAGAGATAGCTCTGTAGATATTTCCATGTTTATACAGATAGCGGTGTAGATATTAACATGTTTATACAGATCGCGGTGTAGATATTTCCATGTTTATACAGATAGCGGTGTAGATATTTCCATGTTTATACAATTAGCGGTGAAGATATTTCCATATTTTTACAGATATCGGTGCAGATATTTCCATGTTTACACAGATTGCGGAGTAGATATTTCCATCTTTCTACAGATGGCATTGTAGATATTTCCATGTTTATACAGATGGCGGTGTAGATATTTCCATGTTTATATAGACGGTGGTGTAGATATTACCATGTTTATACAGAGAGCGGTGTAGATATTACCATGTTTATACAGATAGCGGTGTAGATATTTCCATGTTTATACAGATCGTATTGGAGATATTTCCATGTTTATACAGATCGCGGTGTATATATTTCCATGTTTATACAGATCACGGTGTAGATATTTCCATGTTGATACAGAGAGAAGTGTAGATATTTCCATGTTTATACAGATAGCGGTGTAGATATTTCCATGTTTATTCAGATAGCGGTGTAGATATTTCCATGTTTATAGAGATAGCGGTGTAGGTATTTCCATGTTTATAGAAATAGCGGTGTAGATATTTCCATGTTTATATAGATGGCGTTGTAGATATTTCCATGTATATACCGATAGCGGTGTTGGTGTTTCCACATTTACACAGATAGCCATGTAGATATTTTCATGTTTATACAGCTCACGGTGCAGATATTTATATCTTTATACAGATGGCATTGCAGATATTTCCTTATTCACACAGATGGCGGTGTAGATGTTTCCATGTTTACGCAGATGGTGGAGTAGTTAGTTCCATGTTTATGGAGATGGCAGTGTAGATATTCTCATGTTTATACAGATGGCGGTGTAGATATTTCCATGTTTATAGAGATAGCAGTGTAGATATTTACATGTTTCTACAGATGGCTGTGTAGTTATTTCCATGTGTATACAGATGGCATTGTAGATATTTCCATGTTTATACAGATGACTGTATAGGTATTTCCATGTCTTTACAGATGGCAGTGCAGATATTTCCATGTATATAGAGAGAGCGGTGTAGATATTTCCATGTTTATACAGATAAGGTTGTTGATGTTTCCATCTATACACAGATTGCCTTGTAGTTATTTCCATGTGTATACAGATGGCATTGTAGATATTTCCATGTTTATACAGATGGTGGTGTAGATATTTCCATGTTTACACAGATGACTGTATAGGTATTTCCATGTTTATACAGATGGCGGTGTAGATATTTCCATTTATATAGAGATAGCGGTGTAGATAATTCCATATTTATACAGATAACGGTGTAGAAATTTCCATGTTTAAACAGATAGCGGTGCAAATATTTCCATGTTTATACAGATCACGGTGTAGAGATTTCCATGTTTATAGTGATAGCGGTGTAGATATTTCCATGTTTATACAGATAGCGGTGTAGATATTTCCATGTTTATACAGACCGCGGTGTAGATATTTCCATGTTTATACAGATAGCGGTGTAGATATTAACATGTTTATACAGATCGCGGTGTAGATATTTCCATGTTTATACAGATAGCGGTGTAGATATTTCCATGTTTATACAGATAGCGGTGTAGATATTTCCATGTTTATACAGACCGCGGTGTAGATATTTCCATGTTTATACAGATAGCGGTGTAGATATTAACATGTTTATACAGATCGCGGTGTAGATATTTCCATGTTTATACAGATAGCGGTGTAGATATTTCCATGTTTATACAGATAGCGGTGTAGATATTTCCATGTTTACACAGATTGCGGTGTAGATATTTCCATCTTTCTACAGATGGCATTGTAGATATTTCCATATTTATACAGATGGCGGTGTAGATATTTCCATGTTTATATAGACGGTGGTGTAGGTATTACCATGTTTATACAGATAGCGGTGTAGATACTACCATGTTTATACAGATAGCGGTGTAGATATTTCCATGTTTATACAGATCGTATTGAATATATTTCCATGTTTATACAGATCGCGGTGTAGATATTTCCATGTTTATGCAGATCACGGTGTAGATATTTCCATGTTTACACAGATTGCGGTGTAGGTATTTCCATCTTTCTACAAATGGCGTTGTAGATATTTCCATGTTTATACAGATGGCGGTGTAGATATTTCCATGTTTATATAGATGGTGTTGTACATATTACCATGTTTATACAGAGAGCGGTGTAGATATTTCCATGTTTATACTGATAGCGGTGTAGATATTTCCATGTTTATATTGTTAGCGGTGTAGGTATTTCCATGTTTATAGACATAGCGGTGTAGATATTTCCATGTTTATATAGATGCCGTTGTATATATTTTTCTTTTTTATACCGATAGCGGTGTTGGTAATTCCACGTTTATACAGATAGCGATGTAGATATTTCCATGTTTATACAGCTCGCGGTGCAGATATTTATATCATTATACAGATGGAATTGTAGATATTTCCTTATTCGCACTGATGGCGGTGAAGATGTTTCCATGTTTATACAGATGGCGGAGTAGTTACTTCCATTTTTATGGAAATGGCATTGTAGATATTTTCATGTTTATAGAGATGGCGGTGTAGATATTTCCATGTTTATAGAGATTGCAGTGTAGATATTTACATGTTTCTACAGATGGCTGTGTAGATATTTCCATGTGTATAAAGATGGCATTGTAGATATTTCCATGTTTATACAGATGACTGTATAGGTATTTCCATGTTTTTACAGATGGCAGTGCAGATATTTCCATGTTTATAGAGATAGCGATGTAGATATTTCCATGTTTGTACAGATGGCGGTGTTGATATTTCCATCTATACACAGATGGTGGTGTAGATATTTCCATGTTTATACAGATGGCAGCGTAGGTATTTCCATGGACATGCAGATGGCGGTGTAGTTATTTCCTTGTTTATACAGATAGCGGTGTAGATATTTCCTTGTTTTCACATATGGTGGTGTAGATATTTCCGTGTTTATAAACATGGCGGAGTAGATACTTCCATCCTTATGGAGATGGCAGTGTAGATATTTTCATGTTTATAGAGATGGCGGTGTAGATATTTCCATATTTATAGAGATTGCGGTGTAGATATTTCCATCTTTCTACAGATGGCAGTGTAGATATTTCCATGTTTATACAGATGGCGGTGTAGATATTTCCATATTTATACAGATGTCTGTGTAGATATTTCCATGTGTATACAGATGGTATTGTAGTTATTACCATGTTTTTACAGATGGTGGTGTAGATATTTCCATGTTTATTCAGATGACTGTGTAGATATTTCCATGTTTATACAGATGGCAGTGTAGATATTTCCATGTTCCTACACATGACTGTGTATTTCCATGTTTATACAGATGGCTTTGTAGCTATTTCCATGTCTATAGAGATAGCGGTGCAGATATTTCCATGATTATACAGAGAGCGGTGTATATATTTCCATGTTTATTCAGATCGTGGTGTAGATATTTCCATGTTTATACAGATACCGGTGTAGATATTTCCATGTTCATACAGACAACAGTGTAGATATTTCCATGTTTATAGAGATAGCAGTGTAGATATTTCCAAGTTTGTGCAGATGGCGGTGTTGATGTTTCCATCTATACACAGATTGCCGTGTAGGTATTTCCATGTGTATACAGATGGCATTGTAGATATTTCCATGTTTATACAGATGGTGGTGTAGATATTTCCATGTTTACACAGAAGACTGTATAGGTATTTCCATGTTTATACAGATGGCGGTGTAGCTATTTCCACGTTTATAGAGATAGCGGTGTAGATATTTCCATATTTATACAGATAACGGTGTAGAAATTTCCATGTTTATACAGATAGCGGTGTAGATATTTCCATGTATATACAGATGGCTGTGTAGATATTTCCATGTTTATACAGATGGCTTTGTTGATATTTCCATGTTTATACAGATGACTTTGTAGGTATTTCCATGTTTATACAGATGGCGGTGTAGATATTTCCATGTTTATAGAGATAGCTGTGTAGATATTTCCTTGTTTATACAGATAGCGTTGTAGATATTTCCATGTTTATACAGATCGCGGTGTAGTTACTTCCATGTTTATACAGATAGCGGTGTTGATATTTCCATGTTTTTACAGATATCGTTGTAGATGTTTCCATGTTTACACAGATTTCGGTGTAGATATTTCCATCTTTCTAGAGATGGCAGTGTAGATATTTCCATGTTTATACACATGGCGGTGTAGGTACTTCCATATTTATCCAGATGTCTGTGTAGATATTTCCATGTGTATACAGATGGCAGTGTAGATATTTCCATGTTTATACAGATGGCGGTGTAGATATTTCCATGTTTATATAGATGGTGGTGTAGATATTACCATGTTTATACAGATCGCGGTGTAGGTATTTCCATGTTTATACAGATCGTGGTGAAGATATTTCCATGTTTATACAGATCTCGATGAAGATATTTCCATGTTTATACAGATCGCGGTGTAGATATTTCCATGTTTTCACATATGGTGTTGTAGATATTTCCGTGTTTATACACATGGTGGAGTAGATACTTCCATCTTTATGGAGATGGCAGTGTAGATATTTTCATGTTTATAGAGATGGCGGTGTAGATATTTCCATATTGATAGAGATAGCGGTGTAGATACTTCCATCTTTCTACACATGGCAGTGTAGATATTTCCATGTTTATACAAATGGCCGTGTAGATATTTCCATATTTATACAGATGTCTGTGTAGATATTTCCATGTGAATACAGATGGTATTGTAGTTATTTCCATGTTTATACAGATGGTGGTGTAGATATTTCCATGTTTATTCAGATGACTGTGTAGATATTTCCATGTTTATACAGATGGCAGTGTAGATATTTCCATGTTCCTACACATGACTGTGTAGGTATTTCCATGTTTATGCTGATGGCTTTGTATCTATTTCCATGTCTATAGAGATAGCGGTGCAGATATTTCCATGATTATACAGATAGCGGTGTATATATTTCCATGTTTATACAGATCGTGGTGTAGATATTTCCATGTTTATACATATACCGGTGTAGATATTTCCATGTTTATACTGAACGCAGTGTAGATATTTCCATGTTTATAGAGATAGCAGTGTAGATATTTCCAAGTTTGTGCAGATGGCGGTGTTGATGTTTCCATCTATACACAGATTGCCGTGTAGGTATTTCCATTTGTATACAGATGACATTGTAGATATTTCCATGTTTATACAGATAGCGGTGTAGATATTTCCATGTTTATAGAGATAGCGGTGTAGATATTTCCATATTTATACAGATAACGGTGTAGAAATTTCCATGTTTCTACAGATAGCGGAGTAAATATTTCCATGTTGATACAGATCATGGTGTAGATATTTCCTTGTTTATACAAATAGCGGTGTAGTTATTTCCAAGTTTATACAGATAGCGGTGTAGATATTTCCATGTTTATGGAGATAGCGGTGTAGGTATTTCCATGTTTATAGACATAGCGGTGTAGATATTTCCGTGTTTATACAGATCACGGTGTAGATATTTCCATGTTTATACAGAGAGAAGTGTAGATATTTCCATGTTTATACAGATAGCGGTGTAGATATTTCCAAGTTTATACAGATAGCGGTGTAGATATTTCCATGTTTATAGAGATAGCGGTGTAGGTATTTCCATGTTTATAGACATAGCGGTGTAGATATTTCCATGTTTATATAGATGGCGTTGTAGATATTTCCATGTTTATACCGATAGCGGTGTTGGTGTTTCCATGTTTATACAGATAGCGATGTAGATATTTCCATGTTTATACAGCTCGCGGTGCAGATATTTATATCTTTATACAGATGGCATTGTAGTTATTTCCTTATTCACACAGATGGCGGTGTAGATGTTTCCATGTTTATACAGATGGTGGAGTAGTTAGTTCCATGTTCATGGAGATGGCAGTGTAGATATTTTCATGTTTATACAGATGGCAGTGTAGATATTTCCATGTTTATAGAAATAGCAGTGTAGATATTTACATGTTTATACAGATGGCTGTGAAGATATTTCCATGTGTATACAGATGGCATTGTAGATATTTCCATGTTTATTCAGATGACTGTATAGGTATTGCCATGTTTTTACAGATGGCAGTGCAGATATTTCCATGTTTATAGAGATAGCAGTGTAGATATTTCCATGTTTGTACAGATGGTGATGTTGATATTTCCATCTATACACAGATGGCCGTGTAGATATTTCCATGTTTATACAGATGGCGGCGTAGATATTTCCATGGACGTGCAGATGGCGGTGTAGATATTTCCATGTTTATACAGATAGCGGTGTAGATATTTCCATGTTTACACAGATGGTGTTGTAGATATTTCCGTGTTTATACACATGGCGGAGTAGATACTTCCATCTTTATGGAGATGGCAGTGTAGATATTTTCATGTTTATAGACATGGCGGTGTACATATTTCCATATTTATAGAGATAGTGGTGTAGATATATTCATCTTTCTACAGAAGGCAGTGTAGATATTTCCATGTTTATACATCTGGCTGTGTAGATATTTCCATATTTATACAGATGCCTGTGTAGATATTTCCATGTGTATACAGATGGTATTGTAGCTATTTCCATGTTTATACATATGGTGGTGTAGATATTTCCATGTTTATTCAGATGACTGTGTAGATATTTCCATGTTTTTACAGATGGCAGTGTAGATATTTCAATGTTTATAGAGATGGTGCTGTAGATATTTCCATGTTTATACAGATAACGGTGGAGATATTTCCATGTTTATACAGACAGCAGTTGTGATATTTCCATGTTTATACACATAGCGGTGTACATATTTCCATGTATATAGAGACAGCGGTGTAGGTATTTCCATGTTTATACAGATAGCGGTGCAGATATTTCCATGTTTATAAAGATGCATATGCAGATATTTCCATATTTATACAGAGGGCTGTGTAGATATTTCTAAGTTTATACAGACGGCAGTGTAGATATTTCCATGTTCCTACACAAGACTGTGTAGGTATTTCCATGTTTATACAGATGGCTTTGTAGATATTTCCAAGTTTATAGAGATAGCAGTGCAGATATTTCCATGTTTATACAGATAGCGGTGTATATATTTCCATGTTTATACAGATCGTGGGGTAGATATTTCCATGTTTATACAGATACCGGTGTAGATATTTCCATGTTTATACAGACCGCAGTGTAGATATTTCCATGTTTATAGAGATAGAGGTGTGGATATTTCCATGTTTATACAGTTAGGGGTGTAGATATTTCCATGTTTATAGAGATGGCGGTGAAGATATTTCCATGTTTATACAGATCACAGTGTAGATATTTCCTTGTTTATACAAATAGTGGTGTAGATATTTCCATGTTTATACAGATAGCGGTGTAGATATTTCCATGTATATACAGAAGGCTGTGTAGATATTTCCATGTTTATACAGATGGCTTTGTAGATATTTCCATGTTTATACAGATGACTTCGTAGGTATCTCCATGTTTATACAGATGGCGGTGTAGATATTTCCATGTTTATAGAGATAGCTGTGTAGATATTTCCATGTTTATACAGATAGCGGTGTAGATATTTCCATGTTTATACAGATCGCGGTGTAGATATTTCCATGTTTATACAGATAGCGGTGTAGATATTTCCATATTATTTTCAGATGTTGGTGTAGATATTTCCATGTTTACACAGATTGCGGTGTAGTTATTTCCATCTTTCTACAGATTGCATTGTAGATATTTCCATGTTTATACAGATGGCTTTGTAGATATTTCCATGTTTATACAGATGACTCTATAGGTGTTTCCATGTTTTTACAGATGGCAGTGCAGATATTTCCATGTTTATAGAGATAGCAGTGTAGATATTTCCATGTTTGTACAGATGGCGATGTTGATATTTCCATCTATACACAGATGGCCGTGTAGATATTTCCATGTTTATACAGATGGCGGCGTAGATATTTCCATGGACGTGCAGGTGGCGGTGTAGATATTTCCATGTTTATACAGATAGCGGTGTAGATATTTCCATGTTTACACAGATGGTGTTGTAGATATTTCCGTGTTTATACACATGGCGGAGTAGATACTTCCATCTTTATGGAGATGGCAGTGTAGATATTTTCATGTTTATAGAGATGGCGGTGTACATATTTCCATATTTATAGAGATAGTGGTGTAGATATATTCATCTTTCTACAGATGGCAGTGTAGATATTTCCATGTTTATACATCTGGCTGTGTAGATATTTCCATATTTATACAGATGTCTGTGTAGATATTTCCATGTGTATACAGATGGTATTGTAGCTATTTCCATGTTTATACATATGGTGGTGTAGATATTTCCATGTTTATTCAGATGACTGTGTAGATATTTCCATGTTTTTACAGATGGCAGTGTAGATATTTCAATGTTTATAGAGATGGTGCTGTAGATATTTCCATGTTTATACAGATAACAGTGGAGATATTTCCATGTTTATACAGACAGCAGTGGTGATATTTCCATGTTTATACACATAGCGGTGTACATATTTCCATGTTTATAGAGACAGCGGTGTAGGTATTTCCATGTTTATACAGATAGCGGTGCAGATATTTCCATGTTTATACAGATGCCTATGCAGATATTTCCATATTTATACAGAAGGCTGTGTAGATATTTCTAAGTTTATACAGACGGCAGTGTAGATATTTCCATGTTCCTACACATGACTGTGTAGGTATTTCCATGTTTATACAGATGGCTTTGTAGATATTTCCATGTTTATAGAGATAGCAGTGCAGATATTTCCATGTTTATACAGATAGCGGTGTATATATTTCCATGTTTATACAGTTCGTGGTGTAGATATTTCCATGTTTATACAGATACCGGTGTAGATATTTCCATGTTTATACAGACCGCAGTGTAGATATTTCCATGTTTATAGAGATAGCTGTGTGGATATTTCCATGTTTATACAGTTAGGGGTGTAGATATATCCATGTTTATAGAGATGGCGGTGAGGATATTTCCATGTTTATACAGATCACAGTGTAGATATTTCCTTGTTTATACAAATAGCGGTGTAGTTATTTCCATGTTTATACAGATAGCGGTGTAGATATTTCCATGTATATACAGATGGCTGTGTAGATATTTCCATGTTTATACAGATGGCTTTGTAGATATCTCCATGTTTATACAGATGACTTCGTAGGTATCTCCATGTTTATACAGATGGCAGTGTAGGTATTTCCATGTTTATAGAGATAGCTGTGTAGATATTTCCATGTTTATACAGATAGCGGTGTAGATATTTCCATGTTTATACAGATCGCGGTGTAGATATTTCCATGTTTATACAGATAGCGGTGTAGATATTTCCATGTTTATACAGATAGCGGTGTAGATATTTCCATATTTTTACAGATATTGGTGTAGATATTTCCAAGTTTACACAGATTGCGGTGTAGTTATTTCCATCTTTCTACAGATGGCATTGTAGATATTTCCATGTTTATACAGATGGCGGTGTAGATATTTCCATGTTTATATAGATGGTGGTGGAGATATTACCATGTTTATACAGATAGCGGTGTAGATATTACCATGTTTATACAGATAGCGGTGTAGATATTTCCATGTTTATACAGATCGTATTGAAGATATTTCCATGTTTATACAGATCGCGGTGTAGATATTTCCATGTTTATGCAGATCACGGTGTAGATATTTCCATGTTTATACAGAGAGAATTGTAGATATTTCCATGTTTATACAGATAGCGGTGTAGATATCTCCATGTTTATACAGATAGCGGTGTAGATATTTCCATGTTTATAGAGATAGCGGTGTAGGTATTTCCATGTTTATAGACATAGCGGTGTAGATATTTCCATGTTTATATAGATGGCGTTGTAGATAATTCCATGTTTAGCCCGATAGCGGTGTTGGTGTTTCCATGTTTATACAGATAGCGATGTAGATATTTCCATGTTATACAGCTCGCGGTGCAGATATTTATATCTTTATACAGATGGCATTGTAGTTATTTCCTTATTCACACAGATGGCGGTGTAGATATTTCCATGTTTATACAGATGGTCGTGTAGTTAGTTCCATGTTCATGGAGATGGCAGTGTAGATATTTTCATGTTTATAGAGATGGCGGTGTAGATATTTCCATGTTTATAGAGATAGCAGTGTAGATATTTACATGTTTATACAGATGGCTGTGTAGATATTTCCATGTGTATACAGATGGCATTGTAGATATTTCCATGTTTATACAGATGACTCTATAGGAATTTCCATGTTTTTACAGATGGCAGTGCAGATATTTCCATGTTTATAGAGATAGCAGTGTAGATATTTCCATGTTTGTACAGATGGCGATGTTGATATTTCCATCTATACACAGATGGCCGTGTAGATATTTCCATGTTTATACAGATGGCGGCGTAGATATTTCCATGGACGTGCAGATGGCGGTGTAGATATTTCCATGTTTATACAGATAGCGGTGTAGATATTTCCATGTTTACACAGATGGTGTTGTAGATATTTCCGTGTTTATACACATGGCGGAGTAGATACTTCCATCTTTATGGAGATGGCAGTGTAGATATTTTCATGTTTATAGAGATGGCGGTGTACATATTTCCATATTTATAGAGATAGTGGTGTAGATATATTCATCTTTCTACAGATGGCAGTGTAGATATTTCCATGTTTATACATCTGGCTGTGTAGATATTTCCATATTTATACAGATGTCTGTGTAGATATTTCCATGTGTATACAGATGGTATTGTAGCTATTTCCATGTTTATACATATGGTGGTGTAGATATTTCCATGTTTATTCAGATGACTGTGTAGATGTTTCCATGTTTTTACAGATGGCAGTGTCGATATTTCAATGTTTATAGAGATGGTGCTGTAGATACTTCCATGTTTATACAGATAACGGTAGAGATATTTCCATGTTTATACAGACAGCAGTTGTGATATTTCCATGTTTATACACATAGCGGTGTACATATTTCCATGTATATAGAGACAGCGGTGTAGGTATTTCCATGTTTATACAGATAGCGGTGCAGATATTTCCATGTTTATAAAGATGCCTATGCAGATATTTCCATATTTATACAGAGGGCTGTGTAGATATTTCTAAGTTTATACAGACGGCAGTGTAGATATTTCCATGTTCCTACACATGACTGTGTAGGTATTTCCATGTTTATACAGATGGCTTTGTAGATATTTCCATGTGTATAGAGATAGCAGTGCAGATATTTCCATGTTTATACAGATAGCGGTGTATATATTTCCATGTTTATACAGATAGTGTTGTAGATATTTCCATGTTTATACAGATACCGGTGTAGATATTTCCATGTTTATACAGACCGCAGTGTAGATATTTCCATGTTTATAGAGATAGCGGTGTGGATATTTCCATGTTTATACAGTTAGGGGTGTAGATATTTCCATGTTTGTAGAGATGGCAGTGAAGATATTTCCATGTTTATAGAGATCACAGTGTAGATATTTCCTTGTTTATACAAATAGCGGTGTACTTATTTCCATATTTATACAGATAGCGGTGTAGATATTTCCATGTATATACAGATGGCTGTGTAGATATTTCCATGTTTATACAGATGGCTTTGTAGATATTTCCATGTTTATACAGATGACTTCGTAGGTATCTCCATGTTTATACAGATGGCGGTGTAGATATTTCCATGTTTATAGAGATAGCTGTGTAGATATTTCCATGTTTATACAGATAGCGGTGTAGATATTTCCATGTTTATACAGATCGTGGTGTAGATATTTCCGTGTTTATAGAGATAGCGGTGTAGATATTTCCATATTTTTACAGATATTGGTGTAGATATTTCCATGTTTACTCAGATTGCGGTGTAGTTATTTCCATATTTCTACAGATGGCATTGTAGATATTTCCATGTTTATACAGATGGCGGTGTAGATATTTCCATGTTTATATAGATGGTGGCGTAGATATTACCATGTTTATACAGATAGCGTTGTAGATATTACCATGTTTATACAGATAGCGGTGTAGATATTTCCATGTTTATACAGATCGTATTGAAGATATTTCCATGTTTATACAGATCGTGGTGTAGATATTTCCATGTTTATACAGATCACGGTGTAGATATTTCCATGTTTATACAGAGAGAAGTGTAGATATTTCCAGGTTTATACAGATAGCGGTGTAGATATTTCCAAGTTTATACAGATAGCGGTGTAGATATTTCAATGTTTATAGAGATAGCGGTGTAGGTATTTCCATGTTTATAGACATAGCGGTGTAGATATTTCCATGTTTATATAGATGGCGTTGTAGATATTTCCATGTTTATACCGATAGCGGTGTTGGTGTTTCCATGTTTATACAGATAGCGATGTAGATATTTCCATGTTTATACAGCTCGCGGTGCAGATATTTCTATCTTTATACAGATGGCATTGTAGTTATTTCCTTATTCACACAGATGGCGGTGTAGATGTTTCCATGTTTATACAGATGGTGGAGTAGTTAGTTCCATGTTCATGGAGATGGCAGTGTAGATATTTCCATGTGTATACAGATGGCATTGTAGATATTTCCATGTTTATACAGATGACTGTATAGGTATTGCCATGTTTTTACAGATGGCAGTGCAGATATTTCCATGTTTATAGAGATAGCAGTGTAGATATTTCCATGTTTGTACAGATGGTGATGTTGATATTTCCATCTATACACAGATGGCCGTGTAGATATTTCCATGTTTATACAGATGGCGGCGTAGATATTTCCATGGACGTGCAGATGGTGGTGTAGATATTTCCATGTTTATACAGATAGCGGTGTAGATATTTCCATGTTTACACAGATGGTGTTGTAGATATTTCCGTGTTTATACACATGGCGGAGTAGATACTTCCATCTTTATGGAGATGGCAGTGTAGATATTTTCATGTTTATAGAGATGGCGGTGTACATATTTCCATATTTATAGAGATAGTGGTGTAGATATATTCATCTTTCTACAGATGGCAGTGTAGATATTTCCATGTTTATACATCTGGCTGTGTAGATATTTCCATATTTATACAGATGCCTGTGTAGATATTTCCATGTGTATACAGATGGTATTGTAGCTATTTCCATGTTTATACATATGGTGGTGTAGATATTTCCATGTTTATTCAGATGACTGTGTAGATATTTCCATGTTTTTACAGATGGCAGTGTAGATATTTCAATGTTTATAGAGATGGTGCTGTAGATATTTCCATGTTTATACAGATAACGGTGGAGATATTTCCATGTTTATACAGACAGCAGTTGTGATATTTCCATGTTTATACACATAGCGGTGTACATATTTCCATGTATATAGAGACAGCGGTGTAGGTATTTCCATGTTTATACAGATAGCGGTGCAGATATTTCCATGTTTATAAAGATGCCTATGCAGATATTTCCATATTTATACAGAGGGCTGTGTAGATATTTCTAAGTTTATACAGACGGCAGTGTAGATATTTCCATGTTCCTACACAAGACTGTGTAGGTATTTCCATGTTTATACAGATGGCTTTGTAGATATTTCCAAGTTTATAGAGATAGCAGTGCAGATATTTCCATGTTTATACAGATAGCGGTGTATATATTTCCATGTTTATACAGATCGTGGGGTAGATATTTCCATGTTTATACAGATACCGGTGTAGATATTTCCATGTTTATACAGACCGCAGTGTCGATATTTCCATGTTTATAGAGATAGCGGTGTGGATATATCCATGTTTATACAGTTAGGGGTGTAGATATTTCCATGTTTATAGGGATGGCGGTGAAGATATTTCCATGTTTATACAGATCACAGTGTAGATATTTCCTTGTTTATACAAATAGTGGTGTAGTTATTTCCATGTTTATACAGATAGCGGAGTAGATATTTGCATGTATATACAGATGGCTGTGTAGATATTTCCATGTTTATACAGATGGCTTTGTAGATATTTCCATGTTTATACAGACGACTTCGTAGGTATCTCCATGTTTATACAGATGGCGGTGTAGATATTTCCATGTTTATAGAGATAGCTGTGTAGATATTTCCATGTTTATACAGATAGCGGTGTAGATATTTCCATGTTTATACAGATCGCGGTGTAGATATTTCCATGTTTATACAGATAGCGGTGTAGATATTTCCATATTATTTTCAGATGTTGGTGTAGATATTTCCATGTTTACACAGATTGCGGTGTAGTTATTTCCATCTTTCTACAGATGGCATTGTAGATATTTCCATGTTTATACAGATGGCTTTGTAGATATTTCCATGTTTATACAGATGACTCTATAGGTATTAACATGTTTTTACAGATGGCAGTGCAGATATTTCCATGTTTATAGAGATAGCAGTGTAGATATTTCCATGTTTGTACAGATGGCGATGTTGATATTTCCATCTATACACAGATGGCCGTGTAGATATTTCCATGTTTATACAGATGGCGGCGTAGATATTTCCATGGACGTGCAGATGGCGGTGTAGATATTTCCATGTTTATACAGATAGCGGTGTAGATATTTCCATGTTTACACAGATGGTGTTGTAGATATTTCCGTGTTTATACACATGGCGGAGTAGATACATCCATCTTTATGGAGATGGCAGTGTAGATATTTTCATGTTTATAGAGATGGCGGTGTACATATTTCCATATTTATAGAGATAGTGGTGTAGATATATTCATCTTTCTACAGATGGCAGTGTAGATATTTCCATGTTTATACATCTGGCTGTGTAGATATTTCCATATTTATACAGATGTCTGTGTAGATATTTCCATGTGTATACAGATGGTATTGTAGCTATTTCCATGTTTATACATATGGTGGTGTAGATATTTCCATGTTTATTCAGATGACTGTGTAGATATTTCCATGTTTTTACAGATGGCAGTGTAGATATTTCAATGTTTATAGAGATGGTTCTGTAGATATTTCCATGTTTATACAGATAACGGTGGAGATATTTCCATGATTATACAGACAGCAATTGTGATATTTCCATGTTTATACACATAGCGGTGTACATATTTCCATGTATATAGAGACAGCGGTGTAGGTATTTCCATGTTTATACAGATAGCGATGCAGATATTTCCATGTTTATAAAGATGCCTATGCAGATATTTCCATATTTATACAGAGGGCTGTGTAGATATTTCTAAGTTTATACAGACGGCAGTGTAGATATTTCCATGTTCCTACACATGACTGTGTAGGTATTTCCATGTTTATACAGATGGCTTTGTAGATATTTCCATGTGTATAGAGATAGCAGTGCAGATATTTCCATGTTTATACAGATAGCGGTGTATATATTTCCATGTTTATACAGATCGTGGTGTAGATATTTCCATGTTTATACAGATACCGATGTAGATATTTCCATGTTTATACAGACCGCAGTGTAGATATTTCCATGTTTATAGAGATAGCGGTGTGGATATTTCCATGTTTATACAGTTAGGGGTGTAGATATTTCCATGTTTGTAGAGATGGCAGTGAAGATATTTCCATGTTTATAGAGATCACAGTGTAGATATTTCCTTGTTTATACAAATAGCGGTGTAGTTATTTCCATATTTATACAGATAGCGGTGTAGATATTTCCATGTATATACAGATGGCTGTGTAGATATTTCCATGTTTATACAGATGGATTTGTAGATATTTCCATGTTTATACAGATGACTTCGTAGGTATCTCCATGTTTATACAGATGGCGCTGTAGATATTTCCATGTTTATAGAGATAGCTGTGTAGATATTTCCATGTTTATACAGATAGCGGTGTAGATATTTCCATGTTTATACAGATCGTGGTGTAGTTATTTCCGTGTTTATACAGATAGCGGTGTAGATATTTCCATATTTTTACAGATATTGGTGTAGATATTTCCATGTTTACTCAGATTGCGGTGTAGTTATTTCCATCTTTCTACAGAGGGCATTGTAGATATTTCCATGTTTATACAGATGGCGGTGTAGATATTTCCATGTTTATATAGATGGTGGTGTAGGTATTACCATGTTTATACAGATAGCGGTGTAGATATTACCATGTTTATACAGATAGCGGTGTAGATATTTCCATGTTTATACAGATCGTATTGAAGATATTTCCATGTTTATACAGATCGTGGTGTAGATATTTCCATGTTTATACAGATCACGGTGTAGATATTTCCATGTTTATACAGAGAGAAGTGTAGATATTTCCATGTTTATACAGATAGCGGTGTAGATATTTCCAAGTTTATACAGATAGCGGTGTAGATATTTCCATGTTTATAGAGATAGCGGTGTAGGTATTTCCATGTTTATAGACATAGCGGTGTAGATATTTCCATGTTTATATAGATGGCGTTGTAGATATTTCCATGTTTATACCGATAGCGGTGTTGGTGTTTCCATGTTTATTCAGATAGCGATGTAGATATTTCCATGTTTATACAGCTCGCGGTGCAGATATTTATATCTTTATACAGATGGCATTGTAGTTATTTCCTTATTCACACAGATGGCGGTGTAGATGTTTCCATGTTTATACAGATGGTGGAGTAGTTAGTTCCATGTTCATGGAGATGGCAGTGTAGATATTTTCATGTTTATACAGATGGCGGTGTAGATATTTCCATGTTTATGGAGATAGCAGTGTAGATATTTACATGTTTATACAGATGGCTGTGTAGATATTTCCATGTGTATACAGATGGCATTGTAGATATTTCCATGTTTATACAGATGACTGTATAGGTATTGCCATGTTTTTACAGATGGCAGTGCAGATATTTCCATGTTTATAGAGATAGCAGTGTAGATATTTCCATGTTTGTACAGATGGTGATGTTGATATTTCCATCTATACACAGATGGCCGTGTAGATATTTCCATGTTTATACAGATGGCGGCGTAGATATTTCCATGGACGTGCAGATGGCGGTGTAGATATTTCCATGTTTATACAGATGGCGGCGTAGATATTTCCATGGACGTGCAGATGGCGGTGTAGATATTTCCATGTTTATACAGATAGCGGTGTAGATATTTCCATGTTTACACAGATGGTGTTGTAGATATTTCCGTGTTTATACACATGGCGGAGTAGATACTTCCATCTTTATGGAGATGGCAGTGTAGATATTTTCATGTTTATAGAGATGGCGGTGTACATATTTCCATATTTATAGAGATAGTGGTGTAGATATATTCATCTTTCTACAGATGGCAGTGTAGATATTTCCATGTTTATACATCTGGCTGTGTAGATATTTCCATATTTATACAGATGTCTGTGTAGATATTTCCATGTGTATACAGATGGTATTGTAGCTATTTCCATGTTTATACATATGTTGGTGTAGATATTTCCATGTTTATTCAGATGACTGTGTAGATATTTCCATCTTTTTACAGATGGCAGTTTAGATATTTCAATGTTTATAGAGATGGTGCTGTTGATATTTCCATGTTTATACAGATAACGGTGGAGATATTTACATGTTTACAGACTGCAGTGGAGATATTTCCATGTTTATACAAATAGCGGTGTGCATATTTCCATGTTTATAGAGACAGCGGTGTAGGTATTTCCATGTTTATACAGATAGCGGTGCAGATATTTCCATGTTTATACAGATGCCTATGCAGATATTTCCATATTTATACAGAGGGCTGTGTAGATATTTCTAAGTTTATACAGACGGCAGTGTAGATATTTCCATGTTCCTACACATGACTGTGTAGGTATTTCCATGTTTATACAGATGTCTTTGTAGATATTTCCATGTTTATAGAGATAGCAGTGCAGATATTTCCATGTTTATACAGATAGCGGTGTATATATTTCCATGTTTATACAGATAGTGTTGTAGATATTTCCATGTTTATACAGATACCGGTGTAGATATTTCCATGTTTATACAGACCGCAGTGTAGATATTTCCATGTTTATAGAGATAGCGGTGTGGATATTTCCATGTTTATACAGATAGGGGTGTAGATACTTCCATGTTTATAGAGATGGCCGTGAAGATATTTCCATGTTTATACAGATTACAGTGTAGATATTTCCTTGTTTATACAAATAGCGGTGTAGATGTTTCCATGTTTATACAGATAGCGGTGTAGATATTTCCATGTATATACAGATGGCTGTGTAGATATTTCCATGTTTATACAGATGGCTTTGTAGATATTTCCATATTTATACAGATGACTTCGTAGGTATCTCCATGTTTATACAGATGGCGGTGTAGATATTTCCATGTTTATAGAGATAGCTCTGTAGATATTTCCATGTTTATACAGATAGCGGTGTAGATATTAACATGTTTATACAGATCGCGGTGTAGATATTTCCATGTTTATACAGATAGCGGTGTAGATATTTCCATGTTTATACAGATAGCGGTGAAGATATTTCCATATTTTTACAGATATCGGTGCAGATATTTCCATGTTTACACAGATTGCGGAGTAGATATTTCCATCTTTCTACAGATGGCATTGTAGATATTTCCATGTTTATACAGATGGCGGTGTAGATATTTCCATGTTTATATAGACGGTGGTGTAGATATTACCATGTTTATACAGAGAGCGGTGTAGATATTACCATGTTTATACAGATAGCGGTGTAGATATTTCCATGTTTATACAGATCGTATTGGAGATATTTCCATGTTTATACAGATCGCGGTGTATATATTTCCATGTTTATACAGATCACGGTGTAGATATTTCCATGTTGATACAGAGAGAAGTGTAGATATTTCCATGTTTATACAGATAGCGGTGTAGTTATTTCCATGTTTATTCAGATAGCGGTGTAGATATTTCCATGTTTATAGAGATAGCGGTGTAGGTATTTCCATGTTTATAGAAATAGCGGTGTAGATATTTCCATGTTTATATAGATGGCGTTGTAGATATTTCCATGTATATACCGATAGCGGTGTTGGTGTTTCCACATTTACACAGATAGCCATGTAGATATTTTCATGTTTATACAGCTCACGGTGCAGATATTTATATCTTTATACAGATGGCATTGCAGATATTTCCTTATTCACACAGATGGCGGTGTAGATGTTTCCATGTTTACGCAGATGGTGGAGTAGTTAGTTCCATGTTTATGGAGATGGCAGTGTAGATATTCTCATGTTTATACAGATGGCGGTGTAGATATTTCCATGTTTATAGAGATAGCAGTGTAGATATTTACATGTTTCTACAGATGGCTGTGTAGTTATTTCCATGTGTATACAGATGGCATTGTAGATATTTCCATGTTTATACAGATGACTGTATAGGTATTTCCATGTCTTTACAGATGGCAGTGCAGATATTTCCATGTATATAGAGAGAGCGGTGTAGATATTTCCATGTTTATACAGATAAGGTTGTTGATGTTTCCATCTATACACAGATTGCCTTGTAGTTATTTCCATGTGTATACAGATGGCATTGTAGATATTTCCATGTTTATACAGATGGTGGTGTAGATATTTCCATGTTTACACAGATGACTGTATAGGTATTTCCATGTTTATACAGATGGCGGTGTAGATATTTCCATTTATATAGAGATAGCGGTGTAGATAATTCCATATTTATACAGATAACGGTGTAGAAATTTCCATGTTTAAACAGATAGCGGTGTAAATATTTCCATGTTTATACAGATCACGGTGTAGAGATTTCCATGTTTATAGTGATAGCGGTGTAGATATTTCCATGTTTATACAGATAGCGGTGTAGATATTTCCATGTTTATACAGACCGCGGTGTAGATATTTCCATGTTTATACAGATAGCGGTGTAGATATTAACATGTTTATACAGATCGCGGTGTAGATATTTCCATGTTTATACAGATAGCGGTGTAGATATTTCCATGTTTATACAGATAGCGGTGTAGATATTTCCATGTTTATACAGACCGCGGTGTAGATATTTCCATGTTTATACAGATAGCGGTGTAGATATTAACATGTTTATACAGATCGCGGTGTAGATATTTCCATGTTTATACAGATAGCGGTGTAGATATTTCCATGTTTATACAGATAGCGGTGTAGATATTTCCATGTTTACACAGATTGCGGTGTAGATATTTCCATCTTTCTACAGATGGCATTGTAGATATTTCCATATTTATACAGATGGCGGTGTAGATATTTCCATGTTTATATAGACGGTGGTGTAGATATTACCATGTTTATACAGATAGCGGTGTAGATACTACCATGTTTATACAGATAGCGGAGTAGATATTTCCATGTTTATACAGATCGTATTGAAGATATTTCCATGTTTATACAGATCGCGGTGTAGATATTTCCATGTTTATGCAGATCACGGTGTAGATATTTCCATGTTTACACAGATTGCGGTGTAGGTATTTCCATCTTTCTACAGATGGCGTTGTAGATATTTCCATGTTTATACAGATGGCGGTGTAGATATTTCCATGTTTATATAGATGGTGTTGTACATATTACCATGTTTATACAGAGAGCGGTGTAGATATTTCCATGTTTATACTGATAGCGGTGTAGATATTTCCATGTTTATATTGTTAGCGGTGTAGGTATTTCCATGTTTATAGACATAGCGGTGTAGATATTTCCATGTTTATATAGATGCCGTTGTATATATTTTTCTTTTTTATACCGATAGCGGTGTTGGTAATTCCACGTTTATACAGATAGCGATGTAGATATTTCCATGTTTATACAGCTCGCGGTGCAGATATTTATATCATTATACAGATGGAATTGTAGATATTTCCTTATTCGCACTGATGGCGGTGAAGATGTTTCCATGTTTATACAGATGGCGGAGTAGTTACTTCCATTTTTATGGAAATGGCATTGTAGATATTTTCATGTTTATAGAGATGGCGGTGTAGATATTTCCATGTTTATAGAGATTGCAGTGTAGATATTTACATGTTTCTACAGATGGCTGTGTAGATATTTCCATGTGTATAAAGATGGCATTGTAGATATTTCCATGTTTATACAGATGACTGTATAGGTATTTCCATGTTTTTACAGATGGCAGTGCAGATATTTCCATGTTTATAGAGATAGCGATGTAGATATTTCCATGTTTGTACAGATGGCGGTGTTGATATTTCCATCTATACACAGATGGTGGTGTAGATATTTCCATGTTTATACAGATGGCAGCGTAGGTATTTCCATGGACATGCAGATGGCGGTGTAGTTATTTCCTTGTTTATACAGATAGCGGTGTAGATATTTCCTTGTTTTCACATATGGTGGTGTAGATATTTCCGTGTTTATAAACATGGCGGAGTAGATACTTCCATCCTTATGGAGATGGCAGTGTAGATATTTTCATGTTTATAGAGATGGCGGTGTAGATATTTCCATATTTATAGAGATTGCGGTGTAGATATTTCCATCTTTCTACAGATGGCAGTGTAGATATTTCCATGTTTATACAGATGGCGGTGTAGATATTTCCATATTTATACAGATGTCTGTGTAGATATTTCCATGTGTATACAGATGGTATTGTAGTTATTACCATGTTTTTACAGATGGTGGTGTAGATATTTCCATGTTTATTCAGATGACTGTGTAGATATTTCCATGTTTATACAGATGGCAGTGTAGATATTTCCATGTTCCTACACATGACTGTGTATTTCCATGTTTATACAGATGGCTTTGTAGCTATTTCCATGTCTATAGAGATAGCGGTGCAGATATTTCCATGATTATACAGAGAGCGGTGTATATATTTCCATGTTTATTCAGATCGTGGTGTAGATATTTCCATGTTTATACAGATACCGGTGTAGATATTTCCATGTTCATACAGACAACAGTGTAGCTATTTCCATGTTTATAGAGATAGCAGTGTAGATATTTCCAAGTTTGTGCAGATGGCGGTGTTGATGTTTCCATCTATACACAGATTGCCGTGTAGGTATTTCCATGTGTATACAGATGGCATTGTAGATATTTCCATGTTTATACAGATGGTGGTGTAGATATTTCCATGTTTACACAGAAGACTGTATAGGTATTTCCATGTTTATACAGATGGCGGTGTAGCGATTTCCACGTTTATAGAGATAGCGGTGTAGATATTTCCATATTTATACAGATAACGGTGTAGAAATTTCCATGTTTATACAGATAGCGGTGTAGATATTTCCATGTATATACAGATGGCTGTGTAGATATTTCCATGTTTATACAGATGGCTTTGTTGATATTTCCATGTTTATACAGATGACTTTGTAGGTATTTCCATGTTTATACAGATGGCGGTGTAGATATTTCCATGTTTATAGAGATAGCTGTGTAGATATTTCCTTGTTTATACAGATAGCGTTGTAGATATTTCCATGTTTATACAGATCGCGGTGTAGTTACTTCCATGTTTATACAGATAGCGGTGTTGATATTTCCATGTTTTTACAGATATCGTTGTAGATGTTTCCATGTTTACACAGATTTCGGTGTAGATATTTCCATCTTTCTAGAGATGGCAGTGTAGATATTTCCATGTTTATACACATGGCGGTGTAGGTACTTCCATATTTATCCAGATGTCTGTGTAGATATTTCCATGTGTATACAGATGGCAGTGTAGATATTTCCATGTTTATACAGATGGCGGTGTAGATATTTCCATGTTTATATAGATGGTGGTGTAGATATTACCATGTTTATACAGATCGCGGTGTAGATATTTCCATGTTTATACAGATCGTGGTGAAGATATTTCCATGTTTATACAGATCTCGATGAAGATATTTCCATGTTTATACAGATCGCGGTGTAGATATTTCCATGTTTTCACATATGGTGTTGTAGATATTTCCGTGTTTATACACATGGTGGAGTAGATACTTCCATCTTTATGGAGATGGCAGTGTAGATATTTTCATGTTTATAGAGATGGCGGTGTAGATATTTCCATATTGATAGAGATAGCGGTGTAGATACTTCCATCTTTCTACACATGGCAGTGTAGATATTTCCATGTTTATACATATGGCCGTGTAGATATTTCCATATTTATACAGATGTCTGTGTAGATATTTCCATGTGAATACAGATGGTATTGTAGTTATTTCCATGTTTATACAGATGGTGGTGTAGATATTTCCATGTTTATTCAGATGACTGTGTAGATATTTCCATGTTTATACAGATGGCAGTGTAGATATTTCCATGTTCCTACACATGACTGTGTAGGTATTTCCATGTTTATGCTGATGGCTTTGTAGCTATTTCCATGTCTATAGAGATAGCGGTGCAGATATTTCCATGATTATACAGATAGCGGTGTATATATTTCCATGTTTATACAGATCGTGGTGTAGGTATTTCCATGTTTATACATATACCGGTGTAGATATTTCCATGTTTATACTGAACGCAGTGTAGATATTTCCATGTTTATAGAGATAGCAGTGTAGATATTTCCAAGTTTGTGCAGATGGCGGTGTTGATGTTTCCATCTATACACAGATTGCCGTGTAGGTATTTCCATGTGTATACAGATGACATTGTAGATATTTCCATGTTTATACAGATAGCGGTGTAGATATTTCCATGTTTATAGAGATAGCGGTGTAGATATTTCCATATTTATACAGATAACGGTGTAGAAATTTCCATGTTTATACAGATAGCGGAGTAAATATTTCCATGTTGATACAGATCATGGTGTAGATATTTCCTTGTTTATACAAATAGCGGTGTAGTTATTTCCAAGTTTATACAGATAGCGGTGTAGATATTTCCATGTTTATGGAGATAGCGGTGTAGGTATTTCCATGTTTATAGACATAGCGGTGTAGATATTTCCGTGTTTATACAGATCACGGTGTAGATATTTCCATGTTTATACAGAGAGAAGTGTAGATATTTCCATGTTTATACAGATAGCGGTGTAGATATTTCCAAGTTTATACAGATAGCGGTGTAGATATTTCCATGTTTATAGAGATAGCGGTGTAGGGATTTCCCTGTTTATAGACATAGCGGTGTAGATATTTCCATGTTTATATAGATGGCGTTGTAGATATTTCCATGTTTATACCGATAGCGGTGTTGGTGTTTCCATGTTTATACAGATAGCGATGTAGATATTTCCATGTTTATACAGCTCGTGGTGCAGATATTTATATCTTTATACAGATGGCATTGTAGTTATTTCCTTATTCACACAGATGGCGGTGTAGATGTTTCCATGTTTATACAGATGGTGGAGTAGTTAGTTCCATGTTCATGGAGATGGCAGTGTAGATATTTTCATGTTTATACAGATGGCAGTGTAGATATATCCATGTTTATAGAAATAGCAGTGTAGATATTTACATGTTTATACAGATGGCTGTGAAGATATTTCCATGTGTATACAGATGGCATTGTAGATATTTCCATGTTTATACAGATGACTGTATAGGTATTGCCATGTTTTTACAGATGGCAGTGCAGATATTTCCATGTTTATAGAGATAGCAGTGTAGATATTTCCATGTTTGTACAGATGGTGATGTTGATATTTCCATCTATACACAGATGGCCGTGTAGATATTTCCACGTTTATACAGATGGCGGCGTAGATATTTCCATGGACGTGCAGATGGCGGTGTAGGTATTTCCATGTTTATACAGATAGCGGTGTAGATATTTCCATGTTTACACAGATGGTGTTGTAGATATTTCCGTGTTTATACACATGGCGGAGTAGATACTTCCATCTTTATGGAGATGGCAGTGTAGATATTTTCATGTTTATAGAGATGGCGGTGTACATATTTCCATATTTATAGAGATAGTGGTGTAGATATATTCATCTTTCTACAGATGGCAGTGTAGATATTTCCATGTTTATACATCTGGCTGTGTAGATATTTCCATATTTATACAGATGCCTGTGTAGATATTTCCATGTGTATACAGATGGTATTGTAGCTATTTCCATGTTTATACATATGGTGGTGTAGATATTTCCATGTTTATTCAGATGACTGTGTAGATATTTCCATGTTTTTACAGATGGCAGTGTAGATATTTCAATGTTTATAGAGATGGTGCTGTAGATATTTCCATGTTTATACAGATAACGGTGGAGATATTTCCATGTTTATACAGACAGCAGTTGTGATATTTCCATGTTTATACACATAGCGGTGTACATATTTCCATGTATATAGAGACAGCGGTGTAGGTATTTCCATGTTTATACAGATAGCGGTGCAGATATTTCCATGTTTATAAAGATGCATATGCAGATATTTCCATATTTATACAGAGGGCTGTGTAGATATTTCTAAGTTTATACAGACGGCAGTGTAGATATTTCCATGTTCCTACACAAGACTGTGTAGGTATTTCCATGTTTATACAGATGGCTTTGTAGATATTTCCAAGTTTATAGAGATAGCAGTGCAGATATTTCCATGTTTATACAGATAGCGGTGTATATATTTCCATGTTTATACAGATCGTGGGGTAGATATTTCCATGTTTATACAGATACCGGTGTAGATATTTCCATGTTTATACAGACCGCAGTGTAGATATTTCCATGTTTATAGAGATAGCGGTGTGGATATTTCCATGTTTATACAGTTAGGGGTGTAGATATTTCCATGTTTATAGAGATGGCGGTGAAGATATTTCCATGTTTATACAGATCACAGTGTAGATATTTCCTTGTTTATACAAATAGTGGTGTAGATATTTCCATGTTTATACAGATAGCGGTGTAGATATTTCCATGTATATACAGATGGCTGTGTAGATATTTCCATGTTTATACAGATGGCTTTGTAGATATTTCCATGTTTATACAGATGACTTCGTAGGTATCTCCATGTTTATACAGATGGCGGTGTAGATATTTCCATGTTTATAGAGATAGCTGTGTAGATATTTCCATGTTTATACAGATAGCGGTGTAGATATTTCCATGTTTATACAGATCGCGGTGTAGATATTTCCATGTTTATACAGATAGCGGTGTAGATATTTCCATATTATTTTCAGATGTTGGTGTAGATATTTCCATGTTTACACAGATTGCGGTGTAGTTATTTCCATCTTTCTACAGATGGCATTGTAGATATTTCCATGTTTATACAGATGGCTTTGTAGATATTTCCATGTTTATACAGATGACTCTATAGGTATTTCCATGTTTTTACAGATGGCAGTGCAGATATTTCCATGTTTATAGAGATAGCAGTGTAGATATTTCCATGTTTGTACAGATGGCGATGTTGATATTTCCATCTATACACAGATGGCCGTGTAGATATTTCCATGTTTATACAGATGGCGGCGTAGATATTTCCATGGACGTGCAGATGGCGGTGTAGATATTTCCATGTTTATACAGATAGCGGTGTAGATATTTCCATGTTTACACAGATGGTGTTGTAGATATTTCCGTGTTTATACACATGGCGGAGTAGATACTTCCATCTTTATGGAGATGGCAGTGTAGATATTTTCATGTTTATAGAGATGGCGGTGTACATATTTCCATATTTATAGAGATAGTGGTGTAGATATATTCATCTTTCTACAGATGGCAGTGTAGATATTTCCATGTTTATACATCTGGCTGTGTAGATATTTCCATATTTATACAGATGTCTGTGTAGATATTTCCATGTGTATACAGATGGTATTGTAGCTATTTCCATGTTTATACATATGGTGGTGTAGATATTTCCATGTTTATTCAGATGACTGTGTAGATATTTCCATGTTTTTACAGATGGCAGTGTAGATATTTCAATGTTTATAGAGATGGTGCTGTAGATATTTCCATGTTTATACAGATAACGGTGGAGATATTTCCATGTTTATACAGACAGCAGTTGTGATATTTCCATGTTTATACACATAGCGGTGTACATATTTCCATGTATATAGAGACAGCGGTGTAGGTATTTCCATGTTTATACAGATAGCGGTGCAGATATTTCCATGTTTATAAAGATGCCTATGCAGATATTTCCATATTTATACAGAGGGCTGTGTAGATATTTCTAAGATTATACAGACGGCAGTGTAGATATTTCCATGTTCCTACACATGACTGTGTAGGTATTTCCATGTTTATACAGATGGCTTTGTAGATATTTCCATGTGTATAGAGATAGCAGTGCAGATATTTCCATGTTTATACAGATAGCGGTGTATATATTTCCATGTTTATACAGATCGTGGTGTAGATATTTCCATGTTTATACAGATACCGATGTAGATATTTCCATATTTATACAGACCGCAGTGTAGATATTTCCATGTTTATAGAGATAGCGGTGTGGATATTTCCATGTTTATACAGTTAGGGGTGTAGATATTTCCATGTTTGTAGAGATGGCAGTGAAGATATTTCCATGTTTATAGAGATCACAGTGTAGATATTTCCTTGTTTATACAAATAGCGGTGTAGTTATTTCCATATTTATACAGATAGCGGTGTAGATATTTCCATGTATATACAGATGGCTGTGTAGATATTTCCATGTTTATACAGATGGCTTTGTAGATATTTCCATGTTTATACAGATGACTTCGTAGGTATCTCCATGTTTATACAGATGGCGGTGTAGATATTTCCATGTTTATAGAGATAGCTGTGTAGATATTTCCATGTTTATACAGATCGTGGTGTAGATATTTCCGTGTTTATACAGATAGCGATGTAGATATTTCCATATTTTTACAGATATCGGTGTAGATATTTCCATGTTTACTCAGATTGCGGTGTAGTTATTTCCATCTTTCTACAGATGGCATTGTAGATATTTCCATGTTTATACAGATGGCGGTGTAGATATTTCCATGTTTATATAGATGGTGGTGTAGATATTACCATGTTTATACAGATAGCGGTGTAGATATTACCATGTTTATACAGATAGCGGTGTAGATATTTCCATGTTTATACAGATCGTATTGAAGATCTTTCCATGTTTATACAGATCGCGGTGTAGATATTTCCATGTTTATACAGATCACAGTGTAGATATTTCCTTGTTTATACAAATAGCGGTGTAGTTATTTCCATGTTTATACAGATATCGGTGTAGGTATTTCCATGTATATACAGATGGCTGTGTAGATATTTCCATGTTTATACAGATGGCTTTTTAGATATTTCCATGTTTATACAGATGACTTCGTAGGTATCTCCAGGTTTATACAGATGGCGGTGTAGATATTTCCATGTTTATAGAGATAGCTGTGTAGATATTTCCATGTTTATACAGATAGCGGTGTAGATATTTCCATGTTTATACAGATCGCGGTGTAGATATTTCCATGTTTATACAGATAGCGGTGTAGATATTTCCATGTTTATACAGATAGCGGTGTAGATATTTCCATATTTTTACAGATATCGGTGTAGATATTTCCATGTTTACACAGATTGCGGTGTAGATATTTCCATCTTTCTACAGATGGCATTGTAGATATTTCCATGTTTATACAGATGGCGGTGTAGATATTTCCATGTTTATATAGATGGTGGTGTAGATATTACCATGTTTATACAGATAGCGGTGTAGATATTACCATGTTTATACAGATAGCGGTGTAGATATTTCCATGTTTATACAGATCGTATTGAAGATATTTCCATGTTTATACAGATCGTGGTGTAGATATTTCCATGTTTATACAGATCACGGTGTAGATATTTCCATGTTTATACAGAGAGAAGTGTAGATATTTCCATGTTTATACAGATAGCGGTGTAGATATTTCCATGTTTATACAGATGGCGGCGCAGATATTTCCATGGATATGACGATGGTGGTGTAGGTATTTCCATGTTTATACAGATAGCGGTGTAGTTGTTTCCATGTTTATATTGATAGCGGTGTAGATATTTCCATGTAAACCCACATGGCTCTGTAGATATTTCCATGTTTATACAGATGGCGGTGTAGTTATTTCCATGTTTATACAGATAATTTTGTAAGTATTTCCATGTTTATACACATGGCGGTGTAGATATTTCGATGTTTATAGAGATAGCAGTGGTGATATTTCCATGTTTATACAGATTGCGTTGTAAATATTTCCATGTTTATACTGATCGTGGTGTAGATATTTCCATGTTTTTAGAGATAGCGGTGTGGATATTTCCATGTTTATACAGATAGGGTTGCAGATATTTCCATATTTATAGAGATGGCGGTAAAGATATTTCCATGTTTATACAGATCACGGTGTAGATATTTCCTTGTTTGTACAAATAGCGGTGTAGTTATTTCCATGTTTATACAGATAGCGGTATAGATATTTCCATGTATATACAGATGGCTGTGTAGACATTTCAATGTTTATACAGATGGCTTTGTAGATATTTCCATTTTTATACAGATGACTTTGTAGGTATCTCCATGTTTATACAGATGGCGGTGTAGATATTTCCATGTTTATAGAGATAGATGTGTAGATATTTCCATGTTTATACAGATAGCGGTGTAAATATTTCCATGTTTATACAGATCGCGGTGTAGATATTTCCATGTTTATACAGATAGCGGTGTAGATATTTCCATGTTTATACAGATATCGGTGTAGATATTTCCATGTTTTACAGATATCGGTGTAGGTATTTCCATGTTTACACAGATTACGGTGTAGATATTTCCATCTTTCTACAGATGGCATTGTAGATATTTCCATGTTTATACAGATGGCGGTGTAGATATTTCCATGTTTATATAGATGGTGGTGTAGATATTACCATGTTTATACAGATAGCGGTGTAGATATTACCATGTTTATACAGATAGCGGTGTAGATATTTCCATGTTTATACAGATCGTGTTGTAGATATTTCCATGTTTATACAGATCACGGTGTAGATATTTCCATGTTTATACAGATCACGGTGTAGATATTTCCATGTTTATACAGAGAGCAGTGTAGATATTTCCATGTTTATATAGATGGCGTTGTAGATATTTCCATGTTTATACCGATAGCGGTGTTGGTATTTCCACGTTTATACAGATAGCGATGCTGATATTTCCATGTTTATACTGCTCGCGTTGCAGATATTTATGTCTTTATACCGATGGCATTGTAGATATTTCCTTATTCACACTGATGGCGCTGAAGATGTTTCCATGTTTATACAGATGGCGGAGTAGTTAGTTCCATGTTTATGGAGATGGCAGTGCAGATATTTCCATGTTTATTGAGATAATGGTGTAGATATTTCCATGTTTGTATAGATGGCGGTGTTGATATTTCTATCTATACACAGATGGCCATGTAGATATTTCCATGTTTATACAGATGGCGGCGTAGATATTTCCATGGACATGCAGATGGCGGTGTAGATATTTCCATGTTTATACAGTTAGCAGTGTAGATATTTCCATGTTTACACAGATGGTGGTGTAGATATTTTCGTGTTTATACACATGGCGGTGTAGATACTTCCATCTTTATGGAGATGGCAGTGTAGATATTTTGATGTTTATAGAGATGGAGGTGTAGATATTTCCATATTTATAGAGATAGCGGTGTACATATTTCCATCTTTCTACAGATGGCAGTGTAGATATTTCCATGTTTATACAGATGGCGGTGTAGATATTTCCATGTGTATACAGATGGCATTGTAGATATTTCCATGTTTATACTGATGACTGTATAGGTATTTCCATGTTTTTACAGATGGCAGTGCAGATATTCCCATGTTTATAGAGATAGCGATGTAGATATTTCCATGTTTGTACAGATGGCGGTGTTGATATTTCCATCTATACACAGATGGCCGTGTAGATATTTCCATGTTTATACAGATGTCAGCGTAGTTATTTCCATGGACATGCAGATGGCGGTGTAGATATTTCCTTGTTTATACAGATAGCGGTGTAGTTATTTCCATGTTTTCACATATGGTGGTGTAGATATTTCCGTGTTTGTACACATGGCGGAGTAGATACTTCCATCTTTATGGAGATGGCAGTGTAGATATTTTCATGTTTATAGAGATGGCGGTGTAGATATTTCCATATTTATGGAGATAGCGTTGTAGATACTTCCATCTTTCTACAGATGGCAGTGTAGATATTTCCATGTTTATACAGATCGCGGTGTAGTTACTTCTATGTTTATACAGATAGCGGCGTTGATATTTCCATGTTTTTACAGATATCGGTGTAGATATTTCCATGTTTACACAGAATGCGGTGTAGATATTTCCATCTTTCTACAGATGGCAGTGTAGATATTTCCATGTTTATACACATGGCGGTGTAGATACTTCCATATTTATACAGATGTCTGTGTAGATATTTCCATGTGTATACAGATGGTATTGTACATATTTCCATGTTTATACAGATGGTGGTGTAGATATTTCCCTGTTTACTCAGATGACAGTGTAGATATTTCCATGTTTTTACAGATGGCATTGTAGATATTTCAATGTTTATAGAGATGGCACTGTAGATATTTCCATGTTTATACAGATCGAGGTGTAGATATTTCCATGTTTATACAGATAGCGGTGTAGACATTTCCATGTTTTTACAGATATTGGTGTAGATATTTCCATGTTTACACAGATTGCGGTATAGATATTTCGATCTTTCTACAGATGGCATTGTAGATATTTCCATGTTTATACAGATGGCGGTGTTGATATTTCGATGTTTATATAGATGGTGGTGTAGATATTAATATGTTTATACAGAGAGCGGTGTAGATATTTCCATGTTTATACAGATGGCGGTGTAGCTATTTCCATGTTTATATAGATAGCGGTGTAGATATTTCCATATTTATACAGATAACGGTGTAGAAATTTCCATGTTTATACAGATAGCGGTGTAAATATTTCCATGTTTATACAGATCACGGTGTAGATATTTCCTTGTTTTTACAAATAGCGGTGTAGTTATTTCCATGTTTATACAATAGCGGTGTAGACATTTCCATGTATATACAGATGGCTGTGTAGATATTTCCATGTTTATACAGATGGCTTTGTAGATATTTCCATGTTTATACAGATGACTTTGTAGGTATTTCCATGTTTATACAGATGGCTGTGTAGATATTTCCATGTGTATACAGATGGCATTGTAGATATTTCCATGTTTATACAGATGACTGTATAGGTATTTCCATGTTTTTACAGATGGCAGTGCAGATATTTCCATGTTTATAGAGATAGCGATGTAGATATTTCCATGTTTGTACAGATGGCGGTGTTGATATTTCCATCTATACACAGATGGCCGTGTAGATATTTCCATGTTTATACAGATGTCTGCGTAGTTATTTCCATGGACATGCAGATGGCGGTGTAGATATTTCCTTGTTTATACAGATAGCGGTGTAGTTATTTCCATGTTTTCACATATGGTGGTGAAGATATTTCCGTGTTTATACACATGGCGGAGTAGATACTTCCATCTTTATGGAGATGGCAGTGTAGATATTTTCATGTTTATAGAGAAGGCGGTGTAGATATTTCCATATTTATAGAGATAGCGGTGTAGATACTTCCATCTTTCTACAGATGGCAGTGTAGATATTTCCATGTTTATACAGATCGCGGTGTTGTTACTTCCATGTTTATACAGATAGCGGTGTTGATATTTCCAAGTTTTTACAGATATCGGTGTAGATATTTCCATGTTTACACAGAATGCGGTGTAGATATTTCCATCTTTCTACAGATGGCAGTGTAGATATTTCCATGTTTATACACATGGCGGTGTAGATACTTCCATATTTATACAGATGTCTGTGTAGATATTTCCATGTGTATACAGATGGTATTGTACATCTTTCCATGTTTATACAGATGGTCGTGTAGATATTTCCCTGTTTACTCAGATGACAGTGTAGATATTTCCATGTTTTTACAGATGGCATTGTAGATATTTCAATGTTTATAGAGATGGCACTGTAGATATTTCCATGTTTATACAGATCGAGGTGTAGATATTTCCATGTTTATACAGATCGCGGTGTAGATATTTCCATGTTTATACAGATAGCGGTGTAGATATTTCCATGTTTATACAGATAGCGGTGTAGATATTTCCATGTTTTTACAGATATTGGTGTAGATATTTCCATGTTTACACAGATTGCGGTGTAGATATTTCCATCTTTCTACAGATGGCATTGTAGATATTTCCATGTTTATACAGATGGCGGTGTTGATATTTCGATGTTTATATAGATGGTGGTGTAGATATTACCATGTTTATACAGAGAGCGGTGTAGATATTTCCATGTTTATACAGATGGCGGTGTAGCTATTTCAATGTTTATAGAGATAGCGGTGTAGATATTTCCATATTTATACAGATAACGGTGTAGAAATTTCCAGGTTTATACAGATAGCGGTGTAAATATTTCCATGTTTATACAGATCACGGTGTAGATATTTCCTTGTTTTTACAAATAGCGGTGTAGTTATTTCCATGTTTATACAATAGCGGTGTAGATATTTCCATGTATATACAGATGGCTGTGTAGATATTTCCATGTTTATACAGATGGCTTTGTAGATATTTCCATGTTTATTCAGATGGCGGTGTAGATATTTCCATATTTATACAGATGTCTATGTAGATATTTCCAAGTGTATACAGATGGTATTGTAGTTATCTCCATGTTTATACAGATGGTGGTGTAGATATTTCCATGTTTATTCAGATGACGGTGTAGATATTTCCATGTTTATACAGATGGCAGTGTAGATATTTCCATGTTCCTACACATGACTGTGTAGGTATTTCCATGTTTATACAGATGGCTTTGTAGATATTTCCATGTCTATAGAGATAGCGGTGCAGATATTTCCATGATTATACAGATCGCGGTGTAGATATTTCCATGTTTATACAGATTGCGGTGTAGATATTTCCATGTTTTCACATATGGTGGTGTAGATATTTCCGTGTTTATACACATGGCGGAGTAGATACTTCCATCTTTATGGAGATGGCAGTGTAGATATTTTCATGTTTATAGAGATGGCAGTGTAGATATTTCCATATTTATAGAGATAGCGGTGTAGATACTTCCATCTTTCTACAGATGGCAGTGTAGATATTTCCATGTTTATGCAGATGGCCGTGTAGATATTTCCATATTTATACAGATGTCTGTGTAGATATTTCCATGTGAATTCAGATGGTATTTTAGTTATTTCCATGTTTATACAGATGGTGGTGTAGATATTTCCATGTTTATTCAGATGTCTGTGTAGATATTTCCATGTTTATACAGATGGCAGTGTAGATATTTCCATGTTCCTACACATGACTGTGTAGGTATTTCCATGTTTATACAGATGGCTTTGTAGGTATTTCCATGTCTATAGAGATAGCGGTGCAGATATTTCCATGATTATACAGATAGCGGTGTATATATTTCCATGTTTATACAGATCGTGGTGTAGATATTTCCATGTTTATACATATACCGGTGTAGATATTTCCATGTTTATACAGACCGCAGTGTAGATATTTCCATGTTTATAGAGATAGCAGTGTAGATATTTCCAAGTTTGTGCAGATGGCGGTGTTGATGTTTCCATCTATACACAGATTGCCGTGTAGGTATTTCCATGTGTATACAGATGGCATTGTAGATATTTCCATGTTTATACAGATGGTGGTGTAGATATTTCCATGTTTACACAGAAGACTGTATAGGTATTTCCATGTTTATACAGATGGCGGTGTAGCTATTTCCATGTTTATAGAGATAGCGGTGTAGATATTTCCATATTTATACAGATAACGGTGTAGACATTTCCATGTTTATACAGATAGCGGTGTAAATATTTCCATGTTTATACAGATCACGGTGTAGATATTTCCTTGTTTATACAAATAGCGGTGTAGTTATTTCCATGTTTATACAGATAGCGGTGTAGATATTTCCATGTATATACAGATGGCTGTGTAGATATTTTCATGTTTATACAGATGGCTTTGTAGCTATTTCCATGTTTATACAGATGACTTTGTAGGTATTTCCATGTTTATACAGATGGCGGTGTAGATATTTCTATGTTTATAGAGATAGCTGTGTAGATATTTCCATGTTTATACAGATAGCGTTGTAGATATTTCCATGTTTATACAGATCGCGGTGTAGTTACTTCCATGTTTATACAGATAGCGGTGTTGATGTTTCCATGTTTTTACAGATATCGGTGTAGATATTTCCATGTTTACACAGATTGCGGTGTAGTTATTTCCATCTTTCTACAGATGGCAGTGTAGATATTTCCATGTTTATACACATGGTGGTGTAGGTACTTCCATATTTATACAGATGTCTGTGTAGATATTTCCATGTGTATACAGATGGTATTGTAGATATTTCCATGTTTATACAGATGGTGGTGTAGATAATTCCCTGTTTACTGAGATGACTGTGTAGATATTTCCATGTTTTTACAGATGGCAGTGTAGATATTTCAATGTTTATAGAGATGGCACTGTAGATATTTCCATGTTTATACAGATCGCGGTGTAGATATTTCCATGTTTATGCAGATAGCGGTGTAGATATTTCCATGTTTTTACAGATATTGGTGTAGATATTTCCATTTTTACACAGATTGCGGTGTAGATATTTCCATCTTTCAACAGATGGCATTGAAGATATTTAAATGTTTATACAGATGGCGGTGTAGATATTTCCATGTTTATATAGATGGTGATGTAGATATTACCATGTTTATACAGAGAGCGGTGTAGATATTTTCATGTTTATACAGATAGCGGTGTAGATATTTCCATGTTTATATAGATAGCGGTGTAGGTATTTCCATGTTTATAGACATAGCGGTGTAGATATTTCCATATTTATATAGATGCCGTTGTAGATATTTCCATGTTTATACCGATAGCGGTGTTGGTATTTCCACGTTTATACAGATAGCGATGTAGATTTTTCCATGTTTATACAGCTCGCGGTGCAGATATTTATAACTTTATACAGATGACATTGTAGATATTTCCTTATTCACACTGAAGGCGGTGAAGATGTTTCCATGTTTATACAGATGGCGGAGCAGTTAGTTCCATGTTTATGGAGATGGCAGTGTAGATATTTTCATGTTTATAGAGATGGCGGTGTAGATATTTCCATGTTTATAGAGATAGCAGTGTAGTTATTTACATGTTTCTACAGATGGCTGTGTAGATATTTCCATGTGTATACAGATGGCATTGTAGATATTTCCATGTTTATACAGATGACTGTATAGATATTTCCATGTTTTTACAGATGGCAGTGCAGATATTTCCATGTTTATAGAGATAGCGATGTAGATATTTCCATGTTTGTACAGATGGCGGTGTTGATATTTCCATCTATACACAGATGGCCGTGTAGATATTTCCATGTTTATACAGATGGCAGCGTAGTTATTTCCATGGACATGCAGATGGCGGTGTAGATATTTCCTTGTTTATACAGATAGCGGTGTAGATATTTCCATGTTTTCACATATGGTGGTGTAGATATTTCCGTGTTTATACACATGGCGGAGTAGATACTTCCATCTTTATGGAGATGGCAGTGTAGATAATTTCATGTTTATAGAGATGGCGGTGAAGATATTTCCATATTTATAGAGATAGCGGTGTAGATACTTCCAACTTTCTACAGATGGCAGTGTAGATATTTCCATGTTTATACAGATGGCCGTGTAGATATTTCCATATTCATACAGATGTCTGTGTAGATATTTCCATGTGTATACAGATGGTATTGTAGTTATTTCCATGTTTATACAGATGGTGGTGTAGATATTTCCATGTTTATTCAGATGACTGTGTAGATATTTCCATGTTTATACAGAGGGCAGTGTAGACATTTCCATGATCCTACAAATGACTGTGTAGGTATTTCCATGTTTATACAGATGGCTTTGTAGCTATTTCCATGTCTATAGAGATAGCGGTGCAGATATTTCCATGATTATACAGATAGCGGTGTATATATTTCCATGTTTATACAGATCATGGTGTAGATATTTCCATGTTTATACATATACCGGTGTAGATATTTCCATGTTTATACAGACCGCAGTGTAGATATTTCCATATTTATAGAGATAGCAGTGTAGATATTTCCAAGTTTGTGCAGATGGCGGTGTTGATGTTTCCATCTATACACAGATTGCCGTGTAGGTATTTCCATGTGTATACAGATGGCATTGTAGATATTTCCATGTTTATACAGATGGTGGTGTAGATATTTCCATGTTTACACAGAAGACTGTATAGGTATTTCCATGTTTATACAGATGGCGGTGTAGCTCTTTCCACGTTTATAGAGATAGCGGTGTAGATATTTCCATGTTTATACAGATAACGGTGTAGAAATTTCCATGTTTATACAGATAGCGGTGTAAATATTTCCATGTTTATACAGATCACGGTGTAGATATTTCCTTGTTAATACAAATAGCGGTGTAGTTATTTCCATGTTTGTTCAGATAGCGGTGTAGATATTTCCATGTATATACAGATGGCTGTGTAGATATTTCCATGTTTATACAGATGGCTTTGTAGATATTTCCATGTTTATAGAGATGACTTTGTAGGTATTTCCATGTTTATACAGATGGCGGTGTAGATATTTCCATGTTTATAGAGATAGCTGTGTAGATATTTCCATGTTTATACAGATAGCGTTGTAAATATTTCCATGTTTATACAGATCACGGTGTAGATATTTCCTTGTTAATACAAATAGCGGTGTAGTTATTTCCATGTTTGTTCAGATAGCGGTGTAGATATTTCCATGTATTTACAGATGGCTGTGTAGATATTTCCATGTTTATACAGATGGCTTTGTAGATATTTCCATGTTTATACAGATGACTTTGTAGGTATTTCCATGTTTATACAGATGGCGGTGTAGATATTTCCATGTTTATAGAGATAGCTGTGTAGATATTACCATGTTTATACAGGTAGCATTGTAGATATTTCCATGTTTATACAGATCGCGGTGTAGTTACTTCCATGTTTATACAGATAGCGGTGTTGATATTTCCATGTTTTTACAGATATCGGTGTAGATATTTCCATGTTTACACAGATTGAGGTGTAGATATTTCCATCTTTCTACAGATGGCATTGTAGATATTTCCATGTTTATACAGATGGCGGTGTAGATATTTCCATGTTTATATAGATGGTGGTGTAGATATTACCATGTTTATACAGATAGCGGTGTAGATATTTCCATGTTTATACAGATCGTGGAGAAGATATTTCCATGTTTATACAGATCTCGGTGTAGATATTTCCATGTTTATACAGATCGCGGTGTAGATATTTCCATGTTTTCACATATGGTGTTGTAGATATTTCCGTGTTTATACATATGGCGGAGTAGATACTTCCATCTTTATGAAGATGGCAGTGTAGATATTTTCATGTTTATAGAGATGGCGGTGTAGATATTTCCATATTTATAGAGATAGCGGTGTAGATACTTCCATCTTTCTATAGATGGCAGTGTAGATATTTCCATGTTTATACAGATGGCCGTGTAGATATTTCCATATTTATACAGATGTCTGTGTAGATATTTCCATGTGAATACAGATGGTATTTTAGTTATTTCCATGTTTATACAGATGGTGGTGTAGATATTTCCATGTTTATTCAGATGACTGTGTAGATATTTCCATGTTTATACAGATGGCAGTGTAGATATTTCCATGTTCCTACACATGACTGTGTAGGTATTTCCATGTTTATACAGATGGCTTTGTAGCTATTTCCATGTCTATAGAGATAGCGGTGCAGATATTTCCATGATTATACAGATAGCGGTGTATATATTTCCATGTTTATACAGATCGTGGTGTAGATATTTCCATGTTTATACATATACCGGTGTAGATATTTCCATGTTTATACAGACCGCAGTGTAGATATTTCCATGTGTATAGAGATAGCAGTGTAGATATTTCCAAGTTTGTGCAGATGGCGGTGTTGATGTTTACATCTATACACAGATTGCCGTGTAGGTATTTCCACGTGTATAAAGATGGCATTGTAGATATTTCCATGTTTATACAGATGGTGGCGTAGATATTTCCATGTTGACACAGAAGACTGTATAGGTATTTCCATGTTTATACAGATGTCGGTGTAGCTATTTCCATGTTTATAGAGATAGCGGTGTAGATATTTCCATATTTATACAGATAACGGTGTAGAAATTTCCATGTTTATACAGACAGCGGTGTAAATATTTCCATGTTTATACAGATCACGGTGTAGATATTTCCTTGTTTATACAAATAGCGGTGTAGTTATTTCCATGTTTATACAGATAGCGGTGTAGATATTTCCATGTATATACAGATGGCTGTGTAGATATTTCCATGTTTATACAGATGGCTTTGTAGATATTTCCATGTTTATACAGATGACTTTGTAGGTATTTCCATGTTTATACAGATGGCGGTGTAGATATTTCCATTTTATAGAGATAGCTGTGTAGATATTTCCATGTTTATACAGATAGCGTTGTAGATATTTCCATGTTTATACAGATCGCGGTGTAGTTACTTCCATGTTTATACAGATAGCGGTGTTGATATTTCCATGTTTTTACAGATATCGGTGTAGATATTTCCATGTTTACACGGATTGCGGTGTAGATATTTCCATCTTTCTACAGATGGCATTGTAGATATTTCCATGTTTATACAGATGGCAGTGTAGATATTTCCATGTTTATATAGATGGTGGTGTAGATATTACCATGTTTATACAGATAGCGGTGTAGATATTTCCATGTTTATACAGATCGTGGTGAAGATATTTCCATGTTTTTACAGATCTCGGTGTAGATATTTCCATGTTTATACAGATCGCGGTGTAGATATTTCCATGTTTTCACATATGGTGTTGTAGATATTTCCGTGTTTATACACATGGCGGAGTAGATACTTCCATCTTTATGGAGATGGCAGTGTAGATATTTTCATGTATATAGAGATGGCGGTTTGGATATTTCCATATTTATAGAGATAGCGGTGTAGATACTTCCATCTTTCTACAGATGGCAGTGTAGATATTTCCATGTTTATACAGATGTCTGTGTAGATATTTCCATGTGTATACACATGGTATTCTAATTATTTACATGTTTATACAGATGTTGGTGTAGATATTTCCATGTTTATTCAGATGACTGTGAAGATATTTCCATGTTTATACAGATGGCAGTGTAGATATTTCCATGTTCCTACACATGACTGTGTAAGTATTTCCATGTTTATACAGATGGCTTTGTAGCTATTTCCATGTCTATAGAGATAGCGGTGCATATATTTCCATGATTATACAGATAGCGGTGTATATATTTCCATGTTTATACAGATCGTGGTGTAGATATTTCCATGTTTATACATATACCGGTGTAGATATTTCCATGTTTATACAGACCGCAGTGTAGATATTTCCATGTTTATAGAGATAGCAGTGTAGATATTTCCAAGTTTGTGCAGATGGCGGTGTTGATGTTTCCATCTATACACAGATTGCCGTGTAGGTATTTCCATGTGTATACAGATGGCATTGTAGGTATTTCCATGTTTATACAGATGGTGGTGTAGATATTTCCATATTTACACAGAAGACTGTATAGGTATTTCCATGTTTATACAGATGGCGGTGTAGCTATTTCCATGTTTATAGAGATAGCGGTGTAGATATTTCCATATTTATAAAGATAACGGTGTAGAAATTTCCATGTTTATACAGATAGCGGTGTAAATATTTCCATGTTTATACAGATCACGGTGTAGATATTTCCTTGTTTATACAAATAGCGGTGTAGTTATTTCCATGTTTATACAATAGCGGTGTAGATATTTCAATGTATATACAGATGGCTGTGTAGATATTTCCATGTTTATACAGATGGCTTTGTAGATATTTCCATGTTTATACAGATGACTTTGAAGGTATTTCCATGTTTATACAGATGGCGGTGTAGATATTTCCATGTTTATAGAGATAGCTGTGTAGATATTTCCATGTTTATACAGATAGCGGTGTAAATATTTCCATGTTTATACAGATAGCGGTGTAGTTACCTCCACGTTTATACAGATAGCGGTGTTGATATTTCCATGTTTTTACAGATGTCGGTGTAGATATTTCCATGTTTACACAGATTTCGGTGTAGATATTTCCATCTTTCTACAGATGGCAGTGTAGATATTTCCATGTTTATACACATGGCGGTGTAGATACTTCCATATTTATACAGATGTCTGTGTAGATATTTCCATGTGTATACAGATGGTATTGTAGATATTTCCATGTTTATACAGATGGTGGTGTAGATATTTCCCTGTTTACTCAGATGACTGTGTAGATATTTCCATGTTTTAACAGATGGCAGTGTAGATATTTCAATGTTTATAGAGATGGCACTGTAGATATTTCCATGTTTATAAAGATCGCGGTGTAGATATTTCCATGTTTATACAGATAGCGGTGTAGATATTTCCATGTTTTTACAGATATTGGTGTAGATATTTCCATGTTTACACAGATTGCGGTGTAGATATTTCCATCTTTCTACAGATGGCATTGTAGATGTTTCCATGTTTATACAGATGGCGGTGTAGATATTTCCATGTTTATATAGATGGTGTTGTAGATATTACCATGTTTATACAGAGAGCGGTGTAGATATTTCCATGTTTATTCAGATAGCGGTGTAGATATTTCCATGTTTATATAGATAGCGGTGTAGGTATTTCCATGTTTATAGACATAGCGGTGTAGATATTTCCATGTTTATATAGATGTCGTTGTAGATATTTCCATGTTTATACCGATAGCGGTGTTGATATTTCCACATTTATACAGATAGCGATGTAGATATTTCCATGTTTATACAGCTCGCGGTGCAGATATTTATATCTTTTTACAGATGGCATTGTAGATATTTCCTTATTCACACTGATGGCGGTGAAGATGTTTCCATGTTTATACAGATGGCGGAGTAGTTACTTCCATGTTTATGGAGATGGCAGTGTAGATATTTTCATGTTTATAGAGATGGCGGTGTAGATATTTCCATGTTTATAGAGATAGCAGTGTAGATATTTACATGTTTATACAGATGGCTGTGTAGATATTTCCATGTGTATACAGATGGCATTGTAAATATTTCTATGTTTATACAGATGACTGTATAGGTATTTCCATGTTTTTACAGATGGCAGTGCAGATATTTCCATGTTTATAGAGATAGCGATGTAGATATTTCCATGTTTGTACAGATGGCGGTGTTGATATTTCCATCTATACACAGAGGGCCGTGTAGATATTTCCATGTTTATACAGATGGCAGCGTAGGTATTTCCATGGACATGCAGATGGCGGTGTAGATATTTCCTTGTTTATACAGATAGCGGTGTAGATATTTCCATGTTTTCACATATGGTGGTGTAGATATTTCCGTGTTTATACACATGGCGGAGTAGATACTTCCATTCTTATGGAGATGGCACTGTAGATATTTTCATGTTTATAGAGATGGCGGTGTAGATATTTCCATATTTATAGAGATAGCGGTGTAGATATTTCCATCTTTCTACAGATGGCAGTGTAGATATTTCCATGTTTATAGAGATGGCGGTGTAGATATTTCCATATTTATACAGATGTCTGTGTAGATATTTCCATGTGCATACAGATGGTATTGTAGTTATTTCCATGTTTATACAGATGGTGGTGTAGATATTTCCATGTTTATTCAGATGACTGTGTAGATATTTCCATGTTTATACAGATGGCAGTGTAGATATTTCCATGTTCCTACACATGACTGTGTAGGTATTTCCATGTTTATACAGATGGCTTTGTAGATATTTCCATGTCTATAGAGATAGCGGTGCAGATATTTCCATGATTATACAGATAGCGGTGTATATATTTCCATGTTTATGCAGATCGTGGTGTAGATATTTCCATGTTTATACATATACCGGTGTAGATATTTCCATGTTTATACAGACCGCAGTGTAGATATTTCCATGTTTATAGAGATAGCAGTGTAGATATTTCCAAGTTTGTGCAGATGGCGGTGTTGATGTTTCCATCTATACACAGATTGCCGTGTAGGTATTTCCATGTGTATACAGATGGCATTGTAGATATTTCCATGTTTATACAGATGGTGGTGTAGATATTTCCATATTTACACAGAAGACTGTATAGGTATTTCCATGTTTATACAGATGGCGGTGTAGCTATTTCAATGTTTATAGAGATAGCGGTGTAGATATTTCCATATTTATAAAGATAACGGTGTAGAAATTTCCATGTTTATACAGATAGCGGTGTAAATATTTCCATGTTTATACAGATCACGGTGTAGATATTTCCTTGTTTATACAAATACCGGTGTAGTTATTTCCATGTTTATACAATAGCGGTGTAGATATTTCCATGTATATACATATGGCTGTGTAGATATTTCCATGTTTATACAGATGGCTTTGTAGATATTTCCATGTTTATACAGATGAGTTTGTAGGTATTTCCATGTTTTTACAGATGGCGGTGTAGATATTTCCATGTTTATAGAGATAGCTGTGTAGATATTTCCATGTTTATACAGATAGCTGTGTAGATATTTCCATGGTTATACAGATAGCGGTGTAGTTACTTCCATGTTTATACAGATAGCGGTGTTGATATTTCCATGTTTTTACAGATGTCGGTGTAGATATTTCCATGTTTACACAGATTGCGGTGTAGATATTTCCATCTTTCTACAGATGGCAGTGTAGATATTTCCATGTTTATACACATTGCGGTGTAGATACTTCCATATTTATACAGATGTCTGTGTAGATATTTCCATGTGTATACAGATGGTATTGTAGATATTTCCATGTTTATACAGATGGTGGTGTAGATATTTCCCTGTTTACTCAGATGACTGTGCAGATATTTCCATGTTTTAACAGATGGCAGTGTAGATATTTCAATGTTTATAGAGATGGCACTGTAGATATTTCCATGTTTATACAGATCGCGGTGTAGATATCTCCATGTTTATACAGATAGCGGTGTAGATATTTCCATGTTTTTACAGATATTGGTGTAGATATTTCCATGTTTACACAGATTGCGGTGTAGATATTTCCATCTTTCTACAGATGGCATTGTAGATATTTCCATGTTTATACAGACGGCGGTGTAGATATTTCCATGTTTATATAGATGGTGGTGAAGATATTACCATGTTTATACAGAGAGCGGTTTAGATATTTCCATGTTTATACAGATAGCGGTGTAGATATTTCCAGGTTTATATAGATAGCGGTGTAGTTATTTCCATGTTTATAGACATAGCAGTGTAGATATTTCCATGTTTATATTGATGTCGTTGTAGATATTTCCATGTTTATACCGATAGCGGTGTTGGTATTTCCACGTTTATACAGATAGCGATGTAGATATTTCCATGTTTATACAGCTCGCGGTGCAGATATTTATATCTTTTTACAGATGGCATTGTAGATATTTCCTTTTTCACACTGATGGCGGTGAAGATGTTTCCATGTTTATACTGATGGCGGAGTAGTTACTTCCATGTTTATGGAGATGGCAGTGTAGATATTTTCATGTTTATAGAGATGGCGGTGTAGATATTTCCATGTTTATAGAGATAGCAGTGTAGATATTTACATGTTTATACAGATGGCTGTGTAGATATTTCCATGTGTATACAGATGGCATTGTAAATATTTCCATGTTTATACAGATGACTGTATAGGTATTTCCATGTTTTTACAGATGGCAGTGCAGATATTTCCATGTTTATAGAGTAAGCGATGTAGATATTTCCATGTTTGTACAGATGGCGGTGTTGATATTTCCATCTATACACAGAGGGCCGTGTAGATATTTCCATGTTTATACAGATGGCAGCGTAGGTGTTTCCATGGACATGCAGATGGCGGTGTAGATATTTCCTTGTTTATACAGATAGCGGTGTAGATATTTCCATGTTTTCACATATGGTGGTGTAGATATTTCCGTGTTTATACACATGGCGGAGTAGATACTTCCATCTTTATGGAGATGGCAGTGTAGATAATTTCATGTTTATAGAGATGGCGGTGAAGATATTTCCATATTTATAGAGATAGCGGTGTAGATACTTCCAACTTTCTACAGATGGCAGTGTAGATATTTCCATGTTTATACAGATGGCCGTGTAGATATTTCCATATTCATACAGATGTCTGTGTAGATATTTTCATGTGTATACAGATGGTATTGTAGTTATTTCCATGTTTATACAGATGGTGGTGTAGATATTTCCATGTTTATTCAGATGACTGTGTAGATATTTCCATGTTTATACAGAGGGCAGTGTAGACATTTCCATGATCCTACAAATGACTGTGTAGGTATTTCCATGTTTATACAGATGGCTTTGTAGCTATTTCCATGTCTATAGAGATAGCGGTGCAGATATTTCCATGATTATACAGATAGCGGTGTATATATTTCCATGTTTATACAGATCATGGTGTAGATATTTCCATGTTTATACATATACCGGTGTAGATATTTCCATGTTTATACAGACCGCAGTGTAGATATTTCCATATTTATAGAGATAGCAGTGTAGATATTTCCAAGTTTGTGCAGATGGCGGTGTTGATGTTTCCATCTATACACAGATTGCCGTGTAGGTATTTCCATGTGTATACAGATGGCATTGTAGATATTTCCATGTTTATACAGATGGTGGTGTAGATATTTCCATGTTTACACAGAAGACTGTATAGGTATTTCCATGTTTATACAGATGGCGGTGTAGCTCTTTCCACGTTTATAGAGATAGCGGTGTAGATATTTCCATGTTTATACAGATAACGGTGTAGAAATTTCCATGTTTATACAGATAGCGGTGTAAATATTTCCATGTTTATACAGATCACGGTGTAAATATTTCCTTGTTAATACAAATAGCGGTGTAGTTATTTCCATGTTTGTTCAGATAGCGGTGTAGATATTTCCATGTATATACAGATGGCTGTGTAGATATTTCCATGTTTATACAGATGGCTTTGTAGATATTTCCATGTTTATAGAGATGACTTTGTAGGTATTTCCATGTTTATACAGATGGCGGTGTAGATATTTCCATGTTTATAGAGATAGCTGTGTAGATATTTCCATGTTTATACAGATAGCGGTGTAAATATTTCCATGTTTATACAGATCACGGTGTAGATATTTCCTTGTTAATACAAATAGAGGTGTAGTTATTTCCATGTTTGTTCAGATAGCGGTGTAGATATTTCCATGTATTTACAGATGGCTGTGTAGATATTTCCATGTTTATACAGATGGCTTTGTAGATATTTCCATGTTTATACAGATGACTTTGTAGGTATTTCCATGTTTATACAGATGGCGGTGTAGATATTTCCATGTTTATAGAGATAGCTGTGTAGATATTACCATGTTTATACAGGTAGCATTGTAGATATTTCCATGTTTATACAGATCGCGGTGTAGTTACTTCCATGTTTATACAGATAGCGGTGTTGATATTTCCATGTTTTTACAGATATCGGTGTAGATATTTCCATGTTTACACAGATTGAGGTGTAGATATTTCCATCTTTCTACAGATGGCATTGTAGATATTTCCATGTTTATACAGATGGCGGTGTAGATATTTCCATGTTTATATAGATGGTGGTGTAGATATTACCATGTTTATACAGATAGCGGTGTAGATATTTCCATGTTTATACAGATCGTGGAGAAGATATTTCCATGTTTATACAGATCTCGGTGTACATATTTCCATGTTTATACAGATCGCGGTGTAGATATTTCCATGTTTTCACATATGGTGTTGTAGATATTTCCGTGTTTATACATATGGCGGAGTAGATACTTCCATCTTTATGAAGATGGCAGTGTAGATATTTTCATGTTTATAGAGATGGCGGTGTAGATATTTCCATATTTATAGAGATAGCGGTGTAGATACTTCCATCTTTCTACAGATGGCAGTGTAGATATTTCCATGTTTATACAGATGGCCGTGTAGATATTTCCATATTTATACAGATGTCTGTGTAGATATTTCCATGTGAATACAGATGGTATTTTAGTTATTTCCATGTTTATACAGATGGTGGTGTAGATATTTCCATGTTTATTCAGATGACTGTGTAGATATTTCCATGTTTATACAGATGGCAGTGTAGATATTTCCATGTTCCTACACATGACTGTGTAGGTATTTCCATGTTTATACAGATGGCTTTGTAGCTATTTCCATGTCTATAGAGATAGCGGTGCAGATATTTCCATGATTATACAGATAGCGGTGTATATATTTCCATGTTTATACAGATCGTGGTGTAGATATTTCCATGTTTATACATATACCGGTGTAGATATTTCCATGTTTATACAGACCGCAGTGTAGATATTTCCATGTGTATAGAGATAGCAGTGTAGATATTTCCAAGTTTGTGCAGATGGCGGTGTTGATGTTTACATCTATACACAGATTGCCGTGTAGGTATTTCCATGTGTATAAAGATGGCATTGTAGATATTTCCATGTTTATACAGATGGTGGCGTAGATATTTCCATGTTGACACAGAAGACTGTATAGGTATTTCCATGTTTATACAGATGTCGGTGTAGCTATTTCCATGTTTATAGAGATAGCGGTGTAGATATTTCCATATTTATACAGATAACGGTGTAGAAATTTCCATGTTTATACAGACAGCGGTGTAAATATTTCCATGTTTATACAGATCACGGTGTAGATATTTCCTTGTTTATACAAATAGCGGTGTAGTTATTTCCATGTTTATACAGATAGCGGTGTAGATATTTCCATGTATATACAGATGGCTGTGTAGATATTTCCATGTTTATACAGATGGCTTTGTAGATATTTCCATGTTTATACAGATGACTTTGTAGGTATTTCCATGTTTATACAGATGGCGGTGTAGATATTTCCATTTTATAGAGATAGCTGTGTAGATATTTCCATGTTTATACAGATAGCGTTGTAGATATTTCCATGTTTATACAGATCGCGGTGTAGTTACTTCCATGTTTATACAGATAGCGGTGTTGATATTTCCATGTTTTTACAGATATCGGTGTAGATATTTCCATGTTTACACAGATTGCGGTGTAGATATTTCCATCTTTCTACAGATGGCATTGTAGATATTTCCATGTTTATACAGATGGCAGTGTAGATATTTCCATGTTTATATAGATGGTGGTGTAGATATTACCATGTTTATACAGATAGCGGTGTAGATATTTCCATGTTTATACAGATCGTGGTGAAGATATTTCCATGTTTTTACAGATCTCGGTGTAGATATTTCCATGTTTATACAGATCGCGGTGTAGATATTTCCATGTTTTCACATATGGTGTTGTAGATATTTCCGTGTTTATACACATGGCGGAGTAGATACTTCCATCTTTATGGAGATGGCAGTGTAGATATTTTCATGTATATAGAGATGGCGGTTTGGATATTTCCATATTTATAGAGATAGCGGTGTAGATACTTCCATCTTTCTACAGATGGCAGTGTAGATATTTCCATGTTTATACAGATGTCTGTGTAGATATTTCCATGTGTATACACATGGTATTCTAATTATTTACATGTTTATACAGATGTTGGTGTAGATATTTCCATGTTTATTCAGATGACTGTGAAGATATTTCCATGTTTATACAGATGGCAGTGTAGATATTTCCATGTTCCTACACATGACTGTGTAAGTATTTCCATGTTTATACAGATGGCTTTGTAGCTATTTCCATGTCTATAGAGATAGCGGTGCATATATTTCCATGATTATACAGATAGCGGTGTATATATTTCCATGTTTATACAGATCGTGGTGTAGATATTTCCATGTTTATACATATACCGGTGTAGATATTTCCATGTTTATACAGACCGCAGTGTAGATATTTCCATGTTTATAGAGATAGCAGTGTAGATATTTCCAAGTTTGTGCAGATGGCGGTGTTGATGTTTCCATCTATACACAGATTGCCGTGTAGGTATTTCCATGTGTATACAGATGGCATTGTAGGTATTTCCATGTTTATACAGATGGTGGTGTAGATATTTCCATATTTACACAGAAGACTGTATAGGTATTTCCATGTTTATACAGATGGCGGTGTAGCTATTTCCATGTTTATAGAGATAGCGGTGTAGATATTTCCATATTTATAAAGATAACGGTGTAGAAATTTCCATGTTTATACAGATAGCGGTGTAAATATTTCCATGTTTATACAGATCACGGTGTAGATATTTCCTTGTTTATACAAATAGCGGTGTAGTTATTTCCATGTTTATACAATAGCGGTGTAGATATTTCCATGTATATACAGATGGCTGTGTAGATATTTCCATGTTTATACAGATGGCTTTGTAGATATTTCCATGTTTATACAGATGACTTTGAAGGTATTTCCATGTTTATACAGATGGCGGTGTAGATATTTCCATGTTTATAGAGATAGCTGTGTAGATATTTCCATGTTTATACAGATAGCGGTGTAAATATTTCCATGTTTATACAGTTAGCAGTGTAGTTACCTCCACGTTTATACAGATAGCGGTGTTGATATTTCCATGTTTTTACAGATGTCGGTGTAGATATTTCCATGTTTACACAGATTTCGGTGTAGATATTTCCATCTTTCTACAGATGGCAGTGTAGATATTTCCATGTTTATACACTTGGCGGTGTAGATACTTCCATATTTATACAGATGTCTGTGTAGATATTTCCATGTGTATACAGATGGTATTGTAGATATTTCCATGTTTATACAGATGGTGGTGTAGATATTTCCCTGTTTACTCAGGTGACTGTGTAGATATTTCCATGTTTTTACAGATGGCAGTGTAGATATTTCAATGTTTATAGAGATGGCACTGTAGATATTTTCATGTTTATACAGATCGCGGTGTAGATATTTCCATGTGTATACAGATAGCGGTGTAGATATTTCCATGTTTTTACAGATATTGGTGTAGATATTTCCATGTTAACACAGATTGCGGTGTAGATATTTCCATCTTTCTACAGATGGCATTGTAGATATTTCCATGTTTATACAGATGGCGGTGTAGATATTTCCATGTTTATATAGATGGTGGTGTAGATATTACCATGTTTATACAGATAGCGGTGTAGATATTTCCATGTTTATACAGATCGTGGTGAAGATATTTCCATGTTTTTACAGATCTCGGTGTAGATATTTCCATGTTTATACAGATCGCGGTGTAGATATTTCCATGTTTTCACATATGGTGTTGTAGATATTTCCGTGTTTATACACATGGCGGAGTAGATACTTCCATCTTTATGGAGATGGCAGTGTAGATATTTTCATGTATATAGAGATGGCGGTTTGGATATTTCCATATTTATAGAGATAGCGGTGTAGATACTTCCATCTTTCTACAGATGGCAGTGTAGATATTTCCATGTTTATACAGATGTCTGTGTAGATATTTCCATGTGTATACACATGGTATTCTAATTATTTACATGTTTATACAGATGTTGGTGTAGATATTTCCATGTTTATTCAGATGACTGTGAAGATATTTCCATGTTTATACAGATGGCAGTGTAGATATTTCCATGTTCCTACACATGACTGTGTAAGTATTTCCATGTTTATACAGATGGCTTTGTAGCTATTTCCATGTCTATAGAGATAGCGGTGCATATATTTCCATGATTATACAGATAGCGGTGTATATATTTCCATGTTTATACAGATCGTGGTGTAGATATTTCCATGTTTATACATATACCGGTGTAGATATTTCCATGTTTATACAGACCGCAGTGTAGATATTTCCATGTTTATAGAGATAGCAGTGTAGATATTTCCAAGTTTGTGCAGATGGCGGTGTTGATGTTTCCATCTATACACAGATTGCCGTGTAGGTATTTCCATGTGTATACAGATGGCATTGTAGGTATTTCCATGTTTATACAGATGGTGGTGTAGATATTTCCATATTTACACAGAAGACTGTATAGGTATTTCCATGTTTATACAGATGGCGGTGTAGCTATTTCCATGTTTATAGAGATAGCGGTGTAGATATTTCCATATTTATAAAGATAACGGTGTAGAAATTTCCATGTTTATACAGATAGCGGTGTAAATATTTCCATGTTTATACAGATCACGGTGTAGATATTTCCTTGTTTATACAAATAGCGGTGTAGTTATTTCCATGTTTATACAATAGCGGTGTAGATATTTCCATGTATATACAGATGGCTGTGTAGATATTTCCATGTTTATACAGATGGCTTTGTAGATATTTCCATGTTTATACAGATGACTTTGAAGGTATTTCCATGTTTATACAGATGGCGGTGTAGATATTTCCATGTTTATAGAGATAGCTGTGTAGATATTTCCATGTTTATACAGATAGCGGTGTAAATATTTCCATGTTTATACAGTTAGCAGTGTAGTTACCTCCACGTTTATACAGATAGCGGTGTTGATATTTCCATGTTTTTACAGATGTCGGTGTAGATATTTCCATGTTTACACAGATTTCGGTGTAGATATTTCCATCTTTCTACAGATGGCAGTGTAGATATTTCCATGTTTATACACTTGGCGGTGTAGATACTTCCATATTTATACAGATGTCTGTGTAGATATTTCCATGTGTATACAGATGGTATTGTAGATATTTCCATGTTTATACAGATGGTGGTGTAGATATTTCCCTGTTTACTCAGGTGACTGTGTAGATATTTCCATGTTTTTACAGATGGCAGTGTAGATATTTCAATGTTTATAGAGATGGCACTGTAGATATTTTCATGTTTATACAGATCGCGGTGTAGATATTTCCATGTGTATACAGATAGCGGTGTAGATATTTCCATGTTTTTACAGATATTGGTGTAGATATTTCCATGTTAACACAGATTGCGGTGTAGATATTTCCATCTTTCTACAGATGGCATTGTAGATATTTCCATGTTTATACAGATGGCGGTGTAGATATTTCCATGTTTATATAGATGGTGGTGTAGATATTACCATGTTTATACAGAGAGCGGTGTAGAGATTTCCATGTTTATACAGATAGCGGTGTAGATATTTCCATGTTTATATAGATAGCGGTGTAGATATTTCCATGTTTATAGACATTGCGGTGTAGATATTTCCATGTTTATATAGATGCCGTTGTAGATATTTCCATGTTTATACTGATAGCGGTGTTTGTATTTCCACGTTTATACAGATAGCGATGTAGATATTTCCATGTTTATACAGCTCGCGGTGCAGATATTTATATCTTTATACAGATGGCATTGTAGATATTTCCTTATTCACACTGATGGCGGTGAAGATGTTTCCATGTTTATACAGATGGCGGAGTAGTTACTTTCATGTTTATGGAGATGGCAGTGTAGATATTTCCATGTTTATACAGATGGTGGTGTAGATATTTCCATGTTTACACAGAAGACTGTATAGGTATTTCCATGTTTATACAGATGGCGGTGTAGCTATTTCCATGTTTATAGAGATAGCGGTGTAGATATTTCCATATTTATACAGATAACGGTGTACAAACTTCCATGTTTATACAGATAGCGGTGTAAATATTTCCATGTTTATACAGATCACGGTGTAGATATTTCCTTGTTTATACAAATAGCGGTGTAGTTATTTCCAAGTTTATACAGATATCGGTGTAGATATTTCCATGTTTATTCAGATGGCTGTGTAGATATTTCCATGTTTATACAGATGGCTTTGTAGATATTTCCATGTTTATACAGATGACTTTGTAGGTATTTCCATGTTTTCACAGATGGCGGTGTAGATATTTCCATGTTTATAGAGATAGCTGTGTAGATATTTCCATGTTTATACAGATAGCGTTGTAGATATTTCCATGTTTATACAGATCGCGGTGTAGTTACTTCCATGTTTATACAGATGGCAGTGCAGATAGTTCCATTTTTATAGAGATAGCAAAGTAGATATTTCCATGTTTGTACAGATGGCGTTGTTGATATTTCCATCTATACACAGATGGCCGTGTAGATATTTCCATGTTTATACAGATGGCAGCGTAGGTATTTCCATGGACATGCAGATGGCGGTGTAGTTATTTCCTTGTTTATACAGATAGCGGTGTAGATATTTCCATGTTTTCACATATGGTGGTGTAGATATTTCCGTGTTTATACACATGGCGGAGTAGATACTTCCATCTTTATGGAGATGGCAGTGTAGATATTTTCATGTTTATAGAGATGGCGGTGTAGATATTTACATATTTATAGAGATAGCGGTGTAGATATTTCCATCTTTCTACAGATGGCAGTGTAGATATTTCCATGTTTATATAGATGGCGGTGTAGATATTTCCATATTTATACAGATGTCTGTGTAGATATTTCCATGTGTATACAGATGGTATTGTAGTTACTTCCATGTTTATACAGATGGTGGTGTAGATATTTCCATGTTTATTGAGATGACTGTGTAGATATTTCCATGTTTATACAGATGGCAGTGTAGGTATTTCCATGTTCCTACACATGACTGTGTAGGTATTTCCATGTTTATACAAATGGCTTTGTAGATATTTCCATGTCTATAGAGATAGCGGTGAAGATATTTCCATGATTATACAGATAGCGGTGTATATATTTCCATGTTTATACAGATCGTGGTGTAGGTATTTCCATGTTTATACAGATACCGGTGTAGATATTTCCATGTTTATACAGACCGCAGTGTAGATATTTCCATGTTTATAGAAATAGCAGTGTAGATATTTCCAAGTTTGTGCAGATGGCGGTGTTGATGTTTCCATCTATACACAGATTGCCGTGTAGGTATTTCCACGTGTATACAGATGGCATTGTAGATATTTCCATGTTTATACAGATGGTGGTGTAGATATTTCCATGTTTACACAGAAGACTGTATAGGTATTTCCATGTTTATACAGATGGCGGTGTAGCTATTTCCATGTTTATAGAGATAGCCGTGTAGATGTTTCCATATTTATACAGATAACGGTGTAGAAATTTCCATGTTTATACAGATAGCGGTGTAAATATTTCCATGTTTATACAGATCACGGTGTAGATATTTCCTTGTTAATACAAATAGCGGAGTAGTTATTTCCATGTTTGTACAGATAGTGGTGTAGATATTTCCATGTATATACAGATGCCTGTGTAGATATTTCCATGTTTATACAGATGGCTTTGTAGGTATTTCCATGTTCATACACATGTCTTTGTAGGTATTTCCATGTTTATACAGATGGCGGTGTAGATATTTCCATGTTTATAGAGATAGCTGTGTAGATATTTCCATGTTTATACAGATAGCATTGTAGATATTTCCATGTTTATACAGATCGCGGTGTAGTTACTTCCATGTTTATACAGATAGCGGTGTTGATATTTCCATGTTTTTACAGATATCGGTGTAGGTATTTCCATGTTTACACAGATTGCGGTGTAGATATTTCCATCTTTCTACAGATGGCATTGTAGATATTTCCATGTTTATACAGATGGCAGTGTAGATATTTCCATGTTTGTATAGATGGTGGTGTAGATATTACCATGTTTATACAGATACCGGTGTACATATTTCCATGTTTATACAGATGGTGGTGAAGATATTTCCATGTTTATAGAGATCTCAGTGTAGATATTTCCATGTTTATACAGATCGCGGTGTAGATATTTCCATGTTTTCACATATGGTGGTGTAGATATTTCCGTGTTTATACACATGGCGGAGTAGATACTTCCATCTTTATGGAGATGGCAGTGTAGATATTTTCATGTTTATAGAGATGGCGGTGTAGATATTTACATATTTATAGAGATAGCGGTGTAGATACTTCCATCTTTCTACAGATGGCAGTGTAGATATTTCCACGTTTATACAGATGGCCGTGTAGATATTTCCATATTTATACAGATGTCTGTGTAGATATTTCCATGTGTATACAGATCGCGGTGTAGATATTTCCATGTTTTTACAGATAATGGTGTAGATATTTCCATGTTTACACAGATTGCGGTGTAGATATTTCCATCTTTCTACAGATGGTATTGTAGATATTTCCATGTTTATACAGATGGCGGTGTAGATATTTCCAAGTTTATATAGATGGTGGTGTAGATATTACCATGTTTATACAGAGAGCGGTGTAGATATTTCCATGTTTATACAGATAGCGGTGTAGATATTTCCATGTTTATATAGACAGCAGAGTAGGTATTTCCATGTTTATAGACATAGCGGTGTAGATATTTCCATGTTTATATAGATGCCGTTGTAGATATTTCCATGTTTATACTGATAGCGGTGTTGGTATTTCCACGTTTATACAGATAGCGATGTAGATATTTCCATGTTTATACAGCTCGCGGTGCAGATATTTATATCTTTATACAGATGGCATTGTAGATATTTCCTTATTCACACTGATGGCTGTGAAGATGTTTCCATGTTTATACAGATGGCGGAGTAGTTAGTTCCATGTTTATGGAGATGGCAGTGTAGATATTTTCATGTTTATAGAGATGGCGGTGTAGGTATTTCCATGTTTATACAGATGGCGGTGTAGATATTTCCATGTTCATAGAGATAGCGGTGTTGATTTTTCCATGTTTATAGAGATAGCTGTGTGGATATTTCCATGTTTATACAGATAGTGGTGTAGATATTTCCAGGTTTATACAGATGCCTATGCAGATATTCCCATATTTATACAGAGGGCTCTGTAGATATTTAAATGTTTATACAGATGGCAGTGCAGAGATTTCCATGTTTATAGAGATAGTGGTGTAGATATTTCCATGTTTGTACAGATGGCGGTGTTGATGTTTCCATCTGTACACAGATTGCCGTGTAGTTATTTCCATGTGTATACAGATGGCATTGTAGATATTTCCATGTTTATAGAGATAGCAGTCTAGATATTTCCATGTTTATACAGATGGCGGTGTAGATATTTCCATGTTTATAGAGATAGCGGTGTAGATATTTCCATATTTATGCAGATAACGGTGTAGATATTTCCATGTTTATACAGATAGCGGTGTAAATATTTCCATGTTTACACAGATCACGGTGTAGTTATTTCCATGTTTATAGAGATAGCGGTGTAGATATTTCCATGTTTATACAGATAGCGGTGTAGATATTTCCATGTTTACACAGACTGCGGTGTAGATATTTCCATGTTTATACAGATAGCGGTGCAGATATTTCCATGTTTGTACAGATGGCGGTGTTGATATTTCCATCTATACACAGAAAACCGTGTACATATTTCCATGTTTATACAGATGGCAGTGCAGATATTTCTATGGATATGTAGATGGCGGTGTAGATATTTCCATGTATATACAGATAGCGGTGTAGTTATTTCCATGTTTATATAGAGAGCGGTGTAGATATTTCCATGTATGAACACATGGCTGTGTAGATATTTCCATGTTTATACAGATGGCGGTGTAGATATTTCCATCTTTATACAGATAACTTTGTAAGTATTTCCATGTTTATACAGATGGCGTTGTAGATATTTCGATGTTTATAGAGAGAGCAGTGGAGATATTTCCATGTTTATACAGATAGTGGTGTAGATATTTCCATGTTTATACTGATCACGGTGTAGATATTTCCATGGTTATAGAGATGGCAGTGTAGATATTTCCATGTTCATAGAGATAGCGGTGTTGATTTTTCCATGTTTATAGAGATAGCTGTGTGGATATTTCCGTGTTTATACAGATAGGGTTGTAGATATTTCCAGGTTTATAGTGATGGCGGTGTAGATATTTCCATGTTTATAGAGATCACGGTGTAGATATTTCCATGTTTATACAGATCGCGGTGTAGATATTTCCATGTTTATACAGATCATGGTGTAGATATTTCCATGTTTTTACAGATCGCGGTGTTGATATTACCATGTTTATAGGGATAGCGGTGCAAATATTTCCACATTTATACAGATAGCGGTGTAGTTATTAGCATGATTATACAGATATCGGTGTAGATATTTCCATGTATAAACAGATGTCTGTGTATATATTTCCATGTTTAAACACATGGCGGTGTAGCTATTTCTTTGTTTATACAAATAGCGGTGTAGTTATTTCCATGTTTATACAGATAGTGGTGTAGATATTTCCATGTGTATACAGATCGCGGTGTAGATATTTCCACGTTTATACAGATGGCTGTGTAGATATTTCCATGTTTATACAGATGACTTTGTAGGTATTTCCAAGTTTATACAGATGGCGGTGTAGGTATTTCCATGTTCATAGAGATTGATGTGTAGATATTTCCATGTTTATACAGATAGCGGTGCAGATATTTCCATGTTTATACAGACAGCAGTGGAGATATTTCCATGTTTATACACGTAGCGGTGTACATATTTCCATGTTTATAGAGACAGCGGTGTAGGTATTTCCATGTTTATACAGATAGCGGTGCAGATATTTCCATGTTTATACAGATGCCTATGCAGATATTTTCATATTTATACAGAGGGCTCTGTAGATATTTAAATGTTTATACAGATGGCAGTGTAGATATTTCCATGTTCCTACACATGACTGTGTAGGTATTTCCATGTTTATACAGATGGCTTTGTAGATATTTCCATGTTCATAGAGATAGCAGTGCAGATATTTCCATGTTTATACAGATAGCGGTGTAAGTATTCCCATGTTTAAACAGATCGTGGTGTAGATATGTCCATGTTTATACAGATACCGGTGTAGATATTTCCATGTTTATACAGACCGCAGTGTAGATATTTTCATGTTTATAGAGATAGAAGTTTAGATATTTCCAAGTTTGTAGAGATGGCGGTGTTGATGTTTCCATCTATACACAGATTGCCGTGTAGGTGTTTCCATGTGTATACAGATGGCATTGTAGATATTTCCATGTTTATACAGACGGTTTTGTAGATATTTCCATGTTTACAAAGATGACTGTATAGGTATTTCCATGTTTATACAGATGGCGGTGTAGATATTTCCATGTTTATAGAGATAGCGGTGTAGATATTTCCATTTTTATACAGATAACGGTGTAGAAATTTCCATGTTTATACAGATATCGGTGTAAATATTTCCATGCTTATAAAGATAACGGTGTAAATATTTCCATGTTTATAGAGATAGCGGTGTATATATTTCCATGTTTATACAGATAGCGGTGTAGATATTTCCATGTTTATACAGACTGCGGTGTAGATATTTCCATGTTTATACAGATAGCGGTGCAGATATTTCCAGTTTGTACAGATGGCGGTGTTGATATTTCCATCTATACACAGATGAACGTGTACATATTTCCATGTTTATACGGATGGCAGCGCAGATATTTCTATGGATATGTAGATGGCGGTGTCGATATTTCCATGTATATACAGATAGCGGTGTAGTTATTTCCATGTTTATATAGAGAGCCGTGTAGTTATTTCCATGTTTATAGAGATAGCGGTGTAGATATTTCCATGTTTGTACACATGGCGGTGTTGATGTTTCCATCTATACACATATTGCCGTGTAGGTATTTCCATGTGTATACAGATGGCATTGTAGATATTTCCATGTTTATACAGTTGGTGGTGTAGATATTTCCATGTTTATACAGATGACTGTATAGGTATTTCCATGTTTTTACAGATGGCATTGTAGGTATTTCCATGTTTAAAGAGATAGCAGTGTAGATATTTCCATGTTTATACAGATGGCGGTGTAGATATTTCCATGTTTATAGAGATAGCGGTGTAGATATTTCCATATTTATACAGATAACGGCGTAGATATTTCCATGTTTATACAGATAGCGGTGTAAATATTTCCATGTTTATCCAGATCACGGTGTAGTTATTTCCATGTTTATAGAGATAGCGGTGTAGATATTTCCATGTTTATACAGATAGCGATTTAGATATTTCCATGTTTACACAGACCGCGGTGTAGATATTTCCAAGTTTATACGGATAGCGGTGCACATATTTCCATGTTTGTACAGATGGCGGTGTTGATATTTCCATCTATACACAGATGACTGTGTAGATATTTCCATGTTTATACAGATGGCGGCGCAGATATCTCCATGGATATGTAGATGGCGGTGTAGATATTTCCATGTTTATACAGATAGCGGTGTAGTTATTTCCATGTTTATATAGATAGTGGTGTAGATATTTCCATGTATATACACATGACTGTGTAGATATTTACATGTTTATACAGATGACGGTGTAGATATTTCCATGTTTATACCGATATCTTTGTAAGTGTTGCCATGTTTATACAGATGGATGTGTAGATATTTCGATGATTATAGAGATAGCAGTGGAGATATTTCCATGTTTATAGAGATAGCGGTGTAGATATTTCCAAGTTTATACTGATCGCGGTGTAGATATTTCCATGTTTATAGAGATGGCGGTGTAGATAATTCCATGTTCATAGAGATAGCGGTGTTGATTTATCCATGTTTACAGAGATAGCGGTGTGGATATTTCCATGTTTATACATATAGGGGTGTAGATATTTCCCTGTTTATAGAGATGGCGTTGTAGATATTTTTCTTGTTTATACAGATTACTGTGTAGATATTTCCATGATTATACAGATCGCGGTGTAGATATTTCCATGTTTATGCAGATCATGTTGTAGATAATTCCATGTTTATACAGATCGCGGTGTTGATATTACCATGTTTATAGGGATAGCGGTGCAAATATTTCCACATTTATACAGATAGCGGTGTAGTTATTAGCATGTTTATACAGATAGTGGTGTAGATATTTCCATGTATAAACAGAAGTCCGTGTATATATTTCCATGTTTAAACAGATGGCGGTATAGGTATTTCCTTGTTTCTACAAATAGCGGTGGAGTTATTTCCATGTTTATACAGATCACGGTGTAGATATTTCCTTGTTTATACAAATAGCGGTGTAGTTATTTCAATGTTTATACAGATAGCGGTGTAGATATTTCATTGTTTATACAAATAGCAGTGTATATACTTCCAGGTTTATACAGATCACGGTGTAGATATTTCCATGTTTATAGAAATAGCGGTGTAGTTATTTCCATGTTTATACGGATAGCGGTGTAGATATTTCCATGTATATACAGATGGCTGTGTAGATATTTCCTTGTTTATACAAATAGCGGTGTAGTTATTTCTACGTTTATACAGTTACCGGTGTAGATATTTCCATGTATATAAAGATGGCTGTGTAGATATTTCCATGTTTATACAGATGGCTGTGTTGATATTTCCATGTTTATACAGATGACTTTGTATGTATTTCCATGTTTATAAAGATGGCGGTGTAGATATTTCCATGTTTATACAGATCGCGGTGTAGATATTTCCATGTTTATGCAGATCGCGGTGTAGATATTTCCATGTTTGTACAGGTGGCGGTGTTGATGTTTCCATCTATACACAGATTGCCGTGTAGGTATTTCCATGTCTATACAGATGGCATTGTAGATATTTCCATGTTTATACAGTTGGTGGTGTAGATATTTCCATGTTTATACAGATGACTGTATAGGTATTTCCATGTTTTTACAGATGGCATTGTAGGTATTTCCATGTTTATAGAGATAGCAGTGTAGATATTTCCATGTTTATACAGATGGCGGTGTGGATATTTCCATGTTTATAGAGATAGCGGTGTAGATATTTCCATATTTATACAGTTAACGGTGTAGATATTTCCATGTTTATACAGATAGCGGTGTATATATTTCCATGTTTATACAGATCACAGTGTAGTTTTTTCCATATTTATAGAGATAGCGGTGTAGATATTTCCATGTTTATACAGATAGCGATTTAGATATTTCCATGTTTACACAGACCGCGGTGTAGATATTTCCATGTTTATACAGATAGCGGTGCAGATATTTCCATGTTTGTACAGATGGCGGTGTTGATATTTCCATCTATGCACAGATGACTGTGTAGATATTTCTATGTTTATACAGATGGCGGCGCAGTTATCTCCATGGATATGTAGATGGTGGTGTAGATATTTCCATGTTTATACAGATAGCGGTGTAGTTATTTCCATGTTTGTATAGATAGCGGTGTAGATATTTCCATGTATATACACATGACTGTGTTGATATTTCCATGTTTATACAGATGGCGGTGTAGATATTTCCATGTTTATACCGATATCTTTGTAATTGTTCCCATGTTTATACAGATGGCTGTGTAGATATTTCGATGTTTATAGAGATAGCGGTGTAGATATTTCAATGTTTATACAGATAGCGGTGTTGATATTTCCATTTATACACAGATGACCGTGTAGATATTTCCATGTTTATACAGATGGCGGTGCAGATATTTCCATGGATATGCAGATGGTGGTGTAGATATTTCCATGTTTATACAGATAGCAGTGTAGTTATTTCCATGTTTATATAGATAGCGGCGTAGATATTTCCATGTTTATGCCGATATCTTTGTAAGTATTAACATGTTTATAAAGATGGCGGTGTAGATATTTCGATATTTATAGAGATAGCATTGGAGATATTTCCATGTTTATAGAGATAGCGGTATAGATATTTCCACGTTTATGCTGATCGCGGTGTAGATATTTCCATGTTTATAGAGATGGCGGTGTAGATATTTCCATGTTCATAGAGATAGCGGTGATGATTTTTCCATGTTTATAGAGATAGCGGTGTGGATATTTCCATGTTTATACAGATAGGGGTGTAGATATTTCCATGTTTATAGAGATGGCGGTGTAGATATTTACATGTTTATACAGATCACTGTGTAGATATTTCCATGTTTATACACATCGCGGTGTACATATTTCCATGCTTATACAGATCATGGTGTAGATATTTCCATGTTTATACAGATCGCGGTGCTGATATTACCATGTTTATAGGCACAGCGGTGCAAATATTTCCACATTTATACAGATAGCTGTGTAGTTATTAGCATGTTTATACAGATTGTGGTGTAGATATTTCCATGTATAAACAGATGTCTGTGTACATATTTCCATGTTTAAACAGATGGCGGTGTAGATATTTCCTTGTTTATACAAATAGCGGTGTAGTTATTTCCATGTTTATACAGATCACGGTGTAGATATTTCCTTGTTTATACAAATAGCGGTGTAGATATTTCAATGTTTATACAGATAGCGGTGTAGATATTTCGTTGTTTATACAAATAGCGGTGTATATATTTCCAGGTTTATACAGATCACGGTGTAGATATTTCCTTGTTTATAGAAATAGCGGTGTAGTTATTTCCATGTTTATACAGATAGTGGTGTAGATATTTCCATGTATATTCAGTTGGCTGTGTAGATATTTCCATGTTTATATAGATGGCTGTGTAGATATTTCCATGTTTATACAAATAGCGGTGTAGTTATTTCTATGTTTATACAGTTACCGGTGTAGATATTTCCATGTTTATACTGATGGCTGTGTAGATATTTCCATGTTTATACAGATGACTTGAAGGAATTTCCATGTTTATACAGATGGCGGTGTAGGTATTTCCATGTTTACAGAGATAGCTGTGTAGATATTTCCATGTTTATACAGATAGCGGTGTAGATATTTCCATGTTTATACAGATCGCGGTGTAGATATTTCCATGTTTATGCAGATCGCGTTGCAGATATTTCCGTGTTTATACAGATAGCGGTGTAGATATTTCCATGTTTTCACTGATATTGGTGTAGATATTTCCGTGTTTATACAGATATCGGTGTAGATATTTCTGTGTTTACAGAGATTGCGGTGTAGGTATTTCTATCTTTGCACAGATTGCGGTGAAGGTATTGCCAAACTTACAGAGATAGCATTGTAGATATTTCCAAGTTTACACAGATAGCTGTGTAGATATTTCCATGTTTACAGAGATAGCATTGTAGATATTTCCATGTTTATACAGATTGCGGTGTAGTTATTTCCATGTTGATACAGATAGCGGTGTAGATATTTCTATGTTAATACAAGTAGCGGTGTAGAAATTCCCATGTTTATACAGATCGCTTTGTAGACATTTCCATCTTTCTACAGATGTCAGTGTAGATAGTTTCAAGTTTATACAGATGGCAGTGTAGATATTTCCATGTTTATACAGATGTCTGTGAAGATATTTCCATGTTTATGCAGACGGCGGTGTAGATATTTCCATGTTTATAGAGATGGCGGTGTAGATACATCCATGTTTCTGAAGATGGCCGTGTAGATATTTCCATGTTTTTACAGATAGCGGTGTAGATATTTCCACGTCTATAGAGACAGCGGTGTAGGTATTTCCATATTTATACGGATTGCGGTGTAGATATTTCCATCTTTATACAGATGTCGGTGTAGATAATTCCATGTTTATAGAGATGGCAGTGTAGATATTTCCATGTTTATTTAGATAGTGGTGTAGATATATCCATGTTCACAGAGATAGCAGTGAGGATATTTCCATGTTTATACAGATAGCAGTGTAGATATTTCCATTTTTATAGAGATAGCGGTTTAGATATTTCATATTTATACAGATAGCGGTGTAGATATTTCCATGTTTATACAGATTGCGGTGTAGATATTTCCATGTTTATACAGATAGCGGTGTAGATATTTCCACGTTTATGCAGATGGCGGTAAAGATATTTCCATCTTTCTACAAATGGCAGTGTAGATATTTCCATGTTTATAGAGATGGCGGTGTAGATATTTCCATGTTTATATAGATGGCAGTGTAGATATTTACTTGTTTATGTAGATGGCATTGTAGATATCTCCATGTTTAAAGAGATGGCGGTGTATATATTTCCATGTTGATTGAGATAGCGGTGTTGGTATTTCCATGTTTATAGAGATAGCGGTGTAGTTATTTCCATGTTTATAGAGATAGCGGTGTAGATATTTCCATGTTTCTACAGATAACTGTGTAGATATTTTCATGTTTGTACAGATGGCATTGTAGATATTTCCATGTTTATACAGATGGCAGTGAAGATATTTCCAAGTTTATGCAGATAGCGGTGTAGATATTTCCATGTTTTTACAGATATCGGTGTAGATATTTCCATGTTTACACAGATTGCGGTGTAGATATTTCCATCTTTCTACAGATGGCATTGTAGATATTTCCATGTTTATACAGATAGTGGTGTAGATATTTCCATGTTTATACAGATAGCAGTGTAGATACATCCATGTTTCTGAAGATGGCGGTGTAGATATTTTCATGTTTATAGAGATGGAGGTGTAGAAATTTCCATGTATATAGAGAGAGCAGTGTAGATATTTTCATTTTTATAGAGAAAGCAGTGTAGGTATTTCCATGTTTATAGAGATAGCGGTGTAGATATTTCTATATTTATACAGATAGCGGTGTAGGTATTTCCATGTTTATACAGATTGCGGTGTAGATATTTCCATCTTTCTACAGATGGCATTGTAGATATTTCCATGTTTATACAGATGGCGGTGTAGATATTTCCATGTTTATATAGATGGTGGTGTAGATATAACCTTGTTTATACAGTTGGCGGTGTAGATATTTCTATGTTTATACAGATCGTGGTGAAGATATTTCCATGTTTATACAGAACACAGTGTAGATATTTTCTTGTTTATACAGATCGCGGTGTAGATATTTCCATGTTTATACAGATAGCAGTGTAGATATTTCCTTGTTTATATAGATTGCGGTGTAGATATTTCCATGTTTATACAGATGGCGATGTAGATAATTCCATGTTTATAGAGATGGCAGTGTAGATATTTCGATGTTTACTTAGATAGCGTTGTAGATATATCAATGTTCATAGAGATAGCAGTGAGTATATTTCCATATTTATACAGATATCAGTGTAGATATTTCCATTTTTATAGAGATAGCCGTTTAGATATTTCAGATTTATACAGATAGCGGTGTAGATATTTCCATGTTTGTACAGATTGCGGTGTAGATATTTCCATGATTATACAGATAGCGGTGTACATATTTCCACATTTATACAGATGGCGGTGTAGATATTTCCATCTTTCTACAAATGGCAGTGTAGATATTTCCATGTTTATAGAGATGGCGGTGTAGATATTTCCATGTTTATAGAGATAGCGGTGTAGATATTTCCATGTTTGTACAGATGGCGGTGTTCATGTTTCCATCTATACACAGATTGCCGTGTAGGTATTTCCATGTGTATACAGATGGCATTGTAGGTATTTCCATGTTTATACAGATGGCATTGTAGACATTTCCATGTTTATACAGATGGCGGTGTACATATTTCCATGTTTATACAGATAACTTTGTAAGTATTTCCATGTTTATACAGATGGCGGTGTAGATATTTCGATGTTTATAGAGATAGCAGTGGAGATATTTCCATGTTTATACAGATGTCGGAACAGATATTAATATGGATATGTAGATGGTGGTGTAGATATTTCCATGTTTATACAGATAGCGGTGCAGTTATTTCCATGTTTATATAGATAGCGGTGTAGATATTTCCATGTATATACACATGGCTGTGTAGATATTTCCATGTTTATACAGATGGCGGTGTAGATATTTCCACATTTATACAGAGAACTTTGTAAGTATTTCCATGTTTATACAGATGGCTGTGCCGATATTTCCATGTTTATTCAGAGTTCTCTGTAGATATTTCCATGTTTATATAGATGACAGTGTAGATATTTCCAGGTTTATACAGATGACTGTGTAGATATTTCCATGTGTGTACAAATGGCGTTGTAGATATTTCCATGTTTATACAGATGGCGGTGTAGATACAGCCATGTTTCTGAATATGGCAGTGTAGATATTTTCCTGTTTACATTAATGGCGGTGTAGATATTTCCATGTTTACAGAGATTGCGGTGTAGATATTTCCATGTTTATAGTGCAAGTGGTGTAGTTATTTCCATGTTTATAGAGATAGCGGTGTAGACATTTCCATATTTATACAGGCAGCGGTGTAGGTATTTCCATGTTTATACAGATGGCGGTGTAGATATTTCCATGTTTCTAAAGATGGCGGTGTAGATATTAACTTGTTTATACAGATAGCGGTGTAGATATTTCCATGTATATACAGATAGCGGTGTAGATATTTCCATGTTTACACAGATAGCGGTGGAGTTATTTCCCTGTTTATACAGATAGCGATGTAGATATTTCCATGTTTATACTGATAGCGGTGTAGATATTTCCATGTCTATAGAGATAGCGGTTTAGATATTTCCATGTTTATACAGATGGCTGTGTAGATATTTCCATGTGTATACAGATGGCGGTGTAGATATTTCCATGTTTATACATATAGCAGTGTAGATATTTCCATGTTTACAGATATAGCGGTAAATATATTTCCATGTTTGCACAGATTGCGGTTTATACATTGCAAACTTTACACAGATAGCAGTGTAGATATTTCCAATTTTACACAGATAGCTGTGTAGGTATTTCTATGTTGATACAGATAGCGGTGTAGATATTTTCTGGGTTATACAGATAGTGGTGTAGATATTTCCACGTTTTACAGATAGCTGTGTAGATATTTCCCTGTTTACGCAGATAGCGTTGTAAATATTTCCATGTTTACACAGATGGCGTTGTAGATATTTCCATGCTTACACAGAATGTGGTGTAGATATTTCCAAGTTTACACAGATAGCTGTGTAGATATTTCCATGTTTACACAGATAGCGTTGTAGATATTTCATTGTTTATAGAGATAGCGGTGTAGGTGTTTCCATGTTTTTAATGATACCGGTGAAGGTATTTCCGTGTTTAAAAGGTAGCGGTGGAGATATTTCCATGTATATACAGATAGCGGTGTAAAAATTTCCATATTAATACAGATAGCGGTGTAGTTATTTCCATGTTTATAGAGATAGCGGTGTAGATATTTTCATCTTTATAGAGACTGCGGTGTAGATATTTCCATCTGTGCACAGATTGCTCTGTAGATATTTCCATGTTTATACAGATTGCGGTGTAGTTATTTCCATGTTGATACAGATAGCGGTGTAGATATTTCCATGTTTATACAGGTAGCGGTGTAGAAATTCCCATGTTTATACAGATCGCTTTGAAGATATTTCCATGTTTCTACAGATGTCAGTGTAGATATTTCCAAGTTTATACAGATGTCTGTGTAGATATTTCCATGATTATGCAGACGGCGGTGTAGATATTTCCATGTTTATAAAGATGGCGGTGTAGTTATTTCTGTTTATAGAGATTGCGGTGTAAATATTTCCAAGTGTATAGAGATGATGGTGTATGTATTTTTATGTTTATAGAGATAGCGGTGTAGATATTTCCATGTTTATACAGATAGCGTATTGCTACTTCCATGTTTATACAGATAGCGGTGTAGATATTTCCATGTTTGTACAGCTCGCGGTGTAGATATTTCCATCTTTATACAGATGGGAGTGGAGATATTTCCATGTTTATACAGATAGCGGTGTAGATATTTCCATGTCTATAGAGATAGCGGTGTAGGTATTTACATATTTATAAAAATTGCGGTGTAGGTATTTCCATCTTTATACAGATGGCGCTGTAGATATTTCCATTTTTATATAGATAGAAGTGAAGATATTTCCATGTTTATACAAATAGTGTTGTAGATATTTCCAAGTTTATACAGATGGCGGTGTAGATACTTCCATGTTTCTGAAGATGGCGGTGTAGATATTTTCATGTTTATAGAGATGGCGGTGTAGATATTTCCTTGAATATAGATATTGCGGTGTAGGTATTTCCATGTTTATAGAGATAGCGGTGTAGATATTTCCATATTTATACAGATAGCGGTGTAGTTATTTCCATGTTTATACAGATTCCGGTGTAGATATTTCCACGTTTCTACTGATGGCGGTGTAGATATTTCCTTGTTTATACAGACACCGGTGCGGATATTTCCATGTTTATACAGGTAGCGGTGTAGATATTTCCATGTTTACAGAGATAGCGGTGTAGTTATTTCCATCTTTGCACAGATTGCCGTGTAGATATTTCCATGTTTACGCAGATAGCTGTGTAGATATTTCCAAGTTTACACTGATAGCTGTGTAGATATTTCCATGTTTACACACACTGAGTTGTAGATATTTCCATGTTTATACAGAATGCGGTGTAGATATGTCCATGTTTATACAGAAAGCGGTGTAGATATTTTCATGTTTATACAGATAGCGGTGGAGATATTTCCATGTTTATGGAGACTGCGGTATAGATATTTCCATGTTTATACAGATAGCGGTGTAGATATTTCCATGTTTACAGAGAGAGCAGTGTAGATATTTCCATCTTTGCACAGATTGCTGTGAAGATATTTCCATTTTTACACAGATAGCTGTGTAGATATTTCCAAGTTTACACAGATATCTGTGTAGATATTTCCAAGTTTACACAGATAGCGTTGTAGATATTTCCATGTTTATACAGATAGCGGTGTAGATATTTCCACGTTTATACAGATAGCGGTGTAGATATTTCCATGTTTATACAGATAGCGGTGGAGATATATCCCTGTTTATACAGATAGCGATGTAGATATTTCCATGTTTGTGCAGAAAGCGGTGTAGATATTTCCATGTTTATACAGATAGCAGTGTAGATATTTCCATGTTTATACAGACGGCTGTGTAGATATTTCCATGTGTGTACAGTTGGCGGTGTAAATATTTCCATGTTAATATAGATGGCGTTGTTGATATTTCCATGTTTATACCGATAGCGGTGTTGGTATTTCCACGTTTATACAGATAGCGATGTAGATATTTCCATGTTTATACAGCTCACGGTGCAGATATTTATATCTTTATACAGATGGCATTGTAGATATTTCCTTATTCACACAGATGGCGGTGTAGATGTTTCCATGTTTATACAGATGGCGGAGTAGTTAGTTCCATGTTTATGGAGATGGCAGTGTAGATATTTTCATGTTTATAGAGATGGCGGTGTAGATATTTCCATGTTTATAGAGATAGCAGTTTAGATATTTACATGTTTATACAGATGGCTGTGTAGATATTTCCATGTGTATACTGATGGCATTGTAGATATTTCCATGTTTATATAGATGACTGTATCGGTATTTCCATGTTTTTACAGATGGCAGTGCAGATATTTCCATGTTTATAGAGATAGCCGTGTAGATATTTCCATGTTTATACAGATGGCGGTTTTGATATTTCCATCTATACACAGATGGCCGTGTAGATATTTCCATGTTTCTACAGATGGCGGCGTAGATATTTCCATGGACATGCAGATGGCGGTGTAGATATTTCCATGTTTATACAGACAGCGTTGTAGTTATTTCCATGGTTACACAGATGGTGGTGTAGATATTTCCGTGTTTATACATAAGGCGGATTAGATAATTCCATCTTTATGGAGATGGCAGTGTAGATATTTTCATGTTTATAGAGATGGCGGTGTAGATATTTCCATATTTATAGAGATAGCGGTGTAGATATTTCCATCTTTCTACAGATGACAGTGTAGATATTTCCATGTTTATACTGATTGCGGTGTAGATATTTCCATATTTATACAGATGTCTGTGTAGATATTGCCATGTGTATACAGATGGTATTGTAGGTATTTCCATGTTTATACAGATAAATTTGTAAGTATTTCCATGTTTATACACATGGCGGTGTAGATATTTCGATGTTTATAGAGATAGCAGTGGAGATATTTCCATGTTTATACAGATAGCGGTGTAGTTCTTTCCATGTTTATATAGATAGCGGTGTAAATATTTCCATGTATATACACATGGCTGTGTAGATATTTCCATGTGTGTACAGATGGCGGTGTAGATATTTCCATGTTTATACAGATGGCAGTGTAGATATTTCCATGTTTATACAGATATCGGTGTAGGTATTTCCATGTTTACAGTGATAGCGGTGTAGCTATTTCCATCTTTGCAGAGATTGCGGTGTAGGTATTGCCAAATTTACACAGATAGCGGTGTAGATATTTCCAAGTTTAAACAGATAGCTGTGTAGATATTTCCATGTTTACAGAGATAGCATTGTAGATATTTCCATGTTTATACAGATTGTGGTGTAGTTATTTCCATGTTGATACAGATAGCGGTGTAGATATTTCCATGTTTATACAGATAGCGGTGTAGATATTTCCATGTTTATACAGATGGCGGTGTAGATATTTCCATGTTTATAGAGATGGCGGTGTAGATATTTCCATGTTTATAGAGATAGCGGTGTAGATATATCCATGTTCATAGAGATAGCAGTGAGGATATTTCCGTGTTTATACATATAGCAGTGTAGATATTTCCACGTTTATAGAGATAGCGGTTTAGGTATTTCATATTTGTACAGATAGCGGTGTAGATATTTCCATGTTTATACAGATTGCGTTGTGGATATTTCCTTGTTTATACGGATAGCGGTGTAGACATTTCCACGTTTATACAGATGGCGGTGTAGATATTTCCATCTTTCTACAAATGGCAGTGCAGATATTTCCATGTTTTTAGAGATGGCAGTGTAGATATTTCCATGTTTATATAGATGGCAGTGTAGATATTTTCTTGTTTATGTAGATGGCGTTGTAGATACCTCCATGTTTAAAGAGATGGCGGTGTGTATATCTCCATGTTGATGGAGATAGCGGTGTAGATATTTCCATGTTTATAGAGATAGCGGTGTAGTTATTTCCATGTTTATAGAGATAGCGGTGTAGATATTTCCATGTTTGTACAGATGGCATTGTAGATATTTCCATGTTTGTACAGATGGCAGTGTAGATATTTCCATGTTTATAGAGATAGCGGTGTAGATATTTTCATGTTTATGCAGATTGCGGTGGAGATATGTCCATGTTTATACTGATAGCAATGGAGATACTTCCACGTTAATACACATAGCGGTGTAGATATTTCCATGTTTATACAGATAGCGGTGTAGATATTTCCATGTTTATACAGATGGCTGTGCCGATATTTCCATGTTCATTCAGAGTTCTCTGTAGATATTTCCATGTTTACACAGATGACAGTGTAGATATTTCCAGGTTTATACAGATGACTGTGTAGATATTTCCATGTGTGTACAAATGGCGGTGTAGATATTTACATGTTTATACAGATGGCGGTGTATATACAGCCATGTTTCTGAATATGGCTGTGCAGATATTTTCATGTTTACATTGATGGCAGTGTAGATATTTCCATGTTTATAGTGCAAGTGGTGTAGTTATTTCCATGTTTATAGAGATAGCGCTGTAGACATTTCCATATTTATACAGGTAGAGGTGTAGGTATTTCCATGTTTATACAGATGGCGGTGTAGATATTTCCATGTTTCTAAAGATGGCGGTGTAGATATTTCCTTGTTTACACAGATAGCGGTGTAGATATTTCCATGTATATAAAGATAGCGGTGTAGATATTTCCATGTTTAAACAGATAGCGGTGGAGATATTTCCCTGTTTATACAGATAGCGATGTAGATATTTCCATGTTTGTACTGATAGCGGTGTAGATATTTCCATGTTTATATAGACTGCGGTTTAGATATCTCCATGTTTATACAGATGGCTGTGTAGATATTTCCATGTGTATACAGATGTCGGTGTAGATATTTGCATTTTTATGCATATAGCAGTGTAGATATTTCCATGTTTACAGATATAGCGGCAAAGATATTTCCATGTTTGCACAGATTGCGGTGTAGACATTGCAAACTTTACACAGATAGCGGTGTAGATATTTCCAAGTTTACACAGATAGCTGTGTAGGTATTTCTATGTTTACAGAGATAGCATTGTAGATATTTCCATGTTTATACAGATAGCGGTGTAGTTATTTACACGTTGATACAGATAGCGTTGTAGATATTTGCAGGGTTATACAGATAGTGGTGTAGATATTTCCACGTTTTACAGAAAGCTGTGTAGATATTTCCCTGTTTACACAGATAGCGTTGTAGATATTTCATTGTTTATAGAGATAGCGGTGTAGGTGTTTCCATGTTTTTAATGATACCGCTGTAGGTATTTCCGTGTTTAAAAGGTAGCGGTGGAGATATTTCCATGTTTATACAGATAGCGGTGTAAAAATTTCCATGTTTATACAGATAGCGGTGTAGTTATTTCCATGTTTATTGTGATAGCGGTGTAGATATTTCCATGTTTATTGTGATAGCGGTGTAGATATTTCCATGTTTATAGAGACTGCGGTGTAGATATTTCCATCTTTGCACAGATTGCTGTGTAGATATTTCCAAGTTTATACAGATTGCGGTGTAGTTATTTCCATGTTGATACAGATAGCGGTGTAGATATTTCCATGTTTATATAGGTAGCGGTGTAGAAATTCCCATGTTTATACAGATCGCTTTGTAGACATTTCCATCTTTCTACAGATGTCAGTGTAGATATTTCCAAGTTTATACAGCTGTCTGTGTAGATATTTCCATGTTTATGCAGGCGGCGGTGTAGATATTTCCATGTTTATAGAGATGGCGGTGTAGTTATTTCTGTTTATAGAGATTGCGGTGTAAATATTTCCATGTTTATAGAGATGGTGGTGTAAGTATTTTCATGTTTATAGAGATAGCGGTGTAGATATTTCCATGTTTATACAGATAGCGGTATTGCTACTTCCATGTTTTTACAGATAGCGGTGTAGATATTTCCATGTTTATACAGCTCGCGGTGTAGATATTTCCATCTATATACAGATGGGAGTGGAGATATTTCCATGTTTATACAGATAGCGGTGAAGATATTTCCATATCTATAGAGATAGCGGTGTAGGTATTTCCATATTTATACAAATTGCGGTGTAGCTATTTCCATCTTTATACAGATGGCGGTGTAGATATTTCCATGTTTATACAGATAGAAGTGAAGATATTTCCATGTTTATACAGATAGTGGTGTAGATATTTCCAAGTTTATACAGACGGCGGTGTAGATACATCCATGTTTCTGCAGATGGCAGTGTAGATATTTTCATGTTTATAGAGATGGCGGTGTAGATATTTCCATGAATATAGAGATTGCGGTGTAGGTATCTCCACGTTTATAGAGATAGCGGTGTAGATATTTCCATATTTATACAGATAGCGGTGTAGATATTTCTATGTTTATACAGATTGTAGTGTAGATATTTCCATGTTTCTTCAGATGGCGGTGTAGATATTTCCTTGTTTATACAGACAGCGGTGCGGATATTTCCATGTTTATACAGGTAACGGTGTAGATATTCACATGTTTACAGAGATAGCGGTGTAGTTATTTCCATCTTTGCACAGATTGCCGTGTAGATATTTCCATGTTTACGCAGATAGCTGTGTAGATATTTCCAAGTTTACGCAGATAGCTGTGTAGATATTTGCATGTTTACACACATAGCGTTGTAGATATTTCCACGTTTATACAGATTGCGGTGTAGATATGTCCATGTTTATACAGAAAGCGGTGTAGATATTTTCATGTTTATACAGATAGCGGTGGAGATATTTCCATGTTTATAGAGACTGCGGTATAGATATTTCCATGTTTATACAGATAGCGGTGTAGATATTTCCATGTTTACAGAGATAGCAGTGTAGATATTTCCATCTTTGCACAGATTGCTGTGTAGTTATTTCCATTTTTACACAGAGAGCTGTGTAGATATTTCCAAGTTTACACAGATAGCTGTGGAGATATTTCCAAGTTTACACAGATATCGTTGTAGATATTTCCATGTTTATACAGATAGCGGTGTAGATATTTCCATGTTTATACAGATAGCGGTGTAGATATTTCCATGTTTATATAGATAGCGGTGGAGGTGTATCCCTGTTTATACAGATAGCGATGCAGATATTTCCATGTTTGTGCAGATAGCGGTGTAGATATTTCCATGTTTATACAGATAGCAGTGTAGATATTTCCATGTTAATACAGATGGCTGTGTAGATATTTCCATGTGTGTACAGATGGCGGTGTAAATATTTCCATGTTTATACAGATGGCGCTGTAGATATTTCCATGTTTATACAGATCGCAGTGTAGATATTTCCATGTTTATACAGATATCGGTGTAGGTATTCCATGTTTACAGAGATAGCGGTGTAGCTATTTCCATTTTTGCACAGATTGCGGTGTTGGTATTGCGAAATTTACACAGATAGCTGTGTAGATATTTCCATGTTTACAGAGATAGCATTGTAGATATTTCCGTGTTTATACAGATTGCGGTGTAGTTATTTCCAGGTTGATACAGATAGCGGTATAGATATTTCCATGTTTATACAGGTAGTGGTGTAGAAATTCCCATGTTTATACAGATCGCTTTGTAGACATTTCCATTTTTCTACAGATATCAGTGTAGATATTTCCAAGTTTATACAGATGGCGGTGTAGATATTTCCATTTTTATAGAGATGGCGTTGTAGTTATTTCTATGTTTATGGAGATAGCGGTGTAAATATCTCCATGTTTATAGAGATGGTGGTGTAAGTATTTTCATGTTTATAGAGATAGCGGTGTAGATATTTCCATGTTTATACAGATAACGGTGTTGTTTTTTCCATGTTTATACAGATAGCGGTGTAGATATTTCCATGTTTATACAGCTCGCGGGGCAGATATTTCCATCTTTATACAGATGGCAGTGTAGATATTTCCATGTTTATACAGATAGCGGTGTAGAAATTTCCATGTCTATAGAGATAGCGGTGTAGGTATTTCCATATTTATACAGCTTGCGGTGTTGATATTTCCATCTTTATACAGATGGTGGTGTAGATATTTCCATGTTTATACAGATGGCAGTGAAGGTATTTCCATGTTTTTACAGATAGTGGTGTAGATATTTCCATGTTTATACAGATGGCGGTGTAGATATTTCCAGGTTTATACAGATAGCGGTGTAGTTATTTCCATGTCTATAGAGATAGCGGTGTAGGTATTTCCATATTTATACAGATTGCGGTGTAGATATTTCCAACTTTATACAGATGGCGGTGTAGATATTTCCATGTTTATACAGATTGCAGTGAAGATATTTCCATGTTTATACATATAGTGGTGTAGATATTTCCATGTTTATGCAGATGGCGGTGTAGATACATCCATGTTTCTGAAGATGGCGGTGTAGATATTTTCATGTTTATAGAGATGGCGGTGTAGATATTTCCATGTTTATACAGATGTATGTGTAGATATTTCCATGTTTATGCAGATAGCGGTGTAGATATTTCCATGTTCATAGAGATGGCGGTATAGTTATTTCTAAGATTATAGAGATAGCGGTGTAAATATTTCCATGTTTATAGAGATGGTGGTGTAAGTATTTTCATGTTTATAGAGATAGCAGTGTAGATATATCCATGTTTATTCAGATAGCGTTGTTGGTATTTCCATGTTTATACAGATGGCGGTGTAGATATTTCCATGTTTATACAGCTCGCGGTGTAGATATTTCCGTCTTTATACAGATGGCAGTGTAGATATTTCCATGTTTATACAGATAGCGGTGTAGATATTTCCATGTCTATAGAGATTGCGGTGTAGTTATTTCCATATTTATACAGATTGCGGTGTAGATATTTCCATCTTTATACAGATGGTGGTGTAGATATTTCCATGTTTATACAGATGGCAGTGAAGGTATTTCCATGTTTATACAGATAGTGGTGTAGATATTTCCATGTTTATACAGATGGCGCTGTAGATACATCCATGTTTCTGAAGATGGCGGTGTAGATATTTTCATGTTTATAGAGATGGAGGTGTAGATATTTCCATGTATAAAGAGATAGCAGTGTAGATATTTTCATGTTTATAGAGAAAGCGGTGTAGGTATTTCCATGTTTATACAGATATCGGTGTAGATATTTCCATGTTTACAGAGATAGCGGTGTAGGTATTTCCATCTTTGCACAGATTTCGGTGTAGGTATTGCCAAATTTACACAGATAGCGGTGTAGATATTTCCAAGTTTACACTGATAGCTGTGTAGATATTTCCATATTTACAGAGATGGCATTGTAGATATTTCCATGTTTATACAGATTGCGGTGTAGTTATTTCCATGTTGATACAGATAGCGGTGTTGATATTTCCATGTTTATACAGGTAGCGGTGTAGAAATTCCCATGTTGATACAGATCGCTTTGTAGACATTTCCATCTTTCTACAGATGTAAGTGTAGATATTTCCAAGTTTATACAGATGGCAGTGTTGATATATCCATGTTTATACAGATGCCTGTGTAGATATTTCCATGTTTATGCAGATGGCGGTGTAGATATTTCCATGTTTATAGAGATTGCGGTGTAGTTATTTCTATGTTTATCGAGATAGCGGTGTAAATATCTCCATGTTTATAGAGATGGTGGTGTAAATATTTTCATGTTTAGAAATATCGGTGTACATATTTCCATGTTTATACAAATAGCGGTGTTGGTATTTCCATGTTTATACAGATAGCGGTGTAGATATTTCCATGTTTATACAGCTCGCGGTGTAGATATTTCCATCTTTATACAGATGGCAGAGTAGATATTTCCATGTTTATTCAGATAGCGGTGTAGTTATTTCCATGTCTATAGAGAGAGCGGTGTTGGTATTTCCGTATTTATACAGATTGCGGTGTAGATATTTCCAACTTTATACAGATGGCGGTGTAGATATTTCCATGTTTATACAGATTGCAGTGAAGATATTTCCATGTTTATACATATAGTGGTGTAGATATTTCCATGTTTATGCAGATGGCGGTGTAGATACATCCATGTTTCTGAAGATGGCGGTGTAGATATTTTCATGTTTATAGAGATGGCGGTGTAGATATTTCCATGTTTATACAGATGTCTGTGTAGATATTTCCATGTTTATGCAGATAGCGGTGTAGATATTTCCATGTTCATAGAGATGGCGGTATTGTTATTTCTAAGTTTATAGAGATAGCGGTGTAAATATTTCCATGTTTATAGAGATGGTGGTGTAAGTATTTTCATGTTTATAGAGATAGCTGTGTAGATATTTCCATGTTTATACAGATAGCGGTGTTGGTATTTCCATGTTTATACTGATAGCGGTGTAGATATTTCCATGTTTATACAGCTCGCGGTGTAGATATTTCCATCTTTATACAGTTGGCAGTGTAGATATTTCCATGTTCATACAGATAGCGGTGTAGATATTTCCATGTCTGTAGAGATTGCGGTGTAGTTATTTCCATATTTATACAGATTGCACTGTAGATATTTCCTTCTTTATACAGATGGCGGTGTCGATATTTCCATGTTTATACAGATGGCAGTGAATATATTTCCATGTTAATACAGATAGTGGTGTAGATATTTCCATGTTTATACAGATGGCGGTGTAGATACATCCATGTTTCTCAAGATGGCGGTGTAGATATTTTCACGTTTATAGAGATGGAGGTGTAGATATTTCCATGTATATAGAGATAGCAGTGTAGATATTTTCATGTTTATAGAGAAAGTGGTGTATGTATTTCCATGTTTATAGAGATAGCGGTGTAGATATTTCCATATTTATACAGATAGCGGTGCAGGTATTTCCATGTTTATACAGATTGCGGTGTAGATATTTTCATGTTTCTACAGATGGCGGTGTAGATATTTCCTTGTTTATACAGACAGCGGTGTCGATATTTCCATGTTTATACAGGTAGCGGTGAAGATATTTCCAAGTTTACAGAGATAGCGGTGTAGTTATTTCCATCTTTCCACAGATTGCCGTGTAGATATTTCCATGTTTACGCAGATAGCTGTGTAAATATTTCCAAGTTTACACCGATAGCTGTGTAGATATTTCCAAGTTTACACACATACCGTGGTAGATATTTCCATGTTTATACAGATTGCGGTGTAGATATGTCCATGATTATACAGATAGCGGTGTAGATATTTCCCTGTTTATACAGATAGCGATGTAGATATTTCCATGTTTATACAGATAGCGGTGTAGATATTTCCATTTTTGTAGAGATAGCGGTGTAGATATTTCCATGTTTATACAGATGGCTGTGTAGATATTTCCATGTGTGTACAGATGGCAGTGTAGATATTTCCATGTTTATACAGATGGCGCTGTAGATATTTCCATGTTTATACAGATGGCTGTGTAGTTATTTCCGTGTGTATACAGATAGCGGTGTAGATATTTCCATGTTTACAGAGATAGCATTGTAGATATTTCCATGTTTATACAGATTGCGGTGCGGTTATTTCCATGTTGATACAGATAGTGGTGTAGATATTTCCATGTTTATACAGGTAGCAGTGTAGAATTTCCCATGTTTATACTGATCGCTTTGTAGACATTTCCATCTTTCTACAGATGTCATTGTAGATATTTCCAAGTTTATACAGATGGCAGTGTAGATATTTCCATGTTTATGCAGATATCTCTGTAGATATTTCCATGTTTATGCAGATGGCGGTGTAGATATTTCCATGTTTATAGGGATGGCGGTGTACATATTTCTATGTTTAAACATATAGCCGTGTATATATTTCCATGTTTATACAGACAGCGGTGTAGATATTTCCATGTTTTACAGATAGTGGTGTAGATATTTCCATGTTTATACAGATAGCTTTGTAAATATTTCCATGTTTATGCAGATAGCGGTGTAAATATTTCCATGTTTATAGAGATAGCGGTGTAGATATTTCCATGTTTAGACAGATAGCGGTGTAGATATTTCCACATTTATACTTATAGCCGTGTAGATATTCACAGGTTTATAGAGTTAGCGGTGTAGATGTTCCCACGTTTATAGAGATAGCGGTGTTGATATTTCCATGTTTTTAGAGATAGCGGTGTATATATTTCCACCTTTATAGAGATAGCGGTGTAGATATTTCCATCTTTCTAGAAACAGCGGTGTAGATATTTCCATGTTCATAGAGATAGCGGTGTAGATATTTCCATGTTTATAGGGACAGTGATGTAGATATTTGCGTGTTTATAGAGATAGCTTTGTAGATATTTCCATGTTTATAGAGACAGTGGTGTAGATATTTCCATATTTATGCAGATAGCAGTGTAGATATTTCCATGTTAATACAGATGGCTGTGTAGATATTTCCATGTGTGTACAGATGGCGGTGTAAATATTTCCATGTTTATACAGATGGCGCTGTAGATATTTCCATGTTTATACAGATCGCAGTGTAGATATTTCCATGTTTATACAGATATCGGTGTAGGTATTCCATGTTTACAGAGATAGCGGTGTAGCTATTTCCATTTTTGCACAGATTGCGGTGTTGGTATTGCGAAATTTACACAGATAGCTGTGTAGATATTTCCATGTTTACAGAGATAGCATTGTAGATATTTCCGTGTTTATACAGATTGCGGTGTAGTTATTTCCAGGTTGATACAGATAGCGGTATAGATATTTCCATGTTTATACAGGTAGTGGTGTAGAAATTCCCATGTTTATACAGATCGCTTTGTAGACATTTCCATTTTTCTACAGATATCAGTGTAGATATTTCCAAGTTTATACAGATGGCGGTGTAGATATTTCCATTTTTATAGAGATGGCGTTGTAGTTATTTCTATGTTTATGGAGATAGCGGTGTAAATATCTCCATGTTTATAGAGATGGTGGTGTAAGTATTTTCATGTTTATAGAGATAGCGGTGTAGATATTTCCATGTTTATACAGATAACGGTGTTGTTTTTTCCATGTTTATACAGATAGCGGTGTAGATATTTCCATGTTTATACAGCTCGCGGGGCAGATATTTCCATCTTTATACAGATGGCAGTGTAGATATTTCCATGTTTATACAGATAGCGGTGTAGAAATTTCCATGTCTATAGAGATAGCGGTGTAGGTATTTCCATATTTATACAGCTTGCGGTGTTGATATTTCCATCTTTATACAGATGGTGGTGTAGATATTTCCATGTTTATACAGATGGCAGTGAAGGTATTTCCATGTTTTTACAGATAGTGGTGTAGATATTTCCATGTTTATACAGATGGCGGTGTAGATATTTCCAGGTTTATACAGATAGCGGTGTAGTTATTTCCATGTCTATAGAGATAGCGGTGTAGGTATTTCCATATTTATACAGATTGCGGTGTAGATATTTCCAACTTTATACAGATGGCGGTGTAGATATTTCCATGTTTATACAGATTGCAGTGAAGATATTTCCATGTTTATACATATAGTGGTGTAGATATTTCCATGTTTATGCAGATGGCGGTGTAGATACATCCATGTTTCTGAAGATGGCGGTGTAGATATTTTCATGTTTATAGAGATGGCGGTGTAGATATTTCCATGTTTATACAGATGTATGTGTAGATATTTCCATGTTTATGCAGATAGCGGTGTAGATATTTCCATGTTCATAGAGATGGCGGTATAGTTATTTCTAAGATTATAGAGATAGCGGTGTAAATATTTCCATGTTTATAGAGATGGTGGTGTAAGTATTTTCATGTTTATAGAGATAGCAGTGTAGATATATCCATGTTTATTCAGATAGCGTTGTTGGTATTTCCATGTTTATACAGATGGCGGTGTAGATATTTCCATGTTTATACAGCTCGCGGTGTAGATATTTCTGTCTTTATACAGATGGCAGTGTAGATATTTCCATGTTTATACAGATAGCGGTGTAGATATTTCCATGTCTATAGAGATTGCGGTGTAGTTATTTCCATATTTATACAGATTGCGGTGTAGATATTTCCATCTTTATACAGATGGTGGTGTAGATATTTCCATGTTTATACAGATGGCAGTGAAGGTATTTCCATGTTTATACAGATAGTGGTGTAGATATTTCCATGTTTATACAGATGGCGCTGTAGATACATCCATGTTTCTGAAGATGGCGGTGTAGATATTTTCATGTTTATAGAGATGGAGGTGTAGATATTTCCATGTATAAAGAGATAGCAGTGTAGATATTTTCATGTTTATAGAGAAAGCGGTGTAGGTATTTCCATGTTTATACAGATATCGGTGTAGATATTTCCATGTTTACAGAGATAGCGGTGTAGGTATTTCCATCTTTGCACAGATTTCGGTGTAGGTATTGCCAAATTTACACAGATAGCGGTGTAGATATTTCCAAGTTTACACTGATAGCTGTGTAGATATTTCCATATTTACAGAGATGGCATTGTAGATATTTCCATGTTTATACAGATTGCGGTGTAGTTATTTCCATGTTGATACAGATAGCGGTGTTGATATTTCCATGTTTATACAGGTAGCGGTGTAGAAATTCCCATGTTGATACAGATCGCTTTGTAGACATTTCCATCTTTCTACAGATGTAAGTGTAGATATTTCCAAGTTTATACAGATGGCAGTGTTGATATATCCATGTTTATACAGATGCCTGTGTAGATATTTCCATGTTTATGCAGATGGCGGTGTAGATATTTCCATGTTTATAGAGATTGCGGTGTAGTTATTTCTATGTTTATCGAGATAGCGGTGTAAATATCTCCATGTTTATAGAGATGGTGGTGTAAATATTTTCATGTTTAGAAATATCGGTGTACATATTTCCATGTTTATACAAATAGCGGTGTTGGTATTTCCATGTTTATACAGATAGCGGTGTAGATATTTCCATGTTTATACAGCTCGCGGTGTAGATATTTCCATCTTTATACAGATGGCAGAGTAGATATTTCCATGTTTATTCAGATAGCGGTGTAGTTATTTCCATGTCTATAGAGAGAGCGGTGTTGGTATTTCCGTATTTATACAGATTGCGGTGTAGATATTTCCAACTTTATACAGATGGCGGTGTAGATATTTCCATGTTTATACAGATTGCAGTGAAGATATTTCCATGTTTATACATATAGTGGTGTAGATATTTCCATGTTTATGCAGATGGCGGTGTAGATACATCCATGTTTCTGAAGATGGCGGTGTAGATATTTTCATGTTTATAGAGATGGCGGTGTAGATATTTCCATGTTTATACAGATGTCTGTGTAGATATTTCCATGTTTATGCAGATAGCGGTGTAGATATTTCCATGTTCATAGAGATGGCGGTATTGTTATTTCTAAGTTTATAGAGATAGCGGTGTAAATATTTCCATGTTTATAGAGATGGTGGTGTAAGTATTTTCATGTTTATAGAGATAGCTGTGTAGATATTTCCATGTTTATACAGATAGCGGTGTTGGTATTTCCATGTTTATACTGATAGCGGTGTAGATATTTCCATGTTTATACAGCTCGCGGTGTAGATATTTCCATCTTTATACAGTTGGCAGTGTAGATATTTCCATGTTCATACAGATAGCGGTGTAGATATTTCCATGTCTGTAGAGATTGCGGTGTAGTTATTTCCATATTTATACAGATTGCACTGTAGATATTTCCTTCTTTATACAGATGGCGGTGTCGATATTTCCATGTTTATACAGATGGCAGTGAATATATTTCCATGTTAATACAGATAGTGGTGTAGATATTTCCATGTTTATACAGATGGCGGTGTAGATACATCCATGTTTCTCAAGATGGCGGTGTAGATATTTTCACGTTTATAGAGATGGAGGTGTAGATATTTCCATGTATATAGAGATAGCAGTGTAGATATTTTCATGTTTATAGAGAAAGTGGTGTATGTATTTCCATGTTTATAGAGATAGCGGTGTAGATATTTCCATATTTATACAGATAGCGGTGCAGGTATTTCCATGTTTATACAGATTGCGGTGTAGATATTTTCATGTTTCTACAGATGGCGGTGTAGATATTTCCTTGTTTATACAGACAGCGGTGTCGATATTTCCATGTTTATACAGGTAGCGGTGAAGATATTTCCAAGTTTACAGAGATAGCGGTGTAGTTATTTCCATCTTTCCACAGATTGCCGTGTAGATATTTCCATGTTTACGCAGATAGCTGTGTAAATATTTCCAAGTTTACACCGATAGCTGTGTAGATATTTCCAAGTTTACACACATACCGTGGTAGATATTTCCATGTTTATACAGATTGCGGTGTAGATATGTCCATGATTATACAGATAGCGGTGTAGATATTTCCCTGTTTATACAGATAGCGATGTAGATATTTCCATGTTTATACAGATAGCGGTGTAGATATTTCCATTTTTGTAGAGATAGCGGTGTAGATATTTCCATGTTTATACAGATGGCTGTGTAGATATTTCCATGTGTGTACAGATGGCAGTGTAGATATTTCCATGTTTATACAGATGGCGCTGTAGATATTTCCATGTTTATACAGATGGCTGTGTAGTTATTTCCGTGTGTATACAGATAGCGGTGTAGATATTTCCATGTTTACAGAGATAGCATTGTAGATATTTCCATGTTTATACAGATTGCGGTGCGGTTATTTCCATGTTGATACAGATAGTGGTGTAGATATTTCCATGTTTATACAGGTAGCAGTGTAGAATTTCCCATGTTTATACTGATCGCTTTGTAGACATTTCCATCTTTCTACAGATGTCATTGTAGATATTTCCAAGTTTATACAGATGGCAGTGTAGATATTTCCATGTTTATGCAGATATCTCTGTAGATATTTCCATGTTTATGCAGATGGCGGTGTAGATATTTCCATGTTTATAGGGATGGCGGTGTACATATTTCTATGTTTAAACATATAGCCGTGTATATATTTCCATGTTTATACAGACAGCGGTGTAGATATTTCCATGTTTTACAGATAGTGGTGTAGATATTTCCATGTTTATACAGATAGCTTTGTAAATATTTCCATGTTTATGCAGATAGCGGTGTAAATATTTCCATGTTTATAGAGATAGCGGTGTAGATATTTCCATGTTTAGACAGATAGCGGTGTAGATATTTCCACATTTATACTTATAGCCGTGTAGATATTCACAGGTTTATAGAGTTAGCGGTGTAGATGTTCCCACGTTTATAGAGATAGCGGTGTTGATATTTCCATGTTTTTAGAGATAGCGGTGTATATATTTCCACCTTTATAGAGATAGCGGTGTAGATATTTCCATCTTTCTAGAAACAGCGGTGTAGATATTTCCATGTTCATAGAGATAGCGGTGTAGATATTTCCATGTTTATAGGGACAGTGATGTAGATATTTGCGTGTTTATAGAGATAGCTTTGTAGATATTTCCATGTTTATAGAGACAGTGGTGTAGATATTTCCATGTTGATACAGATAGAGATGTAGATATTTCCATGTTTATAGAGACAGCAGTGTAGGTATTTCCATGTTTGTACAGATAGCGGTGTAGATATTTCCATGTTTATAGAGATAGCGGTGTAGATATTTCCATGTATATAGAGATAGCGGTGTAGATATTTCCATGTTTATAGAGACGGCGGTGTAAATAGTGCCATGTTTATAAAGATAGCGTTGTAAATGTTTACACATTTACAGAGATAGCGGTGTAGATATTTCCACGTTTACAGAGATTTTATGAAAAGTTATTTTATGAAGACCAAAGAAGTCATTGGGGTACCTACCTTATGTCATTTTTTACATTGAGAGTGTTAAAAATACCCCTACCCTAACCAAAACCCTGACTTATAGAGCCAGGAAAGGCCATGCAATAAAGGATTCTTGGGCTTGTATGCCTGATAACAAAAACTTATCACAGAAGACTGCAAAAAACACAATCTTGCACAAAGCCCATTGCAACTTTGCACACAACAATGCTTCTGAAGGGTATTTGCCCAACAACTGCCTGTCCAACCTGTGCCTGGCATCACCTTTGTTATTGATCTTTGTAGCCAAGGATAGTCATTTCCAAATGATTATATAATCTTCCTCATTTTTTCTTTTGTCTTCCTTTACCTCCGTGAATATGCATATAGTTTACTCTGGCTTGCCTGTTTCTATTGCAAGGCTCTGTTTCCAAACGAATATCTTTTTCTTGTGGAGAGCCTCTCTCTGTTTGTTATTTAGGTTGATAAGAGAAATGGGAACATTTGAGAGCTCAGGTAAAAGGCCTTAGTCTACAGTGAAACTTTTTTGCACCCTTAGATGCTTACTTCCACTACAACTTGCAGGTGGGCCTTGAAAAGTTCTTGGAATAAGTTTGAGCTTTGGTCTTCTCCGATTCATTTAGCATAGATTCTCAAAATGTGGTCCCTGGACCCACAGCATCAGCATCACCTGGAGATTGTTAGAAATGCAAATCATCGGGCCTCATTCCAGACCCTCAGCTGGAAACTCTAGGGGCATGGCCAGACCCTCTGTAGCTGAACAAGCCATCCAGGTGGTTTTGATGCAGCTAAAGTTTTGAAACAACTAATGTAGCCCCATTTGGAAAACTTGCCTCTACAGGCCTCCCTAGCTGGTAAGCTGCTAGCATTTTTTGTTTGTTTGTTTGTTTGTTTTGATACAGGGTCTTGCTCTGTTGACCAGAACGTGACCTCCTGGGTTCAAGCGAGGACTCAGCCTCCTGAGTAGCCGGGAATTCAGGTATGTGCCACCACAATGCCCAACTACTTTTTGTATTTTTTTTTTTGTAGGGATGGGGTTTTAGCCCAGGCTAGTCTCAAACTCCTGGACTCAAGCAATCTGCCCACTTTGGCCTCATGAAGTGCTGGGATTATAGGCATGGGCCACCACTCCTGGCCCAATGTTCATATTTTAACTACTAACCTAAATTATTTTAAAAACAAAATTCTCCTTGGACTCAAACCAGGTCAGAGTGACATGATCATGTACCTGTTTTGTGCAGGGTGAAGTGAGATTATTATCTAGGAAATAGCTGAAATATCCTGAGGGTGACAAAGAGGAGCTGTGTTTTCAGCCAAATATCAGAACCAGGGCCACTGCCTGCCGCTGAACCCCAGCGGGGACCCCTACTTTGTGTTTATCTGTGGTGGCTACGCTTGCCCACCTGGGTGGGAACCCCGAGAATGACTCTAGACTTTTCCAGGGACTGCATGCCAGGGTATTTTTACAATTTATGTGTAGACTTTCTTCGGGTGGAAAAGTTATTTCATGAAGACGAAACAAGCAATTGGGGTACCTACCTTATGGCATTCTTTACATTGAGAGTGTTAAAACTACCCCTCCCCTAACCAAAACCCTGACAAATAGAGCCAGAGAAGGCCATGCAAAAAAGGATTCTTGGGCTTGTATGCCTGATAACAAAAACTTATCACAGAAGACTGCAAAAAACACAATCTTGCACAAAGCCCATTGCAACTTTGCACACAACAATGCTTCTGAAGGATATTTGCCCAACAACTGCCTGTCCAACCTGGGCCTGGCATCACCTTTGTTATTGATCTTTGTAGCCAAGGATAATCATTTCCAAATGATCATATAATCTTCCTCATTTTTTCTTTTGTCTTCCTTTACCTCCGTGAATATGCATATAGTTTACTCTGGCTTGCCTGTTTCTATTGCAAGGCTCTGTTTCCAAACGAATATCTTTTTCTTGTGGAGAGCCTCTCTCTGTTTGTTATTTAGGTTGATAAGAGAAATGGGAACATTTGAGAGCTCAGGTAAAAGGCCTTAGTCTACAGTGAAACTTTTTTGCACCCTTAGATGCTTACTTCCACTACAACTTGCAGGTGGGCCTTGAAAAGTTCTTGGAATAAGTTTGAGCTTTGGTCTTCTCCGATTCATTTAGCATAGATTCTCAAAATGTGGTCCCTGGACCCACAGCATCAGCATCACCTGGAGATTGTTAGAAATGCAAATCATCGGGCCTCATTCCAGACCCTCAGCTGGAAACTCTAGGGGCATGGCCAGACCCTCTGTAGCTGAACAAGCCATCCAGGTGGTTTTGATGCAGCTAAAGTTCTGGAACAACTAATGTAGCCCCATTTGGAAAACTTGCCTCTACAGGCCTCCCTAGCTGGTAAGCTGCTAGCATTTTTTGTTTGTTTGTTTGTTTGTTTTGATACAGGGTCTTGCTCTGTTGACCAGACCGTGACCTCCTGGGTTGAAGTGAGGACTCAGCCTCCTGAGTAGCCGGGACTACAGGTATGTGCCACCACCATGCCCAACTACTTTCTGTATTTTTTTTTTGTAGGGATGGGGTTTTAGCCCAGGCTAATCTCAAACTCCTGGACTCAAGCAATCTGCCCACTTTGGCCTCACGAACTGCTGGGATTATAGGCATGAGCCACTGTGCCCGGCCCTGCCAGCTTTGTATAAGCTGAGGAGTTTTTAAAAATACCTAGACTCAGGGCAAACCCCAGACACTTAAGTCAGATTCTCTGGGAGGTGAAGCCCAGGCACTGGTATTTTTAAAGTCTCTACAGATGGTTCTAATGTGCTGCTAAGTTAGAGAACCGCTGATCTAGACCAGGCCTTTTCAAACTTAATGTGCACGTGAATTACCTGGACCTTGTTAAAATGCAGATTCAGTCTGCATAGGCCTGGGGTGGAGCCTGAGCTTCTGCATTTTTAACAAGTCTCTAGAGGATGCTGCTGCATCTGGGCTGCTAACTACACTTGGAGATAGGAGGTTCTGGAGAGCAGAGGAAAGAGCATGAACCATAACCTAGGGGCTGGTAGTCCTGACTTCCGAGCCAAGGTTTGCCTTTATGTGGCTGGCAACTTGCTTGGACTCCTACCTCAATTCTTTGGGCCCAAGGTTTGTCCTGCCTCAGAAGGATGTCAAGAAAATTGAGTGAGTAATGCAGAATTGTTTCTTAAAGTGTGTGCAGATGCTCCATGAATTTAGAGAGTATGTGGATCCACATTAGTAAATTTTAATAGTTGTGACCATCTTGTTATGAGTACTTAGAACAAGTAATAATGGCTTTTGATGTATAGTAGTAAGAAAGCTTCCTTTTAAAAGGCATGTATTTAAGTTTCAAAAGTGGGGCTATTTAAAAATATATGAAATAAATAATAGTAGAGGTAATTGACAGATCAAAATTAGGAAGGCAGGATGAGAATGACTCAAGTTTGGGAAATGCTGAGAAAGCAGATGCCCAAGGGCTATGAAAACTTAAAAAAATAGGTAGCACTTGATTTTGATTGGCTGAATGAGATTATGTGTTTGATTATTTATGGGGTTGGCATTTGGCAACATGCACTCGGTGGCTGGGATCACTGTTTATTAAAAAATATTTGAGTCTCCACTTTGCACTAGATACTCTTTTAGTCTCTTGGAAAAGGGATTGGGGGGCAGGCAGGAGAAAAACAAATCATTTATGCCCACAAGAAAATTGCAGGAACATAAAAGTCATGAAATAAACTCTATGCTTCTAATTTAATATTTTTTATAGATTATGAGAAAAAAGTTTTGCTCACTATCAGCTAGGAAAGCTGTCTTAGCACAACCATTCATTCTTGCACAAATCAAAATCAAGACGAGCCAGATTTAATTTAATATTTTTTCACAGATTATGAGAAAAAAGTTCTAATTTAATTTTTTTATAAATTATGAGAAAAAAGTTTCGCTCTCTATCAGCTAGGAAAGCTGTCTTAGCACAACCATTCATTCTTGCACAAATCAAAATCAAGATGAGCCAGAAGGCTCCATTCTGACAGCTTCTAATGGAGAAGCTACATTTACTGGACATGGGGAAAGTTGCTGGGCTCTAAGGACTGTGCATTTCTTGAACTAGATAAATGGTCTTGGTGTAGCATAATACCAAAACTTCTTGTCGCAGCCTGAAAGGACAGAACTCAATCAGCCTGAAAAGGAAGTCAGTGACTCCGACTCAACACAAGAATGTTCTGTGATTCCTAAAGAAGGATGTAGGAGTGTGGCACAATTCAACCACAGTCTGTGGCCCTGTGCCTCTGCCTTGACATGAGTGGGATTTCCCAGCTGGTCATTTTCTTCTTATCTAAGACATTGGGAACAAATTTCTTGACCTCCTCTGGGCTTCAGTACTCCCACTCATCAAATTAGAGGACTGGGCAGTCGCTAGGCTCTCTTTAGGCATCATATTTTAGTTTCTGTGATTTTAAATTTGAGAAGGGGTGTCTAAGGGAGAATACATAGGGGAGGGGGAAAGGCTTATTAAAAGTGTAGTTAGACACTGAATTTTTAAGAATTGCATTTTGTAATAATACCTTTACCTAATCAGGACTGACAATCTTACCTGATGACAGCACATGGAGGAATGGCTGCATTCAAAAATAAAAATGAAATTAAACAAGACCTTATTTGAACTTAGCAATAATGCTGATTCCTCTTTTTGATTTGAGGAGGTTATAGCTGTTGTAAATGCTTGAATTGGGTCTGCCCAGGCAAAACAGAGTCAAGAGTCCATGTCGGATGAATTTTAACAATGTAGACAATAGAAAGGGTTGCTTAAACTGCCCCTCTTTTACCAAAACACATTTACAAATGAAAGAACAACACTTCCATTTTTTAAAAACATTTTTTGAGATGAAGTCTTGCTTTGTCACCCAGAGTGGAGTGCAGTGGTGCGATCTTGGCTCACTGCAAACTTTGCCTCCCGGGTTCAAGTGATTCTCCTGCCTCATCCTCCCGAGTAGCTGGGACTACAGGCGCCCACCACCATTCCTAGCTAATTTTTGTATTTTTAGTAGAGACAGGGTTTCACCATGTTGGCCAGGCTGGTCTCAAACTCCTGACCCCAGGTGATCTGCCGACCTCGGCCTCTGAAAGTGCTGGGATTACAGGCGTGAGCCAACAGGCGTGGCCAAAAACTTTCCATTTTTAATTGCAGGGTCTGGGGAATTAAAATGCATCCGTAATTTCTTGCATCTCTCCGCTCGGGCTTGCATGAATGCAGAGGGATGGGGAGGACTTCTTGAGGCAAGCATCCCCCTCTTGTCGCCTGCCATCTGGAGAGAGAGGGCTGTGATTTATCTCACTTTAATCAGGAAGGACCTGATGGGTGGATGGAGAGGTCTGACGGCTTTGTTGCTCCATGTGGGAAAGAAACGGACAGAGTGAATTTGTGTATGATCCCTGAGGAGAAAGCTTCTTTGTGCTCTATTTCTTTTTGACCTGGAGCCCCTGAAAGCAAGCTAGTTACAAGTTGAAATAGGCCATTTCTAAAGTGTGATTTTGTTTGTGTATGAGCCTTGATTACAAAGGGGAAAAAAACCCGCTTATTTTACATACACCACATGTAGCGCAGGATCCCCTGGGCTGTCTTTTCAGGTATCAGGAAACTTTGATGAAAGTCGCTTGCCTCATCTAGGACTCATTTGATATTGTTTAGCAGAGCCTGGTATTAACATTTCCTTCCAACTGTTTACTGGAATCTGTGTGTTCCCTTCAAGTGATGCATACTAGGTGCACAGGCTTCCTGCCACTGTCATCCTAATCTTTCCATGCAGACAGGAGCAGAGTGGAGAGCGCTGAGCCAGGCCCCAGCTTGCTTTTCTTTCCTGACACAGCCCGGCTCCGCTGCATTTCTCAGCTGTTGCTCTAGGTGGTGCTGTTTGACCATTTTCTTCATGTGACCCTCCACTCGGTAATATAAATTCATTCAGAGGATGACCTGATATCAAAAAAAATTCCTTTTGATTAGTAGAATCAACTTGTTTCTTCACACGATACTCTTCCCACTGAGACACATGGAGACAATTCTGACTCCTGGTTTGCAACCTTGAGATTTCTCTCAGATGCAATAAAAAAAAACAAAAAAGCATTTTGAGTGGCACAGTGATGCCTAGTGCATGGTCATGTTTGTCTGCTCAAACATTAAAGGGAAACTTGTGGGTTTGAGGATGCCCAGCAGCACGACAGCTGCCAATGTAAATGAGCTGTATAGAGAGAGAGGGGGCGGGAGGGGACTACAAACTTCAGAATATGAGCTGTTCGTTTATAAGTTAAAAAAAAAAAAAAGTCAAAAGGGAGCCCAGGATGGTGCAAGAAAGAGGAGAAAGGAAGATTTTCCTTGCAGCTAATCAGGAGAGTTCATAAGGGCTGATTACATGAGTGGAAGCCTTAAGTTCTTTTTTTTAAAAAATGTGAAAGTTTGCATGTATGTATGTATGTATGTATGTATGTATGTATGTATAGCTTCGTGTATTACCATTATTATTGCAATCAGCAAATGGATTTACTTCCTTTATCTCATGGGCTCCTTCCCACTCACTTCTGGCAGCACATTTTCCTTTCTCCTTCATCCCAGAACATCAAAGAACAGATGCGCTTCCTAACCCTGGCTCCAGGGAACTTTATACATTCTAAACAGTGCACCTCTAACGTGGTTCACCGCTTAGAGAATGTGTGTCCCATTTTAAAACTGTGACTCCTTTATATATTGCAGTGCTTATTTTAATAAGAGACATTGGACTTGTGACATATTTTTCATGGAGGAGTGAGCTTAATGGTTGAAAGTAATCGATAAACTTGTTTTTCCTCTGATGCCATCAGCCAAGATCCTATGGCAATAGTAAGAGGATGACACTGGGCTGGCACACCCTCCATAACATATTTGGACCATGTTTTCCCCCCAGAATGCACATGCAATAGCTTTGGTTTGGTAAGAGAGAGATGGTGTACTTGGTTTCCTTCTGTCACACTTTTGGTGAAATGAATTAGACTTTTAAATGAGGAAATTCAGTGAGATGAGTTAGATTTTTACACAAGAGCAGTGGAGGACTTCCAGCTGGTTGGGGGAATGATATGGAAATATCTTGCTAAATCAGGGTCTGGTGGAATGCTGCTCCCCTTGCAGGCTCCTCTTCACAGGGAGCAATCTGTGGGTTGCTTATAGAACAGAGCGAGCAAGAGGCATAGCATGGTCTTGCTCAGGGGAAGACCCGGTGTTCAGATGTTTGTCATTAGGAACTGGGTGTGGGCTTTTTCAAGTTAAACTGAAGCAGCAGTTCTATTAGGAAGAGCCTCCCAGATCAGCATCTTCTGTTTCTGGATACTCTCCCTTTGAAAAGCCAGATTTCAGCAAAAAGCTTTGCTAATGGTGAAATTGCACAACTGAAACCCTATGGGAGCAATGGGAAAGATGGAGAAAGAGGTGGTTATATCATGTACTTCAACAGTTTATTTAGAGGCTGTTGACGTTAGAATAACAAGCCAAGACAAACAAAAATACTCATTTTGGATGAAAATTTTGTCTTTTCATGTTATTATAGATAGCTGAGTCCTAAGACTTATACAGAAACACATTTTCCTAATGAGTGGCTGATTTTTCTGGTTGTGCAAGTAATGTCTAAATTATTGTACAAATTTTTGGCTCAGGAGCAAACATTGTATTGCATATTGAGCTAATCACTTGCCCTTTCTAAGGTAAGCCCTTACCTCTGCTTTCCCTTCATCTTGTCATTTCTGTTTGTTGGGTACAGGTTTCCTGTTGGTTCTTTCTGTTGGCTCTGATGTAACATGAATGAAGTTCTTAACATCCTTTCAGACATAAACACAACTTAGCTCATTGTTTCTGAGTTCATATAGAGGTTTTCTTGCCCCTGAGACTTTCGTGTCAGACAGCTGGATGTTGCTGTGTTCAAGGCTCTATCTGTTGATTTTGTATCCTACAACTTTACTGATTTCACCTATCAGTTCAGTTCTAACAGTTTTCAAATTTTATTTATTTGTTTTTGTTTTTTAAATATTGTATGTTTCATTTTAGAGTCAGGAGGGTAGATGTACAGGTTTCTTAAACAGGTATATTGCATGGTGCTGAGGTTTGGGCTTCTAATGATCCCACCACCCAAGCAGTGAGCATAGTAATCGATAGGTAGTTTTTCAACCCTTGCTCCCACCATCCTTCCCTCCCACCTTTGGAGTCCCCCAGTGTCTATTGTTCCCTTCTTTGTGTTGAGTTCTAACCTTTTTTTAGTGAAGTTTGTAGGGTTTTCTATATATAACAAGATCATGCCGTCAGTAGAGACAGTTTCACTTCTTCCTTTCCTATTAAGATGCCTTTTATTTCTTTCTTTTGCCTAATTACCCTGAGAAGTGGTGTCTGTGGGAACCCTTGTCTTGTTCCTGATGGTAGAGGAAAAGTTTCAACTTTTCACCATTGATCATGGTGTTAGCTATGGGTTTGTCATATATGGCCTTTATTTTGTTGGGATACAGTCCCTCAATACGTGATCTGTTGGGTGTTTTTTTTTTCACCATGAAAGGGTTTCGAATTTTGTCAAAAGCTTTTTCTATATCTATTGTGATGGCCATATAGTTTCTATCCTTTATTTTTCTAATATGGTATATTACATGTATTGATTTGCTTATGTTGAACCATGACATGATCATGGTGAATGATTCTTTCAATGTGCTATTGAATTTGGTTTGCTAGGATTTTTTTGAGGATTTTTGCATCTATGTAGATCAAGGATATTGGCCTGCCATTTTCCTTTCTTGTAGTGTTCTTGTCTGGCTTTGGAATCAGGGTAATGCTGGCCCTGTAAGATGAGTTTGGAAGTATTCCCTCCACTTCAGCTTTTTGGAAGAGTTTGAGAAGGACTGGTATTAGTTCTTCTTAAAATATTTGGTAGAATTAATCTGGGAAGCCATCTGGTTTTGGGTTTTTCATTGATAGGAGACATTTTCTTACTGATTCAACCTCCTTGCTTGCTATTAGTCTGTTCAGATTTTTAAATTTCTTCATGAGTCAATCTTGGTAGGTTTTATGTGTCTGGGAATTTATCCATTTCTTCTAGATGATCCAATTAGTTAGTGTGTAATTATACCTAGCAGTTTCTTAGGATCCTTTGTATTTCTGTGATATTGGCTATGATGTTTCATCTTTCATTTCTGATTTTATGCTCTATTGAAAACATGAGGCATAGCAGGTAGGGGGCACTGGTCAGGACTTGGGGTATAAACTGGCAGATGTTAAGGTGGGTGATTCTGGTTAACTCAGAAACTCCGAAGTCCCGTGTGGAAGAATTAACTGCCTGTACTCACCTAGTAATGTATATCCTTGGTCAAAAAAGATCCAGCTGAGAATGTTGGATGAAGGGACCAAATCAATATTCATCATTATATTGAAAACAAGTCAGATTGGCTGTGGTCTTTTGACAGCAGGTCAGTGGCTAAGTCTATTTGAACAAAGTTAGGGCAGGTTCAAGGGAGAATCCTGAGATCGGTATTCTTTGTTCCATACAAACTTGCCTTTCAGTTTCTTCTCCCCATGCCTCCAGGATGTCCCTGCACAGCCCGTAGGGCCCCCTCCTTCCGTACCTTGCCTTACGAAGGGGAGAAAATGAGTTTTCCAATGTTAGCATATATTTAGCCTTCCAAAATTTTCTATTTCTATTTTAGGGGAGCTCTAGGAAAACAGCAGATTACTCTAAATCCCCAGGTAAAAATCTGAAATGGTGGAATTTCATATGACCAGGAGACATATTTTGGGGCAAGTGGGCTTTTCACAATCACTTGGACATGAAGGCATCTGCTTCTTCTATGCCTAAAATAGTCCTTCAATTTAGTAGTTTAATTCCTCTTCCTCTTTTTCAAATTTCAAGACAATACATGTAGTGACTGAACAATTTGGATCCAAGTTTCACTATTTAACTGCCAGTGTGACCTTGGGCGAGTCACTTAATCTTTTCAAGGCTCAATTTCATCATGTAAAGTAGAAGTACAAACAATCCCTGACTTAGAATATTTTGACTTACGATTTTTCAACTTTAAGATAGTTTGAAAGCAATACACATTCAGCAGAAGCTGTACTTTGAGTACTCATACAACCATTCTGTTTTCCACTTTCAGTACAGTATTCATTATATTACATGAGATATTCAAAGCCCACTTTATTATAAAATGGGCTTTCTGTTAGATGATTTTGCCTAACTGTAGGTTAATGTGAGTGTTTAAGGTAGGCCGAGCTTAGCTATGATGTTTAGTAGGTTAAGTGTATTAAATGCATTTTCAGCTTACAATATTTTCATAAGTTTATTGGAATATAACCCCATTGTAAATTGAGGGGTATTTGTAATAATGATATCTCTTCAAGGAGACTTTGTGAGCCTCTCATAGGAAAATGCATACACAGATGCATATAAATATATAATCTTTCTTTTCCATACATATGATATTCTTTAAGGATATTCAAAAATCTGGAAACAGTTGCCTCCAGGGAGATAAATGGTAGTGGGTTGGGAAACTTTTAACTGTATACGCTTTTGTACCTTTTGCATTTTGAATCAGATGAATGTATAATCTACATAAAATATTAAGATTAAAATATCACTGAATAACTTATCAGGAGTTTGGTGAACATAAGGGAAGGCCACCTATGGTGGCTGTATTTTATTCAGTATTGGTCACTGTTGGGCACTTCATAGAGCTTATTTCATTTCATCCTCACAATCGCCGTAGGAGGAAGGGGCCCCAGAGGGATTCATGGTTAGAATAGCAGAGTAGGAGCATTTGGCAGCTATATTCTGTGTAGGTGATAACTTTAAAGATATTTCTGTTATAAAATGTTTCAAACATACAAAAAATATAGAGAAGCAGTTTTCTATAGTTATTAAATATTGTTAATGGGTAGTCACAGAAATTATCATCCAAAGTGGGATATTCTTGAGAGAAAAAGGAGGTTCTATTTATAATTATGGTGGGATAACAAACTTAAGATGAACAGCTCTGGACAAACTGGGTTGTATGGTCCCTGGAAAACAAGGATTACTGTAAATGTGAGTCCCGCCTTGTGCTTCTCTCTGTCCCACCAAGAAAATATGATCTTGATACAGATGTTCATTGTGTCAAGGCAACCATGGCAACCATGATCTAGATACACTGTTCAAGTTTTATGCTGATCCTACCTAGGTATGTCTCAGGAACTTTCCAGAGTTTCCTTTGAGTGCTTCTAAATTTTGCATAAATGGTATGTTGTCCCTTGTCTCTTTTTAAAACCAGTAAGCCATTTTCCCTTCTTTTCCTGGAAAATTAAAGGAACAAAGACCAGGAAATAACAACGTATTAGCTAAGGTTCTGTTGATTGAAAGCAACAGAACCTAATTCTGGCTAGCTTAAACCATGCTAGGATTTAATGAAGAATACTGCAGAATCTTAGATATCTTATGACTGGGAAAGAGGTGGTTCAGGCAGTTCCTGGGATGTCAGCAACAGGTAGCTGTCAATTAACTGCCCCCACACCACCCACTGCTGCCGTCATCAATATAGCACACCACAATGGCTCCCAGCCTCTGTACGTCTGGGTTCCGGTGTTCAAATTCTAGAGACAGCAAGAGAAATCCCATTGAGTCAGGGATCCTTCCCTGGGTCACACTCCCTGCATATGGTCAGAAATGCAGGATTATGTACTAAAGACACAGCTAAAGAGGACCCACTTCACCGTTTTGGGACCATTTGCAGGGGAGGCAAAATTGTGAGCTACTCACTTAAAGAGGTGATAACCATAAGTTTGCAGGAAAAAAAAAAATGGAGAAGAGAAGGATAACACTATCCTACGGTTTCTTCTGAAAATGGACGAAGGGAACAGCATTTCCATTTGGAAATTCTCTCCTGGCATTTCAATATTTATGGATTCTGAATTCTGAGAAAAATCAGTTGAGAAATTAGGAAAATGGGAAGGAACATTCTAATTTTCCTGTGAAAATTACAGCTTAATAGTCAGTATAGAGAACTTACTGGCTTGAAGAAATGCACTGACTTCAAGTCAAGCAAGATGAGGAAGCACTGACATGTGGAGATGAAAGTTAAGGTGAACAGGACAGGAGCAGTAAAGGAGCCTCAGTCAGACTTTCTTGTATCTGTTGCTGTGTTACAAGTGTGTGTTCATGGCCTTGTCCACTGCTAACAGTGAACCATTTCTGCAAATAAATATTAATGTGTTCCTAGGCATAGTATATGTTTTACAAATCCTATGAGAGGTTTTCTAAGCAATGCCAAGTTTTAGAAACAAAATATGCCCTTAAATCGGCCATTTTGACAGTTGCTTCTTTCTAGTGGTATTCATCTTGCCAGGAGATCAGAATGTTATGTTATTTAAATGGTATTGGAGGGGATGATTGATGCCTTGTTTAACAATGTCATGTAAACAACGATTAAAGCATTAAGTATTTGTGGTGTTACCTTTCAATCTTCAAAGGACTTTTCTTTAGCATTTATTTTGTGATAGTATTCATTTCTTTTTAATGTTTTCTCTATTAATGCTATTGGATTTTATAATCTTGTTACAATATGTTGGCTCCTAATAATAAGAAATCATCATTTGTTATCATATCTTTTAAAAACAGAAGACTACTAAAACTTTTCATATAATCCTGTTACAGAAAAAAACGACTATTTGCTTGTTATTATAGTCACTTATTATTTTTCAAAAACTTGTAAGTGAAGTGTTATGAAAATCATATGAATTTGGGAATTCCCAAGCATTCTCAGAAATTCTATTTCCTTGTTCCCAAATCCCAATGATTAATATCTGCCAGGAGTCGGAAAACAGTGAAAGGAAGTAACATCCTATGTTGGATACCTGGTAGGGTTAGTGAAGAAACGTTATTGCTGAGCTCTGTGTTACGCTCATGAATGATGCCATTGAGGAAGTCACGCTTGTTGAAAGGAACGCAGATACACAAAGAGTTTTGCTGCTGTCTGTTGGATAAGAACCCCCTGGTCGATTTCAGCTCCTACTGCAAGTTACAAAAATCAATCCAATGATAAATGAAAAGTGCCCAGTGTGCTGGGAAATAACTTATTTTTTGGCTTCAGAGGAAATTTTAGAAACAGTGCCAAGTGAAATGTAAAAACAAACTATGAAGACGTTCATGAATTTCCCTCTGAAGCTGACAGCCGTATTTTAGCAGATGGAACTCCTACTATTAGCCCAACTCTTGGGTTGAAACAGTGTGTCCAGGAAACCCTATGTTAAAATGCAATGTGTTGGGGATATTGTTCCTCTATTTGCTTGAGTTAATTTTCAAATTAGTGTACTCTTGCTTAGCTGTGCTCTGAGGGAATGAACAAAAGATTGGTAAACTCTGATGGAGAACACTGGTCAGGCAGGGCACATAGAATCCCTGGGGATGGTGGTTCCTGACAAATGGGGGAGGAGGACCTGAGCCAGGCTTGGACTGGGCTGGAGGAACATGAAGATGGGATCTACTCACAACCCCCAAAACTGAGGGGTCCTGGTAACACATTATTTCACCCTCAGCCATGCAAATTCATTATTTTTATGGATAAAATAGCTTTAAAAAACTAATTTACATTGAAATGTTAAAATATTTCTATAGAGATTAGAAATATTTATATAGAGGTTATTGGGAATCCCCTCCTAAAGCCCAAACATAAAAACTACCAAAAAAAAATTCCGTGTAGGCTAAGATTGCAAATGACTGATGGAATGTAATTTAAATTAAACATGGAAAATATATTTCCTCTTTAATAAAGATCTAAATTCTATTCTTTTTAGGAGCCTTCAGAAATGAAATTCAACTATTAAAAATGGTATAGAGAAGCCTTTAGAAAAGAAACTTTTCTTTTGCTGTATTATATATTAAAGAACTTTGAAGAGAATAGTTCTAAAGTGTTTAATAATCGATTACACTGATGTTTCCAGGTATTGTGAGGAACACCTAGAAATTAAATCTTCATCTTTGGCAGATCAGAGGCCTATTATTTTTAGTTAAAACAATTAAAATCTGCTTTTAATAAATCACAAATTTTGCAAGTTAGCCATTAATAGTAAGTGCTTTTCAAAGTTTGGCCCAATACATGAAAAAGCCCGAAAAACATACCTGCATTAGTTTTGCCCACCACCTTCTTATGCTGGCCTCAGGAGATTTATTAACAGCATCCAGTATTTTAGGTAGGCTGGATGTGGTGGCTCATGCATGTAATCCCAGCACTTTGGGAGGCTGAGGTGGGAGGATGGCTTGAAACCAGGAGTTCAAGACCAGCCTGGTCAACCTAGTGAGCCCCTCAGTCTCTCTGAAAAGAAAAAAAAAATTTAGGTATCCTGTGGCTACCTCCAAAAACAAACTCCAGAGGAACTGAATTTTCTTTATTATTTCATGTGTTGGGATAATGGCTTCCTTTGCAGTTACTTACGAAGAATTTAAGGGTCAGTAAAAATATTTTTTCATCCTTAATAATATGAATTGTCTAATTTGTGTGTGATATAATGCTAGATATTGTACCAAAAGTGTTACATAGACGTAATCCATGCCCATTTTCAAAGATAATACTAATATAGAGAATAAGAATCATTATTATTGTAGTAATTATTATTTTAGTAATAGTAGTAATAATCAAAACAATTACTTCAAACACTTATTAAACCCTTATTATGTGATAGATACTGTGTAAGCAATTTCCACATATTAGCTCCTTAAATGTGATCACTAACCCCATGAGGTAGGTAGCATTATGTCCATTTTATAGATGCAGAAACTGAGCTTTGAAGAGGGAAAGCAACTTGCCCAAGGCCATGCAGGCAGTCACTTATAAGGGTGGGGAGCGAGAAGTTGAAGTCTGAGATGTAAGTTCACAGACACGAGTACACAAACACGTACAAGATACTCGTATGACATGTGGGGTTGCTTGAAATATGTAATTGACTTTCCCCAGCACAAGAAAGTGTTTGGACAGATTTCAAAGGGATCTAACACTTCCTCAGAGGACTGCCCTACGACATTTTTCCGTGTGCTTTTCTGCCTCTTGTCCTATACTTTTGGCATTTCTTCTGCTCTTAGAGGCAATGAGTCAACAGCATATTTTTAGCACCTCCTGTGTGCATAGAAGTGGCCCCTGACTCAATGGGAGTGTATAACTACCATGGGCCAAATCAGTGTGCTTTCCTCTTAGCCAGGGGATTATAGAAGAACACGCTCCCCTGATTCCAACAGAACTTGCTGCCACTCTGATGTCTTCATTGTAAGACCTCTAAATGAATGTTCAAGAAATTCATGTTAAAGGCACGTGTCATATGTGTAACTTGTAAACATTTGTGTACTTGTCTCTGTGTCCTTACACCTCAGGCTTCAACTCTTGTTTTTACCTTTATCAATGACTACCTGTGTGCTGTGTGGCTTTGGACCAATTGCTCACCCCCTCTAAAGCTCAGTTTCTGCATCTGTAAAATGGATATAATGCCATATATACATAGATATAGATATACATACACCAATATATATACACACATATATATGTGTGTATATACTATATATATAATATACAAACTGAAATATATAGTTATATAAATATTTCAGTTTAAGTTTCAAAAATCACTGGAGGGTATTTTTATAATACCCTTCAGCAATTTTACCTGCTGCCTTTGCACATTCTGGTGAATTTCTAAATGGAAGTCTGATAGAGATTAATCTTTTAATGCATCATAAATAAAAAATAAAATCACAGAATGATGTAGCTGGAGAGGACCCTGGGGATCTAGTATTTCATGAAAGATTAATGTACTTGATCTGTTTGTAAGTGTTTTGGAAAAATCTTCCATGGTCAAATAAAACTTGGCAATGTTGGATTAAAGTTAAATAGGTTTCTTTTTTCCTGAAGAACTTCATAGTCTGTAATATGCTAATATGTTTTGTGAATCTACAAGGAATGAAGTGTTTCAATGCTTATTTTACCCAGATTCTCATTTTGGGACAGGCTGGTCAAGCTGAGTCAGCTAGTATATTCTCGAGATGGAGATGATGGCTGATGCCTTTTTGAGAGCAAGAGAGTCCCCAGGGGAAACAAGGGTATATCAGTTGCTCCATTTCATGCCAAGGATCCTCAGTCTTTAGAGGCTCAGAGAAGGCTGAAAGGCTACTCTAGGCTATCAGGGCTACCATTCATTGTGACCCATGCTACAGAGAAGCTTTGAGCTCAGTGCAAAGTAGTGACCAGCCCTTGAGAATCAGGAAAATTTATTTATTCCTGACCTAGTTCACTGAGGACATACAAGGAATGGGGCAGGAGAGTGTCACCAGCTATGGTTACAAGCTAGTCTGATTCTCTTTCATTAAGAAAACTGGTCCCTGTGAGTTTAGATTGGGAAGCACCAGGTTAAAAAAATTTTAGGCCAGGAGTGGTGGCCACTGTACTCCAGCCTGGGTGACAGAGTGAGAATCTGTCTTAAAAAAAAAAAAAGTTAAGTGATGTCTTCTGTTGAGGACCTCTCAGAACTTTTAATATAAAAGTGTGCATTGTGAAGAATGGGAATAGAGTGTACAGGAGTTTTAAAAGCTACTTGGTCATGAACCTCTTGCTTTGTGCAGGATTCGAGGGGCACTAACATTCTGAGGAAAATATTTTGGGAAACATTGATCTAATCCAAACTTCTCATTTTACCAGCAAACCATTGTGGGGCCCTCTAAGTTTCCTTTCTCCATCATTGTGACAAATTCATTGGAATTAATTCAATTAAACCTGGGGTCAGCTTTGAAGAGATTTATTTAGCAGGTAAATCTGTTTTGTACATTTTGAGGGAGTTCTGAGTTTCCAGAGTCAAAAACCACAGATCAATTTAACCAACCTTTATGGAATATCACCTATGGCCCAAAGACCCTTTAGCTACAGTGATGGTCTACAAAAATATAAACTGTAATTCTTGCAATACAGGAGATTAGTAATAATGGTAAATATAATGATGATGACACCATGAATAGCTAACATTTATTGAATGCCTTTCTATTAGTCAGGCACTTTACTAAGTATTTTAATCTTCCCAACAATTTATGAGGTAGGGATTATAATAATTCCCATCTTATAGTGAGGACACTGAGGTTAGGAAATTATCCTAGCCTAAATGTTAAGTATAAGCATGAATAGAAAGGTGTTATCAGCCTATAAGACATTCCTTTATGAGTGATACAAAGTCCTATATAAATTCAGAGAAAAGAAAAGTGGTTTTAGAAATCCTTGATCAGTGAGTGTGAAGCATGTGGTGGCCCGGTTACTGTTTGGTTGCCCATCTGTCCTCCCCCTGGGGATCAGCACCCCCTTACTTTGGAAGAATTGTTCTCCTTTTCACTGTAAGGTTCTTTCTGGCTATGCGATGGGGCACATTGCCTCAAACTAGCCCTGTTCCAGTCTTTGAGAACCTTGAAATTGGAACCAAGGGAAGAGGATTGCCTCTTGAATGGTAATTCTCTAAAATCTAGTCTGAGGTGCTGGTGCCTAATCCCTGGGTCTGTGGAAGGAGCTGGGCTGTGAGAGGGGAGAATGATGTTGATGTCAAGAGAGAGGCAGGTGCTAGGAGCAGAGAGATGGAGGCCTGGAGGGTTTCTGGGCTTCTCTGAGGCTTAGGGTTTAGATCATTGTCTTCATTACTGGAACAAAGGATTTACCATACCTGCTCTTCTGGGAATGAAACTGTCCTGCTTTGCAAAATAAAGTGTCATTAGAAAGAGATCTTAAAAACCCCACACCATAGACAGGTGCACAGATCCGTAGAAGTGTTAATGTTCTGTGTGTTGGATGCTAAGCCAAGACTCTTAAGTATGTTATAAAGAGAAACTGCTGTGTGTAGGCTGTGCACTCCCAGGGAGATAAAAAGTTAGGAACTTTATGGGTTGGGCTTGGTGGCTCCCACCTGTAATCCCAGCACTGTGGGAGGCTAAAGTGGGCAGATTGATTGAGCTGAGGAGTTCGAGACCAGCCTAGGCAACATGGTGAAACCCCATGTCTACAAAAACTACAAAAATTAGCTGGGCGTGGTGGCATGTACCTGTAGGCGGGAGGATCGCTTGAGCCCAAGAGGGAGAGGGTGCAGTGAGCCATGATTGTGCCACTGCACTCCACCTGGGTGACAGGAACTTTATGGGGAATGGGATCTTGGAGACTGAGTAGAGACTAGAGGAAAAAAGAAAAAACTACCTCCACAACTGGCCACACTATTCTTTTAAAAAAATGTTAATTGACAAATTAAAATTGTATGTATTTACGGAGGTATAAAGTGATGTTATGATATATGTATACATTGTGGAATAATTAAATCCAGAGAATTAATAGATTCATCACCTCAAAACCTATCTTTTTTGTGGTGAGAACATTTGAAATTTATTGTCTTAGCAATTTTGAAATACACAATACTTCATTGTTAACTACAGTCACCATGCTGTGCTGTAGATCTCAACAAAATGTATTCTTCCTATCTCAACTAAAACATTGTACTCTTTGACAACATTTCCCCATTCCTCTCACCCCCTCCAAAACACCCATTCTTTATGTTGAAGAGAATGGCTAAAAAGTCCCAGCAGGTTTCAACTGACGGCTTCAGTGGTTGTCCCATCACACTTCAATGTTATTAATAGAAAGGAGAGGGGCAATACATAATTCGGACAGGCGGAAAGTACCATTGTAACCACTTTCCTGACTTCACAGAAAAAGTCCTCTTGTTTTCATCTGTAAAATGGGAACTGCATGAATACTATTCTTCTTTTCTTCAGCCTCCAAAGAAAAAACAGATGCAAAGCCTTTTATCAATTGCAAAACAGTATACAATGTGTGTTATTACTCACAGTTGTCTTACTGTGACCAAACACTTTATAAGCCTGTGGCAAGTCAGCCTTACTCTCAGGAAGTGGACAATATTTGGGGAAGGAGAAGCAGCAGGATCTTTCAGGACAGTAGCCTTGGTGGGTCCAAAAATTCCTTGAGCGAAATGGGAGACAAAACTTTCTTCCTGCTTTGGGGTTTATCCTGTTAGTCTTTTCTCTCTTCACTCCTATTTTCTATGGAGAATTTCCTGGTTTTGGAGTTTGGGTGTGTTTTATAGAGAGGAGGCAGAACATCTTTAGCTCCAGCTGAATGAAAGGATACATGCAAAGGAACCTAGCACAGTATGTGGTACCCAGTTCCCCTTTAACTTGGCTTTATTCATTCACTCCTGGTAGGGCATTAATAAGGGATTTAGCCCCCTCCTATTGAAAACGATTAATTCAGGGAAGAGTTCAGGCAGTGTGGACAGATAAAGTGTAGGCCAAGCCTGTTTCTAAGGCAGGAGCTGGGTAGGGAGGGTGAGAACGGCGAGAAGAATAGGGAAATATGTGTCGTCTGTGTTGCTGCTGTTGCAACCACCACAACAAACAAACAAGTGAAAAAAAAAAAAAAAAGAATTGTCCATACCGGAAAGTGTGCTGTTTTGGAGGAGGCTGGGGAAAGTGTGGATGGCTCGAGTGGGTCCTGTTGGATTGAAGTCTGACAGTGGTGATTCCCTTCAACAAATGGTCGGGGTGGGAGGGTACACACACACACACACACACACACACACCCCACACGCAGCGCCCAGCCTCCGATTTCAGCGCTGGCAGGAGATAACCATTCTTAGCTCGCCTTTCCAGGGTTATTTTTGGCTGAGGCTGTTCGCTGATGGCAAAAGGTTTCAGCCCCCTCCCAAATCCCTCCCCGTGCTTGTTCTAAAGAGAAACTGGTGCGAGTAGGCAGCACACTCCTAGGGAGACAGGGAGACGGGACTGGCGCCGGAGAGGAACCCGGACTCTGCCCAAAGTCTCGCCACCCGCCGGCTGTTTTCTGGCGGAGGGTGTGCCCCGGAGGGCGGCGATCGCGCGTGAAGGCTGGGGCCAGGCGCGGGTGCAGGCGTCACCGGGGTCGGGCTAGCAGGCCCTGGAATCAGGCTTTTGGGACACCCCGAAAGTGAGTCCAACTTGGGGAGAAACTGAGGGCACCTCGGGCGGTCTGGCAGCAGAGAAGGTGGGAGGGAGAAAACTTTACAGGAAGGCAGAAGCAATATCCGCCGAGGGAGTCAGCGAGCGGCCGCGCGGAGAGGAGGGGCGGGCGGTCCCCGGGCGGGCGCAGGGCGCCGACCTGCCGGAGAGGGGGCCCGGGCGTGAGGCGGAGTCCTGGCGTGCGGCCAGGCTGGCGGAGGCCCCTGGCAGCCTGCAGATTCCCTCCGGCCCCGGGAGCCACAGCAGGACCGGCCAGGAGGCGCCACGGAGGGGGGCCCCATCCCGGTGCTGACAGTGCCCACCGCGCCCTACGAGGACCGGCGGCCAGCCGGCGGCGGGGGTCTGTGGCGACCTACCGGCTTCTTCGAGGGCCAGCGCAACTACCTGCCCAACTTCATCCAGAGCGTGCTGTCGTCCATTGACCTGCGCGACCGTCGGTGCTGCACCACGGTGATGGGCAGTGACGGCAGGTACTTTAGCAGGACGGCCATCGAGATCGTGGTGCAGATGGCCGCGGCCAATGGGGTGAGTGTCCGGATGCCCCTCGCTTCCCACCATGCCACCGCCATGCCCTCTCCTAGCCCTTGTCCCCATGCTGCCTCCGGGCCCAGCTGGGAGGCCCCTGCCCCGGCTTTGCTTCCTCACTCCCGCGTCCTCACCCTCCAGCGCCCCACTCCCGCCGTGCTCACAGCCTCCCCGGCGCACCCCGGACACTGGGTTCTATTAGTACCCACCACCCCCAAAAGTCTTGAAGGTGTCCGTCGTTCCTGGAGCCACTCCGGGCGCCCTGGACTCTTCTCCGACTCTGCACACATCCCGCACCTGCTCATTTTTCTTTCGGACATTCTCTTACCCGGCCCTGTAGATTCCAAGACAGCTCCCAGTTTTCCATATTGTTCCCAACGCGTTCACTGCCCACAGTCCCCACACAAACTTCTTTCCCAGGCTCACAACATAGTCCCTCTGCCCTGTGCCCTTTTTGCAATAATCTGCCAGTCCCCTAAGTCTTAGCTCTGCCTATTTAACAGTAGTGGTGTCTCAGAACACACACACACACACACACACACACACACACACACGATCCCTGACATATTTGGCAAGAGTAGGCCCTGAAGGTTTTTAATATTTTGGTTCTTTAACCCAGTGGAATTACTGAATGATTTATTTAATTAGGGTAGGGATGGAGTGGATCCATTTGTTTGATGCTAAACAGCCTGAGCTCGCAGTTCCCAGGGGGCATATCTCTAAATGGTCTGAAACGAGGTTTGCAGTGGTTTTCTTAATGCAATTCCCAACTTCTCTCCAAATGCCTTTTGACATTTGACAACATTTCATGCCTCTTCCCCTTTCGCTTTTCATCCTTGTTTTCTCTCCCTTCTCCCATGACCTCGGTAGTCTTCTGCAATCCAGATTCTCAGACTTCGGGTTTTTCTCCCTCTGCCCCTTTCCTCTCTGTCCTATAACTAAAAGCACCTTTTGGCATAGACCCGTTCCCAGTTTCCTCTTTCCCAGGTCCAGCAGCATCTCAAGGACATCTACAAGAGGGATACCTAACTTCAGGGGTATCTGAATGATATGCGGGAAACATCGTCTAAAAAGGTAATTTTATCCTTATTCATGCAACCAGACCCACACTCATAGAACTTTTCTTTAAGAGGAGTGTCTTGCAGATGTATAAATGAGTGTTAACATCTTTAAAGGCGAAACTGAACAATTCCCTGGCATTTGAATTCCCTCCTTCCTTCCCAACCCTCTCCTTTTCATTTTCTCATTTATTATTAAAAACATTTTTAAAGGATCTCCATGCTTCATATTTATCTACTATAATTCCTCCTTCTCGGTGTTGCAGTGATGGGGAAAGAGGATTTTTTGAAAAACACAATAAAAAGCAATTGGGAGAAACAGGGCCAGTGGTGTTGGGGTGGATAGTGGAATTGTGATTTTTGACTCCCATAGACAATGATGCTGGATATATGGGGTTTGATTTCTCTCTGGCTCCTCACTTGAGATTGATGAAGTTTGGCTAGAATCAGGGAGTTGAAGAGAGGTTGACAAATGGTCTTTCACTCTTCTCTGACAGGCTGTTCCTGTGGAGTGATGGAGAATAATGAGCCTTGGGAGAGCTATGGGAGCTCTCACACTCCTTCCCGAGCCAATTTTTTAGGGAGTGAGAGAAACATGGCCTGTCCAATACTTGTTGTGGGTCAGGATATTTTTGAAGCTACGGTTGTTGATTTGCATGGGAAAATTATTATGTCTTATTATTTCTTGTCCCACTTTACCATAAGGGCTCCTCAGCTTCTTACTTCAATGGGTCTTCCATGACAAACACACTTTATTAACTCAAAGAGTGGAATTTATTTTAACAGATAATTAGCATAGGTCAATATATGCTTAAAATAGAGTCAAATTAAACCTACTAGCTGTTATAAAGGACAGATGACAAAATCCACATAGAAGCATCGACTCTTAAATAATCTGAAAGTACTACTTCTAAGAGGGGCGGGCATGGGTGAATGGAATGGTGGACATGTTTCAGAATTTCAAATGCCAACTTTAACCAATCGTTTCCTCATTTTGTTCACCTTCTTGGGGGCTTATGCTAAAGTGAAGTGAATAGCCATAAGGCTGGCTTCAGGAGAAAGGTGGTCTAAAAGAACTGGATAATTATAAGCAAAATTGGTCTCGAATGATTGAAAATTGATGAGAATGTGCTTGTCTCCTGATTTGGCATCCTGAGTTAGACTCAGGAATACTGAACATGGATCCCAAAGGCTTTGGTCTTTTTTGATATCCTATTGGATATTCATAAGCAGGCTAGAAAAATAGGAAACTAGAATTTATTCTCTTTGAACTGACAAATCTGACCAGTGGGCTGCATTCTCTATATCTGAAAAATCTTGGTTTTGATTGAAAAAGTTAATTTTACAAAGCAATTTTCTTTTTTAAAATTAAATTTCATTTTTTTTGAGACAGGGTCTCACTTTTTTGCCCAGGCTGGAGTGCAATGGTACAGTCTTGGCTCACTGTAGCCTTGACCTCCCCAGATTCAGGTGATCTTCCCACCTCAGCCTCCTGAGTAGCTGGGGCTATAGGTGCACAACACTACGCACAGCTGATTTTTGTGTTTTACTACTCATAGGGTTTCTCTGTGTTGCCCAGTCTAGTCTCAAACTCCTGATCTCAAGAGATCTGCCTGCCTTGGCCTCCTAAAGTGTCATGAACCACCATGCCCAGCCTACAAAGCAATGTTCTAGGAAAAACTACAGTTACTCTTTGATTATGTAATTGCTGGAGAAGAAAAGCATGGCATTTCTAAAATGATGAACTATATTACTTATATTTTAATATCTCATAAAGTTTGAAATAGACATTTCAAAAATAAACATGTATAAAAATTTTTATGAATTAAAATATATAATCAAAAACATTTTACAATTATTTTATTATAAAATTATTATAGAATCAAAAACATTATAAATTTAAACAACTTTTTTAAAAATTTATTTTGGGATTTCCCATGGAGTGATGGAGAATAATGAGCCTTGGGAGAGCTATGGCAGCTCTCATACTCCTTCCTGGGCCAACTTTTTAGGAAATGGGAGAAATATACCCTGTTCAATGTTTATTGTGGGTCAGGATATTTTTGAAGCTATAGTTGTTGATTTGCTTCAAACTTTAAAAATTTATTATAAAATTATGGGATGTAAAAAATTTATTATAAAACTTTGAAATTTTCAAACTTTCAGAAAAGCAGAGAGATGAGATTAATGACACTCACAGGCAAGCATAGAACATAGATTGTAAACATTTTGCTATATTTGTGTCATGACTATTTTTTGCTTGTGTTTGAAAGTATATTAAAGAAAATGATATTTTACCCCTAAATTCTTTAGTACAGATTTCTAAAAAAATAAGAACATTTTCCTGTTTAGTTACAAAATCATCTTTTCAAACAAAATAAAAAATGGCTTTTTTATATCATTTATTACCCAGTCCACATTCAGATTTCCTCAATTATTGTGAAATGTCCTTTCATTTTTTGAGACAAAGTCTTGCTCTTTCACACAGCCTGAAGTGCAGTGAAACAATCATAGCTCATTGCAGCCTCAAACTCCTGGGCTCAAGTGATCTTCCTGCCTCAGCTTCCTGAGTAGCTAGGACTATAGGTGCACACCAACATGCCCAGCTAATTTATTGTTTTTGTAGAGATGGAGGTCTTACTACGTTGCCCAGGCTGGTCTCAAACTCCTGGCCTCAAGTGATCCTTCCAGCTTGGCCTCCCTGAAATATCTTTTGTGGCTGGTTTGTTCAAATTAGTTTCTTCTAATCAAGGGACACACATTGCATTTGATTATTTAGCTCAAGACTGTTTTAACCTGGAAAATACAAATACTCTTTGTTTATGTATTTATTTAGTGAAATTGACTTGTTGAAAAACTAGTCAGTTGTCCTGTAGAATATTTCCCCTTCTGGAAATTTCTGGTTGCTTTTTATGGTGTCATTTAACTTTTCACTCTGTTTTTTCCTGGTTAACTGGAAGTTAGTTCTAAAGGCTTTTAGGCCTGCTATAAAAAAATACCAAAAACTGGATGACTTATAAAGAACAGAAATTTATTTCTCACAGTTCTAGAGGCTAGCAAGTTTAAAATCAAGGAGCATGTGGTTTTGATATCTGGTTAGGACCAACTTTCTGTTTCATAGATTGGCCTTCTTGCTGGGCCCTCACATAGTGGGAGAGACTAGCTAGCTCTCTGGGGCCTCTTTTATAAGGGCACTAATTCCAATCATGAAGCCTCTGTCCTTATGATCTAATGACCCCCTAAAGGCCCCACCTTTTAATACCAGCACCTTTGGGGTTAGGATGTCAACATATTAATTTTGGGAAGACATACACGTTCAGCTCATTGCAAGGTTTAGTTAGATTCAGGTTCAACTTCTTTTTTTAAAGACTATTTCATAGGCAATAATGTGTATTCACATCCCATCATTAGTGATGGTGAGATGATCGCAAGGTTAGGGTGATCACTGCCTATCTCCTCTGCTATATTCCCCCTTGGGTCAAGCCAGTAGTCTGTGACGTGAACTTTGTACCATGTGTATATTCAGTTATATTCTGTATCAATAGTTACTTGATTGTTTTAGCATTTATTAATTATCCTTGCTTGAGTTGATTATTTCATTAAGGGTTTCAAAATGGTGAATTTCTAATTCTCTAATTCTGTCTACATGCTTTAGCTGGCATTTTTCTATAAGCAGACCATTTTCTTCACAACTGGGTTATTTGGCTACCCTGAAACATAGTTCCTTCCGGGAAGGCAGAACATATGTTTATTTCTGTCTTTTAAAATTTACTGGTGTTTGGAGTGAAGATTAGGTGAGCTAACTACCTCCACAGGTGACAAATGAATTTTGTTTTGTCTCACTTTTGCTTTTTTGAATATCACTGTGGCTGCTTGGATTTTTATATTTAATTTGAATGGATTAGGGAATAAATGAGAAGATAGGTTTTATCTGTTTCTGTAGTTTTTATGTGGCTGTGTGAACTTACTTTTAAAAATTCCCAGAAATATTTTAATTCCCCTTTAAAGATATAAACTATGTCATACTATAAAGCAAAAGAAAAACCAATCATGTGAAGAGTAAATAGTATCGTTTAAACGAGTAGTGGTTAAGCTTAGTTTGTAACTAATTAGTTTTTTATTTTCTTTCTACTTTTATCTGCTTCAGAGCCTCTTCAGTGGTTTAGATCTTCTATGTGTCAAATTATTCTAATCTCTTAAAAAGTTTAAGAGCTAAAATACAACACAATGACTACAAGAATGCCTTTGTCCTTTTCTGGGCAGGTACACCTAAGGCAACTTCTTTTTCTCTTCTTTGTTCTCTTCTTCTTTCTTATTCTTAAATCATCTTCAATATTGGACAGATGACAGCACTATGCCTACCTCAAGATGTTTCTGACTTTCTCTTTTTCTTTTTCTTTTTTTTTTTTTGAGATGGAGTCTTGCTCTGTCACCCAGGCTAGAGTGCAGTGGCACAATCTTGGCTCACTACAACTTCTGCCTCCTGGGTTCCAGTGATTCTCCCAACTCAGCCTCCTGAGTAGCTGGGGTTACAGGCATGCACCACCACGCCTAGCTAATTTTTTGTATTTTTACTAGAGACGGGGTTTCACCATGTCGGCCAGACTGGTCTTGAACTCCTGACCTCAAGGGATCTGCCTGCCTTGGCCTCCCAAAGTGCTGGGATTACACGTGTGAGCCACTGCGCCCGGCCGTTTCTGACTTTTTCTAAAGTCTTCTTTCTCTGGAGATGACATTATATAATAGCACTATTCAATAGAAGTTTCTTTGATGATGGAACTGTTCTATAATCTGCATTGTCCCAGCCACTAGCCATATGTGACTACTGTAACACTTGAAATGTGGCTAGAGCAACTGAAGAACTGAATTTTGCATTTTACTGAATTTTAATTAATTAAAATAGAAATGCAAATAACCATAAGTGGTTAGTAGCTACCATACTGGACAGCAAAGATCTATAATTCAGCATTTAAAATCGATTTTGTTTTGTTTTCAAAAATGGAGTCAGACTGTTACAACCCAAAAGAACTGTAGGTTAAATTAAGGTAAATCACCAAATACTACATACACATTTGGGAAATCCAAACCAGATTTTTTCATGTGATAACCACACCCTCTTTTGACTTTAGCCTTGGAGGTAATGGAGTATGGCAGAAAAAACCCTGTATCAGCAGCTGGAAGACTCACCTTCTTTTCCTAGCTCTGCCATATATTGACCAAAAGAGTCAAAGTCCATTCAGATGGTTGAGGGGTCTTGGAATTTTGTTTTTGGTTTTCACATACAAGTTGGAGGGCAGATGCGTTAGCCTCTTGAAATACCCAGAAACCACTTGTTTCCTCATCTAAAAATCAGGTATGACAGGATCATTTAATTATCCTGGAAATCAGATGAAGCACTGCATATGGAAGCACTTTGTAACATCGATAGCACTGGGAAATGTAAAGACCTTTTACTGAAATATAAAGGTGTATGGTCAACTGAATATATCTCAGATAGTTATGATTTGACTGTATATATTGAATATAACCTCTAGTGGGCCCCTTGGTAAACAGCTTACAGTTTTGTTGCAAGTTTTAGCCAAGAGAAAATTTATTTGTTGACTAGTCATGCCCTTTATTGGCCACATGATGAGCAGCCAAGATATTAACACACAGTGCACCTTGCAGAATTCAAGAATGTCTCAGTGTCTTGTGAACTAGGAAGCTGAAATGCAGTGGTATGCAGAAGGCTGGCTCAGTAGGAGCCTTGGGAGTGTCCTCCAGATACATGTTTGTGCAGGTTGTATTTGATTCCAGTTGGCCATGAAAAGCTGGTTGCTCTAAAGAATGAGAATATACTTGGTTTTGCATTTACTAGAACTATCTGGGGAACAAATCTTGGCGTGGAAGAAAGAAGGGAGGGAGGGAAAGCTGTGCTTCTATACCTAGGGCTTCTTTCCTGGAATGGATCTGAGAATCTGGGATTGGGTGGCTAATATCTCATCTCTAGAAGGGAGAAAGAACTGGGTGGTGATGGCTTTGTATTTTCTATTGGAGTCCACTACAGAATAGGTGAATGGAATGGGCTGCTATGATCCACACATTAGGGAGGACAGGTTTGTGATACATTAGAAAACTTGAATGAGCCCTTCTATGATTCTCTCTTCCCTCTTTCTGCTTCCCATTCTTAATCACCATCCGCAGGTTGTGGAATTAGCAAATCTATTATGTGAGCAATAGCAAACTTACAGGAGCCCTTGGCTCCATCTATCTCCCTGTTTGTGTCAGTTCCTTCTGGATGCTTTTAGTCTGTGTTCTTCATTCACTCTTTTTATGGGGAAGTAAAAGGAGTGGGACAGATTATGAGAACAGCTGGGTCCTCCCAGTTGCTGGGGTGGTTATTTTAAGCTTTGTTTAATGTGTCCAGAGACCCAGATGGCATTTTTAACTAAGCTGATTTATTAAATCTTGTGATAAAGCATAGTGATGTTTATTGAAAAGGCAGACACGCATCAGCAACATTATGTGTGAAACTTGCTCTAAGAATTTTCTATAAAACATCTGTTCTCTTTGAGCCTTTTGTGAACTCTGGAAGTTTGCTAGTTTCTATACAGACTTGAGGACAAGAAGTTGGAACCCACTTTTGGAGATGTCCAAGCATAGGTATTGGAATCATTAATCCTAACCCTCTCAGTTTTAAGGCCCCGGATACCCTTCTGTTAGACAACAGTAACATGAGCAAGCACTGTAATAACATTTAAACAAGATTATTTGGAAATAATGGACAAGAAAAATTAGTATACATTGTTTGGGGATTTTAAAATTAAAGATAAAAAGCTAGGGCTTCAATGACCTGTGCCAGCCCATAGCCTTAAGAGTCAATTTGCAAACACTCAAGATTTGGCCAATATGCCTCTACTACTTCTACTTAACACAGTCAAAGGGAAATTTTTAGAGTCTTTCATCTGATTTGACTCTCTTAGTTACGAATAAGAGGATATCTAGAATATATATGTGACTTGTTAAAATGAAAATCCACCTTCTCTGAGTCTTCAAATATCTTTCATATCTTACATTTTTAGTCACATCAACTTTTGAAGTCATGTCCGTAGTTGTATGAAAAGAAAAATTTCAGGAACATTCAACCTCAAAAGTTCTTTTTCTTAGTCTGAAGTCGTAGAAGCATTTGACTTTTACTTTCTCTTTTTAAGTTTGTACTAGTAGGTATTTTGTATAAATATAATATTTAATTATTGCCTTTGTATTCTTTTTCTCTAGTAAACATCCTGGTTTTTAGATATCAATATGTAGTTTTACATTTAGGGATTTCTAATGGAAAGAGAAAGGAATCTGAAATCAGAGGACGAGAGTTTATTCTACTTGACCAAACACATACACAATACTGGAAGGAGAGTTTTACAACAAATATTTAATATCTATGACATGTAAACCGTTTTTTGAAATCAAGAAAATTCAAACAATTCAATACAAATATCATCAATAATAACGCATGAACAGGTGGCCAACCTTATTAATAACCAGAGAAATATAAATTAAATCAATCCATCAACTTGTAAAAAAGATGAAATTACCCAGAGTTGGTGTAGGTGATGGAAAATTGTCATGTTTGTATACTGTTCATAGAAGTTAAATTGACATAACTTTTTGGTCAGGCAATTTGGAAGTATATATCTAAATTAATAGAGTAGTTTTCTAATAACCTGGGAATCTCTTAATCTAAGAATCTTTACTGTAGATTTTTCTAGAACAAATGTACAAACATCTGTGTACAAGGGTACTCACTGCAGCATTTTGCTAAGGAAAAACTCAGAAAAAATCTATATGTTCAACAGAGAACGGGTACATAATTTATGACACAACTGCACAATATACACGACTAAAATAAAGGATATAAATTTATATGTAGTATGAAAAAGATGTGAATGATAGCTTGTTGGTGAAAAACAGCAATGACTGGAATATTGTGTGTAACGTAATCCTGCTTTTCTGTGTATAATGTAGGCATAGAAAATAGGATTGAAAGGACATACTCTAGTCAACAGTGTATATAGCTTGGGTGGAGGGGGTGTATAATGGGGAAGGAGAGTCCCTTTTCCTATCTATTCCATATACATCTCTGGATTTAAAAGATCATACATGCATATGCATTACCTTCAAAATTAAAATGATAAAGACAAAAGGAGAAGCTTTGGATTTGAATCATGATACTACTGTTTGCAACTTCTATGACCGTGGGGAAGTTGCCTAGCCTCCTGGGGTTTATTTCCTCATTTATAAAAATAGGGAAAGTAATAATACTTGTCTACATATCTTCTAGGGTTGTTGGGAGGATTGAATGTGATAATGGGTTACAGCATTATGAATTATTTATTCATATAACACAATTATTATAAAAATAGTTTGCTCTGATTAAAATAAAAGAAGGACGAGATCGTGTGTGTTTTTCAGTCCCAGTAGCTTTACTAACCAGAAAGCGCCTGCTGATGTGGTGATCACAGTTGCTTTGGTGCTGCTTCCTGTTGACATTTGGCAATTCTCCACGCTGCTAGCTAAGGCTGAGGTGGCGACTGTGGAAGGTGTGATCTCCTCCCCCTCCCAGCACACATTTGTGTGCATACTCACACTCACGCACACACAAACACACACATGCACACTCTATCACAGCACATGAGGTGGCAGCAGCTGCTCCGGCATAGACTTTCACACAACATAAAGGGCTTTTTTGGTGTGGTCTGTGCATTATTTCCTGTTAAGCATGAGCTGAGTCAGTGCCATGCTTTTCCATCTGAAACCTTTCTGAGGCTCAGGCTGAGTTAAGAGCAAACCCTCTCCCCTGCATGCCCACCCCATGGCTCTCTACTGAAGCCAGATCATAATCTGCTCATTTCATGAGGATTTTCAAACCTAATGGACTGGGCCATGTGAGAGATCACTGAAAGGAACAGACCAAGCAGAGGCTAAGAGACTCCACGCTAATCTGCTGAGTCATCTGAAAATGCACAGCTGTGGGAGCTCACGGTGCTTTAAAGTACTTTGGCAGGATGTTTGTTCAGGGGGCCTGTTCCTGCAGCCCTGCTGAATGTTTGGTTAGGAGGCATAATCATTTTTTGGACAGGATCTCCCAAATATAAAGTGATAGATGCTAATGTGGAATATGATACAGAAGATCCAGCTTGGATGTCATAAATAACAATAAATTGTTTAATCTTGCTGAGTTGTAAATCTATGATTGCCAGAGGTCTTTAGTTCACTGGAACATAGTATAGGGGCAGGGGCACTTAGCAAATAGGCAGTTATTATTTTCCAACCAGACAGAAACTGGTCTGATGGAATTTATCTAAAAAGGCATACACATGTATTGTAATTAATTGTGACAATTACTCAGAGAAAACACATGGCCCTAAAGAGGCTGAGGGGTTTTTTTGTTCTACCTATAAATGCATATGTATATTCACCTATATTCTACCTATGTATAAGTAAGAGAATGAGTTTTTGTTTTGGGGATATATATTTATACGTATCTATACAGATAGATATACACAAACTTAATTTCTGTCTACCTATTAAGGTGCAGTGCCAGATGGAAAGTATTTTTAAACATTTAGATAGCTTAATCTATAGCATATGTGTGCATATAGCCCCCCCCATAAAGCTTTGTCTCTTTTCTGGATATATTTAACAAGAGGCTAGAACAGAGTCCAAAATGTCAGAAATGTTTGAACATTCCATAGAAATGAAGGAGGTGTTTCCAAATCACCTATGTTTCTATGGCAATAAATAGAACTTGTGCTGCGTTGGATGGGTCAGGAGTAAGGAACATAAACAGTGTAAGTATGACTATTCCAGGCAGAAATCTACCATGTAAGAACAGCTTTGTGCAGTGAGCTCAACAACATTGATCAGTTAGCAGTCCGGTTCAGTACAACATTGATCAGGTAGCAAGCCGGTTCGGCAGTGCCAGTCGGAGACACAGATGGGGACAATCAAAGAAGATGCAGGTTAGGACAAGGATGCAGACATGTACCTGTCACTAACATGGACTTCAGCAGCTTCTTAGTGAGCAGGTTTATGATCAAAGAAGAAAGACATTGTTGATATGTAAGCATGTTACAATTAATTTGCTGTTTAGTTATTAGCAAACTACATCCAGTTTTTAGTTTTTAGGTTTTTATTCTTTTTTCTTTTTTGAAACAGGTTCTTGTTCTGTCATCCAGGAAGGAGTGCAGATGTTATCCAAGCTCACTGCAGCCTTAAACTCCTGGGCTCCGTGGATCCAACCACCTCAGCCTCCCAAGAAGATGGGACTACAGGTGCACGCCACCATGCACAGCTAATTTTTCTAATTTTTTTGTAGAGATGAGATCTTGCTGCATTGCCCAGGCTGCTCTTGAGCTCCTGGCAGTGTAGATATTTCCATGTTTATACAGATGGTGGTGTAGATATTTCCATGATTACACAGATGAGTGTGTACATATTTCCATGTTTTTAAAGACGGCGGTGTAGATATTTCCATGTTTATAGAGATAGCGGTGTAGATATTTGCATGTTTATAGAGATAGCGGTGTAGATATTTCCATGTTTATAGAGATGCCGTTGTAGATATTTCCATGTTTATACTGATAGCGGTGTTGGTATTTCCATGTTTATACAGATAGCGATGTAGATATTTCCATGTTTACACAGATCACGGTGCAGGTATTTCCAACTTGCTACAGATGGCGGTAAAGATATTTCCATGTTTACAGAGATAGCGGTTGATATATTTCCATGTTTATACATATACCGGTGTAGATATTTCCATGTTTATACAGATAGCGGTGTAGATATTTCCATGTTTATACGGAGAGCGGTGTAGATATTTCCGTGTTTATACAGATAGCGGTGCAGATATTTCCATGTTTATACAGATCACGGTGTAGTTATTTCCATGTTCATATGGATACCGGTGGAGATATTTCCAGGTTTATACTGATAGCGGTGTAGATAATTCCATGTTTATACAGATCACGCTGTAGATATTTCCATGTTTCTGCAGATGGCGGTGTAGATATTTCCATATTTATATAGATGGAGGTGTAGATATTTCCTTGTTTATGTAGATGGCGGTGTAGATATTTCCATGTTTATAGAGATGACTGTGTATATATTTCCATGTTTATAGAGATAGCGGTGTAGATTTTTCCATTTTTATACAGATAGCGGTGAAGATATTTCCATGTTTATACAGATAGCAGTGTTGGTATTTCCATGTTTATACAGATAGCGGTGTAGATATTTCCATGTTTATACAGCGGGCGGTGTAGAAATTTACATCTTAATATAGATGGTAGCTTAGATATTTCCATGTTTATACAGATGGCGGTGTAGATATTTCCATGTTTATAGAGATGGCAGAGTAGATAGTTCCATGTTTATGGAGATGGCAGTGTAGATGTTTTCATGTTTATACAGATGGCGGTGTAGATAATTCCATGTTTATAGAGATGGTGGTGTAGATATTTCCATGTTTATAGAGATAGCGGTGTAGTTATTTCCCTGTTTATAGAGCCAGCGGTGTTGTTGTTTACATGTTTATACAAATGGCTGTGTAGATATTTCCATGTTTGTTCAGATAGTGGTGTAGATATATCCAAGTTTATAGAGGTAGAGGTGTAGATATTTCCATGTTTGTACAGATAGCGGTATAGATATTTCCGTCTTTAGAGAAGGAGCAGTGTAGATATTTCAAACTTACAGAGATGGTGGTGTAGATATTTCCATGTTTATAGAGAAGGCGGTGTAGTCATTTCCATGTTTACAGAGACGGCGGTGTAGATATTTCCATCTTTGTAGAGATGACGGTGTAGATATTTCCATGGTTGTAGAGATAGCGATGTGGAGATTTCAATGTTTATACACATGGCGGAGTATATACTTCCATGTTTATATAGATGGCGGTGTAGATATTTCCATGTTTATAAAGATGGCGGTGTAGATATTTCCTGTTTATGTAGATCGCGGTGCAGATATTTCCATGTTTAAAGAGGTGGCGGTGTATATAATTCCATGTTTATACAGATAGAGGTGCAGATATTTCCATGTTTATAGAGGTAGCGGTGTAGACATTTCCATGTTTATACAGATGGCGGTGTAGATATTTCCATGTTTATAGAGATGGCGGTGTAAATATTTCCATGTTTATAGATATAGCGGTGTAGATATTTTCATGTTTATACAGATAGCGGTGCAGATATTTCCATGTTCATACAGATAGCGGTGTATATATTTCCATGTTTATACAGATAGCGGTGTAGATATTTCCATGTTTATACAGATAGTGGTGTAGATATTTCCACATTTACAGACATAACGGTTTAGATATTTCCATGTTTATAGAGACAGCGGTGTAGTTATTTCCATGTTCATAGAGATAGCGGTGTAGATATTTCCATGTTTACAGAGATGGCTGTGTAGGTATTTCCATGTGTATACAGATAGCGGTGTAGATATTTCCATGTTCCTGCAGATGGTGGTGTAGATATTTCCATGTTTAAAGAGACAGCCGTGTAGATATTTCCATGTTTATGGAGATAGTGGTGTAGACATTTCCATGTTTATACAGATAGTGTAGATATTTCCATTTTCACAGAGATAGCAGTGCAGATATTTCCTTGTTTATACAGATAGCGGTGTACATGTTTCCATCTTTATACAGAAAGCCGTGTAGAAATTTACAAGTTTATAGAGATAGCGGTGTAGATATTTCCATGTTTACACAGATAGTGGTGTAGAAATTTCCACGTTTATATAGATAGTGGTGTACATATTTCCATGTTTATACAGATAGCGGTGTAGATATTCCCATGTTTCTAAAGACAGCGGTGTAGCTATTTCCATGTTTATAGAGATAGCAGTGTAGATATTTACATGTTTATACAGACAGTGGTGTAGACATTTCCATGTTTATAGAGATAGCGGTGAAGGTTTTTCTCTGTTTTACAGATAGCGGTGTATTTTTTTCTCTGTTTTACAGATAGCAGTGTAGATATTTCCATATTTATACAGATAGTGGTGTAGTTATTTCCATTTTTATAGATATAGCGGTGAAGATATTTTCATCTTTATACAGATGACGGTGTAGATATTCCCACGTTTGTACACATAACCGTGTAGATATTTCCAAGGTTATATATGTAACGGTGTAGATATTTCCATTTTTATAGAGATAGCGCTGTAGATATTTCCATGTTAATACAGATAGCGGTGTAGATATTTCCATGTTTATAGGGATGTCATTGTAGATATTTCCATGTTTATACAGATAACGGTGTAGATATTACCATGTTTATACAGATAGTCATGCAGACATTTCCATGTTTATAGAGATAGCAATGTGGATATTTCCATGTTTATAGAGATAGCAGTGCAGATATTTCCTTGTTTATACAGATAGCGGTGTAGATATTTCGATGTTTACAGAGATAGCGGTATAGTTATTTCAATGTTTATACAGATTACGGTGTAGGTATTTGCATGTTTATACAGATAGCGGTGTAGATATTTCCATGTGTATATAGAATGCGGTGTCGGTATTTCCTTGTTTATACAGATAGCAGTGTAGATATTTTCATGTTTATAGAGGTAGCGGTGTAGATATTCCCAGGTTCATACAGATAGCGTTGTAAATATTTCCATGTTTCTAGAGATAGAGGTGTAGATATTACCATGTTTATACAGATAGCGGTGTAGATATTTCCATGTATATACAGGTAGCGGTGTAGATATTTCCACGTTTATACAGATAGTGGTGTAGATATATACACGTTTATAGAGATAGCGGTGTAGATGTTTCCACAACTATACACTTAGCGGTGTAGATATTTCCACATTTATACACATAGCGGTGTAGATATTTCCACGGATATAGAGATAGCGGTGTAGATATTTCAACGTTTGTTGACATAGCGGTGTAGATGTTTCCACGTTTATACAGATAGCGGTTTAGATATTTCCATGTTTATACTGACAGCGGTGTAGATATTTCCATGTTTATAGAGATAGCCATGTAGATATTTCCATGTTTATGGAGGTAGCGTTGTAAATATTCCCATGTTCATACAGATAGCGGTGTATATATATCCATGTTTATAGAGATAGCAGTGTAGATATTTCCATGTTTATAGAGACAGCGTTGTAGATATTTCCACGTTTATAGAGATAGTGGTTTAGGTATTTCCATGTTTATACAGAAAGTGGTGTAGATACTTCCACGTTTACAGAGATAGCGGTGTAGTTATTTCCACGTTTATACAGATAGCGGTGCAGATACTTCCACATTTTTACAGATACCGGTGTAGATATTTCCACGTTTATAGAGATAGCAGTGTAGATATGTCCATGTTTATACAGATAGCATTGTAGATATTTCCACGTTTATACTGAAAGTGGTGTAGATATTTCCAACTTTATACAGACAGCTGTGTAGGTATTTCCACGTTCATAGAGATAGCGGTGTAGTTATTTCCATGATTATAGAGACAGTGGTGTAGATATTTCCACGTTTACAGAGATAGCGGTGTAGATATTTCCATGTTTATAGAGACTGCGATGTAGTTATTTCCATGTTTATGCAGATTGCTTTGAAGATATTACCATGTTTATAGAAGCAGCGGTGTGGATATTTCCATGTTAATACGGATAGGGTTGTGGAGATTTCGGTGTGTATACAGGTATCGGTGTAGATATTCCAATGTTTCTACAGCTATCGGTGTAGATATTTCCATGATTATAGAGATAGCGGTGTAGGTGTTTCCAACTTTATACAGATAGCGATATAGATATTTCCGTGTTTATATAGATAGCGGTGAAAATATTTCCATGTTTATACAGAAAGCTGGGTAGATATTTCCATGTTTATAGGGATAGCGGTGAAGATATTTCCATGTTTATATGGATAGCGGTGTAGATATTTCAATGTTTATAGAGATGGCGGTGTAGATATTTGCATGTTTATAGGGATAGCAGTGTAGATATTTCCATGTTTATACAAATGGCGGTGTAAATATTTCCATGTTTACAGAGATAGTGTTGCAGATATTTCCAGGCTTCTACAGATGGCGGTATAGATATTTCCATGTTTATAGAGATAGCGGTGTAGATATTTCCATGTTTATAGAGAAAGCGGTGTAGATATTTCCATGTTTATAGAGATAGCGGTACAGATATTTCCTTGTTTAAACCCATAGCAGTGAAGATATTTCCATGTTTATACAGATAGCGATGTAGATATTTCCATATTTATACAGAGAGCGGTGTAGATATTTCCATGTTTATACAGATAGTGGTGTAGATATTTCCATGTTTACAGAGATAGCGGTGTTGACATTTCCATGTTTATACAGATAGAGGTGTAGATATTCCCATGTTTATACAGATATCGGAGTAGATATTTCCATGTTTATAGAGATAGTGGTGTAGATGTTTCCATCTTTATACAGATAGCGGTGCAAATATTTCCTTGTTTATACAGACAGCGGTGAAGATATTTCCATGTTTATTCTGATAGCAGTGTAGATATTTCCATGTTTATAGAGAATGCGGTGTAGACATTTCCATATTAATACACATTGTGGTGTAGATATTTCGAAGTTTATACTGATAGCGGTTTAGACATTCCATGTTTATACAGATAGCCGTGTAGATATTTACATGCTTATAGAAATAGCGGTGTGGATATTTACATCTTTATACAGATAGCGGTGTAGATATTTCCATGTTTCTACAGATGGCGGTGAAGGTATTTCATGTTTGTTGAGATAGCGGTGTAGATATTTCCAGGTTTATACACATAGCCATGCAGATATTTCCATGTTTACAGTGATAGCATTGTAGATATTTCCATGTATATACTGATAGCGTTGTATATGTTTCCACATTTATACAGATAGAAGTGTAGAAATTTCCATTTTTATAGAGATAGCGGTGTAGATATTTCCCTGTTTTACAGATAGCATTGTAGATATTTCCTTGTTTTTACACATAGTGGTGTAGATATTTCCATGTTTATAGAGATAGCGGTGTAGATATTTTCATGTTTATACAAATAGCGGTGTTGATATTCCCATGTTTGTACACATAACCGTGTAGAACATTCCATGTTTATATATATAGCGGTGTAGATATTTCCATGTTTATAGAGATAGCGCTGTAGTTATTTCCACGTTAATACAGATAGCGATGTAGATTTTTCCATGTTTTAGAGATGGCATTGTAGATATTTCCATGTTTATACAGATATCAGTGTAGACATTTCGATGTTTATAGAGATAACGGTATAGTTATTTCAATGTTTATACAGACAACGGTGTAGGTATTTGCATGTTTATACAGATAGCGGTCTAGATATTGCCCTCTTTGTAGAGATAGCAGTGCAGATATATCCTTGTTTATACAGATAGCGTTGTAGATATTTCGATGTTTATAGAGATAGCGGTATAGTGATTTCAATGTTTTTACAGATAACGGTGTAGGTATTTGCATGTTTATACAGATAGTGGTGTAGATACTTCCATGTTTATACAGATAGCTGCCTAGACATTTCCATGTTAATAGTGATAGCTGTGTAAATATTTCCCTGTTTTACAGATAGCAGTGTAGATATTTCCATGTTTATAGAGACAGCGGTGTAGATATTTCTATGTTTATACAGATGGCAGAGTAGATATTTCCATGTTTATACAGAGAGCGGTGTAGATATTTCTACGTTTATAGAGATAGCGGTGTAGATAATTTCATGTTTATACAGACAGCGGTGTAGAAATTTCCATGTTTATAGAGATAGCGGTGTACATGTTTACATGTTTATACAGACAGCGGTGTAAATATTTCCATGTTTATACAGATAGTGGTGTAAATATTTTCATGTTTATAGAGATAGCGCTGTAGATAATTCCATGTTAATAGAGATAGCGGTGTAAATATTTCCATGTTTATATAGATAGCCGTGTAATTGTTTACAAATTTATAGACATAGCGGTGTAGATATTTCCATGTTTATACAGATGGCAGTGTAGATATTTCTATGTTTATACAGATGACGGTGTAGGTATTTCCATGTTTATACAGATAGGGGTGTAGATATATCCATGTTTATAGAGATGGCTGTGTAGATATTTCAATGTTTATAGACATAGCGCGGTACATACTTCCATGTTTATAGAGATAGCTGTGTAGTTATTTCCTTGTTTATACAGATGGCGGTGTAGATATATCCATGTTTATAAAGAAAGCGGTGTAGATATTTCCATGTTTATAAAGATGGTGCTGTAGATATTTCTATGTTTATACAGATGACGGTGTAGGTATTTCCATGTTTATACAGATAGGGGTGTAGATATATCCATGTTTATACAGATGGATGTGTAGATATTTCCATGTTTATTGAGATGGTGGTGTAGATATTTCCATGTTTATACAGATAGCGGTGTACATATTTCCATGTTTATACAGATAGCGGTGTAGATATTTCCATGTTTATAGTGATGGCGGTGTAGATATTTCCATGTTTATAGAGATAGCGTTGTAGATATTTCCATGTTTATAGAGATGTCGGTGTAGGTATTTCCTTGTTTATACCAATGGCGGTGGAGATATTTCCTTGATTATAAAGATAGCGTTGTAGATATTTCCATGCTTATAGTGATAGCGGTTTAGATATTTCCATGTTTATACAGATGGCAGTGTAGCTATATCCATGTTTTTAAAGATGGCCTTGTGAATATTTCCAAGTTTATAAAGATAGTGGTGTAGATATTTCCATATTTATACAGACGGCGGTGTAGATATTTCCATGTATATACAGATGGCGGTGTAGATTTTGCCATGTGTATACAGATGGAGGTGTGGATATTTGCATGTTTATACAGATAGCGCTGTAGATATTTCCATGATTATACAGATGACGGTGTAGATATTTCCAGGTTTATACAGATGGCAGTGTAGATATTTCCATGTTTATAAAGATGTCGGTGTAGGTATTTCCATGCTTATTCAGATAGCAGTGTATATATTTCCATGTTTATACAGATGTCGATGTAGATATTTTGACGTTTATAGAGAGAACGGTGTAGATAATTCCATGTTTACAGTGATGGCATTGTAGATATTTCCCTGTTTATACAGATAGCGGCGTAGATATTTCCATGTTTATACAGATGGCGGTGTTCCATGTTTGTGGAGATGGTGGTGTAGATATTTTCATGTTTATAGAGATGGAGGTGTAGATATTTCCGTGTTTATAGAGATTGTGTTGTAGATATTTCCATGGGTATAGAGATAGCTGTGTAGTTATTTCCATGTTTCTGGAGATAGCGGTTTAGATATTTCCATCTTTATACAAACGGCTATGTAGATATTTCCATGTGTATACAGACAAGAATTGCAGATATTTCCATGTTTATAGAGATGGTGTTGTAGATATTTCCATGTTTATACAGATGACTGTGGAGATATTTGCATGTTTATGCAGACGGCGGTGAAGGAATTTCCATGTTTATAGAGATAACTGCGTAGATATTTCCATGTTTTTGCAGATAGCGTTGTAGATATTTCCATGTTTATAGAGATAGCGGTTTACATATTTCCATATTTATACAGAGAGCGGTTAAGATATATCCATGTTTATACAGATCCCGGTGTAAATATTTCCATGTTTATACAGATGGCGGTGTAGATATTTCCACGTTTATACAGATAGCGGTGTAGATATTTCCATGTTTATACAGATAGCAAGGTAGATATTTCCATGTTTACAGAGATAGCGGTGTAGATATTTCCATCTTTGAACAGATTGCGGTGTAGATATTTCAATATTTACACAGATAGCAGTGTAGATATTTTCATGTTTATACAGATGGCTGTGTATATATTTCCATATGTATACCGATGGCAGTGTAGATATTTCCATGTTTATAGAGATGGCGGTGTAGACATTTCCATGTTTTTTGAGATTGCGGTGAAGATATTTCCATGTTTCTACAGATGGTTGTGTAGATATTTCCATGTGTATACAGATAGCGGTGTAGATATTTCCATGTTTACACTGATGACGGTGTAGATATTTTGATGTTTATGGAGATAGCAGTGTAGATATTTCCATGTTTGTACAGATAGCGGTGTATATATTTCCATGTTTATACAGATAGCGGTGTAGATATATCCATGTTTATACAGATAGCGGTGTAGATATTTCCGTGTTTATTCAGATGGCGGTGTAGATATTTCCATGTTTATTCAGATGGCGGTGTAGATATTTCCATGTTTTTACAGATGTCTGTGTTGATGTTTCCATGTTCATACAGATTGCGGAGTAGATATTTCCATGTTTATACATATGGCAGTGTAGATATTTCCATGTTTATAGAGATGGAGGTGTAGTTATTTCCGTGTTTACAGAGATGGCAGTGTAGCTGCTTCCATGTTTATAGAGATATCAGTGTAGATATTTCCATGTTTATTGAGACAGCATTGTTGATAATTCCTTGTTTATACAGATGGCGGTGTAGATATTTTCATGATAATAAAGATAGCGGTGTAGATATTTGCATGTTTTTGCAGATGGTAGTGTAGATATTTCTATGTTTATACAGATGGCGATGTAGATATTTCCATGTTTATACCGATAAGGGTGTAGGTATTTCATGTTTACAGAGATGGCGGTGTAGATATTTCAATGTTTATAGAGATAGTGGTGTACAAACTTCCATGTTTATAGAGATAGCGGTGTAGGTATTTCCTTGTTTATACAGATGGCGGTGTAGATATTTCCATGTTTATAACGAAAGCGGTGTAGATATTTGCATGTTTATACAGATGGCGCTGTAGATATTTCCAAGTCTATACAGATGGCGGTGTAGATATTCCCATGTTTATACAGATGGAGCTGTAGATATTTCCATGGTTATTCAGATGGCTGTGTACATATTTCCATGTTTATACAGATAGCCGTGTAGATATTTCCATGTTTATACAGGTGGCGCTGTATATATTTCCATGTTTATACATTTAGCGGTGTAGATATTTCCATGTTTATACAGATGGCGGTGTAGATATTTCCATGTTTATACAGATAGCGGTGTAGTTATTTCCATGTTTATAGTGATGGCGGTGTAGATATTTCCATGGTTATAGAGATAGCGGTGTAGATGTTTCCATGTTTATAGAGATGGCGGTGTAGATATTTCCTTGTTTATACAGATACCAGTGTAGATATTATTATGTTTATAAAGATAGTGTTGTAGATATTTCCATGTTTACAGTGATAACGCTGTAGATATTTCCATGTTTATACAGATGGCAGTGCAGCTATTTCCATGTTTTTACAGATGGCGGTGTGAATATTTCCGAGTATATAAAGATAGTGGTGTAGATATTTCCATGTTTACAGTGATAACGCTGTAGATATTTCCATGTTTATACAGATGGCAGTGCAGCTATTTCCATGTTTTTACAGATGGCGGTGTGAATATTTCCGAGTATATAAAGATCGTGGTGTAGATATTTCCACGTTTATACAGATAGCAGTGTAGATATTTCCATGTTAATAAAGTTAGCGGTGTAGATATTTCCACATTTATACAGATCGTGGTGTAGATACTAACATCTTTCCACAGATGGCAGTGTAGGTATTTCCATGTTTATAGAGATAGGGGTGTAGATATTTTCATGTTTATGCAGATAGTGGTGTATATATTTCCATGTTTATACAGATCGCAGTGTATATATTTCCATCTTTCTACATATGGCAGTGTAGATATTTCCATGTTCATACAAATGGCGGTGTAGTTATTTCCATGTTTATTCAGATGGCGGTGTAGATATTTCCATGTTTATGCAGATGGCGGTGTAAATATTTCCATGTTTATAGAGATGGTGGTGTACATATTTCTATTTTTATAGAGATAGCTGTGTAGGTATTTCCATGTTTAAAGAGATGGCTGTGTAAGTTTTTCCATGTTTATAGAGATAGCGGTGTAGATATTTCCGTGTTTATACAGATAGCGGTGTAGATATTTCCATGTTTATAGAGCTCGCGGTGTAGATAGTTACATGTTTATGGAAATGGCTGTGTAGATATTTTTATGTTTATAGAGATGACGGTATAAATATTTCCATGTTTATAGTGATAGCGGTGTAGATATTTCCATATTTATACAGATGTCTCTGTAGATATTTCCAAGTGTATACAGATTGTCGTGTAGACATTTCCATGTTTATAGAGATGGAGGTGTAGGTATTCCCATGTTTATACAGATGACAGTGTAGGTATTTCCATGTTTATACGGATGGCGGTGTAGATATTTCCATGTTTATACAGATACCGGTGTAGATATTTCCATGTTTATACGGATGGCGGTGTAGATATTTCCATGCTTATACAGATAGTGGTGTAGATATTTCCATGTTTATACAGATATTGGTGTAGATATTTCCATGTTTATACCGATGGCGGTATAGATATTTCCAGGTTTATACAGATGACGGTAAAGATATTTCCATGTTTATTCAGATAGCGTTGGAGATATCTCCCTGTTTATACATATCGTGGTGTAGATATTTCCATGTTTATACAGATAGCGGAGTATATATTTGCATGTTTATACAGTTAGCGGTGTAGATATTTCCATATTTATACAGATCATGGTTTAGATATTTCCATCTTTCCACTAATGGCAGTGTAGATATTTCCATGTTTATACAGATGGTGCTGAAGATATTTCCATGTTTATATAGATGGCTGTGTCGATATTTCCATGTTTATACAGATAGCGGTGTAGATATTTCTGTGTTTATACAGATGGCGGTGTAAATAGTTCCATGGTTATGGTGATGGCGGTGTAGATATTTCCATGTTTAAAGAGATGGTGGTGTATATATTTCCATGTTAATACAGATGACTATGTAGATATTTTCATGTTTATAGAGATGGCAGTGTAGATATTTCCATGTTTATAGAGATAGTGGTGTAGATATTTCCATGTTTATACAGATAGCAGTGTAGATATTTCCATCTTTGCACAGATTGCGGAGTAGATATTCCCATGTTTACACATATAGCGGTGTAGATATTTCCATCTTTCCACAGATTGCGGTGTAGATATTTACATGTTTATTCACTTAGCAGTGTATATGTTTCCATGTTTACACAGATAGCTCTGTAGATATTTCCATGTTTACTCAGATAGCGTTGAAAATATTTCCAGGTTTATGGAAATAGCGGTTTAGATATTTCCATGTTTATACAGATGGCGGTGTAGACCTTTCCATGTTTAGAGAGATAGCGGTGAAGTAATTTCCATCTTTATACAGATGGCGGTGTAGATATTTCCAAGTTTATACAGACTGCGGTTTAGCTATTTCTGTGTTTACGCAGATGGTGGTGTAGATAATGTCAAGTTTATAGAGATGTCGGTGTAGATATTTCCATGTTTATAGAGATAGCGGTGTAGATATTTCCATGTTTATAGAGATGGCGGTGTATTTCCATGTTTATAGAGATAGCGGTGTAGATATTTCCATGTTTATACAGCTCACGGTGTAGATATTTCCATCTTTATAGAGATGGCAGTGTAGATATTTCCAGGTTTATACAGATAGTGGTGTAGATATTTCCAAGTTTATACAGATGGCTGTGTAGATATTTCCGTGTGTATACAGATGGCTGTGTAGTTATTTTCATGCTTATAGAGATGGTGGTGTAGATATTTCCATGTTTATACAGATGACGGTGTAGATAGTTCCATGTCTATACAGATGGTGTGGTAGATATTTCCATGTTTATACAGAGAGCAGTGTAGATATTTCCGTGTTTATACAGATAGCGGTGCAGATATTTCCATATTTATACAGATATCGGGGTAGATATTTCCATGTTTATACAGATTGCTGTGTAGACATTTCCATGTTTATACAGATGGCATTGTAGATATTTCCAAGTTCATATAGATAGCGGTGTAGACATTTCCATGTTTTACAGATAACGGTGTAGACATTTCCATGTTTGTAGAGATAGCGGTGTAGATATTTCCATGTTTACACAGATAGCGATGTGGATATTTCCATCTTCATACAGATCGTGTTGCAGATATTTCCATGCTTATACAGATCGCGGTGCAGTTAGTTCCATGTTTATACAGGTAGTGGTGTAGCAATTTCCATGTTTATACAGATCGTGGTGCAGAAGTTTCCAACTTTTTACAGATGGCAGTATGGATATTTCCATGTTTACACAGTCGGCGGTGTACATATTTCCATGTTTATAGAGATGGCGGTGTATTTCCATGTTTATAGAGATAGCGGTGTAGATATTTCCATGTTTATGCAGATAGCGGTGTAGTTATTTCCATGCTTACAGAGATAGAGGTGAAGATATTTCCATGTTTATACAGATAGCTGTGTAGATACTTCCATGTTTATACAGATGGCGGTGTAGATATTTCCATGTCTATACAGATAGCAGTGCAGATATCTCCTTGTTTATACAGATTGTGGTGTAGATATTTCCATGTTGACAGATATAGCGGTGTAGATATTCCCATAACTGCACAGATTGTGATGTAGATATTTCCATGTTCACACACATAGCGTTGTACATATTTCCATGTTTACACAGATAGCTGTGTAGATATTTCTATGTTTACACAGACAGGGATGTAGTTATTTCCATGTTTATACAGATAGCGCTGTAGATATTTCCATGTTTATACAGATAGTGGTGGCGATATTTCCATGTTTATACAGACAGCGGTGTAGATATTTCCATGTTTATACAGATAGCGGTGTAGATATTTCCATGATTACACAGATAGCAGAGTAGATATTTCCATGTTTATACAGAGAGTGGTGTAGATATTTCCATGTTTATACAGATTACCGTGAAGGTATTTCCATGTTTATAGAGATGGCGGTGTAGATATTTCCATGTTTATAGAGATAGCCGTGTAGATATTTCCATGTTCATACATATAGCAGTGTAGACATTCTCATGTTTATAGAGATAGCAGTGTAGAGATTTCCATATTTATACAGATAACGTTGTATATATTTCCATGGTTATACAGATCGTGGTGTAGATATTTCCATGTTTATACAGATCGTGGTGTAGATATTTCCATGTTTATACAGATAGCAGTGTAGACATTTCCATGTTTATACAGGTAGCGCTGCAGATATTTCCATGTTTACAGAAATAGCGGTGTAGATATTTCCATATTTGCATAGATTGCGGTGTAGATATTTCCATCTTTACACAGATAGCGGTGTACATATTTCCATGTTTACACAGATAGCTGTGTAGATATTTCCGTATTTACACAGATAGTGTTGTAGATATTTCCATGTTTATAAATATAGCGGTGTAGATATTTCCATGTTTATACAGATAGCGGTGAAGATATTTGCATGTTTATACAGATAGCGGTGGAGATATTTCCATGTTTATACAGACAGCGGTCTAGATATTTCAATGTTTATGCACATAGTGGTGTAGATATTTCCATGTTTATAGAGATAGCGGTGTAGATATTTCCATGTTTATACATATAGAGGTTTAGATATTTCCATGTTTATACAGATAGCGGTGGTGATATTTCCATGTTTATACCAATGGCGGTGTTGATATTTCCAAGTTTATACAGATGGCTGTGTAGATATTTCCATGTGTGTACAGATGCAGTTTAGATATTTGCATGTTTATACAGATGGAGATGTAGATATTTCCATGTTATATAGATGACTGTGTAGATATTTCCATGTTTTTACCGATGGCGTTGTAGATATTTCCATGTTTATACAGATAGTTGTGTGGCAATTTCCATGTTTATACAGATAGCGGTGTAGTTATTTCCATGTTTATAGAGATGGCAGTGTAGATATTTCCATGTCTATACAGATACTGATGTAAATATTTCCATATTTATACAGACGACTGTGTAGATATTTCCATGTTTATACAGATAGCGGTGTAGATATTTCCATGTATGTAAAAATCGTGGTGTAGATATTTCCGTGTTTATAGAGATAGCAGTATAGATATTTCCAGGTTTATACAGATAGCGGTGTAGATATTTCCAAGTTTACAGAGATAGCAGTGTAGATATTTCCATATTTGCACAGATTGCGGTGTAGATATTTCCATATTTACACAGATAGCTGTGTAGATATTTCCATGTTTTCTCAGAGAGTGTTGTAGATATTTCCATGTTTACAGAGATAGCGATGTAGATATTTCCATGCTTATAGAGATAGCGGTGTGGACATTTCCATGTTTACAGAGATAGCGGCGTAGATATTTCCATATTTATACAGATAGCGGTGTAGATATTTCCATGTTTATACAGACACCGCTGTAGATATTTCCATGTTTATACAGATAGCGGGGTAGTTATTTCCACGTTTATACAGATGGTGGTGTGTATATTTCCATGTTTATACAGTTGACGGTGTAGATATTTCCATGTTTATACAGATGGCAGTGTAGATATTTCCATGTTTATACAGATAGTGGTGTTGATATTTCCATGTTTATACTGATGACTGTGTAGGTATTTCCATGTTTATACAGATGGCGGTGTCGACCTTTCCATGTTTATAGAGATAACCATGTAGATATTTCCATGTTTATACAGATAGCGGTGTAGACATTTCCTTGTTTATAGAGATTACGGTGTAGATATTTCCAAATTTATACAGATAACGGTGTAGATATTTCCATGTTTATACAGATAGCGGTGAAGATATTTCCATGTTTATACAGATGGCGGTGTACATGTTTCCATGTATATAGAGATAGCTGTGTAGATATTGCCAAGTTTATTCAGATGGCGGTGTAGGTATTTCCATGTTTGTACTGTTAGCGGTGTGGCTATTTCCATGTTTATACACATGGCAGTGTAGATATTTCTATGTTTAGACAGATAGCGATGTAGATATTTCCATGTTTATAAAGATAGCGGTGTACATATTTCCATATTTATAGAGATAGCAGTGTAGATATTTCCAAGTTTATACAGATAGCGTTGTAGATATTTCCATGTTTATACAGATAGTGGTGGAGATATTTCCATGTTTATTCAGATAGCAGTGGAGATACTTCCATGTTTATACAGATGACGTTGTATATATTTCCAGGTTCAAATAGATGGCGGTGTAGATATTTCCATGTTTATACAGATAGCGGTGCAGATATTTCCATGTTTATACAGGAAGTGGTGTAGGTATTTCCATGTTTATAGAGATATCGGTGTAGATATTTCCATGTTTTTACAGATAGTGGTGTGGATATTTCCATGTTTATACTGATGACTGTGTAGGTATTTCCTGGTTTATAAAGATGGCGGTGTTGATATTTCCATGTTTATAGAGATAACCATGTAGATATTTCCATGTTTATTCAAATAGCGGTGTAGACATTTCCATGTTTATAGAGATAGCGGTGTAGATATATCCATATTTATACAGATAGCGTTGTAGATATTTCCATGTTTATACAGGTAGCGGTGTAGTTATTTCCAGGTTTATACAGATAGCGGTGTAGTTATTTCCATGGTTATACACATGGTGGTGTATATATTTCCATGTTTATACCGATGGCGGTGTAGATATTTCCATGTTTATAGAGATAGATTTGTAGATATTTCCATGTTTATAGAGATAGTGGTGTAGGTATTTCCATGTTTATAGATAGCGGTGTAGATATTTCCATATTCATACAGCTAGCTGTGTAGGTATTTCTATGTTTATTCAGATGGCGGTGCGGGTATTTCCATGTTTATACAGATAGCGGTGTGGCTATTTCCATGTTTATACTGATGGCAGTGTAGATATTTCCAAGTTTATGCAGATAGCGAAGTAGATATTTCCATGTTTATACAGATAGCGTTGGAGGTATTTCCATGTTTATACAGATAGCGGTGGAGATATTTCCATGTTTACACAGATAGCGGTGGATATATTTCCATGTTTATAGAGATGGCGGTGTAGATATTTCCAAGTTTATACAGATAGAGGTGTAGATATTTCCATGTTTATACAAATGGTGGTGTATATATTTCCATGTTTATAAAGATGGCGGTGTAGATAATTCCATGTTTATAGAGATAGCGGTGTAGATATTTCCATGTTTATACAGATAGCTGTGTAGATATTTCCATGTTTTTAGAGATAACGGTGTAGATATTTACATATTTATACAGATAGCGGTGTATATATTTCCATGTTTATTCACATGGCGGTGTACGTATTTCCATGTTTATACAGATAGCGGTGTGGCTATTTCCATGTTTATACTGATGGCAGTGTAGATATTTCGACGTTTATACAGACAGCGATGTAGATATTTCCATGATTATACAGATAGCGGTGTACATATTTCCATGTTTAAAGAGATAGCGCTGTAGATATTTCCATGTTTATACAGATAGCGGTGTGGCTATTTCCACGTTTATACAGATGGCGGTGTATATATTTCCAAGTTCATATAGATGGCGGTGTAGATATTTCCATGTTTATACAGATAGCGGTGAAGATATTTCCATGTGTATACAGGTAGCGATGTAGGTATTTCCATGTTTATAGAGATATCGGTGTAGATATATCCAAGTTTATAGAGATGACTGTGTAGATATTTCCATGCATATACAGATGGCATTGTAGATATTTCCATATTTAAACAGATGGAGGTGTAGATATTTCCATGTTTATACAGATATCTGTGTAGATATTTCCATGTTTTTACAGATGGTGCTGTAGATATTTCCATATTTATAGAGATACCGGTGAGGCTATTTCCATGTTTATACAGATGGCTGTGTAGATATTTCCATGTTTATACAGATAGCGATGGAGATATTTCCATGTTTATACAGATAGCTGTGAAGATATTTCCATGTTTATACAAATAGCGGTGTAGATATTTCCATTTTTGTACAGGTAGCGGTGTAGATATTTCCATGTTTATATAGATTTCGGTGTAGATATTTCCATGTTTATACAGATAGCGGTGTAGATATTTCCATGTTCATACAGATAGCTGTGGAGGTGTTTCCATGTTTATACAGATAGCGATGTAGATATTTCCATGTTTATACAGATAGCTGTGTAGATATTTGCATGTTTATGCAGATAGCATAGTAGATATTTCCATGCTTATACAGATAGTGGTGAAGTTGTTTCCATATTTACACAGATAGCGGTGGAGATATTTCCAGGTTTAAGCAGATAGTGGTGGAGATATTTCCATGTTTATACAGGTGGTGGTGTAGATATTTTCATGTTTATACAGATAACGGTGTAGATGTTTCCAAGCTTATACAGATAGCCGTGTAGATATTTCCATGTTTGTACAGATAGCGGTGTAGATATTTCCAGGTTTATACAGATAGCTGTTCAGATATTTCCACGTTTACAGAGATAGCGGTGAAAATATTTCCATGTTTATACTGAAGGCTGTGTAGATATTTCCATGTGTATACAGATGGCAGGTTAGATATTTCCATGTTTATAGTGATGGAGGTGTAGATATTTCCATGTTTATACAGATAGCTGTGTAGATATTTCCATATTTATAGAAAGCGGTGTAGATATTTCCATATTTATACAGATAGCCGTGTAGATATTTCCACGTTTATTCAGATGGCGGTGTAGATATTTCCATGTTTATACAGATAGCAGTGTGTCTATTTCCATGTGTATGGAGATGGCAGTGTAGATATTTCCATGTTCATACAGATAGCGATGTGGATATATACATGTTTACACAGATAGTGGTGTAGGTATTTCTATGTTTGTACATATAGCGGTGTAGATATTTCCATGTTTATACAGAGAGCGGTGTGGGTATTTCCATGTTTATACAGATAGCGGTGTAGATATTTCCATGTTAATACAGATAGCGGTGTGGCTATTTCCATGTTTATACAGATAGCGATGTAGATATCTCCAGGTTTATAGACATGGTTGTGTGGATATTCCCATGTTTATACAGATGCCAGTGTAGATATTTCCTTATTTATACAGATAGTGGTGTAGATATTTCATGTGTATACAGATGGAAGTGTAGATATTTCCTTGTTTATACAGATGGAGGTGAAAATATTTCCATGTTTCTACAAATGACTGTGTAGGTATTTCCATGATTTTACACATGGCGGTGCAGATATTTCCATGTTTATACAGATAGCGGTGTGGCTATTTCCATGTTTATAAAGAAAGCGATGTAGATATTTCCATGTTTATACAGATAGTGGTGCAGATATCTCCATGTTTATACAGATGACGGTGTAGATATTTCAAAGTTTAAGCAGATAGCGTTGTAGATATTTCCATGTTTATGGAGATAGCGGTGTAGATATTTCCATGTATATACAGATAACGGTGTAGTTATTTCCATGTTCATAGAGATAGCGGTGTATATAATTCCATATTTATTCAGATAGAAGTGTCGATATTTCCATGTTTATAAAGATAGCGGTGTACATATTTCCATGTTTATAGAGATAGCGGTGGAGATATTTCCACGTTTATAGAGATAGCGGTGGAGATATTTCCATGGTTATACAGGTATCGGTGTAGCTATTTCCATGTTTATACTGATTGCGGTGGAGATATTTCCATATTTATACAGATAGACGTGAAGATAATTCCATGTTTATAGAGATTGCAGTGGAGATATTTCCATGTTTGTACAGAGAGCGATGTAGATATTTCCATTTTCATAAAGATATCGGTGTAGATATTTCCATGTTCATACAGATGGCTGTGTTTATATTTCCATGTGTATAGAGATGACTGCGTAGATATTTCCATGTTTTTACAGATGGCCGTGCAGTTATTTCCATGTTTTCACAGATGGTGGTGTAGGTATTTCCATGTGTATACAGATAGTGGTGTGGCTATTTCCATGTTTATACAGATGGCAGTGTAGATATTTCCATGTTTATACAGATAGCGGTGTAGACATTTCCACATTTATAGAGATAGCGGTGTAGATATTTCCATATTGATACATATAGCGGTGTAGATATTTCCATGTTTATACAGATAGCGGTGTAGATTTTTCCATGTTTATACAGAGAGCGGTGAAGATATTTCCATGTTTATACAGATGGCTGTGTAGATATTTCCATCTTTATGCAGATGGAGGTGTAGATATTTCCAAGTTTATGGAGATGGTGGTGTAGATATTTCCATGTGTATACAGATAGCGTTGTGGCTATTTCCATGTTTATACAGATGGTAGTGTAGATATTTCCATGTTAATACAGATAGCGGTGTAGACATTTCCATGTTTATAACGATAGCTGTGTAGTTATTTCCATGTTTATAGAGATAGCGGTGGACATATTTCCATGTTTAAAGAGATAGCGGTGTAGACATTTCCATGTTTATAGAGATAGCGTTGTAGATATTTCCATATTTATACAGATTGCGGTGTAGATATTTGCATGTTTATACAGATAGCGGTGTAGATATTTCCATGTTAATACAGATAACGGTGTGGCTATTTCCATGTTTATACAGATAGCGATGTAGATATTTCCAGGTTTATAGACATGGTTGTGTGGATATTTCCATGTTTATACAGATGCCAGTGTAGATATTTCCTTATTTATACAGATAGTGGTGTAGATATTTCATGTGTATACAGATGGCAGTGTAGATATTTCCATGTTTATACAGATGGAGGTGTAAATATTTCCATGTTTCTACAAATGACTGTGTAGATATTTCCATGATTTTACAGATGGCGGTGCAGATATTTCCATGTTTATACAGATAGCGGTGTGGCTATTTCCATGTTTATAAAGAAAGCGATGTAGATATTTCCATGTTTATACAGATAGCGGTGCAGATATCTCCATGTTTATACAGATGACGGTGTAGATATTTCAAAGTTTAAGCAGATAGCGTTGTAGATATTTCCATGTTTATGGAGATAGCGGTGTAGATATTTCCATGTATATGCAGATAACGGTGTAGTTATTTCCATGTTCATAGAGATAGCGGTGTATATAATTCCATATTAATACAGATAGCAGTGTCGATATTTCCATGTTTATAAAGATAGCGGTGTACATATTCCCATGTTTTCAGAGATAGCGGTGGAGATATTTCCACGTTGATAGAGATAGCAGTGGAGTTATTTCCATGGTTATATAGGTAGCGGTGTAGCCATTTCCATGTTTATACAGATTGCGGTGGAGATATTTCCATATTTATACAGATAGACGTGAAGATAATTCCATGTTTATAGAGATTGCAGTGGAGATATTTCCATGTTTGTACAGAGAGCGATGTAGATATTTCCATTTTCATAAAGATATCGGTGTAGATATTCCCATGTTCATACAGATGGCTGTGTTTATATTTCCATGTGTATAGAGATGACTGTGTAGATATTTCCATGTTTTTACAGATTGCAGTGCAGATATTTCCATGTTTTCACAGTTGGTGGTGTAGGTATTTCCATGTGTATACAGATAGCGGTGTGGCTATTTCCATGTTTATACAGATGGCGGTGTAGATATTTCCATGTTTATACAGATAGCGGTGTAGACATTTCCACATTTATAGAGATAGCGGTGTAGATATTTCCATATAGATACATATAGCGGTGTAGATATTTCCATGTTTATACAGATAGCGGTACAGATATCTCCATGTTTATACAGATGACGGTGTAGATATTTCAAAGTTTAAGCATATAGCGTTGTAGATATTTCCATGTTTATGGAGATAGCGGTGTAGATATTTCCATGTATATACAGATAACGGTGTAGTTATTTCCATGTTCATAGAGATAGCGGTGTATATAATTCCATATTTATACAGATAGCAGTGTCGATATTTCCATGTTTATCAAGATAGCGGTGTACATATTTCCATGTTGATAGAGATAGCGGTAGAGATATTTCCATGTTAATGCTGATGGCGGTGTAGATATTTCCATGTTTATAGAGATGGTGTTGTAGATATTTCTGTGTTTTTTGAGATAGCCGTGCAGGTAATTCCATGTTTACACAGATAGCGGTGTAGATATTTCCATGTTTATAGAGAGAGAGGTGTATATATTTCCGTATTTATACAGATAGTGGTGTAGATATTTCCATGTTTATTCAGATGGCGGTGTGGCTATTTCCAAGTTTATACAGATATTGGTGTGGATATTTCCATGTTTATACAGACGTCTGTGTAGGTATTTCCATGGTTATACAGATGGCAGTGTAGATATTTCCATGTTTATACAGATAGTGGTACAGATATTTCCATGTTTATACAGATGACTGTGTAGGTATTTCCATGTTTATACAGATGGCGGTGTAGATATTTCCATGTTTATAGAGATAGCCATGTAGTTATTTCCATGTTAATACAGATAGCGGTGAAGACATTTCCATGTTTATGGAGAGAGCGATGTAGATATTTCCATATTTATACAGATAGCGGTGTAGATATTTCCATGTGTATACTCATAGCGGTGTAGATATTTCCAAGTTTATACAGATAGCGGTGTAGACATTCCCATGTTTATAAAGATCATGTTTTAGATATTTCCATGTTTACACAGATAGCGGTGTAGATATTTCCATGTTTACGGAGATAGCGGTGTAGATATTTCCATATTTGCCCAGATTGCGGTGTAGATATTTCCATCTTTACACTGATAGTGTTGTACATATGTCCATGTTTACAAAGATAACTGTGTAGATATTTCCATGTTTACACAGATAGCAATGTAGATATTTCCATGTTTATACAGATGGCGGTGTAGATATTTCCATGTTTATAGAAATAGCGGTGTAGAAAATTTCATGTTTATACAGATAGCGGTGTAGATATTTCCATACTTATAGAGATAGCGGTGTAGATATTTCCATTTTTATGCAGATGGCTGTGTGGATATTTCCATGTGTATACAGATAGCAGTGTAGATATTTCCATGTTTACACAGGTGGAGGTGTAGGTATTTCCATGTTTACAGATGACTGTGTAGATATTTCCATGTTTTTATAGATGGCGGTGTAGATATTTCCATGTTTATACAGACAGCGGTGTGGCTATTTCAATGTTTATACAGATAGCGATGTAGATATTTCCATGTTTATAGAGATGGCTGTGTAGATATTTCCATGTTTATGCAGATGGCAGTGTAGATATTTCCATGTTTATACAGATAGTGGTGTAGGTATTACCATGTTTATACAGATGAGTGTGTAGTTATTTCCATGTTTATAAAGATGGCGGTGTAGATATTTCCATGTTTATAGAGATAGCCTTGTAGTTATTTCCATGTTTATACAGATAGCGGTGTAGACGTTTCTACGTTTATAGAGATAGCAGTGTAGGTATTTCCACATTTATACATATTGTGGTGTAGATATTTCCATGTTTATAGTGATAGCCATGTAGATATTTCCATGTTTATACATTTAGCGGTGTAGACATTTCCTGGTTTATAGAGATAGCGGTGTGGCTACTACCATGTTTATACAGATGGCAGTGAAGATATTTCCATGTTAATACTGATCGCGATGTAGATATTTCCATGTTTATACAGATAGCGGTGCAGATATTTCCATGTTTATACAGGTTGCATTGTAGATATTTCCATGTTTACACAGATAGCGGTGGTGATATTTCCATGATTATACAGATAGCGGTGGAGATGTTTCTAGGTTTATACAGATAGCATTGGAGATATTTCCGTGTTTATAGAGATGGCGGTGTAGATATTTCCAAGTTTATAGAGATAGCGGTGTAGATATTTCCATGATTATACAGATGGATGTGTAGATATTTCCATTTGTATACTGATGGCAGTGTAGATATTTCCATGTTTATACAGATGGAGGTGAAGTTATTTCCATGTTTATACAGATGACTGTGTAGACATTTCCATGTTTTTACAGATGGCGGTGTAGCTATTTCCATGTTTATGCAGATAGCGGTGTGGCTATTTCCATGTTTATACACATAGCGATGTAGATATTTCCATGTATATACAGATAGCAGTGTAGATATTTCCATGATTATACAGATAGCGGTGGAGATATTTCCATGTTTATACGGATGGCAGTGTAGATATTTCCAAGTTTATGCAGATAGCGTTGTAGATATTTCCATGTTTATAGAGATAACGGTGTAGTTAATTCCATGTTTATACAGATAGCGGTGTAGTTATTTCCATGTTCATAGAGATAGCGGTGTAGATATTTCCATATTTATGCAGATAACGGTGTAGATATTTCCATGTTTATTCAGATGGCGGTGTAGATATTTCCATGTTTATACACATAGCGGTGTGGTTGTTTCCATGTTTATACAGATGGCAGTGTAAATATTTCCAAGTTTATACAGATAGTGGTGTAGATATTTCCAAGTTTATAAAGATAGCGGTGTAGATATTACTATGTTTATAGAGATAGTGGTGTAGATATTTCCATGTTTATACAGATAGCGGTGTAGATATTTCCATGTTCATACACATAGCAGTGTAGTTGTTTCCATGTTTATAGAGACCACTGTGTATATATTTCCATGTTTATACAGATGGCGGTGTAGATATTTCCATATTTACAGAGATAGCCGAGTAGATATTTCCATGTTTCTACAGATAGCTTGGTAGTTATATCCATGTTTATAGAGATAGCTGTGTAAATATTTCCATATTTACAGATAGCCGTGTTGATATTTCCATGTTTATTCAGATAGCGCTGTAAATATTTCCATGTTTATACAGATAGCGGTGTGTCTATTTCCATGTTTATGGAGATAGCGTTGTAGATATTTCCATTTTTATAGAGATGGCTGTGTCGATATTTCCATGTTTATACTGATGGCAGTGTAGATATTTCCATGTTTATACACATAGTGGTATAGATATTTACATGTTTATACAGATGACTTTGTAGGTATTTCCATGTTTATACAGATGGCAGTGTAGATATTTCCATGTTTTTACAGATAGCGGTGTAGATATTTCCATGTTTATACAGATATCGGTGCAGATATTTCCGTGTTTATACAGATAGCATTGTAGATATTTCGATGTTTATACAGATAGCGGTTTAGATATTTCCATGTTTATACAGATAGTGGTGGAGATATTTCCATGTTTCTACAGATAGTGGTGGAGATATTTCCATGTTTACATATGGCGGTGTAGATATTTTCAAGTTCATACCGATGGCGGTGTAGATATTTCCATCTTTATACAGATAGCGGTGTAAATATTTCCATGTTTATACAGATAGCATTGTAGGTATTTCCGTGTTTATAGAGATAGCGTTGGAGATATTTCCATGTTTATACAGATAGCGGTGTAAATATTTCCATGTTTATACAGATAGCATTGTAGGTATTTCCGTGTTTATAGAGATAGCGTTGTAGATATTTCCATGTTTATTCAGATGGCTGTGTAGATATTTCCATGTGTATAGAGATGGCAGTGTAGATATTTCCATGTTTATAAAGATGGCGGTGTAGATATTTCCATGTTTATACAGATCCGGTGTAGATATTTCCAATTTATACACATAACGGTGTAGATATTTCCATGTTTGTAGTGATAGCGGTGTAGATATTTCCATGTTTGTAGAGATAGCGGTGTAGATATTTCCATGTTTATAGTTATGGCGGTGTAGACATTTCCATATTTATACAGATAGCGGTGTAGATATTTCCTTGTTTATACAGATAGCTTTGTATATATTTCCATGTTTACACAGATAGCTGTGTAGATATTTCCATCTTTGCACGGATTGCGGTATAGATATTTCCATGTTTATTCAGATAGCGGTGTCGATATTTCCATGTTTACACAGATAGCTCTGTAGATATTTCCATGTTTACACAGATAGCGTTGTATATATTCCCATGTTTATCGAGATAGCGGTTTAGATATTTCCATGTTTATATAGATAGCGGTCTGGAGATTTCCATGTTTATAGAGATAGCGGTGTAGATATTTCCATATTTATGCAGATAGCGGTGTAGATGTTTCCATGTTTACAGATAGCGGTGTAGATATTTCCATGTTTATACAGATAGCGGTGTAGATATTACCATGTTTATGCAGTTCGTGGTGTAGATATTTCCATGTTTATACAGATGACTGTGTAGATATTTCCATGTTTATACAGATGGCGTTGTAGATATTTCCATGTTTATATAAATAGCGGTGTAGACATTTCCATGTTTATAGAGATAGCGGTGTAGATATTTCCATATTTATACAGATGGCAGTGCAGATATTTCCATGTTTATACAGACCCGGTGTAGATATTTCCATGTGTATACAGATAATGATGTAGATATTTCCTTTTTTGTTGTGATGGAGGTGTAGATATTTCCATGTTTATACAGATAGCGGTGTAGATATTTCCATGTTTATAGAGATAGCGGTGTATATATTTCCATGTTTACACAGATAGCGGTGTAGATATTTCCATCTTTGCACAAATTTCAGTTTAGATATTTCCATGTTTATACAGTTTCCGGTGTAGATATTTCCATGTTTATACGGATAGCAGTGTAGATATTTCCATGTTTATACAGGTAGTGGTGGAGATATTTCCATGTTTATAGAGATAGCGGTTTAGATATTTCTGTATTTTTACAGATAGCGGTGTAGATATTTCCATGTTTATACAGATTGTGGTGTAAATATTTCCATGTTTATACAGATGGCCGTGTAGATATTTCCATATTTATAGAGATGGAGGTGTAGATATTTCCATGTTTATACAGATGACTGTGTAGATATTTCCATGTTTATACAGATGGTGTTGTAGGTATTTCCATGTTTATACAGATAGCTGTGTAGGTATTTCCATGTTTATAGAGATAGCGGTGTAGATATTTCCATATTTATATGGATAGCGGTGTAGATATTTCCTTGTTTATACAGATGGCGGTGTAGGTATTTCCATGTTTATACAGATGGCGATGTAGATATTTCCATGTTTATAGAGAAAGTATTGTAGATATTTCCATATTTACACAGATATTGTTGTAAATATTTCCATGTTTATACAGATGGCGGTGTAGATATTTCCAGGTTTATACAGATGGCTGTGTAGATATTTCCATGTATATACAGATAGCAGTGGGGATATCTCCCTGTTTATACAGATCGTGGTGTAGATATTTCCACGTTTATACAGATAGCGTTGTAGATATTTCCATGTTTGTAAAATTAGCGGCGTAGATATTCCCATATTTATACAGATCGTGGTGTATGTATTTCCATCTTTCCACAGTTGGCAGTGTAGATATTTCCATGTTTATACACATAGCGGTATAGATATGTCCATGTTTATGCAGTTCGTGGTGCAGATATTTCCATGTTTATACAGATAACGGTGTAGATATTTCCATGTTTATACTAATTTCGTTGTAGATATCTCCATGTATATAGAAATGCCGGTGTAGATATTTCCATGTTTATAGAGAGCGGTGTATATATTTCCATGTTTATAAAGATCGTGGTGTAGATACTTCCATGTTTATGCTGATAGCGGTGTAGGTATTTCCCTGTTTTTACAGTTAGCGGTGTAGAAATTTCCATGTTTATACAGATCTCGGTGTAGATATTTCCATCTTTCTACAGATGGCAGTGTAGATATTTCCATCTTTATACATATGGCGGTGTGGCTATTTCCATGTTTATACAGACGGCGGTGTAGATATTTCTGTGTTTATGCAGATGGTGGTGTAGATATTTCCCAGTTTGTAGAGATGGCGGTGTAGAGATTTCCATGTTTATAGAGATAGCGGTGTAGATATTTCCATGTTTATAGAGATGACGGTGTATTTCCATTTTAATAGAGATAGCGGTGTAGATATCTCAATGTTTATACAGATAGCGGTGTAGATATTTCCATTTTTATCCAGATAGCGGTGTTGGTATTTCCATGTTTATTCATATGGCTGTGTAGATATTTCCATGTGTATTCAGATGGCCGTGTAGATATTTTCATGTTTATAGAGATGGTGGTGCAGATATTTCCATGTTTATACAGATGACGGTGTAGATATTTCCATGTTTATACAGAAGGTGTGGTAGATATTTCCATGTTGATACAGATAGCAGTGTAGATATTTCCATGTTTATACAGATTGCGGTGTAGATATCTCCATGATTATACAGACGGCATTGTAGATATTTCCATGTTTATATAGATAGCGGTGTAGATATTTCCATGTTTTACAGATAACGGTGTAGATATTTCCATGTTTGTAGAGATAGCGGTGTATATATTTCCCTGTTTATAGAGATGGCGGTGTAGATATTTCCATATTTATACGAATAGCGGTGTAGATAATTCCATGTTTACACAGATAGCAATGTGGATATTTCCATCTTTATACATATCGTGGTGTAGATATTTCCATGCTTATAGATCGCGGTGCAGTTATTTCCATGTTTATACAGATAGCGGTGTAGATATTTCCATGTTTATACAGATCATGATGTAGATATTTCCATGTTTATACAGATAGCGGTGTAGATAGTTCCATGTTGATACAGGTAGCGCTGTAGAAATTTCCATGTTTATAGAGATCGCGGTGAAGATATTTCCAACTTTCTACAGATGGCAGTGTAGATATTTTCATGTTTATACAGATGGCAGTGTAGATGTTTCCATGTTTATACAGATGGCGCTGTAGATATTTCCATGTTTATAGAGATGGCGATATAGATATTTCTATGTTTATAGAGATAGCGGTGTAGATATATCCAAATTTACAGAGATGGCGGTCTAAGTATTTCCATGTTTATAGAGATAGCAGTGTAGATATTTCCATGTTTATACAGATAGCGGTGTAGAAATTTCCATGTTTATACAGATTGTGGTGCAGAAATTTCCAACTTTTTACAGATGGCAGTGTAGATATTTTCATGTTTACACAGATGGCGGTGTAGATATTTCCATGTTTATACAGATGGTGGTATAGATATTTCTATGTTTATAGAGATAGCGTTGTAGATATTTCCATGTTTATAGAGATGGCAGTGTAATTATTTCCATGTTTATAGAGATAGCGGTGAAGATATTTGTATGTTTATACAGATAGCAGTGTAGATATTTCCATGCTTATAGAGATAGAGGTGTAGATATTTCCATGTTTATACAGATAGCTCTGTAGATATTTCCATGTATATACAGATGGTGGTGTAGATATTTCCATGTTTATAGAGATAGCAGTGGAGATATATCCTTGTTTATACAGATCGTGGTGTAGATATTTCCATGTTTACACAGATAGCGGTGTAGTTCCATGTTCATGCAGATGGCGGTGTAGATATTTTCATGTTTATAGAGATGGCGGTGTTGATATTTCAATGTTTGTAGAGATAGCGGTGTAGGTATTACCATGATTATAGGGATGGCGGTGTAAATATTTCCATGTTTATAGAGATAGCAGTGTAGATATTCCCATGTTTATATAGATATCGGTGTAGATATTTCCATGTTTATACAGTTAGCGGTGTTGGTATTTCCATGTTTATACAGATAGCAGTGTAGATATTTCCATGTCTATACAGCCCACGGTGTAGATATTTCAATCTTTATACAGATGGCATTGTAGATATTTCCATGTTTATACAGATAGCGGTGTAGATATTTCCATGTTTTTACAGATGGCGGTGTAGTTATTTCCATGTTTATGGAGATGGCGGTGTAGATATTTCTATGTTTATAGAGATAGCGGAGTAGATATTTCCATGGTTAATGAGATGGCGGTGTAAGTATTTCCATGTTTGTAGAGATAGTGGTGTTGATATTTCCATGTTCATACAGATCGCGGTGTAGATATTTCCATCTTTATACAGATAGCGATGGAGATATTTCCTTGTTTATACAGATAGTGGTGTAAATATTTCCAAGTTTATACTGATAGCGGTGTAGATATTTCCATGTTTATACAGGTAGCGGTGTAGATATTTCCATGTTTATATGGATGGTGGTGTAGCTATTTCCATCTTTCCACAGATGGCGGTGTAGATATTTCCATGTTTATACAGATCGGGCTGTAGATATTTCCAAGTTTATACAGATAACGCTGTAGATATTTCGATGTTCATGCAGATGGCGGTGTATATATTTCCATGTTTATAGAGATGGCGGTGTAGATATTTCTATTTTTATAGAGATAGTGGTGTAGATATTTCCATGTGTATAAAGATGACGTTGTATGTATTTCCATGTTTATAGACATAGTGGTGTATATATTTCCATGTGTATACAGATAGAGGTGTAGATATTTCCATGTTTATAGTGATGGCAGTGTTGGTATTTCCATGTTTATAAAGATAGCGGTGTAGATATTTCCATGTTTATACAGCTTGCGGTGTAGGTATTTCGGTCTTTATAGAAATGGCAATGTAGATATTTAAATGTTTGTAAAAATAGCGGTGTAGTTATTGCCGTGTTGATACAGATGGCGGTGTAGATATTTCCATATTTATGGAGATGGCGGTGTAGATATTTTCCTGTTTACAGAGATGGCCGTGTAGATATTTCCATGTTTATAGAGATGGCGGTGTAGATATTTTCCTGTTTATAGAGATGGCCGTGTAGATATTTCCATGTTTATACAGATGGCTGTGTTGATATTTCCTTGTGTATACAGAGGGCAGTGTAGATATTTCTATGTTTTAAGAGATGGTGGTGTAGATATTTCCACGTTTATAAAGATGACTTTTTAGATATTTCCATGTTTATACAGATAGCGGTGAAGATATTTCCATGTTTATAGAGATAGCGGTGTAGATATTTCCATGTTTGTAGAGATAGCGGTGTAGATATTTCCATGTTTATACAGATGTTGGTGTAAATATTTCCATGTTTATAGAGATGACAGTTTAGATATTTCCATGTTTGCACACAAAGCGGTATAGATATTTCGATCTTTGCATAGATTGTGGATTATGTATTTCCATGTTTATTCAGGTAGCGGTGTACATATTTCCATGTTTACACAGATATGTCTGTAGATATTTCCATGTTTACACAGATAGCATTGTAGATATTTCCATGTTTATAGAGATAGTGGTTTAGATATTTCCATGTTTATACAGATAGTGGTGTAGACATTTCCATGTTTATAGAGATAGCAGTATAGATATTTCCATATTTATACAGATAGCGGTGTAGATGTTTCCATATTTATACAGATAGCGGTGAAGACATTTCCGTGTTTATACAGACAGCGGTGTAGATATTTCCGTCTTTAAAGGGATAGCGGAGTTGTTATTTCCGTGTTTATACGGATTGCATTGTAGATATTTGCATGTTTATAAAGATAGCATTGTATGTATTTCCATGTCTATACAGATAGCGGTGTAGATATTTCCATGTTTATACAGATGGCAGTGTAGATATTTCCATGTTTATACAGATGGTGGTGTAGATATTTCCATGTTTACAGAGATTACGGTGCAGATATTTCCATCTTTGCACAGATTGCGGTGCAGGTATTTCCATCTTTACACAGATAGCGGTGTAGATATTTCCAAGTTTACACAGATAGCTGTGTAGATATTTCCATGTGTACACAGATAGCGTTGTAAGTATTTCCATGTTTACACAGATAGGGTTGTAGATATTTCCATGTTTACACAGATAGCGTTGTAGATATTTCCAAGATAACACAGATGGCTGTGTAGATATTTCCATGTTTACACAGATAGCATTTTAGATATTGCCATGTTTATACAGATAGCGGTGTAGTTTTTTCCATGTTTATACAGATAGCGGTATAGTTATTTCCATGTTTATAGAGACAGCGGTGATGATATTTCCATGTTTATACAGATGGCTGTGTAGATACTTCCATGTTTAAAGAGATGGCAGTTTATATATTTTCTTGTTTATAGAGATGGTGGTGTAGATATTTCCATATTTATGCAGATGACTCTGTGGATACATGCATGTTTATACAGATGGCGGTGTTGATATTTCCATGTTAATAGAGATAACGGTTTAGGTATTTCCATGTGTATAAAGATAGCGGTGTAGATATTTCCATGTTTACAGAGATAGTGGTGTAGATATTACCATGTTTATGAAGATGCCGGTGTAGATATTTCCATGTTTATACAGATGGCAGTGTAGATATTTCCATGTTTATATAGATGGCGTTGTAGATAACTCCATGTTTATACAGATAGCGGTGCAGATATTTCCACGTTTTTAAAGATGGCGGTGTAGATATTTAGATATTTATACAGATAGCGGTGTATATATTTCCATGTTTATACAGATGGCGGAGTAGATATTCCCATGTTTATACAGATGGCGGTGTAGATATTCCCTTGTTTACACAGATAGCAGTGTAGATATTTCCATGTTTATACAGATATCGGTGTGGATGTTTCCACGTTTATACAGATAGCGGTGTAGATATTTCCACGTTTTACATATAGCGGTGTAGACACTTCCATCTTTATACAGATAGCGGTGTAGATATTTCCATGTTTACACAGATAGTGTTGCAGATATTTCCATGTTTATAAAGATAGCGGTGTAGATATTCCCATGTTTATACAGATGACTGTGTAGATATTTCCATGTTTGTGCAGATGGCGGTGTAGATATTTCCATGTTTATGCAGATAGCGGTGTAGATATTTCCATGTTTATACAGATAACGCTGTAGTTATTTCCATCTTTGCACAGACTGCCGTGTAGATAATTAAATGTTTACTCAGACAGCGGTGTAGATATTTCCATGTTTATAAAGATGGCGGTGTATATATATCCATGTTTATGCAGATGGTGGTGTAGATATTTCCATGTTTATAGACATGGCGGTGTAGATATTTTTATGTTTATAGAGATAGCGGTGTAGATATTTCCATGTTTATAAAAATGGCGGTGTAGGTATGTCCATGTTTATAGAGATATAGGTGTAGATATTTCCATGTTTATACAATTAGTGGTGTAGATATTTCCATGTTTATAGAGATAGTGGTGTGGTTATGTCTATGTTTATACAGACAGCGGTGTAGATATTTCCATGTTTATACTGCTCGCGGTGTAGCTATTTCCAACTTTATACAGATGGCAGTGTAGGTATTTCCATGTTTATGCAGATAGTGGTGCAGGTATTTCCATGTTTATACATATAGCGATGTAGGTATTTCCATGTTTATAGAGATGGCAGTGTAGATATTTCCATGTTTATACAGATGGAGGTGTAGATATTTCCATGTTTATACAGACGACTGTGTAGATATTTCCATGTTTTTATAGATGGCCGTGTAGATATTTCCATGTTTATACAGATAGCGGTGTGGCTATTTCCTTGTTTATAGAGATAGCGGTGTAGATATTTCCATGTTTATAGAGATGCCTGAGAGGATAATTACATGTTTATACAGATGGCAGTGTAGATATTTGCATGTTAATACAGATAGTGGTGTAGATATTTCCATGTTTATACAGATGACTGTGTAGGTATTTCCATGTATTTACAGATGGCGGTGAAGATATTTCCATATTTATAGAGATAGCCATGTAGATATTTCCATGTTTATACAGATAACGGTGTAGACATTTCCATGTTTATAGAGATAGCGGTGTAGATATATCCAAGTTTACAGAGATAGCGGTGTAGATATTTCCATATTTATAGTGATAGCCATGTAGATATTTCCATGTTTATTCAGATGGTGGTGTAAATATTACCATGTTTATGCAGATAGCCGTGTGGCTATTTCCTTGTTTATACAGATGGCAGTGTAGATATTTCCATATTAATACAGATAGCGGTGTAGCTATTTCCATGTTTATACAGATGGCGGTGAGGATATTTCCATGTTTATGAAGATAGTGGTGGAGATATTTCCATGTTTATACAAATCACTGTGTAGATATTTCCATATTTATACTGATGGCGTTGTAGGTATTTCCATGTTCATACAGATGGCGGTGTAGATATTTACTTGATTATACAGATGGCGGTGTAGATATTTCCATGTTTATACAGATAGCGGTGTAGATATTTTCATGTTCAAGCTGATGGCGGTGTAAATATTTCCATGTTTATTCAAATGGCGAAGATATTTCCATGTTTATACAGATAGTGGTGTAATTATTTCCATGTTTATACAGATGGTAGGGTAGATATTTGCATGTTCATATAGATGGCGGTGTAGGTATTTCCATGTTTATACAGATAGCAGTGAAGATATTTCCATGTTTGTAGAGATGGTGGTGTAGATATTTCCTTGTTTATTCAGATGACGGTGTAGATATTTCCATGTTTGTAAAGACAGCGGTGTAGGTATTACCATGTTTATGAAGATGCCGGTGTAGATATTTCCATGTTTATACAGATGGCAGTGTAGATATTTCCATGTTTATATAGATGGCGGTGTAGATAACTCCATGTTTATACAGATAGCGGTGCAGATATTTCCACGTTTTTAAAGATGGCGGTGTAGATATTAAGATATTTATACAGATAGCGGTGTAGATATTTCTATGTTTATGCAGATAGCGGTGTAGACATTTCCATTTTTATACAGATAGCGTTGTAGTTTTTTCCAAGTTTACACAGATAGCGGTGTTTATATTTCCATGTTACTGCGATAGCGTTCTAGATATCTCCATGTTTATAGAGATAGTGGTGTAGATATTTACATGTTTATACAGATGGCGGTGTAGATATCTCCATATTTATAAAGATAGTGGTTTAGATATTTCCATGTTTATAGTGATGGCGGTGTAGATAGTTCCATGTTTTTAGAAATAACGATGTTGATATTTATATGCTTATAAAGATACTGGTATAGATATTTCCTTGTTTATATAGATAGCGGTGTAGACATTTCCTTGTTTATAGAGATAGCGGTGTAGATATTGCCATGTTTATAGTGATAGCGATGTAGGTATCTAGATAATTATAGAGATAGCCGTGTATGTTTTTCCATTTATATACAGATGTCGGTGTGGATATTTCCATGTTTATGAAGATAGTGGTGGAGATATTTCCATGTTTATACAAATCACTGTGTAGATATTTCCATATTTATACAGATGGCATTGTAGGTATTTCCATGTTCATACAGATGGCGGTGTAGATACTTACTTGTTTATACAGATAGCGGTGTAGATATTTCCATGTTTATAGAGATAGTGGTGTAGATATTTCCATCTTTATACAGATGACGGTGTAGATATTTCCCTGTTTGTAGAGATAGCGGTGTAGATATTTCTATGTTTATACAGAGAGCTGTGTAGATATTTCCATGTTTATATTATACAGATAGCCGTGTAGATATTTCCATCTTTATAGAGATAGCGGAGTAGTTATTTCCATGTTTATACTGATAGCGGTGTAGATATTTTCATGTTCATGTTGATGGCGGTGTAAATATTTCCATGTTTATTGAAATGCCGGTGTAGATATTTCCATGTTTATACAGATAGTGGTGTAAATATTTCCATGTTTATACAGATGGTAGGATAGATATTTGCATGTTCATATAGATGGCGGTGTAGGTATTTCCATGTTTATACAAATAGCAGTGAAGATATTTCCATGTTTGTAGAGATGGTGGTGTAGATATTTCCTTGTTTATTCAGATGACTGTGTAGATATTTCCATGTTTATAAAGACAGCGGTGTAGATATTACCATGTTTATGAAGATGCCGGTGTAGATATTTCCCTGTTTATACAGATGGCAGTGTAGATATTTCCATGTTTATATAGATGGCGGTGTAGATAACTCCATGTTTATACAGAGAGCGGTGCAAATATTTCCACGTTTTTAAAGATAGCAGTGTAGATATTTAGATATTTATACAGATAGCGGTGTAGATATTTCTATGTTTATGCAGATAGCGGTGTAGATTTTTCCAGGTTTACACAGATAGCAGTGTTTATATTTCCATGTTACAGAGATAGCGTTCTAGATATTTCCATGTTTATATAGATAGTGGTGTAGATATTTACATGTTTATACAGATGGCGGTGTAGATATCTCCATGTTTATAAAGATAGTGGTTTAGATATTTCCATGTTTATACCGATGGCGGTGTAGATATTTCGATGTTTATACAGAGGGCAGTGTAGACATTTCCATGTTTTTACAGCTGGCGGTGTAGATATTTCCATGTTTATTCAAATAAAAGTCTAGATATTTCCATGTTTATACAGATAGCGGTGAATGTATTTCCAGGTTTATAGAGATAGCGGTGGGGATATTTCCACATTTATACAGATCGTGGTGTAGATATTTCCATGTTTATATAAATAGCGGTGTAGGTATTTCCAAGTTTATAGAGATAGCGGTGTAGATATTTCCATGTTTACAAGATAGAGGTGTAGATATTTCCATATTTGCACAGATAGCTGTGTAGATATTTCCATGATCATACAGATAGCGGTGTACATATTTCCAACTTTACACAGATAGCGGTGTAGATATTTCCATCTTTGCACAGATTGTGGTGTAGATATTTTCAAGTTTATTGAGATGGCTGTGTAGATATTTCCATGTTTATAGAGATAGCGGTGTTGATATTTCCATGTTTATAGAGATATCGGTGTAGGTAGTTCCATGTTTTTAGTGACGTTGGTGAAAATATTTCCATGTTTGTAGAGAAAGCGGTGTAGATATTTCCATGTTTATAGAGATGGCGGTGTAGATATTTCCTTGTTTATACAGAAGGTGGTGTTGATATTTCCAGGTTTATAAAGGTAGCGGTGTAGATATTTCCATGTTGATACAGATGGCCGTGTAGATATTTCCATGTTTATACAAATGACGGTGTAGTTATTTCCATGTTTATTCAGATAGCCATGTAGATATTTCCATGTTTTTAGAGATAGCATTGTAGATATTTATATGTTTATACAGATAGTGGTGTAGATATTTCCATGTTTATACAGATAGCGGTGTGAATGTTTCCATATTTTTACAGAAAGCGTTCTAGATATTTCGGTGTTTGTAGAGATAGCGGTGTAGATATTTCCATGTTTATACAGATAACGGTTTAGATATTTCCATGTTTATACAGATAACGGTATAGGTGTTTCCATGTTTATACAGGTAGCAGTGTATATATTTCCATGGTTATAGAGATAGCGGTGTAGATGTTTCCATGTCTACACAGATAGCGGTGTAGATATCTCCATTTTCATACAGATATAGTGGTGTAGATACTTCCATTTTTATACAGATGATGGTGTAGATATTTCTCTGTATATAGAGATAGCGGTGTAGATATTTCCATGTTTATAGAGATGGCGGTGTAGATATTTCCATGTTTATACAGACAGCAGTGTAGATGTTTCCATGTTTATAGAGATAGCAGTGAAGATATTTCAATGTTCATACAGATAACGTTGTTTCCATGTTAATACAGATAGCAGTTTATATATTTCCATTCTTATACAGATAGCGGTGTAGATATTTCCATGTGTATAGTGATGGCGGTGTAGATATTTCCATGTTTATACTGATGGTGGTGTAGATATTTCCATGTTTATACAGATGGCGTTGTAGATATTTCCATGTTTATACAGTTGACGGTGTAGAAATTTCCATTTTTACAGATGGCGTTGTAGATATTTTCATATTAATGGAGATGGCTGTGTAGACATTTACATGTTTATTCAGATGGCGGTGTTGATATTTCCCTCTTTATACATGTATATAAAGATAGAGGTGTAGATATATACATGTTTATACAGATCGTGGTGTAGATATTTCCAGGTTTATACAGATAGCAGTGTAGTTATTTCCATGTTTATACAGATAGCGGTGTAGCTATTTCCATGTTTACAGAGATAGAGTTGCAGATATTTCCATATTTGCACAGATTTCCGTGTAGATATTTTCATCTTCACACAGTTAACAGTGTACATATTTGCTTGTTTACACAGACAGCTGAGTAGATATTTCCATGTTTACACAGATATTGTTGTAGATATTTCCATGTTTATACAGATGACGGTGTAGATATTTCCACGTTTATAGAGATGGCTGTGTAGATACTTCCTTTTTTATGTAGATGGCGGTGTAGATTTTTCCATGTTTATAGAGATGGCCGTGTATACATTTCCATGATTATAGAGATAGCGGTGTAGATATTTCCTTGTTTACAAAGATAGCGGTGTAGGTATTTCCATGTTTATTGAGATAGCGGAGTAGATATTTCCATGTTTATACAGATAGCGTTGAAGACATTTCCAAGTTTATACAGATAGCAGTGTTGGTATTTCCATGTTTACATACATAACGGTGTAGATATTTCCATGTTTACACTGCTCGCGGTGTAGATATTTTCATCTTTATACAGATGGCAGTGTAGATATTTCCATGCTTATACAGATGGCGGCGTACAGAGTTCCATGTTTATGGAAATGGCAGTGTAGATATTTCCATGTTTATAGAGATAGTGGTGCAGGTATTTCCATGTTTATAGAGATAACGGTGTAGATATTTCCATGTTTATACAGATGGCTGTGTAGATATTTCCATGTGTATTCGGATGGCAGTGTAGGTATTTCCATGTTTATACAGATGACAGTGTAGATATTTCAATGTTTATAAAGAAAGCGGTGTAGACATATCCATGTTTATAGAGATCACGGTGTAGCTACTACCATGTTTATAGAGATAGCGTTGTAGATCTGCATACGGTGAAGATATTTCCATGTTTTTAGAGATAGCCATGTAGATATTTCCATGTTTATATAGATAGCGGTGTTAACATTTCCATGTTTATAGAGATAACGGTGTTGATATTCCCATATTTATACAGAGAAAGGAGTAGATATTTCCATGTTTATACTGATAGCAGTGTAGATATTTCCATGTTTATACAGATAGCGGTGTAGATATACCCATGTTTATACAGATTGTGGTGTTGATATTTCCATGTTTATACAGATAGCGGTGTAGATATTTCCATGTTTATACAGATAGTGAAGTAGATATTTCCATGTTTACAGAGACAGAGGTGTAGATATTTCCATCTTCATGCAGATTGCGGTGTACATATTTCCATGTTTACACAGACGGCTGTGAAGATATTTCCATGTTTACACAGATAGTGTTGTAGATATTTCCATATTTATAGAGGTTGCAGTTTAGATATTTCCATGTTTATAAAGATAGCGGTGTAGATATTTCAATGTTTATACAGATAGCGGTGTAGATGTTTCCATGTTTATACAGATAGCGGTGTAGATATATCCATGTTTATACAGATCGTGGTGTAGATATTTCCATGTATATACAGACAGCAGTGTAGTCCTTTCCAAGTTTATATAGATAGCGGAGTAGATATTTCCATATTTACAGAGATTGATGTGTAGATATTTCCATATTTGGACAGATTGCGGTGTAGATATTTCGACCTTTATACAGATAGCGGTGTAGATATTTCGATGTTTATACAGAGAACGGTGTAGATATTTCCATCTTTATACAGATGACTGTGTAGATATTTCCATGTGTATACAGATAGCAGTGTAGATATTTCCATGTTTATGCAGAGAGCAGTGTGGCTATTTCCATGTTTATAGAGATAGCGTTGTAGATATTTCCATGTTTACAGAGATGGCTGTGCAGATATTTCCATGTTTATATAGATGGCAGTGTAGTTATTTCCACGTTTATACAGATAGTGGTGTAAATAATTCCATGTTTATACAGATGACTGTGTAGGTATTTCCATGTATATACAGATGGCAGTGTAGATATTTCCATGTTTATAGAGATAGCGGTGTAGTTATTTCCATGTTTATACAGATGGCAGTGTAGATATTTCCATGTTTATACAGATGGCGGTGTAGATATTTCCATGTTTATACAGATAATGGTATAGATATTTCCATGTTTACATAAATAGAGGTGTAGCTATTTCCATATTTGCACAGATTGCAGTGTAGATATTTCCATCCTCACAAAGATTGCGGTGTACATATTTCCATGTTTACACAGACAGCGGTGTAGGTATTTCCATGTTTACACAGATAGTGTTGTAGATATTTCCATGTTTATAGAGATTGCAGTGTAGATATTTCCATGTTTTTAAAGATAGCGGTGAAGATATTTCCATGTTTATGCAGATAGCGGTGGAGATATTTCCACGTTTATACAGATAGCACTGTAGATATTTGCACGTTTATATAGATAGCGGTGTAGATATTTCCATGTTTATACAGATAGCAGTGTAGATACTTCCATGTTTATACATATAGCGGTGTACATATTTCCATGTTTATACAGAGAGTGTTGGAGGTATTTCCATCTTTATACAGATAGCGGTGGAGATATTTCCATGTTTCTATAGATGGTGGTGTAGAAATTTCCAAGTTTATGCAGGTAGCGGTGTAGATATTTCCATGTTTATAGAGATAGTGGTGTAGATATATCCATGTTTACACAGCTAGCAGTGTAGATATTTCCATGTTTATACAGATAGCAGTGTAGATATTTCCATGTATATAAAGATAGCGGTGTAGATATATACATGTTTATACAGATGGTGGTGTAGATATTTCCAGGTTTATACAGATAGCAGGGTAGATATTTCCATGTTTATACAGATAGCGGTTTAGCTATTTTCATGTTTATACAGATAGCGATGTAGATATTTCCATGTTTATAGAGATGGCTGTGTAGATATTTCCATGTTTATGCAGACGGCAGTGTAGATATTTCCGTGTTTATACAGATAGTGGTGTGGATATTTCTAAGTTTATACAGATGACTGTGTAGTTATTTCCATGTTTATACATATGGCGGTGTAGGTATTTCCATGTTTAGATAGATAGCCAAATAGATATTTCCATGTTTATATAGACAGCGGTGTAGACATTTCCATGTTTATAGAGATAGCGGTGTAGTTATTTCCATATTATACATATAGCGGTGTAGATATATCCATGTTTATACAGATAGCGGTGTAGATGTTTCCAAGTTTATACAGATAGCGGTGTAGATATATCCATGTTTATACAGATCGTGGTGTAGATATTTCCATGTTTATACAGATAGAGGTGTAGATATTTCCATGTTTATACAGATAGCGGTGTAGATATTTCCATATTTACAGAGATAGAGGTGTAGATATTTCCATGTTTGCACAGATTGCGTTGTACATATTTCCATGTTTATACAGATAGCGGTGTAAATATTTCCATGTTTATACAGATAGCGGTGTAGGTATTTCCATGTTTATTCAGATAGCGGTGTAGCTATATCCATGTTTTTACGGATTGCGGTGTAGATATTTCCATGTTTATACTGATAGCCGTGTAAATATTTCCATGTTTATACAGATAGCGGTGTAGGTATTTCCATGTCTATGAAGATAGCGGTGTAGATATTTCCATGTTTATGCAGATAGCGGTGTAGGTATTTCCATGTTTATACTGATAGAGGTGTAGATATTTCCATGTTTATACAGATGGCGGTGTAGATATTTCCATGTCTATATAGATAGCGGTGTAGATATTTCTATGTTTATACAGATATCGGTGTAGATATTTCCGTGTTTATACAGATAGCGGTGGAGATATTTCCATGTTTATACAGATGACTGTGTAGATATTTCCATATTTTTACAGATGGTGGTGTAGATATTTCCATGTTTATACAGATAGCGGTTTAGCTATTTTCATGTTTATACAGATAGTGATGTAGTTATTTCCATGTTTATAGAGATGGCTGTGTAGATATTTCCATGTTTATACAGATGGAAGTGTACATATTTCCATGTTTATACAGATGGCAGTGTAGATATTTCCATGTTTTTACAGATTGCGGTGTGGCTATTTTCATGTTTATGGAGATAGCGGTGTAGGTATTTCCATGTTTATAGAGACGGCTGTGCAGACATTTCCATGTTTCCACAGATGACTGTGTATGTATTTCCATGTATATCCAGATGGCAGTGTAGATATTTCAATGTTTATAGAGATAGCAGTTCAGTTATTTCCATGTTTATACAGATGGCAGTATAGATATTTCCATGTATACACAGATAGTGTTGTAGATATTTCCATGTTTATGTTCATTGCGGTGTAGATATTTCCATGTTTTTAAAGATAGCGGTGTAGATACTTCCATGTTTATACAGATAGCGGTGGAGATATTTCCATGTTTATACAGATAGCGCTGTAGATATTTGCACGTTTATATAGATAGTGGTGTAGATATTTCCTTCTCTATACAGATAGCTGTGTAGATATTTCCATGTTTATACGGATAGCGGAGTAGATATTTCCATGTTTATACAGGGAGTGGTGGAGATATTTCCATGTTTGTACAGATAGCGGTGGAGATATTTCCATGTTTCTAGACATGGTGGTGTAGATATTTCCAAGGTTATGCAGGTAGCGGTGTAGATATTTCCATGTTTATAGAGATAGCGGTGTAGATATGTCCATGTTTATACAGGTAGCGGTGTAGATATTTACATGTTTACAGATCTACCGGTGAAGATAATTCCATATTTATAAAGATAGCGGTGTAGATATTTGTATATTTATTCAGATGGTGGTGTAGATATTTCCATGTTTATACAGATAGCGGTGTGGCTATTACCATGTTTATACAGATGGCAGTGTAGATATATCCATGTTTATACAGATAGTGGAGTAGATATTTCCACGTTTGTAAAGATAGCAGTGCAGATATTTCCAAGTTTATAGAGATAGCAGTGGAGATATTTCCATGTTCATAGAGATAGCGGTGGAGATATTTCCATGTTTGTACAGATAACGATGTAGATATTTCCATGTTTATGCAGATAGCGGTGTAGGTATTTCCGTGTTTATGCAGATAGCGGTGTTGATATTTCCATGTTTATAGAGACAGCAATGTAGATATTTCCATGTTTATACAGATAGCGGTGTAGACATTTCCATGTTTATAGGGATAGCGGTGTGGATATTTCCATATTTATTCTGATAGCGGTGTAGATATTTCCATGTTTATACGGATAGCGGTGTATATATTTCCATGTTTATACAGATAGCGGTTTAGTTATTTCCATGTTTATACAGATGACTCTGTACATATTTCCATGTTTATACAGATGGCGGTGTAGATATTTCCAAGTTTATAGAGATAGCGCTGTAGATATATCCATGTTTACACAGATAGCTGTGTAGATATTTCCATGTTTATACAGGTAGCGGTGTAGATATTTCCATATTTATACAGATAGCCGTGTAGATATTTCCATGTTTATTCAGATGGTTTTGTAGATATTTCCATGTTTATACAGATAACGGTGTGGCTATTTCCATGTTTATACAGATGGCAGTGTAGATATTTCCATGTTTATACAGATAGCGGTGTACATATTTCCATGTTTATACAGATAGCGGTGTAGATATTTCCATGTTTATACAGATAGCGGTGTAGGTATGTCCATGTTTTTACAGATTGCGGTGTAGATATTTCCAAGTTTATAAAGATAGCGGTGTAGATATTTATATGTTTATAAAGATTGCGGTGGAAATATTTCCATGTTTATACAGATAGCGATGAGAATAGTTCCATGTTTATAGAGATAGCGGTGTAGATATTTCCACGTATATACAGATATCGGTGTAAACATTTCCATGTTTATACAGATAGCGGTGTAGATATTTCCATGTTTATACAGATAGCGGTGGAGATATTTCCATGGTTAGACAGATAGCGGTGGAAATATTTCCATGTTTATACAGATTACTGTGTAGATATTTCCATGTGTATACAGATGGCAGTGTAGATATTTTCATGTTTATACAGATGGCAGTGTAGATATTTCCATGTTTATACAGGTTGCGGTGTGGCCATTTTCATGTTTATAGAGATAGCGTTGTAGGTATTTCCATGTTTACAGAGGTGGCTGGGTAGACATTTCCAGGTTTACACAGATGACTGTGTAGGTATTTCCATGTATATCCAGATGGCAGTGTAGATGTTTCAATGTTTATAGAGATAGAAGTTTAGTTATTTCCATGTTTATACAGATGGCAGTGTAGATATTTCCATGTTTATACAGAAAGTGGTGTATATATTTCCATGTTTATACAGATTGCGGTGTAGATATTTCCATTTTTATACAGATTGTGGTGTGGATATTTCCATGTTTATACAGATGGCGGTGTAGATATTTCCATGTTTATACAGATAGTGGTGTAGATATTTCCATGTTTACAGAAATAGAGGTGTAGATATTTCCATATTTGCACAGATTGCAGTGTAGATATTTCCATCCTCACAAAGATTGCGGTGTACATATTCCCATGTTTACATAGACAGCTGTGTAGATATTTCCATGTTTACACAGATAGTGTTGTAGATATTTCCATGTTTATAGACATTGCGGTGTAGATATTTCCATGTTTTTAAAGATAGTGGTGTAGATATTTCCATGTTTATACAGATAGCGGTGTAGATATTTCCATGGTTATACAGATAGCGGTGTATATATTTCCAAGTTTATACAGATAGCGGTTTAGTTATTTCCATGTTTATACAGATGACTGTGTACATATTTCCATGTTTATACAGATGGCGGTGTAGATATTTCCAAGTTTATAGAGATAGCGCTGTAGATATATCCATGTTTATACAGACAGCTGTGTAGATATTTCCATGTTTATACAGGTAGCGGTGTAGAAATTTCCATATTTATACAGATAGCCCTGTAGATATTTCCATGTTTATTCAGATGGTTTTGTAGGTATTTCCATGTTTATACAGATAACGGTGTGGCTATTTCCATGTTAATACAGATGGCAGTGTAGATATTTCCATGTTTATACAGATAGCGGTGTAGATATTTCCATGTTTATACAGATAGCGGTGTAGATATTTCCATGTTTATACAGACAGCGGTGTAGGTATATCCATGTTTTCACAGATTGCGGTGTAGATATTTCCAAGTTTATAAAGGTAGCGGTGTAGATATTTCTATGTTTATACAGATTGCGGTGGAAATATTTCCATGTTTATACAGATAGCGATGTAAATATTTCCATGTTTATACAGATAGCGGTGTAGATATTTCCAAGTCTATACAGATAGCGGTGTAGACATTTCCTTGTTTATACAGATAGCGGTGTAGATATTTCCATGTTTATACAGATAGCGGTTGAGATATTTCCATGTTTAGACAGATAGCGGTGGAGATATTTCCATGTTTATAGAGACAGTGGTGCAGGAATTTCCATGTTTATAGAGATAACGGTGTAGATATTTCCATATTTATACAGATGGCTGTGTAGATATTTCCATGTGTATACAGATGGCAATGTAGGTATTTCCATGTTTATACAGATCGCAGTGCAGATATTTCCATGTTTATAAAGATAGCGGTGTAGACATATCCATGTTTATAGAGATCACGGTGTAGCTATTTCCATGTTTATACAGATAGCGCTGGAGCTCTGTATACGGTGAAGATATTTCCATGTTTTTAGAGATAGCCATGTAGATATTTCCATGGTTATACAGATAGCGGTGTTGACATTTCCATATTTATAGAGATAGCGGTGTAGATATTTCCATATTTATACAGAGAGCGGAGTAGATATTTCCGTGTTTATACAGATAGCAGTGTAGATATTTCCATGTTTATACAGATAGCGGTGTAGGTATATCCATGTTTATACAGATTTTGGTGTAGGTATTTCCATGTTTATACAGATAGCGGTGTAGATATTTCCATGTTTATACAGAGAGCGGTGTAGATATTTCCATGTTTATACAGATAGTGGTGAAGATATTTCCATGTTTACAGAGACAGAGGTGTAGATATTTCCATCTTCACACTGATTGCGGTGTTCATATTTCCATGTTTACACAGACAGCTGTGTAGATATTTCCATGATTACACAGATAGTGTTGTAGATATTTCCATCTTTATAGAGATTTCAGTGTAACTATTTACATGTTTATATAGACAGCGGTGTAGATATCTCCATGTTCATACAGATAGAGCTGTAGATATTTGCATGTTTATGCAGATAGCGCTGTAGATATTTGCATGTTTATGCAGATAGCGGTGTAGATATCTCCATGTTTATAGAGATTACAGTGTAGATATTTCCATGTTTCTACAGATAGCGGTGTAGATATTTCCATGTTTCTACACATAGCGGTGGAGATATTTCCATGTTTATACAGATAGTGGTGGAGATATTTCCATGTTTATACAGATGCTGTTGTAGATGCTTCCAAGTTTATACAGTTAGCGGTGTAGATATTTCCATGTTTTTACAGATAGCGGTGTAGATATTTCCATGTTTATACAGATTGCGGTGTAGGTATTTCCATGTTTATACAGATGGTTGTGTAGATATTTCCATGTTTTTACAGATAGCGGTGTAGATATTTCCATGTTTATACAGATTGCCGTGTAGGTATTTCCATGTTTATAGAGATAGCGGTGTAGATATTTCCATGTTTATACAGATGGCTGTGTAGATATTTCCATGTGTATACAGATGGCAGTGTACATATTTCCATGTTTATACAGATAGCGGTGTAGATATTTCCAGGTTTTTACAGATGACTGTGTAGGTATTCCCATGTTTATACAGATAGTGATGTACATATTTCCATGTTTATACATGTAGAGGTGTAGATATTTCCATGTTTATGCAGATCGCGGTGTAAATATTTCCATCTTTCTACATAAAGCAGTGTAGATATTTCTATGTTTATAAAGATGGCGGTGTAGATATTTCCATGTTTATAGAGATTGCGGTGCCGATATTTCCATGTTTATGGAGATAGTGGTGTAGATAATTCCATTTTTCCACAGATTGCGGTTCAGATATTTCCGTCTTTACACAGATAGCGGTGTAGATATTTCCATGTTTACACAGATAGCTGTGTAGGTATTACCATGTTTACACAGATAGCGGTGTAGATATTTCCATCTTTGCACAGATCGCGGTGTAGATATTTCCATCTTGAAACAGATAGAGGTGTAGATATTTCCATTTTTGCACAGATTGCGGTGTTGATATTTCCATCTTTACACAGATAGCAGTGTAGATATTTCCATGTTTACACAGATAGTGGTGTAGATATTTCCATGTTTACACAGATAGCGTTGTAGGTATTTGCATGTTTATACAGATAGCAGTGTAGATATCTCCACGTTTATACAGATAGCGGTGTAGATGTTTCCATGTTTATACAGATAGCGGTGGATATATTTACATGTTTAGAGAAATAGCCATGTAGATATTTCCATGTTTATGCAGATAGTGGTGTAGACATTCCCATGTTTATGGAGATAGCGGTGTAGATATTTCCATATTTATACAGATAGCGATGTAGGTATTTCCATGTTTATACAGATAACGTTGTTGATGTTTCCATGTTTACACAGATAGCGGTGTAGATATTTCCAAGTTTATAGATATAGCAGTGTAGACATTTCCATATTTACACAGATAGTGATGTAGATATATCCATGTTTATTCAGATGGCAGTGTAGATATTTCCATGCTTATACAGATGCGGGGGTAGGTATTTCCCTGTTTATGGAGATAGAGCTGCAGATATTTCCATGTTTATTGAGATGGCGGTGTAAATATTTCCATGTTTATACAGATAGCGGTTTAAATGTTTACACATTTACAGAGATAGCGGTGCAGATATTTCCACGTTTATATAGAAAGTGATGTAGATATTTCCACATTTATAGAGATAGCGGTGTGGATATTTCCATGTTTACAGAGACACCATTGTAGATATTTCCACGTTTATAGAGATAGCAGTGTAGATATTTCCATGTTTATAGCACTGTGTTGTAGATATTTCCACGTTTATAGAGATAGCCATGTAGATATTTCCAAGTTTATGGAGACAGCAGTGTAGATATTTGCATGTTTATAGAGACAGTGGTGTAGATATTTGCATGTTTTTAGAGACAGCGGTGTAGATATTTCCACGTTTATACAGATAGCGGTGTAGATATTTCCACGTTTATAGAGATAGCGGTGTAGATATTTCCACGTTTATACCGATAGCGGTGAAGATATTTCCACTTTTATACAGATGGCGGTGTAGAAATTTCCAAGTTTATACACATAGCGGTGGAGATATTTCCACGTTTATACACATACCGGTGTAGATATTTCCATGTTTATTCAGATAGCGGTGTAGATATTTCCACGTTTGTAGACATAGCGATGTAGATATTACCTCGTCTATTCAGATAATGGTGTAGGTATTTCCACGTTAATACAGATAACGGTGTAGATATTTCCATGTTTATAGAGACAGCGGTGCAGATATTTCCATGTTTATAGAGACAGCGGTGTAGATATTTCCATGTTTATACAGATAGCGGTGTAGATATTTCCATGTTTATACAGTCAGTGGTGTAGATATTTCCATGTTTAAACAGATAGCCGTGTATATATTTCCTTCTTTATACAGACAGCGGTGTAGATATTTCCATGTTTTACTGACAGTGGTGTAGATATTTCCATGTTTATAGAGATAGCGGTGTAGATATTTCCATGTTTATAGAGATAGCTTTGTAAATATTTCTATGTTTATACACATAGCGCTGTAAGTATTTCCATGTTTATAGAGATAGCGGTGTAGATATTTCCATGTTTATACAGATAGCGGTGTAGATATTTCCACATTTATACTTATAGCGGTGTAGATATTTCCAGGTTTATAGAGTTAGCGGTGTAGATGTTCCCACGTTTATAGAGATAGCGGTGTCGATATTTCCATCTTTTTAGAGATAGCGGTGTATATATTTCCACGTTTATAGAGATAGCGGTGTAGATATTTCCATGTTTATACAGATAGCGGTGTAGATATTTCCACGTTTATACTGATAGCGGTGTAGATATTTCCACATTTATAGAGATAGCGGTGTAGATATTTCCAAATTTATAGAGATAGCGGTGTAGATATTTCCATGTTTACAGAGACACCATTGTAGATATTTCCACGTTTATAGAGATAGCAGTGTAGATATTTCCATGTTTATAGCACAGTGGTGTAGATATTTCCTCGTTTGTAGAGATAGCCATGTAGATATTTCCAAGTTTATGGAGACAGCGGTGTAGATATTTGCAGGTTTATATAGACAGTGGTGTAGATATTTGCATGTTTTTAGAGACAGCAGTGTAGATATTTCCATGTTTATACAGATGGCTGTGTAGATATTTCCATGTTTATACAGACAGCAATGTAGATATTTCTATGTTTATAGAGATAGCGGTGTAGATATTTTCATGTTCATACAAACAACAGTGTAGATATTTCCATGTTTATGGAGATAGCGGTGTAGATATTTCCAGGTTTATAGACATAGCGGTGTAAATATTTCCAAGTTTTTACAGATAGCGGTGTAAATATTTCCATGGTTATACAGATAGCGGTGTAAATATTTTCATGTTTATAGACATAGCGGTGTAGATAATTCCATGTTTTTAGAGATAGCGGTGTAAATATTTCCATGTTTATACAGATAGCCGTGTAAATGTTTACACGTTTATAGGGATAGCGGTGTAGACATTCCCACGTTTATACAGATAGCGGTGTAGATATTTCCACGTTTATAGAGATAGCGGTGTAGATATTTCCACGTTTATACCGATAGCGGTGAAGATATTTCCACTTTTATACAGATTGCGGTGTAGAAATTTCCAAGTTTATACACATAGCGGTGGAGATTTTCCACGTTTATACACATACCGGTGTAGATATTTCCATGTTTATACAGATAGCGGTGTAGATATTTCCACGTTTGTAGGCATAGCGATGTAGATATTACCTCGTCTATACAGATAACGGTGTAGGTATTTCCACGTTAATACAGATAACGGTGTAGATATTTCCAGGTTTTTAGAGACAGCGGTGTAGGTATTTCCATGTTTCTACAGATAGAGGTGTAGATATTTCCATGTTTATAGAGACAGCGGTGTAGATATTTCCATGTTTATACAGATAGCGGTGTAGATATTTCCATGTTTATACAGTCAGTGGTGTAGATATTTCCATGTTTAAACAGATAGCCGTGTATATATTTCCTTGTTTATACAGACAGCGGTGTAGATATTTCCATGTTTTACTGACAGTGGTGTAGATATTTCCATGTTTATAGAGATAGCGGTGTAGATATTTCCATGTTTATAGAGATAGCTTTGTAAATATTTCCATGTTTATACAGATAGCGCTGTAAGTATTTCCATGTTTATAGAGATAGCGGTGTAGATATTTCCATGTTTATACAGATAGCGGTGTAGATATTTCCACATTTATACTTATAGCGGTGTAGATATTTCCAGGTTTATAGAGTTAGCGATGTAGATGTTCCCACGTTTTAGAGATAGCGGTGTAGATATTTCCATCTTTTTAGAGATAGCGGTGTATACATTTCCACGTTTATAGAGATAGCGGTGTAGATATTTCCATGTTTATAGAGACAGTGATGTAGATATTTGCGTGTTTATATAGATAGCATTGTAGATATTTCCATGTTTATAGAGACAGTGGTGTAGATATTTCCATATTTATACAGATAGAGGTGTAGTTATTTCCATGTTTATAGAGACAGTAGTGTAGATATTTCCATGTTTATACAGATAGCAGTGTAGATATTTCCATGTTTATAGAGATAGCGGTGTAGGTATTTCCATGTTTATAGAGATTTTATGAAAAATTATTTTATGAAGACCAAACAAGTCATTGGGGTACCTACCTTATGTCATTTTTTACATTGAGAGTGTTAAATATACCCCTACCCTATACAAAACCCTGACATATAGAGCCAGGAAAGGCCATGCAATAAAGGATTCTTGGGCTTGTGTGCCTGATAACAAAAACTTATCACAGAAGACTGCAAAAAACACAATCTTGCACAAAGCCCATTGCAACTTTGCACACAACAATGCTTCTGAAGGATATTTGCCCAACAACTGCCTGTCCAACCTGTGCCTGGCATCACCTTTGTTATTGATCTTTGTAGCCAAGGATAGTCATTTCCAAATGATCATATAATCTTCCTCATTTTTTCTTTTGTCTTCCTTTACCTCCGTCAATATGCAGATAGTTTACTCTGGCTTGCCTGTTTCTTTTGCAAGGCTCTGTTTCCAAACGAATATCTTTTTCTTGTGGAGAGCCTCTTTCTGTTTGTTATTTAGGTTGATAAGAGAAATGGGAACATTTGAGAGCTCAGGTAAAAGGCCTTAGTCTACAGTGATACTTTTTTGCACCCTTAGATGCTTACTTCCACTACAACTTGCAGGTGGGCCTTGAAAAGTTCTTGGAATAAGTTTGAGCTTTGGTCTTCTCCGATTCATTTAGCATAGATTCTCAAAATGTGGTCCCTGGACCCACAGCATCAGCATCACCTGGAGATTGTTAGAAATGCAAATCATCGGGCCTCATTCTAGACCCTCAGCTGGAAACTCTAGGGGCATGGCCAGACCCTCTGTAGCTGAACAAGCCATCCAGGTGGTTTTGATGCAGCTAAAGTTCTGGAACAACTAATGTAGCCCCATTTGGAAAACTTGGCTCTACAGGCCTCCCTAGCTGGTAAGCTGCTAGCATTTTTTGTTTGCTTGTTTGTTTGTTTTGATACAGGGTCTTGCTCTGTTGACCAGACCGTGACCTCCTGGGTTCAAGCGAGGACTCAGCCTCCTGAGTAGCCGGAACTACAGGTATGTGCCACCACCATGCCCAACTACTTTTTGTATTTTTTTTTTTGTAGGGATGGGGTTTTAGCCCAGGCTAATCTCAAACTCCTGGACTCAAGCAATCTGCCCACTTTGGCCTCACGAACTGCTGTGATTATAGGCATGAGCCACTGTGCCTGGCCCTGCCAGCTTTGTATAAGCTGAGGAGTTTTTAAAAATACCTAGACTCAGGCAAACCCCAGACACTTAAGTCAGATTCTCTGGGAGGTGAAGCCCAGGAACTGGTATTTTTAAAGTCTCTACAGATGGTTCTAATGTGCTGCTAAGTTAGAGAACCGCTGATCTAGACCAGGCCTTTTCAAACTTAATGTGCACGTGAATTTCCTGGACCTTGTTAAAATGCAGATTCAGTCTGCATAGGCCTGGGGTGGAGCCTGAGCTTCTGCATTTTTAACAAGTCTCTAGAGGATGCTGCTGCATCTGGGCTGCTAACTACACTTGGAGATAGGAGGTTCTGGAGAGCAGAGGAAAGAGCATGAACCATAACCTAGGGGCTGGTAGTCCTGACTTCTGAGCCAAGGTTTGCCTTTATGTGGCTGGCAACTTGCTTGGACTCCTACCTCAATTCTTTGGGCCCAAGGTTTGTCCTGCCTCAGAAGGATGTCAAGAAAATTGAGTGAGTAATGCAGAATTGTTTCTTAAAGTGTGTGCAGATGCTCCATGAATTTAGAGAGTATGTGAATGCACATTAGTAAATTTTAATAGTTGTGACCATCTTGTTATGAGTACTTAGAACAAGTAATAATGGCTTTTGATGTATAGTAGTAAGAAAGCTTCCTTTTAAAAGGCGTGTATTTAATTTTCAAAAGTGGGTCTATTTAAAAATATATGAAATAAATAATAGTAGAGGTAATTGACAGATCAAAATTAGGAAGGCAGGATGAGAATGACTCAAGTTTGGGAAATGCTGAGAAAGCAGATGCCCAAGGGCTATGAAAACTTAAAAAAATAGGTTTTGATTTTGATTGGCTGAATGAGATGATGTGTTTGATTATTTATGGGGTTGGCATTTGGCAACATGCACTGGGTGGCTGGGATCTCTGTTTATTAAAAAATATTTGAGTCCCTACTTTGCACTAGATACTCTTTTAGTCTCTTGGAAAAGGGATTGGGGTCAGGCAGGATAAAAACAAATCATTTATGCCCACAAGAAAATTGCAGGAACATAAAAGTCATGAAATAAACTCTATGCTTCTAATTTAATATTTTTTATAGATTATGAGAAAAAAGTTTTGCTCACTATCAGCTAGGAAAGCTGTCTTAGCACAACCATTCATTCTTGCACAAATCAAAATCAAGACGAGCCAGATTTAATTTAATATTTTTTCACAGATTATGAGAAAAAAGTTCTAATTTAATTTTTTTATAGATTATGAGAAAAAAGTTTCGCTCTCTATCAGCTAGGAAAGCTGTCTTAGCACAACCATTCATTCTTGCACAAATCAAAATCAAGATGAGCCAGAAGGCTCCATTCTGACAGCTTCTAATGGAGAAGCTACATTTACTGGACATGGGGAAAGTTGCTGGGCTCTAAGGACTGTGCATTTCTTGAACTAGATAAATGGTCTTGGTGTAGCATAATACCAAAACTTCTTGTCGCAGCCTGTAAGGACAGAACTCAATCAGCCTGAAAAGGAAGTCAGTGACTCCGACTCAACACAGGAATGTTCTGTGATTCCTAAAGAAGGATGTAGGAGTGTGGCACAATTCAACCACAGTCTGTGGCCCTGTGCCTCTGCCTTGACATGAGTGGGATTTCCCAGCTGGTCATTTTCTTCTTCTCTAAGACATTGGGAACAAATTACTTGACCTCCTCTGGGCTTCAGTACTCCCACTCATCAAATTAGAGGACTGGGCAGTCGCTAGGCTCTCTTTAGGCATCATATTTTAGTTTCTGTGATTTTAAATTTGAGAAGGGGTGTCTAAGGGAGAATACATAGGGGAGGGGGAAAGGCTTATTAAAAGTGTAGTTAGACACTGAATGTTTAAGAATTGCATTTTGTAATAATACCTTTACGTAATCAGGACTGACAATATTCCCTGATGGCAGCACCTGGAGGAATGGCTGCATTCAAAAATAAAAATGAAATAAAACAAGACCTTATTTGAACTTAGCAATAATGCTGATTCCTCTTTTTGATTTGAGGAGGTTATAGCTGTTGTAAATGCTTGAATTGGGTCTGCCCAGGCAAAACAGAGTCAAGAGTCCATGTCGGATGAATTTTAACAATGTAGACAATAGAAAGGGTTGCTTAAACTGCCCCTCTTTTACCAAAACAGATTTACAAATGAAAGAACAACACTTCCATTTTTTAAAAACATTTTTTGAGATGAAGTCTTCCTTTGTCACCCAGAGTGGAGTGCAGTGGTGCGATCTTGGCTCACTGCAAACTTTGCCTCCCGGGTTCAAGTGATTCTCCTGCCTCATCCTCCTGAGTAGCTGGGACTACAGGCGCCCACCACCATTCCTAGCTAATTTTTGTATTTTTAGTAGAGACAGGGTTTCACCATGTTGGCCAGGCTGGTCTCGAACTCCTGACCCCAGGTGATCCGCCGACCTCGGCCTCTGAAAGTGCTGGGATTACAGGCATGAGCCAACACGCGTGGCCAAAAAATCTCCATTTTTAATTGCAGGGTCTGGGGAATTAAAATGCATCCGTAATTTCTTGCATCTCTCCGCTCGGGCTTGCATGAATGCAGAGGGATGGGGAGGACTTCTTGAGGCAAGCATCCCCCTCTTGTCGCCTGCCATCTGGAGAGAGAGGGCTGTGATTTATCTCACTTTAATCAGGAAGGACCCGATGGGTGGATGGAGAGGTCTGACGGCTTTGTTGCTCCATGTGGGAAAGAAACGGACAGAGTGAATTTGTGTATGATCCCTAAGGAGAAAGCGTCTTTGTGCTCTATTTCTTTTTGACCTGGAGCCCCTGAAAGCAAGCTAGTTAGAAGTTGAAATAGGCCGTTTCTAAAGTGTGATTTTGTTTGTGTATGAGCCTTGATTACAAAGGGGAAAAAAACCCGCTTAATTTACATACACCACATGTAGTGCAGGATCCCCTGGGCTGTCTTTTCAGGTATCAGGAAACTTTGATGAAAGTCGCTTGTCTCATCTAGGACTCATTTGATATTGTTTAGCAGAGCCTGGTATTAACATTTCCTTCCTACTGTTTACTGGAATCTGTGTGTTCCCTTCAAGTGATGCATACTAGGTGCACAGGCTTCCTGCCACTGTCATCCTAATCTTTCCATGCAGACAGGAGCAGAGGGGAGAGGGCTGAGCCAGGCCCCAGCTTGCTTTTCTTTCCTGACACAGCCCGGCTCCGCTGCACTTCTCGGCTCTTGCTCTAGGTGGTGTTGTTTGACCATTTTCTTCATGTGACCCTCCACTCGGTAATATAAATTCATTCGGAGGATGACCTGATATCAAAAAAATTCCTTTTGATTAGTAGAATCAACTTGTTTCTTCACACGATACTCTTCCCACTGAGACACATGGAGACAATTCTGACTCCAGGTTTGCAACCTTGAGATTTCTCTCAGATGCAATAAAAAAAAAAAAGCATTTTGAGTGGCACAGTGGTGCCTAGTGCATGATGATGTTTGTCTGCTCAAACATTAAAGGGAAACTTGTGGGTTTGAGGATGCCCAGCAGCACGACAGCTGCCAATGTAAATGAGCCATATAGAGAGAGAGGGGGCGGGAGGGGACAACAAACTTCAGAATATGAGCTGTTCGTTTATAAGTTAAAAAAAAAAAGTCAAAAGGGAGCCCAGGATGGTGCAAGAAAGAGGAGAAAGGAAGATTTTCCTTGCAGCTAATCAGGAGAGTTCATAAGGGCTGATTACATGAGTGGAAGCCTTAAGTTCTTTTTTTTAAAAAATGTGAAGGTTTGCATGTATGTATGTATGTATGTATGTATGTATGTATGTATGTATGTATAGCTTCGTGTATTACCATTATTATTGCAATCAGCAAATGGATTTACTTCCTTTATCTCATGGGCTCCTTCCCACTCACTTCTGGCAGCACATTTTCCTTTCTCCTTCATCCCAGAACATCAAAGAACAGATGCGCTTCCTAACCCTGGCTCCAGGGGACTTTATACAATGTAAACAGTGCACCTCTAACGTGGTTCACCGCTTAGAGAACGTGTGTCCCATTTTAAAACTGTGACTCCTTTATATTTTTCAGTGCTTATTTTAATAAGAGACATTGGACTTGTGACATATTTTTCATGGAGGAGTGAGCTTAATGGTTGAAATTAATCGATAAACTTGTTTTTCCTCTGATGCCATCAGCCAAGATCCTATGGCAATAGTAAGAGGATGACACTGGGCTGGCACCCCCTCCATAACATATTTGGACCATGTTTTCCCCCCAGAATGCACATGCAATAGCTTTGGTTTGGTAAGAGAGAGATGGTGTACTTGGTTTCCTTCTGTCACACTTTTGGTGAAATGAATTAGACTTTTAAATCAGGAAATTCAGCGAGATGAGTTAGATTTTTACACAAGAGCAGTGGAGGACTTCCAGCTGGTTGGGGGAATGATATGGAAATATCTTGCTAAATCAGGGTCTGGTGGAATGCTGCTCCCCTTGCAGGCTCCTCTTCACAGGGAGCAATCTGTGGGTTGCTTATAGAACAGAGCGAGCAGGAGGCATAGCATGGTCTTGCTCAGGGGAAGACCCGGTGTTCAGATGTTTGTCATTAGGAACTGGGTGTGGGCTTTTTCAAGTTAAACTGAAGCAGCAGTTCTATTAGGAAGAGCCTCCCAGATCAGCATCTTTTGTTTCTGGATACTCTCCCTTTGAAAAGCCAGATTTCAGCAAAAAGCTTTGCTAATGGTGAAATTGCACAACTGAAACCCTATGGGAGCAATGGGAAAGATGGAGAAAGAGGTGGTTATATCATGTACTTCAACAGTTTATTTAGAGGCTGTTGACGTTAGAATAACAAGCCAAGACAAACAAAAATACTCATTTTGGATGAAAATTTTGTCTTTTCATGTTATTATAGATAGCTGAGTCCTAAGACTTATACAGAAACACATTTTCCTAATGAGTGGCTGATTTTTCTGGTTGTGCAAGTAATGTCCAAATTATTGTACAAATTTTTGGCTCAGGAGCAAACATTGTATTGAATATTGAGCTAATCACTTGCCCTTTCTAAGGTAAGCCCTTACCTCTGCTTTCCCTTCATCTTGTCATTTCTGTTTGTTGGGTACAGGTTTCCTGTTGGTTCTTTCTGTTGGCTCTGATGTAACATGAATGAAGTTCTTAACATCCTTTCAGACATAAACACAACTTAGCTCATTGTTTCTGAGTTCATATAGAGGTTTTCTTGCCCCTGAGACTTTCGTGTCAGACAGCTGGATGTTGCTGTGTTCAAGGCTCTATATGTTGATTTTGTATCCTACAACTTTACTGATTTCACCTATCAGTTCAGTTCTAACAGTCTTCAAATTTTATTTATTTGTTTTTGTTTTTTAAATATTGTATGTTTCATTTTAGAGTCAGGAGGGTAGATGTACAGGTTTCTTAAACAGGTATATTGCATGGTGCTGAGGTTTGGGCTTCTAATGATCCCACCACCCAAGCAGTGAGCATAGTAATCGATAGGTAGTTTTTCAACCCTTGCTCCCACCATCCTTCCCTCCCACCTTTGGAGTCCCCCAGTGTCTATTGTTCCCTTCTTTGTGTTGAGTTCTAACCTTTATTTAGTGAAGTTTGTAGGGTTTTGTATATATAACAAGATCATGCCGTCAGTAGAGACAGTTTCACTTCTTCCTTTCCTATTAGGATGCCTTTTATTTCTTTCTCTTGCCTAATTACCCTGAGAAGTGGTGTCTGTGGGCATCCTTGTCTTGTTCCTGATGGTAGAGGAAAAGTTTCAACTTTTCACCATTGATTATGTTGTTAGCTATGGGTTTGTCATATATGGCCTGTATTTTGTTGGGATACAGTCCCTCAATACGTGATCTGTTGGGTGTTTTTTTTTTTTCACCATGAAAGGGTTTCAAATTTTGTCAAAAACTTTTTCTATATCTATTGTGATGGCCATATAGTTTCTATCCTTTATTTTTCTAATATGGTCTATTATATGTATTGATTTGCTTATGTTGAACCATGACATGATCATGGTGAATGATTCTTTCAATGTGCTATTGAATTTGGTTTGCTAGGATTTTGTTGAGGATTTTTGCATCTATGTAGATCAAGGATATTGGCCTGTCATTTTCCTTTCTTGTAGTGTTCTTGTCTGGCTTTGGAATCAGGGTAATGCTGGCCCTGTAAGATGAGTTTGGAAGTATTCCCTCCACTTCAGCATTTTGGAAGAGTTTGAGAAGGACTGGTATTAGTTCTTCTTAAAATATTTGGTAGAATTAATCTGGGAAGCCATCTGGTTTTGGGTTTTTCATTGATAGGAGACATTTTCTTACGGATTCAACCTCCTTGCTTGCTATTAGTCTGTTCAGATTTTTAAATTTCTTCATGAGTCAATCTTGGTAGGTTTTATGTGTCTGGGAATTTATCCATTTCTTCTAGATGATCCAATTAGTTAGTGTGTAATTATACCTAGCAGTTTCTTAGGATCCTTTGTATTTCTGTGATATTGGCTATGATGTTTCATCTTTCATTTCTGATTTTATGCTCTATTGAAAACATGAGGCATAGCAGGTAGGGGGCACTGGTCAGGACTTGGGGTATAAACTGGCAGATGTTAAGGTGGGTGATTCTGGTTAACTCAGAAACTCCGAAGTCCCGTGTGGAAGAATTAACTGCCTGTACTCACCTAGTAATGTATATCCTTGGTCAAAAAAGATCCAGCTGAGAATGTTGGATGAAGGGACCAAATCAATATTCATCATTATATTGAAAACAAGTCAGATTGGCTGTGGTCTTTTGACAGCAGGTCAGTGGCTAAGTCTATTTGAACAAAGTTAGGGCAGGTTCAAGGGAGAATCCCGAGATCGGTATTCTTTATTCCAGACAAACTTGCCTTTCAGTTTCTTCTCCCCATGCCTCCAGGATGTCCCTGCACAGCCCGTAGGACCCCCTCCTTCAGTACCTTGCCTTACGAAGGGGAGAAAATGAGTTTTCCAATGTTAGCATATATTTAGCCTTCCAAAATTTTCTATTTCTATTTTAGGGGAGCTCTAGGAAAACAGCAGATTACTCTAAATCCCCAGGTAAAAATCTGAAATGGTGGAATTTCATATGACCAGGAGATATATTTTGGGGCAAGTGGGCTTTTCACAATCACTTGGACATGAAGGCATCTGCTTCTTCTATGCCTAAAATAGTCCTTCAATTTAGTAGTTTAATTCCTCTTCCACTTTTTCAAATTTCAAGACAATACATGTAGTGACTGAACAATTTGGATCCAAGTTTCACTATTTAACTGCCAGTGTGACCTTGGGCGAGTCACTTAATCTTTTCAAGGCTCAATTTCATCATGTAAAGTAGAAGTACAAACAATCCCTGACTTAGAATATTTTGACTTACGATTTTTCAACTTTAAGATAGTTTGAAAGCAATACACATTCAGCAGAAGCTGTACTTTGAGTACTCATACAACCATTCTGTTTTCCACTTTCAGTACAGTATTCATTATATTACATGAGATATTCAAAGCCCACTTTATTATAAAATGGGCTTTCTGTTAGATGATTTTGCCTAACTGTAGGTTAATGTGTGTGTTTAAGGTAGGCCGAGCTAAGCTATGATGTTTAGTAGGTTAAGTGTATTAAATGCATTTTCAGCTTACAATATTTTCATAAGTTTATTGGAATATAACCCTATTGTAAATTGAGGGGTATTTGTAATAATGATATCTCTTCAAGGAGACTTTGTGAGCCTCTCATAGGAAAATGCATACACAGATGCATATAAATATATAATCTTTCTTTTCCATACACATGATATTCTTTAAGGATATTCAAAAATCTGGAAACCGTTGCCTCCAGGGAGATAAATGGTAGTGGGTTGGGAAACTTTTAACTGTATACGCTTTTGTACCTTTTGCATTTTGAATCAGATGAATGTATAATCTACATAAAATATTAAGATTAAAACATCACCGAATAACTTATCAGGAGTTTGGTGAACATAAGGGAAGGCCACCTATGGTGGCTGTATTTTCTTCAGTGTTGGTCACTGTTGGGCACTTCATAGAGCTTATTTCATTTCATCCTCACAAGCACCGTAGGAGGAAGGGGCCCCAGAGGGATTCATGGTTAGAATAGCAGAGTAGGAGCATTTGGCAGCTATATTCTGTGTAGGTGATAACTTTAAAGATATTTCTGTTATAAAATGTTTCAAACATACAAAAAATATAGAGAAGCAGTTTTCTATAGTTATTAAATATTGTTAATGGGTAGTCACAGAAATTATCATCCAAAGTGGGATATTCTTGAGAGAAAAAGGAGGTTCTATTTATAATTATGGTGGGATAACAAACTTAAGATGAACAGCTCTGGACAAACTGGGTTGTATGGTCCCTGGAAAACAAGGATTACTGTAAATGTGAGTCCCGCCTTGTGCTTCTCTCTGTCCCACCAAGAAAATATGATCTTGATACAGATGTTCATTGTGTCAAGGCAACCATGGCAACCATGATCTAGATACACTGTTCAAGTTTTATGCTGATCCTACCTAGGTATGTCTCAGGAACTTTCCAGAGTTTCCTTTGAGTGCTTCTAAATTTTGCATAAATGGTATGTTGTCCCTTGTCTCTTTTTAAAACCAATAAGCCATTTTCCCTTCTTTTCCTGGAAAATTAAAGGAACAAAGACCAGGAAATAACAACGTATTAGCTAAGGTTCTGTTGATTGAAAGCAACAGAACCTAATTCTGGCTAGCTTAAACCATGCTAGGATTTAATGAAGAATACTGCAGAATCTTAGATATCTTATGACTGGGAAAGAGGAGGTTCAGGCAGTTCCTGGGATGTCAGCAACAGGTAGCTGTCAATTAACTGCCCCCACACCACCCACTGCTGCCGTCATCAATATAGCACACCACGATGGCTCCCAGCCTCTGTACGTCTGGTTTCCAGTGTTCAAATTCTAGAGACAGCAAGAGAAATCCCATTGAGTCAGGGATCCTTCCCTGGGTCACACTCCCTGCATATGGTCAGAAATGCAGGATTATGTACTAAAGACACAGCTAAAGAGGACCCACTTCACTGTTTTGGGACCATTTGCAGGGGAGGCAAAATCATGAGCTACTCACTTAAAGAGGTGATAACCATAAGTTTGCAGGAAAAAAAAAATTGGAGAAGAGAAGGATAACACTATCCTACGGTTTCTTCTGAAAATGGACGAAGGGAACAGCATTTCCATTTGGAAATTCTCTCCTGGCATTTCAATATTTATGGATTCTGAATTCTGAGAAAAATCAGTTGAGAAATTAGGAAAATGGGAAGGAACATTCTAATTTTCCTGTGAAAATTACAGCTTAATAGTCAGTATAGAGAACTTACTGGCTTGAAGAAATGCACTGACTTCAAGTCAAGCAAGATGAGGAAGCACTGACATGTGGAGATGAAAGTTAAGGTGAACAGGACAGGAGCAGTAAAGGAGCCTCAGTCAGACTTTCTTGTATCTGTTGCTGTGTTACAAGTGTGTGTTCATGGCCTTGTCCACTGCTAACAGTGAACCATTTCTGCAAATAAATATTAATGTGTTCATAGGCATAGTATATGTTTTACAAATCCTATGAGAGGTTTTCTAAGAAATGCCAAGTTTTAGAAACAAAATATGCCCTTAAATCTGCAATTTTGACAGTTGCTTCTTTCTAGTGCTATTCATCTTGCCAGGAGATCAGAATGTTATGTTATTTAAATGGTATTGGAGGGGATGATTGATGCCTTGTTTAACAATGTCATGTAAACAACGATTAAAGCATTAAGTATTTGTGGTGTTACCTTTCAATCTTTAAAGGACTTTTCTTTAGCATTTATTTTGTGATAATATTCATTTCTTTTTAATGTTTTCTCTATTAATGCTATTGGATTTTATAATCTTGTTACAATATGTTGGCTCCTAATAATAAGAAATCATCATTTGTTATCATATCTTTTAAAAACAGAAGACTACTAAAACTTTTCATATAATCCTGTTACAGAAAAAAACGACTATTTGCTTGTTATTATAGTCACTTATTATTTTTCAAAAACTTGCAAGTGAAGTGTTATGAAAATCATATGAATTTGGGAATTCCCAAGCATTCTCAGAAATTCTATTTCCTTGTTCCCAAATCCCAATGATTAATATCTGCCAGGAGTCGGAAAACAGTGAAAGGAAGTAACATCCTATGTTGGATACCTGGTAGGGTTAGTGAAGAAACGTTATTGCTGAGCTCTGTGTTACGCTCACGAATGATGCCATTGAGGAAGTCACGCTTGTTGAAAGGAACGCAGATACACAAAGAGTTTTGCTGCTGTCTGTTGGATAAGAACCCCCTGGTCGATTTCAGCTCCTACTGCAAGTTACAAAAATCAATCCAATGATAAATGAAAAGTGCCCAGTGTGCTGGGAAATAACTTATTTTTTGGCTTCAGAGGAAATTTTAGAAACAGTGCCAAGTGAAACGTAAAAACAAACTACGAAGACGTTCATGAATTTCCCTCTGAAGCTGACAGCCGTATTTTAGCAGATGGAACTCCTACTATTAGCCCCACTCTTGGGTTGAAACAGTGTGTCCAGGAAACCCTATGTTAAAATGCAATGTGTTGGGGATATTGTTCCTCTATTTGCTTGAGTTAATTTTCAAATTAGTGTACTCTTGCTTAGCTGTGCTCTGAGGGAATGAACAAAAGATTGGTAAACTCTGATGGAGAACACTGGTCAGGCAGGGCACATAGAATCCCTGGGGATGGTGGTTCCTGGCAAATGGGGGAGGAGGCCCTGAGCCAGGCTTGGGCTGGGCTGGAGGAACATGAAGATGGGATCTACTCACAACCCCCAAAACTGAGGGGTCCTGGTAACACATTATTTCACCCTCAGCCATGCAAATTTATTATTTTTATGGATAAAATAGCTTTAAAAAACAAATTTACATTGAAATGTTAAAATATTTATATAGAGATTAGAAATATTTATATAGAGATTATTGGGAATCCCCTCCTAAAGCCCAAACATAAAAACTACCAAAAAAAGAAATTCCGTGTAGGCTAAGATTGCAAATGACTGATGGAATGTTATTTAAATTAAACATGGAAAATATATTTCCTCTTTAATAAAGATCCAAATTCTATTCTTTTTAGGAGCCTTCAGAAATGAAATTCAACTATTAAAAAAAGTATAGAGAAGCCTTTAGAAAAGAAACTTTTCTTTTGCTGTATTATATATTAAAGAACTTTGATGAGAATAGTTCTAAAGTGTTTAATAATCGATTACACTGATGTTTCTAGGTATTGTGGGGAACACCTAGAAATTAAATCTTCATCTTTGGCAGATCAGAGGCCTATTATTTTTAGGTAAAACAATGAAAATCTGCTTTTAATAAATCACAAATTTTGCAAGTTAGCCATTAATAGTAAGTGCTTTTCAAAGTTTGGCCCAATACATGAAAAAGCCAGAAAAACATACCTGCATTAGTTTTGCCCATCACCTTCTTATGCTGGCCTCAGGAGATTTATTAACAGCATTCAATATTTTAGGTAGGCTGGATGTGGTGGCTCATGCATGTAATCCCAGCACTTTGGGAGGCTGAGGTGGGAGGATGACTTGAGACCAGGAGTTCAAGACCAGCCTGGTCAACCTAGTGAGCCCCTCGGTCTCTCTGAAAAGAAAAAAAATTAGGTATCCTGTGGCTACCTCCAAAAACAAACTCCAGAGGAACTGAAATTTTTTTTTTTTTATTTCATGTGTTGGGATAATGGCTTCTTTTGCAGTTACTTACGAAGAATTTAAGGGTCAGTAAAAATATTTTTTCATCCTTAATAACATGAATTCTCTAATTTGTGTGTGATATAATGCTAGATATTGTGCCAAAAGTGTTACGTAGACATAATCCATGCCCATTTTCAAAGATAATACTAATATAGAGAATAAGAATCATTATTTTTGTAGTAATTATTATTTTAGTAATAGTAGTAATAATCAAAACAATTACATCAAACACTTATTAAACCCTTATTATGTGATAAGTACTGTGTAAGCAATTTCCACATATTAGCTCCTTAAATGTGATCACTAACCCCATGAGGTAGGTAGCATTATGTCCATTTTATAGATGCAGAAACTGAGCTTTGAAGAGCGAAACAACTTGCCCAAGGCCATGCAGGCAGTCATTGATAAGGGTGGGGAGCGAGAAGTTGAAGTCTGAGATGTAAGTTCACAGACACGAGTACACAAACACGTACAAGATACTCGTATGACATGTGGGGTTGCTTGAAATATGGAATTGACTTTCCCCAGCACAAGAAAGTGTTTGGACAGATTTCAAAGGGATCTAACACTTCCTCAGAGGACTGCCCTACGACATTTTTCCGTGTGCTTTTCTGCCTCTTGTCCTATACTTTTGGCATTTCTTCTGCTCTTAGAGGCAATGAGTCAACAGCATATTTTTAGCACCTCCTGTGTGCATAGAAGTGGCCCCTGACTCAATGGGAGTGTATAACTACCATGGGCCAAATCAGTGTGCTTTCCTCTTAGCCAGGGGATTATAGAAGAACACGCTCCCCTGATTCCAACAGAACTTGCTGCCACTCTGATGTCTTCATTGTAAGGCCTCTAAATGAATGTTCAAGAAATTCATGTTAAAGGCACGTGTCATATGTGTAACTTGTAAACATTTGTGTACTTGTCTCTGTGTCCTTACACCTCAGGCTTCAACTCTTGTTTTTACCTTTATCAATGACTACCTGTGTGCTGTGTGGCTTTGGACCAATTGCTCACCCCCTCTAAAGCTCAGTTTCTGCATCTGTAAAATGGATATAATGCCATATATACATAGATATAGATATACATACACCAATATATATACACACATATATATGTGTGTATACATATATATACACACATATATATGTGTGTATATACATACATATATATGTGTGTATATACATATATATATATAATACACAAACTGAAATATATAGTTATAGAAATATTTCAGTTTAAGTTTCAAAAATCACTGGAGGGTATTTTTATAATACCCTTCAGCAATTTTACCTGCTGCCTTTGCACATTCTGGTGAATTTCTAAATGGAAGTCTGATAGAGATTAATCTTTTAATGCATCATAAATAAAAAAGAAAATCACAGAATGATGTAGCTGGAGAGGACCCTGGGGATCTAGTGTTTCATGAAAGATTAATGTCCTTGATCTGTTTGTAAGTGTTTTGGAAAAATCTTCCATGGTCAAATAAAACTTGGCAATGTTGGATTAAAGTTAAATAGGTTTTTTTTTCCTGCAGAACTTCATAGTCTTTAATATGCTAATATGTTTTGTGAATCTACAAGGAATGAAGTGTTTCAATGCTTATTTTACCCAGATTCTCATTTTGGGACAGGCTGGTCAAGCTGAGTCAGATAGTATATTCTCTAGATGGAGATGATGGCTGATGCCTTTTTGAGAGCAAGAGAGTCCCCAGGGGAAGCAAGGGTATATCAGTTGCTCCATTTCATGCCAAGGATCCTCAGTCTTTAGAGGCTCAGAGAAGGCTGAAAGGCTACTCTAGGCTATCAGGGCTACCATTCATTGTGACCCATGCTACAGAGAAGCTTGGAGCTCAGTGCAAAGGAGTGACCAGCCCTTGAGAATCAGGAAAATTTATTTATTCCTGACCTAGTCCACTGAGGACATACAAGGAATGGGGCAGGGGAGTGTCACCAGCTATGGTTACAAGCTAGTCTGATTCTCTTTCATTAAGAAAACTGGTCCCTGTGAGTTTAGATTGGGAAGCACCAGGTTAAAAAAATTTTAGGCCAGGAGTGGTGGCCACTGTACTCCAGCCTGGGTGACAGAGTGAGAATCTGTCTTAAAAAAAAAAAAAAGAAAAAAGTTAAGTGATGTCTTCTGTTGAGGACCTCTCAGAACTTTCTTTCCCAGGCTCACAACATAGGACAGATACTGTGTAGGCCAAGCCTGTTTCTAAGGCAGGAGCTGGGTAGGGAGGGTGAGAAGGGCGAGAAGAATAGGGTAATATGTGTCGTCTGTGTTGCTGCTGTTGTAACCACCAAAACAAACAAACAAGTGAAAAAAAAAAAAAAAAGAATTGTCCATACCGGAAAGTGTGCTGTTTTGGAGGAGGCTGGGGAAAGTGTGGATGGCTCGAGTGGGTCCTGTTGGATTGAAGTCTGACAGTGGTGATTCCCTTCAACAAATGGTCGGGGTGGGAGGGTACACACACATACACACACACACACACCCCACACGCAGCACCAAGCCTCCGATTTCAGCGCTGGCAGGAGATAACCATTCTTAGCTCGCCTTTCCAGGGTTATTTTTGGCTGAGGCTGTTCGCTGATGGCAAAAGGTTTCAGCCCCCTCCCAAATCCCTCCCCATGCTTGTTCTAAAGAGAAACTGGTGCGTGTAGGCTGCGCACTCCCAGGGAGACAGGGAGACGGGCCTGGCGCCGGAGAGGAACCCGGACTCTTCCCAAAGTCTCGCCGCCCGCCGGCTGTTTTCTGGCGGAGGGTGTGCCGCGGAGGGCGGCGATCGCGCGTGAAGGCTGGGGCCAGTCGCGGGTGCAGGCGTCACCGGGGTCGGGCTAGCAGGCCCTGGAATCAGGCTTTTGGGACACCCCGAAAGTGAGTCCAACTTGGGGAGAAACTGAGGACACCTCGGGCGGTCTGGCAGCGGAGAAGGTGGGCGGGAGAAAACTTTCCAGGAAGGCAGAAGCAATATCCGCCGAGGGAGTCAGCGAGCGGCCGCGCGGAGAGGAGGGGCGGGCGGTCCCCAGGCGGGCGGGCGCAGGGCGCAGGGTGCCGACCTGCCGGAGAGGGGGCCCGGGCGCGAGGCGGAGTCCCGGCACGCGGCCAGGCTGGTGGAGGCCCCCGGCAGGCTGCAGATTCCCTCCGGCCCTGGGAGCCACAGCAGGACCGGCCAGGAGGCACCACAGAGGGGAGCCCCATCCCGGTGCTGACAGTGCCCACCGTGACCTACGAGGACTCGCGGCGGGCCGGCGGCGGGGTTCTGCGGCGACCTACCGGCCTCTTCGAGGGCCAGCACAACTACCTGCCCAAATTCATCCAGAGCGTGCTATCGTCCATGGACCTGCGCGACCGTCGGTGCTGCACCACGGTGGGCAGCGACGGCAGGTACTTTAGCAGGACGGCCATCGAGATCGTGGGGCAGATGGCCGCGGCCAACGGGGTGAGTGTCCAGATGCCCCTCGCTTCCCGCCGCGCTGCCGCCATGCCCTCTCCTAGCCCTTGTTCCCCTGCTGCCTCCAGGCCCAGCTGGGAGGCCCCTGCCCGGCCCAGGCTTTGCTTCCTCACTCCCGCGTCCTCACCCTCCAGCGCCCCACTCCCACCGTGCTTGCAGCCTCCCCGGCGCACCCCGGACACTGGGTTCTATTATTACCCACTGCCCCCAAAAGCCTTGAGGGGTGTCCGTCGTTCCTGGAGCCACTCTGGGCGCCCTGGACTCTTCTCCGACTCTGCACACATCCCGCACCTGCTCATTTTTCTTTCGGACATTCTCTTACCCGGCCCTGTAGATTCCAAGGCAGCTCCCAGTTTTCCATATTGTTCCCAACGCGTTCACTGCCCACAGTCCCCACACAAACTTCTTTCCCAGGCTCACAACATAGTCCCTCTGCCCCGTGCCCTTTTTGCAATAATCTGCCAGTCCCCTAAGTCTTAGCTCTGCCTATTTAACAGTAGTGGTGTCTCAGAACACACACACACACACACACACACACACACACACACACACACGATCCCTGACATATTTGGCAAGAGTAGGCCCTGAAGGTTTTTAATATTTTGGTTTTTTAACCCAGTGGAATTACTGAATGATTTATTTAATTAGGGTAGGGATGGAGTGGATCCATTTGTTTGATGCTAAACAGCCTGAGCTCGCAGTTCCCAGGGGGCGTATCTCTAAATGGTCTGAAACGAGATTTGCAGTGGTTTTCTTAATGCAATTCCCAACTTCTCTCCAAATGCCTTTTGACATTTGACAACATTTCATGCCTCTTCCCCTTTCGCTTTTCATCCTTGTTTTCTCTCCCTTCCCCCACGACCTCGGTAGTCTTCTGCAATCCAGATTCTCAGACCTCGGGTTTTTCTCCCTCTGCCCCTTTCCTCTCTGTCCTATAACTAGAAGCACCTTTTGGCATAGACCCGTATCCCAGTTTCCTCTTTCCCAGGTCCAGCAGCATCTCAAGGACATCTACAAGAGGGATACCTAACTTCAGGGGTCTCTGAATGATATGTGGGAAACATCGTCTAAAAAAGTAATTTTATCCTTATTCATGCAACCAGACCCACACTCATAGAACTTTTCTTTAAGGGGAGTGTCTTGCAGATGTATAAATGAGTGTTAACATCTTTAAAGGCGAAACTGCACAATTCCCTGGCATTTGAATTCCCTCCTTCCTTCCCAACCCTCTCCTTTTCATTTTCTCATTTATTATTAAAAACATTTTAAAGGATCTCCATGCTTCATATTTATCTACTATAATTCCTCCTTCTCGGTGTTGCAGGGATGGGGAAAGAGGATTTTTTAAAAAACACAATAAAAAGCAATTGGGAGAAACAGGGCCAGTGGTGTTGGGGTGGGTAGTGGAATTGTGATTTTTGACTCCAGTAGACAATGATGCTGGATATATGGGGTTTGATTTCTCTCTGGCTCCTCACTTGAGATTGATGAAGTTTGGCTAGAATCAGGGAGTTGAAGAGAGGTTGACAAATGGTCTTTCACTCTTCTCTGACAGGCTGTTCCTGTGGAGTGATGGAGAATAATGAGCCTTGGGAGAGCTATGGGAGCTCTCATACTCCTTCCCGAGCCAATTTTTTAGGGAGTGAGAGAAACATGGCCTGTCCAATACTTGTTGTGGGTCAAGATATTTTTGAAGCTACGGTTGTTGATTTGCATGGGAAAATTATTATGTCTTATTATTTCTTGTCACACTTTACCATAAGGGCTCCTCAGCTTCTTACTTCAATGGGTCTTCCATGACACACACACTTTATTAACTCTAAGAGTGGAATTTATTTTAACAGATAATTAGCATAGGTCAATATATGCTGAAAATAGAGTCAAATTAAACCTACTAGCTGTTATAAAGGACAGATGACAAAATCCACATAGAAGCATCGACTCTTAAATAATCTGAAAGTACTACTTCTAAGAGGGGCGGGCATGGGTGAAGGGAATGGTGGACATGTTTCAGAATTTCAAATGCCAACTTTAACCAATCGTTTCCTCATTTTGTTCACCTTCTTGGGGGCTTATGCTAAAGTGAAGTGAATAGCCATAAGGCTGGCTTCAGGAGAAAGGTGGTCTAAAAGAACTGGATAATTATAAGCAAAATTGGTCTCGAATGATTGAAAATTGATGAGAATGTGCTTGTCTCCTGATTTGGCATCCTGAGTTAGACTCAGGAATACTGAACATGGATCCCAAAGGCTTTGGTCTTTTTTGATATCCTATTGGATAATCATAAGCAGGCTAGAAAAATAGGAAACTAGAATTTATTCTCTTTGAACTGACAAATCTGACCAGTGGGCTGCATTCTCTATATCTGAAAAATCTTGGTTTTGATTGAAAAATTAATTTTACAAAGCAATTTTCTTTTTTTCAATTAAATTTCATTTTTTTTTGACACAGGGTCTCACTTTGTTGCCCAGGCTGGAGTGCAATGTTACAGTCTTGGCTCACTGTAGCCTTGACCTCCCCAGATTCAGGTGATCTTCCCACCTCAGCCTCCTGAGTAGCTGGGGCTATAGGTGCACGCCACTATGCACAGCTGATTTTTGTGTTTTTACTACTCATAGGGTTTCTCTGTTGCCCAGTCTAGTCTCAAACTCCTGATCTCAAGAGATCTGCCTGCCTTGGCCTCCTAAAGTGTCATGAACCACCATGCCCAGCCTACAAAGCAATGTTCTAGGAAAAACTACAGTTACTCTTTGATTATGTAATTGCTGGAGAAGAAAAGCATGGCATTTCTAAAATGATGAACTATATTACTTATATTTTAATATCTCATAAAGTTTGAAATAGACATTTCAAACATAAACATGTATAAAAATTTTTATAAATTATAAAATCAAAAACATTTTACAATTATTTTATTATAAAATTATTATAGAATCAAAAACATTATAAATTTAAACAACTTTTTAAAAAATTTATTTTGGGATTTCCCATGGAGTGATGGAGAATAATGAGCCTTGGGAGAGCTATGGCAGCTCTCATACTCCTTCCTGGGCCAACTTTTTTAGGAAATGGGAGAAATATACCCTGTTCAATGTTTATTGTGGGTCAGGATATTTTTGAAGCTATAGTTGTTGATTTGCTTCAAACTTTAAAAAAATTATTATAAAATTATGGGATGTAAAAAAATTTATTATAAAACTTTGAAATTTTCAAACTTTCAGAAAAGCAGACAGATGAGATTAATGGCACTCACAGGCAAGCATAGAACATAGATTGTAAACATTTTGCTATATTTGTGTCATGACTATTTTTTGCTTGTGTTTGAAAGTATATTAAAGAAAATGATATTTTACCCCTAAATTCTTTAGTACAGATTTCTAAAAAAATAAGAACATTTTCCTGTATAGTTACAAAATCATGTTTTCAAACAAAATAAAAAATGGCTTTTTTATATCATTTATTACCCAGTCCACATTCAGATTTCCTCAATTATTATGAAATGTCCTTTTATTTTTTGAGACAAAGTCTTGCTCTTTCACACAGCCTGAAGTGCAGTGAAACAATCATAGCTCATTGCAGCCTCAAACTCCTGGGCTCAAGTGATCTTCCTGCCTCAGCTTCCTGAGTAGCTAGGACTATAGGTGCACACCACCATGCCCAGCTAATTTATTGTTTTTGTAGAGATGGAGGTCTTACTACGTTGCCCAGGCTGGTCTCAAACTCCTGGCCTCAAGTGATCCTTCCAGCTTGGTCTCCCTGAAATATCTTTTGTGGCTGGTTTGTTCAAATTAGTTTCTTCTAATCAAGGGACACACATTGCATTTGATTATTTAGCTCAAGACTTTTTTAACCTGGAAAATACCCATACTCTTTGTTTATGTATTTCTTTAGTGAAATTGACTTGTTGAAAAACTAGTCAGTTGTCCTGTAGAATATTTCCCCTTCTGGAATTTTCTGGTTGCTTTTTATGGTGTCATTTAACTTTTCACTCTTTTTTTTCCTGGTTAACTGGAAGTTAGTTCTAAAGACTTTTAGGCCTGCTATAACAAAATACCAAAAACTGGATGACTTATAAAGAACAGAAATTTATTTCTCACAGTCCTAGAGGCTAGCAAGTTTAAAATCAAGGAGCATGTGGTTTTGATATCTGGTTAGGACCAACTTTCTGGTTCATAGATTGGCCTTCTTGCTGGGCCCTCACATAGTGGGAGAGACTAGCTAGCTCTCTGGGGCCTCTTTTATAAGGGCACTAATTCCAATCATGAAGCCTCTGTCCTTATGATCTAATGACGCCCTAAAGGCCCCACCTTTTAATACCAGCACCTTTGGGGTTAGGATGTCAACATATTAATTTTGGGAAGACATACACGTTCAGCTCATTGCAAGTTTTAGTTAGATTCAGGTTCAACTTCTTTTTTTAAAGACTATTTCATAGGCAATAATGTGTATTCACATCCCATCATTAGTGATGGTGAGACGATCGCAAGGTTAGGGTGATCACTGCCTATCTCCTCTGCTATATCCCCCCTTGGGTCAAGCCAGTAGTCTGTGACGTGAACTTTGTACCATGTGTATATTCAGTTATATTCTGTATCAATAGTTACTTGATTGTTTTAGCATTTATTAATGATCCTTGCTTGAGTTGATTATTTCATTGGGGTTTCAAAATGGTGAATTTCTAATTCTCTAATTCTATATACATGTTTTAGCTGGCATTTTTCTATAAGCAGACCATTTTCTTCACAACTGGGTTATTTGGCTACCCTGAAACATAGTTCCTTCCAGGAAGGCAGAACATATGTTTATTTCTGTCTTTTAAAAATTACTGGTGTTTGGAGTGAAGATTAGTTGAGCTAACTACCTCCACAGGTGACAAATGAATTTTGTTTTGTCTCACTTTTGCTTTTTTGAATATCACTGTGGCTGCTTGGATTTTTATATTTAATTTGAATGGATTAGGGAATAAATGAGAAGATAGGTTTTATCTGTTTCTGTAGTTTTTATGTGGCTGTGTGAACTTACTTTTAAAAATTCCCAGAAATATTTTAATTCCCCTTTAAAGATATAAACTATGTCATACTATAAAGCAAAAGAAAAACCAATCATGTGAAGAGTAAATAGTATCGTTTAAACGAATTGTGGTTAAGCTTAGTTTGTAACTAATTAGTTTTTTATTTTCTTTCTACTTTTATCTGCTTCAGAGCCTCTTCAGTGGTTTAGATCTTCTATGTGTCAAATTATTCTAATCTCTTAAAAAGTTTAAGAGCTAAAATACAACACAATTACTACAGGAATGCCCTTGTCCTTTTCTGGGTAGGTACACCTAAGGCAACTTCTTTTTCTCTTCTTTGTTCTCTTCTTCTTTCTTATTCTTAAATCATCTTCAATATTGGACAGATGACAGCACTATGCCTGCCTCAAGATGTTTCTGACTTTTTCTTTTTCTTTTTTTTTTTTTTGAGATGGAGTCTTGCTCTGTCACCCAGGCTAGAGTGCAGTGGCACAATCTTGGCTCACTACAACTTCTGTCTCCTGGGTTCCAGTGATTCTCCCAACTCAGCCTCCTGAGTAGCTGGGGTTACAGGCATGCACCACCACGCCTAGCTAATTTTTTGTATTTTTACCAGAGACGGGGTTTCACCATGTTGGCCAGGCTGGTCTTGAACTCCTGACCTCAAGGGATCTGCCTGCCTTGGCCTCCCAAAGGGCTGGGATTACACGTGTGAGCCACTGCACCCGGCGGTTTCTGACTTTTTCTAAAGTCTTCTTTCTCTGGAGATGACATTATATAATAGCACTGTTCAATAGAAGTTTCTTTGATGATGGAACTGTTCTATAATCTGCATTGTCCCAGCCACTAGCCATATGTGACTACTGTAACACTTGAAATGTGGCTAGAGCAACTGAAGAACTGAATTTTGCATTTTACTGAATTTTAATTAATTAAAATAGAAATGCAAATAACCATAAGTGGTTAGTAGCTACCATACTGGACAGCAAAGATCTATAATTCAGCATTTAAAATCGATTTTGTTTTGTTTTCAAAAATGGAGTCAGACTGTTACAACCCAAAAGAACTGTAGGTTAAATTAAGGTAAATCCCCAAATACTACATACACATTTGGGAAATCCAAACCAGATTTTTTCATGTGATAACCACACCCTCTTTTGACTTTAGCCTTGGAGGTAATGGAGTATGGCAGAAAAAACCCTGTATCAGCAGCTGGAAGACTCACCTTCTTTTCCTAGCTCTGCCATATATTGACCAAAAGAGTCAAAGTCCATTCAGATGGTTGAAGGGCCTTGGAATTTTGTTTTTGGTTTTCACATACAAGTTGGAGGGCAGATGCGTTAGCCTCTTGAAATACCCAGAAACCACTTGTTTCCTCATCTAAAAATCAGGTATGACAGGATCATTTAATTATCCTGGAAATCAGATGAAGCACTGCATATGGAAGCACTTTGTAACATCGATAGCACTGGGAAATGTAAAGACCTTTTACTGAAATATAAAGGTGTATGGTCAACTGAATATATCTCAGATAGTTAGGATTTGACTGTATATATTGAATATAACCTGTAGTGGGCCCCTTGGTAAACAGCTTACAGTTTTCTTGCAAGTTTTAGCCAAGAGAAAATTTATTTGTTGACTAGTCATGCCCTTTATTGGCCACATGATGAGCAGCCAAGATATTAACACACAGTGCACCTTGCAGAATTCAAGAATGTCTCAGTGTCTTGTGAACTAGGAAGCTGAAATGCAGTGGTATGCAGAAGGCTGGCTCAGTAGGAGCCTTGGGAGTGTCCTCCAGATAGATGTTTGTGCAGGTTGTGTTTGATTCCAGTTGGCCATGAAAAGCTGGTTGCTCTAAAGAATGAGAATATACTTGGTTTTGCATTTACTAGAACTATCTGGGGAACAAATCTTGGGGTGGAAGAAAGAAGGGAGGGAGGGAAAGCTGTGCTTCAATACCTAGGGCTTCTTTCCTGGAATGGATCTGAGAATCTGGGATTGGGTGGCTAATATCTCATCTCTAGAAGGGAGAAAGAACTGGGTGGTGATGGCTTTGTATTTTCTATTGGAGTTCACTAGAGAATAGGTGAATGGAATGGGCTGCTATGATCCAGACATTAGGGAGGACAGGTTTGTGATACATTAGAAAACTTGAATGAGCCCTTCTATGATTCTCTCTTCCCTCTTTCTGCTTCCCGTTCTTAATCACCATCCGCAGGTTGTGGAATTAGCAAATCTATTATGTGAGCAATAGCAAACTTACAGGAGCCCTTGGCTCCATCTATCTCCCTGTTTGTGTCAGTTCCTTCTGGATGCTTTTAGTCTGTGGTCTTCATTCACTCTTTTTATGGGGAAGTAAAAGGAGTGGGACAGATTATGAGAACAGCTGGGTCCTCCCAGTTGCTGGGGTGGTTATTTTAAGCTTTGTTTAATGTGTCCAGAGACCCAGATGGCATTTTTAACTAAGCTGCTTTATTAAATCTTGTGATAAAGCATAGTGATGTTTATTGAAAAGGCAGACACGCATCAGCAACATTATGCGTGAAACTTGCTCTAAGAATTTTCTATAAAACATCTGTTCTCTTTGAGCCTTTTGTGAACTCTGGAAGTTTGCTAGTTTCTATACAGACTTGAGGACAAGAAGTTGGAACCCACTTTTGGAGATGTCCAAGTATAGGTATTGGAATCATTAATCCTAACCCTCTCAGTTTTAAGGCCCCGGATACCCTTCTGTTAGACAACAGTAACATGAGCAAGCACTGTAATAACCTTTAAACAAGATTATTTGGAAATAATGGACAAGAAAAATTAGTATAAATTGTTTGGGGATTTTAAAATTAAAGATAAAAAGCTAGGGCTTCAATGACCTGTGCCAGCCTATAGCCTTAATAGTCAATTTGCAAACACTCAAGATTTGGCCAATATGCCTCTACTACTTCTACTTAACACAGTCAAAGGGAAATTTTTAGATTCTTTCATCTGATTTGACTCTCTTAGTTACGAATAAGAGGATATCTAGAATATATATGTGACTTGTTAAAATGAAAATCCACCTTCTCTGAGTCTTCAAATATCTTTCATATCTTACATTTTTTAGTCACATCAACTTTTGAAGTCATGTCCGTAGTTGTATGAAAAGAAAAATTTCAGGAACATTCAACCTCAAAAGTTCTTTTTCTTAGTCTGAAGTCGTAGAAGCATTTGACTTTTACTTTCTCTTTTTAAGTTTGTACTAGTAGGTATTTTGTATAAATATAATATTTAATTATTGCCTTTGTATTCTTTTTCTCTAGTAAACATCCTGGTTTTTAGCGATCAATATGTAGTTTTACATTTAGGGATTTCTAATGGAAAGAGAAAGGAATCTGAAATCAGAGGACGAGAGTTTATTCTACTTGACCAAACACATACACAATACTGGAAGGAGAGTTTTACAACAAATATTTAATATCTATGACATGTAAACCGTTTTTTGAAATCAAGAAAATTCAAACAATTCAATACAAATATCATCAATAATAACACATGAACAGGTGGCCAACCTTATTAATAACCAGAGAAATATAAATTAAAACAATCCATCAACTTGTAAAAAAGATGAAATTACCCAGAGTTGGTGTAGGTGATGGAAAATTGTCATGTTTGTATACTGTTCATAGAAGTTAAATTGACATAACTTTTTGGTCAGGCAATTTGGAAGTATATATCTAAATTAATAGAGTAGTTTTCTAATAACCTGGGAATCTCTTAATCTAAGAATCTTTACTGTAGATTTTTCTAGAACAAATGTACAAACATCTGTGTACAAGGGTACTCACTGCAGCATTTTGCTAAGGAAAAACTCAGAAAAAATCTATATGTTCAACAGAGAACGGGTACATAATTTATGACACAACTGCACAATATACACCCCTAAAATAAAGCATATAAATTTATATGTAGTATGAAAAAGATGTGAATGATAGCTTGTTGGTGAAAAACAGCAATGACTGGAATATTGTGTGTAACGTAATCCTGCTTTTCTGTATATAATGTAGGCATAGAAAATAGGATTGAAAGGACATACTCTAGTCAACAGTGAATATAGCTTGGATGGAGGGGGTGTATAATAGGGAAGGAGAGTCCCTTTTCCTATCTATTCCATATCCATCTCTGGATTTAAAAGATCATACATGCATATGCATTACCTTCAAAATTAAAATGATAAAGACAAAAGGAGAAGCTTTGGATTTGAATCATGATACTACTGTTTGCAACTTCTATGACCGTGGGGAAGTCGCCTAGCCTCCTGGGGTTTATTTCCTCATTTATAAAAATAGGGAAAGTAATAATACTTGTCTACATATCTTCTAGGGTTGTTGGGAGGATTGAATGTGATAATGGGTTACAGCATTATGAATTATTTATTCATATAACACAATTATTATAAAAATAGTTTGCTCTGATTAAAATAAAAGAAGGACGAGATCGTGTGTGTTTTTCAGTCCCAGTAGCTTTACTAACCACAAAGCGCCTGCTGATGTGGTGATCACAGTTGCTTTGGTGCAGCTTCGTGTTGACTTTTGGCAATTCTCCACGCTGCTAGCTAAGGCTGAGGTGGCGACTGTGGAAGGTGTGATCTCCTCCCCCTCCCAGCACATTTTCGTGTGCATACTCACACTCATGCACACACAAACACACACATGCACACTCTATCACAGTACATGAGGTGGCAGCAGCTGCTCCGGCATAGACTTTCACACAACATAAAGGGCTTTTTTGGTGTGGTCTGTGCATTATTTCCTGTTAAGCATGAGCTGAGTCAGTGCCATGCTTTTCCATCTGAAACCTTTCTGAGGCTCAGGCTGTGTTAAGAGCAAACCCTCTCCCCTCCATGCCCACCCCATGGCCCTCTACTGAAGCCAGATCATAATCTGCTCATTTCATGAGGATTTTCAAACCGAATGTACTGGGCCATGTGAGAGATCACTGAAAGGAACAGACCAAGCAGAGGCTAAGAGACTCCACGCTAATCTGCTGAGTCATCTGAAAATGCACAGCTGTGGCAGCTCACGGTGCTTTAAAGTTCTTTGGCAGGATGTTTGTTCAGGGGGCCTGTTCCTGCAGCCCTGCTGAATGTTTGGTTAGGAGGCATAATCATTTTTTGGACAGGATCTCCCAAATGTAAGGTGATAGATGCTAATGTGGAATATAATACAGAACATACAGCTTGGATGTCATAAATAACAATAAATTGTTTAATCTTGCTGAGTTGTAAATCTATGATTGCCAGAGGTCTTTAGTTCACTGGAACATAGTATGGGGGCAGGGGCACTTAGCAAATAGGCAGTTATTATTTTCCAACCAGACAGAAACTGGTCTGATGAAATTTATCTAAAAAGGCATTCACATGTATTTTAATTAATTGTGACAATTACTCAGAGAAAACACATGGCCCTAAAGAGGCTGAGGGTTTTTTTTTCTAAATATAAATGTATATGTATATTCACCTATATTCTACCTATGTATAATTAAGAGAATGAGTTTTTGTTTTGGGGATATATATTTATACGTATCTATACAGAGAGATATACACATACTTAATTTCTGTGTACCTATTAAGGTGCGGTGACAGATGGAAAGTATTTTTAAGCATTTAGATAGCTTATTCTATAGCATATGTGTGCATATAGCCCACCCATAAAGCTTTGTCTCTTTTCTGGATATATTTAACAAGAGGCTAGAACACAGTCGAAAATGTCAGAAATGTTTGAACATTCCATAGAAATGAAGGAGGTGTTTCCAAATGACCTATGTTTCTATGGCAATAAATAGAACTTGTGCTGCGTTGGATGGGTCAGGAGTAAGGAATATAAACAGTGTAAGTATGGCTATTCCAGGCAGAAATCTACCTTGTAAGAACAGCTTTGTGCAGTGAGCTTGACAACATTGATCAGTTAGCAGTCCGGTTCAGTACAACATTGATAAGGTAGCAAGACGGTTCGGCAGTGCCAGTCGGAGACAAAGATGGGGACAATCAAAGAAGATGCAGGTCAGGACAAGGATGCAGACATGTACCTGTCACTACCATGGACTTCAGCAGCTTCTTAGTGAGCAGGTTTATGATCAAAGAAGAAAGACATCGTTGATATGTAAGCAAGTTACAATTAATTTGCTCTTTAGTTACTAGCAAACTACATCCAGTTTTTAGTTTTTATGTTTTTTTTTCTTTTTTCTTTTTTGAAACAGGTTCTTGTTCTGTCATCCAGGTTGGAGTGCAGTCGTTATCCAAGCACACTGCAGCCTTAAAATCCTGGGCTCCGTAGACCCTCCCACCTCAGCCTCCCAAGAAGCTGGGACTACAGGTGCACACGACCATGGCCAGCTAATATTTCTAATCTTTTTGTAGAGATGAGGCTTTGCTGTAATGCCCAGGCTGCTCTTGAGCTCCTGGCAGTGTAGATATTTCCATGTTTATACAGATGATGGTGTAGATATTTCCATGTTTATACAGATGAGTGTGTAGATAGTTCCATGTTTTCAAAGATGGCGGTGTAGATATTTCCATGTTTATAGAGATGGCGGTGTAGATATTTCCATGTTTATACAGATAGCGGTGTAGATATTTCCACGTTTTTAAAGATAGCGGTGTAGATATTTCCATTTTTATACAGCTAGCGGTGTAGATATTTCCATGTTTACACAGATGGCGGTGTAGATATTTCCATGTTTATTGAGATAGCGGTGTAGACATTTCCATGTTTATACAGAGAGTGGTGTAGATATTTCCATGTTTATAGAGATAGCAGTGTAGATATTTCCATATTTATACATATAGCGGTGTAGATATTTCCATGTTTATAGTGATAGCGGTGTAGGAATTTCCATGTTTATAGTGATAGCGGTGTAGATATTTCCATGTTTATATGGATAGCGGTGTAGATATTTCCATGTTTATACGGATAGCGGTGTTGATATTTTCATGTTTATACAGATAGCGGTGTAGGTATTTCCATGCTAATGCAGATAGCGGTGTAGATATTTCCATGTTTATACAGATGGCTGTGTAGATATTTCCATGTTTATACAGATGGCAGTGTAGATATTTCCATGTTTATGCAGATGGTTGTGTTGATATTTCCGTGTGTACAGAGATAGCGGTGTAGATATTTCCATCTTTGCACAGATTGCGGTGTAGGTATTTCCATCTTTACACAGATAGTGGTGTAGATATTTCCGAGTTTACAAAGATAGCTGTGTAGATATTTCCATGTTTACACAGATGGCGTTGTAGATATTTCCATGTTTACACAGAAAGCGTTGTAGATATTTCCATGTTTATACTGATAGCGGTGTAGGTATTTCCATGTTTATACAGATAGCGGTGTAGATATTTCCATGTTTATAGAGATAGCAATGTAGATGTTTCCATGTTTGTACAGATGGCGGTGATGATGTTTCCATCTATACACAGATTGCCGTGTAGGTATTTCCGTGTGTATACATATGGCATTGTAGATATTTCCATGTTTATACAGATGGTGGTGTAAATATTTCCATGTTTACACAGATGACTGTATAGGTATTTCCATGTTTATACAGATGGCGTTGTACATATTTCCATGTTTATAGAGATAGCGGTGTAGATATTTCCATATTTATACAGATAACGGTGTAGAAATTTCCATGTTTATACAGATATCGGTGTAAATATATCCATGTTTATACAGATCACGTTGTAGATATCTCCATGTTTATAGAGATAGCGTTGTAGATATTTCCATGTTTATACAGATAGCGGAGTAGATATTTCCATGTTTACACAGACCACGGTGTAGATATTTCCATGTTTATACAGATAGCGGTGCAGATATTTCCATGTTTGTACAGATGGCGGTGTTGATATTTCCATCTATACACAGATGACCGTGTAGATATTTTCATGTTTATACAGATGGCGGCGCAGATATTTCTATGGATATGTAGATGGCGGAGTAGATATTTCCATGTATATACAGATAGCGGTTTAGTTATTTCCATGTTTATATAGAGAACGGTGTGGATATTTCCATGTATGTACACATGGCTGTGTAGATATTTCCATGTTTATACAGATGGCGGTGTAGATATTTCCATGTTTATACAGATAACTTTGTAAGTATTTCCATGTTTATACAGATGGCAGTGTAGATATTTCGATGTTTATAGAGATAGCAGTGGAGATATTTCCATGTTTATACAAATAGCGGTGTAGTTATTTCCATGCTTATATAGATAGCGGTGTAGATATTTCCATGTATATACACATGGCTGTGTAGATATTTCCATGTTTATACAGATGGCGGTGTAGATATTTCCATGTTTATACAGATAACTTTGGAAGTATTTCCATGTTTATAAAGATGGCGGTGTAGATATTTCATGTTTATAGAGATAGCAGTGGAGATATTTCCATGTTTATACAGATAGCGGTGTAGATATTTCCATGTTTATACTGATCACGGTGTAGATATTTCCACGTTTATAGAGATGGCAGTGTAGATATTTCCATGTTCATAGAGATAGCGGTGTTGATTTTTCCATGTTTATAGAGATATCTGTGTGGATATTTCCATGTTTATACAGATAGGGGTGTAGGTATTTCCATGTTTATAGAGATGGCGGTGTAGATATTTCCATGTTTATACAGATCACGGTGTAGATATTTCCATGTTTATACAGATCGCGGTGTAGATATTTCCATATTTATACAGATCATGGTGTAGAAATTTCCATGTTTATACAGATCGTCGTGCTGATATTCCCATGTTTATAGGGATAGCGGTGCAAATATTTCCACATTTATAGAGATAGCCGTGTAGTTATTAGCATGTTTGTACAGATAGCGGTGTAGATATCTCCATGTATAAACAGATGTCTGTGTATATATTTCCATGTTTTAACAGATGGTGGTATAGATATTTCCTTGTTTATACAAATAGCGGTGTAGTTATTTCCATGTTTATACAGATAACGGTGTAGATATTTCCATGTATATACAGATGGCTGTGTAGATATTTCCGTGTTTGTAAAGATGGCGGTGTTGATATTTCCATCTATACACAGATGACCGTGTAGATATTTCCATGTTTATACAGATGGCGGTGTAGATATTTCCATGTTTATACAGATGACTTTGTAGGTATTTCCATGTTTCATCAGATGGCGGTGTAGATATTTCCATGTTGATAGAGATAGCTGTGTAGATATTTCCATGTTTATACAGATAGCGGTGTAGATATTTCCATGTTTATACAGATCACGGTGTAGATATTTCCATCTTTATGCAGATTGCGGTGTAGATATTTCCATGTTTATAGAGGTAGCGGTGTGGATATTCCATGTTTATACAGATATCGGTTTAGATATTTCCATGTTTATACAGACCACGGTGTAGATATTTCCATGTTTATACGGATGGCGGTGTTGATATTTCCATCTATACACAGATGACCGTGTAGATATTTCCATGTTTATACAGATGGCGGGGCAGATGTTTCCAAGGATATGTGGATGGCGGTGTAGATATTTCCATGTTTATACAGATAGCGGTGTAGTTATTTCCATGTTTATATAGATAGCGGTGTAGATATTTCCATGTATATACACATGGCTGTGTAGATATTTCCATGTTTATACAGATGGCGGTGTAGATATTTCCATGTTTATACTGATAACGTTGTAAATATTTCCATGTTTATACAGATGGCGGTGTAGATATGTCGATGTTTATAGAGATAGCAGTGGAGTTATTTCCATGTTTATAGAGATAGCGGTGTAGATATTTCCACGTTTATACTGATCGCGGTGTAGATATTTCCATGTTTATAGAGATGGCGGTGTAGATATTTCCATGTTCATAGAGATAGCGGTGTTGATTTTTCCATGTTTATAGAGATAGCGGTGTGGATATTTCCATGTTTATACAGATAGGGGTGTAGATATTTCCATGTTTATAGAGATGGCAGTGGAGATATTTCCATGTTTATACAGATCACGGTGAAGATATTTCCATGTTTATACAGATCGCGGTGTAGATATTTCCATGTTTATACAGATCATGGTGTAGATATTTCCATGTTTATACAGATCGCGGTTTTGATATTACCATGTTTATAAGGATAGCGGTGCAAATATTTCCACATTTATAAAGATAGCGGTGTAGTTATTAGCATGTTTATACAGATAGTGGTGTAGATATTTCCATGTGTAAACAGATGTCTGTGTATATATATCCATGTTTAAAAAGCTGGCGGTGTAGATATTTCCTTGTTTATACAAATAGCGGTGTAGTTGTTTCCATGTTTATACAGATCACGGTTTAGATATTTCCTTGTTTATACAAATAGCGGTGTAGTTATTTCAATGTGTATACAGATAACGTTGTAGAGATTTCCTTGTTTATACAAATAGCGGTGTACATATTTCCATGTTTATACAGATCAGGGTGTAGATATTTCCTTGTTTATACAAATAGCGATGGAGTTATTTCCATGTTTATACAGATAGCGGTGTAGATATTGCCAGGTATATGCAGATGGCTGTGTAGATATTTCCATGTTTATATAGATGGCTGTGTAGATATTTCCATGTTTATACAGATGACTTTGTAGGTAGTTCCATGTTTATAGAGATGGCGGTGTAGATATTTCCATGTTTATAGAGATAGCAGTGTAGATATTTCCATGTTTATACAGATAGCGGTGTAGATATTTCCATGTTTATACAGATCACGGTGTAGATATTTCCATGTTTATACAGATAGCGGTATAGATATTTCCATGTTTTTACAGATATTGGTGTAGATATTTCCACGTTAATACACATAGCGGTGAGGATATTTCCATGTTTATACAGATGGCTGTGTAGATGTTTCCATGTTTATACAGATGGCAGAGTGGTTAGTTCCATGTTTATGGAGATGGCAGTGTAGATATTTTCATGTTTATAGAGATGGCGGTGTAGATATTTCCATGTTTATAGAGATAGCAGTGTAGATATTTACATGTTTCTACAGATGGCTGTGTAGATATTTCCATGTGTATACAGATGGCATTGTAGATATTTCCATGTTTATACAGATGACTGTATAGGTTTTTCCGTGTTTTTACAGATGGCAGTGCAGATATTTCCATGTTTATAGAGATAGCGGTGTAGATATTTCCATGTTTGTACAGATGGCAGTGTTGACATTTCCATCTATACACAGATGGCCGTGAAGATATTTCCATGTTTATACAGATGGCAGCGTAGATATTTCCATGGACATGTAGATGGCAGTGTAGATATTTAAATGTTTATACAGATGGCTGTTTAGATATTTCCATGTGTATACAGATGGCATTGTAGATATTTCCATGTTTATACAGATGACTGTATAGTTATTTCCATGTTTTTATAGATGGCAGTGCAGATACTTCCTTGTTTATACAGATAGCGTTGCAGATATTTCCATGTTTATACAGATGCCTATGCAGAAATCTCCATATTTATACAGTGGGCTGTGTAGATATTTCTATGTTTATACCGATGGCAGTGTAGATATTTCCATGTTCCTTCACATGACTGTGTAGGTATTTCCATGTTTATACAGATGGCTTTGTAGATATTTCCATGTCTATAGAGATAGCGGTGCAAATATTTCCATGTTTATACAGATAGCGGTGTATATATTTCCATGTTTATACAGATCGTGGTGTAGATATTTCCATGTTTATACAGATACCGGTGTAGATATTTCCGTGTTTATACAGACCGCAGTGTAGATATTTCCATGTTTATAGAGATAGCAGTGTAGATATTTCCAAGTTTGTACAGATGGCGGTGTTGATGTTTCCATCTATACACAGATTTCCCTGTAGGTATTTCCATGTGTATACAGATGGCATTGTAGATATTTCCATGTTTATACAGATGGTGGTGTAGATATTTCCATGTTTACACAGATGACTGTATAGGTATTTCCATGTTTATACAGATGGCGGTGTAGATATTTCCAGGTTTATAGAGATAGCGGTGTAGATATTTCCATATTTATACAGATAACGGTGTAGAAATTTCCATGTTTATACAGATAACGGTGTAAATATTTCCATGTTTATACAGATCACGGTGTAGATATTTCCATGTTTACACAGATAGCGGTGTAGATATTACCATGTTTTCACAGATGGTGGTGTAGATATTTCCGTGTTTATACACATGGCGGTGTAGACACTTCCATCTTTATGGAGATGGCAGTGTAGATATTTTCATGTTTATAGAGATGGCGGTGTAGATATTTCCATATTTATAGAGATAGCGGTGTAGATATTTCCATCTTTCTACAGATGGCAGTGTAGATATTTCCATGTTTATACAGATAGCGGTGTAGATATTTCCATGTTTTCACAGATGGTGGTGTAGATATTTCCGTGTTTATACACATGGCGGAATAGATACTTCCATCTTTATGGAGATGGCAGTGTAGATATTTTCATGTTTATAGAGATGGTGGTTTAGATATTTCCATATTTATAGAGATAGCGGTGTAGATATTTCCATCTTTCTACAGATGGCAGTGTAGATATTTCCATATATACACAGATGTCCTTGTAGATATTTCCATGTTTATACAGACGGCGGCATAGATATTTCCATATTTATACAGATGTCTGTGTAGATATTTCCATGTGTATACAGATGGTATTGTAGGTATTTCCATGTTTATACGGATGGTGGTGTAGATATTTCCATGTTTATTCAGATGACTGTGTAGATATTTCCATGTTTTTACAGATGGCATTGTAGATATTTCAATGTTTATAGAGATGGGGCTGTAGATATTTCCATGTTTATACAAATAACGGTGGAGATATTTCCATGTTTATAGAGATATCGGTGTAGGTATTTCCATGTTTATAGACATAGCGGTGTAGCTATTTCCATGTTTATATAGATGGCGCTGTAGATATTTCCATGTTTATACCGATAGCGGTGTTGGTATTTCCACGTTTATACAGATAGCGATGTAGATATTTCCATGTTTATACAGCTCGCGGTGCACATATTTATATCTTTATACAGATGGCATTGTAGATATTTCCATGTTTATAGAGATGACTGTGTAGGTTTTTCCGTGTTTTTACAGATGGTAGTGAAGATATTTCCATGTTTATAGAGATAGCGGTGTAGATATTTCCATGTTTGTACAGATGGCGGTGTTGATATTTCCATCTATACACAGATGGCCGTGTAGATATTTCCATGTTTATACAGATGGCGGCGTAGGTATTTCCATGGACATGCAGTTGGCAGTGTAGATATTTAAATGTTTATACAGATGCCTGTGTAGATATTTCCATGTGTATACAGATGGCATTGTAGATATTTCCATGTTTATGCAGATGACTGTATAGTTATTTCCATGTTTTTACAGATGGCAGTGGAGATATTTCCATGTTTATGCAGATAGCCATGCAGATATTTCCATGTTTATACAGATGCCTATGCAGATATCTCCATATTTATACAGTGGGCTGTGTAGTTATTTCTATGTTTATACAGATGGCAGTGTAGATATTTCCATGTTCCTACACATGACTGTGTAGGTATTTCCATGTTTATACAGATGGCTTTGTAGATATTTCCATGTCTATAGAGATAGCGGTGCAGATATTTCCATGTTTATACAGATAGCGGTGTATATATTTCCATGTTTATACAGATCGTGGTGTAGATATTTCCATGTTTATACATATACCGGTGAAGATATTTCCATGTTTATACAGACCGCAGTGTAGATATTTCCATGTTTATAGAGATAGCAGTGTAGATATTTCCAAGTTTGTACAGATGGCGGTGTTGATGTTTCCATCTATACACAGATTTCCGTGTAGGTATTTCCATGTGTATACAGATGGCATTGTAGATATTTCTATGTTTATTCAGATGGTGGTGTAGATATTTCCATGTTTACACAGATGACTGTATAGGTATTTCCATGTTTATACAGATGGCGGTGTAGGTATTTCCAGGTTTATAGAGATAGCGGTGTAGATATTTCCATATTTAAACAGAAAACGGTGTAGAAATTTCCATGTTTATACAGAAAACGGTGTAAATATTTCCATGGTTATACAGATCACGGTGTAGATATTTCCTTGTTTATACAAATAGCGGTGTAGTTATTTCCATGTTTATACAGATAGCGGTGTAGATATTTCCATGTATACACAGATGGCTGTGTAGATATTTCCAGGTTTATACAGATGGCTTTGTAGATATTTCCATGTTTATAAAGATGACATTGTAGGTATTTCCATGTTTATACAGATGGCGGTGTAGATATTTCCATGTTTATAGAGATAGCTGTGTAGATATTTCCATGTTTATACAGATAGCGGTGTAGATATTTCCATGTTTATACTGATCGCGGTGTAGATATTTCCATGTTTATACAGACAGCGGCGTAGATATTTCCATGTTTTTACAGATATCGGTGTCGATATTTCCATGTATACACAGATTGCTTTGTAGATATTTCCATCTTTCTACAGATGGCATTGTAGATATTTCCATGTTTATACAGATGGAGGTGTAGATATTTCCATGTTTATATAGATGGTGGTGTAGATATTACCATGTTTATACAGATAGCGGTGTAGATATTTCCATGTTTATACAGATCATGGTGAAGATATTTCCATGTTTATACAGATCGCGTTGTAGATATTTCCATGTATATACAGATCACGGTGTAGATATTTCCATGTTTATACAGTTAGCGGTGTAGATATTTCCATGTTTATACAGAGAGCGGTGTAGATATTTCCATGTTTATAGAGTTATCGGTGTAGGTATTTCCATGTTTATAGACATAGCGGTGTAGATATTTCCATGTTTATATAGATGGCGCTGTAGATATTTCCATGTTTATACCGATAGCGGTGTTGGTATTTCCACGTTTATACAGATAGCGATGTAGATATTTCCATGTTTATACAGCTCGCGGTGCACATATTTATATCTTTATACAGGTGGCATTGTAGATATTTCCTTAATCACACAGATGGCGGTGTAGATGTTTCCATGTTTATACAGATGGCGGAGTATTTCCGTGTTTATGGAGATGGCAGTGTAGATATTTTCATGTTTATAGAGATGGCGGTGTAGATATATCCATGTTTATAGAGATAGCAGTGTAGATATTTACGTGTTTATACAGATGGCTGTGTAGATATTTCCATGTGTATACAGATGGCATTGTAGATATTTCCATGTTTATACAGAAGACTGTATAGGTTTTTCCGTGTTTTTACAGATGGTAGTGCAGATATTTCCATGTTTATAGAGATAGCGGTGTAGATATTTCCATGTTTGTACAGATGGCGGTGTTGATATTTCCATCTATACACAGATGGCCGTGTAGATATTTCCATGTTTATACAGATGGCGGCGTAGGTATTTCCATGGACATGCAGATGGCAGTGTAGATATTTAAATGTTTATACAGATGGCTGTTTAGATATTTCCATGTGTATACAGATGGCATTGTAGATATTTCCATGTTTATACAGATGACTGTATAGTTATTTCCATGTTTTTACAGATGGCAGTGGAGATATTTCCATGTTTATACAGATAGCCGTGCAGATATTTCCATGTTTATACAGATGCCTATGCAGATATCTCCATATTTATACAGTGGGCTGTGTAGTTATTTCTATGTTTATACAGATGGCAGTGTAGATATTTCCATGTTCCTACACATGACTGTGTAGGTATTTCCATGTTTATACAGATGGCTTTGTAGATATTTCCATGTCTATAGAGATAGCGGTGCAGATATTTCCATGTTTATACAGATAGCGGTGTATATATTTCCAAGGTTATACAGATCGTGGTGTAGATATTTCCATGTTTATACAGATAGCGGTGTAGATATTTCCATGTTTATACAGATAGCGGTGATGATATTTCCATGTTTTTAGAGATAGCGGTGTAGGTATTTCCATGTTTATAGACATATCGGTGTAGATATTTCCATGTTTATATAGATGGCCTTGTTGATATTTCCATGTTTATACCGATAGCGGTGTTGGTATTTCCACGTTTATACAGATAGCGATGTAGATATTTCCATGTTTATACAGCTCACAGTGCAGATATTTATATCTTTATACAGATGGCATTGTAGATATTTCCTTATTCACACAGATGGCGGTTTAGATGTTTCCATGTTTATACAGATGGCGGAGTAGTTAGTTCCATGTTTATGGAGATGGCATTGTAGATATTTTCATGTTTATAGAGATGGCGGTGTAGATATTTCCATGTTTATAGAGATGGCATTGTAGATATTTATATGTTTATACAGATGGCTGTGTAGATATTTCCAGGTGTATACAGATGGCTTTGTAGATATTTCCATGTTTATACAGATGACTGTATAGGTTTTTCCGTGTTTTTACAGATGGCAGGGCAGATATTTCCATGTTTATAGAGATAGCGGTGTAGATATTTCCATGTTTGTACAGATGGCGGTGTTGATATTTCCGTCTATAGACAGATGGCCGTGTAGATATTTCCATGTTTATACAGATAGCGGTGTATGTATTTCCATGTTTATACAGATCGTGGTGTAGATATTTCCATGTTTATACAGATAGTGGTGTAGATATTTCCATGTTTATGCAGACCTCAATGTAGATATTTCCATGTTTATAGAGATAGCAGTGAAGATATTTCCAAGTTTGTACAGATGGCGGTGTTGATGTTTCCATCTATACACAGATTTCCGTGTAGGTATTTCCATGTGTATACAGATGGCATTGTAGATATTTCCATGTTTATACAGATGGTGGTGTAGATATTTCCATGTTTACACAGATGACTGTATAGGTATTTCCATGTTTATACAGATGGCGGTGTAGATATTTCCAGGTTTATAGAGATAGCGGTGTAGATAGTTCCATATTTATACAGATAACGGTGTAGAAATTTCCATGTGTATACAGATAACGGTGTAAATATTTCCATGTTCATACAGATCACGGTGTAGATATTTCCTTGTTTATACATATAGCGGTGTAGTTATTTCCATGTTTATACAGATGGCGGTGTAGATATTTCCATCTATACACAGATGTCCGTGTAGATATTTCCATGTTTATACAGACGGTGGCATAGATATTTCCATATTTATACAGATGTCTGTGTAGATATTTCCATGTGTATACAGATGGTATTGTAGATATTTCCATGTATATGCAGATGACTGTATGGGTTTTTCCGTGTTTATACACATGGCGGAGTAGATAATTCCAACTTTATGGAGATGGCAGTGTAGATATTTTCATGTTTATAGAGATGGCGGTGTAGATATTTCCATATTTATAGAGATAGTGGTGTAGATATTTCCATTTTTCTACTGATGGCTGTGTAGATATTTCCATGTTTATACAGATTGCGGTGTAGATATTTCCATGTTTATAGAGATAGCAGTGTAGATATTTACATGTTTATACAGATGGCTGTGTAGATATTTCCATGTGTATACAGATGGCATATTAGATATTTCCATGTTTATACAGATGACTGTATAGGTATTTCCATGTTTTTACAGATGGCAGTGCAGATATTTCCATGTTTATAGAGATAGCGGTGGAGATATTTCCATGTTTGTACAGATGGCGGTATTGATATTTCCATCTATACATAGATGGCCGTGTAGATATTACCATGGACATGCAGATGGCGGTGTAGATATTTCCATGTTTATACAGATAGCGGTGTAGATATTTCCGTGTTTATACAGCTGGCGGTGTAGATATTTCCATATTTATACAGATGTCTGTGTAGATATTTCCATGTGTATACAGATGGTATTGTAGGTATTTCCATGTTTATACAGATGGTGGTGTAGATATTTCCATGTTTATTCACATGACTGTGCAGATATTTCCATGTTTTTACAGAAGGCAGTGTAGATATTTCAATGTTTATAGAGATGGCGCTGTAGATATTTCCATGTTTATACAGATAACGGTGGAGATATTTCCATGTTTATACAGAGAGCAGTGGAGGTATTTCCATGTTCATACACATAGCGGTGTACATATTTCCATGTTGATAGAGACAGCGGTGTAGGTATTTCCATGTTTATACAGGTAGCGGTGCAGATATTTCCATGTTTATACAGATGCCTATGCAGATATTTCCATATTTATACAGAGGGCTGTGTAGATATTTCTATGTTTATACAGACGGCAGTGTAGATATTTCCATGTTCCTACACATGACTGTGTAGGTATTTCCATGTTTATACAGATGGCTTTGTAGATATTTCCATGTTTATAGAGATAGCGGTGCAGATATTTCCATGTTTATACAGATAGCGGTGTATATATTTCCATGTTTATACAGACCGCAGTGTAGATATTTCCATGTTTATAGAGATAGCAGTGTAGATATTTCCATGTTTGTGCAGATGGCGGTGTTGATGTTTCCATCTATACACAGATTGCCGTGTAGGTATTTCTTTGTGTATACAGATGGCATTGTAGATATTTCCATATTTATACAGATGGTGGTGTAGATATTTCCATGTTTACACAGATGAGTGTATAGGTAATTCCATGTTTATAAAGATGGCAGTGTAGATATTTCCAAGTTTATGGAGATAGCGGTGTAGATATTTCCATATTTATACAGATAACGGTGTAGAAGTTTCCATGTTTATACAGATAGCGGTGTAAATATTTCCATGTTTAAACAGATCACGGTGTAGATATTTCCACGTTTATGGAGATAGCGGTGTAGATATTTCCATGTTTATACAGATAGCGGTGTAGATATTTCCATGTTTATACAGACCATGGTGTAGATATTTCCATGTTTATACAGATTGCGGTGCAGATATTTCCATGTTTGTACAGATGGCGGTGTTATTTCCATCTATGCACAGATGACCGTGAAGATATTTGCATGTTTATACAGATGGTGGTGCAGATATTTCCATGGATATGTAGATGGCGGTGTAGATATTTCCATGTTTATACATATAGCGGTGTAGTTATTTCCATGTTTATATAGATATCGGTGTAGATATTTCCATGTATGTACACATGGCTGTGTAGATATTTCCATGTTTATACAGATGGCGGTGTTGATATTTCCATGTTTATACAGATAACTTTGTAAGTATTTCCATGTTTATACAGATGGCGGTGTAGATATTTCCATGTTTATAGACATAGCAGCGGAGTTATTTCCATGTTTATTCAGATAGCGGTGTAGATATTTCCATGTTTATGCTGATCGTGGTGTAGATATTTCCATGTTTATAGAGATGGCGGTGTAGATATTTCAATGTTCATAGAGATAGCAGTGTTGATTTTTCCATGTTTATAGAGATAGCGCTGTGGATATTTCCATGTTTATACAGATAGGTGTGTAGATATTTCCACGTTTATACAGATGGCGGTTTAGATATTTCCATGTTTATACAGATCACGGTGTAGATATTTCCTTGTTTATACACATAGCTGGGTAGTTATTTCCATGTTTATACAGATAGCGGTGTAGGTATTTCCATGTATATACAGATGTCTGTGTAGATATTTCCATGTTTATACAGATGGATGTGTAGGTATTTCCATGTTTAGTCAGATGACTTTGTAGGTATTTCCATGTTTATACAGATTGCGGTGTAGATATTTCCATGTTTACAGAGATAGCTGTGTAGATATTTCCATGCTTATACAGATAGCGGTGTAGATATTTCCATGTTTATACAGATCGCGGTGTAGGTATTTCCATGTTTATGCAGATCGTGGTGTAGATATTTCCATGTTGATACAGATAGCGGTGTAGATATTTCCATGTTTTTACAGATATCGGTGTAGATATTTCCATGTTTACACAGATTGCGGTGTTAATACTTCCAGCTTTCTACAGATGGCATTGCAGATATTTCCATGTTTATATAGATGGTGGTGTAGATATTACCATGTTTATACAGATAGCGGTGTAGATATTTCCATGTTTATAGAGATAGCGGTGTAGGTATTTCCATGTTTATTGACATAGCGGTGTAGATATTTCCATGTTTATATAGATGGCGATGTAGATATTTCCATGTTTATACCGATAGCGCTGTTGGTGTTTCCATGTTTCTACAGATAGCGATGTAGATATTTCCATGTTTATACAGCTCGCGGTGCAGATATTTAAAGATTTATGCATATGGCATTGTAGATATTTCCTTATTCACACAGATGGCGGTGTAGATGTTTCCATGTTTTTACAGACGGCGGAGTAGTTAGTTCCATGTTTATGGATATGGCAGTGTAGATATTTTCATGTTTATAGAGATGGCGGTGTAGATATTTCCATGTTTATAGAGATAGCAGTGTAGATATTTACATGTTTATACAGATGTCTGTGTAGATACTTCCATGTGTATACAGATGGCATAGTAGATATTTCCATGTTTATACAGATGACTGTATAGGTATTTCCATGTTTTTACAGATGGCAGTGCAGATATTTCCATGTTTATAGAGATAGCAGTGGAGATATTTCCATGTTTGTACAGATGGCGGTGTTGATATTTCCATCTATACGTAGATGGCTGTGTAGATATTTCCATGTTTATACAGATGGCGGTGTAGATATTTCCATGGACATGCAGATGGCGGTGTAGATATTTCCAGGTTTATACAGAGAGCGGTGTAGACATCTCCATGTTTACACAGATGGTGGTGTAGATATTTCCGTGTTGATACACATGGCGGAGTAGATACTTCCATCTTTATGGAGATGGCAGTGTAGATATTTTCATGTTTATAGAGATGGCGGTGTACATATTTCCATATTTATAGAGATAGCGGTGTAGATATTTCCATCTTTCTACAGATGGCAGTGTAGATATTTCCATGTTTATACAGCTGGCGGTGTAGATATTTCCATATTTATACAGATGTCTGTGTAGGTATTTCCATGTGTATACAGATGGTATTGTAGGTATTTCCATGTTTATACAGATGGTGGTGTAGATATTTCCATGTTTATTCACATGACTGTGCAGATATTTCCATGTTTTCACAGACGGCAGTGTAGATATTTCAATGTTAATAGAGATGGCGATGTAGATATTTCCATGTTTATACAGATAACGGTGGAGATATTTCCATGTTTATACAGAGAGCAGTGGAGGTATTTCCATGTTCATACACATAGCGGTGTACATATTTCCATGTTGATAGAGACAGCGGTGTAGGTATTTCCATGTTTATACAGGTAGCGGTGCAGATATTTCCATGTTTATACAGATGCCTATGCAGATATTTCCATATTTATACAGAGGGCTGTGTAGATATTTCTATGTTTCTACAGACGGCAGTGTAGATATTTCCATGTTCCTACACATGACTGTGTAGGTATTTCCATGTTTATACAGATGGCTTTGTAGATATTTCCATGTTTATAGAGATAGCGGTGCAGATATTTCCATGTTTATACAGATAGCGGTGTATATATTTCCATGTTTATACAGACCGCAGTGTAGATATTTCCATGTTTATAGAGATAGCAGTGTAGATATTTCCATGTTTGTGCAGATGGCGGTGTTGATGTTTCCATCTATACACAGATTGCCCTGTAGGTATTTCTTTGTGTATACAGATGGCATTGTAGATATTTCCATGTTTATACAGACGGTGGTGTAGATATTTCCATGTTTACACAGATGAGTGTATACGTATTTCCATGTTTATACAGATGGCAGTGTAGATATTTCCAAGTTTATAGAGATAGCGGTGTAGATATTTCCATATTTATACAGATAACGGTGTAGAAGTTTCCATGTTTAAACAGATAGCGGTGTAAATATTTCCATGTTTATACAGATCACGGTGTAGATATTTCCATGTTTATGGAGATAGCGGTGTAGATATTTCCATGTTTATACAGACCGTGTTGTACATATTTCCATGTTTATACAGATAGCGGTGCAGATATTTCCATGTTTGGTCAGATGGCGGTGTTGATATTTCCATCTATGCACAGATGACCGTGTAGATATTTCCATGTTTATACAGATGGTGGTGCAAATATTTCCATGGATATGTAGATGGCGGTGTAGCTATTTCCATGCTTATACAGATAGCGGTGTAGTTATTTCCATGTTTATATAGATAGCGGTGTAGATATTTCCATGTATGTACACATGGCTGTGTAGATATTTCCATGTTTATACTGATGGCGGTGTTGATATTTCCATGTTTATACAGATAACTTTGTAAGTATTTCCATGTTTACACAGATGGCGGTGTAGATATTTCCATGTTTATAGACATAGCAGTGGAGTTATTTCCATGTTTATTCAGATAGCGGTGTAGATATTACCATATTTATACTGATCGTTGTGTAAATATTTCCATGTTTATAGAGATGGCGGTGTAGATATTTCAATGATCATAGAGATAGCGGTGTTGATTTTCCCATGTTTATAGAGATAGCGGTGTGGATATTTCCATGTTTATACAGATAGGTGTGTAGATATTTCCACGTTTATACAGATGGCGGTGTAGATATTTCCATGTTTATACAGATCACGGTGTAGATATATCCTTGTTTATACACATAGCTGGGTAGTTATTTCCATGTTTATACAGATATCGGTGTAGGTATTTCCATGTATATACAGATGGCTGTGTAGATATTTCCATGTTTATACAGATGGCTGTGTAGGTATTTCCATGTTTAGTCAGATGACTTTGTAGGTATTTCCATGTTTATACAGATTATGGTGTATATATTTCCATGTTTACAGAGATAGCTGTGTAGATATTTCCATGTTTACACAGATAGCGGTGTAGATAGTTCCTTGTTTATACAGATCGCGGTGTAGATATTTCCATGTTTATACAGATCGCGGTGTAGATATTTCCATGTTTTTACAAATATCGGTGTAGATATTTCCATGTTTACACAGATTGCGGTGTTAATATTTGCAGCTTTCTACTGATGGCATTGTAGATATTTCCATGTTTATATAGATGGTGGTGTAGATATTACCATGTTTATACAGATAGCGGTGTAGATATTTCCATGTTTACACAGATCGTGGTGAAGATATTTCCATGTTTATTCAGATCACGGTGTAGATCTTTCAGTGTTTATACAGATCGTGGTGTAGATATTTCCATGTTTATACAGATAGCGGTGTAGATATTTCCATGTTTATACAGATAGCGGTGTAGATATTTCCATGTTTATAGAGATAGCGGTGTAGGTATTTCCATGTTTATAGACATAGCGGTGTAGATATTTCCATGTTTATATAGATGGCGTTGTAGATATTTCCATGTTTATACCGGTAGCGCTGTTGGTGTTTCCACGTTTATACAGATAGCAATGTAGATATTTCCATGTTTATACAGCTCGCGGTGCAGATATTTATATCTTTATACAGATGGCATTGTAGATATTTCCTTATTCACACAGATGGCGGTGTAGATGTTTCCATGTTTTTGCAGGTGGCGGAATAGTTAGTTCCATGTTTATGGATATGGCAGTGTAGATATTTTCATGTTTATAGAGATGGCGTTGTAGATATTTCCATGTTTATAGAGATAGCAGTGTAGATATTTACATGTTTATACAGATGGCTGTGTAGATATTTCCATGTGTATACAGATGGCATTGTAGATATTTCCATGTTTATACAGGTGAATGTAAAGCTATTTCCATGTTTTTACAGATGGCAGTGCAGATATTTCCATGTTTATAGAGATAGCGGTGGAGATATTCCCATGTTTGTACAGATGGCGGTGTTGATATTTCCATGGACATGCAGATGGCGGTGTAGATATTTCCATGTTTATGCAGATAGCGGTGTAGGTATTTCCATGTTTACACAGACGGTGGTGTTGAGATTTCCGTGTTTATACACATGGCGGAGTAGATACTTCCATCTTTATGGAGATGGCAGTGTAGTTATTTTCATGTTTATAGAGATGGCGGTGTAGATATTTCCATATTTATAGAGATAGCGGTGTAGATATTTCCATCTTTCTACAGATGGCAGTGTAGATATTTCTATGTTTATACAGCTGGCGGTGTAGATATTTCCATATTTATACAGATGTCTTTCTAGATATTTCCATGTGTATACAGATGGTATTGTAGGTGTTTCCATGTTTATACAGATGGTGGTGTAGATATTTCCATTTTTATTCAGATGACTGTGTTGATATTTCTATGTTTTTACAGATGGCAGTGTAGATATTTCAATGTTTATAGAGATGGCGCTGTAGATATTTCCATGTTTATACAGATAACGGTGGGATATTTCCATGTTTATACAGAGAGCAGTGGAGATATTTCCATGTTTATACACATAGCGGTGTACATATTTCCATGTTTATAGAGACAGCTGTGTAGGTTTTTCCATGTCTATACAGAAAGCGGTGCAGATATTTCCATGTTTACACAGATGCCTATGCAGATATTTCCATATTTATACAGGGGGCTGTGTAGATAATTCTATGTTTATACAGATGGCAGTGTAGATATTTAAATGTTCCTACTCATGACTGTGTAGGTATTTCCATGTTAATACAGACGTCTTTGTAGATATTTCCATGTTTATAGAGATAGCGGTGCAGATATATCCATGTTTATGCAGATAGCGGTGTGTATATTTCCATGTTTATACCGATCATCGTGTAGATATTTCCATGTTTATACAGATGGCGGTGTAGATATTTCCATGTTTATACAGATGGCGTTGTAGATATTTCCATATTTATACAGATAACGGTGTAGAAATTTCCATGTTTATACAGATAGCGGTGTAGATATTTCCATGTTTATATAGATCACGGTGTAGATATTTCCATGTTTATAGAGATAGCCGTGTAGATATTTCCATGTTTATACAGATAGCGGTGCAGATATTTCCATGTTTGTGCAGATGGCGGTGTAGATATTTCCTTTTTTATACAAATAGCGGTGTAGATATTTCCATGTTTATAGAGATCACGGTGTAGATATTTCCTTGTTTATACAAATAGCGGTGTAGTTATTTCCATGCTTATACAGATAGCAGTGTAGATATTTCCTTGTTTATACAAATAGCGGTGTAGTTATTTCCATGTTTATACAGATAGCGGTATAGATATTTCCATGTATATACAGATGGCTTTGTAGATATTTCCATGTTTATACAGATGGCTGTGTAGATATTTCCATGTTTATACAGATGTCTTTGTAGGTATTTCCATGTTTATACAGGTGGCGGTGTAGATATTTCCATGTTTATAGAGATTGCTGTGTAGATATTTCCATGTTTATACAGATAGCGGTGTAGATACTTCCATGTTTATACAGATCGCGGTGTACATATTTCCATGTTTATACAGATCGTGGTGTAGATATTTCCATGTTTATACAGATATCGGTGTAGATATTTCCATGTTTACACAGATTGCGGTGTAGATATTTCCATCTTTCTACAGATGGCATTGTAGATATTTCCAAGTTTATACAGATGGCGGTGTAGATATTTCCATGTTTATATATATGGTGGTGAAAATATTTCTATGTTTATACCGATATCGGTGTTGGTCTTTCCACGTTTATACAGATATCGATGTAGATATTTCCATGTTTATATGGCTCGCGGTGCAGATATTTATGTCTTTATACAGATGTCATTGTTGATATTTCCTTATTCACACAGATGACAGTGTAGATGTTTCCATGTTTATACAGATGGCGGAGTCGTTAGTTCCACGTTTATGTAGATGGCAGTGTAGATATTATCATGTTTATAGAGATGGCGGTGTAGATATTTCCATGTTTATAGAGATAGCAATGAAGATATTTACATGTTTATACAGATGGCTGTGTAGATATTTCCATGTGTATACAGATGGCATTGTAGATATTTCCATGTTTATACAGATGACAGTGTAGATATTTCCATGTTTAAACAGATAACTTTGTAAGTATTTCCATGTTTATACAGATGGCGGTGTAGATATTTCGATGTTTATAGAGATAGCAGTGGAGATATTTCCATGTTTATACAGATAGCGGTGTAGATATTTCCATGTTTATACTGATCGTGGTGTAGATATTTCCATGTTTATAGAGATGGCGGTGTAGATATTTCAATGTTCATAGAGATAGCGGTGTTGATTTTTCCATGTTTATAGAGATAGCGGTGTGGATATTTCCATGTTTATACTGATAGGCGTGTAGATAATTCCATGGTTTTACAGAGGGCGGTGTAGTTATTTCCATGTTTATACAATTAGCGGTGTAGATATTTCCATGTATATACAGATGGCTGTGTAGATATTTCCATGTTTATACAGACGGCTGTGTAGGTATTTCCATGTTTATTCAGATGACTTTGTAGGTATTTCCATGTTTATACAGATGGCGGTGTAGATATTTCCATGTTTATAGAGATAGCTGTGTAGATATTTCCATGTTTATACAGATCGCGGTGTAGATAATTCCATGTTTATACAGATCGCGGTGCAGATATTTCCATGTTTATACAGACCGCGGTGTAGATATTTCCATGTTTATACAGATAGCGGTGCAGACATTTCCATGTTTGTACAGATGGCGGAGTAGATATTTCCATGTATATACAGATGGCTGTTTAGATATTTCCATGTTTATACAGATGGCTGTGTAGATGTTTCCATGTTTATACAGATGACTTTTTAGGTATTTCCATGTTTATACAGATGGCGATGTAGATATTTCCATGTTTATGAATGGCTGTGTATATATTTCCATGTTTATACCGATAGCGGTGAAGATATTTCCATGTTTATACAGATCGCGGTGTAGATATTTCCATGTTTATACATATAGCGGTGTAGATACTTCCATGTTGATACAGATCGTGGTGTAGATATTTCCATGTTTATACAGATCGTGGTGTAGATATTTCCATGTTCACACAGATTTCTGTGTACATATTTCCATGTTTATTCAGATGGCGGTGTAGATATTTCCATGTTTATAGAGATGGCGGTGTACTTATTTCTATGTTTATAGAGATAGCAGTGTAAATATCTCCATGTTTATAGAGATGGTGGTGTAAGTATTTTCATGTTTATAGAGATAGCGGTGTAGATATTTCCATGCTTATACAGATTACGGTGTTGGTATTTCCATGTTTATACAGATCGTGGTGTAGATATTTCCATGTTTATAGAGATAGCGGTGTAGTTATTTCCATGTTTATAGACATAGCGGTGTAGATATTTCCATGGTTATACAGATGGCGTTGTAGATATTTCCATGTTTATGCCGATAGCGTTGTTGTTATTTCCAAGTTTATACAAATAGCGATGTAGATATTTCCATGGTTATACAGCTCGCGGTGCAGATATTTATATCTTTATACAGATGGCATTGTAGATATTTTCTTATTCACACAGAGGTCGGTGTAGATGTTTCCATGTTTATACAGATGGTGGAGTAGTTAGTTCCATGTTTAGGGAGATGGCAGTGTAGATATTTCATGTTTATAGAGATGGCGGTGTAGATATTTCCATGTTTATAGAGATAGCAGTGTAGATATTTACATGTTTATACAGATGGCTGTGTAGATATTTCCATGTTTATACAGATGACTGTATAGGTATTTCCATGTTTTTACAGATGGCAGTGCAAATATTTCCATGTTTATAGAGATAGCGGTGGAGATATTTCCATGTTTGTACAGATGGCGGTGTTGATATTTCCATCTATACATAGATGGCCGTGTAGATATTTCCATGTTTATACAGATGGCGGTGTAGATATTTCCATGTTTATACAGATAGCGGTGTAGATATCTCCATGTTTACACAGATGGTGGTGTAGATATTTCCGTGTTTATACACATGGCGGAGTAGATACTTCCATCTTTATGGAGATGGCAGTGTAGATATTTTCATGTTTATAGAGATGGCGGTGTACATATTTCCATATTTATAGAGATAGCGGTGTAGATATTTCCATCTTTCTACAGATGGCAGTGTAGATATTTCCATATTTATACAGATGTCTGTGTAGATATTTCCATGTGTATACTGATGGTATTGTAGGTATTTCCATGTTTATACAGGTAGCGGTGCAGATATTTCCATGTTTATACAGATGCCTATGCAGATATTTCCATATTTATACAGAGGGCTGTGTAGATATTTCTATGTTTATACAGACGGCAGTGTAGATATTTCCATGTTCCTACACATGACTGTGTAGGTATTTCCATGTTTATACAGATGGCTTTGTAGATATTTCCATGTTTATAGAGATAGCGGTGCAGATATTTCCATGTTTATACAGATAGCGGTGTATATATATCCATGTTTATACAGATCGTGGTGTAGATATTTCCATGTTTATTCAGATAACGTTGTAGATATTTCCATGTTTATACAGACCGCAGTGTAGATATTTCCATGTTTATAGAGATAGCAGTGTAGATATTTCCATGTTTGTGCAGATGGCGGTGTTGATGTTTCCATCTATACACAGATTGCCGTGTAGGTATTTCTTTGTGTATACAGATGGCATTGTAGATATTTCCATATTTATACAGATGGTGGTGTAGATATTTCAATGTTTACACAGATGAGTGTATAGGTATTTCCATGTTTATACAGATGGCAGTGTAGATATTTCCAAGTTTATAGAGATAGCAGTGTAGATATTTTCATATTTATACAGATAACGGTGTAGAAGTTTCCATGTTTATACAGATAGCGGTGTAAATATTTCCATGTTTATACAGATCACGGTGAAGATATTTCCATGTTTATAGAGATAGCGGTGTAGATATTTCCATGTTTATACAGATAGCGGTGTAGATATTTCCATGTTTATACAGACCATGGTGTAGATATTTTCATGTTTATACAGATTGCGGTGCAGATATTTCCAAGTTTGTACAGTTGGCGGTGTTGATATTTCCATCTATGCACAGATGACCGTGTAGATATTTCCATGTTTATACAGATGGTGGTGCAGATATTTCCATGGATATGTAGATGGCGGTGTAGATATTTCCATGTTTATACAGATAGCGGTGTAGTTATTTCCATGTTTATATAGATAGCGGTGTAGGTATTTCCATGTATGTACACATGGCTGTGTAGATATTTCCATGTTTATACAGATGGCGGTGTTGATATTTCCATGTTTATACAGATAACTTTGTAAGTATTTCCATGTTCATACAGATGGCGGTGTAGATATTTCCATGTTTATAGACATAGCAGTGGAGTTATTTCCATGTTTATTCAGATAGCGGTTTAGATATTTCCATGTTTATGCTGATCGTGGTGTAGATATTTCCATGTTTATAGAGATGGCGGTGTAGATATTTCAATGTTTTTAGAGATAGCAGTGTTGATTTTTCCATGTTTATAGAGATAGCGGTGTGGATATATCCATGTTTATACAGATAGGTGTGTAGATATTTCCATGGTTTTACAGATGGTGGTGTAGATATTTCCATGTTTATACAGATCATGGTGTAGATATTTCCTTGTTTATACAAATAGCGGTGTAGTTATTTCCAAGTTTATACAGATAGCGGTGTAGATATTTCCATGTATATACAGATGGCTGTGTAGATATTTCCATGTTTATACAGACGGCTGTGTAGGTATTTCCATGTTTATTCAGATGACTTTGTAGGTAATTCCATGTTTCTACAAATGGCGGTGTAGATATTTCCATGTTTATAGAGATAGCTGTGTAGATATTTCCATGTTTATACAGATAGCGGTGCACATATTTCCATGTTTATACAGACTGCGATTTAGATATTTCCATGTTTATACAGATAGCGGTGCAGACATTTCCATGTTTGTACAGATGGCGGTGTAGATATTTCCATGTATATACAGATGGCTGTTTAGATATTTCCATGCTTATACAGATGGCTGTGTAGATGTTTCCATGTTTATACAGATGACTTTGTAGGTATTTCCATGTTTATACAGATGGCGGTGTAGATATTTCCATGTTTATGAATAGCTGTGTATATATTTCCATGTTTATACCGATAGCGGTGTAGATACTTCCATGTTTATACAGATCGTGGTGTAGATATTTCCATGTTTATACAGATCGTGGTGTAGATATTTCCATGTTCACACAGATTTCTGTGTAGATATTTCCATGTTTATTCAGATGGCGGTGTAGATATTTCCATGTTTATAGAGATGCCGGTGTACTTATTTCTATGTTTATAGAGATAGCGGTGTAAATATCTCCATGTTTATAGAGATGGTGGTGTAAGTATTTTCATGTTTATAGAGATAGCGGTGTAGATATTTCCATGCTTATACAGATAACGGTGTTGGTATTTCCAGGTTATACAGATCGTGGTGTAGATATTTCCATGTTTATAGAGATAGCGGTGTAGTTATTTCCATGTTTATAGACATAGCGGTGTAGATATTTCCATGGTTATACAGATGGCGTTGTAGATATTTCCATGTTTATGCCGATAGCGTTGTTGTTATTTCCACGTTTATACAAATAGCGATGTAGATATTTCCATGGTTATACAGCTCGCGGTGCAGATATTTATATCTTTATACAGATGGCATTGTAGATATTTTTTTATTCACACAGATGGCGGTGTAGATGTTTCCATGTTTATACAGATGGCGGAGTCGTTAGTTCCACGTTTATGTAGATGGCAGTGTAGATATGATCATGTTTATAGAGATGGCGGTGTAGATATTTCCATGTTTATAGAGATAGCAATGAAGATATTTACATGTTTATACAGATGGCTGTGTAGATATTTCCATGTGTATACAATTGGCATTGTAGATATTTCCATGTTTGTACAGATGACGGTGTAGATATTTCCATGTTTAAACAGATAACTTTGTAAGTATTTCCATGTGTATACAGATGGCGGTGTAGATATTTCGATGTTTATAGAGATAGCAGTGGAGATATTTCCATGTTTATACAGATAGCGGTGTAGATATTTCCATGTTTATACTGATCGTGGTGTAGATATTTCCATGTTTGTAGAGATGGCGGTGTAGATATTTCAATGTTCATAGAGATAGCGGTGTTGATTTTTCCATGTTTATAGAGATAGCGGTGTGGATATTTCCATGTTTATACAGATAGGCGTGTAGATATTTCCATGGTTTTACAGATGGCGGTGTAGATATTTCCATGTTTATACAGATCACGGTGTAGATATTTCCTTGTTTATACAAATAGCGGTGTAGTTATTTCCATGTTTATACAGATAGCGGTGTAGTTATTTCCATGTATATACAGATGGCTGTGTAGATATTTCCATGTTTATACAGACGGCTGTGTAGGTATTTCCATGTTTATTCAGATGACTTTGTAGGTATTTCCATGTTTATACAGATGGCGGTGTAGATATTTCCATGTTTATAAAGATAGCTGTGTAGATATTTCCATGTTTATAAATATCGCGGTGTAGATATTTCCATGTTTATACAGATAGCGGTGCAGATATTTCCATGTTTATACAGATGACTGTGTAGATATTTCCATGTTTTTACAGATAGCGTTGTGGCTATTTCCATCTTTATGCAGATAGCGATGTAGATATTTCCAAGTTTATAGAGATGTCTGTGTAGATATTTCCATGTTTATAGAGATGGCTGTGTAGGTATTTCCATGTTTATACAGATAGTGGTGTAGATATTTCCATGTTTATACAGATGACAGTGTAGTTATTTCCATGTTTATACAGATCGCTGAGTAGATATTTCCAAGTTTATAGAGATAGCCAAGTAGATATTTCCATGTTTATACAGATAGTGGTGTAGACATTTCCATGTTGATAGAGATATCGGTGAAGATATTTCCATGTTTATACAGATAGCGGTGTAGATATTTCCAAGTTTAAACAGATAGCGGTGTAGATATTTCCATGTTTATACAGATAGCGGTGTAGACATTTCCATGTTTATACCGAGAGAGGTGGAGATATTTCCATGTTTATGCATATATCGGTGTAGCTATTTCCATGTTTATAGAGATAGCGGTGAAGATATTTCCATGCATATAGAGATGGCATTGTAGATATTTCCATGTACATAGAGATGGTGGTGTAGATATTTCCATGTTTATACAGATGACTGTGTAGATATTTCCATGTTTTTACAGATGGCGGTGTGGCTGTTTCCATGTTTATGCAGATAGCGATGTAGATATTTCCATGATTATAGAGATGGCTGCGTAGATATTTCCATGTTTATGCAGATGGCAGTGTTGATATTTCCATGTATATACAGATAGTGGTGCAAATATTTCCATTTTTATACAGATAACTGTGTAGGTATTTCCATGTTTATACAGATGGCGGTTTAGATATTTCCATGTTTACAGAGATAAAGGTGTATATATTTCCATATTTGCACAGATTGTCGTGTAGACATTTCCAACTTCACACAGACAGCGGTATACATATTTCCATGTTTACACAGACAGCTGTGTAGATATTTCCATGTTTACACAGATTGTTTTGTAGATATTTCCATGTTTATACAGATAGCGGTGTAGATATTTCCATGTTTATAAAGTTAGCGGAGTAGATATTTCCATGTTTATACAGATAGTGGTGGAGATATTTCCATGTTTATACAGATAGCGCTGTAGATATTTCCAAGTTTATACAGACTGCGGTGTAGAAATTTCCATGTTTATACAGATAGCGGTGTAGATATTTCCATGTTTATACAGATAGCGTAGGAGATATTTCCATGTTTACAGCTATCGGTGGAGATATTTCCATGTTTATACAGAGACCGGTGGAAATATTTACATGTTTAGACAGATGACGGTGTAGATATTTCCAAGTTTAGTCAGATTGCAGTGGAGGTATTTCCATGTATATAGAGATAGCGGTGTAGATATTTCCATGTATATAAAGACAGCGGTGTAGATATTTCCATGTTTATAGAGATAGCTTTGGAGATATTTCCATATTTATGCAGATAGCGGTGTAGATATTTTCATGTTTATTCAGATGGCCTTGTAGATAATTCCATGTTTCTACAGATAGCGTTGTGGCTATTTCCATTTTTATACAGATGGCAGTGTAGTTATTTCCATGTTTATACAGTTGGAGGTGTAGATATTTCCATGTTTATACACATGACTGTGTAGATATTTCCATCTTTTTACAGATGGCGAAGTAGATATTTCCATGTTTATACAGAGAGCGGTGTGGCTGTTTCCATGTTTATGCAGATAGCGATGTAGATATTTCCATGTGTATAGAGATGGCTGTGTAGATATTTCCATGTTTATACAGATGGCAGTGTTGACATTTCCATGTTTATACAGATAGTGGTGCAGATATTTCCATGTTTATACAGATGACTTTGTAGGTATTTCCATGTTTATACAGATGGAGGTGTAGATATTTCCATGTTTATAGAGATAGCCATGTAGATATTTCCATGTTTATACAGATATCGGTGGAGATATTTCCATGTTTATAGTGATAGCGGTGAAGTTATTTCCATATTTATACAGATAGCGGTGTAGATATTTTCATGCTTATACAGATAGCGGTGTAGATATTTCCATGTTTACACAGACAGCTGTGTAGATATTTCCATGTTTACACAGATAGTGTTGTAGATATTTCCATGTTTATACAGATAGCGGTGGTGAGACTTCCATGTTTATACAGAGAGCGGTGGAGATATTTCCATGTTTATACAGATAGCGGTGTAGATATTTCCATGTTTATACAGATAGCGGTGTAGATATTTCCATGTTTTTACAGATAGCGTTGGAGATATTTCCATGTTCATACAGATAGTGGTGGAGATATTTCCATGTTTATACAGATGGCTGTGGAGATATTTCCAAGTTTATGCAGATAGCGGTGGAGATGTTTCCATTATTATAGAGATAGCGGTGTAGATATTTCCATGTGGATACAGATAGCGGTGTAGATATTTCCATGTTTATAGAGATAGCGGTGAAGTTATTTTCATATTTATACAGATAGCGGTGTAGATATTTCCATGTTTACAAAGATAGTGTTGTAGATATTTCCATGTTTATACAGATAGCGGTGTAGATATTTCCATGTTTATAAAGATAGCAGTGGAGATATTCCCATGTTTATACAGATATCGGTGGAGATAATTCCTTGTTTATACAGAGAGCGGTGGAAACATTTACATGTTTATATAGATGGAGGTGTAGATATTTCTAAGTTTATACAGATAGCGGTGTAGATATTTCCATGTTTATACAGATAGCGGTGGAGATATTTCCATGTTTATACAGATAGCGGTGTAGGTAATTCCATGTTTATAGAGATAGCGGTGATGATATTTCCATGTTTATACAGATGGCATTGTAGATATTTCCATGTTTATAGAGATAGTGGTGTAGATATTTCCATGTTTATACAGATGACTGTGTAGTTAATTCCATGTTTATAAAGATGGCGGTGTAGATATTTCCATGTTTATAGAGATAGCCTTGTAGATATTTCCATGTTTATACAGATAGCGGTGTAGATATTTCCATGTTTACAGAGATAGAGGAGCAGATATTTCCATATTTGCACAGATTGCCGTGTAGATATTTCCATCTTCACACAGATAGCGGTGAACATATTTCCATGTTTACACAGACAGCTGTGTAGATATTTCCAGGTTTACACAGATACTGTTGTGGATATTTCCATGTCTATAAATATATCGGTGTAGATATTTCCATGTTCCTAAAGATAGCGGTGTAGATATTTCCATGTTTATACAGATAGCGGTGGAGATATTTCCATGTTTATACAGATAGCGCTGTAGATATTTCCATGTTTATAAAGACAGCGGTGTAGATATTTCCATGTTTATACAGATAGCGGTGTAGATATTTCCATGTTTACAGAGATAGAGGAGCAGATATTTCCATATTTGCACAGATTGCCGTGTAGATATTTCCATCTTCACACAGATAGCGGTGAACATATTTCCATGTTTACACAGACAGCTGTGTAGATATTTCCAGGTTTACACAGATACTGTTGTGGATATTTCCATGTCTATAAATATATCGGTGTAGATATTTCCATGTTCCTAAAGATAGCGGTGTAGATATTTCCATGTTTATACAGATAGCGGTGGAGATATTTCCATGTTTATACAGATAGCGCTGTAGATATTTCCATGTTTATAAAGACAGCGGTGTAGATATTTCCATGTTTATACAGATAGCGGTGTAGATATTTCCATGTTTATACAGATAGCGGTGTACGTACTTCCATGTTTATAGAGATAGCGGTGTAGATATTTACATGCTTATACAGATGGCTGTGTAGGTATTTCCATGTTTATACAGATTGCAGTGAAGGTATTTCCATGTTTATACAGATGGAGGTGTAGATATTTCCATGTTTAGACAGATGACTGTGTAGATATTTCCAAGTTTATACAGATAGCAGTGTAGATATATCCATGTTTATACAGACTGTGTTGTAGATATTTCCATGTTTATACAGATAGCGGTGTAGATATTTTCATGTTTATACAGATAGCGGTGTAGATATTTCCATGTTTACAGAGATAGAGGTGTAGATATTTCCATATTTGCCCAGATTGCGGGGTAGATATTTCCATCTTCACACAGATAGCGTTGTACATATTTCCATGTTTACACAGACAGCTGTGTAGATATTTCCATATTTACACAGATAGTCTTGTAGTTATTTCCATGTTTATACTGATGGCGGTGTAGATATTTCCATGTTTATAGAGATAGCTGAGGAGATATTTCCATGTTTATATAGATATCGGGGGAGATATTTCCATGTTTATACAGATAGCGGTGGAAATATTTCCAAGTTTATACAGATGGAAGTGTAGATATTTCCAAGTTTATGCAGATTGCGGTGGAGGTATTTCCATGTTTATAAAGATAGCGCTGTAGATATTTCATGTTTATACAGACTGCGGTGTAGATATTTCCATGTTTATACAGATGGCAGTGTAGATATTTCCATGTTTATACAGATAGCGGTGTAGATATTTCCATGTTTATAAAGATAGCTGTGTAGATATTTACATGTTTATACAGATAGCAGTGTAGACATTTCCATGTTTATACCGATGACTCTGTACTTAATTCCATGTTTCTACAGATGGCGGTGTAGATATTTCCATGTTTATAGAGATAGCCATGTAGATATTTCCATGTTTATACAGATAGCGGTGTAGATATTTACATGTTTATACAGATGGCGGTGTAGATATTTCCATGTTTACATAGATAGAGGTGTAAATATATCCATATTTGCACAGACTGTGGTGTCGATATTTCCATCTTCACACAGATAGCGGTGTATATATTTCCATGTTTACACAGACAGGTGTGTTGATATTTCCATGTTTACACAGATATTGTTGTAAATATTTCCATGTTCTTGCAGATAGTGGTGTAGATATTTCCAGTTTTATAAGGATACCGGAGAAGATACTTCCATGTTTATACAGATAGCGGTGGGGATATTTCCATTTTTATACAGATAGCGCTTTAGATACTTCCATGTATATACAGATAGCGGTGTAGATATTTCCATGTTTACAGAGATAGCCGTGTAGATATTTCCATGTTTAATACAGAGAGCATTGGAGATATTTCCATGTTTATACAGATTTCGGTGTAGATATTTCCATTTTTATACAAATAGCGGTGTAGATATTTCCAAGTTTACAGAGATAGAGGTGTAGATATTTCCATATTTGCACAGATTGTGGTGAAGGTATTTCCATCTTCACACAGATAGCGGTGTACCTATTTCCATGTTTACACAGATAGCTGTGTAGATATTTCGATGTTTACACAGATAGTGTTGTAGATATTTCCATGTTTATGCAGATTGCGGTGTAGATATTTCGAAGTTTATACAGATAGCGGTGGAGATATTTCCATGTATATACAGATAGCGCTGTAGATATTTCCCTGTTTATACAGATAGCGGTGTAGATATTTCCATGTTTATACAGGTAGCGGTGTAATTATTTCCATGTTTATACAGATAGCGTTGGAGATATTTCCATGTTTATACAGATAGCGGTGGAGATATTTCCATGTTTATACAGATAGCGGTGGAAATATTTACAGGTTTATACAGATGGATGTGTAGATATTTCCAAGGTTATGCAGACTGCGGTGGAGATATTCCCATGTTTATAGAGATAGCGGTGTAGATATTTCCATGTAGATACAGATAGCCGTGTAGATATTTCCATGTTTATAGAGATAGCAGTGAAGTTATTTCCCTATTTATACAGTTAGCGGTGTAGATATTTCTAAGTTTATACAGATAGCGGTGTAGATATTTCTATGTTTATACAGATAGCGGTGGAGATATTTCCATGTTTATACAGATAGCGGTGTAGGTATTTCCATGTTTATAGAGATAGCGGTGATGTTATTTCCATGTTTATACAGATGGCATTGTAGATATATCCATGTTTATACAGATAGTGGTGTAGATATTTCCATGTTTGTTCAGATGACTGTGTAGGTAATTCCACGTTTATAAAGATGGCGGTGTAGATATTTCCATGGTTATAGAGATAGCCATGTAGATACTTCCATGTTTATACAGATAGCGGTGTAGATATTTCCATGTTTACAGAGATAGAGCAGTAGATATTTCCATATTTGCACAGATTGCCCTGTAGATATTTCCATCTTCACACAGTTAGTGGTGTACATATTTCCATGTTTACACAGACAGCTGTGTAAATATTTCCATGTTCATACAGATAGCGGTGTAGATATTTCCATGTTCATAAAGATAGCAGTGTAGATATTTCCATGTTTATACAGATAGCGGTGGAGTTATTTCCATGTTTATACAGATAGCGGTACAGATATTTCCATGTTTATACAAATAGCGGTGGAGATATTTTCATGTTTATACATATAACGGTGTAGATATTTCCATGTTTAGAAAGATAGCGGTGGAGATATTTCCATGTTTATACAGATATCGGTGGAGATATTTCCAAGTTTATGCTGATTGTGTGGAGATATTACCATGTTTATAGAGATAGCGGTGTAGATATTTCCATGTAGATACAGATAGCGGTGTTGATATTTCCATGTTTATAGAGATAGCGGTGTAGTTATTTCCATATTTATGCAGATAGCGGTGTACATATTTCCATGTTTATTCAGATGGTGGTGTAGATATTTCCATGTTTATACAGATGACTGTGTAGTTAATTCCATGTTTATAAAGATGGCGGTGTAGATATTTCCATGTTTATAGAGATAGCCTTGTAGATATTTCCATGTTTATACAGATAGCGGTGTAGATATTTCCATGTTTACAGAGATAGAGGAGCAGATATTTCCATATTTGCACAGATTGCCGTGTAGATATTTCCATCTTCACACAGATAGCGGTGAACATATTTCCATGTTTACACAGACAGCTGTGTAGATATTTCCAGGTTTACACAGATACTGTTGTGGATATTTCCATGTCTATAAATATATCGGTGTAGATATTTCCATGTTCCTAAAGATAGCGGTGTAGATATTTCCATGTTTATACAGATAGCGGTGGAGATATTTCCATGTTTATACAGATAGCGCTGTAGATATTTCCATGTTTATAAAGACAGCGGTGTAGATATTTCCATGTTTATACAGATAGCGGTGTAGATATTTCCATGTTTACAGAGATAGAGGAGCAGATATTTCCATATTTGCACAGATTGCCGTGTAGATATTTCCATCTTCACACAGATAGCGGTGAACATATTTCCATGTTTACACAGACAGCTGTGTAGATATTTCCAGGTTTACACAGATACTGTTGTGGATATTTCCATGTCTATAAATATATCGGTGTAGATATTTCCATGTTCCTAAAGATAGCGGTGTAGATATTTCCATGTTTATACAGATAGCGGTGGAGATATTTCCATGTTTATACAGATAGCGCTGTAGATATTTCCATGTTTATAAAGACAGCGGTGTAGATATTTCCATGTTTATACAGATAGCGGTGTAGATATTTCCATGTTTATACAGATAGCGGTGTACGTACTTCCATGTTTATAGAGATAGCGGTGTAGATATTTACATGCTTATACAGATGGCTGTGTAGGTATTTCCATGTTTATACAGATTGCAGTGAAGGTATTTCCATGTTTATACAGATGGAGGTGTAGATATTTCCATGTTTAGACAGATGACTGTGTAGATATTTCCAAGTTTATACAGATAGCAGTGTAGATATATCCATGTTTATACAGACTGTGTTGTAGATATTTCCATGTTTATACAGATAGCGGTGTAGATATTTTCATGTTTATACAGATAGCGGTGTAGATATTTCCATGTTTACAGAGATAGAGGTGTAGATATTTCCATATTTGCCCAGATTGCGGGGTAGATATTTCCATCTTCACACAGATAGCGTTGTACATATTTCCATGTTTACACAGACAGCTGTGTAGATATTTCCATATTTACACAGATAGTCTTGTAGTTATTTCCATGTTTATACTGATGGCGGTGTAGATATTTCCATGTTTATAGAGATAGCTGAGGAGATATTTCCATGTTTATATAGATATCGGGGGAGATATTTCCATGTTTATACAGATAGCGGTGGAAATATTTCCAAGTTTATACAGATGGAAGTGTAGATATTTCCAAGTTTATGCAGATTGCGGTGGAGGTATTTCCATGTTTATAAAGATAGCGCTGTAGATATTTCATGTTTATACAGACTGCGGTGTAGATATTTCCATGTTTATACAGATGGCAGTGTAGATATTTCCATGTTTATACAGATAGCGGTGTAGATATTTCCATGTTTATAAAGATAGCTGTGTAGATATTTACATGTTTATACAGATAGCAGTGTAGACATTTCCATGTTTATACCGATGACTCTGTACTTAATTCCATGTTTCTACAGATGGCGGTGTAGATATTTCCATGTTTATAGAGATAGCCATGTAGATATTTCCATGTTTATACAGATAGCGGTGTAGATATTTACATGTTTATACAGATGGCGGTGTAGATATTTCCATGTTTACATAGATAGAGGTGTAAATATATCCATATTTGCACAGACTGTGGTGTCGATATTTCCATCTTCACACAGATAGCGGTGTATATATTTCCATGTTTACACAGACAGGTGTGTTGATATTTCCATGTTTACACAGATATTGTTGTAAATATTTCCATGTTCTTGCAGATAGTGGTGTAGATATTTCCAGTTTTATAAGGATACCGGAGAAGATACTTCCATGTTTATACAGATAGCGGTGGGGATATTTCCATTTTTATACAGATAGCGCTTTAGATACTTCCATGTATATACAGATAGCGGTGTAGATATTTCCATGTTTACAGAGATAGCCGTGTAGATATTTCCATGTTTAATACAGAGAGCATTGGAGATATTTCCATGTTTATACAGATTTCGGTGTAGATATTTCCATTTTTATACAAATAGCGGTGTAGATATTTCCAAGTTTACAGAGATAGAGGTGTAGATATTTCCATATTTGCACAGATTGTGGTGAAGGTATTTCCATCTTCACACAGATAGCGGTGTACCTATTTCCATGTTTACACAGATAGCTGTGTAGATATTTCGATGTTTACACAGATAGTGTTGTAGATATTTCCATGTTTATGCAGATTGCGGTGTAGATATTTCGAAGTTTATACAGATAGCGGTGGAGATATTTCCATGTATATACAGATAGCGCTGTAGATATTTCCCTGTTTATACAGATAGCGGTGTAGATATTTCCATGTTTATACAGGTAGCGGTGTAATTATTTCCATGTTTATACAGATAGCGTTGGAGATATTTCCATGTTTATACAGATAGCGGTGGAGATATTTCCATGTTTATACAGATAGCGGTGGAAATATTTACAGGTTTATACAGATGGATGTGTAGATATTTCCAAGGTTATGCAGACTGCGGTGGAGATATTCCCATGTTTATAGAGATAGCGGTGTAGATATTTCCATGTAGATACAGATAGCCGTGTAGATATTTCCATGTTTATAGAGATAGCAGTGAAGTTATTTCCCTATTTATACAGTTAGCGGTGTAGATATTTCTAAGTTTATACAGATAGCGGTGTAGATATTTCTATGTTTATACAGATAGCGGTGGAGATATTTCCATGTTTATACAGATAGCGGTGTAGGTATTTCCATGTTTATAGAGATAGCGGTGATGTTATTTCCATGTTTATACAGATGGCATTGTAGATATATCCATGTTTATACAGATAGTGGTGTAGATATTTCCATGTTTGTTCAGATGACTGTGTAGGTAATTCCACGTTTATAAAGATGGCGGTGTAGATATTTCCATGGTTATAGAGATAGCCATGTAGATACTTCCATGTTTATACAGATAGCGGTGTAGATATTTCCATGTTTACAGAGATAGAGCAGTAGATATTTCCATATTTGCACAGATTGCCCTGTAGATATTTCCATCTTCACACAGTTAGTGGTGTACATATTTCCATGTTTACACAGACAGCTGTGTAAATATTTCCATGTTCATACAGATAGCGGTGTAGATATTTCCATGTTCATAAAGATAGCAGTGTAGATATTTCCATGTTTATACAGATAGCGGTGGAGTTATTTCCATGTTTATACAGATAGCGGTACAGATATTTCCATGTTTATACAAATAGCGGTGGAGATATTTTCATGTTTATACATATAACGGTGTAGATATTTCCATGTTTAGAAAGATAGCGGTGGAGATATTTCCATGTTTATACAGATATCGGTGGAGATATTTCCAAGTTTATGCTGATTGTGTGGAGATATTACCATGTTTATAGAGATAGCGGTGTAGATATTTCCATGTAGATACAGATAGCGGTGTTGATATTTCCATGTTTATAGAGATAGCGGTGTAGTTATTTCCATATTTATGCAGATAGCGGTGTACATATTTCCATGTTTATTCAGATGGTGGTGTAGATATTTCCATGTTTATACAGATTGCGGTGTGGGTATTTCCATTTTTATACAGATGGCAGTGTAGATATATCCATGTTTATAAACATGGAGGTGTAGATATTTCCATGTTTATACAGATGACTGTGTAGATATTTCCAGGTTTCGACATATGGCGGTGTAGATATTTCCATGTTTTTACAGATAGCGGTGTGGCTAATTCCATGTTTATGCAGATAGCGATGCAGATATTTCCAAGTTTATAGAGATGTCAGTGTAGATATTTCAATGTTTATTGAGATGACTTTGTAGATATTTCCATGTTTATACACATAGTGGTGTAGATATTTCCATGTTTATACAGAGGGTTGTGTAGGCATTTCCATGTTTATAGAGATATCGGTGCAGATATTAACATATTTATACAGATGGCGGTGTAGATATTTCCAAGTTTACAGAGATAGCGTTGTAGATATATCCATGTTTATACAGATAGTGATGTAGATATTTCCATGTTTATTCAGAGAGTGGTGGATATATTTCCATGTTTATACAGATAGCGGTGTAGCTATTTCCATGTTTATAGAGATAGTGGTGAAGATATTTCCATGTTTATACAGATGGCATTGTAGATAGTTCCATGTTCATAGAGATAGAGGTGTAGATATATCCATATTTGCACAGATTGCGGTGTCGATATTTCCATCTTCACACAGATAGCGGTGTATATATTTCCATGTTTACACAGACAGGTGTGTAGATATTTACATGTTTAAACAGATAGTGTTGTAGATATTTCCATGTTCATGCAGATAGCGGTGTAGATATTTCCATGCTTATAAAGATAGTGGAGTAGATACTTCCATATTTATACAGATAGCAGTGGAGATATTTCCATTTTTGTACAGATAGCTCTATAGATATTTCCATGTTTATGCAGATAGCGGTGTAGATATTTCCATGTTAATACAGATAGCATTGGAGATATTTCCATGTTTATACAGATATCGGTGTAGATATTTCCAGGTTTATACAGATAGCGGTGTAGATATTTCCATGTTTACGGAGATAGAGGTGTAGATATTTCCATGTTTATATAGATGACTGTGTAGTTAATTCCAAGTTTATACAGATGGCGGTGTAGATATTTCCACATTTATAGAGATAGCCATGTAGTTATTTCCAAGTTTATACAGATAGCGGTGTAGATATTTACATGTTTATACAGATAGCGGTGTAGATATATCCATGTTTATACAGATGACTGTGTAGTTAATTCCATGTTTACACAGATGGCGGTGTAGGTATTTCCATGTTTATAGAGATAGCCATGTAGATATTTCCATGTTTATGCAGATAGCGGTGTCGATATTTCCATATTTACAGAGATAAAGGTGTAGATATTTCCATATTTGCACAGATTGCCGTGTAGTTATTTCCATCTTCACACAGATAACGGTGTACATATTTCCATGTTAACACAGACAGCTGTGTAGATATTTCCATGTTTACACAGATAGTGTTGTAGATATTTCCATGTTTATACGGATAGCGGTGTAGATATTTCCATGTTTATAAAGATAGCGGTGTAGATATTTCCATGTTTATACAGATAGCGGTAGAGATATTTCCATGTTTATACAGATAGCGCTGTAGATATTTCCATGTTTATACAGACAGCGGTGTAGATATTTCCATGTTTATACAGATAGCGGTGTAGATATTTCCATGTTTATACAGATAGCGGTGGAGATATTTCCATGTTTATACAGATATCGGTGGAGATATTTCCATGTTTATACAGATACCAGTGGAAATATTTACATATTTATACAGATGGAGTTGTAGATATTTCCAAGGGTATGCAGATTGCTGTGGAGATATTTCCATGTTTATAGAGATAGGGGTGTAGATATTTCAATGTAGATACAGATAGCCGTGTAGATATTTCCATGTTTATAGAGATAGCCATGTAGTTATTTCCATGTTTATACAGATAGCAGTGTAGACATTTCCATGTTTATAGAGATAGCGGTGAAGTTATTTCCCTATTTGTACAGATAGCGGTGTAGATATTTCCATGTTTATACAGATAGCGGTGTAGGTATTTCCATGTTTATAGAGATAGCGGTGATGTTATTTCCATGTTTAGACAGATGGCATTGTAGATACTTCCATGTTTATACAGATAGTGGTGTAGATATTTCCATGTTTATACAGATGACTGTGTAGTTAATTCCATGTTTATAAAGATGGTGGTGTAGATATTTCCATGTCTATAGAGATAGCCATGTAGATATTTCCATGTTTTTACAGATAGCGGTGTAGATATTTCCATGTTTACAGAGATAGAGGTGTAGATATTTCCATATTTGCACAGATTGCCGTGTAGATATTTCCATCTTCACACAGATAGCCGTGTACATATTTCCATGTTTACACAGACAGCTGTGTAGATATTTCCATGTTTACACAGATAGTATTGTGGATATTTCCATGTTTATACAGATACCGGTGTAGATATTTCCATGTTTATACAGATAGCGGTGGATATATTTCCATGTTTATAGAGATAGCGCTGTAGATATTTCCATGTTTATACAGACAGCGGTGTAGATATTTCCATGTTTATACAGATTGCGGTGTAGATATTTCCATGTTTATACAGATAGCGGTGTACGTACTTCCATGTTTATAGAGATAGTGGTGTAGATATTTAAGTGCTTATACAGATGGCTGTGTAGATATTTCCATGTTTATACAGATTGCAGTGAAGGTATTTCCATGTTTATACTGATGGAGGTGTAGATATTTCCATGTATAGACAGATGACTGTGTAGATATTTCCAAGTTTATACATATAGCTGTGTAGATATATCCATGTTTATACAGACCGTGTTGTAGACATTTCCATGTTTATACAGATAGCGGTGTAGATATTTTCATGTTTATACAGATAGCGGTGTAGATATTTCCATGTTTACAGAGATAGAGGTGTAGATATTTCCATATTTGCCCAGATTGCTGGGTAGATATTTCCATCTTCACACAGATAGCGTTGTACATGTTTCCATGTTTACACAGATAGCGGTGTACCTATTTCCATGTTTACACAGACAGCTGTGTAGATATTTGAATGTTTACACAGATAGTGTTGTAGATATTTCCATGTTTATACAGATAGCGGTGTAGATATTTCCAAGTTTATACAGATAGGGGTGTAGATATGTCCATGTTTATTCAGACCGAGGTGTAGATATTTCCATGTTTATACAGATAGCTGTGTAGATATTTTCATGTTTATACAGATAGCGGTGTAGATATTTCCATGTTTACAGAGATAGAGGTGTAGATATTTCCATGTTTGCCCAGATTGCGGTGTAGAAATTTCCATCTTCACACAGATAGCGTTGTACATATTTCCATGTTTACACAGACAGCTGTGTAGATATTTCCATGTTTACACAGATAATGTTGTAGATATTTCCATTTTTATACAGATAGCAGTGCAGGTATTTCCATGTTTATACAGATAGCAGTGGAGATATTTCCAAGTTTATACAGATAACGTTGTAGATATTTCCATGTTTATAAAGATAGCGGTGTAGATATTTCCATGTTTATACAGATATCGGTGGAGATATTTCCATGTTTATGCAGATTGTGTGGAGATAATACCATGTTTATAGAGATAGCGGTGTAGATATTTCCATGTAGATACAGATAGCGGTGTAGACATTTCCATGTTTATAGAGATAGCGGTGTAGATATTTCCATATTTATGCAGATAGCGGTGTAGATATTTCCATGTTTATTCAGATGGTGGTGTAGATATTTCCATGTTAATACAGATTGCGGTGTGGCTATTTCCATGTTTATACAGATGGCAGTGTAGATATATCCATGTTTATACACATGGAGGTGTAGATATTTCCATCTTTATACAGATGACTGTGTAGATATTTCCATGTTTTTACAGATGGCGGTGTAGATATTTCCATCTTCACACAGATTGCGGTGTACCTATTTCCATGTTTACACAGACAGCTCTGTAGATATTTCCATGTTTTCACAGATAGTGTTGTAGATATTTCCATGTTTACACAGATTGCAGTGTAGATATTTCCAAGTTTATAGAGATAGCGGTGGAGATATTTCCATGTTTATACAGATAGCGCTGTAGATATTTCCCTGTTAATGCAGATAGCGGTGTAGATATTTCCATGTTTATACAGATAGAGGTTTAAATATTTTCATGTTTTTACAAATAGCATTGGAGATATTTCCATGTTTATACAGATAGCGGGGGAGATATTTCCATGTTTATACAGATAGCGGTGGATATATTTCCATGTTTATAGAGATAGCGCTGTAGATATTTCCATGTTTATACAGACAGCGGTGTAGATATTTCCATGTTTATACAGATAGCGGTGTACGTACTTCCATGTTTATAGAGATAGCGGTGTAGATATTTAAGTGCTTATACAGATGGCTGTGTAGATATTTCCATGTTTATACAGATTGCAGTGAAGGTATTTCCATGTTTATACTGATGGAGGTGTAGATATTTCCATGTATAGACAGATGACTGTGTAGATATTTCCAAGTTTATACATATAGCGGTGCAGATATATCCATGTTTATACAGACCGTGTTGTAGACATTTCCATATTTATACAGATAGCGGTGTAGATATTTTCATGTTTATACAGATAGCGGTGTAGATATTTCCATGTTTACAGAGATAGAGGTGTAGATATTTCCATATTTGCCCAGATTGCTGGGTAGATATTTCCATCTTCACACAGATAGCGTTGTACATGTTTCCATGTTTACACAGATAGCGGTGTACCTATTTCCATGTTTACACAGACAGCTGTGTAGATATTTCCATGTTTACACAGATAGTGTTGTAGATATTTCCATGTTTATACAGATAGCGGTGTAGATATTTTCATGTTTATACAGATAGCGGTGTAGATATTTCCATGTTTACAGAGATAGAGGTGTAGATATTTCCACATTTGCCCAGATTGCGGTGTAGAAATTTCCATCTTCACATAGATAGCGTTGTACATATTTCCATGTTTACACAGACAGCTGTGTAGATATTTCCATGTTTACACAGATAGTGTTGTAGATATTTCCATTTTTATACAGATAGCAGTGCAGGTATTTCCATGTTTATACAGATAGCGGTGGAGATATTTCCAAGTTTATACAGATAACGTTGTAGATATTTCCATGTTTATAAAGATAGCGGTGTAGATATTTCCATGTTTATACAGATATCGGTGGAGATATTTCCATGTTTATGCAGATTGTGTGGAGATAATACCATGTTTATAGAGATAGCGGTGTAGATATTTCCATGTAGATACAGATAGCGGTGTAGACATTTCCATGTTTATAGAGATAGCGGTGTAGATATTTCCATATTTATGCAGATAGCGGTGTAGATATTTCCATGTTTATTCAGATGGCGGTGTAGATATTTCCATGTTAATACAGATTGCGGTGTGGCTATTTCCATGTTTATACAGATGGCAGTGTAGATATATCCATGTTTATACACATGGAGGTGTAGATATTTCCATCTTTATACAGATGACTGTGTAGATATTTCCATGTTTTTACAGATGGCGGTGTAGATATTTCCATCTTCACACAGATTGCGGTGTACCTATTTCCATGTTTACACAGACAGTTCTGTAGATATTTCCATGTTTTCACAGATAGTGTTGTAGATATTTCCATGTTTACACAGATTGCAGTGTAGATATTTCCAAGTTTATAGAGATAGCGGTGGAGATATTTCCATGTTTATACAGATAGCGCTGTAGATATTTCCCTGTTAATGCAGATAGCGGTGTAGATATTTCCATGTTTATACAGATAGCGGTTTAAATATTTCCATGTTTTTACAAATAGCGTTGGAGATATTTCCATGTTTATACAGATAGCGGGGGAGATATTTCCATGTTTATACAGATAGCGGTGGATATATTTCCATGTTTATAGAGATAGCGCTGTAGATATTTCCATGTTTATACAGACAGCGGTGTAGATATTTCCATGTTTATACAGATAGCGGTGTAGATATTTCCATGTTTATACAGATAGCGGTGTACGTACTTCCATGTTTATAGAGATAGCGGTGTAGATATTTAAGTGCTTATACAGATGGCTGTGTAGATATTTCCATGTTTATACAGATTGCAGTGAAGGTATTTCCATGTTTATACTGATGGAGGTGTAGATATTTCCATGTATAGACAGATGACTGTGTAGATATTTCCAAGTTTATACATATAGCGGTGTAGATATATCCATGTTTATACAGACCGTGTTGTAGACATTTCCATGTTTATACAGATAGCGGTGTAGATATTTTCATGTTTATACAGATAGCGGTGTAGATATTTCCATGTTTACAGAGATAGAGGTGTAGATATTTCCATATTTGCCCAGATTGCTGGGTAGATATTTCCATCTTCACACAGATAGCGTTGTACATGTTTCCATGTTTACACAGATAGCGGTGTACCTATTTCCATGTTTACACAGACAGCTGTGTAGATATTTCCATGTTTACACAGATAGTGTTGTAGATATTTCCATGTTTATACAGATAGCGGTGTAGATATTTCCAAGTTTATACAGATAGGGGTGTAGATATGTCCATGTTTATACAGACCGAGGTGTAGATATTTCCATGTTTATACAGATAGCGGTGTAGATATTTTCATGTTTATACAGATAGCGGTGTAGATATTTCCATGTTTACAGAGATAGAGGTGTAGATATTTCCATATTTGCCCAGATTGCGGTGTAGAAATTTCCATCTTCACACAGATAGCGTTGTACATATTTCCATGTTTACACAGACAGCTGTGTAGATATTTCCATGTTTACACAGATAGTGTTGTAGATATTTCCATTTTTATACAGATAGCAGTGCGGGTATTTCCATGTTTATACAGATAGCGGTGGAGATATTTCCAAGTTTATACAGATAACGTTGTAGATATTTCCATGTTTATAAAGATAGCGGTGTAGATATTTCCATGTTTATACAGATATCGGTGGAGATATTTCCATGTTTATGCAGATTGTGTGGAGATAATACCATGTTTATAGAGATAGCGGTGTAGATATTTCCATGTAGATACAGATAGCGGTGTAGACATTTCCATGTTTATAGAGATAGCGGTGTAGATATTTCCATATTTATGCAGATAGCGGTGTAGATATTTCCATGTTTATTCAGATGGCGGTGTAGATATTTCCATGTTAATACAGATTGCGGTGTGGCTATTTCCATGTTTATACAGATGGCAGTGTAGATATATCCATGTTTATACACATGGAGGTGTAGATATTTCCATCTTTATACAGATGACTGTGTAGATATTTCCATGTTTTTACAGATGGCGGTGTAGATATTTCCATCTTCACACAGATTGCGGTGTACCTATTTCCATGTTTACACAGACAGCTCTGTAGATATTTCCACGTTTTCACAGATAGTGTTGTAGATATTTCCATGTTTACACAGATTGCAGTGTAGATATTTCCAAGTTTATAGAGATAGCGGTGGAGATATTTCCATGTTTATACAGATAGCGCTGTAGATATTTCCCTGTTAATGCAGATAGCGGTGTAGATATTTCCATGTTTATACAGATAGCGGTTTAAATATTTCCATGTTTTTACAAATAGCGTTGGAGATATTTCCATGTTTATACAGATAGCGGGGGAGATATTTCCATGTTTATACAGATAGCGGTGGATATATTTCCATGTTTATAGAGATAGCGCTGTAGATATTTCCATGTTTATACAGACAGCGGTGTAGATATTTCCATGTTTATACAGATAGCGGTGTAGATATTTCCATGTTTATACAGATAGCGGTGTACGTACTTCCATGTTTATAGAGATAGCGGTGTAGATATTTAAGTGCTTATACAGATGGCTGTGTAGATATTTCCATGTTTATACAGATTGCAGTGAATGTATTTCCATGTTTATACTGATGGAGGTGTAGATATTTCCATGTATAGACAGATGACTGTGTAGATATTTCCAAGTTTATACATATAGCGGTGTAGATATATCCATGTTTATACAGACCGTGTTGTAGACATTTCCATGTTTATACAGATAGCGGTGTAGATATTTTCATGTTTATACAGATAGCGGTGTAGATATTTCCATGTTTACAGAGATAGAGGTGTAGATATTTCCATATTTGCCCAGATTGCTGGGTAGATATTTCCATCTTCACACAGATAGCGTTGTACATGTTTCCATGTTTACACAGATAGCGGTGTACCTATTTCCATGTTTACACAGACAGCTGTGTAGATATTTCCATGTTTACACAGATAGTGTTGTAGATATTTCCATGTTTATACAGATAGCGGTGTAGATATTTCCAAGTTTATACAGATAGGGGTGTAGATATGTCCATGTTTATACAGACCGAGGTGTAGATATTTCCATGTTTATAAAGATAGCGGTGTAGATATTTTCATGTTTATACAGATAGCGGTGTAGATATTTCCATGTTTACAGAGATAGAGGTGTAGATATTTCCATATTTGCCCAGATTGCGGTGTAGAAATTTCCATCTTCACACAGATAGCGTTGTACATATTTCCATGTTTACACAGACAGCTGTGTAGATATTTCCATGTTTACACAGATAGTGTTGTAGATATTTCCATTTTTATACAGATAGCAGTGCAGGTATTTCCATGTTTATACAGATAGCGGTGGAGATATTTCCAAGTTTATACAGATAACGTTGTAGATATTTCCATGTTTATAAAGATAGCGGTGTAGATATTTCCATGTTTATACAGATATCGGTGGAGATATTTCCATGTTTATGCAGATTGTGTGGAGATAATACCATGTTTATAGAGATAGCGGTGTAGATATTTCCATGTAGATACAGATAGCGGTGTAGACATTTCCATGTTTATAGAGATAGCGGTGTAGATATTTCCATATTTATGCAGATAGCGGTGTAGATATTTCCATGTTTATTCAGATGGCGGTGTAGATATTTCCATGTTAATACAGATTGCGGTGTGGCTATTTCCATGTTTATACAGATGGCAGTGTAGATATATCCATGTTTATACACATGGAGGTGTAGATATTTCCATCTTTATACAGATGACTGTGTAGATATTTCCATGTTTTTACAGATGGCGGTGTAGATATTTCCATCTTCACACAGATTGCGGTGTACCTATTTCCATGTTTACACAGACAGCTCTGTAGATATTTCCATGTTTTCACAGATAGTGTTGTAGATATTTCCATGTTTACACAGATTGCAGTGTAGATATTTCCAAGTTTATAGAGATAGCGGTGGAGATATTTCCATGTTTATACAGATAGCGCTGTAGATATTTCCCTGTTAATGCAGATAGCGGTGTAGATATTTCCATGTTTATACAGATAGCGGTTTAAATATTTCCGTGTTTTTACAAATAGCGTTGGAGATATTTCCATGTTTATACAGATAGCGGGGGAGATATTTCCATGTTTATACAGATAGCGGTGGATATATTTCCATGTTTATAGAGATAGCGCTGTAGATATTTCCATGTTTATACAGACAGCGGTGTAGATATTTCCATGTTTATACAGATAGCGGTGTAGATATTTCCATGTTTATACAGATAGCGGTGTACGTACTTCCATGTTTATAGAGATAGCGGTGTAGATATTTAAGTGCTTATACAGATGGCTGTGTAGATATTTCCATGTTTATACAGATTGCAGTGAATGTATTTCCATGTTTATACTGATGGAGGTGTAGATATTTCCATGTATAGACAGATGACTGTGTAGATATTTCCAAGTTTATACATATAGCGGTGTAGATATATCCATGTTTATACAGACCGTGTTGTAGACATTTCCATGTTTATACAGATAGCGGTGTAGATATTTTCATGTTTATACAGATAGCGGTGTAGATATTTCCATGTTTACAGAGATAGAGGTGTAGATATTTCCATATTTGCCCAGATTGCTGGGTAGATATTTCCATCTTCACACAGATAGCGTTGTACATGTTTCCATGTTTACACAGATAGCGGTGTACCTATTTCCATGTTTACACAGACAGCTGTGTAGATATTTCCATGTTTACACAGATAGTGTTGTAGATATTTCCATGTTTATACAGATAGCGGTGTAGATATTTCCAAGTTTATACAGATAGGGGTGTAGATATGTCCATGTTTATACAGACCGAGGTGTAGATATTTCCATGTTTATACAGATAGCGGTGTAGATATTTTCATGTTTATACAGATAGCGGTGTAGATATTTCCATGTTTACAGAGATAGAGGTGTAGATATTTCCATATTTGCCCAGATTGCGGTGTAGAAATTTCCATCTTCACACAGATAGCGTTGTACATATTTCCATGTTTACACAGACAGCTGTGTAGATATTTCCATGTTTACACAGATAGTGTTGTAGATATTTCCATTTTTATACAGATAGCAGTGCAGGTATTTCCATGTTTATACAGATAGCGGTGGAGATATTTCCAAGTTTATACAGATAACGTTGTAGATATTTCCATGTTTATAAAGATAGCGGTGTAGATATTTCCATGTTTATACAGATATCGGTGGAGATATTTCCATGTTTATGCAGATTGTGTGGAGATAATACCATGTTTATAGAGATAGCGGTGTAGATATTTCCATGTAGATACAGATAGCGGTGTAGACATTTCCATGTTTATAGAGATAGCGGTGTAGATATTTCCATATTTATGCAGATAGCGGTGTAGATATTTCCATGTTTATTCAGATGGCGGTGTAGATATTTCCATGTTAATACAGATTGCGGTGTGGCTATTTCCATGTTTATACAGATGGCAGTGTAGATATATCCATGTTTATACACATGGAGGTGTAGATATTTCCATCTTTATACAGATGACTGTGTAGATATTTCCATGTTTTTACAGATGGCGGTGTAGATATTTCCATCTTCACACAGATTGCGGTGTACCTATTTCCATGTTTACACAGACAGCTCTGTAGATATTTCCATGTTTTCACAGATAGTGTTGTAGATATTTCCATGTTTACACAGATTGCAGTGTAGATATTTCCAAGTTTATAGAGATAGCGGTGGAGATATTTCCATGTTTATACAGATAGCGCTGTAGATATTTCCCTGTTAATGCAGATAGCGGTGTAGATATTTCCATGTTTATACAGATAGCGGTTTAAATATTTCCGTGTTTTTACAAATAGCGTTGGAGATATTTCCATGTTTATACAGATAGCGGGGGAGATATTTCCATGTTTATACAGATAGCGGTGGATATATTTCCATGTTTATAGAGATAGCGCTGTAGATATTTCCATGTTTATACAGACAGCGGTGTAGATATTTCCATGTTTATACAGATAGCGGTGTAGATATTTCCATGTTTATACAGATAGCGGTGTACGTACTTCCATGTTTATAGAGATAGCGGTGTAGATATTTAAGTGCTTATACAGATGGCTGTGTAGATATTTCCATGTTTATACAGATTGCAGTGAATGTATTTCCATGTTTATACTGATGGAGGTGTAGATATTTCCATGTATAGACAGATGACTGTGTAGATATTTCCAAGTTTATACATATAGCGGTGTAGATATATCCATGTTTATACAGACCGTGTTATAGACATTTCCATGTTTATACAGATAGCGGTGTAGATATTTTCATGTTTATACAGATAGCGGTGTAGATATTTCCATGTTTACAGAGATAGAGGTGTAGATATTTCCATATTTGCCCAGATTGCTGGGTAGATATTTCCATCTTCACACAGATAGCGTTGTACATGTTTCCATGTTTACACAGATAGCGGTGTACCTATTTCCATGTTTACACAGACAGCTGTGTAGATATTTCCATGTTTACACAGATAGTGTTGTAAATATTTCCATGTTTATACAGATAGCGGTGTAGATATTTCCAAGTTTATACAGATAGGGGTGTAGATATATCCATGTTTATACAGACCGAGGTGTAGATATTTCCATGTTTATACAGATAGCGGTGTAGATATTTTCATGTTTATACAGATAGCGGTGTAGATATTTCCATGTTTACAGAGATAGAGGTGTAGATATTTCCATATTTGCCCAGATTGTGGTGTAGAAATTTCCATCTTCACACAGATAGCGTTGTACATATTTCCATGTTTACACAGACAGCTGTGTAGATATTTCCATGTTTACACAGATAGTGTTGTAGATATTTCCATTTTTATACAGATAGCAGTGCAGGTATTTCCATGTTTATACAGATAGCGGTGGAGATATTTCCAAGTTTATACAGATAACGTTGTAGATATTTCCATGTTTATAAAGATAGCGGTGTAGATATTTCCATGTTTATACAGATATCGGTGGAGATATTTCCATGTTTATGCAGATTGTGTGGAGATAATACCATGTTTATAGAGATAGCGGTGTAGATATTTCCATGTAGATACAGATAGCGGTGTAGACATTTCCATGTTTATAGAGATAGCGGTGTAGATATTTCCATATTTATGCAGATAGCGGTGTAGATATTTCCATGTTTATTCAGATGGCGGTGTAGATATTTCCATGTTAATACAGATTGCGGTGTGGCTATTTCCATGTTTATACAGATGGCAGTATAGATATATCCATGTTTATACACATGGAGGTGTAGATATTTCCATCTTTATACAGATGACTGTGTAGATATTTCCATGTTTTTACAGATGGTGGTGTAGATATTTCCATCTTCACACAGATTGCGGTGTACCTATTTCCATGTTTACACAGACAGCTCTGTAGATATTTCCATGTTTTCACAGATAGTGTTGTAGATATTTCCATGTTTACACAGATTGCAGTGTAGATATTTCCAAGTTTATAGAGATAGCGGTGGAGATATTTCCATGTTTATACAGATAGTGCTGTAGATATTTCCCTGTTAATGCAGATAGCGGTGTAGATATTTCCATGTTTATACAGATAGCGGTTTAAATATTTCCATGTTTATACAGATAGCGGGGAAATATTTCCATGTTTATACAGATAGCGGTGGATATATTTCCATGTTTATAGAGATAGCGCTGTAGATATTTCCATGTTTATACAGACAGCGGTGTAGATATTTCCATGTTTATACAGATAGCGGTGTAGATATTTCCATGTTTATACAGATAGCGGTGTACGTACTTCCATGTTTATAGAGATAGCGGTGTAGATATTTAAGTGCTTATACAGATGGCTGTGTAGATATTTCCATGTTTATACAGATTGCAGTGAATGTATTTCCATGTTTATACTGATGGAGGTGTAGATATTTCCATGTATAGACAGATGACTGTGTAGATATTTCCAAGTTTATACATATAGCGGTGTAGATATATCCATGTTTATACAGACCGTGTTGTAGACATTTCCATGTTTATACAGATAGCGGTGTAGATATTTTCATGTTTATACAGATAGCGGTGTAGATATTTCCATGTTTACAGAGATAGAGGTGTAGATATTTCCATATTTGCCCAGATTGCTGGGTAGATATTTCCATCTTCACACAGATAGCGTTGTACATGTTTCCATGTTTACACAGATAGCGGTGTACCTATTTCCATGTTTACACAGACAGCTGTGTAGATATTTCCATGTTTACACAGATAGTGTTGTAGATATTTCCATGTTTATACAGATAGCGGTGTAGATATTTCCAAGTTTATACAGATAGGGGTGTAGATATGTCCATGTTTATACAGACCGAGGTGTAGATATTTCCATGTTTATAAAGATAGCGGTGTAGATATTTTCATGTTTATACAGATAGCGGTGTAGATATTTCCATGTTTACAGAGATAGAGGTGTAGATATTTCCATATTTGCCCAGATTGCGGTGTAGAAATTTCCATCTTCACACAGATAGCGTTGTACATATTTCCATGTTTACACAGACAGCTGTGTAGATATTTCCATGTTTACACAGATAGTGTTGTAGATATTTCCATTTTTATACAGATAGCAGTGCAGGTATTTCCATGTTTATACAGATAGCGGTGGAGATATTTCCAAGTTTATACAGATAACGTTGTAGATATTTCCATGTTTATAAAGATAGCGGTGTAGATATTTCCATGTTTATACAGATATCGGTGGAGATATTTCCATGTTTATGCAGATTGTGTGGAGATAATACCATGTTTATAGAGATAGCGGTGTAGATATTTCCATGTAGATACAGATAGCGGTGTAGACATTTCCATGTTTATAGAGATAGCGGTGTAGATATTTCCATATTTATGCAGATAGCGGTGTAGATATTTCCATGTTTATTCAGATGGCGGTGTAGATATTTCCATGTTAATACAGATTGCGGTGTGGCTATTTCCATGTTTATACAGATGGCAGTGTAGATATATCCATGTTTATACACATGGAGGTGTAGATATTTCCATCTTTATACAGATGACTGTGTAGATATTTCCATGTTTTTACAGATGGCGGTGTAGATATTTCCATCTTCACACAGATTGCGGTGTACCTATTTCCATGTTTACACAGACAGCTCTGTAGATATTTCCATGTTTTCACAGATAGTGTTGTAGATATTTCCATGTTTACACAGATTGCAGTGTAGATATTTCCAAGTTTATAGAGATAGCGGTGGAGATATTTCCATGTTTATACAGATAGCGCTGTAGATATTTCCCTGTTAATGCAGATAGCGGTGTAGATATTTCCATGTTTATACAGATAGCGGTTTAAATATTTCCATGTTTTTACAAATAGCGTTGGAGATATTTCCATGTTTATACAGATAGCGGGGGAGATATTTCCATGTTTATACAGATAGCGGTGGATATATTTCCATGTTTATAGAGATAGCGCTGTAGATATTTCCATGTTTATACAGACAGCGGTGTAGATATTTCCATGTTTATACAGATAGCGGTGTAGATATTTCCATGTTTATACAGATAGCGGTGTACGTACTTCCATGTTTATAGAGATAGCGGTGTAGATATTTAAGTGCTTATACAGATGGCTGTGTAGATATTTCCATGTTTATACAGATTGCAGTGAAGGTATTTCCATGTTTATACTGATGGAGGTGTAGATATTTCCATGTATAGACAGATGACTGTGTAGATATTTCCAAGTTTATACATATAGCGGTGTATATATATCCATGTTTATACAGACCGTGTTGTAGACATTTCCATGTTTATACAGATAGCGGTGTAGATATTTTCATGTTTATACAGATAGCGGTGTAGATATTTCCATGTTTACAGAGATAGAGGTGTAGATATTTCCATATTTGCCCAGATTGCTGGGTAGATATTTCCATCTTCACACAGATAGCGTTGTACATGTTTCCATGTTTACACAGATAGCGGTGTACCTATTTCCATGTTTACACAGACAGCTGTGTAGATATTTCCATGTTTACACAGATAGTGTTGTAGATATTTCCATGTTTATACAGATAGCGGTGTAGATATTTCCAAGTTTATACAGATAGGGGTGTAGATATGTCCATGTTTATACAGACCGAGGTGTAGATATTTCCATGTTTATACAGATAGCGGTGTAGATATTTTCATGTTTATACAGATAGCGGTGTAGATATTTCCATGTTTACAGAGATAGAGGTGTAGATATTTCCATATTTGCCCAGATTGCGGTGTAGAAATTTCCATCTTCACACAGATAGCGTTGTACATATTTCCATGTTTACACAGACAGCTGTGTAGATATTTCCATGTTTACACAGATAGTGTTGTAGATATTTCCATTTTTATACAGATAGCAGTGCAGGTATTTCCATGTTTATACAGATAGCGGTGGAGATATTTCCAAGTTTATACAGATAACGTTGTAGATATTTCCATGTTTATAAAGATAGCGGTGTAGATATTTCCATGTTTATACAGATATCGGTGGAGATATTTCCATGTTTATGCAGATTGTGTGGAGATAATACCATGTTTATAGAGATAGCGGTGTAGATATTTCCATGTAGATACAGATAGCGGTGTAGACATTTCCATGTTTATAGAGATAGCGGTGTAGATATTTCCATATTTATGCAGATAGCGGTGTAGATATTTCCATGTTTATTCAGATGGCGGTGTAGATATTTCCATGTTAATACAGATTGCGGTGTGGCTATTTCCATGTTTATACAGATGGCAGTGTAGATATATCCATGTTTATACACATGGAGGTGTAGATATTTCCATCTTTATACAGATGACTGTGTAGATATTTCCATGTTTTTACAGATGGCGGTGTAGATATTTCCATCTTCACACAGATTGCGGTGTACCTATTTCCATGTTTACACAGACAGCTCTGTAGATATTTCCATGTTTTCACAGATAGTGTTGTAGATATTTCCATGTTTACACAGATTGCAGTGTAGATATTTCCAAGTTTATAGAGATAGCGGTGGAGATATTTCCATGTTTATACAGATAGCGCTGTAGATATTTCCCTGTTAATGCAGATAGCGGTGTAGATATTTCCATGTTTATACAGATAGCGGTTTAAATATTTCCATGTTTTTACAAATAGCGTTGGAGATATTTCCATGTTTATACAGATAGCGGGGGAGATATTTCCATGTTTATACAGATAGCGGTGGATATATTTCCATGTTTATAGAGATAGCGCTGTAGATATTTCCATGTTTATACAGACAGCGGTGTAGATATTTCCATGTTTATACAGATAGCGGTGTAGATATTTCCATGTTTATACAGATAGCGGTGTACGTACTTCCATGTTTATAGAGATAGCGGTGTAGATATTTAAGTGCTTATACAGATGGCTGTGTAGATATTTCCATGTTTATACAGATTGCAGTGAATGTATTTCCATGTTTATACTGATGGAGGTGTAGATATTTCCATGTATAGACAGATGACTGTGTAGATATTTCCAAGTTTATACATATAGCGGTGTAGATATATCCATGTTTATACAGACCGTGTTGTAGACATTTCCATGTTTATACAGATAGCGGTGTAGATATTTTCATGTTTATACAGATAGCAGTGTAGATATTTCCATGTTTACAGAGATAGAGGTGTAGATATTTCCATATTTGCCCAGATTGCTGGGTAGATATTTCCATCTTCACACAGATAGCGTTGTACATGTTTCCATGTTTACACAGATAGCGGTGTACCTATTTCCATGTTTACACAGACAGCTGTGTAGATATTTCCATGTTTACACAGATAGTGTTGTAGATATTTCCATGTTTATACAGATAGCGGTGTAGATATTTCCAAGTTTATACAGATAGGGGTGTAGATATGTCCATGTTTATACAGACCGAGGTGTAGATATTTCCATGTTTATACAGATAGCGGTGTAGATATTTTCATGTTTATACAGATAGCGGTGTAGATATTTCCATGTTTACAGAGATAGAGGTGTAGATATTTCCATATTTGCCCAGATTGCGGTGTAGAAATTTCCATCTTCACACAGATAGCGTTGTACATATTTCCATGTTTACACAGACAGCTGTGTAGATATTTCCATGTTTACACAGATAGTGTTGTAGATATTTCCATTTTTATACAGATAGCAGTGCAGGTATTTCCATGTTTATACAGATAGCGGTGGAGATATTTCCAAGTTTATACAGATAACGTTGTAGATATTTCCATGTTTATAAAGATAGCGGTGTAGATATTTCCATGTTTATACAGATATCGGTGGAGATATTTCCATGTTTATGCAGATTGTGTGGAGATAATACCATGTTTATAGAGATAGCAGTGTAGATATTTCCATGTAGATACAGATAGCGGTGTAGACATTTCCATGTTTATAGAGATAGCGGTGTAGATATTTCCATATTTATGCAGATAGCGGTGTAGATATTTCCATGTTTATTCAGATGGCGGTGTAGATATTTCCATGTTAATACAGATTGCGGTGTGGCTATTTCCATGTTTATACAGATGGCAGTGTAGATATATCCATGTTTATACACATGGAGGTGTAGATATTTCCATCTTTATACAGATGACTGTGTAGATATTTCCATGTTTTTACAGATGGCGGTGTAGATATTTCCATCTTCACACAGATTGCGGTGTACCTATTTCCATGTTTACACAGACAGCTCTGTAGATATTTCCATGTTTTCACAGATAGTGTTGTAGATATTTCCATGTTTACACAGATTGCAGTGTAGATATTTCCAAGTTTATAGAGATAGCGGTGGAGATATTTCCATGTTTATACAGATAGCGCTGTAGATATTTCCCTGTTAATGCAGATAGCGGTGTAGATATTTCCATGTTTATACAGATAGCGGTGTAGATATTTTCATGTTTATACAGATAGCGGTGTAGATATTTCCATGTTTACAGAGATAGAGGTGTAGATATTTCCATATTTGCCCAGATTGCGGTGTAGAAATTTCCATCTTCACACAGATAGCGTTGTACATATTTCCATGTTTACACAGACAGCTGTGTAGATATTTCCATGTTTACACAGATAGTGTTGTAGATATTTCCATTTTTATACAGATAGCAGTGCAGGTATTTCCATGTTTATACAGATAGCGGTGGAGATATTTCCAAGTTTATACAGATAACGTTGTAGATATTTCCATGTTTATAAAGATAGCGGTGTAGATATTTCCATGTTTATACAGATATCGGTGGAGATATTTCCATGTTTATGCAGATTGTGTGGAGATAATACCATGTTTATAGAGATAGCAGTGTAGATATTTCCATGTAGATACAGATAGCGGTGTAGACATTTCCATGTTTATAGAGATAGCGGTGTAGATATTTCCATATTTATGCAGATAGCGGTGTAGATATTTCCATGTTTATTCAGATGGCGATGTAGATATTTCCATGTTAATACAGATTGCGGTGTGGCTATTTCCATGTTTATACAGATAGCGGGGGAGATATTTCCATGTTTATACAGATAGCGGTGGATATATTTCCATGTTTATAGAGATAGCACTGTAGATATTTCCATGTTTATACAGACAGCGGTGTAGATATTTCCATGTTTATACAGATAGCGGTGTAGATATTTCCATGTTTATACAGATAGCGGTGTACGTACTTCCATGTTTATAGAGATAGCGGTGTAGATATTTAAGTGCTTATACAGATGGCTGTGTAGATATTTCCATGTTTATACAGATTGCAGTGAATGTATTTCCATGTTTATACTGATGGAGGTGTAGATATTTCCATGTATAGACAGATGACTGTGTAGATATTTCCAAGTTTATACATATAGCGGTGTAGATATATCCATGTTTATACAGACCGTGTTGTAGACATTTCCATGTTTATACAGATAGCGGTGTAGATATTTTCATGTTTATACAGATAGCGGTGTAGATATTTCCATGTTTACAGAGATAGAGGTGTAGATATTTCCATATTTGCCCAGATTGCTGGGTAGATATTTCCATCTTCACACAGATAGCGTTGTACATGTTTCCATGTTTACACAGATAGCGGTGTACCTATTTCCATGTTTACACAGACAGCTGTGTAGATATTTCCATGTTTACACAGATAGTGTTGTAGATATTTCCATGTTTATACAGATAGCGGTGTAGATATTTCCAAGTTTATACAGATAGGGGTGTAGATATGTCCATGTTTATACAGACCGAGGTGTAGATATTTCCATGTTTATACAGATAGCGGTGTAGATATTTTCATGTTTATACAGATAGCGGTGTAGATATTTCCATGTTTACAGAGATAGAGGTGTAGATATTTCCATATTTGCCCAGATTGCGGTGTAGAAATTTCCATCTTCACACAGATAGCGTTGTACATATTTCCATGTTTACACAGACAGCTGTGTAGATATTTCCATGTTTACACAGATAGTGTTGTAGATATTTCCATTTTTATACAGATAGCAGTGCAGGTATTTCCATGTTTATACAGATAGCGGTGGAGATATTTCCAAGTTTATACAGATAACGTTGTAGATATTTCCATGTTTATAAAGATAGCGGTGTAGATATTTCCATGTTTATACAGATATCGGTGGAGATATTTCCATGTTTATGCAGATTGTGTGGAGATAATACCATGTTTATAGAGATAGCGGTGTAGATATTTCCATGTAGATACAGATAGCGGTGTAGACATTTCCATGTTTATAGAGATAGCGGTGTAGATATTTCCATATTTATGCAGATAGCGGTGTAGATATTTCCATGTTTATTCAGATGGCGGTGTAGATATTTCCATGTTAATACAGATTGCGGTGTGGCTATTTCCATGTTTATACAGATGGCAGTGTAGATATATCCATGTTTATACACATGGAGGTGTAGATATTTCCATCTTTATACAGATGACTGTGTAGATATTTCCATGTTTTTACAGATGGCGGTGTAGATATTTCCATCTTCACACAGATTGCGGTGTACCTATTTCCATGTTTACACAGACAGCTCTGTAGATATTTCCATGTTTTCACAGATAGTGTTGTAGATATTTCCATGTTTACACAGATTGCAGTGTAGATATTTCCAAGTTTATAGAGATAGCGGTGGAGATATTTCCATGTTTATACAGATAGCGCTGTAGATATTTCCCTGTTAATGCAGATAGCGGTGTAGATATTTCCATGTTTATACAGATAGCGGTTTAAATATTTCCATGTTTTTACAAATAGCGTTGGAGATATTTCCATGTTTATACAGATAGCGGGGGAGATATTTCCATGTTTATACAGATAGCGGTGGATATATTTCCATGTTTATAGAGATAGCGCTGTAGATATTTCCATGTTTATACAGACAGCGGTGTAGATATTTCCATGTTTATACAGATAGCGGTGTAGATATTTCCATGTTTATACAGATAGCGCTGTACGTACTTCCATGTTTATAGAGATAGCGGTGTAGATATTTAAGTGCTTATACAGATGGCTGTGTAGATATTTCCATGTTTATACAGATTGCAGTGAAGGTATTTCCATGTTTATACTGATGGAGGTGTAGATATTTCCATGTATAGACAGATGACTGTGTAGATATTTCCAAGTTTATACATATAGCGGTGTAGATATATCCATGTTTATACAGACCGTGTTGTAGACATTTCCATGTTTATACAGATAGCGTTGTAGATATTTTCATGTTTATACAGATAGCGGTGTAGATATTTCCATGTTTACAGAGATAGAGGTGTAGATATTTCCATATTTGCCCAGATTGCTGGGTAGATATTTCCATCTTCACACAGATAGCGTTGTACATGTTTCCATGTTTACACAGATAGCGGTGTACCTATTTCCATGTTTACACAGACAGCTGTGTAGATATTTCCATGTTTACACAGATAGTGTTGTAGATATTTCCATGTTTATACAGATAGCGGTGTAGATATTTCCAAGTTTATACAGATAGGGGTGTAGATATGTCCATGTTTATACAGACCGAGGTGTAGATATTTCCATGTTTATACAGATAGCGGTGTAGATATTTTCATGTTTATACAGATAGCGGTGTAGATATTTCCATGTTTACAGAGATAGAGGTGTAGATATTTCCATATTTGCCCAGATTGCGGTGTAGAAATTTCCATCTTCACACAGATAGCGTTGTACATATTTCCATGTTTACACAGACAGCTGTGTAGATATTTCCATGTTTACACAGATAGTGTTGTAGATATTTCCATTTTTATACAGATAGCAGTGCAGGTATTTCCATGTTTATACAGATAGCGGTGGAGATATTTCCAAGTTTATACAGATAACGTTGTAGATATTTCCATGTTTATAAAGATAGCGGTGTAGATATTTCCATGTTTATACAGATATCGGTGGAGATATTTCCATGTTTATGCAGATTGTGTGGAGATAATACCATGTTTATAGAGATAGCGGTGTAGATATTTCCATGTAGATACAGATAGCGGTGTAGACATTTCCATGTTTATAGAGATAGCGGTGTAGATATTTCCATATTTATGCAGATAGCGGTGTAGATATTTCCATGTTTATTCAGATGGCGGTGTAGATATTTCCATGTTAATACAGATTGCGGTGTGGCTATTTCCATGTTTATACAGATGGCAGTGTAGATATATCCATGTTTATACACATGGAGGTGTAGATATTTCCATCTTTATACAGATGACTGTGTAGATATTTCCATGTTTTTACAGATGGCGGTGTAGATATTTCCATCTTCACACAGATTGCGGTGTACCTATTTCCATGTTTACACAGACAGCTCTGTAGATATTTCCATGTTTTCACAGATAGTGTTGTAGATATTTCCATGTTTACACAGATTGCAGTGTAGATATTTCCAAGTTTATAGAGATAGCGGTGGAGATATTTCCATGTTTATACAGATAGCGCTGTAGATATTTCCCTGTTAATGCAGATAGCGGTGTAGATATTTCCATGTTTATACAGATAGCGGTTTAAATATTTCCATGTTTTTACAAATAGCGTTGGAGATATTTCCATGTTTATACAGATAGCGGGGGAGATATTTCCATGTTTATACAGATAGCGGTGGATATATTTCCATGTTTATAGAGATAGCGCTGTAGATATTTCCATGTTTATACAGACAGCGGTGTAGATATTTCCATGTTTATACAGATAGCGGTGTAGATATTTCCATGTTTATACAGATAGCGGTGTACGTACTTCCATGTTTATAGAGATAGCGGTGTAGATATTTAAGTGCTTATACAGATGGCTGTGTAGATATTTCCATGTTTATACAGATTGCAGTGAAGGTATTTCCATGTTTATACTGATGGAGGTGTAGATATTTCCATGTATAGACAGATGACTGTGTAGATATTTCCAAGTTTATACATATAGCGGTGTAGATATATCCATGTTTATACAGACCGTGTTGTAGACATTTCCATGTTTATACAGATAGCGGTGTAGATATTTTCATGTTTATACAGATAGCGGTGTAGATATTTCCATGTTTACAGAGATAGAGGTGTAGATATTTCCATATTTGCCCAGATTGCTGGGTAGATATTTCCATCTTCACACAGATAGCGTTGTACATGTTTCCATGTTTACACAGATAGCGGTGTACCTATTTCCATGTTTACACAGACAGCTGTGTAGATATTTCCATGTTTACACAGATAGTGTTGTAGATATTTCCATGTTTATACAGATAGCGGTGTAGATATTTCCAAGTTTATACAGATAGGGGTGTAGATATGTCCATGTTTATACAGACCGAGGTGTAGATATTTCCATGTTTATACAGATAGCGGTGTAGATATTTTCATGTTTATACAGATAGCGGTGTAGATATTTCCATGTTTACAGAGATAGAGGTGTAGATATTTCCATATTTGCCCAGATTGCGGTGTAGAAATTTCCATCTTCACACAGATAGCGTTGTACATATTTCCATGTTTACACAGACAGCTGTGTAGATATTTCCATGTTTACACAGATAGTGTTGTAGATATTTCCATTTTTATACAGATAGCAGTGCAGGTATTTCCATGTTTATACAGATAGCGGTGGAGATATTTCCAAGTTTATACAGATAACGTTGTAGATATTTCCATGTTTATAAAGATAGCGGTGTAGATATTTCCATGTTTATACAGATATCGGTGGAGATATTTCCATGTTTATGCAGATTGTGTGGAGATAATACCATGTTTATAGAGATAGCGGTGTAGATATTTCCATGTAGATACAGATAGCGGTGTAGACATTTCCATGTTTATAGAGATAGCGGTGTAGATATTTCCATATTTATGCAGATAGCGGTGTAGATATTTCCATGTTTATTCAGATGGCGGTGTAGATATTTCCATGTTAATACAGATTGCGGTGTGGCTATTTCCATGTTTATACAGATGGCAGTGTAGATATATCCATGTTTATACACATGGAGGTGTAGATATTTCCATCTTTATACAGATGACTGTGTAGATATTTCCATGTTTTTACAGATGGCGGTGTAGATATTTCCATCTTCACACAGATTGCGGTGTACCTATTTCCATGTTTACACAGACAGCTCTGTAGATATTTCCATGTTTTCACAGATAGTGTTGTAGATATTTCCATGTTTACACAGATTGCAGTGTAGATATTTCCAAGTTTATAGAGATAGCGGTGGAGATATTTCCATGTTTATACAGATAGCGCTGTAGATATTTCCCTGTTAATGCAGATAGCGGTGTAGATATTTCCATGTTTATACAGATAGCGGTTTAAATATTTCCATGTTTTTACAAATAGCGTTGGAGATATTTCCATGTTTATACAGATAGCGGGGGAGATATTTCCATGTTTATACAGATAGCGGTGGATATATTTCCATGTTTATAGAGATAGCGCTGTAGATATTTCCATGTTTATACAGACAGCGGTGTAGATATTTCCATGTTTATACAGATAGCGGTGTAGATATTTCCATGTTTATACAGATAGCGGTGTACGTACTTCCATGTTTATAGAGATAGCGGTGTAGATATTTAAGTGCTTATACAGATGGCTGTGTAGATATTTCCATGTTTATACAGATTGCAGTGAATGTATTTCCATGTTTATACTGATGGAGGTGTAGATATTTCCATGTATAGACAGATGACTGTGTAGATATTTCCAAGTTTATACATATAGCGGTGTAGATATATCCATGTTTATACAGACCGTGTTGTAGACATTTCCATGTTTATACAGATAGCGGTGTAGATATTTTCATGTTTATACAGATAGCAGTGTAGATATTTCCATGTTTACAGAGATAGAGGTGTAGATATTTCCATATTTGCCCAGATTGCTGGGTAGATATTTCCATCTTCACACAGATAGCGTTGTACATGTTTCCATGTTTACACAGATAGCGGTGTACCTATTTCCATGTTTACACAGACAGCTGTGTAGATATTTCCATGTTTACACAGATAGTGTTGTAGATATTTCCATGTTTATACAGATAGCGGTGTAGATATTTCCAAGTTTATACAGATAGGGGTGTAGATATGTCCATGTTTATACAGACCGAGGTGTAGATATTTCCATGTTTATACAGATAGCGGTGTAGATATTTTCATGTTTATACAGATAGCGGTGTAGATATTTCCATGTTTACAGAGATAGAGGTGTAGATATTTCCATATTTGCCCAGATTGCGGTGTAGAAATTTCCATCTTCACACAGATAGCGTTGTACATATTTCCATGTTTACACAGACAGCTGTGTAGATATTTCCATGTTTACACAGATAGTGTTGTAGATATTTCCATTTTTATACAGATAGCAGTGCAGGTATTTCCATGTTTATACAGATAGCGGTGGAGATATTTCCAAGTTTATACAGATAACGTTGTAGATATTTCCATGTTTATAAAGATAGCGGTGTAGATATTTCCATGTTTATACAGATATCGGTGGAGATATTTCCATGTTTATGCAGATTGTGTGGAGATAATACCATGTTTATAGAGATAGCAGTGTAGATATTTCCATGTAGATACAGATAGCGGTGTAGACATTTCCATGTTTATAGAGATAGCGGTGTAGATATTTCCATATTTATGCAGATAGCGGTGTAGATATTTCCATGTTTATTCAGATGGCGGTGTAGATATTTCCATGTTAATACAGATTGCGGTGTGGCTATTTCCATGTTTATACAGATGGCAGTGTAGATATATCCATGTTTATACACATGGAGGTGTAGATATTTCCATCTTTATACAGATGACTGTGTAGATATTTCCATGTTTTTACAGATGGCGGTGTAGATATTTCCATCTTCACACAGATTGCGGTGTACCTATTTCCATGTTTACACAGACAGCTCTGTAGATATTTCCATGTTTTCACAGATAGTGTTGTAGATATTTCCATGTTTACACAGATTGCAGTGTAGATATTTCCAAGTTTATAGAGATAGCGGTGGAGATATTTCCATGTTTATACAGATAGCGCTGTAGATATTTCCCTGTTAATGCAGATAGCGGTGTAGATATTTCCATGTTTATACAGATAGCGGTGTAGATATTTTCATGTTTATACAGATAGCGGTGTAGATATTTCCATGTTTACAGAGATAGAGGTGTAGATATTTCCATATTTGCCCAGATTGCGGTGTAGAAATTTCCATCTTCACACAGATAGCGTTGTACATATTTCCATGTTTACACAGACAGCTGTGTAGATATTTCCATGTTTACACAGATAGTGTTGTAGATATTTCCATTTTTATACAGATAGCAGTGCAGGTATTTCCATGTTTATACAGATAGCGGTGGAGATATTTCCAAGTTTATACAGATAACGTTGTAGATATTTCCATGTTTATAAAGATAGCGGTGTAGATATTTCCATGTTTATACAGATATCGGTGGAGATATTTCCATGTTTATGCAGATTGTGTGGAGATAATACCATGTTTATAGAGATAGCAGTGTAGATATTTCCATGTAGATACAGATAGCGGTGTAGACATTTCCATGTTTATAGAGATAGCGGTGTAGATATTTCCATATTTATGCAGATAGCGGTGTAGATATTTCCATGTTTATTCAGATGGCGATGTAGATATTTCCATGTTAATACAGATTGCGGTGTGGCTATTTCCATGTTTATACAGATAGCGGGGGAGATATTTCCATGTTTATACAGATAGCGGTGGATATATTTCCATGTTTATAGAGATAGCACTGTAGATATTTCCATGTTTATACAGACAGCGGTGTAGATATTTCCATGTTTATACAGATAGCGGTGTAGATATTTCCATGTTTATACAGATAGCGGTGTACGTACTTCCATGTTTATAGAGATAGCGGTGTAGTTATTTAAGTGCTTATACAGATGGCTGTGTAGATATTTCCATGTTTATACAGATTGCAGTGAATGTATTTCCATGTTTATACTGATGGAGGTGTAGATATTTCCATGTATAGACAGATGACTGTGTAGATATTTCCAAGTTTATACATATAGCGGTGTAGATATATCCATGTTTATACAGACCGTGTTGTAGACATTTCCATGTTTATACAGATAGCGGTGTAGATATTTTCATGTTTATACAGATAGCGGTGTAGATATTTCCATGTTTACAGAGATAGAGGTGTAGATATTTCCATATTTGCCCAGATTGCTGGGTAGATATTTCCATCTTCACACAGATAGCGTTGTACATGTTTCCATGTTTACACAGATAGCGGTGTACCTATTTCCATGTTTACACAGACAGCTGTGTAGATATTTCCATGTTTACACAGATAGTGTTGTAGATATTTCCATATTTATACAGATAGCGGTGTAGATATTTCCAAGTTTATACAGATAGGGGTGTAGATATGTCCATGTTTATACAGACCGAGGTGTAGATATTTCCATGTTTATACAGATAGCGGTGTAGATATTTTCATGTTTATACAGATAGCGGTGTAGATATTTCCATGTTTACAGAGATAGAGGTGTAGATATTTCCATATTTGCCCAGATTGCGGTGTAGAAATTTCCATCTTCACACAGATAGCGTTGTACATATTTCCATGTTTACACAGACAGCTGTGTAGATATTTCCATGTTTACACAGATAGTGTTGTAGATATTTCCATTTTTATACAGATAGCAGTGCAGGTATTTCCATGTTTATACAGATAGCGGTGGAGATATTTCCAAGTTTATACAGATAACGTTGTAGATATTTCCATGTTTATAAAGATAGCGGTGTAGATATTTCCATGTTTATACAGATATCGGTGGAGATATTTCCATGTTTATGCAGATTGTGTGGAGATAATACCATGTTTATAGAGATAGCGGTGTAGATATTTCCATGTAGATACAGATAGCGGTGTAGACATTTCCATGTTTATAGAGATAGCGGTGTAGATATTTCCATATTTATGCAGATAGCGGTGTAGATATTTCCATGTTTATTCAGATGGCGGTGTAGATATTTCCATGTTAATACAGATTGCGGTGTGGCTATTTCCATGTTTATAAAGATGGCAGTGTAGATATATCCATGTTTATACACATGGAGGTGTAGATATTTCCATCTTTATACAGATGACTGTGTAGATATTTCCATGTTTTTACAGATGGCGGTGTAGATATTTCCATCTTCACACAGATTGCGGTGTACCTATTTCCATGTTTACACAGACAGCTCTGTAGATATTTCCATGTTCTCACAGATAGTGTTGTAGATATTTCCATGTTTACACAGATTGCAGTGTAGATATTTCCAAGTTTATAGAGATAGCGGTGGAGATATTTACATGTTTATACAGATAGCGCTGTAGATATTTCCCTGTTAATGCAGATAGCGGTGTAGATATTTCCATGTTTATACAGATAGCGGTTTAAATATTTCCATGTTTTTACAAATAGCGTTGGAGATATTTCCATGTTTATACAGATAGCGGGGGAGATATTTCCATGTTTATACAGATAGCGGTGGATATATTTCCATGTTTATAGAGATAGCGCTGTAGATATTTCCATGTTTATACAGACAGCGGTGTAGATATTTCCATGTTTATACAGATAGCGGTGTAGATATTTCCATGTTTATACAGATAGCGGTGTACGTACTTCCATGTTTATAGAGATAGCGGTGTAGATATTTAAGTGCTTATACAGATGGCTGTGTAGATATTTCCATGTTTATACAGATTGCAGTGAATGTATTTCCATGTTTATACTGATGGAGGTGTAGATATTTCCATGTATAGACAGATGACTGTGTAGATATTTCCAAGTTTATACATATAGCGGTGTAGATATATCCATGTTTATACAGACCGTGTTGTAGACATTTCCATGTTTATACAGATAGCGGTGTAGATATTTTCATGTTTACACAGATAGCAGTGTAGATATTTCCATGTTTACAGAGATAGAGGTGTAGATATTTCCATATTTGCCCAGATTGCTGGGTAGATATTTCCATCTTCACACAGATAGCGTTGTACATGTTTCCATGTTTACACAGATAGCGGTGTACCTATTTCCATGTTTACACAGACAGCTGTGTAGATATTTCCATGTTTACACAGATAGTGTTGTAGATATTTCCATGTTTATACAGATAGCGGTGTAGATATTTCCAAGTTTATACAGATAGGGGTGTAGATATGTCCATGTTTATACAGACCGAGGTGTAGATATTTCCATGTTTATACAGATAGCGGTGTAGATATTTTCATGTTTATACAGATAGCGGTGTAGATATTTCCATGTTTACACAGATAGAGGTGTAGATATTTCCATATTTGCCCAGATTGCGGTGTAGAAATTTCCATCTTCACACAGATAGCGTTGTACATATTTCCATGTTTACACAGACAGCTGTGTAGATATTTCCATGTTTACACAGATAGTGTTGTAGATATTTCCATTTTTATACAGATAGCAGTGCAGGTATTTCCATGTTTATACAGATAGCGGTGGAGATATTTCCAAGTTTATACAGATAACGTTGTAGATATTTCCATGTTTATAAAGATAGCGGTGTAGATATTTCCATGTTTATACAGATATCGGTGGAGATATTTCCATGTTTATGCAGATTGTGTGGAGATAATACCATGTTTATAGAGATAGCGGTGTAGATATTTCCATGTAGATACAGATAGCGGTGTAGACATTTCCATGTTTATAGAGATAGCGGTGTAGATATTTCCATATTTATGCAGATAGCGGTGTAGATATTTCCATGTTTATTCAGATGGCGGTGTAGATATTTCCATGTTAATACAGATTGCGGTGTGGCTATTTCCATGTTTATACAGATGGCAGTGTAGATATATCCATGTTTATACACATGGAGGTGTAGATATTTCCATCTTTATACAGATGACGGTGTAGATATTTCCATGTTTTTACAGATGGCGGTGTAGATATTTCCATCTTCACACAGATTGCGGTGTACCTATTTCCATGTTTACACAGACAGCTCTGTAGATATTTCCATGTTGTCACAGATAGTGTTGTAGATATTTCCATGTTTACACAGATTGCAGTGTAGATATTTCCAAGTTTATAGAGATAGCGGTGGAGATATTTCCATGTTTATACAGATAGCGCTGTAGATATTTCCCTGTTAATGCAGATAGCGGTGTAGATATTTCCATGTTTATACAGATAGCGGTGTAGATATTTTCATGTTTATACAGATAGCGGTGTAGATATTTCCATGTTTACAGAGATAGAGGTGTAGATATTTCCATATTTGCCCAGATTGCGGTGTAGAAATTTCCATCTTCACACAGATAGCGTTGTACATATTTCCATGTTTACACAGACAGCTGTGTAGATATTTCCATGTTTACACAGATAGTGTTGTAGATATTTCCATTTTTATACAGATAGCAGTGCAGGTATTTCCATGTTTATACAGATAGCGGTGGAGATATTTCCAAGTTTATACAGATAACGTTGTAGATATTTCCATGTTTATAAAGATAGCGGTGTAGATATTTCCATGTTTATACAGATATCGGTGGAGATATTTCCATGTTTATGCAGATTGTGTGGAGATAATACCATGTTTATAGAGATAGCAGTGTAGATATTTCCATGTAGATACAGATAGCGGTGTAGACATTTCCATGTTTATAGAGATAGCGGTGTAGATATTTCCATATTTATGCAGATAGCGGTGTAGATATTTCCATGTTTATTCAGATGGCGGTGTAGATATTTCCATGTTAATACAGATTGCGGTGTGGCTATTTCCATGTTTATACAGATGGCAGTGTAGATATATCCATGTTTATACACATGGAGGTGTAGATATTTCCATCTTTATACAGATGACTGTGTAGATATTTCCATGTTTTTACAGATGGCGGTGTAGATATTTCCATCTTCACACAGATTGCGGTGTACCTATTTCCATGTTTACACAGACAGCTCTGTAGATATTTCCATGTTTTCACAGATAGTGTTGTAGATATTTCCATGTTTACACAGATTGCAGTGTAGATATTTCCAAGTTTATAGAGATAGCGGTGGAGATATTTCCATGTTTATACAGATAGCGCTGTAGATATTTCCCTGTTAATGCAGATAGCGGTGTAGATATTTCCATGTTTATACAGATAGCGGTGTAGATATTTTCATGTTTATACAGATAGCGGTGTAGATATTTCCATGTTTACAGAGATAGAGGTGTAGATATTTCCATATTTGCCCAGATTGCGGTGTAGAAATTTCCATCTTCACACAGATAGCGTTGTACATATTTCCATGTTTACACAGACAGCTGTGTAGATATTTCCATGTTTACACAGATAGTGTTGTAGATATTTCCATTTTTATACAGATAGCAGTGCAGGTATTTCCATGTTTATACAGATAGCGGTGGAGATATTTCCAAGTTTATACAGATAACGTTGTAGATATTTCCATGTTTATAAAGATAGCGGTGTAGATATTTCCATGTTTATACAGATATCGGTGGAGATATTTCCATGTTTATGCAGATTGTGTGGAGATAATACCATGTTTATAGAGATAGCAGTGTAGATATTTCCATGTAGATACAGATAGCGGTGTAGACATTTCCATGTTTATAGAGATAGCGGTGTAGATATTTCCATATTTATGCAGATAGCGGTGTAGATATTTCCATGTTTATTCAGATGGCGATGTAGATATTTCCATGTTAATACAGATTGCGGTGTGGCTATTTCCATGTTTATACAGATAGCGGGGGAGATATTTCCATGTTTATACAGATAGCGGTGGATATATTTCCATGTTTATAGAGATAGCACTGTAGATATTTCCATGTTTATACAGACAGCGGTGTAGATATTTCCATGTTTATACAGATAGCGGTGTAGATATTTCCATGTTTATACAGATAGCGGTGTACGTACTTCCATGTTTATAGAGATAGCGGTGTAGTTATTTAAGTGCTTATACAGATGGCTGTGTAGATATTTCCATGTTTATACAGATTGCAGTGAATGTATTTCCATGTTTATACTGATGGAGGTGTAGATATTTCCATGTATAGACAGATGACTGTGTAGATATTTCCAAGTTTATACATATAGCGGTGTAGATATATCCATGTTTATACAGACCGTGTTGTAGACATTTCCATGTTTATACAGATAGCGGTGTAGATATTTTCATGTTTATACAGATAGCGGTGTAGATATTTCCATGTTTACAGAGATAGAGGTGTAGATATTTCCATATTTGCCCAGATTGCTGGGTAGATATTTCCATCTTCACACAGATAGCGTTGTACATGTTTCCATGTTTACACAGATAGCGGTGTACCTATTTCCATGTTTACACAGACAGCTGTGTAGATATTTCCATGTTTACACAGATAGTGTTGTAGATATTTCCATATTTATACAGATAGCGGTGTAGATATTTCCAAGTTTATACAGATAGGGGTGTAGATATGTCCATGTTTATACAGACCGAGGTGTAGATATTTCCATGTTTATACAGATAGCGGTGTAGATATTTTCATGTTTATACAGATAGCGGTGTAGATATTTCCATGTTTACAGAGATAGAGGTGTAGATATTTCCATATTTGCCCAGATTGCGGTGTAGAAATTTCCATCTTCACACAGATAGCGTTGTACATATTTCCATGTTTACACAGACAGCTGTGTAGATATTTCCATGTTTACACAGATAGTGTTGTAGATATTTCCATTTTTATACAGATAGCAGTGCAGGTATTTCCATGTTTATACAGATAGCGGTGGAGATATTTCCAAGTTTATACAGATAACGTTGTAGATATTTCCATGTTTATAAAGATAGCGGTGTAGATATTTCCATGTTTATACAGATATCGGTGGAGATATTTCCATGTTTATGCAGATTGTGTGGAGATAATACCATGTTTATAGAGATAGCGGTGTAGATATTTCCATGTAGATACAGATAGCGGTGTAGACATTTCCATGTTTATAGAGATAGCGGTGTAGATATTTCCATATTTATGCAGATAGCGGTGTAGATATTTCCATGTTTATTCAGATGGCGGTGTAGATATTTCCATGTTAATACAGATTGCGGTGTGGCTATTTCCATGTTTATAAAGATGGCAGTGTAGATATATCCATGTTTATACACATGGAGGTGTAGATATTTCCATCTTTATACAGATGACTGTGTAGATATTTCCATGTTTTTACAGATGGCGGTGTAGATATTTCCATCTTCACACAGATTGCGGTGTACCTATTTCCATGTTTACACAGACAGCTCTGTAGATATTTCCATGTTCTCACAGATAGTGTTGTAGATATTTCCATGTTTACACAGATTGCAGTGTAGATATTTCCAAGTTTATAGAGATAGCGGTGGAGATATTTACATGTTTATACAGATAGCGCTGTAGATATTTCCCTGTTAATGCAGATAGCGGTGTAGATATTTCCATGTTTATACAGATAGCGGTTTAAATATTTCCATGTTTTTACAAATAGCGTTGGAGATATTTCCATGTTTATACAGATAGCGGGGGAGATATTTCCATGTTTATACAGATAGCGGTGGATATATTTCCATGTTTATAGAGATAGCGCTGTAGATATTTCCATGTTTATACAGACAGCGGTGTAGATATTTCCATGTTTATACAGATAGCGGTGTAGATATTTCCATGTTTATACAGATAGCGGTGTACGTACTTCCATGTTTATAGAGATAGCGGTGTAGATATTTAAGTGCTTATACAGATGGCTGTGTAGATATTTCCATGTTTATACAGATTGCAGTGAATGTATTTCCATGTTTATACTGATGGAGGTGTAGATATTTCCATGTATAGACAGATGACTGTGTAGATATTTCCAAGTTTATACATATAGCGGTGTAGATATATCCATGTTTATACAGACCGTGTTGTAGACATTTCCATGTTTATACAGATAGCGGTGTAGATATTTTCATGTTTACACAGATAGCAGTGTAGATATTTCCATGTTTACAGAGATAGAGGTGTAGATATTTCCATATTTGCCCAGATTGCTGGGTAGATATTTCCATCTTCACACAGATAGCGTTGTACATGTTTCCATGTTTACACAGATAGCGGTGTACCTATTTCCATGTTTACACAGACAGCTGTGTAGATATTTCCATGTTTACACAGATAGTGTTGTAGATATTTCCATGTTTATACAGATAGCGGTGTAGATATTTCCAAGTTTATACAGATAGGGGTGTAGATATGTCCATGTTTATACAGACCGAGGTGTAGATATTTCCATGTTTATACAGATAGCGGTGTAGATATTTTCATGTTTATACAGATAGCGGTGTAGATATTTCCATGTTTACACAGATAGAGGTGTAGATATTTCCATATTTGCCCAGATTGCGGTGTAGAAATTTCCATCTTCACACAGATAGCGTTGTACATATTTCCATGTTTACACAGACAGCTGTGTAGATATTTCCATGTTTACACAGATAGTGTTGTAGATATTTCCATTTTTATACAGATAGCAGTGCAGGTATTTCCATGTTTATACAGATAGCGGTGGAGATATTTCCAAGTTTATACAGATAACGTTGTAGATATTTCCATGTTTATAAAGATAGCGGTGTAGATATTTCCATGTTTATACAGATATCGGTGGAGATATTTCCATGTTTATGCAGATTGTGTGGAGATAATACCATGTTTATAGAGATAGCGGTGTAGATATTTCCATGTAGATACAGATAGCGGTGTAGACATTTCCATGTTTATAGAGATAGCGGTGTAGATATTTCCATATTTATGCAGATAGCGGTGTAGATATTTCCATGTTTATTCAGATGGCGGTGTAGATATTTCCATGTTAATACAGATTGCGGTGTGGCTATTTCCATGTTTATACAGATGGCAGTGTAGATATATCCATGTTTATACACATGGAGGTGTAGATATTTCCATCTTTATACAGATGACGGTGTAGATATTTCCATGTTTTTACAGATGGCGGTGTAGATATTTCCATCTTCACACAGATTGCGGTGTACCTATTTCCATGTTTACACAGACAGCTCTGTAGATATTTCCATGTTGTCACAGATAGTGTTGTAGATATTTCCATGTTTACACAGATTGCAGTGTAGATATTTCCAAGTTTATAGAGATAGCGGTGGAGATATTTCCATGTTTATACAGATAGCGCTGTAGATATTTCCCTGTTAATGCAGATAGCGGTGTAGATATTTCCATGTTTATACAGATAGCGGTGTAGATATTTTCATGTTTATACAGATAGCGGTGTAGATATTTCCATGTTTACAGAGATAGAGGTGTAGATATTTCCATATTTGCCCAGATTGCGGTGTAGAAATTTCCATCTTCACACAGATAGCGTTGTACATATTTCCATGTTTACACAGACAGCTGTGTAGATATTTCCATGTTTACACAGATAGTGTTGTAGATATTTCCATTTTTATACAGATAGCAGTGCAGGTATTTCCATGTTTATACAGATAGCGGTGGAGATATTTCCAAGTTTATACAGATAACGTTGTAGATATTTCCATGTTTATAAAGATAGCGGTGTAGATATTTCCATGTTTATACAGATATCGGTGGAGATATTTCCATGTTTATGCAGATTGTGTGGAGATAATACCATGTTTATAGAGATAGCAGTGTAGATATTTCCATGTAGATACAGATAGCGGTGTAGACATTTCCATGTTTATAGAGATAGCGGTGTAGATATTTCCATATTTATGCAGATAGCGGTGTAGATATTTCCATGTTTATTCAGATGGCGGTGTAGATATTTCCATGTTAATACAGATTGCGGTGTGGCTATTTCCATGTTTATACAGATGGCAGTGTAGATATATCCATGTTTATACACATGGAGGTGTAGATATTTCCATCTTTATACAGATGACTGTGTAGATATTTCCATGTTTTTACAGATGGCGGTGTAGATATTTCCATCTTCACACAGATTGCGGTGTACCTATTTCCATGTTTACACAGACAGCTCTGTAGATATTTCCATGTTTTCACAGATAGTGTTGTAGATATTTCCATGTTTACACAGATTGCAGTGTAGATATTTCCAAGTTTATAGAGATAGCGGTGGAGATATTTACATGTTTATACAGATAGCGCTGTAGATATTTCCCTGTTAATGCAGATAGCGGTGTAGATATTTCCATGTTTATACAGATAGCGGTTTAAATATTTCCATGTTTTTACAAATAGCGTTGGAGATATTTCCATGTTTATACAGATAGCGGGGGAGATATTTCCATGTTTATACAGATAGCGGTGGATATATTTCCATGTTTATAGAGATAGCGCTGTAGATATTTCCATGTTTATACAGACAGCGGTGTAGATATTTCCATGTTTATACAGATAGCGGTGTAGATATTTCCATGTTTATACAGATAGCGGTGTACGTACTTCCATGTTTATAGAGATAGCGGTGTAGATATTTAAGTGCTTATACAGATGGCTGTGTAGATATTTCCATGTTTATACAGATTGCAGTGAATGTATTTCCATGTTTATACTGATGGAGGTGTAGATATTTCCATGTATAGACAGATGACTGTGTAGATATTTCCAAGTTTATACATATAGCGGTGTAGATATATCCATGTTTATACAGACCGTGTTGTAGACATTTCCATGTTTATACAGATAGCGGTGTAGATATTTTCATGTTTATACAGATAGCAGTGTAGATATTTCCATGTTTACAGAGATAGAGGTGTAGATATTTCCATATTTGCCCAGATTGCTGGGTAGATATTTCCATCTTCACACAGATAGCGTTGTACATGTTTCCATGTTTACACAGATAGCGGTGTACCTATTTCCATGTTTACACAGACAGCTGTGTAGATATTTCCATGTTTACACAGATAGTGTTGTAGATATTTCCATGTTTATACAGATAGCGGTGTAGATATTTCCAAGTTTATACAGATAGGGGTGTAGATATGTCCATGTTTATACAGACCGAGGTGTAGATATTTCCATGTTTATACAGATAGCGGTGTAGATATTTTCATGTTTATACAGATAGCGGTGTAGATATTTCCATGTTTACAGAGATAGAGGTGTACATATTTCCATATTTGCCCAGATTGCGGTGTAGAAATTTCCATCTTCACACAGATAGCGTTGTACATATTTCCATGTTTACACAGACAGCTGTGTAGATATTTCCATGTTTACACAGATAGTGTTGTAGATATTTCCATTTTTATACAGATAGCAGTGCAGGTATTTCCATGTTTATACAGATAGCGGTGGAGATATTTCCAAGTTTATACAGATAACGTTGTAGATATTTCCATGTTTATAAAGATAGCGGTGTAGATATTTCCATGTTTATACAGATATCGGTGGAGATATTTCCATGTTTATGCAGATTGTGTGGAGATAATACCATGTTTATAGAGATAGCAGTGTAGATATTTCCATGTAGATACAGATAGCGGTGTAGACATTTCCATGTTTATAGAGATAGCGGTGCAGATATTTCCATATTTATGCAGATAGCGGTGTAGATATTTCCATGTTTATTCAGATGGCGGTGTAGATATTTCCATGTTAATACAGATTGCGGTGTGGCTATTTCCATGTTTATACAGATGGCAGTGTAGATATATCCATGTTTATACACATGGAGGTGTAGATATTTCCATCTTTATACAGATGACTGTGTAGATATTTCCATGTTTTTACAGATGGCGGTGTAGATATTTCCATCTTCACACAGATTGCGGTGTACCTATTTCCATGTTTACACAGACAGCTCTGTAGATATTTCCATGTTTTCACAGATAGTGTTGTAGATATTTCCATGTTTACACAGATTGCAGTGTAGATATTTCCAAGTTTATAGAGATAGCGGTGGAGATATTTCCATGTTTATACAGATAGCGCTGTAGATATTTCCCTGTTAATGCAGATAGCGGTGTAGATATTTCCATGTTTATACAGATAGCGGTGTAGATATTTTCATGTTTATACAGATAGCGGTGTAGATATTTCCATGTTTACAGAGATAGAGGTGTAGATATTTCCATATTTGCCCAGATTGCGGTGTAGAAATTTCCATCTTCACACAGATAGCGTTGTACATATTTCCATGTTTACACAGACAGCTGTGTAGATATTTCCATGTTTACACAGATAGTGTTGTAGATATTTCCATTTTTATACAGATAGCAGTGCAGGTATTTCCATGTTTATACAGATAGCGGTGGAGATATTTCCAAGTTTATACAGATAACGTTGTAGATATTTCCATGTTTATAAAGATAGCGGTGTAGATATTTCCATGTTTATACAGATATCGGTGGAGATATTTCCATGTTTATGCAGATTGTGTGGAGATAATACCATGTTTATAGAGATAGCAGTGTAGATATTTCCATGTAGATACAGATAGCGGTGTAGACATTTCCATGTTTATAGAGATAGCGGTGTAGATATTTCCATATTTATGCAGATAGCGGTGTAGATATTTCCATGTTTATTCAGATGGCGGTGTAGATATTTCCATGTTAATACAGATTGCGGTGTGGCTATTTCCATGTTTATACAGATGGCAGTGTAGATATATCCATGTTTATACACATGGAGGTGTAGATATTTCCATCTTTATACAGATGACTGTGTAGATATTTCCATGTTTTTACAGATGGCGGTGTAGATATTTCCATCTTCACACAGATTGCGGTGTACCTATTTCCATGTTTACACAGACAGCTCTGTAGATATTTCCATGTTTTCACAGATAGTGTTGTAGATATTTCCATGTTTACACAGATTGCAGTGTAGATATTTCCAAGTTTATAGAGATAGCGGTGGAGATATTTCCATGTTTATACAGATAGCGCTGTAGATATTTCCCTGTTAATGCAGATAGCGGTGTAGATATTTCCATGTTTATACAGATAGCGGTTTAAATATTTCCATGTTTTTACAAATAGCGTTGGAGATATTTCCATGTTTATACAGATAGCGGGGGAGATATTTCCATGTTTATACAGATAGCGGTGGATATATTTCCATGTTTATAGAGATAGCGCTGTAGATATTTCCATGTTTATACAGACAGCGGTGTAGATATTTAAGTGCTTATACAGATGGCTGTGTAGATATTTCCATGTTTATACAGATTGCAGTGAATGTATTTCCATGTTTATACTGATGGAGGTGTAGATATTTCCATGTATAGACAGATGACTGTGTAGATATTTCCAAGTTTATACATATAGCGGTGTAGATATATCCATGTTTATACAGACCGTGTTGTAGACATTTCCATGTTTATACAGATAGCGGTGTAGATATTTTCATGTTTATACAGATAGCGGTGTAGATATTTCCATGTTTACAGAGATAGAGGTGTAGATATTTCCATATTTGCCCAGATTGCTGGGTAGATATTTCCATCTTCACACAGATAGCGTTGTACATGTTTCCATGTTTACACAGATAGCGGTGTACCTATTTCCATGTTTACACAGACAGCTGTGTAGATATTTCCATGTTTACACAGATAGTGTTGTAGATATTTCCATGTTTATACAGATAGCGGTGTAGATATTTCCAAGTTTATACAGATAGGGGTGTAGATATGTCCATGTTTATACAGACTGAGGTGTAGATATTTCCATGTTTATACAGATAGCGGTGTAGATATTTTCATGTTTATACAGATAGCGGTGTAGATATTTCCATGTTTACACAGATAGAGGTGTAGATATATCCATATTTGCCCAGATTGCGGTGTAGAAATTTCCATCTTCACACAGATAGCGTTGTACATATTTCCATGTTTACACAGACAGCTGTGTAGATATTTCCATGTTTACACAGATAGCGTTGTAGATATTTCCATTTTTATACAGATAGCAGTGCAGGTATTTCCATGTTTATACAGATAGCGGTGGAGATATTTCCAAGTTTATACAGATAACGTTGTAGATATTTCCATGTTTATAAAGATAGCGGTGTAGATATTTCCATGTTTTTACAGATATCGGTGGAGATATTTCCATGTTTATGCAGATTGTGTGGAGATAATACCATGTTTATAGAGATAGCGGTGTAGATATTTCCATGTAGATACAGATAGCGGTGAAGACATTTCCATGTTTATAGAGATAGCGGTGTAGATATTTCCATATTTATGCAGATAGCGGTGTAGATATTTCCATGTTTATTCAGATGGCGGTGTACCTATTTCCATGTTAATACAGACAGCTCTGTAGATATTTCCATGTTTTCACAGATAGTGTTGTACATATTTCCATGTTTACACAGATTGCAGAGTAGATATTTCCAAGTTTATAGAGATAGCAGTGGAGATATTTCCATGTTTATACAGATAGCGCTGTAGATATTTCCCTGTTAATGCAGATAGCGGTGTAGATATTTCCATGTTTATACAGATAGCGGTGTAAATATTTCCATGTTTTTACAAATAGCGTTGGAGATATTTCCATGTTTATACAGATAGCGGGGGAGATATTTCCATGTTTATACAGAGAGCGGTGGAAATATTTACATGTTTAATCAGATGGAGGTGTAGATATTTCCAAGGTTATGCAGATTGCGGTGGAGATATTTCCATGTTTATAGAGATAGCGGTGTAGATATTTCCATGTAGATACAGATAGCCGTGTAGATATTTCAATATTTATAGAGATAGCCATGTAGATATTTCCATGTTTATACAGATAGCGGTGTAGGCATTTCCATGTTTATAGAGATAGCGGTGAAGTTATTTCCCTATTTATACAGATACCGGTGTAGATATTTCTATGTTTATACAGATAGCGGTGGAGATATTTCCATGTTTATACAGATAGCGGTGTCGGTATTTCCATGTTTATAGAGATAGCGGTGATGTTGTTTCCATGTTTATACAGATGGCATTGTAGATATTTCCATGTTTATACAGATAGTGGTGTAGATATTACCATGTTTGCTCGGATGACTGTGTAGTTATTTCCACGTTTATAAAGATGGCGGTGTAGATATTTCCATGTTTATAGAGATAGCCATGTAGATATTTCCATGTTTATACAGATAGCGTTGTAGATAGTACCATGTTTACAGAGATAGAGGAGTAGATATTTCCATATTTGCACAGATTGCCATGTAGATATTTCCATCTTCACACAGATAGCGGTGTATATATTTCCATGTTTACACTGACAGCTGTGTAGATATTTCCATGTTTACACAGATAGTGTTGTTGATATTTCCATGTTTATACAAATAGCGGTGTAGATATTTCCATGTTCATAAAGATAGCAATGTAGATATTTCCATGTTTATACAGATAGCGGTGCAGATATTTCCATGTTTATACAGATAGCGGTGGAGTTATTTTCATGTTTATACAGATAGCGGTGTAGATATTTCCGTGTTTATAAAGATAGCGGTGGAGATATTTCCATCTTTATACAGATATACCTGGAGATATTTCCAAGTATATGCAGATTGTGTGGAGATATTACCATGTTTATAGAGATAGCGGTGTAGATATTTCCATGTAGAATAAGATAGCAGTGTTGGTATTTCCATGTTTATAGAGATAGCGGGGTAGTTATTACCATGTTTATAAAGATGGCAGTGTAGATATTTCCATGTTTATACAGATGGAGGGGTAGATATTTCCATGTTTATACAGATGACTGTGTAATTATTTCCACGTTTTTACAGATGGTGGTGAAGATATTTCCATGAGTATAGAGATAGCCATGGAGATATTTCCATGTTTATACAGATAGCGGTGTAGACATTTCCATGTTTATAGTGATAGCGGTGTAGATATTTCCATATTTATACAGATAGCGGTGTAGATATTTCCATGTTTATACAGATAGTGGTGGAGGTATTTCCATGTTTATGGAGATGGTGGTGTAGATATTTCCAAGTTTATACAGACAGCGGTGTAGATATTTCCAAGTTTATACAGATAGCGGTGTAGTGATTTCCATGTAGATACAGATAGCCGTGTAGATATTTCCATGTTTGTAGAGATAGCCATGTAGATATATCCATGTTTATACAGATAGCGTTGTAGGTATTTCCATGTTTATAGAGATAGCATTGATGTTATTTCCATGTTTATACAGATGGCATTGTAGATATTTCCATGTTTATACAGATAGTGGTGTAGATATTTCCATGTTTATACAGATGACTGTGTAGTTAATTCCATGTTTATAAAGATGGCGGTGTATATATTTCCATGTTTATAGAGATAGCCATGTAGATATTTCCATGTTTATACAGATAGCGGTGTAGATATTTCCAAGTTTATGCAGATTGTGGTGGAGATATTACCTTGTTTATAGAGATAGCGGTGGAGATATTTCCATGTTTATACAGATGGCGGTGTAGATATTTGCCAGTTTATGCAGACAGCGGTGGAGATATTTCCATTATTACAGAGATAGCGGTGTAGATATTTCCATGTGGACACAGATAGCGGTGTAGATATTTCCATGTGTATAGAGATAGCGGTGAAGGTATTTTCATATTTATACAGATAGCGGTGTAGATATTTCCATGTTTATTCAGATGGCGGTGTTGATATATCCATGTTTACACACATAGCGGTGTGGCTATTTCCATTTTTATACAGATGGCAGTGTAGATATTTCCATGTTTATACAGATGGAGGTGTAGATATTTCCGTGTTTATACAGATGACTGTGTAGATATTTCCATGTTTTTACAGATGGCGCTGTAGATATTTCCATGTATATACAGATAGCGGTGTGGCTATTTCCATGTTTATGCAGATAGCGATGTAGATATTTCCATGTTTATAGAGATGGCTTTGTAGTTATTTCCATGTTTATACAGATGGCAGTGTAGATATTTCCATGTTTATAGAAATAGTGGTGTAGATATTTCCATGTTTATACAGATGACGGTGTAGTTATTTCCATTTTTATACAGATGGCATTGTAGATATTTCCATGTTAATAGACATAGCCATGTAGATGTTTCCACGTTTATACAGATATCGGTGTAGACATTTCCAAGTTTATAGAGATAGCGGTGAAGATATTTCCATATTTATACAGATAGCGGTGTAGATATTTCCATATTTATACAGATAGCGGTGGAGATATTTCCAAGTTTTTACAGATAGCGGTGGAGGTATTTCCATGTTTATACAGATAGCGGTGTAGATATTTCCATGTTTATACAGAGAGTGGTGGAGATATTTCCATTTTTATACAGATATCGGTGGAGATATTTCCATGTTTATACAGATAGCGGTGTAGGTATTTCCATGTTTATACAGATGGCATTGTAGATATTTCCATGTTTATACAGATAGTGGTGTAGATATTTCCATGTTTATACAGATGAGTGTGTAGTTAATTCCATGTTTATACAGATGGTGGTGTAGATATTTCCATGTTTATAATGATAGCCATGTAGATATTTCTATGTTTATACAGATAGCGGTGTAGGTATTTCCATTTTTACAGAGATAGAGGTGTAGATGTTTCCATATTTGCACAGATTGCCCTGTAGATATTTCCATCTTCACACCTACAGCGGTGAAGATATTTCCATTTTCACACACACAGCGGTGTACGTATTTCCATGTTTACACAGACAGCTGTGTAGATATTTCCATGTTTACACAGATAGTGTTGTGGATATTTCCATGTTTATACAGATAGCGGTGTAGATATTTCCATGTTTATAAAGATATCGGTGGATATATTTCCATGTTTATACAGATAGCGGTGTAGATATTTCCATGTTTATACAGATAGCGGTGGAGATATTTCCATGTTTATACAGATAGCGGTGTAGATATTTCCATGTTTATTCAGATGGCGGTGTTGATATTTCTATGTTTACACACATAGCGGTGTGGCTATCTCCATTTTTATACAGATAGCAGTGTAGATATTTCCATGTTTATACAGATGGAGGTGTAGGTATTTCCATGTTTATGAAGATAGCTGTGTAGATATTTACATCTTTATACAGACAGCGTTGAAGATATTTCCATGTTTTACAGATAGTGGTGTAGATATTTCCATGTTTATACAGATAGCGGTGGAGATATTTCCATGTTTATACAGATATCGGTGGAGTTATTTCCATGTTTATACAGAGAGCGGTGGAAATATTCACATGTTTATACAGATGGAGGTGTAGATATTTCCAAGGTTATGCAGATTGCGGTGGAGATATTTCCATGTTTATAGAGATAGCAGTGTAGATATTTCCATGTAGATACAGGTAGCCGTGTAGATATTTCCATGTTTATAGAGATAGCCATGTAGATATTTCCATGTTTATACAGATAGCGTTGTAGGTATTTCCATGTTTATAGAGATAGCGGTGATGTTATTTCCATGTTTATACAAATGGCATTGTAGATATTTCCATGTTTATACAGATTGTGGTGTAGATATTGCCATGTTTATACAGATGACTGTGTAGTTAGTTCCATGTTTATAAAGACGGCGGTGTATATATTTCCATGTTTATAGAGATAGCCATGTAGATATTTCCATGTTTATACAGATAGCGGTGTAGATATTTCCAAGTTTATGCAGATTGTGGTGGAGATATTACCTTGTTTATAGAGATAGCGGTGGAGATATTTCCATGTTTATACAGATGGCGGTGTAGATGTTTGCCAGTTTATGCAGACAGCGGTGGAGATATTTCCATTATTACAGAGATAGCGGTGTAGATATTTCCATGTGGACACAGATAGCAGTGTAGGTATTTCCATGTGTATAGAGATAGCGGTGAAGGTATTTTCATATTTATACAGATAGCGGTGTAGATATTTCCATGTTTATTCAGATGGCGGTGTTGATATATCCATGTTTATACACATAGCGGTGTGGCTATTTCCATTTTTATACAGATGGCAGTGTAGATATTTCCATGTTTATACAGATGGAGGTGTAGATATTTCCGTGTTTATACAGATGACGGTGTAGATATTTCCATGTTTTTACAGATGGCGCTGTAGATATTTCCATGTTTATACAGATAGCGGTGTGGCTATTTCCATGTTTATGCAGATAGCGATGTAGATATTTCCATGTTTATAGAGATGGCTTTGTAGTTATTTCCATGTTTATACAGATGGCAGTGTAGATATTTCCATGTTTATAGAAATAGCGGTGTAGATATTTCCATGTTTATACAGATGACGGTGTAGTTATTTCCATGTTTATACAGATGGCATTGTAGATATTTCCATGTTAATAGACATAGCCATGTAGATGTTTCCACGTTTATACAGATATCGGTGTAGACATTTCCAAGTTTATAGATATAGCGGTGAAGATATTTCCATATTTATACAGATAGCGGTGTAGATATTTCCATATTTTTACAGATAGCGGTGGAGATATTTCCAAGTTTTTACAGATAGCAGTGGAGGTATTTCCATGTTTATACAGATAGCGGTGTAGATATTTCCATGTTTATACAGAGAGTGGTGGAAATATTTCCATTTTTATACAGATAGCGGTGGAGATATTTCCATGTTTATACTGAAAGCGGTGTAGATATTTCCATGTTTATTCAGATGGCGGTGTTGATATTTCCATGTTTATACACATAGCGGTGTGGCTATTTCCATTTTTATACAGATGGCAGTGTAGATATTTCCATGTTTATACAGATAGCGGTGTAGATATTTCCATGTTTATTAAGATAGCTTTGTAGATATTTCCATGTTTATACAGACAGCGGTGGAGATATTTCAATGTTTATACAGATAGCGGTGTAGGTATTTCCATGTTTATACAGATAGCGGTGGAGATATTTCCATGTTTATACAGATAGCGGTGGAGATATTTCCATGTTTATACAGATGGCGGTGTAGATCTTTCCAAGTTTATGCAGATAGCGTTGGAGTTATTTCCATTATTATAGAGAGAGCGGTGTAGATATTTCCATGTGGATACAGATAGCGGTGTAGATATTTCCATGTTTATAGAGATAGCGGTGAAGGTATTTTCATATTTATACAGATAGCGGTGTAGATATTTCCATGTTTATTCAGATGGCGGTGTTGGTATTTCAATGTATATACACATAGCGGTGTGGCTATTTCCATTTTTATACAGATAGCAGTGTAGATATTTCCATGTTTATACAGATGGAGGTGTAGGTATTTCCATGTTTATGAAGATAGCTGTGTAGATATTTACATGTTTATACAGACAGCGTTGTAGATATTCCCATGTTTATACAGATAGTGGTGTAGATATTTCCATGTTTATACAGATAGCGGTGGAGATATTTCCATGTTTATGCAGATATCGGTGGAGATATTTCCATGTTTATACAGAGAGCGGTGGAAATATTCACATGTTTATACTGATGGAGGTGTAGATATTTCCAAGGTTATGCAGATTGCGGTGGAGATATTTCCATGTTTATAGAGATAGCAGTGTAGATATTTCCATGTAGATACAGATAGCCGTGTAGATATTTCCATGTTTGTAGAGATAGCCATGTAGATATATCCATGTTTATACAGATAGCGTTGTAGGTATTTCCATGTTTATAGAGATAGCGGTGATGTTATTTCCATGTTTATACAGATGGCATTGTGGATATTTCCATGTTTATACAGATAGTGGTGTAGATATTTCCATGTTTATACAGATGACTGTGTAGTTAATTCCATGTTTATAAAGACGGCGGTGTATATATTTCCATGTTTATAGAGATAGCCATGTAGATATTTCCATGTTTATACAGATAGCGGTGTAGATATTTCCAAGTTTATGCAGATTGTGGTGGAGATATTACCTTGTTTATAGAGATAGCGGTGGAGATATTTCCATGTTTATACAGATGGCGTTGTAGATATTTGCCAGTTTATGCAGACAGCGGTGGAGATATTTCCATTATTACAGAGATAGCGGTGTAGATATTTCCATGTGGACACAGATATCGGTGTAGATATTTCCATGTGTATAGAGATAGCGGTGAAGGTATTTTCATATTTATACAGATAGCGGTGTAGATATTTCCATGTTTATTCAGATGGCGGTGTTGATATATCCATGTTTACACACATAGCGGTGTGGCTATTTCCATTTTTATACAGATGGCAGTGTAGATATTTCCATGTTTATATAGATGGAGGTGTAGATATTTCCGTGTTTATACAGATGACTGTGTAGATATTTCCATGTTTTTACAGATGGCGCTGTAGATATTTCCATGTTTATGCAGATAACGGTGTGGATATTTCCATGTTTATGCAGATAGCGATGGAGATATTTCCATGTTTATAGAGATGTCTGTGGAGATATTTCCATGTTTATACACATAGCGGTGTTTCTATTTCCATTTTTATATAGATGGCAGTGTAGATATTTCCATGTTTATACAGATAGCGGTGTAGATATTTCCATGTTTATAAAGATAGCGATGTAGATATTTCCAAGATTATAGAGATGTCTCTGTAGATATTTCCATGTTTATAGAGATGGCTGTGTAGATATTTCCATGTATATACAGATAGTGGTGTAGATATTTCGATGTTTATACAGATGGCGGTGTAGTTATTTCCATGTTTATACAGATGGCGGTGTAGATATTTCCATGTTTATACTGATAGCCATGTAGATATTTCCATGTTTATACAGATAGTGGTGTAGACATTTCGATATTTATAGAGATATCGTTGAAGATATTTCCATATTTATACAGATAGCGGTGTATATATTTAGATGTTTATACAGATAGCGGTGTAGCTATTTCCATGTTTATAGAGATAGCGGTGAACATATTTCCATGTTTATACAGATGGCATTGTAGATATTTCCATGTTCATAGAGATAGTGGTGTAGATATTTCCATGTTTATACAGATGAAAGTGTAGTTAATTCCATGTTTCTATAGATGGCGGTGTAGATATTTCCATGTTTATAGAGATAGCCATGTAGATATTTCCATGTTTATACAGTTAGCGGTGTAGATATTTCCATGTTTATACAGATAGCGGTGTAGATATACCCATGTTTATACAGACCGTGGTGTAGATATTTCCTTGTTTATACAGATAGCGGTGTAGATATTTACATGTTTATACAGATAGCGGTGTAGATATTTCCATGTTTATACACATAGCGGTGTATATATTTCCATGTTTACAGAGATAGAGTTGTAGATATTTCCATATTTGCACAGATTGCGGAGTACATATTTCCATCATCACACAGATAGCGGTGTACTTATTTCCATGTTTACACAGACAGCTGTGTAGATATTTCCATGTTTACACAGATAGTGTTGTAGATATTTCCATGTTTATACAAATAGCGGTGTAGATATTTCCAAGTTTATACAGATAGCGGTGGAGATATTTCCATGTTTATACAGATAGCGCTGTAGATATTTCCCTGTTTATACAGATAGCGGTGTAGATATTTCCATCTTTATACAGATAGCGGTGTAGATATTTCCATGTTTATACAGATAGCGTTGGAGATATTTCCATGTTTATACAGATAGCGGTGGAGATATTTCCATGTTTATACAGATAGCGGTGGAAATATTTACATATTTATACAGATGGAGGTGTAGATATTTCCAAGTTTATCCAGATTGCGGTGGAGATATTTCCATGTTTATAGAGATAGCGTTGTAGATATTTCCATGTAGATACAGATAGCCGTGTAGATATTTCCATGTTTATAGAGATAGCCATGTAGATATTTCCATGTTTATACAGATAGCGGTGTAGATATTTCTAAGTTTATACAGATCGTGGTGTAGATATTTCTATGTTTATAGAGATAGCGGTGGAAATATTTCCATGTTTATACAGATAGCGGTGTCGGTATTTCCATGTTTATAGCGATAGCGGTTATGTTATTTCCATGTTTATACAGATGGCATTGTAGATATTTTCATGTTTATACAGATAGCGGTGTAGATATTTCCAAGTTTACAGAGATAGAGTAGTAGATATTTGCATATTTGCACAGATAGCCGTGTAGATATTTCCATCTTCGCACAGATTGCGATGTAGATATTTCCTTCTTCACACAGATAGCGGTGTACATATTTCCATGTTTACACAGACAGCTGTGTAGATATTTCCTTGTTTACACAGATAGTGTTGCGGATATATCCATGTTTATACAGATAGCGGTGTAGATATTTCCATGTTCATAAAGATAGCGTTGTAGATATTTCCATGTTTAAACAGATATCGGTGGAGTTATTTCCATGTTTTTACAGATGGCGCTTTAGATATTTCCATGTTTATGCAGATAGCGGTGTGGCTATTTCCATGTTCATGCAGATAGCGATGGAGATATTTCCATGTTTATAGAGATAGCGGTGTAGGTATTTCCATGTTTATACAGATAGTGGTGTAGATATTTCCATGTTTTTACAGATGACAGTGTAGTTAATTCCATGTTTATAACGATGGCGGTGTAGATATTTCCATGTTTATAGAGATAGCCATGTAGATGTTTCCATGTTTAGACAGATAGCGGTGTAGACATTTCCATGTTTATAGAGATAGCGGTGAAGTTATTTCCATATTTATACCGATAGCGGTGTAGATATTTCCAAGTTTATACAGATAGCGGTGGAGATATTTCCATGTTTATGCAGATAGCGTTGTTGGTATTTCCATGTTTATACAGATGGCATTGTAGACATTTCCATATTTATACAGATAGTGGTGTAGATATTTCCATGTTTATACAGATGACTGTGTAGTTAATTCCAGGTTTATACAAATGGCGGTGTCAATATTTCCATCTTCACAAAGATAGCGGTGTATATATTTCCATGTTTACACAGACAGGTGTGTAGATACTTCCATGTTTACACAGACAGTGTTGTAGATATTTCCATGTTCATGCAGATAGCGGTGTAGATATTTCCATGCTTATAAAGACAGCGGAGTAGATACTTCCATGTTGATACAGATAGCGGTGGAGATATTTCCATTTTTACACAGATAGCTCTGTAGATATTTCCATGTTTATACACATAGCGGTGTAGATAATTCCATGTTAATACAGATAGCATTGGAGAGATTTCCATATTTATACAGATATCGGTGTAGATATTTCCGTGTTTATACAGATAGCGGTGTAGATATTTCCATGTTTACAGAGATAGAGGTGTAGATATTTCCATATTTGCACAGATTGCGGTGTAGATATTTACATCTTCACACAGATATCGGTGTACCTATTTCCATGTTTACACAAACAGCTGTGTAGATATTTCCATATTTACACAGATAGTGTTGTAGATATTTCCTTGTTTATACAGATGACTGTGTAGTTAATTCCATGTTTATAAAGATGGCAGTGTAGATATTTCCATGATTATAGAGATAGCCATGTAGATATTTCCATGTTTTTACAGATGGCGCTGTAGATATTTCCATGTTTATGCAGATAGCGGTGTGGATATTTCCATGTTTATGCAGATAGCGATGGAGATATTTCCATGTTTATGGAGATGGCTGTGTAGATATTTCCATATTTATACAGATGGCAGTGTAGATATTTCCATGTTTATAGAGAGAGTGGTGTAGATATTTCCATGTTTATACAGATGATGGTGTAGGAATTTCCGTGTTTATACAGATGGCGGTGTAGACATTTCCATGTTTATGGAGATAGTGGTGAAGTTATTTCCCTATTTATACAGATAGCGGTGTAGATATTTCTAAGTTTGTACAGATAGCGGTGTAGATATTTCCATGTTTATACAGATAGCGGTGGAGATATTTCCACGTTTATACAGATAGCGTTGTAGGTATTTCCATGTTTATAGAGATAGCGGTCATGTTATTTCCATGTTTATACAGATGGCATTGTAGATATTTCCATGTTTATACAGATAGTGTTGAAGATATTTCCATGTTTATACAGATGACTGTGTAGTTAATTCCATGTTTATAACGATGGCGGTGAAGATATTTCCATATTTATAGAGATAGCCATGTAGATGTTTACATATTTAGACAGATTGCGGTGTAGACATTTCCATGTTTATAGAGATAGCAGTGAAGTTATTTCCATATTTATACAGATAGCGGTTTAGATATTTCCAAGTTTATACAGATAGCGGTGGAGAGATTTCCATGTATATGCAGATAGCGTTGTTGGTATTTCTATGTTTATACAGATGGCATTGTAGATATTTCCATATTTATACAGATAGTGGTGTAGATATTTTCATGTTTATACAGATGACTGTGTAGTTAATTCCATGTTTATACAGATGGCGGTGCAGATATTTCCATGTTTATAGAGATAGCGGTGAAGATATTTCCATGTTTATAGAGATGGCATTGTAGATATTTCCATGTTCATAGAGATAGAGGTGTAGATATATCCATATTTGCACAGATTGCGTTGTCGATATTTCCATCTTCATACAGATAGCGGTGTATATATTTCCATGTTTACAGAGACAGGTGTGTAGATATTTCCATGTGTACACAGATAGTGTTGTAGATATTTCCATGTTCATGCAGATAGCGGTGTAGATATTTCCATGCTTGTAAAGATAGCGGAGTAGATAATTTCATGTTTATACAGATAGCGGTGGAGATATTTCCATTTTTATACAGATAGCTCTGTAGATATTTCCATGTTTATACAGATAGCGGTGTAGATATTTCCATGTTAATACAGATAGCATTGGAGATATTTCCATGTTTATACAGATATCGGTGTAGATATTTCCATGTTTATACAGATAGCAGTGTAGATATTTACATGTTTACAGAGATAGAGGTGTAGATATTTCCATATTTGCACAGATTGCGGTGTAGATATTTCCATCTTCACAAAGATAGCAGTGTAGCTATTTCCATGTTTACTCAGACAGCTGTGTAGATATTTCCATATTTACATAGATAGTGTTGTAGATATTTCCTTGTTTATACAGATAGCGGTGAAGATATTTCCATGTTCATACAGATGGCATTGTAGATAATTCCATGTTCATAGAGATAGTGGTGTAGATATTTCCAGGTTTATACAGATGACTGTGTAGTTAATTCCATGTTTATACAGATGACTGTGTAGATATTTCCATGTGTTTTCAGATGGCGCTGTAGATATTTCCATGTTTATACAGATAGCTGTGTGGCTATATCCATGTTTATGCAGATAGCGATGGAGATATTTCCATGTTTATAGAAATGGCTGCGTATATACTTCCATGTTTACAGATGGCAGTGTGGATATTTCCATGTTTATAGAGATAGTGGTGTAGATATTTCCATGTTTATACAGATGGCGGTGTAGGTATTTCCATGTTAATACAGATAGCGTTGGAGATATTTCCATGTTTATACAGACAGCGGTGTAGATATTTCAATGTTTATACAGATAGCGGTGTAGATATTTCCATGTTTGTACAGATAGCGTTGGAGATATTTCCATGTTTATACAGATATCGGTGGAGATATTTCCATGTTTATACAGATAGCGGTGGAAATATTTACATGTTTATACAGATATCGTTGGAGATATTTCCATATTTATACAGATAGCGGTGGAAATACTTACATGTTTATACAGATGGAGTTGTAGATATTTCCAAGGTTATGCAGATTGCGGTGGAGATATTTCCATGTTTATAGAGATAGCGGTGTAGGCATTTCCATGTTTACACAGATAGTGGTGTAGATATTTCCATGTTTTTACAGATGACAGTGTAGTTAATTCCATGTTGATAACGATGGCGGTGTAGATATTTCCATGTTTATAGAGATAGCCATGTAGATGTTTCCATGTTTAGACAGATAGCGGTGTAGACATTTCCATGTTTATAGACATAGCGGTGAAGTTATTTCCATATTTATACAGATAGCGGTGTAGATATTTCCAAGTTTATACAGATAGTGGTGGAGATATTTCCATGTTTATGCAGATAGCGTTGTTGGTATTTCCATGTTTATACAGATGGCATTGTAGACATTTCCATATTTATACAGATAGTGGGGTAGATGTTTCCATGTTTATACAGATGACTGTGTAGTTAATTCCAGGTTTATACTAATGGCGGTGTCGATATTTCCATCTTCACAAAGATAGCGGTGTATATATTTCCATGTTTACACAGACAGGTGTGTAGATATTTTCATGTTTACACAGACAGTGTTGTAGATATTTCCATGTTCATGCAGATAGCGGTGTAGATATTTCCATGCTTATAAAGACAGCGGAGTAGATACTTCCATGTTTATACAGATAGCGGTGGAGATATTTCCATTTTTATACAGATAGCTCTGTAGATATTTCCATGTTTATACACATAGCGGTGTAGATATTTCCATGTTAATACAGATAGCATTGGAGATATTTCCATAATTATACAGATATCGGTGTAGATATTTCCGTGTTTATACAGATAGCGGTGTAGATATTTCCATGTTTATGCTGATAGCGATGGAGATATTTCCATGTTTATAGAGATGGCTGTGTAGATATTTCCATGTTTATACAGTTGGCAGTGTAGATATTTCCATGTTTATAGAGATAGTGGTGTAGATATTTCCATGTTTATACAGATGATGGTGTAGGTATTTCCATGTTTATACAGATGGCGGTGTAGACATTTCCATGTTTATAGAGATAGTGGTGAATTTATTTCCCTATTTATACAGATAGCAGTGTAGATATTTCTAAGTTTATACAGATAGCGGTGTAGATATTTCCATGTTTATTCAGATAGCGGTGTAGGTATTTCCATCATTATAGAGATAGCGGTGATGTTATTTCCATGTTTATACAGATGGCATTGTAGATATTTCCATGTTTATGCAGATAGTGGTGTAGATATTTCCATGTTTTTACAGATGACTGTGTAGTTAATTCCATGTTTATAACAATGGCGGTGTAGATATTTCCATGTTTATAGAGATAGCCATGTAGATGTTTCCATGTTTAGACAGATAGCGGTGTAGACATTTCCATGTTTATAGAGATAGCGGTGAAGTTATTTCCATATTTATACAGATAGCGGTGTAGATATTTCCAAGTTTATACAGATAGCGGTGGAGATATTTCCATGTTTATGCAGATAGCATTGTTGGTATTTCCATGTTTATACAGATGGCATTGTAGACATTTCCATATTTATACAGATAGTGGTGTAGATATTTCCATGTTTATACAGATGACTGTGTAGTTAATTCCAGGTTTATACAAATGGCGGTGTCGATATTTCCATCTTCACAAGGATAGCGGTGTATATATTTCCATGTTTACACAGACAGGTGTGTAGATATTTCCATGTTTACACAGACAGTGTTGTAGATATTTCCATGTTCATGCAGATACGGTGTAGATATTTCCATGCTTATAAAGACAGCGGAGTAGATACTTCCATGTTTATACACATAGCGGTGGAGATATTTCCATTTTTATACAGATAGCTCTGTAGATATTTCCATGTTTATACACATAGCGGTGTAGATATTTCCATGTTAATACAGATAGCATTGGAGATATTTCCATATTTATACAGATATCGGTGTAGATATTTCGGTGTTTATACAGATAGCGGTGTGGAAATTTCCATGTTTATGCTGATAGCGATGGAGATATTTCCATGTTTATAGAGATGGCTGTGTAGATATTTCCATGTTTATACAGTTGGCAGTGTAGATATTTCCATGTTTATAGAGATAGTGGTGTAGATATTTCCATGCTTATAAAGACAGCGGAGTAGATGCTTCCATGTTTATACAGATAGCGGTGGAGATATTTCCATTTTTATACAGATAGCTCTGTAGATATTTCCATGTTTATACACATAGCGGTGTAGATATTTCCATGTTAATACAGATAGCATTCTATATATTTCCATATTTATACAGATATCGGTGTAGATATTTCCGTGTTTATACAGATAGCGGTGTAGATATTTCCATGTTTACAGAGAGAGGTGTAGATATTTCCATATTTGCACAGATTGCGGTGTAGATATTTACATCTTCACACAGATATCGGTGTACCTATTTCCATGTTTACACAAACAGCTGTGTAGATATTTCCATGTTTACACAGATAGTGTTGTAGATATTTCCTTGTTTATACAGATGACTGTGTAGTTAATCCCATGTTTATAAAGATGGCAGTGTAGATATTTCCATGTTTATAGAGATAGTCATGTAGATATTTCCATGTTTATACAGATAGCGGTGTAGATATTTCCATGTTTACAGAGATAGAGGAGTAGATATTTCCATATTTGCACAGATTGCCGTGTAGATGTTTCCATCTTCACACAGATAGCGGTGTACATATTTCCATGTTTACACAGACAGCTCTGTAGATATTTCCATGTTTACACAGATAGCGGTGTAGATATTTCCATGTTCATAAAGATAGTGGTGTAGATATTTCCATGTTTATACAGATAGCGGTGGAGATATTTCCATGTTTATACAGATAGCGCTGTAGATATTTCCATGTTTATACAGACAGCGGTGTAGATATTTCCATGTTTATACAGATAGCGGTGTAGATATTTCCATGTTTTTACAGATAGCAGTGTACGTACTTCCATGTTTATAGAGATAGCGGTGTAGATATTTACATGCTTATACAGATAGCTGTGTAGATATTTCCATGTTTATACAGATTGCAGTGAAGGTATTTCCATGTTTTTACAGATGGAGGTGTAGATATTTCCATGTTTAGACATTTGACTGTGTAGATATTTCCAAGTTAATACATACAGCGGTGTAGATATACCCATGTTTATACAGACCGTGGTGTAGACATTTCCATGTTTATACAGATAGCGGTGTAGATATTTTAATTTTTATACAGATAGCGGTGTAGATATTTAAATGTTTACAGAGATAGAGGTGTAGATATTTCCATATTTGCCCAGATTGCGGTGTAAATATTTCCATCTTCACACAGATAGCGTTGTACATATTTCCATGTTTACACAGACAGCTGTGTATATATTTCTATGTTTACACAGATAGTGTTGTAGATATTTCGATTTTTATATACATAGCAGTGCAGATATTTCCATGTTTATACAGATAGCGGTGGAGATATTTCCATGTTTATACCGATAACGGTGTAGATATTTCCATGTTTAAAAAGATACCGGTGGAGATATTTCCATGTTTATACAGATATCGGTGGAGATATTTCCATGTTTATACAGATGGCGGTGTAGATATTTCCAAGTTTATGCAGATAGCGGTGGAGATATTTCCATTATTATAGAGATAGCGGTGTAGATATTTCCATGTGGATACAGATAGTGGTGAAGATATTTCCATGTTTATAGAGATAGCGGTGAAGTTATTTCCATATTTATACAGATAGCGGTGTAGATATTTCCATGTTTATTCAGATGGCGGTGTTGATATTTCCATGTTTATACACATAGCGGCGTGGCTATTTCATTTTTATACAGATGTCAGTGTAGAGATTTCCATGTTTATACAGATGGAGGTATAGATATATCGATGTTTATACAGATGACTGTGTAGTTATTTCCATGTTTTTACAGATGGCGCTGTAGATATTTCCATGTTTATACAGATAGCGGTGTGGCTATTTCCATGTTTATGCAGATAGCGATGGAGATATTTCCATGTTTATAGAGTTGGCTGTGTAGATATTTCCATTTTTATACAGATGGCAGTGTAGATATTTCCATGTTTATATAGATAGTGGTGTAGATATTTCCATGTTTATACAGATGACGGTTTAGATATTTCCATGTTTATACAGATGGCCGTGTAGATATTTCCATGTTTATAGAGATAGCCATGTTGATGTTTCCATGTTTAGACAGATAGCGGTGTAGACATTTCCATGTTTATAGAGATAGCAATGAAGATATTTCCATATTGATACAGATAGCGGTGTAGATATTTCCAAGTTTATACAGATAGCGGTGTAGGTATTTCCATGTTTATACAGATAGCGGTGTCGATATTTCCACGATTACAGAGATAAAGTTGTAGATATTTCCATATTTGCACAGATTGCCGTGTAGATATTTCCATCTTCACACAGATAGCGGTGTACATATTTACATGTTTACACAGACAGCTGTGTAGATATTTCCATGTTTACACAGATAGTGTTGTAGATATTTCCATGTTTATACAGATAGCTGTGTAGATATTTCCATGTTTATAAAGATAGCGGTGTAGATATTTCCATGATTATACAGATAGCAGTGGAGATATTTCCATGTTTATACAGATAGCGCTGTAGATATTTCCATGTTTATACAGATAACGTTGGAGATACTTCCATGTTTATACAGATATCGGTGGAGATATTTCCATGTTTATACAGATAGAGTTGGAAATATTTACATGTTTATACAGATGGAGGTGTAGATATTTCCAAGGTTATGCAGATTGCGGTGGAGATATTTCCATGTTTATAGAGATAGCGGTTTAGATATTTCCATGTAGATACAGATAGCCGTGTAGATATTTCCATGTTTATAGAGATAGCCATGTAGATATTTCCATGTAGATACAGATAGCAGTGTAGATATTTCCATGTTTGTAGAGATAGCGGTGTAGATATTTCCATATTTATGCAGATAGCGGTGTAGATATTTCCGTTTATTCAGATGGCGGTGTAGATATTTCCATGTTTATACAGACTGCGGTGTGGCTATTTCCATTTTTATACAGATGGCAGTGTAGATATATCCATGTCTATACACATGGAGGTGTAGATATTTCCATGTTTATACAGCTGACTGTGTAGATATTTCCATGTTTTTACAGATGGCGGTGTAGATATTTCCATGTTTTTAAAGATAGCGGTGTGGCTATTTCCATGTTTTTGCAGATAGCAATGTAGATATTTCCAAGTTTATAGAGATGTCTGTGTAGATATTTCCATGTTTATAGAGATGGCTGTGTAGATATTTCCGTGGTTATACAGATAATGGTGTAGATATTTCCATGTTTATACAGATGACAGTGTAGTTATTTCCATGTTTATACAGATGGCGGTGCAGATATTTCCATGTTTATAGAGATAGCGGTGAAGATATTTCCATGTTTATACAAATGGCATTGTAGATATTTCCATGTTCATAGAGATAGAGGTGTAGATATATCCATCTTTGCACAGATTGCGGTGTCGATATTTCCATCTTCACATAGATAGCGGTGTATATATTTCCATGTTTACTCAGACAGGTGTGTAGATATTTCCATGTTTACACAGATAGTCTTGTAGATATTTCCATCTACATGCAGATAGCTTTGTAGATATTTCCAAGTTTATACAGATAGCGGTGGAGATATTTCCATGTTTATACAGATAGCGCTGTAGATATTTCCCTGTTTATACAGATAGCGGTGTAGATATTTCCATGTTTATACAGATAGCGGTGTAGATATTTCCATGTTTATACAGATAGCGTTGGAGATATTTCCATGTTTATACAGATAGCGGTGGAGATATTTCCATGTTTATACAGATATCGGTGGAGATATTTCCATGTTTATACAGATGGCGTTGTAGATATTTCCAAGTTTATGCAGATAGCGGTGGAGATATTTCCATTATTATAGAGATAGCGGTGTAGATATTTCCATTTGGATACAGATAGCGGTGAAGATATTTCCATGTTTATAGAGATAGCGGTGAAGGTATTTTCATATTTATACAGATAGCGGTGTAGATATTTCTATGTTTATTCAGATGGCGATGTTGATATTTCCATGTTTATACACATAGCGGTGTGGCTATTTCCATTTTTATACAGATGGCAGTGTAGATATTTCCATGTTTATACAGATGGAGGTGTAGCTATATCGATGTTTATACAGATGACTGTGTAGATATTTCCATGTTTTTACAGATGGCGCTGCAGATATTTCCATGTTTACAGATAGCGGTGTGGCTATTTCCATGTTTATGCAGATAGCGATGGAGATATTTCCATGTTTATAGAGTTGGCTGTGTAGATATTTCCATGTTTATACAGATGGCAGTGTAGCTATTTCCATGTTTATATAGATAGTGGTGTAGTTATTTCCATGTTTATACAGATGACTGTGTAGTTATTTCCAAGTTTATACATATAGCGGTGTAGATATATCCATGTTTATACAGACCCTGGTGTAGATATTTCCATGTTTATACAGATAGCGGTGTAGATATTTTCATGTTTATAGAGATAGCGGTGTACATATTTTCATGTTTACACAGACAGCAGTGCAGATATTTCCATGTTTACACAGATAGTGTTGTAGATATTTCCATGTTTATACAGATATCGGTGGAGATATTTCCATGTTTATACAGATGTCGGTGTAGATATTTCCAAGTTTATGCAGATAGCGGTGGAGATATTTACATTATTATAGATATAGCGGTGTAGATATTTCCATGTGGATACAGATAGCGGTGAAGATATTTCCATGTTTATAGAGATAGCGGTGAAGGTATTTTCATATTTATACAGATAGCGGTGTAGATATTTCCATGTTTATTCAGATGGCGGTGTTGATATTTCCATGTTTATACAGATAGCGGTGTAGGTATTTCCATGTTTATAGAGATAGCAGTGATGTTATTTCCATGTTTATACAGAAGGCATTGTAGATATTTTCATGTTTATACTGATAGTGGTGTAGATATTTCCATGTTTATACAGATGACTGTGTAGTTAATTCCATGTTTATAAAGATGGCGGTGTAGACATTTCCATGTTTATAGAGATAGTGGTGAATTTATTTCCCTATTTATACAGATAGCAGTGTAGATATTTCTAAGTTTATACAGATAGCGGTGTAGATATTTCCATGTTTATTCAGATAGCGGTGTAGGTATTTCCATCATTATAGAGATAGCGGTGATGTTATTTCCATGTTTATACAGATGGCATTGTAGATATTTCCATGTTTATGCAGATAGTGGTGTAGATATTTCCATGTTTTTACAGATGACTGTGTAGTTAATTCCATGTTTATAACGATGGCGGTGTAGATATTTCCATGTTTATAGAGATAGCCATGTAGATGTTTCCATGTTTAGACAGATAGCGGTGTAGACATTTCCATGTTTATAGAGATAGCGGTGAAGTTATTTCCATATTTATACAGATAGCGGTGTAGATATTTCCAAGTTTATACAGATAGCGGTGGAGATATTTCCATGTTTATGCAGATAGCATTGTTGGTATTTCCATGTTTATACAGATGGCATTGTAGACATTTCCATATTTATACAGATAGTGGTGTAGATATTTCCATGTTTATACAGATGACTGTGTAGTTAATTCCAGGTTTATACAAATGGCGGTGTCGATATTTCCATCTTCACAAGGATAGCGGTGTATATATTTCCATGTTTAGACAGGTGTGTAGATATTTCCATGTTTACACAGACAGTGTTGTAGATATTTCCATGTTCATGCAGATACGGTGTAGATATTTCCATGCTTATAAAGACAGCGGAGTAGATACTTCCATGTTTATACACATAGCGGTGGAGATATTTCCATTTTTATACAGATAGCTCTGTAGATATTTCCATGTTTATACACATAGCGGTGTAGATATTTCCATGTTAATACAGATAGCATTGGAGATATTTCCATATTTATACAGATATCGGTGTAGATATTTTGGTGTTTATACAGATAGCGGTGTGGAAATTTCCATGTTTATGCTGATAGCGATGGAGATATTTCCATGTTTATAGAGATGGCTGTGTAGATATTTCCATGTTTATACAGTTGGCAGTGTAGATATTTCCATGTTTATAGAGATAGTGGTGTAGATATTTCCATGCTTATAAAGACAGCGGAGTAGATGCTTCCATGTTTATACAGATAGCGGTGGAGATATTTCCATTTTTATACAGATAGCTCTGTAGATATTTCCATGTTTATACACATAGCGGTGTAGATATTTCCATGTTAATACAGATAGCATTCTATATATTTCCATATTTATACAGATATCGGTGTAGATATTTCCGTGTTTATACAGATAGCGGTGTAGATATTTCCATGTTTACAGAGAGAGGTGTAGATATTTCCATATTTGCACAGATTGCGGTGTAGATATTTACATCTTCACACAGATATCAGTGTACCTATTTCCATGTTTACACAAACAGCTGTGTAGATATTTCCATGTTTACACAGATAGTGTTGTAGATATTTCCTTGTTTATACAGATGACTGTGTAGTTAATCCCATGTTTATAAAGATGGCAGTGTAGATATTTCCATGTTTATAGAGATAGTCATGTAGATATTTCCATGTTTATACAGATAGCGGTGTAGATATTTCCATGTTTACAGAGATAGAGGAGTAGATATTTCCATATTTGCACAGATTGCCGTGTAGATGTTTCCATCTTCACACAGATAGCGGTGTACATATTTCCATGTTTACACAGACAGCTCTGTAGATATTTCCATGCTTACACAGATAGCGGTGTAGATATTTCCATGTTCATAAAGATAGTGGTGTAGATATTTCCATGTTTATACAGATAGCGGTGGAGATATTTCCATGTTTATACAGATAGCGCTGTAGATATTTCCATGTTTATACAGACAGCGGTGTAGATATTTCCATGTTTATACAGATAGCGGTGTAGATATTTCCATGTTTTTACAGATAGCAGTGTACGTACTTCCATGTTTATAGAGATAGCGGTGTAGATATTTACATGCTTATACAGATAGCTGTGTAGATATTTCCATGTTTATACAGATTGCAGTGAAGGTATTTCCATGTTTTTACAGATGGAGGTGTAGATATTTCCATGTTTAGACATTTGACTGTGTAGATATTTCCAAGTTAATACATACAGCGGTGTAGATATACCCATGTTTATACAGACCGTGGTGTAGACATTTCCATGTTTATACAGATAGCGGTGTAGATATTTTAATTTTTATACAGATAGCGGTGTAGATATTTAAATGTTTACCGAGATAGAGGTGTAGATATTTCCATATTTGCCCAGATTGCGGTGCAAATATTTCCATCTTCACACAGATAGCGTTGTACATATTTCCATGTTTACACAGACAGCTGTGTATATATTTCTATGTTTACACAGATAGTGTTGTAGATATTTCGATTTTTATATAGATAGCGGTGCAGATATTTCCATGTTTATACAGATAGCGGTGGAGATATTTCCAAGTTTATACCGATAACGGTGTAGATATTTCCATGTTTAAAAAGATACCGGTGGAGATATTTCCATGTTTATACAGATATCGGTGGAGATATTTCCATGTTTATACAGATGGCGGTGTAGATATTTCCAAGTTTATGCAGATAGCGGTGGAGATATTTCCATTATTATAGAGATAGCGGTGTAGATATTTCCATGTGGATACAGATAGTGGTGAAGATATTTCCATGTTTATAGAGATAGCGGTGAAGTTATTTCCATATTTATACAGATAGCGGTGTAGATATTTCCATGTTTATTCAGATGGCGGTGTTGATATTTCCATGTTTATACACATAGCGGCGTGGCTATTTCATTTTTATACAGATGTCAGTGTAGAGATTTCCATGTTTATACAGATGGAGGTATAGATATATCGATGTTTATACAGATGACTGTGTAGTTATTTCCATGTTTTTACAGATGGCGCTGTAGATATTTCCATGTTTATACAGATAGCGGTGTGGCTATTTCCATGTTTATGCAGATAGCGATGGAGATATTTCCATGTTTATAGAGTTGGCTGTGTAGATATTTCCATTTTTATACAGATGGCAGTGTAGATATTTCCATGTTTATATAGATAGTGGTGTAGATATTTCCATGTTTATACAGATGACGGTTTAGATATTTCCATGTTTATACAGATGGCCGTGTAGATATTTCCATGTTTATAGAGATAGCCATGTTGATGTTTCCATGTTTAGACAGATAGCGGTGTAGACATTTCCATGTTTATAGAGATAGCAATGAAGATATTTCCATATTGATACAGATAGCGGTGTAGATATTTCCAAGTTTATACAGATAGCGGTGTAGGTATTTCCATGTTTATACAGATAGCGGTGTCGATATTTCCACGATTACAGAGATAAAGTTGTAGATATTTCCATATTTGCACAGATTGCCGTGTAGATATTTCCATCTTCACACAGATAGCGGTGTACATATTTACATGTTTACACAGAGAGCTGTGTAGATATTTCCATGTTTACACAGATAGTGTTGTAGATATTTCCATGTTTATACAGATAGCTGTGTAGATATTTCCATGTTTATAAAGATAGCGGTGTAGATATTTCCATGATTATACAGATAGCGGTGGAGATATTTCCATGTTTATACAGATAGCGCTGTAGATATTTCCATGTTTATACAGATAACGTTGGAGATACTTCCATGTTTATACAGATATCGGTGGAGATATTTCCATGTTTATACAGATAGAGTTGGAAATATTTACATGTTTATACAGATGGAGGTGTAGATATTTCCAAGGTTATGCAGATTGCGGTGGAGATATTTCCATGTTTATAGAGATAGCGGTTTAGATATTTCCATGTAGATACAGATAGCCGTGTAGATATTTCCATGTTTATAGAGATAGCCATGTAGATATTTCCATGTAGATACAGATAGCAGTGTAGATATTTCCATGTTTGTAGAGATAGCGGTGTAGATATTTCCATATTTATGCAGATAGCGGTGTAGATATTTCCGTTTATTCAGATGGCGGTGTAGATATTTCCATGTTTATACAGACTGCGGTGTGGCTATTTCCATTTTTATACAGATGGCAGTGTAGATATATCCATGTCTATACACATGGAGGTGTAGATATTTCCATGTTTATACAGCTGACTGTGTAGATATTTCCATGTTTTTACAGATGGCGGTGTAGATATTTCCATGTTTTTAAAGATAGCGGTGTGGCTATTTCCATGTTTTTGCAGATAGCAATGTAGATATTTCCAAGTTTATAGAGATGTCTGTGTAGATATTTCCATGTTTATAGAGATGGCTGTGTAGATATTTCCGTGGTTATACAGATAATGGTGTAGATATTTCCATGTTTATACAGATGACAGTGTAGTTATTTCCATGTTTATACAGATGGCGGTGCAGATATTTCCATGTTTATAGAGATAGCGGTGAAGATATTTCCATGTTTATACAAATGGCATTGTAGATATTTCCATGTTCATAGAGATAGAGGTGTAGATATATCCATCTTTGCACAGATTGCGGTGTCGATATTTCCATCTTCACATAGATAGCGGTGTATATATTTCCATGTTTACTCAGACAGGTGTGTAGATATTTCCATGTTTACACAGATAGTCTTGTAGATATTTCCATCTACATGCAGATAGCTTTGTAGATATTTCCAAGTTTATACAGATAGCGGTGGAGATATTTCCATGTTTATACAGATAGCGCTGTAGATATTTCCCTGTTTATACAGATAGCGGTGTAGATATTTCCATGTTCATAGAGATAGTGGTGTAGATATTTCCAGGTTTATACAGATGACTTTGTAGTTAATTCCATGTTTATACAGATGACTGTGTAGATATTTCCATGTTTTTTCAGATGGGGCTGTAGATATTTCCATGTTTATACAGATAGCGGTGTGGCTATTTCCATGTTTATGCAAATAGGGATGGAGATATTTCCATGTTTATAGAGATGACTGTGTAGATATTTCCATGTTTACAGATGGCAGTGTAGATATTTCCATGTTTATAGAGATAGTGGTGTAGATATTTCCATGTTTATACAGATGACGGTGTAGGTAGTTCCATGTTTATACAGATGACGGTGTCGATATTTCCATGTTTATAGAGATAGCCTTGTAGATGTTTCCATGTTTATACAGATAGCGGTGTAGACATTTCCATGTTTATAGAGATAGTGGTGAAGATATTTCCATATTTAAACAGATAGCGGTGTAGATATTTCCAAGTTTATACAGATAGCATTGGAGATATTTCCATGTTTATACAGATAGCGGTGTAGATATTTTGACGTTTATACAGAGAGTGGTGGAGATATTTCCATGTTTATACAGATAGCGATGGAGATATTTCCATGTTTATACAGATAGTGGTGTAGACATTTCCATGTTTATAGAGATAGCGGTGAAGTTTTTTCCCTATTTATACAGATAGCGGTGTAGATATTTCCATTTTTATACAGATAGCCGTGGAGATATTTCATTGTTTATACAGATAGCAGTGTAGGTATTTCCATGTTGACAGATATAGCGGTGATGTTATTTCCATGTTTATACAGATGGCGGTGTAGATGTTTCTAAGTTTAGTCAGATTGCAGTGGAGATATTTCCATGTTTATAGAGTTAGCGGTGTAGATATTTCCATGTATATACAGACAGCGGTGTAGATATTTCCATATTTATACAGATAGCTTTGTAGATATTTCCATATTTATGCAGATAGCGTTGTAGATATTTCCATGTTTATTCAGAAGGCGGTGTAGATATTTCCATGTTTATACAGATAGCGGTGTGGCTATTTCCATTTTTATACACATGGCAGTGTAGATATTTCCATGTTTATACAGATGGAGGTGTAGTTATTTCCATGTTTATACAGATGACTCTGTAGATATTTCCATGTTTTTACAGATGGCAAAGTAGATATTTCCATGTTTATACAGATAGCGGTGTGGCTGCTTCCATGTTTATGCAGATAGCGATGTAGATATTTCCATGTTTATAGAGATGGCTGTGTAGATATTTTCATGTTTATACAGATGGCCGTGTTGATATTTCCATGGTTATACAGATAGCGGTGCAGATACTTCCATGTTGATACAGATGGCGGTGTAGGAATTTCCATGTTTATAGAGACAGCGGTGAAGTTATTTCCATGTTTATACAGATGGCATTGTAGATATTTCCATGTTTATACAGATAGTGGTGTAGGCATTTCCATGTTTATACCGATGACTGTGTAGATATTTCCATGTTTATACAGATAGCGGTGTAGATATTTGCATGTATACAGAGATAGAGGTGTAGATATTTCCATATTTGCACAGATTGCCGTGTAGATATTTCCATCTTCACACAGATAGCGGTGTACATATTTCCATGATTACACAGAGAGCTCTGTAGATATTTCCATGTTTACACAGATAGTGTTGTAGATATTTCCGTGTTTATACAGATAGCGGTGTAGATATTTCCATGTTTATAAAGATAGCAGTGTAGATATTTCCAAGTTTATACAGATAGCGGTGTAGATATTTCCATGTTTATAAAGGTAGCTCTGTAGATATTTCCATATTTCTACAGACAGCGGTGTAGATATTTCCATGTTTATACAGATATCGGTGGAGATATTTCCATGTTTATACAGAGAGCAGTGGAAATATTTACATGTTTATACAGATGGCTGTGTATATATTTCCATGTTTATACAGATAGCGGTGCAGGTACTTCCATGTTTATACAGATAGCGGTGTAGGAATTTCCATGTTTATAGAGATAGCGGGGCAGTTTTTTCCATACTCATTGAGATAGCGGTGTAGATATTTCCATGTTTATTCAGATGGCGGTGTAGATATTTCCATGTTTATACAGATAGCGGTGTGGCTGTTTCCATGTTTATGCAGATACTGATGTAGATATTTCCATGTTTATAAAGATGGCTGTGTAGATATTTCCATGTTTATACAGATGGCAGTGTAGACATTTCCATGTTTATACAGATAGTGGTGCAGATATTCCCATGTTTATACAGATGACTGTGTAGGTATTTCCATGTTTATACAGATGGCGGTGTAGATATTTCCATGTTTATACTGATAGCGTTGGAGATATTTCCATGTTTATACAGATAGCGCTGTAGATATTTCCATGTTTATACAGATAGCGGTGTAGATATTTCCATGTATATACAGATAGCGGAGTGGCTATTTCCATGTTTATGCAGATAGCGATGGAGATATTTCCATGTTTATAGAGATGGCTGCGTCGATATTTCCATGTTTATACAGATGGCATTGTAGATATTTCCAAGTTTATAGAGATACTGGTGTAGATATTTCCATGTTTATACAGATGACGGTGTAGGTATTTCCATGTTCATAAAGATAGTGGTGTAGATATTTCCATGTTTATACAGATAGCAGTGAGGATATTTCCATGTTTATAGAGATAGCGTTGTAGATATTTCCATATTTGTGCAGATAGCGGTGTAGATATTTCCAAGTTTATTCAGAAGGCGGTGTAGATATTTCCATGTTTATACAGACTGCGGTGTGGCTGTTTCCATTATTGTACAGAAGGCAGTGTAGATATATCCATGTTTATACAGATGGAGGTGTAGATATTTCCATGTTTATACAGATGACTGTGTAGATATTGCCATGTTTATACAGATAGTGGTGTAGATATTTCCATGTTTATACAGATGACAGTGTAGTTATTTCCATGTTTATACAGATGGCGGTGTAGATATTTCCATGTTTATAGAGATAGCCATGTAGATCTTTCCATGTTTATACAGATAGTTGTGTAGACATTTCCATGTTTATAGAGATATCGGTGAAGATATTTCCATATTTATACAGATAGCGGTGTAGATATTTCCACGTTTATACAGATAGCGGTGTAGATATTTCCATGTTTATACAGATAGCGGTGTAGTTATTTCCATGTTTATACAGAGAGTGGTGGAGATATTTCCATGTATATACAGATAGCGATGTAGCTATGTCCATGTTTATAGAGATAGCGGTGAAGATATTTCCATGTTTATACAGATGGCATTGTAGATATTTCCATGTTCATAGAGATAGTGGTGTAGATATTTCCATGTTTATACAGATGACTGTGTAGTTAATTCCATGTTTATACAGATGGCGGTGTAGTCATTTCCATGTTTATAGAGATAGCCATGTAGATATTTCAATGTTTTTACAGATACCGGTGTAGGTATTTCCATGTTTATACAGATAGCGGTGTAGACATATCCATGTTTATACAGACCGTGGTGTAGATATTTCCATGTTTATACAGATAGCGGTGTAGATATTTACGTGTTTATACAGATAGCGGTGTAGATATTTCCATGTTTACAGAGATAGAGGTGTATATATATCCATATTTGCACAGATTGCGGTGTCGATATTTCCATCTTCACACAGATAGCGGTGTATATATTTCCATGTTTACACAGACAGGTGTGTAGATATTTCCATGTTTACACAGATAGTGTTGTAGATATTTCCATGTTCATGCAGATAGCGGTGTAGATATTTCCATGTTTATAAAGACAGCGGAGTAAATACTTCCATGTTTATACAGATAGCGGTGGACATATTTCCATGTTTAAACAGATAGCGCAGTAGATATTTCCATGTTTATACAGATAGCGGTGTAGATATTTCCATGTTTATACAGATAGCGGTGTAGATATTTCCATGTTAATACAGATAGCATTGGAGATATATCCATGTTTATACAGATATCGGTGTAGATATTTCCATGTTTATACAGATAGCGGTGTAGTTATTTCCATGTTTACAGAGATAGAGGAGTAGATATTTCCATATTTCCACAGATTGCCATATAGATATTTCCATCTTCACACAGATAGCGATGAACATATTTCCATGTTTATACACACAGCTGTGTAGATATTTCCATGTTTACACAGATAGTGTTCTGAATATTTCCATGTTTATACAGATAGCGGTGTAGATATTTCCATAGTCATAAAGATAGCAGTGTAGATATTTCCATGTTTATACAGATAGCGGTGGAGTTATTTCCATGTTTATACAGATAACGGTGCAGATATTTCGGTGTTTATACAGATAGCGGTGGAGATATTTTCATGTTTATATAGATAACGGTGTAGATATTTCCATGTTTATAAAGATAGCGGTGGAGATATTTCCATCTTTATACAGATATCGGTGGAGATATTTCCAAGTTTATGCAGATTGTGTGGAGATATTACCATGTTTATGGAGATAGTGGTGTAGATATTTCCATGTAGATACAGATAGCGGTGTAGATATTTTCATGTTTATAGAGATAGCGGAGTAGATATTTCCATATTTATGCAGATAGCGGTGTAGATATTTCCACGTTTATTCAGATGGCGGTGTAGATATTTCCATGTTTATACAGATTGCGGTGTGGCTATTTCCATTTTTATACAGATGGCAATGTAGATATATCCATGTTTATACACATGGAGGTGTAGATATTTCCATGTTTATACAGATGACTGTGTAGATATTTCCATGTTTCTACAGATGGCAGTGTAGATATTTCCATGTTTTTACAGATAGCGATGTGGCTGTTTCCATGTTTATGCAGAAAGCGATGTAGATATTTCCATGTTTATAGAGATGTCTGTGTAGATATTTCCATGTTTATAGAGATGGCTGTGTAGATATTTCCATGTTTATACAGATAATGGTGTAGATATTTCCATGTTTATACAGATGACAGTGTAGTTATTACCATGTTTATACAGATGGCGGTGTAGATATTTCCAAGTTTATAGAGATAGCCATGTAGATATTTCCAAGTTTATACAGATTGTGGTGTAGACATTTCCATGTTTATAGAGATATCAGTGAAGATATTTCCATATTTATACAGATAGCAGTGTAGATATTTCCAAGTTTATACAGATAGCGGTGTACACATTTCCATGTTTATAGAGATAGCGGTGAAGATATTTCCATATTTATACAGATAGCGGTGTAGATATTTCCAAGTTTATACAGATAGCGGTGTTGGTATTTCCATGTTTATACAGATAGAGGTGTAGATATTTCCATGTTTATACAGACAGTGTTGGAGATATTTCCATGTTTATACAGATAGCGGTGGAGATATTTCCATGTTTATACAGATAGTGTTGTAGGTATTTCCTTGTTTATACAGATGGCATTGCAGATATTTCCATATTTATACAGATAGTGGTGTTGATATTTCCATGTTTATACAGATGACTGTGAAGTTAATTCTACGTTTATACAGATGGCAGTGTAGATATTTCCATGTTTATAGTGATAGCCATGTAGATATTTCCATGTTTATACAGATAGCGGTGGAGATATTTCCATCTTTATACAGATATCAGTGGAGATATTTCCAAGTTTATGCAGATTGTGTGGAGATATTACCATGTTTATGGAGATAGTGGTGTAGATATTTCCATGTAGATACAGATAGCGGTGTAGATATTTTCATGTTTATAGAGATAGCGGAGTAGACATTTCCATATTTATGCAGATAGCGGTGTAGATATTTCCATGTTTACTCAGATGGCGGTGTAGATATTTCCATGTTTACAGATTGCGGTGTGGCTATTTCCATTTTTATACAGATGGCAGTGTAGAAATATCCATGTTTATACACATGGAGGTGTAGATATTTCCATGTTTATACAGATGACTGTGTAGATATTTCCATGTTTCTACAGATGGCAGTGTAGATATTTCCATGTTTTTACAGATAGCGATGTGGCTGTTTCCATGTTTATGCAGAAAGCGATGTAGATATTTCCATGTTTATAGAGATGTCTGTGTAGATATTTCCATGTTTATAGAGATGGCTGTGTAGATATTTCCATGTTTATACAGATAGTGGTGTAGATATTTCCATGTTTATACAGATGACAGTGTAGTTATTACCATGTTTATACAGATGGCGGTGTAGATATTTCCAAGTTTATAGAGATAGCCATGTAGATATTTCCAAGTTTATACAGATAGTGGTGTAGACATTTCCATGTTTATAGAGGTATCGGTGAAGATATTTCCATATTTATACAGATAGCGGTGTAGATATTTCCAAGTTTATACAGATAGCGGTGTACACATTTCCATGTTTATAGAGATAGCGGTTAAGGTATTTCCATATTTATACAGATAGCGGTGTAGATATTTCCAAGTTTATACAGATAGCGGTGTTGGTATTTCCATGTTTATACAGATAGCGGTGTAGATATTTCCATGTTTATACAGACAGTGTTGGAGATATTTCCATGTTTATACAGATAGCGGTGGAGATATTTCCATGTTTATACAGATAGTGTTGTAGGTATTTCCTTGTTTATACAGATGGCATTGCAGATATTTCCATATTTATACAGATAGTGGTGTTGATATTTCCATGTTTATACAGATGACTGTGAAGTTAATTCTACGTTTATACAGATGGCAGTGTAGATATTTCCATGTTTATAGTGATAGCCATGTAGATATTTCCATGTTTATACAGATAGCGGTGTCGATATTTCCATGTTTACAGAGATAAAGGTGTAGATATTTCCATATTTGCACAGATTGCCGTATAGGTATTTCCATCTTCACACAGATAGCGGTGTACCTATTTCCATGTTTACACAGACAGCTGTGTAGTTATTTCCATGTTTACACAGATATTGTTGTAGATATTTCCATGTTTATACAGATTGCGGTGTAGGTATTTCCTAGTTTATACAGATAGCGGTGGAGATATTTCCATGTTTATACAGATAGTGCTGTAGATATTTCCCTGTGTATGCAGATTGCGGTGTAGATATTTCCATGTTTATACAGATAGCAGTGTAAATATTTCCATGTTTATACAGATAGCGTTGGAGATATTTCCATGTTTACACAGATAGCGGTGGAGATACTTCCATGTTTATACAGATAGCGGTGGAAATATTTTCAAGTTTATACAGATGGAGGTGTAGATATTTCCAAGGTTATGCAGATTGCGGTGGAGATATTTCCATATTTATAGAGATAGCGGTGTAGATATTTCCAAGTAGATACAGATAGCCGTGTAGATAATTCCATGTTTATAGAGAAAGCCATGTAGGTATTTCCATGTTTATACAGATAGCGGTGTAGACATTTCCATGTTTATAGAAATAGCGGTGAAGTTATTTCCCTATTTATACAGATAGAGGTGTAGATATTACTAAGTTTATACAGATAGCGGTGTAGATATTTCTATGTTTATACAGATAGCGGTGGAGATATTTCCATGTTTATACAGATAGCGGTGTAGGTATTTCCATGTTTATAGAGATAGCGGTGATGTTATTTCCATGTTTATACAGATGGCATTGTAGATATTTCCAAGTTTATACAGATAGTGGTGTCGATATTTCCATGTTTGTTCGGATTTCCATGTTTATGCAGATTGTGTGAAGATATTACCATGTTCATAGAGATAGTGGTGTAGATATTTCCATGTAGATACAGATAGCGGTGTAGATATTTCCATGTGTATAGAGATAGCGGTGTAGATATTTCCATATTCCTGCAGATAGCGGTGTAGATATTTCCATGTTTATTCAGATGGCGGTGTAGATATTTCCATGTTTATACAGATTGCGGTGTGGCTATTTCCATGTTTATACAGATGGCAGTGTAGATATATCCATGTTTATACACATGGAGTTGTAGATATTTCCATGTTTATACAGATGACTGTGTAGATATTTCCATGTTTTTACAGTTCGCCGTGAAGATATTTCCATCTTTACACAGATAGCGGTGTACCTATTTCCATGTTTACACAGACAGCTGTGTAGATATTTCCATGTTTACACAGATAGTGTTGTAGATATTTCCATGTTTATACAGATAGCGGTGGAGATATTTCCATGTTTATACAGATAGCGCTGTAGATATTTCCCTGTTTATGCAGATAGCGGTGTAGATATTTCCATGTTTATACAGATAGCGGTGGAGATATTTCCATGTTTCTACAGATAGCGCTGTAGATATTTCCCTGTTTATACAGATAGCGGTGTAGATATTTCCATGTTTATGCAGATAGCGATGGAAATATTTCCATGTTTATAGAGATGGCTGTGTAGATATTTCCATGTTTATACAGATGGCAATGTAGATATGTCCATGTTTATAGAGATAGTGGTGTAGATATTTCCATGTTTATACAGATGACGGTGTAGGTATTTCCATGTTTATAAAGATGGCGTTGTAGATATTTCCATGTTTATAGAGATAGCCATGTTGATGTTTCCATGTTTAGACAGATCGTGGTGTATACATTTCCATGTTTATAGAGATAGCGGTGAAGATATTTCCATATTTATACAGATAGCGGTGTAGATATTTCCAAGTTTATACAGATAGCGGTGGAGGTATTTCCATGTTTATACAGATAGCGGTGTAGATATTTCCATGTTTATACAGAGAGTGGTGGAGTTATTTCCATGTTTATACAGATAGCGGTGGAGATATTTCCATGTTTATACAGATAGCGGTGTAGATATTTCCATGTTTATACAGATGGCATTGCAGATATTTCCATATTTATACAGATAGTGGTGTAGATATTTCCATGTTTATACAGATGACTGTGTAGTTAATTCCATGTTTATACAGACGGCGGTGTAGATATTTCCATGTATATAGAGATAGCCATGTAGATATTTCCATGTTTATACAGATAGCGGTGTCGATATTTCCATGTTTACAGAGATAAAGGTGTAGATATTTCCATATTTGCACAGATTGCCGTGTAGATATCTCCATCTTCACACAGATAGCGGTGTACATATTTCCACGTTTACACAGACAGCTGTGTAGATATTTCCATGTTTACACAGTTAGTGTTGCAGATATTTCCATGTTTATACAGATAGCGGTGTAGATATTTCCATGTTTACAAAGATTGCGGTGTAGATATTTCCATGTTTATACCGATAGCGGTGGAGATATTTCCATGTTTATACAGATAGCGCTGTAGATATTTCCATGTTTATACAGACATCGGTGTAGATATTTCCATGTTAATACAGATAGCGGTGTAGATATTTTAATGTTTATACAGATAGCGGTGGTGATATTTCCATGTTTATACAGATAACGGTGGAGATATTTCCATGTTTATACAGATAGCGGTGGAAATATTTACATGTTTATACAGATGGAGGTGTAGATATTTCCAAGGTTATACAGATTGGGGTGGAGATATTTCCATGTTTATAGAGATAGCGGTGTAGATATTTCCATGTAGATAAAGATAGCCGTGTAGATATTTCCATGTTTATACAGATAGCCATGTAGATATTTCCATGTTTATACAGATAGCGGTGTAGACATTTCCATGTTTATAGAGATAGCGGTGAAGTTATTTCCCTATTTATACAGATAGCGGTGTAGATATTTCTAAGTTTATACAGATAGCGGTGTAGATATTTCCATGTTTATACAGACAGCGTTGGACATATTTCCATGGTTATACAGATAGCGGTGTAGGTATTTCCATGTTTATAGAGATAGCAGTGATGTTATTTCCATGTTTATACAGATGGCATTGTAGATATTTCCATGTTTATACAGATAGTGGTGTAGATATTTCCATGTTTATACAGATGACTGTGTAGTTAATTTCATGTTTATAAAGATGGCGGTGTAGATATTTCCATGTTTATAGAGATAGCCTTGTAGATATTTCCATGTTTTTACAGATAGCTGTGTAGATATTTCCATGTTTACAGAGATAGAGGAGTTGATATTTCCATATTTGCACAGATTGCCGTGTAGATATTTTCATCTTTACACAGATAGCGGTGTACATATTTCCATTTTTACACAGACAGCTGTGTAGATATTTCCATGTTAACGCAGATAGTGTTGTGGATATTTCCATGTTTATACAGATAGCGGTGTAGATATTTCCATGTTTATACAGATAGCGCTGTAGATATTTCCATGTTTATACAGACAGCGGTGTAGATATTTCCATGTTTATACAGATAGCGGTGTAGATATTTCGATGTTTATACAGATAGCGGTGTACGTACTTCCATGTGTATAGAGATAGCGGTGTAGATATTTCCATATTTCTGCAGATAGCGGTGTAGATATTTCCATGTTTATTCAGACGGCGGTGTAGATATTTCCATGTTTATACAGATTGCGGTGTGGCTATTTCCATGTTTATACAGATGGCAGTGTAGATATATCCATGTTTATACACATGGAGTTGTAGATATTTCCATGTTTATACAGATGACTGTGTAGATATTTCCATGTTTTTACAGTTGGCGGTGTAGATATTTCCATCTTTACACAGATAGCGGTGTACCTATTTCCATGTTTACACAGACAGCTGTGTAGATATTTCCATGTTTACACAGATAGTGTTGCAGATATTTCCATGTTTATACAGATTGCGGTGTAGATATTTCCAAGTTTATACTGATAGCGGTGGAGATATTTCCATGTTTATACAGATAGCGCTGTAGATATTTCCCTGTTTATGCAGATAGCGGTGTAGATATTTCCATGTTTATACAGATAGCGGTGGAGATATTTCCATGTTTCTACAGATAGCGCTGTAGATATTTCCCTGTTTATACAGATAGCGGTGTAGATATTTCCATGTTTATGCAGATAGCGATGGAAATATTTCCATGTTTATAGAGATGGCTTTGTAGATATTTCCATGTTTATACAGATGGCAATGTAGATATTTCCATGTTTATAGAGATAGTGGTGTAGATATTTCCATGTTTATACAGATGACGGTGTAGGTATTTCCATGTTTATAAAGATGGCGGTGTAGATATTTCCATGTTTATAGAGATAGCCATGTTGATGTTTCCATGTTTAGACAGATCGTGGTGTATACATTTCCATGTTTATAGAGATAGCGGTGAAGATATTTCCATATTTATACAGATAGCGGTGTAGATATTTCCAAGTTTATACAGATAGCAGTGGAGGTATTTCCATGTTTATACAGATAGCGGTGTAGTTATTTCCATGTTTGTACAGAGAGTGGTGGAGATATTTCCATGTTTATACAGATAGCGGTGTAGATATTTCCATGTTTATACAGATGGCATTGCAGATATTTCCATATTTATACAGATAGTGGTGTAGATATTTCCATGTTTATACAGATGACTGTGTAGTTAATTCCATGTTTATACAGATGGCGGTGTAGATATTTCCATGTATATAGAGATAGCCATGTAGATATTTCCATGTTTATACAGATAGCGGTGTCGATATTTCCATGTTTACAGAGATAAAGGTGCAGATATTTCCATATTTGCACAGATTGCCGTGTAGATATCTCCATCTTCACACAGATAGCGGTGTACATATTTCCACGTTTCCACAGACAGCTGTGTAGATATTTCCATGTTTACACAGTTAGTGTTGCAGATATTTCCATGTTTATACAGATAGCGGTGTAGATATTTCCATGTTTACAAAGATAGCGGTGTAGATATTTCCATGTTTATACCGATAGCGGTGGAGATATTTCCATGTTTATACAGATAGCGCTGTAGATATTCCATGTTTATACAGACATCGGTGTAGATATTTCCATGTTAATACAGATAGCGGTGTAGATATTTCCATGTTTATACAGATAGCGGTGGAGATATTTCCATGTTTATACAGATAACGGTGGAGATATTTCCATGTTTATACAGATAGCGGTGGAAATATTTACATGTTTATACAGATGGAGGTGTAGATATTTCCAAGGTTATACAGATTGGGGTGGAGATATTTCCATGTTTATAGAGATAGCGGTGTAGATATTTCCATGTAGATAAAGATAGCCGTGTAGATATTTCCATGTTCATACAGATAGCCATGTAGATATTTCCATGTTTATACAGATAGCGGTGTAGACATTTCCATGTTTATAGAGATAGCGGTGAAGTTATTTCCCTATTTATACAGATAGCGGTGTAGATATTTCTAAGTTTATACAGATAGCGGTGTAGATATTTCCATGTTTATACAGACAGCGTTGGACATATTTCCATGTTTATACAGATAGCGGTGTAGGTATTTCCATGTTTATAGAGATAGCAGTGATGTTATTTCCATGTTTATACAGATGGCATTGTAGATATTTCCATGTTTATACAGATAGTGGTGTAGATATTTCCATGTTTATACAGATGACTGTGTAGTTAATTTCATGTTTATAAAGATGGCGGTGTAGATATATCCATGTTTATAGAGATAGCCTTGTAGATATTTCCATGTTTTTACAGATAGCTGTGTAGATATTTCCATGTTTACAGAGATAGAGGAGTTGATATTTCCATATTTGCACAGATTGCCGTGTAGATATTTTCATCTTTACACAGATAGCGGTGTACATATTTCCATGTTTACACAGACAGCTGTGTAGATATTTCCATGTTTACGCAGATAGTGTTGTGGATATTTCCATGTTTATACAGATAGCGGTGTAGATATTTCCATGTTTATACAGATAGCGGTGGAGATATTTCCATGTTTATACAGATAGCGCTGTAGATATTTCCATGTTTATACAGACAGCGGTGTAGATATTTCCATGTTTATACAGATAGCGGTGTAGATATTTCGATGTTTATACAGATAGCGGTGTACGTACTTCCATGTTTATAGAGATAGCGGTGTAGATATTTACATGCTTATACAGATGGCTGTGTAGGTATTCCCATGTTTATGAAGATTGCAGTGAAGGTATTTCCATGTTTATAGAGATGGAGGTGTAGATATTTCCATGTTTAGACAGATGACTGTGTAAATATTTCCAAGTTTATACATATAGCGTTGTAGATATATCCATGTTTATACTGACCGTGGTGTAGATATTTCCATGTTTATACAGAGAGCGGTGTAGATATTTTCATGTTTATACAGATAGCGGTGTAGATATTTCCATGTTTTCAGAGATAGAGTTGTAGATATTTCCATATTTGCCCAGATTGCGGTGTAGATATTTCTATCTTCACACAGATAGCGTTGTACATATTTCCATGTTTACACAGATAGCGGTGTACCAATTTCCATGTTTACACAGACAGCAGTGTAGATATTTCCATGTTTACACAGATAGTGTTGTAGATATTTCCATGTTTATACAGATAGCGGTGTAGATATTTCCAAGTTTATACAGATAGCGGTGTAGATATGTGCATGTTTATACAGACCGTGGTGTAGATATTTCCATGTTTATACAGATAGCGGTGGAGATATTTGCATGTTTAAAGAGATAGCGGTGTAGATATTTCCATGTTTACAGAGATAGAGGTGTAGATATTTCCATATTTGCCAAGATTGCGGTGAAGATATTTCCATCTTCACACAGATAGCGTTGTAGATATTTCCATGTTTACACAGATAGCTGTGTAGATATTTCCATGTTTACACAGATAGTGTTGTAGATATTTCCATTTTTATACAGATAGCGGTGCAGATATTTCCATGTTTATACAGATAGCGGTGGAGATATTTCCATGTTTATACAGATAACATTGTAGATATTTCCATGTTTATAAAGATAGCGGTGGAGATATTTCCATGTTTATACTGATATCGGTGGAGATATTTCCATGTTTATGCAGATTGTGTGAAGATATTACCATGTTCATAGAGATAGTGGTGTAGAGATTTCCATGTAGATACAGATAGCGGTGTAGATATTTCCATGTTTATAGAGATAGCGGAGTAGATATTTCCATATTTCTGCAGATAGCGGTGTAGATATTTCCATGTTTATTCAGATGGCTGTGTAGATATTTCCATGTTTATACAGATTGCGGTGTGGCTGTTTCCATGTTTATACAGATGGCAGTGTAGATATATCCATGTTTATACACATGGAGGTGTAGATATTTCCATGTATATACAGATGACTGTGTAGATATTTCCATGTTTTTACAGATGGCGGTGTAGATATTTCCATCTTCACACAGACAGCGGTGTACCTATTTCCATGTTTACACAGACAGCTGTGTAGACATTTCCATGTTTATAGAGATAGCGGTAAAGTTATTTCCTTATTATACAGATAGCGGTGTAGATATTTCAAGGTTTATACAGATAACGGTGTAGATATTTCTATGTTTATACAGATAGCTGTGGAGATATTTCCATGTTTATACAGATATCGGTGTAGATATTTCCATGTTAATACAGATATCATTGGAGATATTTCCATGTTTATACAGATATCGGTGTATATATTTCCATGATTATACAGAGAGCGGTGTAGATATGTCTATGTTTACAGAGATAGAGGTGTAGATATTTCCATATTTGCACAGTTTGCCGTGTAGATATTTCCATCTTCACACAGATAGCGGTGTACGTATTTCCATGTTTACACAGATAGTGTTGTAGTTATTTCCTTATTTATACAGATAGCGGTGTCGATATTTCCAACTTTATACAGATAGCGGTGGAGATATTTCCGTGTTTATACAGATAGCGCTGTAGATATTTACATGTTTATACAGATAGCGGTGTAGATATTTCCATGTTTACAGAGATAGAGGTGTAAATATATCCATATTTGCACAGAGTGCGGTGTCAATATTTCCATCTTCACACAGATAGCGGTGTATATATTTCCATGTTTACACAGACAGGTGTGTAGATATTTCCATGTTTATACAGACAGCGGTGGACATATTTCCATGTTTATACAGATAGCGGTGTAGTTATTTCCATGTTTATAGAGATAGCAGTGATGTTATTTCCATGTTTATACAGATGGCATTGTAGATATTTCCATGTTTATACAGATAGTGGTGTAGATATTTCCATGTTTACAGATGACTGTGTAGTTAATTTCATGTTTATAAAGATGGCGGTGTAGATATTTCCATGTTTATAGAGATAGCCTTGTTGATATTTCCATGTTTTCAGATAGCTGTGTAGATATTTCCATGTTTACAGAGATAGAGGAGTTGATATTTCCATAGTTGCACAGATTGCCGTGTAGATATTTTCATCTTTACACAGATAGCAGTGTACATATTTCCATGTTTACACAGACAGCTGTGTAGATATTTCCATGTTTACGCAGATAGTGTTGTGGATATTTCCATGTTTATACAGATAGCGGTGTAGATATTTCCATGTTTATACAGATAGCGGTGGAGATATTTCCATGTTTATACAGATAGCGCTGTAGATATTTCCATGTTTATACAGACAGCGTTGTAGATATTTCCATGTTTATACAGATAGCGGTGTAGATATTTCGATGTTTATACAGATAGCGGTGTACGTAATTCCATGTTTATAGAGATAGCGGTGTAGATATTTACATGCTTATACAGATGGCTGTGTAGATATTTATATGTTTATAAAGATTGCAGTGAAGGTATTTCCATGTTTATAGAGATGGAGGTGTAGATATTTCCATGTTTAGACAGATGACTGTGTAGATATTTCCAAGTTTATACATATAGCGGTGTAGATATATCCATGTTTATACAGACCGTGGTGTAGATATTTCCATGTTTATACAGATAGCGGTGAAGATATTTTCATGTTTATACAGATAGCGGTGTAGATATTTCCATGTTTTCAGAGATAGAGTAGGAGATATTTCCATATTTGCCCAGATTGCGGTGTAGATAGTTCTATCTTCACACAGATAGCGTTGTACATATTTCCATGTTTACACAGATAGCGGTGTACCAATTTCCATGTTTACACAGACAGCTGTGTAGATATTTCCATGTTTATACAGATAGCGGTGTAGATATTTCCAAGTTTATACAGATAGCGGTGTAGATATGTCCATGTTTATACAGACCGTGGTGTAGTTATTTCCATGTTTATACAGATAGCGGTGTAGATATTTGCATGTTTATACAGATAGCGGTGTAGATATTTCCATGTTTACAGAGATAGAGGTGTAGATATTTCCATATTTGCCAAGATTGCGGTGAAGATATTTCCATCTTCACACAGATAGCGTTGTAGATATTTCCATGTTTACACAGACAGCTCTGTAGATAATTCCATGTTTACACAGATAATGTTGTAGATATTTCCATTTTTATGCAGATAGCGGTGCAGATATTTCCATGTTTATACAGATAGCGGTGGAGATATTTCCATGTTTATACAGATAACGTTGTAGATATTTCCATGTTTATAAAGATAGCGGTGGAAATATTTCCATGTTTATACTGATATCAGTGGAGGTATTTCCATGTTTATGCAGATTGTGTGAAGATATTACCATGTTCATAGAGATAGTGGTGTAGATATTTCCATGTAGATACAGATAGCGGTGTAGATATTTCCATGTTTATAGATATAGCGGTGTAGATATTTCCATATTTCTGCAGATAGCGGTGTAGATATTTCCATGTTTATTCAGATGGCGGTGTAGGTATTTCCATGTTTATACAGATTGCGGTGTGGCTATTTCCATGTTTATACAGATGGCAGTGTAGATATATCCATGTTTATACACATGGAGGTGTAGATATTTCCATGTATATACAGATGACTGTGTAGATATTTCCATGTTTTTACAGATGGCGGTGTAGATATTTCCATGTTCACACAGATAGCGGTGTACCTATTTCCATGTTTACACAGACAGCTGTGTGGATATTTCCATGTTTACACAGATAGTGTTGTAGATATTTCCATGTTTATACAGATTGCGGTGTAGATATTTCCAAGTTTATACAGATAGTGTTGTAGATATTTCCATGTTTATACAGATAGCGGTGTAGATATTTCCAAGTTAATACAGATATCATTGGAGATATTTCCATGTTTATACAGATATCGGTGTATATATTTCCATGATTATACAGAGAGCGGTGTAGATATGTCTATGTTTACAGAGATAGAGGTGTAGATATTTCCATATTTGCACAGTTTGCCGTGTAGATATTTCCATCTTCACACAGATAGCGGTGTACGTATTTCCATGTTTACACAGATAGTGTTGTAGTTATTTCCTTATTTATACAGATAGCGGTGTAGATATTTCCAAGTTTATACAGATAGCGGTGTAGATATTTCCATGTTTACAGAGATAGAGGTGTAAATATATCCATATTTGCACAGATTGCGGTGTCAATATTTCCATCTACACACAGATAGCGGTGTATATCTTTCCATGTTTACACAGACAGGTGTGTAGATATTTCCATGTTTACACAGATAGTGTTGTAGATATTTCCATGTTCATGCCGATAGCGGTGTAGATATTTCCATGTTTATAAAGATAGCGGAGTAGAAACTTCCATGTTTATACAGATAGCGGTGGAGATATTTTCATTTTTATACAGATTACGCTGTAGATATTTCCATGTTTATGCAGATAGCGGTGTAGATATTTCCATGTTTACACAGATAGCGGTGTAGATATTTCCATGTTTATACAGATAGCATTGGAGATATTTCCATGTTTATACTGTTATCGGTGTAGATATTTCCATGTTTATACAAATAGCAGTGTAGATATTTCCAAGTTTACAGAGATAGAGGTATAGATATTTCCATATTTGCACAGATTGCGGTGTAGATATTTCCATCTTCACACAGATAGCGGTGTACCTATTTCCATGTTTACACAGACAGCTGTGTAGATATTTCCATGTTTACACAGATAGTGTTGTAGATACTTCCATGTTTATACAGATTGCAGTGTAGATATTTCCAAGTTTATACTGATAGCGGTGGAGATATTTCCATGTTTATACAGATAGCGCTGTAGATATTTCCCTGTTTATACAGATAGCGGTGTAAATATTTCCATGTTTATACAGATAGTGGTATAAATATTTCCATGTTTATACAGATAGAGTTGGAGATATTTCCATGTTTATACAGATATCGGTGGAGATATTTCCAAGTTTATACAGATAACGGTGGAGATATTTCCATGTTTATAGAGATAGCGGTGGATATATTTACATGTTTATACAGATGGAGGTGTAGATATTTCCAAGGTTATACTGATTGCGGTGGAGATATTTCCATGTTTATAGAGATAGCGGTGTAGATATTTCCATGTACATACAGATAGCCGTGTAGATATTTCCATGTTTATAGAGATAGCCATGTAGATAATTCCATGTTTATACAGATAGCGGTGTAGACATTTCCATGTTTATAGAGATAGCGGTGAAGTTATTTCCCTATTTATACAGATAGCGGTGTAGATATTTCCATGTTTATACAGACAGTGGTGGACATATTTCCATGTTTATACAGATAGCGGTGTAGGTATTTCCATGTTTATTGAGATAGCAGTGATGTTATTTCCATGTTTATACAGATGGCATTGTAGATATTTCCATGTTTATACAGATAGTGGTGTAGATATTTCCATGTTTATACAGATGACTGTGTAGTTAATTTCATGTTTATAAAGATGGCGGTGTATATATTTCCATGTTTATAGAGATAGCCTTGTAGATATTTCCATGTTTTTACAGATAGCTGTGTAGATGTTTCCATGTTTACAGAGATAGAGGAGTTGATATTTCCATATTTGCACAGATTGCCGTGTAGATATTTTCATCTTTACACAGATAGCGGTGTACATATTTCCATGTTTACACAGACAGCTGTGTAGATATTTCCATGTTTACACAGATAATGTTATGGATATTTCCATGTTTATACAGATAGCGGTGTAGATATTTCCATGTTTATACAGATAGCGGTGGAGATATTTCCATGTTTATACAGATAACGCTGTAGATATTTCCATGTTTATACAGACAGCGGTGTAGATATTTCCATGTTTATACAGATAGCGGTGTAGATATTTCCATGTTTATACAGATAGCGGTGTACGTACTTCCATGTTTATAGAGATAGCGGTGTAGATATTTACATGCTTATACAGATGGCTGTGTAGATATTTCCATGTTTATAAAGATTGCAGTGAAGGTATTTCCATGTTTATACAGATATCGGTGTAGTTATTTCCATATTTATACAGATTGCGGTGTAGATATTTCCATGTTTACAGAGATAGAGGAGTAGATATTTCCATATTTGCAGATTGCCGTGTAGATATTTCCATCTTCACACAGATAGCGGTGTAGATATTTCCATGTTTAGAAAGATGGCTGTGTAGATATTTCTAAGTTTATACATATAGCGGTGTAGATATATCCATGTTTATACAGACCGTGGTGTAGATATTTACATGTTTATACAGATAGCGGTGTAGATATTTTCATGGTTATACAGATCGCGGTGTAGATATTTCCATGTTTACAGAGATAGAGGTGTAGATATTTCCATATTTGCCCAGATTGCGGTGTAATTATTTCCATCTTCACACAGATAGCGTTGTACATATTTCCATGTTTACACTGACAGTTGTGTAGATATTTCTATGTTTACACAGATAGTGTTGTAGATATTTCCATTTTTATATAGATAGCGGTGCAGATATTTCCATGTTTATACAGATAGCGGTGGAGTTATTTCCATGTATATACAGATATCGGTGTAGATATTTCCATGTTTAAAAAGATAGCGTTGGAGATATTTCCATGTTTATACAGATAGCGGTGGAGATATTTCCATGTTTATACAGATAGCGGTGGAAATATTTACATGTTTATACAGATGGAGGTGTAGATATTTCCAGGTTTATGCAGACTGCGGTGGAGATATTTCCATGTTTATAGAGATAGCGGTGTAGATATTTCCATGAAGATACAGATAGCCCTGTAGATAGTTCCATGTTTATAGAGATAGCCAAGTAGATATTTCCAAGTTTATACAGATAGCGGTGTAGACATTTCCATGTTTATAGAGATAGCGGTGAAGTTATTTCCCTATTATACAGATAGCGGTGTAGATATTTCAAGGTTTATACAGATAGCGGTGTAGATATTTCTATTTTTATACAGATAGCTGTGGAGATATTTCCATGTTTATACAGATAGCGGTGTAGTTATTTCCATGTTTATAGAGATAGCGGTGATGTTATTTCCATGTTTATACAGATGGCATTGTAGATATTTCCTTGTTTATAGAGATAGTGGTGTAGATATTTCCATGTTTATTCAGATGACTCTGTAGTTAATTCCACGTTTATAAAGATGGCAGTGTAGATATTTCCATGATTATAGAGATAGCCATGTAGATATTTCCATGTTTATACAGATATCGGTGTAGATATTTCCATGATTACAGAGATAGAGGAGTAGATATCTCCATATTTGCACAGACTGCCATGTAGATATTTCCATCTTCACACAGATAGCGGTGTACATATTTCCATGTTTACACAGACAGCTGTCTAGATAATTCCATGTATACACAGATAGTGTTGTGGATATTTCCATGTTTATACAGATAGCGGTGTAGATATTTCCATGTTCATAAAGATAGCAGTGTAGATATTTCCATGTTTCTACAGATAGCGGTGGTGTTATTTCCATGTTTATACAGATAGCGGTGCAGATATTTCCATGTTTGTACAGATAGCGGTGGAGATATTTTCATGTTTTTACAGATAACGGTGTAGATATTTCCATGTGGTTAAAGATAGCGGTGGAGATATTTCTATGTTTATACAGGTATCGGTGGAGAGATTTCCAAGTTTATGCAGATTGTGTGGAGATATTACCATGTTTATAGAGATAGCGGTGTAGATATTTCCATGTAGATACAGATAGCGGTGTAGATATTTCCATGTTTATAGAGATAGCGGTGTAGATATTTCCATATTTATGCAGATAGAGGTGTAGATATTTCCATGTTTTTTCAGATGGCAGTGTAGATATTTCCATGTTTATACAGATTGCGGTGTGGCTATTTCCATTTTCATACAGATGGCAGTGTAGTTATATCCATGTTTATACACATGGAGGTGTAGATATTTCCATGTTTATACAGATAACTGTGTAGATATTTCCATGTTTTTACAGATGGCGGTGTAGATATTTCCATGTTTTTAGAGATAGCGGTGTGGCTATTTCCATGTTTATGCAGATAGCGATGTAGTTATTTCCAAGTTTATAGAGATGTCTGTATAGACATTTCCATGTTTATAGAGATGGCTGTGTATATATTTCCATGTTTATACAGATAGTGGTGTAGATATTTCCAGGTTTATACAGATGACAGTGTTGTTATTTCCATGTTTATTCAGATGTCGGTGTAGATATTTCCTACTTTATACAGATAGCCATGTAGATATTTCCATGTTTATACAGATAGTGGTGTAGTCATTTCCATGTTTATAGAGATATCAGTGAAGATATTTCCAAGTTTATACAGATAGCGGTGTAGATATATCCATGTTTATACAGATAGCGGTGTAGATATTTCCATGTTTATACAGAGAGTAGTGGAGATATTTCCATGTTTATACAGATAGCGGTGTAGCTATTTCCATGTTTATAGAGATAGCGGTGAAGGTATTTCCATGTTTATACAGATGGCATTGTAGATATTTCCATGTTCATAGAGATAGAGGTGTAGATATATCCATATTTGCACAGATTGCGGTGTCGACATTTGCATCTTCACACAGATAGTGGTGTATATATTTCCATGTTTACACAGACAGGTGTGTAGATATTTCCATGTTTACACAGATAGTGTTGTAGATATTTACATGTTCATGCAGATAGCGGTGTAGATATTTCCATGCTTATAAAGATAGTGGAGTAGATACTTCCATGTTTATACAGATAGCGGTGGAGATATTTCCATTTTTATACAGATAGCTCTGTAGATATTTGCATGTTTATACAGATAGCCGTGTAGATATTTCCATGTTAATACAGATATCATTGGAGATATTTCCATGTTTATACAGATAGCGGTGTAGATATGTCCATGTTTACAGAGATAGAGGTGTAGATATTTCCATATTTGCACAGTTTGTGGTGTAGATATTTCCATCTTCACACAGATAGCGGTGTACGTATTTCCATGTTTACACAGATAGTGTTGTAGTTATTTCCTTATTTATACAGATAGCGGTGTCGATATTTCCAAGTTTATACAGATAGCGGTGGAGATATTTCCATGTTTATACAGATAGCGCTGTAGATATTTACATGTTTATACAGATAGCGGTGTAGATATTTCCATGTTTACAGAGATAGAGGTGTAAATATATCCATATTTGCACAGATTGCGGTGTCAATATTTCTATCTTCACACCGATAGCGGTGTATATATTTCCATGTTTACACAGACAGGTGTGTAGATATTTCCATGTTTACACAGATAGTATTGTAGATATTTCCATGTTCATGCCGATAGCGGTGTAGATATTTCCATGTATATAAACATAGCGGAGTAGATACTTCCATGATTATACAGATAGCGGTGGAGATATTTTCATTTTTATACAGATTACGCTGTAGATATTTCCATGTTTATGCAGATAGCGGTGTAGATATTTCCATGTTTACACAGATAGCGGTGTAGATATTTCCATGTTAATACAGATAGCATTGGAGATATTTCCATGTTTATACAGTTATCGGTGTACATATTTCCATGTTTATACAGATAGCGGTGTAGATATTTCCAAGTTTACAGAGATAGAGGTATAGATATTTCCATATTTGCACAGATTGCGGTGTAGATATTTCCATCTTCACACAGATAGCGGTGTACCTATTTCCATGTTTACACAGACAGCTGTGTAGATATTTCCATGTTTACACAGATAGTGTTGTAGATATTTCCATGTTTATGCAGATTGCAGTGTAGATATTTCCCAGTTTATACTGATAGCGGTGGAGATATTTCCATGTTTATACAGATAGCGCTGTAGATATTTCCCTGTTTATACAGATAGCGGTGTAGATATTTCCATGTTTATACAGATAGCGGTATAAATATTTCCATGTTTATACAGATAGATTTGGAGTTATTTCCATGTTTATACAGATAGCGGTGGAGATATTTCCATGTTTATACAGATAACGGTGGAGATATTTCCATGTTTATACAGATAGCGGTGGAAATATTTACATGTTTATACAGATGGAGGTGTAGATATTTCCAAGGTTATACAGATTGCGGTGGAGATATTTCCATGTTTATAGAGATAGCGGTGTAGATATTTCCATGTACATACAGATAGCCGTGTAGATATTTCCTTGTTTATAGAGATAGCCATGTAGATATTTCCATGTTTATACAGATAGTGGTGTAGATATTTCCATGTTTATACAGATGACTTTGTAGTTAATTCCATGTTTATAAGGATGGCGGTGTAGATATTTCCATGTTTATAGAGATAGCCATGTAGTTATTTCCATGTTTGTACAGATAGCGGTGTAGATATTTCCATGTTTACAGAGATATAGTAGTAGATATTTCCATATTTGCACACTTTGCCGTGTAGATATTTCCATCTTCACACAAATAGCGGTGTACATATTTCCATGTTTACACAGACAGCTGTGTAGATATTTCCATGTTTACACAGACAGTGTTGTGGATATTTCCATGTTTATACAGATAGCGGTGTAGATATTTCCATGTTCATAAAGATAGCAATGTAGATATTTCCATGTTTATACAGATAGCGGTGGAGTTATTTCCATGTTTATACAGATAGCGGAGCAGATATTTCCATGTTTATACAGATAGCGGTGGGGATATTTTCATGTTTTTACAGATAACGGTGTAGATATTTCCATGTTTATACAGATAGCGGTGGAGATATTTCCAAGTTTATACAGATATCGGTGGAGATATTTACAAGTTTATGCAGATTGTGTGGAGATATTACCATGTTTATAGAGATAGCGGTGTAGATATTTCCATATAGATACAGATAGCGGTGTAGATATTTCCATGTTAATAGAGATATCGGTGTAGGTATTTCCATATTTATGCAGATAGTGGTGTAGATATTTCCATGTTTATTGAGACGGCGGTGTAGATATTTCCATGTTTATACAGATTGCGGTGTGGCTATTTCCATTTTTATACAGATGGCAGTGTAGATATATCCATGTTTATACACATGGAGGTGTAGATATTTCCATGTTTATACAGATGACTGTGTAGATATTTCCATGTTTCTACAGATGGCGGTGTAGATATTTCCATGTTTTTACAGATAGCGTTGTGGCTATTTCCATGTTTATGCAGATGCCGATATAGATATGTCTAAGTTTATAGAGATGTCTGTGTAGATATTTTCATGTTTATAGAGATGGCTGTGTAGATATTTCCATGTTTATACAGATTGTGGTTTAGATATTTCCATGTTTATACAGATGACAGTGTAGTTATTTCCATGTTTATACAGATGGAGGTGTAGATATTTCCAAGTTTATAGAGATAGCCATGTAGATATTTGCATGTTGATACAGATAGTGGTATAGACATTTCCATGTTTATAGAGATATCGGTGAAGATATTTCCATATTTATACAGATAGCGGTGTATATATTTCCAAGTTTATACAGATAGCGGTGTAGATATTTCCATGCTTATACAGAGAGTAGTGGAGATATTTCCATGTTTATACAGATAGCGGTGTAGCTATTTCCATGTTTATAGAGATAGCGGTGAAGGTATTTCCATGTTTATACAGATGGCATTGTAGATATTTCCATGTTCATAGAGATAGATGTGTAGATATATCCATATTTGCACAGATTGCGGTGTCGACATTTGCATCTTCACACAGATAGCGGTGTATATATTTCCATGTTTCAACAGACAGGTGTGTAGATATTTCCATGTTTACACAGATAGTGTTGTAGATATTTACATGTTCATGCAGATAGCGGTGTAGATATTTCCATGCTAATAAAGATAGTGGAGTAGATACTTCCATGTTTATACAGATAGCGGTGGAGATATTTCCATTTTTATACAGATAGCTCTGTAGATATTTGCATGTTTATACAGATAGCCGTGTAGATATTTCCATGTTAATACAGATATCATTGGAGATATTTCTATGTTTATACAGATAGCGGTGTAGATATGTCCATGTTTACAGAGATAGAGGTGTAGATATTTCCATATTTGCACAGTTTGTGGTGTAGATATTTCCATCTTCACACAGATAGCGGTGTACGTATTTCCATGTTTACACAGATAGTGTTGTAGTTATTTCCTTATTTATACAGATAGCGGTGTCGATATTTCCAAGTTTATACAGATAGCGGTGGAGATATTTCCATGTTTATACAGATAGCGCTGTAGATATTTACATGTTTATACAGATAGCGGTGTAGATATTTCCATGTTTACAGAGATAGAGGTGTAAATATATCCATATTTGCACAGATTGCGGTGTCAATATTTCTAACTTCACACCGAGAGCGGTGTATATATTTCCATGTTTACACAGACAGGTGTGTAGATATTTCCATGTTTACACAGATAGTATTGTAGATATTTCCATGTTCATGCCGATAGCGGTGTAGATATTTCCATGTATATAACATAGCGGAGTAGATACTTCCATGTTTATACAGATAGCGGTGGAGATATTTTCATTTTTATACAGATTACGCTATAGATATTTCCATGTTTATGCAGATAGCGGTGTAGATATTTCCATGTTTACACAGATAGCGGTGTAGATATTTCCATGTTAATACAGATAGCATTGGAGATATTTCCATGTTTATACAGTTATCGCTGTAGATATTTCCATGTTTATACAGATAGCGGTGTAGATATTTCCAAGTTTACAGAGATAGAGGTGTAGATATTTCCATATTTGCCAAGATTGCGGTGAAGATATTTCCATCTTCACACAGATAGCGTTGTAGATATTTCCATGTTTACACAGACAGCTCTGTAGATAATTCCATGTTTACACAGATAATGTTGTAGATATTTCCATTTTTATGCAGATAGCGGTGCAGATATTTCCATGTTTATACAGATAGCGGTGGAGATATTTCCATATTTATACAGATAACGTTGTAGATATTTCCATGTTTATAAAGATAGCAGTGGAAATATTTCCATGTTTATACTGATATCAGTGGAGGTATTTCCATGTTTATGCAGATTGTGTGAAGATATTACCATGTTCATAGAGATAGTGGTGTAGATATTTCCATGTAGATACAGATAGCGGTGTAGATATTTCCATGTTTATAGATATAGCGGTGTAGATATTTCCATATTTCTGCAGATAGCGGTGTAGATATTTCCATGTTTATTCAGATGGCGGTGTAGGTATTTCCATGTTTATACAGATTGCGGTGTGGCTATTTCCATGTTTATACAGATGGCAGTGTAGATATATCCATGTTTATACACATGGAGGTGTAGATATTTCCATGTATATACAGATGACTGTGCAGATATTTCCATGTTTTTACAGATGGCGGTGTAGATATTTCCATGTTCACACAGATAGCGGTGTACCTATTTCCATGTTTACACAGACAGCTGTGTGGATATTTCCATGTTTACACAGATAGTGTTGTAGATATTTCCATGTTTATACAGATTGCGGTGTAGATATTTCCAAGTTTATACAGATAGTGTTGTAGATATTTCCATGTTTATACAGATAGCGGTGTAGATATTTCCAAGTTTATACAGATAGCGGTGTGGATATGTCCATGTTTATACAGACCGTGGTGTAGATATTTCCATGTTTATACAGATAGCGGTGGAGATATTTCCATGTTTATACAGATAGCGGTTTAGATATTTCCATGTTTATGCAGATGGCATTGCAGATGTTTCCATATTTATACAGATAGTGGTGTAGATATTTCCATGTTTATACAGATGACTGTGTAGTTTATTCCATGTTTATACAGACGGCGGTGTAGATATTTCCATGTTTATAGAGATAGCCATGTAGACATTTCCATGTTTATACAGATAGCGGTGTCGATATTTCCATGTTTACAGAGATAAAGGTGTAGATATTTCCATATTTGCACAGATTGCCATGTAGATATTTCCATCTTTACACAGATAGCGGTGTACATATTTCCATGTTTACACAGTCAGCTTTGTAGATATTTCCATGTTTACACAGTTAGTGTTGCAGATATTTCCATGTTTATACAGATAGCGGTGTAGATATTTCCATGTTTATAAGATAGCGGTGTAGATATTTCCATGTTTATACCGATAGCAGTGGAGATATTTCCATGTTTATACAGATAGCGCTGTAGATATTTCCATGTTTATACAGACAGCGGTGTAGATATTTCCATGTTTATACAGATAGCGGTGTAGATATTTCCATGATTATACAGATAGCGGTGGAGATATTTCCATGTTTATACACATAACGGTGGAGATATTTCCATGTTTATACAGATAGCGGTGGAAATATTTACATGTTTATACAGATGGAGGTGTAGATATTTCCATGGTTATACAGATTGCGGTGGAGATATTTCCATGTTTATAGAGATAGCGGTGTAGATATTTCCATGTACATACAGATAGCCGTGTAGATATTTCCATGTTTATAGAGATAGCCATGTAGATATTTCCATGTGTATACAGATAGCGGTGTAGACATTTCCATGTTTATAGAGATAGCGGTGAAGTTATTTCCCTATTTATACAGATAGCGGTGTAGATATTTCTAAGTTTATACAGATAGCGGTGTAGATATTTCCATGTTTATACAGACAGCGGTGGACATATTTCCATGTTTATACAGATAGCGATGTTGGTATTTCCATGTTTATAGAGATAGCAGTGATGTTATTTCCATGTTTATACAGCTGGCATTGTAGATATTTCCATGTTTATACAGATAGTGGTGTAGATATTTCCATGTTTATGCAGATGACTGTGTACTTAATTTCATGTTCATAAAGATGGCGGTGTAGATATTTCCATGTTTATAGAGATAGCCTTGTAGATATTTCCATGTTTTTACAGATAGCTGTGTAGATGTTTCCATGTTTACAGAGATAGAGGAGTTGATATTTCCATATTTGCACAGACTGCCGTGTAGATATTTTCATCTTCACACAGATAGCGGTGTACATATTTCCATGTTTACACAGACAGCTGTGTAGATATTTCCATGTTTACGCAGATAGTGTTGTGGATATTTCCATGTTTATACAGATAGCGGTGTAGATAATTCCATGTTTATACAGATAGCGGTGGAGATATTTCCATGTTTATACAGATTGCGGTGTAGATATTTCCAAGTTTATACAGATAGTGTTGTAGATATTTCCATGTTTATACAGATAGCGGTGTAGATATTTCCAAGTTTATACAGATAGCGGTGTGGATATGTCCATGTTTATACAGACCGTGGTGTAGATATTTCCATGTTTATACAGATAGCGGTGGAGATATTTCCATGTTTATACAGATAGCGGTTTAGATATTTCCATGTTTATGCAGATGGCATTGCAGATGTTTCCATATTTATACAGATAGTGGTGTAGATATTTCCATGTTTATACAGATGACTGTGTAGTTTATTCCATGTTTATACAGACGGCGGTGTAGATATTTCCATGTTTATAGAGATAGCCATGTAAACATTTCCATGTTTATACAGATAGCGGTGTCGATATTTCCATGTTTACAGAGATAAAGGTGTAGATATTTCCATATTTGCACAGATTGCCGTGTAGATATTTCCATCTTTACACAGATAGCGGTGTACATATTTCCATGTTTACACAGTCAGCTTTGTAGATATTTCCATGTTTACACAGTTAGTGTTGCAGATATTTCCATGTTTATACAGATAGCGGTGTAGATATTTCCATGTTTATAAGATAGCGGTGTAGATATTTCCATGTTTATACCGATAGCAGTGGAGATATTTCCATGTTTATACAGATAGCGCTGTAGATATTTCCATGTTTATACAGACAGCGGTGTAGATATTTCCATGTTTATACAGATAGCGGTGTAGATATTTCCATGATTATACAGATAGCGGTGGAGATATTTCCATGTTTATACACATAACGGTGGAGATATTTCCATGTTTATACAGATAGCGGTGGAAATATTTACATGTTTATACAGATGGAGGTGTAGATATTTCCATGGTTATACAGATTGCGGTGGAGATATTTCCATGTTTATAGAGATAGCGGTGTAGATATTTCCATGTACATACAGATAGCCGTGTAGATATTTCCATGTTTATAGAGATAGCCATGTAGATATTTCCATGTGTATACAGATAGCGGTGTAGACATTTCCATGTTTATAGAGATAGCGGTGAAGTTATTTCCCTATTTATACAGATAGCGGTGTAGATATTTCTAAGTTTATACAGATAGCGGTGTAGATATTTCCATGTTTATACAGACAGCGGTGGACATATTTCCATGTTTATACAGATAGCGATGTTGGTATTTCCATGTTTATAGAGATAGCAGTGATGTTATTTCCATGTTTATACAGCTGGCATTGTAGATATTTCCATGTTTATACAGATAGTGGTGTAGATATTTCCATGTTTATGCAGATGACTGTGTACTTAATTTCATGTTCATAAAGATGGCGGTGTAGATATTTCCATGTTTATAGAGATAGCCTTGTAGATATTTCCATGTTTTTACAGATAGCTGTGTAGATGTTTCCATGTTTACAGAGATAGAGGAGTTGATATTTCCATATTTGCACAGACTGCCGTGTAGATATTTTCATCTTCACACAGATAGCGGTGTACATATTTCCATGTTTACACAGACAGCTGTGTAGATATTTCCATGTTTACGCAGATAGTGTTGTTGATATTTCCATGTTTATACAGATAGCGGTGTAGATAATTCCATGTTTATACAGATAGCGGTGGAGATATTTCCATGTTTATACAGATAGCGCTGTAGATATTTCCATGTTTATACAGACAGCGTTGTAGATATTTCCATGTTTATACAGATAGCGGTGTAGATATTTCGATGTTTATACAGATAGCGGTGTACGTAATTCCATGTTTATAGAGATAGCGGTGTAGATATTTACATGCTTATACAGATGGCTGTGTAGATATTTATATGTTTATAAAGATTGCAGTGAAGGTATTTCCATGTTTATAGAGATGGAGGTGTAGATATTTCCATGTTTAGACAGATGACTGTGTAGATATTTCCAAGTTTATACATATAGCGGTGTAGATATATCCATGTTTATACAGACCGCGGTGGAGATATTTCCATGTTTATACAGATAGCGGTGAAGATATTTTCATGTTTATACAGATAGCGGTGTAGATATTTCCATGTTTTCAGAGATAGAGTAGTAGATATTTCCATATTTGCCCAGATTGCGGTGTAGATAGTTCTATCTTCACACAGATAGCGTTGTACATATTTCCATGTTTACACAGATAGCGGTGTACCAATTTCCATGTTTACACAGACAGCTGTGTAGATATTTCCATGTTTATACAGATAGCGGTGTAGATATTTCCAAGTTTATACAGATAGCGGTGTAGATATGTCCATGTTTATACAGACCGTGGTGTAGTTATTTCCATGTTTATACAGATAGCGGTGTAGATATTTGCATGTTTATACAGATAGCGGTGTAGATATTTCCATGTTTACAGAGATAGAGGTGTAGATATTTCCATATTTGCCAAGATTGCGGTGAAGATATTTCCATCTTCACACAGATAGCGTTGTAGATATTTCCATGTTTACACAGACAGCTCTGTAGATAATTCCATGTTTACACAGATAATGTTGTAGATATTTCCATTTTTATGCAGATAGCGGTGCAGATATTTCCATGTTTATACAGATAGCGGTGGAGATATTTCCATGTTTATACAGATAACGTTGTAGATATTTCCATGTTTATAAAGATAGCGGTGGAAATATTTCCATGTTTATACTGATATCAGTGGAGGTATTTCCATGTTTATGCAGATTGTGTGAAGATATTACCATGTTCATAGAGATAGTGGTGTAGATATTTCCATGTAGATACAGATAGCGGTGTAGATATTTCCATGTTTATAGATATAGCGGTGTAGATATTTCCATATTTCTGCAGATAGCGGTGTAGATATTTCCATGTTTATTCAGATGGCGGTGTAGGTATTTCCATGTTTATACAGATTGCGGTGTGGCTATTTCCATGTTTATACAGATGGCAGTGTAGATATATCCATGTTTATACACATGGAGGTGTAGATATTTCCATGTATATACAGATGACTGTGTAGATATTTCCATGTTTTTACAGATGGCGGTGTAGATATTTCCATGTTCACACAGATAGCGGTGTACCTATTTCCATGTTTACACAGACAGCTGTGTGGATATTTCCATGTTTACACAGATAGTGTTGTAGATATTTCCATGTTTATACAGATTGCGGTGTAGATATTTCCAAGTTTATACAGATAGTGTTGTAGATATTTCCATGTTTATACAGATAGCGTTGTAGATATTTCCAAGTTTATACAGATAGCGGTGTGGATATGTCCATGTTTATACAGACCGTGGTGTAGATATTTCCATGTTTATACAGATAGCGGTGGAGATATTTCCATGTTTATACAGATAGCGGTTTAGATATTTCCATGTTTATGCAGATGGCATTGCAGATGTTTCCATATTTATACAGATAGTGGTGTAGATATTTCCATGTTTATACAGATGACTGTGTAGTTTATTCCATGTTTATACAGACGGCGGTGTAGATATTTCCATGTTTATAGAGATAGCCATGTAGACATTTCCATGTTTATACAGATAGCGGTGTCGATATTTCCATGTTTACAGAGATAAAGGTGTAGATATTTCCATATTTGCACAGATTGCCGTGTAGATATTTCCATCTTTACACAGATAGCGGTGTACATATTTCCATGTTTACACAGTCAGCTTTGTAGATATTTCCATGTTTACACAGTTAGTGTTGCAGATATTTCCATGTTTATACAGATAGCGGTGTAGATATTTCCATGTTTATAAGATAGCGGTGTAGATATTTCCATGTTTATACCGATAGCAGTGGAGATATTTCCATGTTTATACAGATAGCGCTGTAGATATTTCCATGTTTATACAGACAGCGGTGTAGATATTTCCATGTTTATACAGATAGCGGTGTAGATATTTCCATGATTATACAGATAGCGGTGGAGATATTTCCATGTTTATACACATAACGGTGGAGATATTTCCATGTTTATACAGATAGCGGTGGAAATATTTACATGTTTATACAGATGGAGGTGTAGATATTTCCATGGTTATACAGATTGCGGTGGAGATATTTCCATGTTTATAGAGATAGCGGTGTAGATATTTCCATGTACATACAGATAGCCGTGTAGATATTTCCATGTTTATAGAGATAGCCATGTAGATATTTCCAAGTGTATACAGATAGCGGTGTAGGCATTTCCATGTTTATAGAGATAGCGGTGAAGTTATTTCCCTATTTATACAGATAGCGGTGTAGATATTTCTAAGTTTATACAGATAGCGGTGTAGATATTTCCATGTTTATACAGACAGCGGTGGACATATTTCCATGTTTATACAGATAGCGGTGTTGGTATTTCCATGTTTATAGAGATAGCAGTGATGTTATTTCCATGTTTATACAGCTGGCATTGTAGATATTTCCATGTTTATACAGATAGTGGTGTAGATATTTCCATGTTTATGCAGATGACTGTGTACTTAATTTCATGTTCATAAAGATGGCGGTGTAGATATTTCCATGTTTATAGAGATAGCCTTGTAGATATTTCCATGTTTTTACAGATAGCTGTGTAGATGTTTCCATATTTACAGAGATAGAGGAGTTGATATTTCCATATTTGCACAGACTGCCGTGTAGATATTTTCATCTTCACACAGATAGCGGTGCACATATTTCCATGTTTACACAGACAGCTGTGTAGATATTTCCATGTTTACACAGATAGTGTTGTGGATATTTCAATGTTTATACAGATAGCGGTGTAGATAATTCCATGTTTATACAGATAGCGGTGGAGATATTTCCATGTTTATACACATAGCGCTGTAGATATTTCCATGTTTATACAGACAGCGGTGTAGATATTTCCATGTTTATACAGATAGCGGTGTAGATATTTCCATGTTTATACAGATATCGGTGGACGTACTTCCATGTATATAGAGATAGCGGTGTAGATATTTACATGTTATACAGATGGCTGTGTAGATATTTCCATGTTTATAAAGATTGCAGTGAAGGTATTTCCATGTTTATACAGATGGAGGTGTAGATATTTCCATGTTTAGACAGATGACTGTGTAGATATTTCCAAGTTTATACATATAGCGGTGTAGATATATCCATGTTTATACAGACCGTGGTGTAGATATTTTCATCTTTATACAGATAGCGGTGTTGATATTTTCATGTTTATACAGATAGTGGTGTAGATATTTCCATGTTTTCAGAGATAGAGTTGTAGATATTTTCATATTTGGCCAGATTGCGGTGTAGATATTTCTATCTTCACACAGATAGCGTTGTACATATTTCCATGTTTACACAGATAGCGGTGTACCAATTTCCATGTTTACACAGACAGCTGTGTAGATATTTCCATGTTTACACAGATAGTGTTGTAGATATTTCCATGTTTATACAGATAGCGGTGTAGATATGCGCATGTTTATACAGACCGTGGTGTAGATATTTCCATGTTTATACAGATAGCGGTGTAGATATTTGCATGTTTATACAGATAGCGGTGTAGATATTTCCATGTTTACAGAGATAGAGGTGTAGATATTTCCACATTTGCCAAGATTGCGGTGAAGATATTTCCCTCTTCACACAGATAGCGTTGTAGATATTTCCATGTTTACACAGACAGCTGTGTAGATATTTCCATGTTTACACAGATAGTGTTGTAGTTATTTCCATTTTTATACAGATAGCGGTGGATTTATTTCCATGTTTATACAGATAACGTTGTAGATATTTCCATGTTTATAAAGATAGCGGTGGAGATATTTCCATGTTTATACTGATATCGTTGGAGATATTTCCATGTTTATGCAGATTGTGTGAAGATATTACCATGTTCATAGAGATAGTGGTGTAGATATTTCCATGTAGATACAGATAGCGGTGTAGATATTTCCATGTTTATAGAGATAGCGGTTTAGATATTTCCATATTTCTGCAGATAGCGGTGTAGATATTTCCATGTTTATTCAGATGGCGGTGTAGATATTTCCATGTTTATACAGATTGTGGTGTGGCTATTTCCATGTTTATACAGATGGCAGTGTAGATATATCCATGTTTATACACATGGAGGTGTAGATATTTCCATGTATATACAGATGACTGTGTAGATACTTCCATGTTTTTACAGATGGCAGTGTAGATATTTCCATCTTCACACAGACAGCGGTGTACCTATTTCCATGTTTACACAGACAGCTGTGTAGATATTTCCATGTTTACACAGATAGTGTTGTAGATATTTCCATGTTTATACAGATTGCGGTGTAGATATTTCCAAGTTTATACAGATAGCGGTGGAGATATTTCCATGTTTATACAGATAGCGCTGTAGATATTTCCCTGTTTATGCAGATAGCGGTGTAGATATTTCCATGTTTATACAGATAGCGGTGTAAATATTTACATGTTTACACAGATAGCGTTGGAGATTTTTCCATGTTTATACAGATAGCGGTGGAGATATTTCCATGTTTATACAGATAGCGGTGTAAATATTTACATGATTATACAGATGGAGGTGTAGATATTTCCAGGTTTATGCAGATTGCGGTGGAAATATTTCTATGTTTATAGAGATAGCGGTGTAGATATTTCCATGAAGATACCGATAGCCGTGTAGATATTTCCATGTTTATAGAGATAGCCATGGAGTTATTTCCATGTTTATACAGATAGCGGTGTAGACATTTCCATGTTTATAGAGATAGCGGTGAAGTTATTTCCCTATTATACAGAGAGCGGTGTAGATATTTCAAGGTTTTTACAGACAGCGGTGTAGATATTTCTATGTTTATACAGATAGCTGTGGAGATATTTCCATGTTTATTCAGATGACTCTGTAGTTAATTCCACATTTATAAAGATGGCGGTGTAGATATTTCCATGTTTATAGAGATAGCCATGTAGATATTTCCATGTTTATACAGATAGCGGTGTAGAAATTTCCATGATTACAGAGATACAGGAGTAGATATCTCCATATTTGCACAGATTGCCGTGTAGATATTTCCATCTTCACACAGATAGCGGTGTACATATTTCCATGTTTACACAGACAGCTGTCTAGATATTTCCATGTTTACACAGATAGTGTTGTGGATATTTCCATGTTTATACAGATAGCGGTGTAGATATTTCCATGTTCATAAAGATAGCAGTGTAGATATTTCCATGTTTCTACAGATAGCGGTGGAGTTATTTCCATGTTTATACAGATAGCGGTACAGATATTTACATGTTTGTACAGATAGCGGTGGAGATATTTTCATGTTTATACAGATAACGGTGTAGATATTTCCATGTTGATAAAGATAGCGGTGGAGTTATTTCCGTGTTTATACAGATATCGGTGGAGAGATTTCCAAGTTTATGCAGATTGTGTGGAGATATTACCATGTTTATAGAGATAGCGGTGTAGATATTTCCATGTAGATACAGATAGCGGTGTAGATATTTCCATGTTTATAGAGATAGTGGTGTAGATATTTCCATATTTATGAAGATAGCGGTGTAGATATTTCCATGTTTTTTCAGATGGCAGTGTAGATATTTCCATGTTTATACAGATTGCGGTGTGGCTATTTCCATTTTTATACAGATGGCAGTGTAGTTATATCCATGTTTAAACACATGGAGGTGTAGATATTTCCATGTTTATACATATGACTGTGTAGATATTTCCATGTTTTTACAGATGGCTGTGTAGATATTTCCATGTTTTTACAGATAGCGGTGTGGCTATTTCCATGTTTATGCAGATAACGATGTAGATATTTCTAAGTTTATAGAGATGTCTGTGTAGATATTTCCATGTTTATAGAGATGGCTGTGTAGATATTTCCATGTTTATACAGATAGTGGTGTAGATATTTCCAGGTTTATACAGATGACAGTGTTGTTATTTCCATGTTCATACAGATGACGGTGTAGATATTTCCTAGTTTACACAGATAGCCATGTAGATATTTCCATGTTTATACAGATAGTGGTGTAGACATTTCCATGTTTATACAGATATCAGTGAAGATATTTCCATATTTATACAGATAGCGGTGTAGATATTTCCAAGTTTATACAGATAGCGGTGTAGATATATCCATGTTTATACAGTTAGCGGTGTAGATATTTCCATGTTTATACAGAAAGTAGTGGAGATATTTCCATGTTTATACAGATAGCGGTGTAGCTATTTCCATGTTTATAGAGATAGCGGTGAAGGTATTTCCATGTTTATAAAGATGGCATTGTAGATATTTCCATGTTCATAGAGATAGAGGTGTAGCTATATGCATATTTGCACAGATTGCGGTGTCGACATTTGCATCTTCACACAGATAGCCGTGTATATATTTCCATGTTTACACAGACAGGTGTGTAGATATTTCCATGTTTACACAGATAGTGTTGTAGATATTTCCATGTTCATGCAGATAGCGGTGTAGATATTTCCATGCTAATAAAGATAGTGGAGTAGATACTTCCATGTTTATACAGATAGCGGTGGAGATATTTCAATTTTTATACAGATAGCTCTGTAGATATTTCTATGTTTATACAGATAGCGGTGAAGATATTTCCATGTTAATACAGATATCATTGGAGATATTTCCATGTTTATACAGATATCGGTGTAGATATTTCCATGTTTATACAGATAGCGGTGTAGATATGTCTATGTTTACAGATATAGAGGTGTAGATATTTCCATATTTGCACAGTTTGCGATGTAGATATTTCCATCTTCACACAGATAGCGGTGTACGTATTTCCATGTTTACACAGATAGTGTTGTAGTTATTTCCTTATTTATACAGATAGCGGTGTAGATATTTCCAAGTTTATACAGATAGCGGTGTAGATATTTCCATGTTTACAGAGATAGAGGTGTAAATATATCCATATTTGCACAGATTGCGGTGTCAATATTTCCATCTACACACAGATAGCGGTGTATATCTTTCCATGTTTACACAGACAGGTGTGTAGATATTTCCATGTTTACACAGATAGTATTGTAGATATTTCCATGTTCATGCCGAAAGCGGTGTAGATATTTCCATGTTTATAAAGATAGCGGAGTAGAAACTTCCATGTTTATACAGATAGCGGTGGAGATATTTTCATTTTTATACAGATTACGCTGTAGATATTTCCATGTTTATGCAGATAGCGGTGTAGATATTTCCATGTTTACACAGATAGCGGTGTCGATATTTCCATGTTAATACAGATAGCATTGGAGATATTTCCATGTTTATACTGTTATCGGTGTAGATATTTCCATGTTTATACAAATAGCAGTGTAGATATTTCCAAGTTTACAGAGATAGAGGTATAGATATTTCCATATTTGCACAGATTGCGGTGTAGATATTTCCATCTTCACACAGATAGCGGTGTACCTATTTCCATGTTTACACAGACAGCTGTGTAGATATTTCCATGTTTACACAGATAGTGTTGTAGATACTTCCATGTTTATGCAGATTGCAGTGTAGATATTTCCCAGTTTATACTGATAGCGGTGGAGATATTTCCATGTTTATACAGATAGCGCTGTAGATATTTCCCTGTTTATACAGATAGCGGTGTAAATATTTCCATGTTTATACAGATAGTGGTATAAATATTTCCATGTTTATACAGATAGAGTTGGAGATATTTCCATGTTTATACAGATATCGGTGGAGATATTTCCAAGTTTATACAGATAACGGTGGAGATATTTCCATGTTTATAGAGATAGCGGTGGATATATTTACATGTTTATACAGATGGAGGTGTAGATATTTCCAAGGTTATACTGATTGCGGTGGAGATATTTCCATGTTTATAGAGATAGCGGTGTAGATATTTCCATGTACATACAGATAGCCGTGTAGATATTTCCATGTTCATAGAGATAGCCATGTAGATAATTCCATGTTTATACAGATAGCGGTGTAGACATTTCCATGTTTATAGAGATAGCGGTGAAGTTATCTCCCTATTTATACAGATAGCGGTGTAGATATTTCCAAGTTTATACAGACAGTGGTGGACATATTTCCATGTTTATACAGATAGCGGTGCAGGTATTTCCATGTTTATAGAGATAGCAGTGATGTTATTTCCATGTTTATACAGATGGCATTGTAGATATTTCCATGTTTATACAGATAGTGGTGTAGATATTTCCATGTTTATACAGATGACTGTGTAGTTAATTTCATGTTTATAAAGATGGCGGTGTATATATTTCCATGTTTATAGAGATAGCCTTGTAGATATTTCCATGTTTTTACAGATAGCTGTGTAGATGTTTCCATGTTTACAGAGATAGAGGAGTTGATATTTCCATATTTGCACAGATTGCCGTGTAGATATTTTCATCTTTACACAGATAGCGGTGTACATATTTCCATGTTTACACAGACAGCTGTGTAGATATTTCCATGTTTACACAGATAGTGTTATGGATATTTCCATGTTTATACAGATAGCGGTGTAGATATTTCCATGTTTATACAGATAGCGGTGGAGATATTTCCATGTTTATACAGATAACGCTGTAGATATTTCCATGTTTATACAGACAGCGGTGTAGATATTTCCATGTTTATACAGATAGCGGTGTAGATATTTCCATGTTTATACAGATAGCGGTGTACGTACTTCCATGTTTATAGAGATAGCGGTGTAGATATTTACATGCTTATACAGATGGCTGTGTAGATATTTCCATGTTTATAAAGATTGCAGTGAAGGTATTTCCATGTTTATACAGATATCGGTGTAGTTATTTCCATATTTATACAGATTGCGGTGTAGATATTTCCATGTTTACAGAGATAGAGGAGTAGATATTTCCATATTTGCAGATTGCCGTGTAGATATTTCCATCTTCACACAGATAGCGGTGTAGATATTTCCATGTTTAGAAAGATGGCTGTGTAGATATTTCCAAGTTTATACATATAGCGGTGTAGATATATCCATGTTTATACAGACCGTGGTGTAGATATTTACATGTTTATACAGATAGCGGTGTAGATATTTTCATGGTTATACAGATAGCGGTGTAGATATTTCCATGTTTACAGAGATAGAGGTGTAGATATTTCCATATTTGCCCAGATTGCGGTGTAATTATTTCCATCTTCACACAGATAGCGTTGTACATATTTCCATGTTTACACTGACAGTTGTGTAGATATTTCTATGTTTACACAGATAGTGTTGTAGATATTTCCATTTTTATATAGATAGCGGTGCAGATATTTCCATGTTTATACAGATAGCGGTGGAGTTATTTCCATGTATATACAGATATCGGTGTAGATATTTCCATGTTTAAAAAGATAGCGTTGGAGATATTTCCATGTTTATACAGATAGCGGTGGAAATATTTACATGTTTATACAGATGGAGGTGTAGATATTTCCAGGTTTATGCAGACTGCGGTGGAGATATTATCATGTTTATAGAGATAGCGGTGTAGATATTTCCATGAAGATACAGATAGCCCTGTAGATAGTTCCATGTTTATAGAGATAGCCATGTAGATATTTCCAAGTTTATACAGATAGCGGTGTAGACATTTCCATGTTTATAGAGATAGCGGTGAAGTTATTTCCCTATTATACAGATAGCGGTGTAGATATTTCAAGGTTTATACAGATAGCGGTGTAGATATTTCTATTTTTATACAGATAGCTGTGGAGATATTTCCATGTTTATACAGATAGCGGTGTAGTTATTTCCATGTTTATAGAGATAGCGGTGATGTTATTTCCATGTTTATACAGATGGCATTGTAGATATTTCCTTGTTTATACAGATAGTGGTGTAGATATTTCCATGTTTATGCAGATGACTCTGTAGTTAATTCCACGTTTATAAAGATGGCAGTGTAGATATTTCCATGTTTATAGAGATAGCCATGTAGATATTTCCATGTTTATACAGATAGCGGTGTAGATATTTCCATGATTACAGAGATAGAGGAGTAGATATCTCCATATTTGCACAGACTGCCGTGTAGATATTTCCATCTTCACACAGATAGCGGTGTACATATTTCCATGTTTACACAGACAGCTGTCTAGATAATTCCATGTTTACACAGATAGTGTTGTGGATATTTCCATGTTTATACAGATAGCGGTGTAGATATTTCCATGTTCATAAAGATAGCAGTGTAGATATTTCCATGTTTCTACAGATAGCGGTGGTGTTATTTCCATGTTTATACAGATAGCGGTGCAGATATTTCCATGTTTGTACAGATAGCGGTGGAGATATTTTCATGTTTTTACAGATAATGGTGTAGATATTTCCATGTTGATAAAGATAGCGGTGGAGATATTTCTATGTTTATACAGGTATCGGTGGAGAGATTTCCAAGTTTATGCAGATTGTGTGGAGATATTACCATGTTTATAGAGATAGCGGTGTAGATATTTCCATATAGATACAGATAGCGGTGTAGATATGTCCATGTTTACAGAGATAGAGGTGTAGATATTTCCATATTTGCACATTTTGTGGTGTAGATATTTCCATCTTCACACAGATAGCGGTGTACGTATTTCCATGTTTACACAGATAGTGTTGTAGTTATTTCCTTATTTATACAGATAGCGGTGTCGATATTTCCAAGTTTATACAGATAGCGGTGGAGATATTTCCATGTTTATACAGATAGCGCTGTAGATATTTACATGTTTATACAGATAGCGGTGTAGATATTTCCATGTTTACAGAGATAGAGGTGTAAATATATCCATATTTGCACAGATTGCGGTGTCAATATTTCTATCTTCACACCGATAGCGGTGTATATATTTCCATGTTTACACAGACAGGTGTGTAGATATTTCCATGTTTACACAGATAGTATTGTAGATATTTCCATGTTCATGCCGATAGCGGTGTAGATATTTCCATGTATATAAACATAGCGGAGTAGATACTTCCATGTTTATACAGATAGCGGTGGAGATATTTTCATTTTTATAGAGATTACGCTGTAGATATTTCCATGTTTATGCAGATAGCGGTGTAGATATTTCCATGTTTACACAGATAGCGGTGTAGATATTTCCATGTTAATACAGATAGCATTGGAGATATTTCCATGTTTATACAGTTATCGGTGTAGATATTTCCATGTTTATACAGATAGCGGTGTAGATATTTCCAAGTTTACAGAGATAGAGGTATAGATATTTCCATATTTGCACAGATTGCGGTGTAGATATTTCCATCTTCACACAGATAGCGGTGTACCTATTTCCATGTTTACACAGACAGCTGTGTAGATATTTCCATGTTTACACAGATAGTGTTGTAGATATTTCCATGTTTATGCAGATTGCAGTGTAGATATTTCCCAGTTTATACTGATAGCGGTGGAGATATTTCCATGTTTATACAGATAGCGCTGTAGATATTTCCCTGTTTATACAGATAGCGGTGTAGATATTTCCATGTTTATACAGATAGCGGTATAAATATTTCCATGTTTATACAGATAGATTTGGAGTTATTTCCATGTTTATACAGATAGCGGTGGAGATATTTCCATGTTTATACAGATAACGGTGGAGATATTTCCATGTTTATACAGATAGCGGTGGAAATATTTACATGTTTATACAGATGGAGGTGTAGATATTTCCAAGGTTATACAGATTGCGGTGGAGATATTTCCATGTTTATAGAGATAGCGGTGTAGATATTTCCATGTACATACAGATAGCCGTGTAGATATTTCCTTGTTTATAGAGATAGCCATGTAGATATTTCCATGTTTATACAGATAGTGGTGTAGGTATTTCCATGTTTATACAGATGACTTTGTAGTTAATTCCATGTTTATAAGGATGGCGGTGTAGATATTTCCATGTTTATAGAGATAGCCATGTAGTTATTTCCATGTTTGTACAGATAGTGGTGTAGATATTTCCATGTTTACAGAGATAGAGTAGTAGATATTTCCATATTTGCACACATTGCCGTGTAGATATTTCCATCTTCACACAAATAGCGGTGTACATATTTCCATGTTTACACAGACAGCTGTGTAGATATTTCCATGTTTACACAGACAGTGTTGTGGATATTTCCATGTTTATACAGATAGCGGTGTAGATATTTCCATGTTCATAAAGATAGCAATGTAGATATTTCCATGTTTATACAGATAGCGGTGGAGTTATTTCCATTTTTATACAGATAGCGGAGCAGATATTTCCATGTTTATACAGATAGCGGTGGGGATATTTTCATGTTTTTACAGATAACGGTGTAGATATTTCCATGTTTATACAGATAGCGGTGGAGATATTTCCAAGTTTATACAGATATCGGTGGAGATATTTACAAGTTTATGCAGATTGTGTGGAGATATTACCATGTTTATAGAGATAGCGGTGTAGATATTTCCATATAGATACAGATAGCGGTGTAGATATTTCCATGTTAATAGAGATATCGGTGTAGGTATTTCCATATTTATGCAGATAGTGGTGTAGATATTTCCATGTTTATTGAGATGGCGGTGTAGATATTTCCATGTTTATACAGATTGCGGTGTGGTTATTTCCATTTTTATACAGATGGCAGTGTAGATATATCCATGTTTATACACATGGAGGTGTAGATATTTCCATGTTTATACAGATGACTGTGTAGATATTTCCATGTTTCTACAGATGGCGGTGTAGATATTTCCATGTTTTTACAGATAGCGTTGTGGCTATTTCCATGTTTATGCAGATGCCGATGTAGATATGTCTAAGTTTATAGAGATGTCTGTGTAGATATTTCCATGTTTATAGAGATGGCTGTGTAGATATTTCCATGTTTATACAGATTGTGGTTTAGATATTTCCATGTTTATACAGATGACAGTGTAGTTATTTCCATGTTTATACAGATGGAGGTGTAGATATTTCCAAGTTTATAGAGATAGCCATGTAGATATTTGCATGTTGATACAGATAGTGGTATAGACATTTCCATGTTTATAGAGATATCGGTGAAGATATTTCCATATTTATACAGATAGCGGTGTATATATTTCCAAGTTTATACAGATAGCGGTGTAGATATTTCCATGTTTATACAGAGAGTAGTGGAGATATTTCCATGTTTATACAGATAGCGGTGTAGCTATTTCCATGTTTATAGAGATAGCGGTGAAGGTATTTCCATGTTTATACAGATGGCATTGTAGATATTTCCATGTTCATAGAGATACAGGTGTAGATATATCCATATTTGCACAGATTGCGGTGTGGCTATTTCCATTTTTATTCAGATGGCAGTGTAGATATATCCATGTTTATACACATGGAGGTGTAGGTATTTCCATGTTTATACAGATGACTGTGTAGATATTTCCATGTTTTTACAGATGGCGGTGAAGTTATTTCCATGTTTTTACAGATAGCGGTGTGGCTATTTCCATGTTTATGTAGATAGCGATGTAGATATTTCCAAGTTTATAGAGATGTCTGTGTAGATATTTCCATGTTTATAGAGATGGCTGTGTAGATATTTCCATGTTTATACAGATATTGGTGTAGATATTTCCATGTTTCTACAGATGACATTGTAGTTATTTCCATGTTTATAGAGATGTCGGTGTAGATATTTCCATGTTTATAGAGATAGCCACGTAGATAATTCCATGTTTATACAGATAGTGGTGTAGACATTTCCATGTTGATAGAGATATCGGTGAAGATATTTCAATGTTTATACAGATATCGGTGTAGATATTTCCATGTTTATAGAGATAGCGGTGTAGTTATTTCCATGTTTACAGAGATAGAGGAGTAGATATTTCCATATTTGCACAGATTGCCGTGTAGATATTTCCATCTTCACACAGATAGCGGTGTACATATTTCCATGTTTACACAGACAGCTGTGTAGATATTTCCATGTTTAAACAGATAGTGTTGTGGATATTTCCATGTTTATACAGATAGCGGTGAAGATATTTCCATGTTCATAAAGATAGCAGTGTAGATATTTCCATGTTTATACAGATAGCGTTGGAGATATTTCCATGTTTATACAGATAGCGCTGTAGATATTTCCATGTTTATACAGACAGCGGTGTAGATATTTCCATGTTTATACAGAAAGCGGTGTCGAAACTTCCATGTTTATACAGATAGCGGTGTACGAACTTCCAAGTTTAGAGTGATAGCGGTGTAGATATTTACATGCTTATACAGATGGCTGTATGGATATTTCCATGTTTATACAGATGGCAGTGAAGATATTTCCATGTTTATACAGATGGAGGTGTAGATATTTCCATGTTTAGACAGATGACTGTGTAGATATTTCCAAGATTATACAGATAGCGGTGTAGATATATCCATCTTTATACAGACCGTGGTGTAGATATTTCCATGTTATACAGATAGCGGTGCAGATATTTTCATGTTTATACAGATAGCGGTGTAGATATTTCCATGTTTACAGAGATAGAGGTGTAGGTATTTCCATATTTGCCCAGATTGAGGTGTATATATTTCCATCTTCACACAGATAGCGTTGTACATATTTCCATGTTTATACAGACAGCTATGTAGATATTTCCATGTTTACACAGACAGTGTTGTAGATATTTCATTTTAATACAGATAGCGGTGCAGATATTTCCATGTTTATACAGATGTCGGTGGAGATATTTCCATGTTTATACAGATAACGCTGTAGATATTTCCATGTTTATAAAGATAGCGGTGGAGATATTTCCATGTTTATACAGATATCGGTGGAGATATTTCCAAGTTTATGCAGATTGCGGTGGAGATATTACCATGTTTATAGAGATAGCGGTGTAGATATTTCCATGTAGATACAGATAGCAGTGTAGATATTTCCATGTTTATAGAGATAGCGGTGTAGATATTTCCATATTTATGCAGATAGCGGTCTAGATATTTCCATGTTTATTCAGATGGCGGTGTAGATATTTCCATCTTTATACAGATTGCGGTGTGGCTATTTCCATTTTTATACAGATGGCAGTGTAGTTATATCCATGTTTATACACATGTAGGTGTAGATATTTCCATGTTCATACAGATGACTGTGTAGATATTTCCATGTTTTTACAGATGGCGGTGGAGTTATTTCGATGTTTTTACAGATAGCGGTGTGGCTATTTCCATGTTTATGCAGATAGCGATGTAGATATTTCCAAGTTTATAGAGATATCTGCGTAGACATTTCCATGTTTATAGAGATGGCTGTGTAGATATTTCCATGTTTATACAGATATTGGTGTAGATATTTCCAAGTTTTTACAGATGACATTGTAGTTATTTCCATGTTTATAGACATGGCGGTGTAGATTTTCCATGTTTATAGAGATAGCCACGTAGATAATTCCATGTTTATACAGATAGTGGTGTAGACATTTCCATGTTGATAGAGATATCGGTGAAGATATTTCCATGTTTATACAGATAGCGGTGTAGATATTTCCAAGTTTATACAGATAGCGGTGTAGATATTTCCATGTTTATACAGATAGCGGTGTAGATATTTCCATGTTTATACAGAGAGTGGTGGAGATATTTCCATGTCTATACAGATATCGGTGTAGCTATTTCCATGTTTATAGAGATAGCGGTGAAGATATTTCCATGTTTATACAGATGGCATTGTAGATATTTCCATGTTCATAGAGATAGTGGAATAGATATTTCCATGTTTATATAGATGACTGTGTAGTTAATTCCATGTTTATACAGATGGCAGTGTAGATATTTCCACATTTATAGAGATAGCCATGTACTTAATTCCAAGTTTATACAGATCGCGGTGTAGATATTTACATGTTTATGCAGACCGTGGTGAAGATATTTCCATGTTTATACAGAGAGTGGTGGAGATATTTCCATGTTTATACAGATATCGGTGTAGCTATTTCCATGTTTATAGAGATAGCGGTGAAGATATTTCCATGTTTATACAGATGGCAATGTAGATATTTCCATGTTCATAGAGATAGTGGTGTAGATATTTCCATGTTTATATAGATGACTGTGTAGTTAATTCCATGTTTATACAGATGGCGGTGTAGATATTTCCACATTTATAGAGATAGCCATGTACTTATTTCCAAGTTTATACAGATAGCGGTGTAGATATTTACATGTTTATACAGATAGCGGTGTAGACATATCCATGTTTATACAGACCGTGGTGAAGATATTTCCATGTTTGTACAGATAGCGGTGTAGATATTTACATGTTTATACAGATAGCGGTGTAGATATTTCCATGTTTACAGAGATAGAGGTGTAGATATATCCATATTTGCAAAGATTGCGGTGTCGATATTTCCATCTTTACACAGATAGCGGTGTATATATTTCCATGTTTACACTGACACGTGTGTAGATATTTCCATGTTTAAACAGATAGTGTTGTAGATATTTCCAAGTTCATGCAGATTGCGGTGTAGATATTTCCATGTTTATAAAGATAGCGGAGGAGATACTTCCATGTTTATACAGATAGCGGTGGAGATTTTTCCATTTTTATACAGATAGCGCTGTAGATATTTCTATGTTTATACAGATTGCGGGGTAGATATTTCCATGTTTATACAGATAGCGGTGTAGATATTTCCATGTTTATACAGATAGCGGTGGAGATATTTCCATGTTTATACAGATATTGGTGCAGATATTTCCATGTTTATACAGATAGCGGTCGAAGTATTTACATGTTTATACTGATGGAGGTGTAGATATTTCCAAGTTTATGGAGATGGCGATGGAGATATTTCCATGTTTATAGAGATAGCGGTGTAGATATTTCTATGTAGATACAGATAGCCGTGTAGATATTTCCATGTTTATAGAGATAGCTTTGTAGATATATCCATATTTATAGAGATATCGGTGTAGATGTTTCCATGTTTACTCAGTTGGCGGTGTGGATATTTCCATGTTTATACAGATAGCGGTGTGGCTATTTCCATTTTTATACAGATGGCAGTGTAGATATTTCCATGTTTATACAGATGGCAGTGTAGATATTTCCATGTTTATACAGATGACTGTGTAGATATTTCCATGTTTTTACAGATGGCGGTGTGGCTGTTTCCATGTTTATGCAGATAGCTATGTAGATATTTCAATGTTTATAGAGATGGCTGTGTAGATATTTCCATGTTTATACAGATGGCAGTGTTGATATTTCCATGTTTATACAGATATTGGTGCAGATATTTCCATTTTTATACAGACGACTGTGTAGGTATTTCCATGTTTATACAGATGGCCGTGTAGACATTTCCTTGTTTATAGAGATAGCAGTGAAGTTATTTCCCTATTTATATAGATGGCGGTGTAAATATTTCTAAGTTTATACAGATAGCGGTGTAGATATTTCCATGTTTATACAGATAGCGGTGGAGATATTTCCATGTTTATACAGATAGCGCTGTAGATACTTCCATGTTTATACAGACAGAGGTGTAGATATTTCCATGTTCATACAGATAGCGGTGTAGATATTTCCAAGTTTATGCAGATTGCGGTGGAGGTATTACCATGTTTATAGAGATAGCGGTGTAGATATTTCCATGTAGATACAGCTATCGGTGTAGATATTTCCATGTTTATAGAGATAGCGGTGTAGATATTTCCATATTTATGCAGATAGCGGTGTAGATATTTCCATGTTTATTCAGATGGCGGTGTAGACATTTCCATGTTTATACAGATTGCGGTGTGGCTATTTCCATTTTTATACAGATGGCAGGGTAGATATATCCATGTTTATACACATGGAGGTGTAGATATTTCAATGTTTATACAGGTGACTGTGTAGATATTTCCATGTATTTACAGATGGCGGTATAGATATTTCCATGTTTTCACAGATATTGGTGTGGCTATTTCCATGTTTATGCAGATAGCGATGTTGATATTTCCAAGTTTATAGAGATGTCTGTGTAGATATTTCCATGTTTATAGAGATGGCTGTGTAGATATTTCCATGTTTATACAGATAGTTGTGTAGATATTTCCATGTTTATACAGATGACAGTGCAGTTATTTCCATGTTTATACAGATGGCGGTGTAGATATTTCCATGTTTATAGATATAGCCATGTAGATATTTCCATGTTTATACAGATAGTGGTGTAGACTTTTCCATGTTGATAGAGATATAGCTGAAGTTATTTCCATGTTTATACAGATAGCGGTGTAGATCTTTCCACGTTGATACAGATTGCGGTGTAGATATTTCCATGTTTATACAGATAGCGGTGTAGATATTTCCATGTTTATACAGAGAGTGATGGAGATATTTCCATGTTTATACAGATATCGGTGTAGCTATTTCCATGTTTATAGAGATAGCGGTGAAGATATTTCCATGCATATACAGATGGCATTGTAGATATTTCCATGTTCATAGAGATGGTGGTGTAGATATTTCCATGTTTATACAGATGACTGTGTAGTTAATTCCATGTTTATACAGATGGCGGTGTAGATATTTCCAGGTTTATAGAGATGTCTGTGTAGATATTTCAATGTTTATTGAGATGACTTTGTAGATATTTCCATGTTTATACAGATAGTGGTGTAGATATTTCCATGTTTATACAGAGGGTTGTGTAGGCATTTCCATTTTTATAGAGATATCGGTGCAGATATTTCCATATTTATACAGATGGCGGTGTAGATATTTCCAAGTTTATAGAGATAGCGGTGTAGATATATCCATGTTTATACTGATAGCGGTGTAGATATTTCCATGTTTATACAGAGAGTGGTGGATAGATTTCCATGTTTATACAGATAGCGGTGTAGATATTTCCATGTTTATAGATATAGTGGTGAAGATATTTCCATGTTTATACAGATGGCATTGTAGATAGTTCCATGTTCATAGAGATACAGGTGTAGATATATCCATATTTGCACAGATTGCGGTGTCGATATTTCCATCTTCACACAGATAGCAGTGTATATATTTCCATGTTTACACAGACAGGTGTGTAGATATTTCCATGTTTACACAGATAGTGTTGTAGATATTTCCTTGTTCATGCAGATAGCGGTGTAGATATTTCCATGCTTATAAAGATAGTGGAGTAGATACTTCCATATTTATACAGATAGCAGTGGAGATATTTCAATTTTTGTACAGATAGCTCTACAGATATTTCCATGTTTATGCAGATAGCGGTGTAGATATTTCCATGTTAATACAGATAGCATTGGAGATATTTCCATGTTTATACAGATATCGGTGTAGATATTTCCATGTTTATACAGATAGCGGTGTAGATATTTCCATGTTTACAGAGATAGAGGTGTAGATATTTCCATATTTGCACAGATTTCGGTGGAGATATTTCCATCTTCACACAGATAACGGTGTACATATTTCCATGTTAACACAGACAGCTGTGTAGATATTTCCATGTTTACACAGATAGTGTTGTAGATATTTCCATGTTTACACGGATAGCGGTGTAGATATTTCCATGTTTATAAAGATAGCGGTGTAGATATTTCCATGTTTACAGATAGCGGTAGAGATATTTCCATGTTTATACAGATAGCACTGTAGATATTTCCATGTTTATACAGACAGCGGTGTAGATATTTCCATGTTTATACAGAGAGTGGTGGAGATATTTCCATGTTTATACAGATATCGGTGCAGCTATTTCCATGGTTATAGAGATAGCGGTGAAGATACTTCCATGTTTATACAGATGGCATTGTAGATATTTCCATGTTCATAGAGATAGTGGTGTAGATATTTCCATGTTTATATAGATGACTTTGTTGTTAATTCCATGTTTATACAGATGGCGGTGTAGATATTTCCACATTTATAGAGATAGCCATGTAGTTATTTCCAAGTTTTTACAGTTAGCGGTGTAGATATTTACATGTTTATACAGATAGCGGTGTAGATATATCCATGTTTATACAGATGACTGTGTAGTTAATTCCATGTTTACACAGATGGCGGTGTAGGTATTTCCATGTTTATAGAGATAGCCATGTAGATATTTCCATGTTTATGCAGATAGCTGTGTCGATATTTCCATGTTTACAGAGATAAAGTTGTAGATATTTCCATATTTGCACAGACTGCCGTGTAGATATTTCCATCTTCACACAGATAACGGTGTACATATTTCCATGTTAACACAGACAGCTGTGTAGATATTTCCATGTTTACACAGATAGTGTTGTAGATATTTCCATGTTTATACGGATAGCGGTGTAGATATTTCCATGTTTATAAAGATAGCGGTGTAGATATTTCCATGTTTATACAGATAGCGGTAGAGATATTTCCATGTTTATACAGATAGCACTGTAGATATTTCCATGTTTATACTGACAGCGGTGTAGATATTTCCATGTTTATACAGATAGCGGTGTAGATATTTCCATGTTTATACAGATAGCGGTGGAGATATTTCCATGTTTATACAGAGAGTGGTGGATAGATTTCCATGTTTATACAGATAGCGGTGTAGCTATTTCCATGTTTATAGAGATAGTGGTGAAGATATGTCCATGTTTATACAGATGGCATTGTAGACAGTTCCATGTTCATAGAGATACAGGTGTAGATATATCCATATTTGCACAGATTGCGGTGTCGATATTTCCATCTTCACACAGATAGCAGTGTATATATTTCCATGTTTACACAGACAGGTGTGTAGATATTTCCATGTTTACACAGATAGTGTTGTAGATATTTCCTTGTTCATGCAGATAGCGGTGTAGATATTTCCATGCATATAAAGATAGTGGAGTAGATACTTCCAGATTTATACAGATAGCAGTGGAGATATTTCAATTTTTGTACTGATAGCTCTATAGATATTTCCATGTTTATGCAGATAGAGGTGTAGATATTTCCATGTTAATACAGATAGCATTGGAGATATTTCCATGTTTATACAGATATCGGTGTAGATATTTCCATGTTTATGCAGATAGCGGTGTAGATATTTCCATGTTAATACAGATAGCATTGGAGATATTTCCATGTTTATACAGATATCGGTGTAGATATTTCCATGTTTATACAGATAGCGGTGGAGATATTTCCATGTTTATACAGATATCGGTGGAGATATTTCCATGTTTATACAGATAGCGGTGGAAATATTTACATGTTTATACAGATGGAGGTGAAGATATTTCCAAGGTCATGCAGATTGCGGTGGAGATATTTCCATGTTTATAGAGATAGCGGTGTAGTTATTTCAATGTAGATACAGATAGCCGTGTAGACATTTCCATGTTTATAGAGATAGCGGTGAAGTTATTTCCCTATTTATACAGATAGCGGTGTAGATATTTCTAAGTTTATACAGATAGCGGTGTAGATATTTCCATGTTTATACAGACAGCGGTGGACATATTTCCATGTTTATACAGATAGTGGTGTAGATATTTCCATGTTTATACAGATGACTGTGTAGTTAATTCCATGTTTATAAAGATGGTGGTGTAGATATTTCCATGTTTATAGAGATATCCATGTAGATATTTCCATGTTTTTACAGATAGCGGTGTAGATATTTCCATTTTTACAGAGATAGAGGAGTAGATATTTCCATATTTGCACAGATTGCCGTGTAGATATTTACATCTTCACACAGATAGCGGTGTACATATTTCCATGTTTACACAGACAGCTGTGTAGATATTTCCATGTTTATACAGATAGTGTTGTGGATATTTCCATGTTTATACAGATAGCGGTGTAGATCGTTCCATGTTTATACAGATAGCGGTGGAGATATTTCCATGTTTATAGAGATAGCTCTGTAGATATTTCCATGTTTATACAGACAGCGGTGTAGATATTTCCATGTTTATACAGATAGCGGTGTAGATATTTCCATGTTTATACAGATAGCGGTGTACGTACTTCCATGTTTATAGAGATAGCGGTGTAGATATTTAAGTGCTTTTACGGATGGCTGTGTAGATATTTCCATGTTTATACAGATTGCAGTGAAGGTATTTCCATGTTTATACTGATGGAGGTGTAGATATTTCCATGTATAGACAGATGACTGTGTAGATATTTCCAAGTTTATACATATAGCGGTGTAGATATATCCATGTTTATACAGACCGTGTTGTAGACATTTCCATGTTTATACAGATAGCGGTGTAGATATTTCCATGTTTATAAAGATAGCGGTGAAGATATTTCCATGTTTATACAGATAGTGGTGTAGATATTTCCATGTTTATACAGATGACAGTGTAGTTATTTCCATGTTTATACAGATGGCGGTGTAGGTTTTTTCAGGTTTATAGAGATAGCCATGTAGATATTTCCATGTTTATACAGATAGAGGTGTAGTCATTTCCTTGTTTATAGAGGTATCGGTGAGGATATTTCCATATTTACACAGATAGCGGTGGAGATATTTCCAAGTTTATACAGATAGCGGTGTAGATATTTCCATGTTTATACAGATAGCGGTGTAGCTATCTCCATGTTATAGAGATAGCGGTGAAGATATTTCCATGTTTATAAAGATGGCATTGTAGATATTTCCATGTTCATAGAGATAGTGGTGTAGATATTTCCATGTTTATTCAGATGACTGTGTAGTTAATTCCATGTTTATACAGATGGCGGTGTAGATATTTCCATGTTTATAGAGATAACCATGTAGATATTTCCATGTTTATACAGATAGCGGTGGAGATATTTCCATTTTTAAACATCGCTGCAGATATTTCCATGTTTATACAGATAGCGGTGTAGATATTTCCATGTTCATACAGATAGCGGTGTAGGTATTTCCATGTTTATACAGATGGCATTGTAGATATTTCCATGTTTATACAAAGAGTGGTGTAGATATTTCCATGTTTATACAGATGACTGTGTAGTTAATTCCATGTTTATACAGATGGCGGTGGAGATATTTCCATGTTTATAGAGATAGCCATGTAGATATTTCCATGTTTATACAGAGAGCGGTGTAGATATTTCCATGTTTATAGAGATAGAGGTGTAGATATTTCCCTATTTGCACAGACTGCCGTGTAGATATATCCATCTTCACACAGATTGCGGTGTACATATTTCCATGTTTACACAGTCAACTGTGTAGATATTTCCATGTTTACACAGATAGTGTTGTAGATATTTCCATGTTTATACAGATAGCAGAGTAGGTAATTCCATGTTTATAAAGATATCGGTGTAGATATTTCCATGTTCATACAGATAGTGGTGGAGATATTTCCATGTATATACAGATAGCGCTGTAGATATTTCCATGTTTATACAGACAGCGTTGTAGATATTTCCATGTTTATACAGATAGCGGTGTAGATATTTCCATGTTTATTCAGATAGCGGTGGAGATATTTCCATGTTTATACAGATATTGTTGGAGATATTTCCATGTTTATACAGATAGCGATGGAAGTATTTACATGTTAATACAGAAGGAGGTGTAGATATTTCCAAGTTTATGCAGATTGCGGTGGAGATATTTCCTTGTTTATAGAGATAGCGGTGTAGATATTTCCATGTAGATACAGATAGCGGTGTAGATATTTCCATGTTTATAGAGACAGCTTTGTGGATATTTCCATATTTATACAGATAGCGGTGTAGATATTTACATGTTTTTTCAGAAGGCGATGTAGATATTTCCATGTTTATACAGATAGCGGTGTGGCTATTTCCATTTTTATACAGATGGCAGTGTAGATATTTCCATGTTTATACAGATGGAGGTGTAGACTTTTCCATGTTTATACAGATGACTGTGTGGATATTTCCATGTTTTTACCGATGGCGGTGTAGATATTTCCATGTTTATACAGATAGCGGTATGACTGTTTCCATGTTTATGCAGATAGCGATGTATATGTTTATACAGATGGCATTGTAGATATTTCCATGTTTATGCAGATAGTGGTGTAGATAATTCCATGTTTACAGATGACTTTGTAGATAATTCCACGTTTATAAAGATGGCGGTGTAGATATTTCCATGTTTAGAGAGATAGCCATGTAGATATTTCCATATTTAAACAGATAGCGGTTTAGATATTTCCATGTTTACAGAGATAGAGGTGTAGATATTTCCATATTTGCACAGATTGCCGTGTAGATATTTCCATCTTCACACAGATAGCGGTGTACATATTTCCATGTTTACACAGACAGCTGTGTAGATATTTCCATGTTTACACAGATAGTGTTGTAGATATTTCCACGTTTATAAAGATGGCGGTGTAGACATTTCCAAGTTTATATACATAGCGGTGTAGATATTTCCATGTTTATACAGATAGCGCAGTAGATATTAACATGTTTATACAGATAGCGGTGTAGGTATTTCCTTGTTTATAGAGATAGCGGTGTAGATATTTCCATGTTTATACAGATGGAGGTGTAGATATTTCCATGTTTATACAGAAGAATGTGTAGTTATTTCCATGTTTTTACAGATGGTGGTGTAGATATTTCCATATTTATAGAGAGAGCCATGTAGATATTTCCATGTTTATACAGAAAGCGGTGTAGACATTTCCATGTTTATAGAGATAGCGGTGTAGGTATTTCCATATGTATACAGATAGCGGTGTAGATATTTCCATGTTTATACAGATAGTGTTGGAAATATTTCCATGTTTATACAGATAGTGTTGGAGATATTTCCATGTTTATAGAGATGGCGGTATAGATATTTCCATTTTTATACAGATAGCGCTGCAGATATTAACATGTTTATACAGATAGCGTTGTAGGTATTTCCATGTTTATAGAGATAGCGGTGCAGATATTTCCATGTTTATACAGATGGCTGTGTAGATATTTCCACGTGAATACAGATGGCAGTGTAGATATTTCCATGTTTATACAGATGGAGTTGTAGATATTTCCATGTTTATACAGATGACTGTGTTTATGTTTCCATGTTTTTACAGATGGCCGTGTAGACATTTCCTTGTTTATACAGATAGGGGTGTGCCTATTTCCATGTTTATGCAGATAGTGATGTAGATACTTCCATGTTTATATAGATGGCTGTGTAGATATTTCCATGTTTATAGAGATGGCAGTGTAGACATGTCAATGTTTATACAGATGACTTTGTAGATGTTTCTGTGTTTATAAAAATGACTGTGTAGGTATTTCCATGTTTATACCGATAGCGGTGTAGATATTTACATGTTCATATATATAGCTAAGTAGATATTTCCATATTTATTCACACAGCGGTGTGGATATTTCCATGTTTATACAGATAGCGATGTAGATATTTCCATGTTTATAGAGATGGCTGTGTATATATTTACATGTTTATACACATGGCAGTGTAGATATTTCCGTGTTTATACAGATAGTGGTGTAGATATTTCAATGTTCATACAGATGACTCTAGGTATTTCCATGTTTATAGAGATGGCGGTGTAGATATTTCCTTGTTAATAGAGATAGCCATGTAGATATTTCCATGTTTATAGAGATAGCGGTGTAGACATTTCCATGTTCATAGAGATGGCGGTGTAGACATTTCCATGTTTATACAGAGAGCTGTGTAGATATTTCCATGTTTATACACATAGCAGTGTAGTTGTTTCCATGTTTATAGAGATAGCGGGGAAGATATTACCATGTTTATAAAGATGGCTGTCTAGATATTTCCCTGTGTATACAGATGGCAGTGTAGATATTTCCATGTTTATACAGATGGAGGTGTAGATATTTCCATGTTTATTCAGATGACTGTGTAGTTATTTCCATGTTTTTACAGATGGTGGTGTAGATATTTCCATGTGTATAGAGATAGCCATGGAGATATTTCCATGTTTTTACAGATAGCGGTGTAGACATTTCCATGTTTATGGAGATAGCGGTGCAGATATTTCCATATTTATACAGATAGCGGTGTAGTTATTTCCATGTTTATACAGATAGTGGTGGAGATATTTCCATGTTTATACAGATAGTGTTGGAGATATTTCCATGTTTATGGAGATGGCGGTGTAGATATTTCCAAGTTTATACAGATAGCGGTGTAGATATTTCCAAGTTTATACAGATAGCGGTGTAGTTATTTCCATGTTTATAGAGATAGTTTTGGAGATATTTCCATGTTTATACAGATAGTGTTGGAGATATTTCCATGTTTATAGAGATGGCGGTGTAGATATTTCCAAGTTTATACAGATAGCGGTGTAGATATTTCCATGTTTATACAGATAGCGGTGTAGATATTTCCATGTTTTTACAGATTGTGGTGTAGGTTTTTCCATGTTTATAGAGATAGCGGTGTAGATATTTCCATGTTTATACAGATGGCAGTGTAGATATTTCCAAGTTTATTCAGATGGAGGTGTAGATATTTCCACGTTTATAACCATGACTGTGTAGGTGTTTCCATGTTTTTACAGATAGCGGTGTAGGTATTTCCATGTTTATAGAGATGACTGAGTAGGTATTTCCATGTTTATACAGATGGCTTTGTAGATATTTCCATGTTTATACAGATAGTGCTGTAGATATTTCCATGTTTATACTGATGACTGTGTAGATATTTCCACGTTTATACAGATGGCGGTGTAGATATTTCCATGTTTATACAGATAGCTGTGTAGACATTTCCATGTTTATAGAGATAGCGGTGTAGTTATTTCCATCTTTATACAGATAGTGGGGGAGATATTTCCATGTTTATAGAGAGAGCGGTGGAGATATTTCCATGTTTATACAGATGGCCGTACAGACATTTCCAAGTTTATACACATAGCGGTGTAGATATTTCCATGTTTATACAGATAACGGTTGTGGATATTAACATGTTTATATAGATAGCGGTGTAGGTATTTCCATGTTTATAGAGACAGCGGTGTAGATATTTCCATGTTTATACAGATGGCTCTGAACATATTTCCATGTTTATACAGATAGCGGTGTAGTTATTTCCATGTTTATACAGATAGTAGTGGAGATATTTCCATGTTTATAGAGATAGCGGTGGAGATATTTCCATCTTTATAGAGATGGCGGTGTAGACATTTCCACGTTTATATACATAGCGGTGTAGATATTTCCATGTTTACAGATAGCGGTGTGGATATTTCCATGTTTATACAGATAGTGGTGGAGATATTTCCATGTTTATACAGATAGCGGTGTAGATATTTCCATGTTTATACAGATAGCGGTGTTGGTGTTTCCATGTTTATAGAGATAGCGGGGTAGATATTACCATGTTTATAAAGATGGCTGTGCAGATATTTCCATGTGTATACAGATGGCAGTGTAGATATTTCCATGTTTATACAGATGGAGGAGTAGATATTTCCATGTTTATACAGATGACTGTGTAGTTATTTCCACGTTTTTAGAGATGGTGGTGTAGATATTTCCATGTGTATAGAGATAGCCATGGAGATATTTCCATGTTTATACAGATAGCGGTGTAGACATTTCCATGTTTATAGAGATAGCGGTGTAGATATTTCCATATTTATACAGATAGCGGTGTAGATATTTCCATGTTTATACACATAGTGTTGGAGATATTTCCATGTTTATACAGATAGTGTTGGAGGTATTTCCATGTTTTTAGAGATGGCGGTGAAGATATTTCCATGTTTATACAGATTGCGGTGTAGGTTTTTCCATGTTTATAGAGATAGCGGTGTAGATATTTCCATGTTTATACAGATGGCATTGTAGATATTTCCAAGTTTATACAGATGGAGGTGTAGATATTTCCATGTTTATAACCATGACTGTGTAGCTATTTCCATGTTTTTACAGATAGCGGTGTAGGTATTTCCATGTTTATAGAGATGACTGAGTAGGTATTTCCATGTTTATACAGATGGCATTGTAGATATTTCCAGGTTTATACAGATAGTGGTGTAGATATTTCCATGTTTATACCGATGACTGTGTAGGCATTTCCACGTTTATACAGATGGCGGTGTAGATATTTCCATGTTTGTACAGATAGCGGTGTAGACATTTCCATATTTATAGAGATAGGGGTGTAGATATTTCCATGTTTATACAGATAGTGGTGGAGATATTTCCATGTTTATAGAGATAGCGGTGTAGATATTTCCATGTTTATAGAGATGGCGGTGTAGACATTTCCAAGTTTAGACACATAGCGGTGTAGATATTTCCATGTTTATAACAACAGTGGTTGTGGATATTAACATGTTTATATAGATAGCGGTGTAGGTATTTCCATGTTTATACAGATGGAGGTGTAGATATATCCATGTTTATACAGATAGTGGTGTAGATATTTCCATGTTTATACAGATGACTGTGTAGGTATTTCCATGTTTATACAGATGGCGGTGCAGACATTTCCATGTTTATACAGATAGCGGTGTAGACATTTCCATGTTTATAGATATAGCGGGGTAGATATTACCATGTTTATAAAGATGGCTGTGTAGATATTTCCATGTGTATACAGATGGCAGTGTAGATATTTCCATGTTTATACAGATGGAGGAGTAGATATTTCCATGTTTATACAGATGACTGTGTAGTTATTTCCACGTTTTTACAGATGGTGGTGTAGATATTTCCATGTGTATAGAGATAGCCATGGAGATATTTCCATGTTTATACAGATAGCGGTGTAGATAATTCCAAGTTTATACAGATAGCGTTGTAGATATTTCCATGTTTATACAGAAAGCAGTGTGGATATTTCCATGTTTATACAGATAGTGGTGGAGATATTTCCATGTTTATACAGATAGCAGTGTAGATATTTCCATGTTTATAAAGATAGCGGTGTTGGTATTTCCATGTTTATAGAGAAAGCGGGGTAGATATTACCATGTTTTAAAGATGGCTGTGTAGATATTTCCATGTGTATACAGATGGCAGTGTAGATATTTCCATGTTTATATAGATGGAGGAGATAGATATTTCCATGTTTATACAGATGACTGTGTATTTATTTCCACGTTTTTACACATGGTGGTGTAGATATTTCCATGTGTATAGAGATAGCCATGGAGATATTTCCATGTTTATACAGATAGCGGTGTAGACATTTCCATGTTTATAGAGATAGCGGTGTAGATATTTCCATATTTATACTGATAGCGGTGTAGATATTTCCATGTTTATACAGATAGTGGTGGAGATATTTCCATGTTTATACAGATAGTGTTGGAGATATTTCCATGTTTATAGAGATGGCGGTGTAGATATTTCCAAGTTTATACAGATAGCGGTGTAGATATTTCCAAGTTTATACAGATTAGCGGTGTAGATATTTCCATGTTTATACAGATTGCGGTGTAGGTTTTTCCATGTTTATAGAGATAGCGGTGTAGATATTTCCATGTTTGTACAGATGGCTGTGTAGATATTTCCATGTGTATACAGACGGCAGTGTAGGTATTTCCATGTTTCTACAGATGGAGGTGTAGGTATTTCCATGTTTATACACATGACTGTGTAGATATTTCCATGTTTTTACAGATAGCATTGTAGCTATTTCCATGTTTATAGAGATGACTGAGTAGGTATTTCCATCTTTATACTGAAGTCAGTGAAGATATTTCCATGTTTATACAGATAGTGGTGTAGATATTTCCATGTTTATACAGATCACTGTGTAGGTATTTCCATGTTTATACAGATGGCGGTGTAGATATTTCCATGTTTATACAGATAGCGGTGTAGACATTTCCATGTTTATAGAGATAGCGGGGTAGATATTACCATGTTTATAAAGATGGCTGTGTAGATATTTCCATGTGTATACAAATGGCAGTGTAGATATTTCCATGTTTATACAGATGGAGGAGTAGATATTTCCATGTTTACACAGATGACTGTGTAGTTATTTCCTCGTTTTTACTGATGGTGGTGTAGATATTTCCATGTGTATAGAGATAGCCATGGAGATATTTCCATGTTTATACTCATAGCGGTGTAGACATTTCCATGTTTATAGAGATAGCGGTGTAGATATTTCCATATTTATACAGATAGCGGTGTAGATATTTCCATGTTTATACAGATAGTGGTGGAGATATTTCCATGTTTATAGAGATGGCGGTGTAGATATTTCCAAGTTTATACAGATAGCGGTGTAGATATTTCCAAGTTTTTACAGATAGCGGTGTAGATATTTCCATGTTTATACAGATTTCGGAGTAGGTTTTTCCATGTTTATAGAGATAGCGTTGTAGATATTTCCATGTTTATAGAGATGGCGGTGTAGACATTTCCAAGTTTATGCACATAGCGGTGTAGATATTTCCATGTTTATACCGACAGTGGTTGTGGATATTAACATGTTTATATAGATAGCGGTGTAGGTATTTCCATGTTTATAGAGATAGCGTTGTAGATATTTCCATGTTTGTACAGATAGCTGTGTAGATATTTCCATGTGTATACAGATGGCAGTGTAGGTATTTCCATGTTTCTACAGATGGAGGTGTAGTTATTTCCATGTTTATACACATGACTGTGTAGATATCTCCATGTTTTTACAGATAGCGGTGTAGGTATTTCCATATTTATAGAGATGACTGAGTAGGTATTTCCATGTTTATACAGATGTCAGTGAAGATATTTCCATGTTTATACAGATAGTGGTGTAGATATTTCCATGTTTATACAGATATCTGTGTAGGTATCTCCATGTTTATACAGATGGCGGTGCAGATATTTCCATGTTTATACAGATAGCGGTGTAGACATTTCCATGTTTATAGAGATAGCGGGGTAGATATTACCATGTTTATAAAGATGGCTGTGTAGATATTTCCATGTGTATACAGAAGGCAGTGTAGATATTTCCATGTTTATACAGATGGAGGAGTAGATATTTCCATGTTTATACAGATGACTGTGTAGTTATTTCCACGTTTTTACAGATGGTGGTGTAGATATTTCCATCTGTATAGAGATAGCCATGGAGATATTTCCATGATTATACAGATAGCGGTGTAGACATTTCCATGTTTATAGAGATAGCGGTGCAGATATTTCCATATTTATTCAGATAGCGGTGTAGATATTTCCATGTTTATACAGATAGTGGTGGAGATATTTCCATCTTTATACCGATAGTGTTGGAGATATTTCCATGTTTATGGAGATGGCAGTGTAGATATTTCCAAGTTTATACAGATAGCGGTGTAGATATTTCCAAGTTTATACAGATAGCGGTGTAGTTATTTCCATGTTTATACAGATTGCGGTGTAGGTTTTTCCATGTTTATAGAGATAGCGGTGTAGATATTTCCATGTTTGTACAGATGGCTGTGTAGATATTTCCATGTGTATACAGATGGCAGTGTAGGTATTTCCATGTTTCTACAGATGGAGGTGTAGGTATTTCCATGTTTATACACATGACTCTGTAGATATTTCCATGTTTTTACAGATAGCGGTGTAGGTATTTCCATGTTTATAGAGATGGCGGTGTAGACATTTCCAAGTTTATATACGTAGTGGTGTAGATATTTCCATGTTTATACAGATAGCGGGGTAGATAATTCCAAGTTTATACAGATAGCGGTGTAGATATTTCCATGTTTATACAGATAGCGGTGTGGATATTTCCATGTTTATACAGATGACTGTGTAGGTATTTCCATGTTTATTCAGATGGCGGTGTAGATATTTCCATGTTTATACAGATAGCGGTGTAGGCATTTCCATGTTTATAGAGATAGCGTTGTAGATATTTCCATGCTTATAGAGATAGCGGTGTAGTTACTTCCATGTTTATACAGACAGTGGTGGAGATTTTTCCATGCTTATAGAGATAGCGGTGGAGATATTTCCATGTTTTTAGAAATGGCGGTGTAGACATTTCCAAGTTTATACAGATTGCAGTGTAGATATTTCCATGTTTATACAGATAGCGGTGTAGATATTAACATGTTTATACACATAGCGGTGTAGGTATTTCCATGTATATTGAGACAGCGGTGTAGATATTTCCATGTCTATACAGATGGCTGCGTAGATATTTCCATGTTAATACAGATAGCAGTGTAGATATTTCCACGTTTATACAGATAGCGGTGGAGATATTTCCATGTTTATACAGATAGCGCTGTAGATATTTCCATGTTTATACAGACAGCGGTGCAGATATTTCCATGTTTATACAGATAGCGGTGTCGATATTTCCATGTTTATACAGATAGCGGTGTACGTACTTCCAAGTTTATAGAGATAGCGGTGTAGATATTTACATGCTTATACAGATGGCTGTGTAGATATTTCCATGTTTATACAGATTGCAGTGAAGTTATTTCCATGTTTATACAGATGGATGTGTAGATATTTCCATGTTTAGACAGATGACTTTATAGATATTTCCAAGTTTATACAGATAGCGGTGTAGATATATCCATGTTTATACAGACGGTGGTGTAGATATTTCCATGTTTATACAGATAGCGGTGTAGATATTTTCATGTTTATACAGATAGCGGTGTAGATATTTCCATGTTTACAGAGATAGAGGTGTAGATATTTCCTTATTTGCCCAGAATGCGGTGTATATATTTCCATCTTCACACAGATAGCGTTGTACATATTTCCATGTTTTCACAGACAGCTGTGTAGATATTTCCATGTTTACACAGATAGTGTTGTAGATATTTCCATTTTTATATAGATAACGGTGCAGATATTTCCATGTTTATACAGATATCGGTGGAGATATTTTCAAGTTTATGCAGATTGCGGTGGAGATATTACCATGTTTATAGAGATAGCGGTGTAGATATTTCCATGTAGATACAGATAGCAGTGTAGATATTTCCATGTTTATAGAGATAACGGTGTAGATATTTCCATATTTATGCAGATAGCGGTGTAGACATTTCCATGTTTATTCAGATGGCGGTGTAGATATTTCCATGTTTATACAGATTGCGGTGTGGCTATTTCCATTTTTATACAGATGGCAGTGTAGATATATCCATGTTTAAACACATGGAGATGTAGATATTTCCATGTTTATACAGATGACTGTGTAGATATTTCCATGTTTTTACAGATGGTGGTGTAGATGTTTCCATGTTTTTACAGATAGCGGTGTGGCTATTTCCATGTTTATGCAGATAGCGATGTGGATATATCCAAGTTTATAGAGATGTCTGTGTAGATATTTCCATGTTTATAGAGATGGCTGTGTAGATATTTCCATGTTTATACAGATAGTGGTGTAGATATTTCCATGTTTATACAGATGACATTGTAGTTATTTCCATGTTTATACAGATGGCGTTGAAGAAATTTCCATGTTTATAGAGATAGCCACGTAGATATTTCCATGTTTATACAGATAGTGGTGTAGACATTTCCATGTTGATAGAGATATCGGTGAAGATATTTCCATGTTTATACAGATAGCGGTGTAGATATTTCCAAGTTTATACAGATAGCAGTGTAGATATTTCCATGTTTATACAGATAGCGATGTAGATATTTCCATGTTTATACAGAGCGTGGTGGAGATATTTCCATGTTTATACAGATATCGTTGTAGCTATTTCCATGTTTATAGAGATAGCGGTGAAGATATTTCCATGTTTATACAGATGGCATTGTAGATATTTCCATGTTCATAGAGATAGTGGTGTAGATATTTCCATGTTTCTACAGATGACTGTGTAGTTAATTCCATGTTTATACAGATGGCGGTGTAGATATTTCCACATTTATAGAGATAGCCATGTAGTTATTTCCATGTTTAAACAGATAACGGTGTAGATATTTACCTGTTTAAACAGATAGCGGTGTTGATATATCCATGTTTATACAGACCGTGGTGTAGATATTTCCATGTTTGTACAGATAGCGGTGTAGATATTTACATGTTTATAAAGATAGCGGTGTAGATATTTCCATGTTTACAGAGATAGAGGTGTAGATATATCCATATTTGCACAGATTGCGTTGTCGATATTTCCATCTTCACACAGATAGCGCTGTATATATTTCCATGTTTACACAGACAGGTGTGTAGATATTTCCATGTTTACACAGATAGTGTTGTAGATATTTCCAAGTTCATGCAGATAGCGGTGTAGAAATTTCCATGTTTATAAAGATAGCGGAGGAGATACTTAAATGTTTATACAGATAGCGGTGGAGATATTTCCATTTTTATACAGCTAGCGCTGTAGATATTTATATGTTTATACAGATAGCGGTGTAGATATTTCCATGTTTATACAGATAGAGGTGTAGATATATCGATGTTTATAAAGACCGTGGTGTAGATATTTCCATGTTTATACAGATAGCGGTGTAGATATTTCCATGTTAATACAGATAGCATTGGAGTTATTTCCATCTTTATACAGATATCGGTGTAGATATTTCCATGTTTATACAGATAGCGGTGTAGTTATTTCCATGTTTACAGAGATAGAGGAGTAGATATTTCCATATTTGCACAGATTGCCGTGTAGATATTTCCATCTTCACACAGATAGCGGTGTACATATTTCCATATTTACACAGACAGCTGTGTAGATATTTCCACGTTTACACAGATAGTGTTGTGGATATTTCCATGTTTATACAGATAGCGGTGTAGATATTTCCATGTTTATACAGATAGCGGTGTAGATATTTCCATGTTTATACAGAGAGTGGTGGAGATATTTCTATTTTTATACAGATAGCAGTGGAGATATTTCCATGTTTATACAGATAGCGGTGTAGGTATTTCCATGTTTATACAGATGGCATTGTAGATATTTCCATGTTTATACAGATAGTGGTGTAGATATTTCCATGTTTATACAGATGAGTGTGTAGTTAATTCCATGTTTATACAGATGGCGGTGTAGATATTTCCATGTTTATAATGATAGCCATGTAGATATTTCCATGTTTATACAGATAGCGGTGTAGGTATTTCCATTTTTACAGAGATAGAGGTGTTGATGTTTCCATATTTGCACAGATTGCCCTGTAGATATTTCAATCTTCACACAGACAGCGGTGTAGATATTTCCATCTTCACACACACATCGGTGTACGTATTTCCATGTTTACACAGACAGCTGTGTAGATATTTCCATGTTTACACAGATAATGTTGTGGATACTTCCATGTTTATACAGATAGCGGTGTAGATATTTCCATGTTTATACAGATATCGGTGGATATATTTCCATGTTTATACAGATAGCGATGTAGATATTTCCATGTTTATACAGATAGCGGTGGAGATATTTCCATGTTTATACAGATAGCGGTGGAGATATTTCCATGTTTATACAGATGTCGGTGTAGCTATTTCCAAATTTATGAAGATAGCGTTGGAGTTATTTCCATTATTATAGAGAGAGCGGTGTAGATATTTCCATGTGGATACAGATAGCGGTGTAGATATTTCCATGTTTATAGAGATAGCGGTGAAGGTATTTTCATATTTATACAGATAGCGGTGTAGATATTTCCATGTTTATTCAGATGGCGATGTTGATATTTCCATGTTTATACACATAGCGGTGTGGCTATTTCCATTTTTATACAGATAGCAGTGTAGATATTTCCATGTTTATACAGATGGAGGTGTAGGTATTTCCATGTTTATGAAGATAGCAGTGTAGATATTTACATGTTTATACAGATAGCGTTGTAGATATTTCCATGTTTATACAGACAGTGGTGTAGATAATTCCATGTTTATACAGAGATCGGTGGAGATATTTCCATGTTTATACAGAGAGTGGTGGAAATATTCACATGTTTATACAGATGGAGGTGTAGATATTTCCAAGGTTATGAAGATTGCGGTGGAGATATTTCCATGTTTATAGAGATAGCAGTGTAGATACTTCCATGTAGATACAGATAGCCGTGTAGATATTTCCATGTTTATAGAGATAGCCATGTAGATATTTCCATGTTTATACAGATAGCGTTGTAGGTATTTCCATGTTTATAGAGATAGCGGTGATGTTTTTTTCATGTTTATACAGATGGCATTGTAGATATTTCCATGTTTATACAGATAGTGGTGTAGATATTTCCATGTTTATACAGATGACTCTGTAGTTAATTCCATGTTTATAAAGATGGCGGTGTATATATTTCCATGTTTATAGAGATAGCCATGTAGATATTTCCATGTTTATACAGATAGCGGTGTAGATATTTCCAAGTTTATGCAGATTGTGGTGGAGATATTACCTTGTTTATAGAGATAGCGGTGGAGATATTTCCATGTTTATACAGATGACGGTGTAGATATTTCCCAATTTATGCAGACAGCGGTGGAGATATTTCCATTATTACAGAGATAGCGGTGTAGATATTTCCATGTGGACACAGATAGCGGTGTAGATATTTCCATGTGTATAGAGATAGCGGTGAAGGTATTTTCATATTTATACAGATAGCGGTGTAGATATTTCCATGTTTATTCAGATGGCGGTGTTGATATATCCATGTTTATACACATAGCGGTGTGGCTATTTCCATTTTTATACAGATGGCAGTGTAGATATTTCCATGTTTATACAGATTGAGGTGTAGATATTTCAGTGTTTATACAGATGACTGTGTAGATATTTCCATGGTTTTACAGATGGCGCTGTAGGTATTTCCATGTTTATACAGATAGCGGTGTGGCTATTTCCATGTTTATGCAGATAGCGATGTAGATATTTCCATGTTTATAGAGATGGCTTTGTAGTTATTTCCATGTTTATACAGATGGCAGTGTAGATATTTCCATGTTTATAGAAATAGTGGTGTAGATATTTCCATGTTTATACAGATGACGGTGTAGTTATTTCCATGTTTATACAGATGGCACTGTAGATATTTCCATGTTAATAGACATAGCCATGTAGATGTTTCCACGTTTATACAGATATCGGGGTAGACATTTCCAAGTTTATAGAGATAGCGGTGAAGATATTTCCATATTTATACAGATAGCGGTGTAGATATTTCCATATTTATACAGATAGCGGTGTAGATATTTCCAAGTTTTTACAGATAGCGGTGGAGGTATTTCCATGTTTATACAGATAGCGGTGGAGATATTTCCATTTTTATACAGATAACGGTGGAGATATTTCCATGTTTATACAGAAAGCGGTGTAGATATTTCCATGTTTATTCAGATGGCGGTGTTGATATTTCCATGTTTATAAAGATAGCTGTGTAGATATTTACATGTTTATACAGACAGTGTTGTAGATATTTCCATGTTTATACAGATAGCGGTGTAGATATTTCCAGGTTTATGCAGATAGCTGTGTAGATATTTCCATGTTTATACAGATAGCGGTGGAAATATTTACATGTTTATACAAATGGAGGTGTAGATATTTCCAAGGTAATGCAGATTGCGGTGCAGATATTTCCATGTTTATAGAGATAGCAGTGTAGATATTTCCATGTAGATACAGATAGCCGTGTAGATATTTCCATGTTTACAGAGATATCCATGTAGATATTTCCATGTTTATACAGATAGCGGTGTAGGTATTTCCATGTTTATAGAGATAGCGGTGATGTTATTTCCATGTTTATACAGATGGCAGTGTAGATATTTCCATGTTTATACAGATGGAGGTGTAAATATTTCCGTGTTTATACAGATGACTGTGTAGATATATCCATGTTTTTACAGATGGCGCTGTAGATATTTCCATGTTTATACAGATAGCGGTGTGGCTATTTCCATGTTTATGCAGATAGCGATGTAGTTATTTCCATGTTTATAGAGATGGCTGTGTAGATATTTCCATGTTTATACAGATGGCAGTGTAGATATTCCCATGTTTATAGAAATAGTGGTGTAGATATTTCCATGTTTATACAGATGACGGTTAAGGTATTTCCATGTTTATACAGATGGCAGTGTAGATATTTCCATGTTAATAGACATAGCCATGTAGACGTTTCCATGTTTATACAGATATCGGTGTAGACATTTCCAAGTTTATAGAGATGGCGGTGAAGATATTTCCATGTTTATACAGATAGCGGTGTAGATATTTTCATGTTTATACAGATAGTGGTGTAGATATTTCCATGTTTACAGAGATACAGGTGTAGATATTTCCATATTTGCCCAGATTGCGGTGAATATATTTCCATCTTCACACAGATAGCCTTGTACATATATCCATGTTTACACAGACAGCTGTGTAGATATTTTATGTTTACACAGATAGTGTTGTAGATATTTCCAATTTTATATAGATAGCGGTGCAGATATTTCCATGTTTATACAGATAGCGGTGGAGATATTTCCATGTTTATACAGATAACGGTGTAGATATTTCCATGTTTATAAAGATAACGGTGGAGATATTTCCATGTTTATACAGATATCGGTGGAGATATTTCCAAGTTTATGCAGATTGCGGTGGAGATATTACCATGTTTATAGAGATAGCGGTGTAGATATTTCCATGTAGATACAGATAGCGGTGTAGATATTTCCATGTTTATAGAGATAGCGGTGTAGATATTTCCATATTTATGCAGATAGCGGTGTAGATATTTCCATGTTTATTCAGATGGCGGTGTAGATATTTCCATGTTTATACAGATTGCGGTGTGGCTATTTCCATTTTTATACAGATGGCAGTGTAGATATAACCATGTTTATACACATGGAGGTATAGATATTTCCATGTTTATACAGATGACTGTGTAAATATTTCCATGTTTTTACAGATGGCGGTGTAGATATTTCCATGTTTTTAAAGATAGCGGTGTGGCTATTTCCATGTTTATGCAGATAGCGATGTAGATATTTCCAAGTTTATAGAGATGTCTGTGTAGATATTTCCATGTTTATAGAGATGGCTGTGTAGATATTTCCATGTTTATACAGATAGTGGTGTAGATATTTCCGTGTGTATACAGATGACATTGTAGTTATTTCCATGTTTATACAGATGGCGGTGTAGATATTTCCATGTTTATAGAGATAGCCACGTAGATATTTCCATGTTTATGCAGATAGTGGTGAAGACATTTCCATGTTGATAGAGATATCGGTGAAGATATTTCCATGTTTATACAGATAGCGGTGTAGATATTTCCAAGTTTATACAGATAGCAGTGTAGATATTTCCATGTTTATACACATAGCGGTGTAGATATTTCCATGTTTATACAGAGCGTGGTGGAGATATTTCCATGTTTATACAGATATCGTTGTAGCTATTTCCATGTTTATAGAGAGAGCGGTGAAGATATTTCCATGTTTATACAGATGGCATTGTAGATATTTCCATGTTCATAGAGATAGTGGTGAAGATATTTCCATGTTTATACTGATTACTCTGTAGTTAATTCCATGTTTATACAGATGGCGTTGTAGATATTTCCACATTTACAGAGATAGCCATATAGTTATTTCCATGTTTATACAGATAACGGTGTAGATATTTACATGTTTATACAGATAGCGGTGTAGATATTTCCATGTTTACACAGATAGTGTTGAAGATATTTCCATGTTCATGCAGATAGCGGTGTAAATATTTCCATGTTTATAAAGATAGCGGAGTAGATACTTCCATGTTAACAGATAGCGGTGGAGATATTTCCATTTTTAAACAGATAGCGCAGTAGATATTTCCATATTAATACAGATAGCAGTGTAGATATTTCCATGTTTATACAGATAGCGGTGTAGATATATCCATGTTTATACAGACCGTGGTGTAGATATTTCCATGTTTATACAGATAGCGGTGTAGATATTTACATGTTTATACAGATAGCGGTGAAGATATTTCCATGTTTACAGAGATAGAGGTGTAGATATATGCATATTTGCACACATTGCGTTGTCGATATTTCCATCTTCACACAGATAGCGCTGTATATATTTCCATGTTTACACAGACAGGTGTGTAGATATTTCCATGTTTACACAGATAGTGTTGTAGATATTTCCAAGTTCATGCAGATAGCGGTGTAGATATTTCCATGTTTATAAAGATAGCGGAGGAGATACTTCCATGTTTATACAGATAGCGGTGGAGATATTTCCATTTTTATACAGCTAGCGCTGTAGATATTTCTATGTTTATACAGATAGCGGTGTAGATATTTCCATGTTTATACAGATAGCGGTGTAGATATATCCATGTTTATACAGACCGTGGTGTAGATATTTCCATGTTTATACAGATAGCGGTGTAGATATCTACATGTTTATACAGATAGCTGTGTAGATATTTCCATGTGTACAGAGATAGACGTGTATATATAACCGTATTTGCACAGATTGCGGTGTCGATATTTCCATCTTCACACAGATAGCGGTGTATATATTTCCATGTTTACACAGACAGGTGTGTAGATATTTCCATATTTACACAGATAGTGTTGTAGATATTTCCATGTTCATGCAGATAGCGGTGTAAATATTTGCATGTTTACAAAGATAGCGGAGTAGATACTTTCATGTTTATACAGATAGCGGTGGAGAGATTTCCATTTTTCAACAGATAGCGCAGTAGATATTTCCATATTTATACAGATAGCAGTGTAGATATTTCCATGTTTATACAGATTGCAGTGTAGATATTTCCATGTTAATACAGTTAGCATTGGAGTTATTTCCATGTTTATACAGATATCGGTGTAGATATTTCCATGTTGATACAGATAGCGGTGTAGGTATTTCCATGTTTATACAGATGGCATTGAAGATATTTCCATGTTTATACAGATAGTGGTGTAGATATTTCCATGTTTATACAGATGAGTGTGTAGTTAATTCGATGTTTATACAGATGGCGGTGTAGATATTTCCATGTTTATGGAGATAGCCATGTAGATATTTCCATGTTTATACAGATAGCGGTGTAGTCATTTCCATGTTTATAGAGATAGTGGTGAAGTTATTTCCCTATTTATACAGATAGCGGTGTTGATATTTCCATGTATAGACAGATAGCGGTGTGGGTATTTCCATGTTTATAGAGATAGTGGTGATGTTATTTCCCTGTTTATACAGATGGCATTGTAGATATTTCGATGTTTATACTGATGGAGGTGTAGTTATTTCCATGTTTATACAGATGGCGGTGTAGATATTTCCATGTTTATAAAGATGGCGGTGTACATTTTTCCATGTTTATAGAGATAGTGGTGTAGACATTTCGATATTTATAGAGATATCGTTGAAGGTATTTCCATATTTATACAGATAGTGGTGTATATATTTCCATGTTTATACAGATAGCGATGTAGCTACTTCCAAGTTTATAGAGATAGCGGTGAAGATATTTCCATGGTTATACAGATGGCATTGCAGATATTTCCATGTTCATAGAGATAGTGGTGTAGATATTTCCATGTTTATAGAGATGACTGTGTAGTTAATTCCATGTTTCTATAGATGGTGGTGTAGATATTTCCATGTTTATAGAGATAGCCATGTAGATATTTCCATGTTTATACAGTTAGCGGTGTTGATATTTCCATGTTTATACAGATAGCGGTGTAGATATATCCATGTTTATACAGACCGTGGTGTAGATATTTCCATGTTTATACAGATAGCGGTGTAGATATTTACATGTTTATGCAGATAGCGGTGTAGATATTTCCATGTTTACACAGATAGATGTGTAAATATATCCATATTTGCACCGATTGCGGTGTCGACATTTCCATCTTCACACAGATAGTGGTGTATATATTTCCATGTTTACACAGACAGGTGTGTAGATATTTCCATGTTTACACAGATAGTGTTGTAGGTATTTCCATGTTCATGCAGATACCGGTGTAGATATTTCCATGTTTATAAAGATAGCGGAGTAGATACTTCCATGTTTATACAGATAGCGGTGGAGACATTTCCGTTTTTATACAGATAGCGCTGTAGATATTTCCATGTTTATACAGATAGCGGTGTAGATATTTCCATGTTTATACAGATAGCGGTGTAGATATTTCCATGTGAATACAGATAGCATTGGAGATATTTCCATGTTTATACAGATAACGGTGTAGATATTTCCATGTTTATACAGATGACGGTGTAGGTATTTCCATGTTTATACAGATGGCGGTGTAGATAATTCCATGTTTATAGAGATAGCCATGTAGATGTTTCCATGTTTAGACAGATAGCGGTGTAGACATTTCCATGTTTCTAGAGATAGCGGTGAAGATTTTTCCGTATTTATACAGATAGTGGTGTAGATATTTCCAAGTTTATACAGATAGCGATGGAGATATTTCCATGTTTATACAGATAGCGGTGTAGGTATTTCCATGTTTATATAGATGGCATTGTAGTTATTTCCATATTTATAGATATAGTGGTGTAGATATTTCCATGTTTATACAGATGACTGTGTAGTTAATTCCATGTTTGTACAGATGGCGGTGTAGGAATATCCATGTTTATAGAGATAGCCATGTAGATATTTCCATGTTTATACAGATAGCGGTGTCGATATATCCATTTTTACAGAGATAAAGGTGTAGATATTTCCATGTTTGCACAGATTGCCGTGTAGATATTTCCATCTTCACACAGATAGCGGTGTACATATTTCCATGTTAACACAGACAGCTGTGTAGATATTTCCATGTTTACACAGATAGTGTTGTAGATATTTCCATGTTTATACAGATAGTGGTGTAGATATTTCCATGTTTATACAGAGCGTGGTGGAGATATTTCCATGTTTATACAGATAGTTGAGGAGATATTTCCATGTTTATACAGATAGCGCTGTAGAAATTTCCATGTTTATACAGACCGCGGTGTAGATATTTCCATGTTTATACAGATAGCGGTGTAGATATTTCCATGTTTATACAGATAGCGGTGGAGATATTTCAATATTTATACAGATATCGGTGGAGATATTTCCATGTTTATACAGATAGCGGTGGAAATATTTACATGTTTATACAGATGGAGGTGTAGATATTTCCAAGGTTATGCAGATTGCGGTGGAGATATTTCCATGTTTATAGAGATAGCGGTGTAGATATTTCCATGTTTATAGAGATACCCATGTAGATATTTCCATGTTTATACAGATAGCGGTGTAGAGATTTCCATGTTTATAGAGACAGTGGTGAAGATATTTCCCTATTTACACATATAGCAGTGTAGATATTTCTAAGTTTATACAGATAGCGATGTAGATATTTCCATGTTTATGCAGATAGCGGTGGAGATATTTCCATTTTTATACAGATAGCGGTGTAGGTATTTCAATGTTTATAGAGATAGCGGTGATGTTATTTCCATGTTAATACAGATGGCATTGTAGATGTTTCCATGTTTATACTCATACTGGTGTAGATATTTCCATGTTTATACTGATGACTGTGTAGTTAATTCCATGTTTATGAAGATGGCGGTGTAGATATTTCCATGTTTATAGAGATAGCCATGTAGATATTTCCATGTTTATACAGATAGCGGTGTAGATATTTCCATGTTTACAGAGATAGAGGAGTATATATTACCATATTTGCACAGATTGCTGTGTAGATATTTCCATCTGCACACAGATAGCGATGTACATATTTCCATGTTTACAAAGACAGCTCTGTAGATATTTCCATGTTTACACAGATAGTGTTGTGGATATTTCCATGTTCATAAAGATAGCGGTGTAGATATTTCCATGTTTATACAGATAGCGGTGGAGTTATTTCCATGTTTATACAGATTGCGCTGTAGATATTTCCATGTTTATACAGATAGCGGTGTAGATATTTCCATGTTTATACAGACAGCGGTGTACATACTTCCCTGTTTATAGAGATAGCGGTGTAGATATTTACATGCTTATACAGATGGCTTTGTAGATATTTCCATGTTTATACAGATTGCAGTGAAGGTATTTCCATGTTTATACAGATGGAGGTGTAGGTATTTCCATGTTTAGACAGATGACTGTGTAGATATTTCCAAGTTTATACATATAGCGGTGTAGATATATCCATGTTTATACAGACCGTGGTGTAGAAATTTCCATGTTTATACAGATAGAGGTGTAGATATTTTCATGTTTATACAGATAGCGGTGTAGATATTTCCATGTTTACAGAGATAGAGGTGTAGATATTTTCATATTTGCCCAGATTTCGGTGTACATATTTCCATCTTCACATAGATATCGTTGTACATATTTCCATGTTTACACAGACAGCTGTGTAGATATTTCCTTGTTTACACAGATAGTGTTGTAGGTATTTCCATTTTTATATAGATAGCGGTGCAGATATTTCCATGTTTATACAGATATCGGTGGAGATATTTCCATGTTTATGCAGATTGCGGTGGAGATGTTACCATGTTTTAGAGATAGCGGTGTAGATATTTCCATGTATATACAGATAGCGGTGTAGATATTTCCGTGTTTGTAGAGATAGCGGTGTAGATATTTCCATATTTATGCAGATAGCGGTGTAGATATTTCCATGTTTATTCAGATGGCAGTGTAGATATTTCCATGTTTATACAGACTGCGGTGTGGCTATTTCCATTTTTATACAGATGGCAGTTTAGATATATCCATGTTTATACACATGGAGGTGTAGATATTTCCATGTTTATACAGATGACAGTGTAGATATTTCCATGTTTTTACAGATGGCGGTGTAGATATTTCCATGTTTTTGCAGATAGCGGTGTGGCTATTTCCATGTTTATGCAGATAGCGATGTAGATATTTCCAAGTTTATAGAGATGTCTGTGTAGATATTTCCACGTTTATGGAGATGGCTGTGTAGATATTTCCATGTTTTTACAGATGGCGCTGTAGATATTTCCATGTTTATGCAGATAGCGGTGTGGATATTTCCATGTTTATGCAGATAGCGATGGAGATATTTCCATGTTTATAGAGATGTCTGTGTAGATATTTCCATGTTTATAGAGATGGCAGTGTAGATATTTCCATGTTTACAGAGATAGTGGTGTAGATATTTCCATGTTTATACAGATGATGTTGTAGGTATTTCCGTATTTATACAGATGGCGGTGTAGACATTTCCATGTTTATAGAGATAGCGGTGAAGTTATTTCCCTATTTATACAAATAGCGGTGTAGATATTTCTAAGTTTATACAGATAGCGGTGTAGATATTTCCATGTTTATACAGATAGCGGTGGTGTTATTTCCATGTATATACAGATAGTGGTGTAGGTATTTCCATGTTTATAGAGATAGCGGTGATGTTTTTTCCATGTTTACACAGATAGCATTGTAGATATTTCCATGTTTATACAGATAGTGGTGTAGATATTTCCATGTTTATACAGATGACTGTGTAGTTAATTCCATGTTTATAATGATGGCGGTGTAGATATTTCCATGTTTATAGAGATAGCCATGTAGATGTTTCCAGGTTTAGACAGATAGCGGTGTAGACATTTCCATGTTTATAGAGATAGCGGTGAAGTTATTTCCATATTTATACAGAGAGCGGTGTAGATATTTCCAAGTTTATACAGATAGCGGTGGAGATATTTCCATGTTTATGCAGATAGCGTTATTGGTATTTCCATGTTTGCACAGATTGCCGTGTAGGTATTTCCATCTTCACACAGATAGCGGTGTACATATTTCCATGTTAACACAGACAGCTGTGTAGATATTTCCATGTTTACACAGATAGTGTTGTAGATATTTCCATGTTTATACAGATAGTGGTGTAGATATTTCCATGTTTATACAGAGCGTGGTGGAGATATTTCCATGTTTATACAGATAGTGGAGGAGATATTTCCATGTTTATACAGATAGCGCTGTAGATATTTCCATGTTTATACAGACCGCGGTGTAGATATTTCCATGTTTATACAGATAGCGGTATAGATATTGCCATGTTTATACAGATAGCGGTGGAGATATTTCAATATTTATACAGATATCGGTGGAGATATTTCCATGTTTATACAGATAGCGGTGGAAATATTTACATGTTTATACAGATGGAGGTGTAGATATTTCCAAGGTTATGCAGATTGCGGTGGAGATATTTCCATGTTTATAGAGATAGCGGTGTAGATATTTCCATGTTTATAGAGATACCCATGTAGATATTTCCATGTTTATACAGATAGCGGTGTAGAGATTTCCATGTTTATAGAGACAGTGGTGAAGATATTTCCCTATTTACACATATAGCAGTGTAGATATTTCTAAGTTTATACAGATAGCGATGTAGATATTTCCATGTTTATGCAGATAGCGGTGGAGATATTTCCATGTTTATACAGATAGCGGTGTAGGTATTTCCATGTTTATAGAGATAGCGGTGATGTTATTTCCATGTTAATACAGATGGCATTGTAGATGTTTCCATGTTTATACTCATACTGGTGTAGATATTTCCATGTTTATACTGATGACTGTGTAGTTAATTCCATGTTTATGAAGATGGCGGTGTAGATATTTCCATGTTTATAGAGATAGCCATGTAGATATTTCCATGTTTATACAGATAGCGGTGTAGGTATTTCCATGTTTACAGAGATAGAGGAGTATATATTACCATATTTGCACAGATTGCTGTGTAGATATTTCCATCTGCACACAGATAGCGATGTACATATTTCCATGTTTACAAAGACAGCTCTGTAGATATTTCCATGTTTACACAGATAGTGTTGTGGATATTTCCATGTTCATAAAGATAGCGGTGTAGATATTTCCATGTTTATACAGATAGCGGTGGAGTTATTTCCATGTTTATACAGATTGCGCTGTAGATATTTCCATGTTTATACAGATAGCGGTGTAGATATTTCCATGTTTATACAGACAGCGGTGTACATACTTCCCTGTTTATAGAGATAGCGGTGTAGATATTTACATGCTTATACAGATGGCTTTGTAGATATTTCCATGTTTATACAGATTGCAGTGAAGGTATTTCCATGTTTATACAGATGGAGGTGTAGGTATTTCCATGTTTAGACAGATGACTCTGTAGATATTTCCAAGTTTATACATATAGCGGTGTAGATATATCCATGTTTATACAGACCGTGGTGTAGAAATTTCCATGTTTATACAGATAGAGGTGTAGATATTTTCATGTTTATACAGATAGCGGTGTAGATATTTCCATGTTTACAGAGATAGAGGTGTAGATATTTTCATATTTGCCCAGATTGCGGTGTACATATTTCCATCTTCACATAGATATCGTTGTACATATTTCCATGTTTACACAGACAGCTGTGTAGATATTTCCTTGTTTACACAGATAGTGTTGTAGGTATTTCCATTTTTATATAGATAGCGGTGCAGATATTTCCATGTTTATACAGATATCGGTGGAGATATTTCCATGTTTATGCAGATTGCGGTGGAGATGTTACCATGTTTTAGAGATAGCGGTGTAGATATTTCCATGTATATACAGATAGCGGTGTAGATATTTCCGTGTTTGTAGAGATAGCGGTGTAGATATTTCCATATTTATGCAGATAGCGGTGTAGATATTTCCATGTTTATTTAGATGGCAGTGTAGATATTTCCATGTTTATACAGACTGCGGTGTGGCTATTAACATTTTTATACAGATGGCAGTTTAGATATATCCATGTTTATACACATGGAGGTGTAGATATTTCCATGTTTATACAGATGACAGTGTAGATATTTCCATGTTTTTACAGATGGCGGTGTAGATATTTCCATGTTTTTGCAGATAGCGGTGTGGCTATTTCCATGTTTATGCAGATAGCGATGTAGATATTTCCAAGTTTATAGAGATGTCTGTGTAGATATTTCCACGTTTATGGAGATGGCTGTGTAGATATTTCCATGTTTTTACAGATGGCGCTGTAGATATTTCCATGTTTATGCAGATAGCGGTGTGGATATTTCCATGTTTATGCAGATAGCGATGGAGATATTTCCATGTTTATAGAGATGTCTGTGTAGATATTTCCATGTTTATAGAGATGGCAGTGTAGATATTTCCATGTTTACAGAGATAGTGGTGTAGATATTTCCATGTTTATACAGATGATGTTGTAGGTATTTCCGTATTTATACAGATGGCGGTGTAGACATTTCCATGTTTATAGAGATAGCGGTGAAGTTATTTCCCTATTTATACAAATAGCGGTGTAGATATTTCTAAGTTTATACAGATAGCGGTGTAGATATTTCCATGTTTATACAGATAGCGGTGGAGTTATTTCCATGTATATACAGATAGTGGTGTAGGTATTTCCATGTTTATAGAGATAGCGGTGATGTTATTTCCATGTTTACACAGATAGCATTGTAGATATTTCCATGTTTATACAGATAGTGGTGTAGATATTTCCATGTTTATACAGATGACTGTGTAGTTAATTCCATGTTTATAATGATGGCGGTGTAGATATTTCCATGTTTATAGAGATAGCCATGTAGATGTTTCCAGGTTTAGACAGATAGCGGTGTAGACATTTCCATGTTTATAGAGATAGCGGTGAAGTTATTTCCATATTTATACAGAGAGCGGTGTAGATATTTCCAAGTTTATACAGATAGCGGTGGAGATATTTCCATGTTTATGCAGATAGCGTTATTGGTATTTCCATGTTTATACAGATGGCATTGTAGATATTTCCATATTTATACAGATAGTGGTGTAGATATTTCCATGTTTATACAGATGACTGTGTAGTTAATTCCATATTTATACAGATAGCGGTGCAGATATTTCCATGTTTATAGAGATAGCAGTGAAGATATTTCCATGTTTATACAAATGGCATTGTAGATATTTCCATGTTCATAGAGATAGAGGTGTAGATATATCCATCTTTGCACAGATTGCGGTGTCGATATTTCCATCTTCACGTAGATAGCGGTGTATGTATTTCCATGTTTACACAGACAAGTGTGTAGATATTTCCATGTTTACACAGATAGTGTTGTAGATATTTCCATGTTCATGCAGATAGCGGTGTAGATATTTCCATGCTTGTAAAGATAGCGGAGTAGATAATTCCATGTTTATACAGATAGCGGTGGAGATATTTCCATTTTTATACAGATAGCTCTGTAGATATTTCCATGTTTATACAGATAGCGGTGTAGATATTTCCATGTTAATACAGATAGCATTGGAGATATTTCCATGTTTATACAGATATCGGTGTAGATATTTCCATGTTTATACAGATAGCGGTGTAGATATTTCCATGTTTACAGAGATAGAGGTGTAGATATTTCCATATTTGCACAGATTGCGGTGTAGATATTACCATCTTCACAAAGATAGCGGTGTACCTATTTCCATGTTTACACAGACAGCTGTGTAGATATTTCCATGTTTACACAGATAGTGTTGTAGATATTTCCTTGTTTATACAGATAGCGGCGAAGTTATTTCCATGTTTATACAGATGGCATTGTAGATAATTCCATGTTCATAGAGATAGTGGTGTAGATATTTCCAGGTTCATACAGATGACTTTGTAGTTAATTCCATGTTTATACAGATGACTGTGTAGATATTTCCATGTGTTTTCAGATGGCGCTGTAGGTATTTCCATGTTTATACAGATAGCTGTGTGGCCATATCCATGTTTATGAAGATAGCGTTGGAGATATTTCCATGTTTATAGAAATGGCTGTGTACATATTTCCATGTTTACAGATGGCAGTGGGGATATTTCCATGTTTATAGAGATAGTGGCGTAGATATTTCCATGTTTATACAGATGGCGTTGTAGGTATTTCCATGTTTCTACAGATGGCGGTGTAGATATTTCCATGTTTATAGGGATAGCCATGTAGATGTATCCATGTTTATACAGATAGCGGTATAGACATTTCCATGTTTATAGAGATAGTGGTGAAGATATTTCCATATTTATACAGATAGCGGTGTAGATATTTCCAAGTTTATACAGATAGCGTTGGAGATATTTCCATGTTTATACAGATAGCGGTGTAGATATTTCCATGTGAATACAGATAGCATTGGAGATATTTACATGTTTATGCAGATATCGGTGTAGATATTTCCATGTTTATACACATGGCGGTGTATATATTTCCATGTTTACAGAGATAGAGGTGTAGATATTTCCATATTTGCACAGATTGCGGTGTACATATTTCCATCATCACACAGATAGCGGTGTACTTATTTCCATGTTTACTCAGACAGCTGTGTAGATATTTCCATGTTTACACAGATAGTGCTGTAGATATTTCCATGTTTATACAGATAGCGGTGTATATATTTCCAAGTTTATACAGATAGCGGTGGAGATATTTCCATGTTTATACAGATAGCGCTGTAGATATTCCCCTTGTTATACAGATAGCGGTGTAGATATTTCCATGTTTATACAGATAGCGGTGGAGATATTTCCATGTTTATACAGATAGCGGTGGAAATATTTACATGTTTATACAGATGGAGGTGTAGATATTTCCAAGGTTATCCAGATTGCGGTGGAGATATTTCCATGTTTATAGAGATAGTGTTGTAGATATTCCATGTAGATACAGATAGCCGTGTAGATATTTCCATGTTTATAGACATAGCCATGTAGATATTTCCATGTTTATACAGATAGCGGTGTAGACATTTCCATGTCTATAGAGATAGCGGTGAAGTTATTTCCCTGTTTATACAGATAGCGGTGTAGATGTTTCTAAGTTTATACAGATAGCGGTGTAGATATTTCCATGTTTATACAGATAGCGGTGTCGGTATTTCCATGTTTATAGAGATTGCGGTTATGTTATTTCCATGTTTATACAGATGGAATTGTAGATATTTTCATGTTAATACAGATAGTGGTGTAGATATTTCCATGTTTATACAGATGACTGTGTAGTTAATTCGACCTTTATAAAGATGGCGGTGTAGAAATTTCCATGTTTACAGAGATAGAGGTGTAGATATATCCATATTTGCACAGATTGCGGTGTCGATATTTCCATCCTCACACAGATAGTGGTGTATATATTTCCATGTTTACACAGACAGGAGTGTAGATATTTCCATGTTTACACAGATAGTGTTGTAGATATTTCCATGTTCATGCAGATAGCTGTGTAGATGTTTCCATGCTTATAAAGATAGCGGAGTAGATACTTCCATGTTTATACAGATAGCGGTGGAGATATTTCCATTTTTATAAAGATAGCTCTGTATATATTTCCATGTTTATACAGATAGCGGTGTAGATATTTCCATGTTAATACAGATAGCATTGGAGATATTTCCGTGTTTATACAGATATCGGTGTAGATATTTCCATGTTTATACAGATAGCAGTGAAGATATTTCCATGTTTCCAGAGATAGATGTGTAGATATTTCCATATTTGCACAGATTGCGGTGGAGATATTTCCATCGTCACACAGATAGCGGTGAACCTATTTCTATGATTACACAGACAGCTGTGTAGATATTTCCATGTTTACACGGATAGTGTTGTAGATATTTCCATGTTTATACAGATAGCGGTGTAGATATTTCCAAGTCTATACAGATAGCGGTGGAGATATTTCCATGTTTATACAGATAGCGCTGTAAATATTTCCCTGTTTATACAGATAGCTGTGAAGATATTTCCAAGATTATGCAGATAGCGGTGGAGATATTTCCATTATTTTAGAGATAGCGGTGTAGATATTTCCATGTGGATACAGATAGCGGTGTGGGTATTTTCATGTTTACAGAGATAGCGGTGAAGTTATTTTCATATTTATACAGATAGCGGTGTAGATATTTCCATGTTTATTCAGATGGCGGTGTTGATATTTCCATGTTTATACACATAGCGGTGTGGCTATTTCCATTTTTATACAGATGGTAGTGTAGGTATTTCCATGTTTATACAGATGGAGGTGTAGATATATCCATGTTTATACAGATGACTGTGTAGATATTTCCATGTTTTTACAGATGGCGCTGTAGATATTTCCATGTTTATGCAGATAGCGGTGTGGATATTTCCATGTTTATGCAGATAGCGTTGGAGATATTTCGATGTTTATTCAGATAGCGGTGGAGATATTTCCATGTTTATACAGATAGCGGTGGAAATATTTACATGTTTATATAGATGGAGGTGTAGACATTTCCAAGGTTATCCAGATTGCGGTGGAGATATTTCCATGTTTATAGAGATAGCGTTGTAGATATTTCCATGTAGATACAGATAGCCGTGTAGATATTTCCATGTTTATAGACATAGCCATGTAGATATTTCCATGTTTATACAGATTGCGGTGTGGCTATTTCCATTTTTATACAGATGGCAGTGTAGATATTTCCATGTTTATACAGATGGAGGTGTAGATATTTCCATGTTTATACAGATGACTGTGTAGATATTTCCATGTTTTTACAGATGGCGCTGTAGATATTTCCATGTTTATGCAGATAACGGTGTGGATATTTCCATGTTTATGCAGATAGCGATGGAGATATTTCCATGTTTATAGAGATGTCTGTGTAGATATTTCCATGTTTATACAGATGGCAGTGTAGTTATTTCCATGTTTGTAGAGATAGTGGTGTAGATATTTCCATGTTTATACAGATGATGGTGTAGGTATTTCCATGTTTATACAGATGGCGGTGTAGACATTTCCATGTTTATAGAGATAGTGGTGAAGATATTTCCCTATTTATACAGATAGCGGTGTAGATATTTCTAAGTTTATACAGATAGCTGTGTAGATATTTCCATGTTTATACAGATAGCGGTGGAGTTATTTCCATGTTTATACAGATAGCGGTGTAGGTATTTCCATGTTTATAGAGATAGCGGTGATGTTATTTCCATGTTTATACAGATGGCATTGCAGATATTTCCATGTTTATACAGATAGTGGTGTAGATATTTCCATGTTTATACAGATGACTGTGTAGTTAATTCCATGTTTATAATGATGGCGGTGTAGATATTTCCATGTTTATAGAGATAGCCATGTAGATGTTTCCATGTTTAGACAGATAGCGGTGTAGACATTTCCATGTTTATAGAGATAGCGGTGAAGTTATTTCCATATTTATACAGAGAGCGGTGTAGATATTTCCAAGTTTATACAGATAGTGGTGGAGATATTTCCAAGTTTATACAGATAGCGGTGGAGATATTTCCATGTTTATACAGATAGCGCTGTAGATATTTCCCTGTTTATACAGATAGCGGTGTAGATATTTCCATGTTTATACAGATAGCGGTGTAGATATTTCCATGTTTATACAGATAGCGTTGGAGATGTTTCCATTTTTATACAGATATCGGTGGAGATATTTCAATGTTTATACAGATGGCGGTGTAGATATTTCCAAGTTTATGCAGATAGCGGTGGAGATATTTCCATTATTATAGAGATAGCGGTGTAGATATTTCCATTTGGATACAGATAGCGGTGAAGGTATTTCCATGTTTATAGAGATAGCGGTGAAGGTATTTTCATATTTATACAGATAGCTGTGTAGATATTTCCATGTTTATTCAGATGGCGGTGTTGATGTTTCCATGTTTATACACATAGCGGTGTGGCTATTTCCATTTTTATACAGATGGCAGTGTAGATATTTCCATGTTTATACAGATGGAGGTGTAGATATATCGATGTTTATACAGATGACTGTGTAGATATTTCCATGTTTTTACAGATGGCGCTGCAGATATTTCCATGTTCATACAGATAGCGGTGTGGCTATTTCCATGTTTATGCAGATAGCGATGGAGATATTTCCATGTTTATAGAGTTGGCTGTGTAGATATTTCCATGTTTATACAGATGGCAGTGTAGCTATTTCCATGTTTATATAGATAGTGGTGTAGATATTTCCATGTTTATACAGATGACGGTGTATCTATTTCCATGTTTAGACAGATGACTGTGTAGATATTTCCAAGTTTATACGTATAGCGGTGTAGATATATCCATGTTTATACAGACCGTGGTGTAGATATTTCCAAGTTTATACAGATTGCGGTGGAGATATTTCCATGTTTATACAGATAGCGCTGTAAATATTTCCCTGTTTATACAGATAGCGGTGAAGGTATTTCCAAGATTATGCAGATAGCGGTGGAGATATTTCCATGTTTATAGAGATAGCGGTGAAGTTATTTCCATATGTATACAGAGAGCGGTGTAGATATTTCCAAGTTTATACAGATAGCGGTGGAGATATTTCCATGTTTATGCAGATAGCGTTGGTATTTCCATGTTTATACAGATGGCATTGTAGATATTTCCATATTTATACAGATAGTGGTGTAGATATTTCCATGATTATACAGATGACTGTGTAGTTAATTCCATGATTATACAGATGGCGGTGCAGATATTTCCATGTTTATAGAGATAGCGGTGAAGATATTTCCATGTTTAGACAGATGACTGTGTAGATATTTCCAAGTTTATACATATAGCTGTGTAGATATATCCATGTTTTACAGACCGTGGTGTAGATATTTCCATATTTATACAGATACCGGTGTAGATATTTTCATGTTTATAGAGATAGCGGTGTACATATTTCCATGTTTACACAGACAGCTCTGTAGATATTTCCATGTTTACACAGATAGCGGTGTAGATATTTGCACGTTCATTAAGATATCGGTGTAGATATTTCAATGTTTATACAGATAGGGGTGGAGATATTTCCATGTTTATACAGATAGCGCTGTAGGTATTTCCATGTTTATACAGACAGCGGTGTAGATATTTCCATGTTTATACAGATAGCGGTGTAGATATTTCCATGTTTATACAGATAGCGGTGTAAGTACTTCCATGTTTATAGAGATAGCGGTGTAGATATATACATGCTTATACAGAATGCTGTGTAGATATTTCCATGTTTATACAGATTGCAGTGAAGGTGTTTCCATGTTTATATAGATGGAGGTGTAGATATTTCCATGTTTAGACAGATGACTGTGTATATATTTCCAAGTTTATACATATAGCGGTGTAGATATATCCATGTTTATACAGACCGTGGTCTAAATATATCCATGTTTATACAGATAGCGGTGTAGATATTTCCATGTTTACAGAGATAGAGGTGTAGATATTTCCATATTTGCACAGATTTCGGTGTAGATATTTCCATTTTCACACAGATAGCGGTGTACCAATTTCCATATTTACACAGACAGCTGTGTAGATATTTCCATGTTTACACAGATAGTGTTGTAGATATTTCCTTGTTTATACAGATAGCGGTGTAGATATTTCCAAGTTTATACAGATAGCGGTGGAGATATTTCCATGTTTATACAGATAGCGCTGTAGATATTTCCCTGTTTATACAGATAGCGGTGTAGATATTTCCATGTTTATACAGATAGCGGTGTAGATATTTCCATGTTTATACAGATAGCATTGGAGATATTTCCATGTTTATAAAGATAGCGGTGGAGATATTTCCATGTTTATACAGATATAGGTGGAGATATTTCCATGTTTATACAGATGGCGGTGTAGATATTTCCAAGTTTATGCAGATAGCGGTGGAGATATTTCCATTATTATAGAGATAGCGGTGTAGATATTTCCATGTGGATACAGATAGCGGTGAAGATATTTCCATGTTTATAGAGATAGCGGTGAAGATATTTTCATATTTATACAGATAGCGGTGTAGATATTTCCATGTTTATTCAGATGGCGGTGTTGATATTTCCATGTTTATACACATAGCGGTGTGGCTATTTCCTTTTTATACAGATGGCAGTGTAGCTATTTCCATGTTTATATAGATAGTGGTGTAGATATTTCCATGTTTATACCGATGACGGAGTAGGTATTTCCATGTTTAGACAGAAGACTGTGTAGATATTTCCAAGTTTATACATATAGCGGTGTAGATATATCCATGTTTAGACAGACCGTGGTGTAGATATTTCCATATTTATACAGATAGCGGTGAAGATATTTCCATGTTTATAGAGATAGCGGTGAAGATATTTTCATATTTATACAGATATCTGTGTAGATATTTCCATGTTTATACAGATGTCGGAGTAGGTATTTCCATGTTTATACAGATGGCGGTGTAGTTATTTCCATGTTTATAGAGATAGCCATGTTGATGTTTCCATGTTTAGACAGATAGCCGTGTAGACATTTCCATGTTTACAGAGATAGAGGTGAAGATATTTCCATATTTATACTGATAGCAATGTAGATATTTCCAAGTTTATAAAGATAGCGTTGTAGGTATTTCCATGTTTATACAGATAGCAGTGTCGATATTTCCATGTTTACAGAGATAAAGGTGTAGATATTTCCATATTTGCACAGATTGCCGTGTAGATATTTCCATCTTCACACAGATAGCGGTGTACATATTTCCATGTTTACACAGACAGCTGTGTAGATATTTCCATGTTTACACAGATAGTGTTGTAGATATTTCCGTCTTTATACAGATAGCGGTGTAGATATTTCCATGTTTATAAAGATAGCGGTGTAGATATTTCCATGTTTACAGAGATAGACGTGTAGATATATCCATATTTGCATAGATTGCTGTGTCGATATTTCCATCCTCACACAGATAGCGGTGTATATATTTCCATGTTTACACAGACAGGAGTGTAGACATTTCCAAGTTTACACAGATAGTGTTGTAGGTATTTCCATGTTCATGCAGATAGCGGTGTAGATATTTCCATGTTTATAAAGATAGCGGAGTAGATACTTCCAAGTTTCTACAGATAGCGGTGGAGATATTTCCATTTTTATACAGATAGCGGTGTATATATTTCCATGTTTATACAGATAGCGGTGTAGGTATTTCCATGTTTATACAGATAGCGGTGTAGAAATTTCCATGTTAATACAGATAGCATTGGAAATATTTCCATGTTTATACAGATATCGGTGTAGATATTTCCATGTTTATACAGATAGCTTTGTAGATATTTCCATGTTTACAGAGATAGAGGTGTAGATATATCCATATTTGCACAGATTGCGGTGTAGATATTTCCATCTTCACACAGATAGCGGTGTACCTATTTCCATGTTTATACAGACAGCTGTGTAGATATTTCCATGTTTACACAGATAGTGTTGTAGATATTTCCATGTTTATACTGATAGAGGTGTAGATATATCCATATTTGCACAGATTGCGGTGTAGATATTTCCATCTTCACACAGATAGCGGTGTACCTATTTCCATGTTTATACAGACAGCTGTGTAGATATTTCCATGTTTACACAGATAGTGTTGTAGATATTTCCATGTTTATACTGATAGCGCTGTAGATATTTCCATGTTTATACAGACAGCGGTGTAGATATTTCCATGTTTATAGAGATAGCGGTGTAGATATTTACATGCTTATACAGATCGCTGTGTAGATATTTCCATGTTTATACAGATTGCAGTGAAGTTATTTCCATGTTTATACATATGGAGGTGTAGATATTACCATGTTTAGACAGATGACTGTGTAGATATTTCCAAGTTTATACATACAGCGGTGTAGATATATCCATGTTTATACAGACCTTGGTGTAGATATTTCCATGTTTATACTGATAGCGGTGTAGATATTTTCATGTTTATACAGATAGCGGTGTATATATTTCCATGTTTACAGAGATAGAGGTGTAGATATTTCCATATTTGCCCCGATTTCGGTGTAAATATTTCCATCTTCACACAGATAGCGTTGTACATATTTCCATGTTTACACAGACAGCTGTGTAGATATTTCTATGTTTACACAGATAGTGTTGTAGATATTTCCATTTTTATATAGATAGCGGTGGAGATATTTCCATGTTTATACAGCTACCGGTGGAGATATTTCCAAGTTTATGCAGATTGCGGTGGAGATATTACCATGTTTATGGAGATAGCGGTGTAGATATTTCCATGTAGATACAGATAGCGGTGTAGATATTTCCATGTTTAAAGATATAGCGGTGTAGATATTTCCATGTTTATACAGATAGCGTTGAAGATATTTCCATGTTTATACAGATAGCGTTGGAGATATTTCCATGTTTATACAGATATCGGTGGAGATATTTCCATGTTTATACAGATGGCGGTGTAGATATTTCCAAGTTTATGTAGATAGCAGTGGAGATATTTACATTATTATAGAGATAGAGGTGTAGATATTTCCATGTGGATACAGATAGCGGTGAAGATATTTCCATGATTATAGAGATAGCGGTGAAGGTATTTTCATATTTATACAGATAACGGTGTAGATCTTTCCATGTTTATTCAGATGACAGTGTTGATATTTCCATGTTTATACAGAAAGCTGTGTAGGTATTTCCATGTTTATAGAGATAGCGGTGAAGTTATTTCCATGTTTATACAGATGGCATTGTAGATATTTTCATGTTTATACAGATAGTGGTGTAGATATTTCCATGTTTATACAGATGACTGTGTAGTTAATTCCATGTTTATAAAGATGGCGGTGTAGATATTCCCATGTTTATAGAGATAGCCATGTAGATATTTCCATGTTTATTCAGATAGCGGTGTAGGTATTTCCATGTTTACAGAGATAGAGGGGTAGATATTTCCATATTTGCACAGATTGCCGTGTAGATGTTTCCATCTTCAAACAGATAGCAGTGTACATATTTCCATGTTTACACAGACAGCTCTGTAGATATTTCCATGTTTACACAGATAGCGGTGTAGATATTTCCATCTTCATAAAGATAGCGGTGTAGATATTTCCATGTTTATACAGATAGCGGTGGAGATATTTCCATGTTTATACAGATAGCGCTGGAGATATTTCCACGTTTATACAGACAGCGGTGTAGATATTTCCATGTTTATACAGATAGCGTTGTAGTTATTTCCATGTTTATACGGATAGCGGTGTACGTATTTCCATATTTATAGAGATAGCGGTGTAGATATTTACATGCTTATACAGATGGCTGTGTAGATATTTCCATGTTTATACAGATTGCAGTGAAGGTATTTCCCTGTTTATACAGACGGAGGTGTAGATATTTCCATGTTTAGACAGATGACTGTGTAGATATTTCCAAGTTTATACATACAGCGGTGTAGATATATCCATGTTTATACAGACCGTGGTATAGATATTTCCATGTTTATACAGATAGCGGTGTAGATATTTTCATGTTTATACAGATAGCGGTGTAGATATTTCCATGTTTTCAGAGATAGAGGCGTAGATATTTCCATATTTGCCCATATTTCGGTGTAAATATTTCCATCTTCACACAGATAACGTTGTACATATTTCCATGTTTACAAAGACAGCTGTGTAGATATATCTATGTTTACACAGATAGTGTTGTAGATATTTCCATTTTTATATAGAAAGCGGTGCAGATATTTCCATGTTTATACAGATGGCGTTTTAGATATTTCCATGTTTATAGAGATAGCCACGTAGATATTTCCATGTTTATACAGATAGTGGTGTAGACATTTCCATGTTGATAGTCATATCGGTGAAGATATTTCCATGTTTATACAGATAGCGGTGTAGATATTTCCAAGTTTATACAGATAGCGGTGTAGATATTTTCATGTTTATAGAGATAGCGGTGTAGATATTTCCATGTTTATACAGAGAGTGGTGGAGATATTTCCATGTTTATACAGTTATCGGTGTAGCTATTTCCATGTTAATAGAGATAGCAGTGAAGATATTTCCATGTTTATACAGATGGCATTGTAGATATTTCCATGTTCATAGAGATAGTGGTGTAGATATTTCCATGTTTATACAGATGACTGTGTAGTTAATTCCATGTTTATACAGATGGCGGTGTAGATATTTACATGTTTATACAGATACCGGTGTAGATATTTACATGTTTATACAGATAGCGGTGTAGATATTTTCATGTTTACATAGATAGAGGTGTAGATATATCCATATTTGCACAGATTGCGGTGTCGATATTTCCATCTTCACACAGATACCGGTGTATATAATTCCATGTTTACACAGACAGGTGTGTAGATATTTCCATGTTTACACAGATAGTGTTGTAGATATTTCCAAGTTCATGCTTATAGCGGTGTAGATATTTCCATGTTTATAAATATAGCGGAGGAGATACTTCCATGTTTTTACAGATAGCGGTGGAGATATTTCCATTTTTATACAGATTGCGCTGTAGATATTTCTATGTTTATACAGATAGCAGTGTAGATATTTCCATGTTTATACAGATATCGGTGTAGATATTTCTATGTTTATAGAGATAGTGGTGGAGATATTTCCATGTTTATACAGATATCGGTGCAGATATTTCCATTTTTATACAGATAGCTGTGGAAATATTTACATGTCTATACAGATGGAGGTGTAGATATTTCCATGTTTATGCAGATAGCGATGGAGATATTTCCATGTTTATAGAGATGGCTGTGTAGATATTTCCATGTTTATACAGATGGCAGTGTTGATATTTCCATGTTTATACAGATATTGGTGCAGATATTTCCATTTTTATACAGATGACTGTGTAGGTATTTCCATGTTTATACAGATCGCGGTGTAGATATTTCCATGTTTATACAGATAGCGGTGTAGACATTTCCATGTTTATAGAGATAGCAGTGAAGTTATTTCCCTATTTATACAGATAGCGGTGTAGATATTTCTAAGTTTATACAGATAGCGGTGGAGATATTTCCATTTTTATGCAGATAGCGGTGCAGATATTTCATTGTTTATACAGATAGCGGTGTAGGTATTTCCATGTTTACAGAAATAGCGGTGATGTTATTTCCATGTTTATACAGATGGCATTGTAGACATTTCGATGTTTATACAGATAGTGGTGTAGATATTTCCATGTTTATGGAGATGACTGTGTAGTTAATTCCATGTTTATAAAGATGGCGGTGTAGATATTTCCATGTTTATAGAGATAGCCATGCAGATATTTCCATGTTTATACAGATAGCGGTGTGGATATTTCCATGTCTACAGAGATAAAGGTGTAGATATTTCCATATTTGCACAGATTGTCGTGTAGATATTTCCGTCTTCACAGAGATAGCGGTGTACATATTTCCATGTTTACACAGACAGCTGTGTAGATATTTCCATGTTTACACAGATAGTGCTGTAGATATTTCCATGTTTATACAGATAGCGGTGTAGATATTTCCATGTTTATAAAATAGCTGTGTAGATTTTTCCATGTTTATACAGATAGCGGTGGAGATATTTCCATGTTTATACACATAGCGCTGTAGATATTTCCATGTTTATACAGACAGCGGTGTAGATATTTCCATGTTTATACAGATAGCGGTGGAGATATTTCCATGTTTATACAGATTGCGGTGGAAATATTTACATGTTTATACAGATGGCGGTGTAGATATTTCCAAGTTTAGTCAGATTGCAGTGGACATATTTCCATGATTATAGAGATAACTTGGTAGATATTTCCATATTTATTCAGATAGCGGTGTAGATATTTTCAAGTTTATTCAGATGGCGGTGTAGATATTTCCATGTTTCTACAGATAGCGTTATGACTATTTCCATTTTTATACAGATGGCCGTGTAGATATTTCCATTTTTATACAGATGGAGGTGTAGATATTTCCATGTTTATACAGATGACTGTGTAGATATTTCCATCATTTTACAGATGGCGAAGTAGATATTTCCCCGTTTATACAGATAGCGGTGTGGCTGTTTCCATGTTTATGCAGATAGCGATGTAGATAGTTCCATGTTTATAGAGATGGCTGTATAGATATTTCCATGTTTATACAGATGGCAGTGTTGATATTTCCATGTTTATACAGATAGTGGTGCAGATATTTCCATGTTTATACAGCTGACTTTGTAGATATTTCCATGTTTATACAGATGGAGGTGTAGATATTTCCATGTTTATAGAGATAGCCATGTAGATATTTCCATTTTTATACAGATAGCGGTGGAGATATTTCCATGTTTATAGTGATAGCGGTGAATTTATTTCCATATTTATACAGATAGCTGTGTAGATATTTCCATGTTTATACAGATGGCGGTGTAGATTTTCCATGTTTACAGAGATAGAGGTGTAGATATTTCCATATTTGCACAGATTGCGATGTAGATATTTCCATATTCACACGGATAGCGGTGTATATATTTCCATGTTTACACAGACAGCTGTGTAGATATTTCCATGTTTACACAGATAGTGTTGTAGATATTTCCATGTTTATACAGATAGCGGTGGAGAGAGTTCCATGTTTATACAGATAGCGATGGAGATATTTCCATGTTTATACAGATAGCGGTGTAGATATTTCCATGTTTATACAGATAGCGGTGTAGATATTTCCATATTTATACAGATAGCGTTGGAGATATTTCCATGTTCATACAGATAGTGTTGGAGATATTTCCATGTTTATACAGATGGCAGTGGAGATATTTCCAAGTTTACGCAGATAGCGGTGGAGATATTTCCATTATTACAGAGATAGCGGTGTAGATATTTCCATGTGGATACAGATAGCGGTGTAGATATTTCCATCTTTATAGAGATAGCGGTGAAGTTATTTTCATATTTATGCAGATAGCGTTGTAGATATTTCCATGTTTACAAAGATAGTGTTGTAGATATATCCATGTTTATACAGATTGCGGTGGAGATATTTCCAAGTTTATGCAGATTGCGGTGGAGATATTACCATGTTTATACAGATAGCGGTGTAGATATTTCCATGTAGATACAGATAGCGGAGTAGATATTTCCATGTTTATAGAGATAGCGGTGTAGTTATTTCCATATTTATGCACATAGCGGTGTAGATATTTCCATGTTTATTCAGATGGCGGTGTAGATATTTCCATGTTTATACAGATTGCGGTGTGGCTATTTCCATTTTTATACAGATGGCAGTGTAGATATATCCATGTTTATACACAAGGATGTGTAGATATTTCCATGTTTATACAGATGACTGTGTAGATATTTCCATGTTTTTACAGATGGCGGTGTAGATATTTCCATGTTTTTACAGATGGCGGTGTGGCTGTTTCCATGTTTATGCAGATAGCGATGTAGATATTTCCAAGTTTATAGAGATGTCTTTGTAGATATTTCCATGTTTATAGAGATGGCTGTGTAGATATTTCCATGTTTATTCTGATAGTGTTGTAGATATTTCCATGTTTATACAGATGAGAGTGTAGTTATTTCCATGTTTATACAGATAGCGGTGTAGATATTTCCATGTTTGTAGAGATAGCCATGTAGATACTTCCATGTTTATACAGATAGTGGTGGAGATATTTCCATTTTTATACAGATAGCGCTGTAGATATTTCCATGTTTATACAGATAGCAGTGTAGATATTTCCATGTTTACACAGATAGCGGTGTAGATATTTCCATGTTAATACAGATAGCATTGGAGGTATTTCCATGTTTATACAGATATCGGTGTAGATATTTCCATGTTTATACAGATAGCGGTGTAGGTATTTCCAAGTTTACAGACATAGAGGTGTAGATATTTCCATATTTGCAAAGATTGCGGTGTAGATATTTCCATCTTCACACAGATAGCGGTTTCCCTATTTCCATGTATACACAGACAGCTGTGTAGATATTTCCATGTTTACACAGATAGTGTTGTAGATATTTCCATGTTTATACAGATTGCGGTGTAGATATTTCCAAGTTTATACAGATAGCGGAGGAGATATTTCCATGTTTATACAGATAGCTCTCTAGATATTTCCCTGTTTATACAGATAGCGGTGTAGGTATTTCCATGTTTATACAGATAGCGGTGTAAATATTTCCATGTTTATACAGATAGCGATGTAGAGATTTACATGTTTATAAAGATAGCAGTGAAGTTATTTCCCTATTTATACAGATAGCGGTGTAGATATTTCTAAGTTTATACAGATAGCGGTGTAGATATTTCTATGTTTGTACAGATAGCGGTGGGGATATTTCCATGTTTATACAGATAGCGGTGTAGGTATTTCCATGTTTATAGAGATAGCGGTGATGTTATTTCCATGTTTATACAGATGGCATTGTAGATATTTCCATGTTTATACAGATAGTGGTGTAGATATTTCCATGTTTGTTCAGCTGACTGTGTAGGTAATTCCACGTTTATAAAGATGGCGGTGTAGATATTTCCATGTTTATAGAGATAGCCATGTAGATATTTCCATGTTTATACAGATAGCGGTGTAGGTATTTACGTGTTTACAGTGATAGAGGAGTAGATATATCCATATTTGCACAGATTGCCATGTAGATATTTCCATCTTCACACAGAGAGCGGTGTACATATTTCCATGTTTACACAGACAGCTGTGTAGATATTTTCATGTTTACACAGTTAGTGTTGTGGATATTTACATGTTTACACAGATAGCGGTGTAGATATTTCCATAGTCATAAAGATAGCAGTGTAGATATTTCCATGTTTATACAGATAGTGGTGGAGTTATTTCGATGTTTATACAGATAGCGGAGCAGATATTTCTGTGTTTATACAGATAGCGGTGGAGGTATTTTCATGTTTCTACACATGGCAGTGTAGATATTTCCATGTTCTTACAGATAGCGATGTGGCTATTTCCATGTTTATGCAGAAAGCGATGTAGATATTTCCATGTTTATAGAGATGTCTGTGTAGATATTTCCATGTTTATAGAGATGGCTGTGTAGACATTTCCATGTTTATACAGATAGTGGTGTAGATATTTCAATGTTTATACAGATGACAGTGTAGTTATTACCATGTTTATTCAGATGGCGGTGTAGATATTTCCAAGTTTATAGAGATAGCCATGTACATATTTCCAAGTTTATACAGATAGTGGTGTAGACATTTCCATGTTTATAGTGATATCGTAGAGGATATTTCCATATTTATACAGATAGCGGTGTAGATATTTCCAAGTTTATACAGATAGCGGTGTAGACATTTCCATGTTTATAGAGATAGCGGTGAAGATATTTCCATATTTATACAGATAGCGGTGTAGATATTTCCAAGTTTATACAGATAGCGGTGTTGGTATTTCCATGTTTATACAGATAGCGGTGTAGATATTTCCATGTTTATGCAGACAGTGTTGGAGATATTTCCAAGTTTATACAGATAGCGGTGGAGATATTTCCATGTTTTACAGATAGTGTTGTAGGTATTTCCTTGTTTATACAGATGGCATTGCAGATATTTCCATATTTATACAGATAGTGTTGTTGATATTTCCATGTTTATACAGATGACTGTGTAGTTAATTCTACGTTTATACAGATGGCAGTGTAGATATTTCCATGTTTATAGTGATAGCCATGTAGATATTTCCATGATTATACAGATAGCGGTGTCGATATTTCCATGTTTACAAAGATAAAGGTGTAGATATTTCCATATTTGCACAGATTGCCGTGTAGATATTTCCATCTTCACACAGATAGCTGTGTACCTATTTCCATGTTTACACAGACAGCTGTGTAGTTATTTCCATGTTTACACGGATAGTGTTGTAGATATTTCCATGTTTATACAGATTGCGGTGTAGATATTTCCAAGTTTATTCAGATAGCGGTGGAGATATTTCCATGTTTATACAGATAGTGCTGTAAATATTTCCCTGTTTATGCAGATAGCGGTGTAGATATTTCCATGTTTATACAGACGGCGGTGTAAATATTTCCATGTTTATACAGATAGCGGTGTAGATATTTCCATGTTTATACCGACGGCGGTGTAAATATTTACATGTTTATACAGATAGCGTTGGAGATATTTCCATGTTAATACAGATAGCGGTGTAGATATTTCCATGTGGATACAGATAGCCGTGTAGATATTTCCAGGTTTATAGAGATAGCGGTGAAGGTGTTTTCATATTTATACAGATAGCGGTGTAGTTATTTCCATGTTTATACAGATCGCGGTGTAGATATTTCCATGTTTATGCAGATCGCGGTGTAGGTATTTCCATGTTTATAGAGATGGCTCTGTAGATATTTCCATGTTTAAGCAGATGGCATTGTAGATATTTCCATGTTTATACACATAGTGGTGTAGATATTTCCATGTTTATACAGTTGACTGTGTAGTTAATTCCATGTTTATACAGATGGCGGTGTAGATATTTCCAGGTTTATAGACATAGCCATGTAGATATTTCCATGTTTATACAGTCAGCGGTGTAGGTATTTCCATGTTTATACAGATAGCAGTGTAGATATATCCATGTTTATACAGATAACGGTGTACATATTTCCATGTTTACACAGACAGCTGTGTAGGTATTTCCATGTTTACACAGATAGTGTTGTAGATATTTCCATGTTTATAGAGTTAGCAGTGTAGATATTTCCATGTTTATACAGATAATGGTGGAGCTATACACATTTTTATACAGATAGCGCTGTAGATATTTCCATGTTTATACAGATAGCGGTGTAGATATTTAAATGTTTATAAAGATAGCGGTGTAGATATTTCCATCTTTATACAAATAGCGGGGGAGATATTACCTTGTTTACACGGATAGCGCTGTAGATATTTCCATGTTTAGACAGATTGTGGTTCATATATTTCCATGTTTATAGAGATGGCCGTGTAGATATTTCCAAGTTTATACAGATAGCGGTGTAGATATTTCCATGTTTATACAGATAGCGTTGTAGATATTTCCATGTTTATACAGATAGCAGTGTATGTATTTCCATGTTTATAGAGATAGCGGTGAATATATTTCCATGTTTATACACATGGCTCTGTGGATATTTCCATGAGTATACAGACGGCAGTGTAGATATTTCCATGTTTATACAGATGGAGGTGTAGATATTTCCACGTTTATACAGATGACTGTGTAGATATTTCCATGTTTTTAAAGATGACGGTGTAGATATTTCCATGTTTATGCAGATAGCGGTGTGGATATTTCCAGGTTTATACAGATAGCGTTGTAGATATTTCCATGTTTATAGAGATGGCATTGTAGATATTTCCATGTTTATACAGATAGTGGTGTAGATATTTCCATGTTTATACAGATAGCGGTGTAGATATTTCCATGTTTATACAGAAAGCAGTGGAGTTATTTCCATGTTTATACAGATATCGGTGGAGATATTTCCATGTTTATACAGACAGCAGTGGAAATATTTTCATGTTTATACAGATGGAGATGCAGATATTTCCAAGGTTATGCAGATTGCGGTGTAGATATTTCCATGTATATACAGATAGCGGTGTAGATATTTCTAAGTCTATACAGATAGCGTTGTAGATATTTCTATGTTTATAGAGATAGCCATGTAGATATTTCCATGTTTATACAGATAGCGGTGTGGACATTTCCATGTTTATAGCGATAGCGGTGAAGTTAGTTCCATATTTATACAGATAGCGGTGTAGATATTTCTAAGTTTACACAGATAGCGTTGTAGATATTTCCATGATTATACAGATAGCGGTGGAGATAATTCCATGTTTATACAGATTGCGGTGTAGGAATTTCCATGTTTATAGAGATAGCGGTGTAGTTATTTCCATGTTTATACAGATGGCATTGTAGATATTTCCATGTTTATACAGATAGCGGTGTAGATATTTCCATGTTTATACAGATGACTATGTAGATATTTCCATGTTTATACAGATAGTGGTGTAGATATTTCCATGTTTATAGAGATAGCCATGTAGATATTTCCATGTTTATACAGACATAGGTGTAGATATTTCCATATTTACAGAGATAGAGGTGTAGATATTTCCATCTTTGCACAGATTGCCGTGTAGATATTTCCATCTTCACACAGATAGCGGTGTACACATTTCCATGATTACACAGAGAGCTCTGTAGATATTTCCATATTTACACAGATATTGTAGATATTTCCGTGTTTACACAGATAGCGGTGTAGATATCTCCATGTTTAAAAAGAGAGCAGTGTAGATATTTCCAACTTTTTACAGATAGCGGTGTAGATATTTCCGTGTTTATACAGATAGCGCTGTAGATATTTCCATGTTTATACAGACAGCGGTGTAGATATTTCCATGTTTATACAGATATCCGTGGAGATAATTCCATGTTTATACAGAGAGCAGTGGAAATATTTATATATTTATACAGATGGTGGTGTAGATATTTCCATGTAGATACAGATAGCGGTGTAGATATTTCCATGTTTATAGAGATAGCGGTGCAGATATTTCCATATTCATACAGATAGCGGTGTAGATATTTCCATGTTTATTCAGATGGCGGTGTAGATATTTCCATGTTTATACAGATAGCGGTGTGGCTATTTCCATTTTTATACAAATGGCCTTGTAGAAATTTCCATGTTTATACAGATGGAGGTGTAGATATTTCCATGTTTTTACAGATGGCGGTGTAGATATTTCCATGTATATACAGATAGCGGTTTGGTTGCTTCCATGTTTATGCAGATATTGATGTAGATATTTCCATGTTTATAAAGATGGCTGTGTAGATATTTCCATGTTTATACAGATGGCAGTATAGACATTTCCATGTTTATACAGATAGTGTTGCAGATATTTCTATGTTTATACAGATGACTGTGTACGTATTTCCATGTTTATACAGATAGCGGTGGAGATATTTCCATGTTTATACAGATATCGGTGGAGATATTTTCATGTTTATACAGATAGCGGTGGAGATATTTACATGTTTCTACAGACGGTGGTGTAGATATTTCCAAGTTTATGCAGATAGCTGTGGAGATATTTCCATGTTTATACAGATAGCAGTGTAGATATATTCATGTTTATACACACCGTGGTGTTGATATTTCCATGTTTATACAGATAGCGGTGGGGACAGTTCCATGTTTATACAGATAGCGGTGGAGATATTTCCATATTTATACAGATAGCGATGTGGCTATTTCCATGTTTATGCAGATAGCGATCTAGATATTTCCATATTTATAGAGAATGCTGTGTAGATATTTCCATGTTTATACAGATGACAGTGTAAATATTTCATTGTTTATACAGATAGTGTTGTAGATATTTCCATGTTTATACAGATAGCGGTGGAGATATTTCCATATTTATAGAGATAGAGGTGTAGATATTTCCAGGTAGATACAGATAGCCGTGTAGATATTTCCATGTTTATAGACATAGCCATGTAGATATTTCCATGTTTATACAGATAGCGATGTAGACATTTCCATGTTTATAGAGATAGCGGTGAAGTTATTTCCCTATTTATACAGTTAGCGGTGTTGATATTTCTAAGTTTATACAGATAGCGGTGTAGATATTTCCATGTTTATACAGATAGCGGTGGAGATATTTCCATGTTTATACAGATAGCGGTGTAGGTATTTCCATGTTTATAGAGATAGCGGTGATGTTATTTCCATGTTTATACAGATGGCATTGTAGATATTTCCATGTTTATACAGGTAGTGGTGTAGATATTTCCATGTTTGTTCCGATGACTGTGTAGTTAATTCCACGTTTATAAAGATGGCGGTGTAGATATTTCCATGTTTATAGAGATAGCCATGTACATATTTCCATGTTTATACAGATAGCGGTGGAGATATTTCCATGTTTATACAGACTGCGTTGTAGATATTTCCAAGTTTATACAGATAGCGGTGTAGATATTTCCATATTTATACAGATAGCGGTGTAGATATTTCCATGTTTATACAAATAGCGGTGGAGATATTTCCATGTTTATACAGATATCGGTGGAGATATTTCCATTTTTATACAGATAGCGGTGGAGATATTTACACGTTTCTACAGATGGCAGTGTAGATATTTCCAAGTTTATGCAGATTTCGGTGGAGGTATTTCCATGTTTATACAGATAGCGGTGTAGATATTTCCATGTTTATACAGATAGCGGTGTAGATATATCCATGTTTATACAGACCGTGGTGTAGATATTTCCATGTTTATACAGATAGCGGTGTAGATATTTGCAGGTTTATATAGATAGCGGTGTAGATATTTCCATGTTTACACAGATAGTGTTGTAGATATTTCCTTGTTTATACAGATAGCGGTGTAGATATTTCCATGTTTATACAGATAGTGGTATAGATATTTCCATGTTTATACAGATAGCGGTGGAGATATTTCCATGTTTATACAGATATTGGTGGAGATATTTCCATGTTTATACAGATAGCGGTGGAGATAATTACATGTTTCTACAGATGGCGGTGTAGATACTTCCAAGGTTATGCAGATTGCGGTGGAGATATTTTCATGTTTATACAGATAGCGGTGTAGATATTTCCACGTTTATACAGATAGCGGTGTAGATATATCCATGTTTATTCAGACCGTGGTGTATATATTTCCATGTTTATACAGATAGCGGTGTAGATATTTACAGGTTTATACCGATAGCGGTGTAGATATTTCCATGGTTATACAGATGGCTGTGTAGATATTTCCAAGTTTATGCAGATAGCGGTGGAGATATTTCCATTATTATAGAGATAGCGGTGTAGATATTTCCATGTGGATACAGATAGCCGTGTAGATATTTCCAGGTTTATAGAGATAGCGGTGAAGGTATTTTCATATTTATACAGATAGCGGTGTAGTTATTTCCATGTTTATACAGATCGCGGTGTAGATATTTCCATGTTTATGCAGATCGCGGTGTAGGTATTTCCATGTTTATAGAGATGGCTCTGTAGATATTTCCATGTTTAAGCAGATGGCATTGTAGATATTTCCATGTTTATACACATAGTGGTGTAGATATTTCCATGTTTATACAGTTGACTGTGTAGTTAATTCCATGTTTATACAGATGGCGGTGTAGATATTTCCAGGTTTATAGACATAGCCATGTAGATATTTCCATGTTTATACAGTCAGCGGTGTAGGTATTTCCATGTTTATACAGATAGCAGTGTAGATATATCCATGTTTATACAGATAACGGTGTACATATTTCCATGTTTACACAGACAGCTGTGTAGGTATTTCCATGTTTACACAGATAGTGTTGTAGATATTTCCATGTTTATAGAGTTAGCAGTGTAGATATTTCCATGTTTATACAGATAATGGTGGAGCTATACACATTTTTATACAGATAGCGCTGTAGATATTTCCATGTTTATACAGATAGCGGTGTAGATATTTAAATGTTTATAAAGATAGCGGTGTAGATATTTCCATCTTTATACAAATAGCGGGGGAGATATTACCTTGTTTACACGGATAGCGCTGTAGATATTTCCATGTTAAGACAGATTGTGGTTCATATATTTCCATGTTTATAGAGATGGCCGTGTAGATATTTCCAAGTTTATACAGATAGCGGTGTAGATATTTCCATGTTTATACAGATAGCGTTGTAGATATTTCCATGTTTATACAGATAGCAGTGCATGTATTTCCATGTTTATAGAGATAGCGGTGAATATATTTCCATGTTTATACACATGGCTCTGTGGATATTTCCATGAGTATACAGACGGCAGTGTAGATATTTCCATGTTTATACAGATGGAGGTGTAGATATTTCCACGTTTATACAGATGACTGTGTAGATATTTCCATGTTTTTAAAGATGACGGTGTAGATATTTCCATGTTTATGCAGATAGCGGTGTGGATATTTCCAGGTTTATACAGATAGCGTTGTAGATATTTCCATGTTTATAGAGATGGCATTGTAGATATTTCCATGTTTATACAGATAGTGGTGTAGATATTTCCATGTTTATACAGATAGCGGTGTAGATATTTCCATGTTTATACAGAAAGCAGTGGAGTTATTTCCATGTTTATACAGATATCGGTGGAGATATTTCCATGTTTATACAGACAGCAGTGGAAATATTTTCATGTTTATACAGATGGAGATGCAGATATTTCCAAGGTTATGCAGATTGCGGTGTAGATATTTCCATGTATATACAGATAGCGGTGTAGATATTTCTAAGTCTATACAGATAGCGTTGTAGATATTTCTATGTTTATAGAGATAGCCATGTAGATATTTCCATGTTTATACAGATAGCGGTGTGGACATTTCCATGTTTATAGCGATAGCGGTGAAGTTAGTTCCATATTTATACAGATAGCGGTGTAGATATTTCTAAGTTTATACCGATAGCGTTGTAGATATTTCCATGATTATACAGATAGCGGTGGAGATAATTCCATGTTTATACAGATTGCGGTGTAGGAATTTCCATGTTTATAGAGATAGCGGTGTAGTTATTTCCATGTTTATACAGATGGCATTGTAGATATTTCCATGTTTATACAGATAGCGGTGTAGATATTTCCATGTTTATACAGATGACTATGTAGATATTTCCATGTTTATACAGATAGTGGTGTAGATATTTCCATGTTTATAGAGATAGCCATGTAGATATTTCCATGTTTATACAGACATAGGTGTAGATATTTCCATATTTACAGAGATAGAGGTGTAGATATTTCCATCTTTGCACAGATTGCCGTGTAGATATTTCCATCTTCACACAGATAGCGGTGTACACATTTCCATGATTACACAGAGAGCTCTGTAGATATTTCCATATTTACACAGATATTGTTGTAGATATTTCCGTGTTTACACAGATAGCGGTGTAGATATCTCCATGTTTAAAAAGAGAGCAGTGTAGATATTTCCAACTTTTTACAGATAGCGGTGTAGATATTTCCGTGTTTATACAGATAGCGCTGTAGATATTTCCATGTTTATACAGACAGCGGTGTAGATATTTCCATGTTTATACAGATATCCGTGGAGATAATTCCATGTTTATACAGAGAGCAGTGGAAATATTTATATATTTATACAGATGGTGGTGTAGATATTTCCATGTAGATACAGATAGCGGTGTAGATATTTCCATGTTTATAGAGATAGCGGTGCAGATATTTCCATATTCATACAGATAGCGGTGTAGATATTTCCATGTTTATTCAGATGGCGGTGTAGATATTTCCATGTTTATACAGATAGCGGTGTGGCTATTTCCATTTTTATACAAATGGCCTTGTAGAAATTTCCATGTTTATACAGATGGAGGTGTAGATATTTCCATGTTTTTACAGATGGCGGTGTAGATATTTCCATGTATATACAGATAGCGGTTTGGTTGCTTCCATGTTTATGCAGATATTGATGTAGATATTTCCATGTTTATAAAGATGGCTGTGTAGATATTTCCATGTTTATACAGATGGCAGTATAGACATTTCCATGTTTATACAGATAGTGTTGCAGATATTTCTATGTTTATACAGATGACTGTGTACGTATTTCCATGTTTATACAGATAGCGGTGGAGATATTTCCATGTTTATACAGATATCGGTGGAGATATTTTCATGTTTATACAGATAGCGGTGGAGATATTTACATGTTTCTACAGACGGTGGTGTAGATATTTCCAAGTTTATGCAGATAGCTGTGGAGATATTTCCATGTTTATACAGATAGCAGTGTAGATATATTCATGTTTATACACACCGTGGTGTTGATATTTCCATGTTTATACAGATAGCGGTGGGGACAGTTCCATGTTTATACAGATAGCGGTGGAGATATTTCCATATTTATACAGATAGCGATGTGGCTATTTCCATGTTTATGCAGATAGCGATCTAGATATTTCCATATTTATAGAGAATGCTGTGTAGATATTTCCATGTTTATACAGATGACAGTGTAAATATTTCATTGTTTATACAGATAGTGTTGTAGATATTTCCATGTTTATACAGATAGCGGTGGAGATATTTCCATATTTATAGAGATAGCGGTGTAGATATTTCCAGGTAGATACAGATAGCCGTGTAGATATTTCCATGTTTATAGACATAGCCATGTAGATATTTCCATGTTTATACAGATAGCGATGAAGACATTTCCATGTTTATAGAGATAGCGGTGAAGTTATTTCCCTATTTATACAGTTAGCGGTGTTGATATTTCTAAGTTTATACAGATAGCGGTGTAGATATTTCCATGTTTATACAGATAGCGGTGGAGATATTTCCATGTTTATACAGATAGCGGTGTAGGTATTTCCATGTTTATAGAGATAGCGGTGATGTTATTTCCATGTTTATACAGATGGCATTGTAGATATTTCCATGTTTATACAGATAGTGTTGTAGATATTTCCAGGTTTACACAGATGACTGTGTAGTTAATTCCATGTTTATAAAGATGGCGGTGTAGATATTTCCAAGTTTATGCAGATAGCGGTGGACATATTTCCATTATTATAGAGATAGCGGTGTAGATATTTCCATGCAGATACAGATAGCGGTGGAGATATTTCCATGTTTATAGAGATAGCGGTGAAGGTACTTTCAAATTTATACAGATAGTGGTGTAGATATTTCCATGTTTTTACAGATAGCGGTGTAGCTATTTCCATGTTTATGCAGATAGCGATGGAGATATTTCCATGTTTATAGAGATGGCAGTGTAGATATTTCCATGTTTATAGAGATAGTGGTGTAGATATTTCCATGTTTATACAGATGACGGAGTAGGTATATCCATGTATATACAGATGGCGGTGTAGTTATTTCCATGTTTATAGAGATAGCCATGTAGATGTTTCCATGTTTATACAGATAGCGGTATAGACATTTCCATGTTTATAGAGATAGCGGTGAAGATATTTTCATATTTATACAGATAGCGGTGTAGATATTTTCAAGTTTATACAGATAGCGGTGGAGATATTTCCATGTTTATACAGAGAGTGGTGGAGATATTTCCATGTTTATACAGATAGTGGTGCAGGTATTTCCATGTTTATACAGATGACTGTGTAGGTATTTCCATGTTTATACAGATAGCGGTGTAGATATTTCCATGTTTATAGAGATAGCGGTGAAGGTAATTTCATATTTATACAGATTGCAGTGTAGATATTTCCATGTTTATTCAGATGGCGGTGTGGATATTTCCATGTTTATACACATAGCGTTGTGGCTATTTCCATTTTTATACAGATGGCAGTGTAGATATTTGCATGTTTAAACAGATGGAGTTGTAGATATATCCATGTTTATACAGATGACTGTGTAGATATTTCCATGTTTTACAGATGGCGCTGTAGATATTTCCATGTTTATATAGATAGTGGTGTGGCTATTTCCATGTTTATGCAGATAGCGGTGGAGATATTTTCATGTTTATAGAGATGGCTGTGTAGATATTCCCATGCTTATACAGATGGCAGTGTAGATATTTCCATGTTTATACAGATAGCGGTGTAGATATATTCATGTTTATACAGATAGCGTTGTTGATATTTCCATGTTTACAGAGATAGAGGTGTAGATATTTCCATATTTGCACAGATTGCGGTGCAGATATTTCCATCTTCACACAGGTAGCGTTGCACATATTTCCATGTTTACACAGACAGCTGTGTAGTTATTTTGATGTTTACACAGACACTGTTGTAGATATTTCCATTTTTATACAGATACCGGTGCAGATATTTCCATGTTTATACAGATAGCGGTGGAGATATTTCCATGTTTATACAGATAGCGGTGGAGATATTTCCATGTTTATACAGATAGCTGTGTAGGTTTTTCCATGTTTATAGAGATAGCGGTGATGTTATTTCCATGTTTACAGATGGCATTGTAGATATTTTCATGTTTATACAGACAGTGGTGTAGATATTTCCAGGTTTACACAGATGACTGTGTAGTTAATTCCATGTTTATAAAGATGGCGGTGTAGATATTTCCTTGTTTATAGAGATAGCAATGTAGTTATTTCCATGTTTATACAGATAGCGGTGTAGATAATTCCTTGTTTATACAGATAGCGGTGTAGATATATCCATGTTTATACAGACCGTGGTGTAGATGTTTCCATGTTTATACAGATAACGGTGTAGATATTTCCATGTTTATACAGATAGCGGTGTAGATATTTCCATGTTTACAGAGATAGAGGTGTAGATATTTCCATGTTTGCACAAATTGCGGGGAAGATATTACCATCTTCACACAGATAGCGGTGTACCTATTTCCATGTTTACACAGACAGCTTTGTAGACTTTTCCATGTTTACACAGATAGTGCTGTAGATATTTCCATGTTTATACAGACAGCGGTGTAGATATTTCCATGTTTATTCGGATGGCGGTGTAGATATTTCCATGTTTATACAGATATCAGTGGAGATATTTCCATGTTTATACAGATAGCGGTGGAAATATTTACAAGTTTACACAGATGGAAGTGTAGATATTTCCAAGTTTATGCAGATTGCGGTGGAGATATATCCGTGTTTATAGAGATAGCGGTTTAGATATTTCCATGTACATACAGATAGCGGTGTAGATATTTCAATGTTTATGCTGACATCTTTGTAGATATTTCCATATTTATACAGATAGCGGTGTAGATATTTCCATGTTTATTCAGTTGGCCGTGTAGATATTTCTATGTTTATACAGATAGCGGTGTGGCTATTTGCATTTTTATACAGATGGAAGTGTAGATATTTCCATGTTTATATAGATGGGTGTGTAGATATTTCCATGTTTTTACAGATGGCGGTGTAGATATATCCATGTTTATACAGATAGCGGTGTGGCATTTTCCATGTTTATGCAGATAGCGATGTAGATGTCTCCATGTTTATAGAGATGGCTGTGTAGATATTTCCATGTTTATTCAGATGGCAGTGTTAATATTTCCATATTTATACAGATAGTGGTGAAGATATTTCCATGTTTATACATATGACTGTGTAGTTACTTCCAAGGTTATACAGATGGCGGTATAGATATTTCCATGTTTATTGAGATAGCCATGTAATTATTTCCATGTTTATACAGATAGCGGTGTAGACATTTCCATGTTTATAGAGATAGCGGTGTAGTTATTTCCCTATTTATATATATAGCGGTGTAGATATTTCTAAGTTTATACAGATAGCGGTGTAGATATTTCCATTTTTATACATATAGCTGTGGAGATATTTCCATGTTTATACAGAGACCGGTGTAGGTATTTCCATGTTTATAGAGATAGCGGTGAAGTTATTTCCATGTTTATACAGATGGCTTTGTAGATGTTTCCAGGTTTATACAGATAGTGTTGTAGTTATTTCCATGTTTATACACATGGCTGTGCAGTTAATTCCATGCTTATACAGACGGCGGTGTAGATATTTCCATGTTTATAGAGATAGCCATGTAGATATTTCCATGTTTATACAGATAGAGGTATAGATATTTCCATGTTTACAGAGATAGAGGTGTAGATATTTCCATATTTGCACAGATTGCCGTGTAGATATTTCCATTTTCACACAGATAGCAGTGTACATATTTCCATGTTTACAGAAACAAATGTGTAGATATTTCAATGTTTACACAGATAGTGTTGTAGATATTTCCATGTTTATGCAGATAGCTGTGTAGATATTTCCATGTTTATAAAGATAGTGGTGTATATATTTCCAAGTTTATTCAGACAGCGGTGGAGATATTTCCATGTTTATACAGACTGCGTTGTAGATATTTCCACGTTTATACAGATAGCGGTGTAGATATTTCCAAGTTTATACAGATACTGGTGGAGATAATTCCATGTTTATACAGATATCGGTGGAGAAATTTCCATGTTTATACAGATAGCGTTGGAGATATTTACATGTTTCTACAGATGGCGGTGTAGATATTTCCAAGTTTATGCAGATTGCGGTGGAGATATTTCCATGTTTATACAGATAGCGGTGTAGATATTTCCATGTTTATACAGATAGCGGTGTGGATATATCCATGTTTATACAGACCGTGGTGTAGATATTTCCATGTTTATACAGATAGCGGTGTAGATATTTACAGGTTTATACAGATAGCGGTGTAGATATTTCCAGGTTTACACAGATAGTGTTGTAGATATTTCCATGTTTATAAAGATAGCGGTGTAGAGATTTCCATGTTTATACAGACAGCGGTGGAGATATTTCCATGTTTATACAGACAACGTTGTATATATTTCCAAGTTTATACAGATAGCGGTGTAGATATTTCCATGTTTATACAGATAGCAGTATAGATATTTCCATGTTTATACAGATAGCGGTGTAGATATTTCCATGTTTATACAGATATCGGTGTAGATATTTCCATGTTTATACAGATAGCGGTGGAGATAATTACATGTTTCTACAGATGGCGGTGTAGATATTTCCAATGTTATGCAGATTGCGGTGGAGATATTTCCATGTTTATACAGATAGCGGTGTAGATATTTCCATGTTTATACAGATAGCGGTGTAGATATATCCATGTTTATACAGACCGTGGTGTAGATATTTCCATGTTTATACAGATAGCGTTGTAGATATTTACAGGTTTATACCGATAGCGGTGTAGATATTTCCATGGTTATACAGATGGCTGTGTAGATATTTCCAAGTTTATGCAGATAGCGGTGGAGATATTTCCATTATTATAGAGATAGCGGTGTAGATATTTCCATGTGGATACAGATAGCCGTGTAGATATTTCCATGTTTATAGAGATAGCGGTGAAGCTGTTTCCATATTTATACATATAGCGGTGTAGATATTTCCATGTTTATTCAGATGGCGGTGTTGATATTTCCATGTTTATACACATAGCGGTGTGACTATTTCCATTTTTATACAGATGGCAGTGTAGATATTTCCATGTTTATAGAGATAGCCATGTTGATGTTTCCATGTTTATACAGATAGCGGTGTAGACATTTACATCTTTATAGAGATAGCGGTGAAGATATTTCCATATTTATACAGACAGCAGTGTATATATTTCCAAGATTATACAGATAGCGGTGGAGATATTTCCATGTTTATACAGATAGCGGTGTAGATATTTCCATGTTTATACAGAGAGTTGTGCAGATATATTCATGTTTATACAGATAGCGGTGGAGATATTTCCATGTTTATACAGATAGCGGTGTAGGAATTTCCATGTTTATAGAGATAGCGGTGAAGATATTTCCATGTTTATACAGATGGCATTGTAGATATTTCCATGTTTATACACATAGTGGTGTAGATATTTCCATGTTTATTCAGATGACTGTGTAGTTAATTCCATGTTTATACAGATGGCGGTGTAGATATTTCCATGTTTATAGAGAGAGCCATGTAGATATTTCCATGTTTAAACAGAGAGCCGTGTAGATATTTCCATCTTTACAGAGATAGAGGTGTAGATATTTCCATATTTGCACAAATTGCCATGTAGATATTTCCATCTTCACACAGATAGCGGTGTACATATTTCCAGGTTTACACAGACAGCTCTGTAGATATTTCCATGTTTACACAGATAGTGTTGTAGATATTTCCATGTTTATACAGACAGCTGTGTAGATATTTTCGTGTTTATAAAGATAACTTTGTTGATATTTCCATGTTTATGCAGATAGCGGTGTAGATATTTCGATGTATAAACAGATGACTGTGTAGGTGTTTCCATGTTTATACAGATGGCGGTGTAGATATTTCCATGTTTATAGAGATAGCCATGTAGATATTTCCATGTTTATACAGAAAACGGTATAGACATTTCCATTTTTAGAGATAGCGGTGAATATATTTCCATATTTATACAGATATTGGCGTAGATATTTCCAAGTTTATACAGATAGCAGTGTAGATATTTCCATGTTTATACAGAAGATTGTGTAGATATTTCCATGTTTTTTCAGATGGAGGTGTAGATATTTCCATGTTTATACAGATAGCGGTGTGGCTATTTCCTTGTTTATACAGATAGCGATGTAGATATTTCCATGTTTATAGAGATGGCTCTGTAGATATTTCCATGTTTAAGCAGATGGCATTGTAGATATTTCCAAGTTTATAAAGATAGTGGTGTAGATATTTCCATTTTTATACAGATAGCGGTGGAGATATTTCCCTGTTTATACAGACTGCGTTGTAGATATTTCCAAGTTTATACAGATAGCGGTGTAGATATTTCCATATTTATACAGATAGCGGTGTAGATATTTCCATGTTTATACAAATAGCGGTGGAGATATTTCCATGTTTATACAGATATCGGTGGAGATATTTCCATTTTTATACAGATAGCGGTGGAGATATTTACATGTTTCTACAGATGGCAGTGTAGATATTTCCAAGTTTATGCAGATTTCGGTGGAGATATTTCCATGTTTATACAGATAGCGGTGTAGATATTTCCATGTTTATACAGATAGCGGTGTAGATATATCCATGTTTATACAGACCGTGGTGTAGATATTTCCATGTTTATACAGATAGCGGTGTAGATATTTGCAGGTTTATATAGATAGCGGTGTAGATATTTCCATGTTTACACAGATAGTGTTGTAGATATTTCCTTGTTTATACAGATAGCGGTGTAGATATTTCCATGTTTATACAGATAGTGGTATAGATATTTCCATGTTTATACAGATAGCGGTGGAGATATTTCCATGTTTATACAGATATTGGTGGAGATATTTCCATGTTTGTACAGATAGCGGTGGAGATAATTACATGTTTCTACAGATGGCGGTGTAGATACTTCCAAGGTTATGCAGATTGCGGTGGAGATATTTTCATGTTTATACAGATAGCGGTGTAGATATTTCCACGTTTATACAGATAGCGGTGTAGATATATCCATGTTTATTCAGACCGTGGTGTATATATTTCCATGTTTATACAGATAGCGGTGTAGATATTTACAGGTTTATACCGATAGCGGTGTAGATATTTCCATGGTTATACAGATGGCTGTGTAGATATTTCCAAGTTTATGCAGATAGCGGTGGAGATATTTCCATTATTATAGAGATAGCGGTGTAGATATTTCCATGTGGATACAGATAGCCGTGTAGATATTTCCAGGTTTATAGAGATAGCGGTGAAGGTATTTTCATATTTATACAGATAGCGGTGTAGTTATTTCCATGTTTATACAGATCGCGGTGTAGATATTTCCATGTTTATGCAGATCGCGGTGTAGGTATTTCCATGTTTATAGAGATGGCTCTGTAGATATTTCCATGTTTAAGCAGATGGCATTGTAGATATTTCCATGTTTATACACATAGTGGTGTAGATATTTCCATGTTTATACAGTTGACTGTGTAGTTAATTCCATGTTTATACAGATGGCGGTGTAGATATTTCCAGGTTTATAGACATAGCCATGTAGATATTTCCATGTTTATACAGTCAGCCGTGTAGGTATTTCCATGTTTATACAGATAGCAGTGTAGATATATCCATGTTTATACAGATAACGGTGTACATATTTCCATGTTTACACAGACAGCTGTGTAGGTATTTCCATGTTTACACAGATAGTGTTGTAGATATTTCCATGTTTATAGAGTTAGCAGTGTAGATATTTCCATGTTTATACAGATAATGGTGGAGCTATACACATTTTTATACAGATAGCGCTGTAGATATTTCCATCTTTATACAGATAGCGGTGTAGATATTTAAATGTTTATAAAGATAGCGGTGTAGATATTTCCATCTTTATACAGATAGCGGGGGAGATATTACCTTGTTTACACGGATAGCGCTGTAGATATTTCCATGTTTAGACAGATTGTGGTTCATATATTTCCATGTTTATAGAGATGGCCGTGTAGATATTTCCAAGTTTATACAGATAGTGGTGTAGATATTTCCATGTTTATACAGATAGCGTTGTAGATATTTCCATGTTTATACAGATAGCAGTGTAGGTATTTCCATGTTTATAGAGATAGCGGTGAATATATTTCCATGTTTATACACATGGCTCTGTGGATATTTCCATGTGTATACAGACGGCAGTGTAGATATTTCCATGTTTATACAGATGGAGGTGTAGATATTTCCACGTTTATACAGATGACTGTGTAGATATTTCCATGTTTTTAAAGATGACGGTGTAGATATTTCCATGTTTATGCAGATAGCGGTGTGGATATTTCCAGGTTTATACAGATAGCGTTGTAGATATTTCCATGTTTATAGAGATGGCATTGTAGATATTTCCATGTTTATACAGATGGTGGTGTAGATATTTCCATGTTTATACAGATGGCTGTGTAGTTAATTCCATGTTTATACAGATGGCGGTGTAGATAATTCCAGGTTTATAGAGATAGCCATGTAGATATTTCCATGTTTATACAGATAGCGGTCTAGATATTTCCATGTTTATACAGATGGCGGTGTAGATATTTCCATGTTTATGCAGATAGTGGTGGAGTTATTTCCATTTTTATACAGATAGCGCTGTAGATATTTCCATGTTTATAAAGATAGTGGTGTAGATATTTCCATCTTCGCACAGATTGCGGTGTATATATTTCCATGTTTACACAGACAGCTGTGTAGATATTTCCATGTTTACACATATAGTGTTGTAGATATTTCCATGCTTATACAGATAGCGGTGTAGAGATTTCCATGTTTATAAAGATAGAGGTTTAAATATTTCCATGTTTATACAGATAGCGGTGGAGATATTTCCATTTTTGTACAGATAGCGCTGTAGATATTTCCACGTTTATACAGATAGCGGTGTAGATATTTCCATGTTTATACACATAGCGGTGAAGACATTTCCATGTTAATACAGATAACGTTGGAGATATTTCCATGTTTATACAGATATCGGTGTGGGTATTTCCATGTTTGTACAGATAGCGATGTAGATATTTCCATGTTTACAGAGAGAGAGGTGTAGATATTTCCATATTTGCACAGATTGTGGAGTAGACATTTCCATCTTCACACAGATAACGGTGTATATATTTCCATGTTTACACAGACAGCTGTGTAGATATTTCCATGTTTACACAGATAGTGTCGTAGATATTTCCATGTTTATACAGATAGCGGTGTAGATATTTCCAAGTTTATCTAGATGGCTGTGTAGATATTTCCATGTTTATACAGATAGCGGTGTAGATATTTTCAAGTTTATGCAGATAGCGGTGTAGAAATTCCCATGTTTATAGAGATAGTATATTTATACAGGTAGTGGTGTAGATATTTCCATTTTTCTACAGATGACGGTGTAGGTATTTTCATGTTTATGGACATGGCAGTGTAGATATTTCCATGTTTATACAGATAGCGTTGTAGATATTTCCATGTTTATACAGATAGCGGTTTTGCTATTTCCATGTTTATACAGATAGCGGTGTAGATATTTCCTAGTTTATACAGCTCTCGGTGTAGATATATCCATCTTTATACATATGGCAGTGTAGATATTCCCATGTTTATACAGATGACGGTGTAAATATTTCCATGTTTATACAGATGGCGTTGTAGATATTTCCATCTTTACACAGATGGCGGTGTAGATGTTTCCATGTTTAAGCAGATGGTGGTGTAGATATTTCCAAGTTTATGCAGATGGCAGCGTAGATTTTTCCATGTTTATGCAGATGTCGTTGTAGATATTTCCAAGTTTATAGAGATGGCGGGGTAGATATTTCCATGTTTATGCAGATGGTGGTGTAGATATTTACATGTTTATAGAGATGGCGTTGTAGACATTTCCATGTTTATAGAGATAGCGGTGTAGATATTTCCATGTTTGTAGAGATAGCGGTGTAGGTATCTCCATGTTTTTAGAGATATCAGTGTAGATATTTCCATGTATATGCAGATGGCTGTGAAGATATTTCCATGTGTATACATATAGCGGTGTAGATATTTCCACGTTTATACAGATAGCGGTGTTGGTATTTCCATGTTTTTTCAGATTTCGGTGTAGATATATCCATGTTTATAGAGATAGCGGTGTAGATATTTCCATGTTTATTCAGATAGCGGTGTAGATATTTCCATGTTTATAGAGATCGTTTTGTAGGTATTTCCGTGTTTATACACATAGCTGTGTAGATATTTCCATGTTTATGCAGATAACGGTGTTTTTATTTCCATTTTTATGCAGATACCGGTGTAGATATTTCCATGTTTATACAGCTCACGGTGTAGATATTTCCATGTGTATACAGATGGCGGTGTAGCTATTTCCCTGGTTATACAGATGGTGGTGTAGGTATTTCCATGTTTATACAGATGACTGTGTAGATATTTCCATGTTTTTAGAGATGGCGGTGTAATTATTTCCATGTTCATAGAGATAGCGGTGTGGATATTTGAATGTTTATAGAGATAGCGGTGTAGATATTTCTATGTTTATAGACATAGCGGTGTAGATATTTCCATGTTTATTCAGGTGGCTGTGTAGATATTTCCATGTTTATAGAGATGGCTGCGTAGATATTTCCATGTTTATAGAGATGGCAGTGTAGATATTTCCGTGTTTATACAGATGACTCTGTTGATATTTCCATGTTTATACGGATGGCGGTGTATGTATTTCGATGTTTATAGAGATAGCTGTTTAGATATTTCCATGTTTATACAGATAGCGGTGTAGATATTTCCGTTTGTAGAGATAGCGGTATAGATATTTCCATGTTTAGAGAGATAGCGGTGTAGCTATTTCCATGTTTATAGAGATCGCAGTGTAGATATTTCCATGTTTATACAGATGATGGTGTAGATATTTCCATGTTTATACAGATAGCGTTGTAGATAACTCCATGTTTATACATATAGCTGTGTAGTTATTTCCATGTTTATACTGATAGCGGTGTAGTTATTTCCATGTTTCTACAGATGGTAGTGTGGATATTTCCATGTTTATACAGCTCGCGCTGTAGATATTTCCATCTTTATACAGATGGCAGTGTAGTTATTTCCATGTTTATACAGATGGCGGGGTAGATATTTCCATGTTTATGCAGATGGTGTTGTAGATATTTACATGTTTATAGAGATGGCGTTGTAGAGATTTCCATGTTTATAGATATAGCAGTGTAGATATTTCCATGTTTGTAGAGGTATCAGTGAAGGAATCTCCATGTTTATAGAGATATCGATGTAGATATTTCCATGTTTATACATACGGCTCTGAAGATATTTCCATGTGTATACAGATTGCGGTGTAGATATTTCCGTGTTTATACAGATAGCGGTGTTGGTATTTCCATGTTTATACAGATAGCTGTGTAGATATTTTACCGTTTATAGAGATAGCTGTGTAGATATATCCATGGTTATACTGATAGCGGTGTAGATATTTCCAAGTTTATAGAGATAGCGTTGTAGATATTTCTATATTTATACAGATAGCGGTGTAGTTGTTTCCATGTTGAAACAGATAGCGGTGTAGATATTTTCATGTTTATACAGATAGCGTTGTACATATTTCCATGTTTATAGATATGGCGGTGTATATATATCCATGTTTATAGAGATAGCGGTGTAGATATTTCCATGTTTATACTGATTGCGATGTAGATATTTCCATGTGTATACAGATAGCGGTGCTGGTATTTCCATGTTTACACAGATAGCCGTGTAGATATTTCCATGTTTATACAGCTCGCGGTGTAGATATTTACATCTTTATACAGATATCAGTGTTGATATTTCCATGTTTATACAGATGGCGGTGTAGATATTTCCACGTTTATACCGATGGCGGTGTAGATAGTTTCATGTTTATGGAGATGTCCGTGAAGATATTTTCATGTTTAGGGAGATGGCGGTGTAGATATTTCCATGTTTATAGAGATAGTGGTGTAGATATTTCCATATTCATTGAGATTGCGGTGTAGATGTTTCCATGTTTATACAGATGGCTGTGTAGGTATTTCCTTGTTTATGTACATGCCGTTGTCGATATTTCCATGTTTATAGAGATCGCGGTGTATATATTTCCATGTTTATAGAGATAGCTGTGTAGATATTTCCTTGTATATAGAGAATGCGGTGTAGATTTTTCCACGTTTATAGAGATAGCAGTGTAGATATTTCTATGTTTATACAGATAGCGTTGTAGTTATTTTCATGTTTATACTGATAGCAGTGTTGCTATTTCCATGTTTATACAGATAGCGTTGCAGACATTTCCTAGTTTATACAGCTCGCGGTGTAGATATATCCATGTTTATGCAGATGGCAGTGTAGATATTTCCATGTTTATGCAGATGGCGGTGTAGATATTTCCATGTTTATGCAGATGGCAGTGCAGATATTTCCATGTTTATGCAGATGTTGGTGTAGATATTTCCAAGTTTATAGAGATGGTGGTGTAGATATTTCCTTGTTTATAGAGATAGCGGTGTAGATATTTCCATGTTTATAGAGATGGTGGTGTAGGTATTTCCACATTTATAGTCACAGCGTTGTAGATATTGCCATGTTTATACAGACAGCGGTGTTGGTATTTCCATGTTTGTAGGGATAGTGGTGTAGATATTTCCATGTTTATACAGATAGCGGTGTATATATCTCCATGTTTGTACAGACGGCTGTGTTGATGTTTCCAAGTTTATACAGATAGCGGTGTAGATATTTCCATGTTTCTACAGACGGCTGTGTAGATATTTCCTAGTTTATACAGATATCTGTGTTGGTATTTCCATGTTTATACAGATAGCGGTGCAGATATTTCCATGTTTATGCAGCTCGCTGTGTTTATACCGATGGTGGTGTAGATATTTCCATGTTTATACAGATGGTGGTGTAGACATTTCCATCTTTATACAGATAGCATTGTAGATAATTCCACGTTTGTACAGATAGCGGTGTAGGTATTTCCATGTTTATAGAGATAGCGGTGTAGATATTTCCATGTTTATAGAGATGGCGGTTTAAGAATTTTCATGTTTATAGGGATTGTGTTGTAGATATTTCCATGTTTATACAGATAGTGTTGTAGATATTTCCACGTTTTTACAGATAGCGGTGTAGGTATTTCCAAGTTTATAGAGATATCTGGGTAGACTTTTCCATGTTTATAGGGATTGCTGCGTGGATCTTTCCATATTTATTCAGACAACGTTGTAGATATTTCCATCTTTCTGCAGATGGCAGTGTAGACACTTCTGTGTTTATACAGATAGCTGTGTAGATATTTCCACGTTTATAGAGATAGCTGTGTAGATATTTCCATGTTTATACAGACGGCTGTGTAGATATTTGCATGTTTATACAGATAGCGGTGTAGATATTTCCATATTTATAAAGACAGCGGTGTAGATATTTTCATGTTTATACAGACAGTGGTGTAGATATTTCCATGTTTATACAGATAGCGGTGGAGATATTTCCATGTTTATACAGATAGCGGCGTAGATATTTCCATGTGTATACAGATGACGGTGTAGATATTTCCATGTTTATAAAGATAGCGGTGTAGATATTTCTAAGTTTATACAGATAGCGGTGCAGATATTTCCATGTTTATACAGATAGTGGTTTAGATATTACCATGTTTATACAGATATCGGTGTAGGTATTTCCATTTTTATCCAGATAGCGGTGTAGACCATTCCACGTTTATAGAGATAGCGGTGTAGATATTTCCATATTTATAGGGATAGTAGTGTAGATATTTCCATGTTTATACAGATAGGAGTGGAGATATTTCAATGTTTATACAAATAGCAATGTAGATATTTTCATGTTTATACTGATAGCGGTGTAGATATTTCCATGTGTATACTGATGGCAGTGTAGATATTTCCATGTTTATAGAGATGGAGGTGTAGATATTCCCATGTTCCTACAGATGTTTGTGTAGATATTTCCATGTTTTTACAGTCGGCGGTGTAGATATTTCCAGGTTTATAGAGATAGCGGTGTGGCTATTTCCATGTTTATACAGATAGCGGTGTAGATATTTCCATGTTTATGCAGATGGCGGTGTAGATATTTTCATGTTTTTAGAGCTAGCGGTGTAGATATTTCTAAGGTTATAGAGATAGCGTTGTATATAATTCCATGTTTATAGAGATGGCAGTGTAGGTATTTCCAAGTTTATAGAGATAGTGGTGTAGATATTTCCATGTTTATACAGATAGTGGTGTAGATATTTCCATGTTTATACAGATGGCGGTGTTGGTATTTCCATGTTTATACAGATATTGGTGTAGATATTTACATGTTTATACAGCTCGTGGTGTACATATTTCCATCTTTTTACAGATATCAGTGTGGACATTTCCAGGTTAATACAGATAGCGGTGTAGATATTTCCAGTTTTACACAGATGATGGTTTAGATAGTTCCATGATTATGGAGACGGCGGTGTAGGTATTTTCAGGCTTATAGAGATGGCGGTGGAGATATTTCCATTTTTATAGAAATGGCGGTGTAGATATTTCCATGTTTATACAGAAGGCTGTGTAGATATTTCCATGTTTATACAAATGGCAGTGTAGGTATTTCCGTTTTTATTGAGATGGTGGTGTAGTTATTTCCATGTTTATACAGATGACTGTGTAGGTATTTCCATGTTTATACAGATGGCGGTGTAGTCATTTCCATGTTTATAGGAAAGCTTGGTAGATATTTCCATATTTATACAGATAACGGTGTAGACATTTCCATGTTTATACAGATTGCGGTGGAGATATTTCCATGTTTATACAGATAGCGATGTACATATTTTCATGTTTATACAGATAGCTGTGTAGATATTTCCATGTGTATACAGATGGAAGTGTAGATATTTCCATGTTGATACAGATGGAGTTGTAGTTATTTCCATGTTTATACAGATGACTGTGAAGATATTTCCGTGTTTTTAGAGATGACGTTGTAGATATTTCCATTTTTGTGCAGATAGCGGTGTAGATATTTCCATGTTTATACAGATAGCGGTGTAGATATTTCCATGTTTACAGAGATAGCGGTGTAGATATTTCCATATTTGCAGAGATTGCGGTGTACGTATTTCCATCTTTTCACATAGAGCAGTGTGCAAATTTCCATGTTTACATAGATAGCTGTGTAGATGTTTCCATGCTTACACAGACAGTGTTGTAGATATTTCCATGTTTATTCAGACAGTGGTGTAGATATTTCCATGTTTATAAAGATATCAGTGTAGTTATTTCCATGTTTATAGAGGTAGCTGTGGAGTTATTTCTATGTTTATACAGATAGCGATATAGATATTTCCATATTTATACAGACAGAGGTGTAGATATTTTCAGGTTTATACAGACAGTGGCATACATATTTCCATGTTTATACAGATAGCGGTGGAGATATTTCCATGTTTATACAGATAGCGGTGGAGATATTAACATGTTTATACAGATAGCGTTGGAGATATTTCCATGTGTATACAGACGGCGGTGTAGATATTTCCATGTTTATGGAGATTGTGGTGTAGATATTTCCATGTTTACAGAGATACCGGTGTAGGTATTTCCATGTTTATAGAGATAGCGGTGTAGATATTTCAATGTTTAAACAGATGGCTGTGAAGATATTTCCATGTGTATACAGATGGCTGTGTATATATTTCCATGTTTATAGAGATGGTGGTATAGATATTTCCATGTTTATACAGTTGACTGTGTAGGTATTTGCATGTTTATACAGATGGTGGTGTAGATATTTCCATGTTTATAGAGATAGCAGTGTAGATATTTCCATGTTTATACAGATGGCAGTGTAGATATTTCCATTTTTATACAGATGGTGGTGTAGAGATTTCCATGTTTATACAGATGGTGGTGTAGATATTCCCTTGTTTATACAGATAGCGGAGATGATATTTCCATGTTTATACAGATAGCGATGTAGATATTTCCAAGTTTAAAGAGACAGCGGTGTAGATATTTCTATCTTTGCACAGATTGCAGTGTAGATATTTCCATATTTAAAAAGATAGCTGTGTAGATATTTGCAAGTTTACACAGATAGCTGTGTAGATATTTCCACGTTTACATAGATATCATTGTAGATATTTCCATGTTTATACAGATAGCGGTGTAGATATTTACATGTTTATGCCTACAGCGGTGTTGATATTTCCATGTTTATAGGAATATTGTTGTAGATATTTCAATCTTTATACAGATGGCGGTGTAGATATTTCCATGTTTCTGGAGATGGCACTGTAGATATTTTCATGTTTATAGAGATGGCGGTGTAGATATTTCCATGTTTATATAGATGGTGGTGTACATAGTTCCATGTTTCTGGAGACGGCGGTGTAGATATTTCCATGTTTATAGAGATAGCGGTGTAGATATTTCCATGTTTATAGTGATAGCGGTGTAGTTCTTTCCATGTTTATAGAGATAGCGGAGTAGATATTTTCATGTTGAGACAGTTGGCTTTGTAGATATTTCCATGGGTATACAGATGGGAGTGTAAATATGTCCATATTTATGCAGATGGCTGTGTAGATAATTCCATGTTTATAGAGATAGCGGTGTGGGAATTTCCATGTTTATACTGATAGCGGTGTAGATATTTCCATGTTCATACAGACCGCGATGTAGATATTTCCATGTTTATACAGATAGCGGTGGAGATAATTCCTTGTTTATACAGATCGTTTTGTAGATATTTTCATGTGCATACAGATAGCGGTGTAGATATTACCATCTTTCCACAAATGGCAATGTAGACATTTCCATGTTTATAGACATGGCGGTGTAGATATTTCCATGTTTATACAGATAGCGGTGTAGTTATTTCCATGTTCATACAGATGGCGGTGTAGATATTTCCATGTTTATAGAGATGGCGTCGTAGATATTTCTATGTTTATAGAGATAGCGTTGTAGATATTTCCATGTGTATAGGTATGGCGGTGTATGTTTTTTCATGTTTATAGAGATAGTACTGAAGATATTTCCATGTTTATACAAATAGCGTTGTAGATATTTCCATGTTTATACAGATAGCGGTGTTGGTATTTCCATGTTTATACAGATAGCTGGGTAGATATTTCCATATTTATACAGTTCGTGGTGTAGATATTTCCATCTTTATACAGATGGCATTGTACATATTTCCATAATCATACAGATAGTGGTGTAGATATTAACATGTTTATACAGATGGCGGTGAAGATATTTCCATGTTTCTGGAGATGGCCGTGTAGATATTTTCATGTTTACGGAGATGGCGTTGTACATAATTTCATGTTTATAGAGATGGCGGTGTAGATATTTCCATGTTTATAGACATGGCGGTGTAGGTACTTCCATCTTTATTGAGATACCAGTGTAGGTATTTCCATGTTTATAGTGATAGTGGTGTAGATAATTCCATGTATATACCGATGGCTCTGTAGATATTTCCATGTGTAAACAGATGGCAGTGTAGATATTTCCATGTTTATAGAGATTGTGGTGTAGATATTTCCATGCTTATACATATGACTGAGTAGATATTTCCATGTTTATAGACATTGCGTTGTAGATATTTCCATGTTTATAGAGATAGCGGTGTAGACATTTTCATGTTTATAGAGATAGCGGTGTAGATATTTCCATATTTATAGAGAGTGCGTTGTAGATATTTCCATATTTATGGAGATAGCGGTGTAGACATTTCCATGTTTATAGAGATAGCGGTGTAGATATTTCCATATTTATACATATAGCGGTGTACATATTTCCATGTTTATACCGACGGCGGTGTAGATATTTCCATGTTTATACAGATGGCGGTGTAGATATTTCCTTGTTTATACAGATAGCGGTGTAGATATTTCCATGTTTATTCAGATAGCAGTGTAGATATTTCCATGTTTACAGAGATAACCGTGTAGATATTTCCATCTTTGCACAGACTGCGGTGTAGATATTTCGATCTTTACACAGATAGCTATGTACATATTTCCCAGTTTACACAGATAGCTGTGTAGATATTTCCATGTGTACACAGATAGTGTTGTAGATTTTTCCATGTTTATACAGATAGCGGTGTAGATATTTCCATGTTTATACTGATTGCGGTGTAGATATTTCCAAGTTTATAATGATAGCGGTGGAGATATTTCCATGTTTACACAGATAGCGGTGTAGATATTTCCATGTTTATGCGGATAGTGCTGTTGATATTTCCATGTTTATAGGGATAGCGGTGTAGATATTTCCATGATTATACAGATAGCTGCGTAGATATTTCCATGTTTATCCAGATCGTGGTATGGATATTTCTATGTTTATAAAGATAGCGGTGTACATATTTCCAAGTTTATACAGGTAGCGGTGTAGATATTTCCATGGTTATGCAGATCGCGGTGTAGATATTTCCATGTTTATTGATATAGCGGTGTAGATATTTCCATATTTATAAAGATAGCGGTGTAGGTATTTCCATCTGTACACAGATAGCGGTGTATATATTTCCATGTTTATATGGATAGCGGTGTAGATATTTCCATGTTTATACAGATCATTGTGTAGATATTTCCATGTTTATACAGATAGGGTTGTAGATATTTCACTGTTTATACAGATTACGGTGTAGACATTTCCAAGTTTACACAGATCACGGTGTAGATATTTGCCCCTTTCTACTGATTTCAGTGTAGATATTTCCATGTGTATACGCATGGCAGTGTAGATATTTCCATGTTTATACATTTGGCGTTGTAGATATTTCCATCTTTATATAGTTGGCAGTGTAGATATTTCCATGTTTATGTAGATGGCTGTGTAGGTATTTCCATGTTTATAGAGATGGCGGTGTATATATTTCCACGTTTATACAGATAGCGGTGTAGATATTTCCATGTTTATACAGATATCGGTGTAGCTATTTCCAAGTTTATAGATATAGCATGGTAGATATTTCCATGTTTATTCTGATAGCGGTGTAGATATTTCCATGTTTATACAGGTAGCGGTGTTGGTATTTCCATGTTTATACAGATAGCGGTGTAGATATTTCCAAGTTTACAGAGATAGCGGTGCAGGTATTTCCATCTTTGCACAGATTGCGGTGTAGATATTTCCATCTTTATACATATAGCTATGTAGATATTTCCCAGTTTACACAGATAGCTGTATAGATATTTCCATGTTTACACAGATAGCATTGAAGATATTTCCATGTTTATACAGATAGCGGTGTAGATACTTCTATGTTGATAGAGATAGCCATGTAGATATTTCCATGTTTATATTGATAGCGGTGGAGATATTTCCGTTTTTATAGAGATTGTGATGTAGATATTTCCATGTTTATAGAGATGTCTGTGTAGATATTTCCATGCTTATAGAAATTGCGGCGTAGATATTTCCATGTTTATAGAGATAGCGGTGTAGTTATTTCCATGTTTATAGAGATTGCGGTGTAGATATTTGCATGTTTATACAGATAGCGGTGTTGTTGTTTCCATGCTTATACACATAGCGGTGTAGATATTTCCATGTTTATACAGCTCATGGTGCAGATATTTCCAAGTTTCTAAAGACAGGCGTGTAGGTATTTCCATGTTTATACAGATTGCGGTGTAGATAGTTCCATGTTTCTGGAGATGGCGGTGTAGTTATTTTCATATTTCGGAGATAAATGTATAGATATTTCCATGATTATAGAGATTGCGTTGTAGATATTTCCATGTTTATAGAGATAGAGGTGTAGGTATTTCCATGTTGATAGAGATAGCAGTGTAGATATTTCCATGTTTATACAGAAGCCTCTGAGGATATTTCCATTTGTATACTGATGGCAGTGTAGATATTTCCATGTTCATAGAGATGGTAGTGTAGATATTTCCATGTTTATTCAGATGACTGTGTAGATATTTGCATGTTTATACAGATGGCGGTGTAGATATTTACATGTTTATAGGGATAACAGAGCAGATATTTCCATGTTTATAAAGATAGCGGTGTAGATATTTCCATGTTTATAGAGATAGAGTGTAGTTATTTCCATGTTTATACAGATGGCGGTGTAGATATTTCCATGTTCACAGAGAAAACAGTGTAGATATTTCCATGTTTATAAAGTTAGCGGTGTAGATATTTCCATGTATATAAAGATAGCGGTCTGGATATTTCCATATTTACACAGACAGCGATGTAGATATTTCCAAGTTTATACAGATGGCGGTGTAGATATTTCCATGTTTACACAGATGGTGGTGTAGATATTTCCTTGTTTATTCAGATAGCGGTGTAGATAATTCCATGTTTACACAGATAGCGGTGTAGATATTTCCATGTTTACAGAGATCGCGGTGCAGATATATCCATGTTTACAGAGATAGCGGTGTAGATATTTCCATCTTTGCACAGATTGCTGTGTAGATATTTCCATCTTTACACATATAGCTATGTAGATATTTCAGAGTTTACACAGATAGCTCTGTAGATATTTCCATGTTTACACAGATAGCATTGTAGGTATTTCCATGTTTATACAGATAGCTGTGTAGATATTTCCATGTTTATACAGATAGCGGTGTAGATATTTCCATGTTGATACAGATAGCGATGTACATATTTCCATGTTTATACTGATAGCGGTGGAGATATTTCCGTGTTTATTGAGATTGTGATGTAGATATCTCCATGTTGATAGAGATGGCTGTGTAGATGTTTCCATGCTTATAGAAATTGCAGTGTAGATATTTCCATGTTTATAGAGATAGCGGTGTAGTTATTTCCATGTTTATAGAGATTGCGGTATAGATATTTGCATGTTTATACAGATAGCAGTGTTGTAATTTCATGTTTAAAAACATAGCGGTGTTGTTATTTCCATGTTTATACACATAGCGGTGTAGATATTTCCATGTTTATACAGCTCGCGGTGTAGATATTTCCATGTTTATACAGACAGTGGTGTAGTTATTTCCATGTTTATACACATTGCGGTGTAGATAGTTCCATGTTTCTGGATATGGCGGTGTAGGCATTTTCATGTTTTAGAGATGGATGTGTAGATATTTCGATGATTATAGAGATAGCGGTGTGGATATTTCAATGTTTATACAGATGGCTGTGAAGATAATTCCATGTGTATACTGATGGCAGTGTAGATATTTCCATGTTTATAGAGATGGTGGTGTAGATATTTCCATGTTTATACAGATGACTGTGAAGATGATTGCATATTTATAGAGATGTCAGTGTAGATATTTCCAGGTTTATAGAGATATCAGTGCAGATATTTCCATGTTTATAAAGATAACGGTGTAGATATTTCCATGTATATAGAGATAGCGGTGTGGTTATTTCCATATTTACACAGATAGCGGTGTAGATATTTCCATGTTTACACAGATGGTTGTGTAGGTATTTCCTTGTGTATTCAGATAGCAGTGTAGATATTTCCATGTTTATACAGATAGCGGTGTAGATATTTCCATGTTTACAGAGATCACGGTGCAAATATTTCCATGTTTACAGAGATAGCGGTGTAGATATTTCCATCTTTGCACAGATTGCAGTGTAGATATTTCCATCTGTAAACAGATGTGTAGATATTTCCAAGTTTACACAGATAGCTGTGTAGACATTTCCATGTTTACACAGAAAGCATTGTGGATATTTCCATGTTTATACAGATAGCATTGTAGATATTTCCATATTTATACAGAGAGCGGTGTTGATATTTCCATGTTTATACCGATAGCGGTGTAGGTATTTCCATGTTTACACAGATGGCGTTGTAGATATTTCCATGTTTACACAGATGGTGATGTAGATATTTCCTTGTTTATTCAGATAGAAGTGTAGATATTTCCATGTTTATACAGATAGCGGTGTAGTTATTTCCATATTCATACAGATAGCGGTGTAGATATTTCCATGTTTATACAAATGGCTCTGTAGATATTTCCATGTGTATACAGATGGCAGTGTAGATATTTCCATGTTTATGGAGATGGTGGTGTAGATATTTCCATGTTTATACAGATGACTGTGTAGATATTTGCATGTTTATACAGATGGCGGTGTAGATATTTCTATGTTCATAGAGATAGCAGTGTAGATATTTCCATGTTTATAAAGATAGCGGTGTAGATATTTCCATGTATATAGAGATAGCGGTGTGGTTATTTCCATATTTACACAGATAGCGGTGTAGATATTTCCAGGTTTTTACTGATAGCGGTGTAGATATTTCCATGTTTACAGAGATAGCGGTGTAGATATTTCCATCTTTGCACAGATTGCAGTGTATATATTTCCATCTTTAAAGAGATAGCTGTGTAGATATTTCAAAGTTTACACAGATAGCTGTGTAGACATTTCCATGTTTACACAGATAGCATTGTAGATATTTCCATGTTTATACAGATAGCGGTGTAGATATTTCCATGTTTATAGTGATAGCGGTGTTGATATTTCCATGTTTATACCGATAGCGATGTAGGTATTTCCATGTTTATACAGATAGCGGTGGAGATATTTCCATGTTTATACAGATAACGATGGAGATATTTCCATGTTTATACAGATGGTGGTGTAGACATTTCCATCTTTATACAGATAGCATTGTAGATAATTCCACGTTTGTACAGATAGCGGTGTAGGTATTTCCATGTTTATAGAGATAGCGGTGTAGATATTTCCATGTTTATAGAGATGGCGGTTTAAGAATTTTCATGTTTATAGGGATTGTGTTGTAGATATTTCCATGTTTATACAGATAGTGTTGTAGATATTTCCACGTTTTTACAGATAGCGGTGTAGGTATTTCCAAGTTTATAGAGATATCTGGGTAGACTTTTCCATGTTTATAGGGATTGCTGCGTGGATCTTTCCATATTTATTCAGACAACGTTGTAGATATTTCCATCTTTCTGCAGATGGCAGTGTAGACACTTCTGTGTTTATACAGATAGCTGTGTAGATATTTCCACGTTTATAGAGATAGCTGTGTAGATATTTCCATGTTTATACAGACGGCTGTGTAGATATTTGCATGTTTATACAGATAGCGGTGTAGATATTTCCATATTTATAAAGACAGCGGTGTAGATATTTTCATGTTTATACAGACAGTGGTGTAGATATTTCCATGTTTATACAGATAGCGGTGGAGATATTTCCATGTTTATACAGATAGCGGCGTAGATATTTCCATGTGTATACAGATGACGGTGTAGATATTTCCATGTTTATAAAGATAGCGGTGTAGATATTTCTAAGTTTATACAGATAGCGGTGCAGATATTTCCATGTTTATACAGATAGTGGTTTAGATATTACCATGTTTATACAGATATCGGTGTAGGTATTTCCATTTTTATCCAGATAGCGGTGTAGACCATTCCACGTTTATAGAGATAGCGGTGTAGATATTTCCATATTTATAGGGATAGTAGTGTAGATATTTCCATGTTTATACAGATAGGAGTGGAGATATTTCAATGTTTATACAAATAGCAATGTAGATATTTTCATGTTTATACTGATAGCGGTGTAGATATTTCCATGTGTATACTGATGGCAGTGTAGATATTTCCATGTTTATAGAGATGGAGGTGTAGATATTCCCATGTTCCTACAGATGTTTGTGTAGATATTTCCATGTTTTTACAGTCGGCGGTGTAGATATTTCCAGGTTTATAGAGATAGCGGTGTGGCTATTTCCATGTTTATACAGATAGCGGTGTAGATATTTCCATGTTTATGCAGATGGCGGTGTAGATATTTTCATGTTTTTAGAGCTAGCGGTGTAGATATTTCTAAGGTTATAGAGATAGCGTTGTATATAATTCCATGTTTATAGAGATGGCAGTGTAGGTATTTCCAAGTTTATAGAGATAGTGGTGTAGATATTTCCATGTTTATACAGATAGTGGTGTAGATATTTCCATGTTTATACAGATGGCGGTGTTGGTATTTCCATGTTTATACAGATATTGGTGTAGATATTTACATGTTTATACAGCTCGTGGTGTACATATTTCCATCTTTTTACAGATATCAGTGTGGACATTTCCAGGTTAATACAGATAGCGGTGTAGATATTTCCAGTTTTACACAGATGATGGTTTAGATAGTTCCATGATTATGGAGACGGCGGTGTAGGTATTTTCAGGCTTATAGAGATGGCGGTGGAGATATTTCCATTTTTATAGAAATGGCGGTGTAGATATTTCCATGTTTATACAGAAGGCTGTGTAGATATTTCCATGTTTATACAAATGGCAGTGTAGGTATTTCCGTTTTTATTGAGATGGTGGTGTAGTTATTTCCATGTTTATACAGATGACTGTGTAGGTATTTCCATGTTTATACAGATGGCGGTGTAGTCATTTCCATGTTTATAGGAAAGCTTGGTAGATATTTCCATATTTATACAGATAACGGTGTAGACATTTCCATGTTTATACAGATTGCGGTGGAGATATTTCCATGTTTATACAGATAGCGATGTACATATTTTCATGTTTATACAGATAGCTGTGTAGATATTTCCATGTGTATACAGATGGAAGTGTAGATATTTCCATGTTGATACAGATGGAGTTGTAGTTATTTCCATGTTTATACAGATGACTGTGAAGATATTTCCGTGTTTTTAGAGATGACGTTGTAGATATTTCCATTTTTGTGCAGATAGCGGTGTAGATATTTCCATGTTTATACAGATAGCGGTGTAGATATTTCCATGTTTACAGAGATAGCGGTGTAGATATTTCCATATTTGCAGAGATTGCGGTGTACGTATTTCCATCTTTTCACATAGAGCAGTGTGCAAATTTCCATGTTTACATAGATAGCTGTGTAGATGTTTCCATGCTTACACAGACAGTGTTGTAGATATTTCCATGTTTATTCAGACAGTGGTGTAGATATTTCCATGTTTATAAAGATATCAGTGTAGTTATTTCCATGTTTATAGAGGTAGCTGTGGAGTTATTTCTATGTTTATACAGATAGCGATATAGATATTTCCATATTTATACAGACAGAGGTGTAGATATTTTCAGGTTTATACAGACAGTGGCATACATATTTCCATGTTTATACAGATAGCGGTGGAGATATTTCCATGTTTATACAGATAGCGGTGGAGATATTAACATGTTTATACAGATAGCGTTGGAGATATTTCCATGTGTATACAGACGGCGGTGTAGATATTTCCATGTTTATGGAGATTGTGGTGTAGATATTTCCATGTTTACAGAGATACCGGTGTAGGTATTTCCATGTTTATAGAGATAGCGGTGTAGATATTTCAATGTTTAAACAGATGGCTGTGAAGATATTTCCATGTGTATACAGATGGCTGTGTATATATTTCCATGTTTATAGAGATGGTGGTATAGATATTTCCATGTTTATACAGTTGACTGTGTAGGTATTTGCATGTTTATACAGATGGTGGTGTAGATATTTCCATGTTTATAGAGATAGCAGTGTAGATATTTCCATGTTTATACAGATGGCAGTGTAGATATTTCCATTTTTATACAGATGGTGGTGTAGAGATTTCCATGTTTATACAGATGGTGGTGTAGATATTCCCTTGTTTATACAGATAGCGGAGATGATATTTCCATGTTTATACAGATAGCGATGTAGATATTTCCAAGTTTAAAGAGACAGCGGTGTAGATATTTCTATCTTTGCACAGATTGCAGTGTAGATATTTCCATATTTAAAAAGATAGCTGTGTAGATATTTGCAAGTTTACACAGATAGCTGTGTAGATATTTCCACGTTTACATAGATATCATTGTAGATATTTCCATGTTTATACAGATAGCGGTGTAGATATTTACATGTTTATGCCTACAGCGGTGTTGATATTTCCATGTTTATAGGAATATTGTTGTAGATATTTCAATCTTTATACAGATGGCGGTGTAGATATTTCCATGTTTCTGGAGATGGCACTGTAGATATTTTCATGTTTATAGAGATGGCGGTGTAGATATTTCCATGTTTATATAGATGGTGGTGTACATAGTTCCATGTTTCTGGAGACGGCGGTGTAGATATTTCCATGTTTATAGAGATAGCGGTGTAGATATTTCCATGTTTATAGTGATAGCGGTGTAGTTCTTTCCATGTTTATAGAGATAGCGGAGTAGATATTTTCATGTTGAGACAGTTGGCTTTGTAGATATTTCCATGGGTATACAGATGGGAGTGTAAATATGTCCATATTTATGCAGATGGCTGTGTAGATAATTCCATGTTTATAGAGATAGCGGTGTGGGAATTTCCATGTTTATACTGATAGCGGTGTAGATATTTCCATGTTCATACAGACCGCGATGTAGATATTTCCATGTTTATACAGATAGCGGTGGAGATAATTCCTTGTTTATACAGATCGTTTTGTAGATATTTTCATGTGCATACAGATAGCGGTGTAGATATTACCATCTTTCCACAAATGGCAATGTAGACATTTCCATGTTTATAGACATGGCGGTGTAGATATTTCCATGTTTATACAGATAGCGGTGTAGTTATTTCCATGTTCATACAGATGGCGGTGTAGATATTTCCATGTTTATAGAGATGGCGTCGTAGATATTTCTATGTTTATAGAGATAGCGTTGTAGATATTTCCATGTGTATAGGTATGGCGGTGTATGTTTTTTCATGTTTATAGAGATAGTACTGAAGATATTTCCATGTTTATACAAATAGCGTTGTAGATATTTCCATGTTTATACAGATAGCGGTGTTGGTATTTCCATGTTTATACAGATAGCTGGGTAGATATTTCCATATTTATACAGTTCGTGGTGTAGATATTTCCATCTTTATACAGATGGCATTGTACATATTTCCATAATCATACAGATAGTGGTGTAGATATTAACATGTTTATACAGATGGCGGTGAAGATATTTCCATGTTTCTGGAGATGGCCGTGTAGATATTTTCATGTTTACGGAGATGGCGTTGTACATAATTTCATGTTTATAGAGATGGCGGTGTAGATATTTCCATGTTTATAGACATGGCGGTGTAGGTACTTCCATCTTTATTGAGATACCAGTGTAGGTATTTCCATGTTTATAGTGATAGTGGTGTAGATAATTCCATGTATATACCGATGGCTCTGTAGATATTTCCATGTGTAAACAGATGGCAGTGTAGATATTTCCATGTTTATAGAGATTGTGGTGTAGATATTTCCATGCTTATACATATGACTGAGTAGATATTTCCATGTTTATAGACATTGCGTTGTAGATATTTCCATGTTTATAGAGATAGCGGTGTAGACATTTTCATGTTTATAGAGATAGCGGTGTAGATATTTCCATATTTATAGAGAGTGCGTTGTAGATATTTCCATATTTATGGAGATAGCGGTGTAGACATTTCCATGTTTATAGAGATAGCGGTGTAGATATTTCCATATTTATACATATAGCGGTGTACATATTTCCATGTTTATACCGACGGCGGTGTAGATATTTCCATGTTTATACAGATGGCGGTGTAGATATTTCCTTGTTTATACAGATAGCGGTGTAGATATTTCCATGTTTATTCAGATAGCAGTGTAGATATTTCCATGTTTACAGAGATAACCGTGTAGATATTTCCATCTTTGCACAGACTGCGGTGTAGATATTTCGATCTTTACACAGATAGCTATGTACATATTTCCCAGTTTACACAGATAGCTGTGTAGATATTTCCATGTGTACACAGATAGTGTTGTAGATTTTTCCATGTTTATACAGATAGCGGTGTAGATATTTCCATGTTTATACTGATTGCGGTGTAGATATTTCCAAGTTTATAATGATAGCGGTGGAGATATTTCCATGTTTACACAGATAGCGGTGTAGATATTTCCATGTTTATGCGGATAGTGCTGTTGATATTTCCATGTTTATAGGGATAGCGGTGTAGATATTTCCATGATTATACAGATAGCTGCGTAGATATTTCCATGTTTATCCAGATCGTGGTATGGATATTTCTATGTTTATAAAGATAGCGGTGTACATATTTCCAAGTTTATACAGGTAGCGGTGTAGATATTTCCATGGTTATGCAGATCGCGGTGTAGATATTTCCATGTTTATTGATATAGCGGTGTAGATATTTCCATATTTATAAAGATAGCGGTGTAGGTATTTCCATCTGTACACAGATAGCGGTGTATATATTTCCATGTTTATATGGATAGCGGTGTAGATATTTCCATGTTTATACAGATCATTGTGTAGATATTTCCATGTTTATACAGATAGGGTTGTAGATATTTCACTGTTTATACAGATTACGGTGTAGACATTTCCAAGTTTACACAGATCACGGTGTAGATATTTGCCCCTTTCTACTGATTTCAGTGTAGATATTTCCATGTGTATACGCATGGCAGTGTAGATATTTCCATGTTTATACATTTGGCGTTGTAGATATTTCCATCTTTATATAGTTGGCAGTGTAGATATTTCCATGTTTATGTAGATGGCTGTGTAGGTATTTCCATGTTTATAGAGATGGCGGTGTATATATTTCCACGTTTATACAGATAGCGGTGTAGATATTTCCATGTTTATACAGATATCGGTGTAGCTATTTCCAAGTTTATAGATATAGCATGGTAGATATTTCCATGTTTATTCTGATAGCGGTGTAGATATTTCCATGTTTATACAGGTAGCGGTGTTGGTATTTCCATGTTTATACAGATAGCGGTGTAGATATTTCCAAGTTTACAGAGATAGCGGTGCAGGTATTTCCATCTTTGCACAGATTGCGGTGTAGATATTTCCATCTTTATACATATAGCTATGTAGATATTTCCCAGTTTACACAGATAGCTGTATAGATATTTCCATGTTTACACAGATAGCATTGAAGATATTTCCATGTTTATACAGATAGCGGTGTAGATACTTCTATGTTGATAGAGATAGCCATGTAGATATTTCCATGTTTATATTGATAGCGGTGGAGATATTTCCGTTTTTATAGAGATTGTGATGTAGATATTTCCATGTTTATAGAGATGTCTGTGTAGATATTTCCATGCTTATAGAAATTGCGGCGTAGATATTTCCATGTTTATAGAGATAGCGGTGTAGTTATTTCCATGTTTATAGAGATTGCGGTGTAGATATTTGCATGTTTATACAGATAGCGGTGTTGTTGTTTCCATGCTTATACACATAGCGGTGTAGATATTTCCATGTTTATACAGCTCATGGTGCAGATATTTCCAAGTTTCTAAAGACAGGCGTGTAGGTATTTCCATGTTTATACAGATTGCGGTGTAGATAGTTCCATGTTTCTGGAGATGGCGGTGTAGTTATTTTCATATTTCGGAGATAAATGTATAGATATTTCCATGATTATAGAGATTGCGTTGTAGATATTTCCATGTTTATAGAGATAGAGGTGTAGGTATTTCCATGTTGATAGAGATAGCAGTGTAGATATTTCCATGTTTATACAGAAGCCTCTGAGGATATTTCCATTTGTATACTGATGGCAGTGTAGATATTTCCATGTTCATAGAGATGGTAGTGTAGATATTTCCATGTTTATTCAGATGACTGTGTAGATATTTGCATGTTTATACAGATGGCGGTGTAGATATTTACATGTTTATAGGGATAACAGAGCAGATATTTCCATGTTTATAAAGATAGCGGTGTAGATATTTCCATGTTTATAGAGATAGAGTGTAGTTATTTCCATGTTTATACAGATGGCGGTGTAGATATTTCCATGTTCACAGAGAAAACAGTGTAGATATTTCCATGTTTATAAAGTTAGCGGTGTAGATATTTCCATGTATATAAAGATAGCGGTCTGGATATTTCCATATTTACACAGACAGCGATGTAGATATTTCCAAGTTTATACAGATGGCGGTGTAGATATTTCCATGTTTACACAGATGGTGGTGTAGATATTTCCTTGTTTATTCAGATAGCGGTGTAGATAATTCCATGTTTACACAGATAGCGGTGTAGATATTTCCATGTTTACAGAGATCGCGGTGCAGATATATCCATGTTTACAGAGATAGCGGTGTAGATATTTCCATCTTTGCACAGATTGCTGTGTAGATATTTCCATCTTTACACATATAGCTATGTAGATATTTCAGAGTTTACACAGATAGCTCTGTAGATATTTCCATGTTTACACAGATAGCATTGTAGGTATTTCCATGTTTATACAGATAGCTGTGTAGATATTTCCATGTTTATACAGATAGCGGTGTAGATATTTCCATGTTGATACAGATAGCGATGTACATATTTCCATGTTTATACTGATAGCGGTGGAGATATTTCCGTGTTTATTGAGATTGTGATGTAGATATCTCCATGTTGATAGAGATGGCTGTGTAGATGTTTCCATGCTTATAGAAATTGCAGTGTAGATATTTCCATGTTTATAGAGATAGCGGTGTAGTTATTTCCATGTTTATAGAGATTGCGGTATAGATATTTGCATGTTTATACAGATAGCAGTGTTGTAATTTCATGTTTAAAAACATAGCGGTGTTGTTATTTCCATGTTTATACACATAGCGGTGTAGATATTTCCATGTTTATACAGCTCGCGGTGTAGATATTTCCATGTTTATACAGACAGTGGTGTAGTTATTTCCATGTTTATACACATTGCGGTGTAGATAGTTCCATGTTTCTGGATATGGCGGTGTAGGCATTTTCATGTTTTAGAGATGGATGTGTAGATATTTCGATGATTATAGAGATAGCGGTGTGGATATTTCAATGTTTATACAGATGGCTGTGAAGATAATTCCATGTGTATACTGATGGCAGTGTAGATATTTCCATGTTTATAGAGATGGTGGTGTAGATATTTCCATGTTTATACAGATGACTGTGAAGATGATTGCATATTTATAGAGATGTCAGTGTAGATATTTCCAGGTTTATAGAGATATCAGTGCAGATATTTCCATGTTTATAAAGATAACGGTGTAGATATTTCCATGTATATAGAGATAGCGGTGTGGTTATTTCCATATTTACACAGATAGCGGTGTAGATATTTCCATGTTTACACAGATGGTTGTGTAGGTATTTCCTTGTGTATTCAGATAGCAGTGTAGATATTTCCATGTTTATACAGATAGCGGTGTAGATATTTCCATGTTTACAGAGATCACGGTGCAAATATTTCCATGTTTACAGAGATAGCGGTGTAGATATTTCCATCTTTGCACAGATTGCAGTGTAGATATTTCCATCTGTAAACAGATGTGTAGATATTTCCAAGTTTACACAGATAGCTGTGTAGACATTTCCATGTTTACACAGAAAGCATTGTGGATATTTCCATGTTTATACAGATAGCATTGTAGATATTTCCATATTTATACAGAGAGCGGTGTTGATATTTCCATGTTTATACCGATAGCGGTGTAGGTATTTCCATGTTTACACAGATGGCGTTGTAGATATTTCCATGTTTACACAGATGGTGATGTAGATATTTCCTTGTTTATTCAGATAGAAGTGTAGATATTTCCATGTTTATACAGATAGCGGTGTAGTTATTTCCATATTCATACAGATAGCGGTGTAGATATTTCCATGTTTATACAAATGGCTCTGTAGATATTTCCATGTGTATACAGATGGCAGTGTAGATATTTCCATGTTTATGGAGATGGTGGTGTAGATATTTCCATGTTTATACAGATGACTGTGTAGATATTTGCATGTTTATACAGATGGCGGTGTAGATATTTCTATGTTCATAGAGATAGCAGTGTAGATATTTCCATGTTTATAAAGATAGCGGTGTAGATATTTCCATGTATATAGAGATAGCGGTGTGGTTATTTCCATATTTACACAGATAGCGGTGTAGATATTTCCAGGTTTTTACTGATAGCGGTGTAGATATTTCCATGTTTACAGAGATAGCGGTGTAGATATTTCCATCTTTGCACAGATTGCAGTGTATATATTTCCATCTTTAAAGAGATAGCTGTGTAGATATTTCAAAGTTTACACAGATAGCTGTGTAGACATTTCCATGTTTACACAGATAGCATTGTAGATATTTCCATGTTTATACAGATAGCGGTGTAGATATTTCCATGTTTATAGTGATAGCGGTGTTGATATTTCCATGTTTATACCGATAGCGATGTAGGTATTTCCATGTTTATACAGATAGCGGTGGAGATATTTCCATGTTTATACAGATAACGATGGAGATATTTCCATGTTTATACAGATGGCGGTGTAGATATTTCCAAGGTAATACAGATGGTGGTGTAGATATTTCCATGTTTATACAGACAGCGTTGTAGATATTTCCATGTTTATACTGATAGCAGTGTAGGTATTTCCATGTTTATAGAGATAACGGTGTAGATATTTCCATGTTTATACTGATGGCTGTGTAGATATTTCCATGTGTATAGAGATGTCGGTGTAGATATTTCCATGTTTATACAGATGGAGGTGTGGATATTTCTGTTTTTATACAGATAGCGGTGTGGCTATTTCCATATTTATAGAGATAGCGATGTAAGTATTTCCAGGTTTATAGAGATGGCCGTGTAGATATATCCAGGTTTATACAGATGGCTGTGCAGATATTTCCATGTTTATACAGATAGTGGTGTGGGTATTTCCATGTTTATACAGATGACTGTGTAGGTATTTCCATTTTTATACAGATGGCGGTGTAGATATGTGCATGTTTATAGAGATAGCCATATAGATATTTCCATGTTTATACAGACAACCGTGTAGACATTTCCATGTTTATATTGATAGCGGTGTAGATATTTCCATATTTATACAGATAGCGGTGTAGATATCTACAAGTTTATAAAGAAAGCGGTGCAGATATTTCCATGTTTATACAGTTAGCGGTGTACGTATTTCCATGTTTATAGAGTAGCGGTGTAGATATTTCCATGTTTACACAGAGGGCTGGGTAGATATTTCCATGTGAATACAGATGGCAGTGTAGATGTTTCCATGCTTATACAGGTGGAGTTGTAGATATTTCTATGTTTATACAGATGACTGTGTAGATATTTCCATGTTTTTACAGATGGCAGTGTAGATATTTCCATGTTTATAAAGATAGAGATGTGGCTATTTCCATGTTTATACAGATATCGATGTAGATATTTCCATGTTTATAGAAATGGGTGTTTAGATATTTCCATGTTTATACAGATGGCAGTGTAGATATTTCCATGTTTATATAGATAGTGGTGTAGATATTTCCATGTTTATGCCGATGATTCTGTAGGTATTTCCACGTTTATACAGATGGCGGTGAAGATATTTCCATGTTTATAGAGATAGCCATGTAGATATTTCCATGTTTATACAGATGGCAGTGTAGATATTTCCATATTTATAGACATAGAGGTTTAGGTATTTCCATATTTATACAGATAGCGGTGTAGATATTTCCATGTTTATACTGATAGTGGTGTAGGTATTCCCATGTTTACAGAGATAGCGGTGTAGCTATTTCCATGTGTATACCGATGGCTGTGTAGATATTTCCATGTGTGTAGAGATGTCAGTGTAGATATTTCCATTTTTATACAGATGGAGGTGAAGATATTTCCATGTTTATACAGACAGCTGTGTAGATATTTCCATGTTTACAGAGAGAGCGTTGTAGATATTTCCATATTCATACAGATAGCCGTGTAGACATTTCTATGTTTATTCAGATGGCAGTGTAGTTATCTCCATGTTTATACAGATGTCAGTGTAGATATTTCCATGTTTATACAGATAGCAATGTAGATGTTTCCATGTTTATACAGATACCGGTGAAGGTATTTCCATGTTTATACAGATAGCGGTGTAGATATTTCCATGTTTATAGAGATAGCGGTGTAGATATTTCCATGTTTATACAGAAAGCGGTGGAGATATTTCCATCTTTATACAGATAGCTGTGGAGATATTTCCATGTTTATACAGATGGCGGTGTATAGATTTTCAAGTTCATTCAGATGGCGGTGTAGATATTTCCATGTTTATACAGATATCGGTGTAGATATTTCCATGTTTATACAGATAGCGGTGTCGGTATTTCCATGTATATGGAGTTAGCGGTGTAGATATTTCCATGTTTATACTGATGGCTATGTAGATATTTCGTTGTGTGTATAGATGGCAGTGTAGGTATTTCCATGTTTATACAGATGGAGGTGTAGATATATCCATGTTTATAGAGATGACTGTGTACATATTTCCATGCGTATAGAGATGTCAGTGTAGATATTACCATGTTTATACAGATGGAGGTGTAGGTATTTCCATGTTTATACAGATAGCAATGTAGATATTTCCATGTTTACACAGATGGCGGTGTAGATATTTCCATGATTATACAGATGTGGGTGTATATATTTCCATGTTTATACAGATGGCGGTGTAGACATTTCCATATTTATAGAGATAGCAGTGTAGATGTTTCCATATTTATAGAGATAGCAGTGTGGATATTTCCATATTTATACAGATAGCCGTGTAGATATTTCCATGTTTATTCATATGGCGGTGTAGATATTTCCATGTTTATACAGATAGCGGTGTGGCTATTTCCATGTTTATACTGATCGCAGTGTAGTTATTTCCATGTTTATACAGATGGTGGTGTATATATTTCCATGTTTATACAGATGGCGGTGTAGACATTTCCATGTTTATAGAGATAGATGTGTAGATATTTCCATGTTTATAGAGATAGCGGTGTAGATATTTTCATATTTATAAAGATAGCGGTGTAGGTATTTCCATGTTTATACAGATAACGGTGTAGCTATTTCCATGTTTATACAGATTGCGGTGTAGATATTTCCATGTTTATAAAGATGGTGGTGTATATATTTCCATGTTCATACAGCTGTCGGTGTAGATATTTCCATATTTATAAAGACAGCGGTGTAGATATTTCCATGTTTATACAGACAGTGGTGTAGATATTTCCATGTTTATACAGATAGCGGTGGAGATATTTCCATGTTTATACAGATAGCGGTGTAGATATTTCCATGTGTATACAGATGACGGTGTACATATTTTCATGTTTTTACAGATGGCGGTGTAGATATTTCCATGTTTATACAGATACCGGTGTGGCTATTTCCACTTTTATACAGATAGCAGTGTAGATATTTCCATGTTTATAGAGATGGCTGTGTAGATATTTCCATGTTTATACAGATGGCATTGTAGATATTTCCATGTTCATACAGATGTCGGTGTAGATATTTCCATGTTTATGCAGATGGCGGTGCGGATATTTCCATGTTTATACAGATAGCGGTGTAGATATTTCCATGTTTATACAGATGGCGGTGTAGATATTTCCATGTTTATAGAGACGGCGGTGTAGATATTTCTATATTTATAGAGATAACGGGGCAGATAATTCCATGTTTATAGAGATGTCGGTGTAGGTATTTCCATGTTTATAGAGATAGTGGTGTAGATATTTCCATGTTTATACAGATGGCGGTGTAGATATTTCCATGTTTATACAGATGGTGGTGTTTTTAATTGCATGTTTATACAGAGAGCTTTGTAGATATTTCCATGTTTATACAGCTCATAATGTAGATATTTCCATCTTTATACAGATGTCAGTGTAGATATTTCCATGTTTATACAGATAACGGTGTAGGCATTACCATTTTTACACAGATGGTGGTGTAGATAGTTCCATGTTTATGGAGATGTCAGTGTAGATATTTTCATGTTCATAGAGATGGCGGTGTAGATATTTCCATGTTTATAGGGATGGCGGTGCAGATATTTCCATTTTTATAGAGATAGCGTTGTAGTTATTTCCATGTGTATAGAGAGAGAGGTGTAGATTTTCCATGTTTATACAGATGGCTGTGCAGATATTTCCATGTTTATCCAGATGGCAGTGTAGATATTTCCATGTTTACAGAGATAGCGGTGTAGATATTTCCATATTAGCACAGATTGCAGTGTAGGTCTTTCCATATTTTCACAGATAGGGGTGTACATATATCCATGTTTACACAGATATCTGTGTAGATATTTCCATGTTTATACAGATAGCGGTGTAGATATTCCGGTGTTTATACAGATCACTGTGTAGACTTTTCCATCTTTCTACAGATGGCAGTGTAGATATTTCTATGTTTATAGGGATGGTGGTGTAGTTATTTCCATGTTTATAGAGATCGCGGTGATGACATTTCCATGTTTATGCAGATGGCGATGTAGATATTTCCATGTTTATAGAGCTGGCGGTGCAGATATTTCTACGTTTATAGAGATAGCGCGGCAGATAATTGCATGTTTATAGAGATGGCGGTGTAGGTATTTCCATGTTTATAGAGATAGTGGTGTAGATATTTCCATGTTTATAGAGATAGTGGTGTAGATATTTCCATGTTTATACAGATGGCTTGTAGATATTTCCATGTTTATACAGACGGCGGTGTTGGTAATTCCATGTTTATACAGAGAGCTTTGTAGATATTTCTACGTTTATACAGCTCGCAGTGTAGATAATTCCATCTTTATGCAGATTGCAGTGTAGATATTTCCATGTTTATACAGATAGCGGTGTAGATATTTCCATGTTTATACAGATAGCGGTGTAGATATTTCCATGTTTATACAGATAGCGTTGTAGGTATTTCCATGTTTATAGAGATATTGGTGTAGACATTTCCAGGTTTATACAATGGCTGCGTAGGTATTTCCTCGTGTATACTGATGGCAGTGTAGATATATCCATGTTTATAGAGATGGAGGTGTAGATACCTCCATGTTTATGCAGATGACTGTCTAGATATTTCCATGTTTTTACAGATGGCGGTGTAGCTATTTCCATGTTTATACAGATTACGGTGTGGCTATTTCCATGTTTATACAGATAGCGATTTTGATATTTCCATGTATATAGAGATGGCTATGTAGATATTTCCATGTTTTTACAGATGGCAGTGTAGAAATTTCCAAGTTTAAAGAGATGGCTCTGTAGATATTTCCATGTTTATACAGATGACTGTGTAGTTATATCCATGGTTATACAGATGACTGTGTAGATATTTCCATGCGTATACAGATGGCAGTGTAGATATTTCCGTGTTTATACAGGTGGAGGTGTAGATATTTCCATGTTTATACAGAAGACTGTGTAGATATTTCTATGTTTTTACAGATGGCGGTGTAGATATTTGCAGGTTTAGACAGACAGCGGTGTGGCTATTTCCATCTTTATACAGATAGCGATGTAGATATTTCCATGTTTAAAGAAATGGCTGTGTAGATATTTCCATGTTTATAGAGATAGCCATGTAGATATTTCCATGTTTATACACATAGAGGTGTACGTATTTCTATGTTTATAGAGATAGCGGTGTAGATATTTCCATATTTATACAGAAAGCGGTGTAGATATTTCCAAGTTTATACAGATAGCTTTGTAGGTGTTTCCATATATATACAGATAGCGGTGTAGATATTTCCATGTTTATACAGATAGCGGTGTAGATATTTCCATGTTTATAAAGATAGTGGTGGAGTTATTTCCATGTTTATAAAGGTGACTGTGTACATATTTCCATGTTTATACAGATGGCGGTGTAGATATTTCCATGTTTATAGAGATAGCGTTGTAGATATTTCCATGTTTATAGGGAAAGCGGTGTGGATATTTCCATATTTACACATAGCCTTGTAGATATTTCCATGTTTATTCAGATGGCGGTGTAGATATTTCCATGTTTATAGAGATAGCGGTGCAGATATTTCCATGTTTATACAGATAGCGGTGCAGATATTTCCATGTTTATACAGATAGCGATGAAGATATTTCCATGTTTATACAGATAGCGATGGAGATATTTCCATGTTTATACAGATAACGATGTAGATATTTCCATGTTTATACAGATGGCGGTGTAGATATTTCCAAGGTAATACAGATGGCGGTGTAGATATTTCCATGTTTATACAGACAGCGTTGTAGATATTTCCATGTTTATACTGATAGCAGTGTAGGTATTTCCATGTTTATAGAGATAGCGGTGTAGTTATTTCCATGTTTATACTGATGGCTGTGTAGATATTTCCATGTGTATACAGATGTCGGTGTAGATATTTCCATGTTTATACAGATGGAGGTGTGGATATTTCTGTTTTTATACAGATAGCGGTGTGGCTATTTCCATATTTATAGAGCTAGCGATGTAAGTATTTCCAGGTTTATAGAGATGGCCGTGTAGATATATCCAGGTTTATACAGATGGCTGTGCAGATATTTCCATGTTTATACAGATAGTGGTGTAGGTATTTCCAGGTTTATACAGATGACTGTGTAGGTATTTCCATTTTTATACAGATGGCGGTGTAGATATATGCATGTTTATAGAGATGGCCATATAGATATTTCCATGTTTATACAGACAGCCGTGTAGACATTTCCATGTTTATAGTGACAGCGGTGTAGATATTTCCATATTTATACAGATAGCGGTGTAGATATCTACAAGTTTATAAAGAAAGCGGTGCAGATATTTCCATGTTTATACAGTTAGCGGTGTACGTATTTCCATGTTTATAGAGTAGCAGTGTAGATATTTCCATGTTTACAGAGAGGGCTGTGTGGATATTTCCATGTGAATACAGATGGCAGTGTAGATGTCTCCATGTTTATACAGGTGGAGGTGTAGATATTTCTATGTTTATACAGATGACTGTGAAGATATTTCCATGTTTTTACAGATGGCAGTGTAGATATTTCCATGTTTATAAAGATAGAGATGTAGCTATTTCCATCTTTATACAGATAGCGATGTAGATATTTCCATGTTTATAGAGATGGGTGTTTAGATATTTCCATGTTTATACAGATGGCAGTGTAGATATTTCCATGTTTATATAGATAGTGGTGTAGATATTTCCATGTTTATACCGATGATTCTGTAGGTATTTCCACGTTTATACAGATGGCAGTGAAGATATTTCCATGTTTATAGAGATAGCCATGTAGATATTTCCATGTTTATACAGATGGCAGTGTAGATATTTCCATATTTATAGACATAGAGGTGTAGGTATTTCCATATTTATACAGATAGCGGTGTAGATATTTCCATGTTTATACTGATAGTGGTGTAGGTATTCCCATGTTTACAGGGATAGCCGTGTAGATATTTCCATGTGTATACCGATGGCTGTGTAGATATTTCCATGTGTGTAGAGATGTCAGTGTAGATATTTCCATGTTTATACAGATGGAGGTGAAGATATTTCCATGTTTTTACAGACAGCTGTGTAGATATTTCCATGTTTACAGAGAGAGCGTTGTAGATATTTCCATATTCATACAGATAGCCGTGTAGACATTTCTATGTTTATTCAGATGGCGGTGTAGTTATCTCCATGTTTATACAGATGTCAGTGTAGATATTTCCATGTTTATACAGATAGCAATGTAGATCTTTCCATGTTTATACAGATACCGGTGAAGGTATTTCCATGTTTATACAGATAGCGGTGTAGATATTTCCATGTTTATAGAGATAGCGGTGTAGATATTTCCATGTTTATACAGATAGCGGTGGAGATATTTCCATCTTTATACAGATAGCTGTGGAGATATTTCCATGTTTATACAGATGGCGGTGTATAGATTTTCAAGTTCATTCAGATGGCGGTGTAGATATTTCCATGTTTATACAGATATCGGTGTAGATATTTCCATGTTTATACAGATAGCGGTGTATTTCCATGTATATGGAGTTAACGGTGTAGATATTTCCATGTTTATACTGACGGCTATGTAGTTATTTTGTTGTGTGTATAGATGGCAGTGTAGGTATTTCCATGTTTATACAGATGGAGGTGTAGAAATTTCCATGTTTATAGAGATGACTGTGTACATATTTCCATGCGTATAGAGATGTCAGTGTAGATATTACCATGTTTATACAGATGGAGGTGTAGGTATTTCCATGTTTGTACAGATAGCAATGTAGATATTTCCATGTTTACACAGATGGCGGTGTAGATATTTCCATGATTATACAGATGGTGGTGTATATATTTCCATGTTTATACAGATGGCGGTGTAGATATTTCCATATTTACAGAGATAGCAGTGTAGATGTTTCCATATTTATAGAGATATCAGTGTAGATATTTCCAAATTTATACAGATAGCCGTGTAGATATTTCCATGTTTATTCATATGGCGGTGTAGATATTTCCATATTTATACAGATAGCGGTGTGGCTATTTCCATGTTTATATGATCGCAGTGTAGATATTTCCATGTTTATACAGATGGTGGTGTATATATTTCCATGTTTATACAGATGGCGGTGTAGATATTTCCATGTTTATAGAGATAGATGTGTAGATATTTCCATGTTTATAGAGATAGCGGTGTAGATATTTACATATTTATACAGATAGCGGTGTAGGTATTTCCATGTTTATACAGATAGCGGTGTAGATATTTCCATGTTTATACAGATTGCGGTGAAGATATTTCCATGTTTATGAAGATGGTGGTGTATATATTTCCATGTTCATACAGATGTCGGTGTAGATATTTCCATGTTTATGCAGATGGCGGTGCAGGTATTTCCATGTTTATACAGATAGCGGTGTAGATATTTCCATGTTTATACAGATGGCGGTGTAGATATTTCCATGTTTATAGAGAGGGCGGTGTAGATATTTCTATATTTATAGAGATAGCGGGGCAGATAATTCCATGTTTATAGAGATGTCGGTGTAGGTATTTCCATGTTTATAGAGATAGTGGTGTAGATATTTCCATGTTTATACAGATGGCGGTGTAGATATTTCCATGTTTATACAGATTGTGGTGTTTTTAATTCCATGTTTATACAGAGAGCTTTGTAGATATTTCCATGTTTATACAGCTCACAGTGTAGATATTTCCATCTTTATACAGATGTCAGTGTAGATATTTCCATGTTTATAGAGATAACGGTGTAAGCATTTCCATTTTTACACAGATGGTGGTGTAGATAGTTCCATGTTTATGGAGATGTCAGTGTAGATATTTTCATGCTCATAGAGATGGCCGTGTAGATATTTCCATGTTTATAGGGATGGCGGTGCAGATATTTCCATTTTTATAGAGATAGCGTTGTAGTTATTTCCATGTGTATAGAGAGGGAGGTGTAGATATTTCCATGTTTATACAGATGGCTGTGTAGATATTTCCATGTTTATCCAGAAGGCAGTGTAGATATTTCCATGTTTACAGAGATAGCGGTGTAGATATTTCCATATTAGCACTGATTGCAGTGTAGGTCTTTCCATCTTTTCACAGATAGCGGTGTACATATTTCCATGTTTACACAGATATCTGTGTAGATATTTCCATGTTTATACAGATAGCGGTGTAGATATTCCCGTGTTTATACAGATCACGGTGTAGACTTTTCCATCTTTCTACAGATGGCAGTGTAGATATTTCTATGTTTATAGAGATGGTGGTGTAGTAATTTCCATGTTTATAGAGATCGCGGTGATGACATTTCCATGTTTATGCAGATGGCGGTGTAGATATTTCCATGTTTATAGAGCTGGCAGTGAAGGTATTTCTATGTTTATAGAGATAGCGTGGCAGATAATTGCATGTTTATAGAGATGGCGGTGTAGGTATTTCCATGTTTATAGAGATAGTGGTGTAGATATTTCCATGTTTGTAGAGATAGTGGTGTAGATATTTCCATGTTTATACAGATGGCTTGTAGATATTTCAATATTTATACAGACGGCGTTGTTGGTAATTCCATGTTTATACAGAGAGCTTTGTAGATATTTCTAGGTTTATACAGCTCACAGTGTAGATATTTCCAGCTTTATGCAGAATGCAATGTAGATATTTCCATGTTGATACAGATAACGCTGTAGGCATTTCCATTTTTACACAGATGGTGGTGTAGATAGTTCCATGTTTATGGAGATGTTGGTGTTGATATTTTCAGGTTTATAGAGATGGCGGTGTAGATATTTCCATGTTTATAGAGATGGCGGTGTAGATATTTCCATGTTTATAGAGATAGCGTTGTAGGTATTTCCATGTGTATAGAGAGAGCGGTGTAGATACTTCCATGTTTATACAGATTACTGTGTAGATATTTCCATGTTTATACAGATGGCGGTGTAGATATTTCCATGTTTATACTGATGACTGTGTAGATATTTCCATGTTTTTAAAGATTGAGGTGTAGATATTTCCATGTTTATACAGATAGCACTGTGGCTATTTCCATGTTTATACAGATAGCGGTGTAGATATTTCCATGTTTATAGAGGTGGCTGTGTAGATATTTCCATGTGTATACAGATGGCCGTGTAGATATTTCCATGTTTATACTGATGGCAGTGTAGATATTTCCATGTTTATACAGATAGCGGTGTAGATATTTCCATGTTTATAGAGATGGCGGTGTAGATATTTCCATATTTATACAGATAGCAGTGTAGATATTTCCATGTTTATACAGATGGCGCTGTAGGTATTTCCATGATTATACAGATGGCGGTGTAGATATTTCCATGTTATACAGATCCGGTGTAGATGTTTCCATGTTTATACAGATAACGATGTAGATATTTCCATGTTTGTACAGATAGCGGAGTAGATATTTCCATGTTTATACAGATGGCGGTGTAGATATTTCCATATTTGTACAGATAGCGGTGTAGATATTTCCATGTTTATACAGATAGCGGTGTAGATATTTCCATGTTTATACAGATTGCGGTTTAGACATTTCTATGTTTACAGATATGGCGGTGTAGATATTTCCGTATGTTTACAGATAGCGGTGTAGATATTTAAAACTTTAAACAGATAGCAGTGTAGATATTTCCATGTATATACAGATAGCGATGTAGATATTTCCAGGTTTATAGACATGGCTGTGTAGATATTCCCATGTTTATACTGATGGCAGTGTAGATATATTCATGTTTATACAGATAGTGGTGTAGATATTTCCATGTTTATACAGATGGCTGTGTAGGTATTTCAATGTGTATACAGATGGTAGTGTAGATATTTTCATGTCTATACAGATGGAGGTGAAGTTACTTCCATGTTTATACAGATGACTGAGTAGATATTTCCAAGATTTTACAGAAGGCGGTGTAGATATTTTCAGGTTTAGACAGATAACGGTGTGGCTATTTCCATGTTTATACAGATAGCGATGTAGATATTTCCACGTTTATTGAGATGGCTGTGTAGATATTTCCATGTTTTTACAGATGGCACTGTAGATATTTCCATGTTTATACAGATAGTGGAGTAGATATTTCCATGTATACACAGACGACTGTGTATGTATTTCCATGTTTATACAGATGGCGGTATAGATATTTCCATGTATATAGAGATAGCCATGAAGATATTTCCATGTTTTTACAGATAGCAGTGCAGACATTTCCATGTTTATAGAGATGGCGGTGTAGATATTTACCTATGTATACAGATAGCGGTGTAGATATTTCCAAGTTTATACAGATAGCGGTGTAGATATTTCCATGTTTATACAGGGAGCGGTGGAGATATTTCCATGTTTATACTGATAGCAGTGTAGGTATTTCCATGTTTAGAGAGATAGTGTTGTAGGCATTTCCATGTTTACAGAGATAGCGGTGGAGATATTTCCATGTTTATACAGATAGCAGTGGAGTTATTTCCATGTTTATAGAGATGGCGGTGTACATATTTCCAAACTTATACAGATAGCGGTGTAGACATTTCCATTGTTTATACAGATAGCGGTTTAGGTGTTTCCATGTTTATGGAGATAGCGGTGTAGATATTTCCATGTTTATACAGATGGCTGTGTAGATATTTCCATGTGAATACAGATGGCAGTGTAGATGTTTCCATGTTTATGCAGATGGAGGTGTAGATATTTCTATGTTTATACAGATGACTGTGTAGATATTTCCATGTTTTTACTGATGGCGGTGTAGATATTTCCATGTTTACAAAGATAGTGATGTGGCTATTTCCATGTTTATAAAGATAGCGATGTAGATATTTCCAGGTTTATAGAGATGGCTTTGAAAATATTCCTATGCTTATACAGATGGCAGTGTAGATATATCCATGTTCATACAGATAGTGGTGTAGATATTTCCATGTTTATACACAAGGCGGTGTAGATATTTCCATGTATATAGAGATAGCCATGTAGATATTTCCATGTTTATACAGATAGCGGTGTAGATATTTCCATGTTCATAGAGATTGTGGTGTAGATATTTCCATATGTATACAGATAGCGGTGTAGATATTTAAAAGTTTAAACGGATAGCAGTGTAGATATTTCCATGTTTATACAGATAGCGTTGTAGATATTTCCATGTTTATACAGATAGCGGTGGATATATTTCCATGTTTATAGAGATGGCGGTGTAGATATTTCCTAGTTTATACAGATAGCGGTGTAGAAATTTCCATGTTTATACAGATAGCGGTGTAGATATTTCCATGTTTATACAGATAGCGTTGTAGACATTTCCACGTTTATACAGATGGCTGTGTAGATATTTCCATGTGTATATAGATGGCAGTGTAGTTATTTCCATGTTTATACAGATGGAGGTGTAGGTACTTCCATGTTTATACAGATGACTGCGTCGATATTTCCATGTTTTTACAGATGGTGGTGTAGGTATTTCCATGTTTATACAGATAGCGTTATGGCTATTTCCATGTTTACACAGATAGCGATGTAGATATTTCCATGTTTATAGAGATGGCTGTGTAGATATTTCCATGTTTATACAGATGGCTGTGCAGATATTTCCATGATTATACAGACAGTGTTGTAGGTATTTCCATGTATATAGAGATAGCTGTGTAGATATTTCCATGTTTATACAGATGGCTGTGTAGATATTTCAATGTGTATACAGATGGTAGTGTAGATATTTCCATGTCTATTCAGATGGAGGTGTAGATTCTTCCACGTTTATACAGATGACTGTGTAGATATTTCCATGATTTTACAGATGGCGGTGTAGATATTTTCAGGTTTAGACAGACAGCGGTGTGGCTATTTCCATGTTTATAAAGATAGTGGAGTAGATATTTCCATGTTTATACAGACGACTGTGAAGGTAATTCCATGTTTATACAGATGGTGGTGTAGCTGTTTCCATGTATATAGAGATAGCCATGAAGATATTTCCATGTTTATACAGATAGCAGTGTCGACATTTCCATGTTTATAGAGATGTCGGTGTAGATATTTCCATATGTATACAGATAGCGATGTAGATATTTCCAAGTTTATACAGATAGTGGTGTAGATATTTCCATGTTTATACAAATAGTGGTGTAGATATTTCCATGTTTATACAGATAGTGGTGAAGATATTTCCATGTTTATACAGATAGCGGTGTAGATGTTTCCATGTTTATGGAGATGGCGGTGTAGATATTTCCAAGTTTATACAGTGATCGGTGTAGTTATTTCCATGTTTATACAGATAGCGGTGGAGATATTTTCATGTTTATGCAGATAGCGGTGGATATATTTCCATGTTTATACAGATAGCGGTATAGGTATTTCCATGTTTATAGAGATAGCGGTGGAGATATTTCCATGTTTATACAGAAAACGGTGGAGATATTCCCATGTTTATAGAGATGGCGTTGTACATATATCCAAGTTTATACAGATAGCGGTGTAGATATTTCCATTGTTTATACAGATAGCGTTGTAGGTATTTCCATGTTTATGGAGATAGCGGTGTAGATATTTCCAGGTTTATAGAGATGGCTGTGTAGATACTTCCATGTTTATACAGATGGCAGTGTATATAGTTCCATGTTTATACACATAGTGGAGTAGATATTTTCACTTTTATACAGACGACTGTGTAGGTATTTCCATGTTTATACAGATGGCGGTGTGGATATTTCCATGTATATGGAGATACCCATGTAGATATTTCCATGTTCATACAATGGCGGTGTAGACAATTGCATGTTTAGAAATGGGGTTGTAGATATTTCCATATGTATACAGATAGCAGTGTAGATATATCCAAGTTTATACAGATAGCGGTGTAGATGTTTCCATGTTTATACAGATAGCGGTGTAGATACTTCCATGTTTATACAGATGACTACGTAGATATTTCCATGTTTTTACAGATGGCGCTGTAGTTATTTCCATGTGTATACAGACAGCGGTGTGGCTATCTCCATGTTTAAACAGATAGCGATGTAGATATTTCCATGTTTATAGAGATGGCTATGTAGATATTTCCATGTTTATACAGATGGTTGTGTAGACATTTCCATGTTTATACAGATAGTGGTGTAGGTATTTCCATGTATATAGAGATAGCTGTGTAGATAATTCCATGTTTATACAGATGGCTGTGTATATATTTCCATTTTTATACAGATGTCAGTGTAGATATTACCATGTTTATACAGATGGAGGTGTAGGTATTTCCATCTTTATACAGATGTCTGTGTAGATATTTCCATTTATTACAGATGGCGATGTAGATAATTCCATGTTTATACAGATAGTGGTGTGGCTATTTCCATGTTTATACAGATAGCGGTGTACATATTTCCATGTTTACAGAGATAGCAGTGTAGATATTTCCATGTTTATACAGATAGCGTTGTAGGGATTTCCATGTTTATAGAGACAGCGGTGGAGATATTTCCATGTTTATACAGATAGCGGTGGAGATATTTACATGTTTATACCGATGTCGGTGTACATGTTTCCAAGTTCATATATATGGCGGTGTAGATATTTCCATGTTTATAGAGATAGCGGTGTAGATATTTCCATGTTCAAACAGGTAGCGGTGTAGGTATTTCCATGTTTATAGAGATATCGGTGTAGATATTTCCAAGTTTATACACATGGCTGTGTAGATAATTCCATGCGTATACAGATGGTAGTGTAGATATTTGCATGTTTATACAGATGGAGTTGTAGATATTTCCATGTTTCTACAAATGACTGTGTAGGTATTTCCATGTTTTACAGATGTCGGTGTAGATATTTGCATGTTTATACAGATAGCGGTGTGGCTATTTCCATGTTTATACAGATAACAATGTAGATATTTCCATGTTTATAGAGTTGGCTGTGTAGATATTTCCATGTTTATACAGATGGCAGTGTAGGTATTTCCATGTTTATACAGATAGTGGTGGAGATATTTCCATGTTTATACAGATGAATGTTTAGGTATTTCCATGTTTATTCAGATGGCAGTGTAGATATTTCCATGTTTATAGAGATAGCCATGTAGACATTTCCATGTTTATACAGATAGCGTTGTAGACATTTCCATGTTTATAGGGATAGCCGTGTAGATATTTCCATATTTATACCGATAGTGGTGCAGATATTTCCAAGTTTATACAGATAGCAGTGTAAGTATTTCCATATTTATACAGATAGCAGTGTAGATATTTCCATATTTATACAGATAGCCGTGTAGATATTTCCATGCTTATTCAGATGGCGGCGTAGATATTTCCATGTTTATACAGATAGCGGTGTGGCTATTTCCATGTTTATGAAGATGGCAGTGTAGATATCTCCATGTTTATGCCGATAGCGATGGAGATATTTCCATGTTTATGCACATAGCGATGTAGATATTTCCATGTTTATACAGATAGCGGTGGAGATATTTCCATGTTTATAGAGATAGCGGTGGAGATATTTCCATGTTTATACAGATAGCAGTGGATGTATTTCCAGGTTTATAGAGATGGTGGTGTAGATATTTCCAAGTTTATACAGATAGCGGTGTAGATACTTCCATGTTTATACAGATAGCGGTGTAGATATTTCCATGTTTATACAGATAGCGTTGTAGGTATTTCCATGTTTATAGAGATATAGTTGTAGACATTTCCAGGTTTATACAATGGCTGCGTAGGTATTTCCTCGTGTATACAGATGGCAGTGTAGATATATCCATGTTTATAGAGATGGAGGTGTAGATACCTCCATGTTTATACAGATGACTGTCTAGATATTTCCATGTTTTTACAGATGGCGGTGTAGCTATTTCCATGTTTATACAGATAACGGTGTGGCTATTTCCATGTTTATACAGATAGCGATGTTGATATTTCCATGTATATAGAGATGGCTATGTAGATATTTCCATGTTTTTACAGATGCCAGTGTAGAAATTTCCAAGTTTAAAGAGATGGCTCTGTAGATATTTCCAAGTTTATACAGATGACTGTGTATTTATATCCATGGTTATACAGATGACTGTTTAGATATTTCCATGCATATACAGATGGCAGTGTACATATTTCCATGTTTATACAGGTGGAGATGTAGATATTTCCACGTTTATACAGATGACTGTTGAGATATTTCTATGTTTTTACAGATGGCGGTGTAGATATTTGCAGGTTTAGACAGACAGCGGTGTGGCTATTTCCATGTTTATACAGATAACGATTTAGATATTTCCATGTTTCAAGTGATGGCTGTGTAGATATTTCCATGTTTATAGAGATAGCCATGTAGATATTTCCATGTTTACACACATAGAGGTGTACGCATTTCTATGTTTATAGAGATAGCGGTGTAGATATTTCCATATTTATACAGCAAGCGGTGTAGATATTTCCAAGTTTATACAGAAAGCGGTGTAGGTGTTTCCATATATATACAGATAGCGGTGTAGATATTTCCATGTTTATACAGATAGCGGTGAAGATATTTCCATGTTTATACAGATAGTTGTGGAGTTATTTCCATGTTTATAAAGGTGACTGTGTATATATTTCCATGTTTATACAGATGGCAGTGTAGATATTTCCATGTTTATACAGATAGCGGTGTAGATATTTCCATGTTTATAGGGATAGCGGTGTGGATATTTCCATATTTACAGATAGCCTTGTAGATATTTCCAAGTTTATTCAGATGGCGGTGTAGATATTTCCATGTTTATAGAGATAGCGGTGCAGATATTTCCATGTTTATACAGATAGCAGTGCAGATATTTCCATGTTTATACAGATAGCGATGTAGACATTTCCATGTTTATACAGATAGCGGTGGAGATATTTCCATGTTTATACAGATAACGATGGAGATATTTCCATGTTTATACAGATGGCGGTGTAGATATTTCCAAGGTCATACAGATGGCGGTGTAGATATTTCCATGTTTATACAGACAGCTTTGTAGATATTTCCATGTTTATACTGATAGCAGTGTAGGTATTTCCATGTTTATAGAGATAGCGGTGTAGATATTTCCATGTTTATACTGATGGCTGTGTAGATATTTCCATGTGTATACAGATGTCGGTGTAGATATTTCCATGTTTATACAGATGGAGGTGTGGATATTTCTGTTTTTATACAGATAGCGGTGTGGCTATTTCCATATTTATAGAGCTAGCGATGTAAGTATTTCCAGGTTTATAGAGATGGCCGAGTAGATATATCCAGGTTTATACAGATGGCTGTGCAGATATTTCCATGTTTATACAGATAGTGGTGTAGGTATTTCCATGTTTATACAGATGACTGTGTAGGTATTTCCATTTTTATACAGATGGCGGAGTAGATATGTGCATGTTTGTCGACATAGCCATATAGATATTTCCATGTTTATACAGATAGCCGTGTAGACATTTCCATGTTTATAGTGATAGCGGTGTAGATATTTCCATATTTCTACAGATAGCGGTGTAGATATCTACGTTTATAAAGAAAGCGGTGCAGATATTTCCATGTTTATACAGTTAGCGGTGTACGTATTTCCATGTTTATAGAGTAGCGGTGTAGATATTTATATGTTTACACAGATTGCTGTGTAGATATTTCCATGTGAATACAGATGGCAGTGTAGATGTTTCCATGTTCATACAGGTGGAGGTGTAGATATTTCTATGTTTATACAGATGACTGTGTAGATATTTCCATGTTTTTACAGATGGCAGTGTAGATATTTCCATGTTTATAAAGATAGAGATGTGGCTATTTCCATGTTTATACAGATAGCGATGTAGATATTTCCATGTTTATAGAGATGAGTGTTTAGATATTTCCATGTTTATACAGATGGCAGTGTAGATATTTCCATGTTTATATAGATAGTGGTGTAGTTATTTCCATGTTTATACCGATGATTGTGTAGGTATTTCCACGTTTATACAGATGGCGGTGAAGATATTTCCATGTTTATAGAGATAGCCATGTAGATATTTCCATGTTTATACAGATGGCAGTGTAGATATTTCCATATTTATAGACATAGAGGTGTAGGTATTTCCATATTTATACAGATAGCGGTGTAGATATTTCCATGTTTATACTGATAGTGTTGTAGGTATTCCCATGTTTACAGAGATAGCGGTGTAGATATTTCCATGTGTATACCGATGGCAGTGTAGATATTGCCGTGTGTGTAGAGATGTCACTGTAGATATTTCCATGTTTATACAGATGGAGGTGAAGATATTTCCATGTTTATACAGACAGCTGTTGAGATATTTCCATGTTTACAGAGAGAGCATTGTAGATATTTCCATATTCATACAGATAGCCGTGTAGACATTTCTATGTTTATTCAGATGGCGGTGTAGTTATTTCCATGTTTATACAGATGTCAGTGTAGATATTTCCATGTTTATACAGATAGCAATGTAGATGTTTCCATGTTTATACAGATACCGGTGAAGGTATTTCCATGTTTATACAGATAGAGGTGTAGATATTTCCATGTTTATAGAGAGAGCGGTGTAGATATTTCCATGTTTATACAGATAGCGGTGGAGATATTTCCATCTTTATACAGATAGCTGTGGAGATATTTCCATGTTTATACAGATGGCGGTGTAAAGATTTTCAAGTTCATTCAGATGGCGGTGTAGATATTTCCATGTTTATACAGATGTCGGTGTAGATATTTCCATTTTTATACAGATAGCGGTGTAGGTATTTCCATGTATATGGAGTTAGCGGTGTAGATATTTCCATGTTTATACTGACGGCTATGTAGGTATTTCCTTGTGTGTATAGATGGCAGTGTAGATATTTCCATGTTTATACAGATGGAGGTGTAGATATTTCCATGTTTATAGAGATGACTGTGTAGATATTTCCATGCGTATAGAGATGTCAGTGTAGATATTACCATGTTTATACAGATGGAGGTTTAGGTATTTCCATGTTTATACAGATAGCAATGTAGATATTTCCATGTTTACACAGATGGCGGTGTAGATATTTCCATGATTATACAGATGGTGGTGTATATATTTCCATGTTTATACAGATGGCGGTGTAGATATTTCCATGTTTATAGAGATAGCAGTGTAGATGTTTCCATATTTATAGAGATAGCAGTGTAGATATTTCCATATTTATAGAGATAGCAGTGTAGATATTTCCATATTTATACAGATAGCCGTGTAGATATTTCCATGTTTATTCATATGGCGGTGTAGATATTTCCATGTTTATACAGATAGCGGTGTGGCTATTTCCATGTTTATACTGATCGCAGTGTAGATATTTCCATGTTTATACAGATGGTGGTGTATATATTTCCATGTTTATAGAGATAGATGTGTAGATATTTCCATGTTTATAGAGATAGTGGTGTAGATATTTTCATATTTATACAGATAGCGGTGTAGGTATTTCCATGTTTCTACAGATAGCGGTGTAGATATTTCCATGTTTATACAGATTGCGGTGTAGATATTTCCATGTTTATACAGATGGTGGTGTATATGTTTCCATGTTCATACAGATGTCGGTGTAGATATTTCCATGTTTATGCAGATGGCGGTGCAGATATTTCCATGTTTATACAGATAGCGGTGTAGATATTTCCATGTTTATACAGATGGCGGTGTAGATATTTCCATGTTTATAGAGAGGGCTGTGTAGATATTTCTATATTTATAGAGATAGCGGGGAAGATAATTCCATGTTTATAGAGATGTCGGTGTAGGTATTTCCATGTTTATAGAGATAGTGGTATAGATATTTCCATGTTTATACAGACGGCGGTGTAGATATTTCCATGCTTACAGATGGTGGTGTTTTTAATTCCATGTTTATACAGAGAGCTTTGTAGATATTTCCATGTTTATACAGCTCACAGTGTAGATATTTCCATCTTTATCCAGATGTCAGTGTAGATATTTCCATGTTTATACAGATAACGGTGTAGGCATTTCCATTTTTACACAGATGGTGGTGTAGATAGTTCCATGTTTATGGAGATGTCAGTGTAGATATTTTCATGTTCATAGAGATGGCGGTGTAGATATTTCCATGTTTATAGGGATGGCGGTGCAGATATTTCCATTTTTATAGACATAGCTTTGCAGTTATTTCCATGTGTATAGAGAGAGAGGTGTAGATATTTCCATGTTTATACAGATGGCTGTGTAGATATTTCCATGTTTATCCAGATGGCAGTGTAGATATTTCCATGTTTACAGAGATAGCGGTGTAGATATTTCCATATTAGCACAGATTGCAGTGTAGGTCTTTCCATCTTTTCACAGATAGCGGTGTACATATTTCCATGTTTACACAGATATCTGTGTAGGTATTTCCATGTTTATACAGATAGCGGTGTAGATATTCCCGTGTTTATAAAGATCACGGTGTAGACTTTTCCACCTTTCTACAGATGGCAGTGTAGATATTTCTATGTTTATAGAGATGGTGGTGTAGTTATTTCCATGTTTATAGAGACCGCGGTGATGACATTTCCATGTTTATGCAGATGGCGGTGTAGATATTTCCATGTTTATAGAGCTGGTGGTGAAGATATTTCTATTTTTATAGAGGTATCGCGGCAGATAATTGCATGTTTATAGAGATGGCGGTGTAGGTATTTCCATGTTTATAGAGATAGTGGTGCAGATATTTCCATGTTTATAGAGATAGCGGTGTAGATATTTCCATGTTTAAACAGATAGCGGTTTAGACATTTCCATGTTTACAGAGATGGCGGTGTAGATATTTCCGTATGTTTACAGATAGCGGTGTAGATATTTAAAAGTTTAAACAGATAGTGGTGTAGATATTTCCATATTTATACAGATAGCGGTTTAGATATTTCCATGTTTATACAGGTGGCGGTGTAGATATTTCCATGTTTCTACAGATGGCGGTGTAGATATTTCCATGTTTGTACAGAAAGCGGTGTAGATATTTCCATACTTATACATATAACGGTGTAGATATTTCCATGTTCATGCAGACGGCGGTGTAGACATTTCCATGTTTATAGAGATGGCGGTGTAGATATTTCTATGTTTATAGAGATAGCGGTGTAGATATTTCCATGTGTATAGAGATGGCTGTGTATATATTTCCATGTTTATAGAGATACCGATGTAGATATTTCCATGTTTATACAGATAGCGGTGTAGATAATTCCATGTTCAAAAACATGGCGGTGTAGATATTTCCATATTTATACAGATAGCAGGGTAGATATTTCTATGTTTATACAAATGGCACTGTAGGTATTTCCATGATTATACAGATGGCGGTGTAGATATTTCCATGTTATACAGATCCGGTGTAGATGTTTCCATGTTTATACACATAACGATGTAGATATTTCCATGTTTGTACAGATAGCGGAGTAGATATTTCCATGTTTATGCAGATGGCGGTGTAGATATTTCCATATTTATACAGATAGCGGTGTAGATATTTCCATGTTTATACAGATAGCGGTGTAGATATTTCCATGTTTATACAGATAGCGGTTTAGACATTTCTATGTTTACAGATATGGCGGTGTAGATATTTCCGTATGTTTACAGATAGCGGTGTAGATATTTAAAACTTTAAACAGATAGCGATGTAGATATTTCCATGTATATGCAGATAGTGATGTAGATATTTCCAGGTTTATAGGCATGGCTGTGTACATATTCCCATGTTTATACAGATGGCAGTGTAGATATATCCATGTTTATACAGATAGTGGTGTAGATATTTCCATGTTTATACAGATGGCTGTGTAGGTATTTCAATGTGTATACAGATGGTATTGTAGATATTTTCATGTCTATACAGATGGAGGTGTAGATACTTCCATGTTTATACAGATGACTGAGTAGATATTTCCAAGATTTTACAGAAGGCGGTGTAGATATTTTCAGGTTTAGACAGATAACGGTGTGGCTATTTCCATGTTTATACAGATAGCGATGTAGATATTCCCACGTTTATAGAGATGGCTGTGTAGATATTTCCATGTTTTTACAGATGGCACTGTAGATATTTCCATGTTTATACAGATAGTGGAGTAGATATTTCCATGTATACACAGACGACTGTGTATGTATTTCCATGTTTATACAGATGGCGGTGTAGATATTTCCATGTATATAGAGATAGCCATGAAGATATTTCCATGTTTTTACAGATAGCAGTGCAGACATTTCCATGTTTATAGAGATGGCGGTGTAGATATTTACCTATGTATACAGATAGCGGTGTAGATATTTCCAAGTTTAAACAGATAGCGGTTTAGATATTTCCATGTTTATACAGAGGGCGGTGGAGAGATTTCCATGTTTATAGTGATAGCAGTGTAGGTATTTCCATGTTTAGAGAGATAGCGGTGTAGGCATTTCCATGTTTACAGAGATAGCGGTGGAGATATTTCCATGTTTATACAGATAGCAGTGGAGTTATTTCCATGTTTATAGAGATGGCGGTGTACATATTTCCAAATTTATACAGATAGCGGTGTAGACATTTCCATTGTTTAGACAGATAGCGGTTTAGGTGTTTCCATGTTTATGGAGATAGCGTTGTAGATATTTCTATGTTTATATAGATGGCTGTGTAGATATTTCCATGTGAATACAGATGGCAGTGTAGATGTTTCCATGTTTATGCAGATGGAGGTGTAGATATTTCTATGTTTATACAGATGACAGTGTAGATATTTCCGTGTTTTTACTGATGGCGATGTAGATATTTCCATGTTTATAAAGATAGCGATGTGGCTATTTCCATGTTTATACAGATAGCGATGTAGATATTTCCAGGTTTATAGAGATGGCTTTGAAAATATTCCTATGTTTATACAGATGGCAGTGTAGATATATCCATGTTCATACAGATAGTGGTGTAGATATTTCCATGTTCATACACAAGGCGGTGTAGATATTTCCATGTATATAGAGATAGCCATGTAGATATTTCCATGTTTATACAGATACCGGTGTAGATATTTCCATGTTCATAGAGATTGTGGTGTAGATATTTCCATATGTATACAGATAGCGGTGTAGATATTTAAAAGTTTAAACTGATAGCAGTGTAGATATTTCCATGTTTATACAGATAGCGTTGTAGATATTTCCATGTTTATACAGATAGCGCTGGAGATATTTCCATGTTTATACAGATAGCGGTGGATATATTTCCATGTTTACAGAGATGGCGGTGTAGATATTTCCTAGTTTATACAGATAGCGGTGTAGAAATTTCCATGTTTATACAGATAGCGGTGTAGGTATTTCCATGTTTATACAGATAGCGTTGTAGACATTTCCACGTTTATACAGATGGCTGTGTAGATATTTCCATGTGCATATAGATGGCAGTGTAGTTATTTCCATGTTTATACAGATGGAGGTGTAGGTACTTCCATGTTTATCCAGATGACTGCGTTGATATTTCCATGTTTTTACAGATGGTGGTGTAGATATTTTCATGTTTATACAGATAGCGGTATGGCTATTTCCATGTTTACACAGATAGCGATGTAGATATTTCCATGTTTATAGAGATGGCTGTGTAGATATTTCCATGTTTATACAGATGGCTGTGCAGATATTTCCATGATTATACAGACAGTGTTGTAGGTATTTCCATGTATATAGAGATAGCTGTGTAGATATTTCCATGTTTATACAGATGGCTGTGTAGATATTTCAATGTGTATACAGATGGTAGTGTAGATATTTCCATGTCTTTACAGATGGAGGTGTAGATACGTCCATGTTTATACAGATGACTGTGTAGATATTTCCATGATTTTACAGATGGCGGTGTAGATATTTTCAGGTTTAGACAGACAGCGGTGTGGCTATTTCCATGTTTATACAGATAGCGATGTACATATTTCCATGTTTATAGAGATGGCTTTTTAGATATTTCCATGTTTATGCAGATGTCACTGTAGATATTTCCATGTTTATACAGATAGTGGAGTAGATATTTCCATGTTTATACAGACGACTGTGAAGGTAATTCCATGTTTATACAGATGGTGGTGTAGCTGTTTCCATGTATATAGAGATAGCCATGAAGATATTTCCATGTTTATACATATAGCGGTGTCGACATTTCCATGTTTATAGAGATGGCAGTGTAGATATTTCCATATGTATACAGATAGCGATGTAGATATTTCCAAGTTTATACAGATAGCAGTGTAGTTATTTCCATGTTTATACAAATAGCGGTGTAGATGTTTCCATGTTTATGGAGATGGCGGTGTAGATATTTCCAAGTTTATACAGTGAGCGGTGTAGTTATTTCCATGTTTATACAGATAGCGGTGGAGATATTTTCATGTTTATGCAGATAGCGGTGGATATATTTCCATGTTTATACAGATAGCGGTATAGGTATTTCCATGTTTATAGAGATAGCGTTGGAGATATTTCCATGTTTATATAGATAACGGTGGAGATATTCCCATGTTTATAGAGATGGCGGTGTACATATTTCCAAGTTTATACAGATAGCGGTGTAGATATTTCCATTGTTTATACAGATAGCGGTGTAGGTATTTCCATGTTTATGGAGATAGCGGTGTAGATATTTCCAGGTTTATAGAGATGGCTGTGTAGATATTTCCATGTTTATACAGATGGCAGTGTATATATTTCCATGTTTATACACATAGTGGTGTAGATATTTTCACGTTTATACAGACGATTGTGTAGGTATTTCCATGTTTATACAGATGGCGGTGTAGATATTTCCATGTATATGGAGATACCCATGTAGATGTTTCCATGTTTATACAATGGCGGTGCAGACAATTCCATGTTTAGAGATGGCGGTGTAGATAATTCCATATGTATACAGATAGCAGTGTAGATATTTCCAAGTTTATACAGAGAGCGGTGTAGATGTTTCCATGTTTATACAGATAGCGGTGTAGATACTTCCATGTTTATACAGATGACTACGTAGATATTTCCATGTTTATACAGATGGTTGTGTAGACATTTCCATGTTTATACAGATAGTGGTGTAGGTATTTCCATGTATATAGAGATAGCTGTGTAGATATTTCCATGTTTATACAGATGGCTGTGTATGTATTTCCATTTTTATACAGATGTCAGTGTGGATATTACCATGTTTATACAGATGGAGGTGTAGGTATTTCCATGTTTATACAGATGTCTGTGTAGATACTTCCATTTATTACAGATGGCGATGTAGATAATTCCATGTTTATACAGATAGTGGTGTGGCTATTTCCATGTTTATACAGATAGCGATGTACATATTTCCATGTTTACAGAGATAGCAGTGTAGATATTTCCATGTTTATACAGATAGCGTTGAAGGGATTTCCATGTTTATAGAGACAGCGGTGGAGATATTTCCATGTTTATACAGATAGCGGTGGAGATATTTACATGTTTATACAGATGGCGGTGTACATATTTCCAAGTTCATATATATGGCGGTGTAGATATTTCCATGTTTATAGAGATAGCGGTGTAGATATTTCCATGTTTAAACAGGTAGCGGTGTAGGTATTTCCATGTTTATAGAAATATCGGTGTAGATAATTCCAAGTTTATACAGATGGCTGTGTAGATATTTCCATGCGTATACAGATGGCAGTGTAGATATTTGCATGTTTATACAGATGGAGGTGTAGATATTTCCATGTTTCTACAAATGACTCTGTAGATATTTCCATGTTTTACAGATGGCGGTGTAGATATTTGCATGTTTAGACAGATAGCGGTGTGGCTATTTCCATGTTTATACAGATAGCAATGTAGGTATTTCCATGTTTACAGAGTTCGCTGTGTAGATATTTCCATGTTTATACAGATGGCAGTGTAGGTATTTCCATGTTTATACAGATAGTGGTGGAGATATTTCCATGTTTATACAGATGAATGTTTAGGTATTTCCATGTTTATACAGATGGCAGTGTAGATATTTCCATGTTTATAGAGATAGCCATGTAGACATTTCCATGTATACACAGATAGCGGTGTAGGTATTTCCATGTTTATACAGATAGCAATGTAGATATTTCCATGTTTACACAGATGGCGGTGTAGATATTTCCATGTTTATACAGATGGTGGTGTATATATTTCCATATTTATACAGATGACGGTGTAGATATTTCCATGATTGTAGAGATAGATGTTTAGATATTTCCATGTTTATAGAGATAGTGGTGTAGATATTTTCATATTTATACAGATTGCCGTGTAGTTATTTCCATGTTTATTCAGAAGGTGGTGTAGATATTTCCATGTTTATACAGATAGCGATGTGGCTACTTCCATGTTTATACTGATGGCAGTGTTGTTATTTCCATGTTTGTGCAGATAGCGATGTAGATATTTCCATGTTTATACAGATGGAGGTGAAGATATTTCCATGTTTATACAGATGACTGTTTAGATATTTCCATGTTTTTACAGATGGTGGTGTAGATATATGCAGGTTTAGACAGACAGCGGAGTGGCTAAGTCCATCTTTATACAGATAGCGATGTAGATATTTCCATGTTTATAGAGATGGTTGTGTAGATATTTCCATGTTTATACAGATGACAGTGTAGATATTTCCATGTTTATACAGATAATGGTGTAGATATTTCCATGTTTATACAGATGACTGTTTAGATATTTCCATGTTTATACAGATGGCAGTGTAGATATTTCCATGTTTATGGAGATATCCATGTAGATATTTCCATGTTTATAGAGAGAGAGGTGTAGGCATTTCTATGTTTATAGAGATAGCGGTGTAGATGTTTCCATATTTATACAGATAGCGGTGTAGATATTTCCATATTTATACAGATAGCCGTGTAGATATTTCCATTTTTATTCAGATGGCGGTGTAGATATTTCCATGTTTATACAGATAGCGGTGTGGTTATTTCCATGTTTATACTGATGGCAGTGTAGATATTTCCATATTTATGCAGATAGCGATGTAGATATTTCCATGTTTATAGAGATGGCTATGTAGATATTTCCATGTTTATACTGATGGTTGTGTAGACATTTCCATGTTTATACAGATAGTGGTGTAGGTATTTCCATGTATATAGAGATAGCTGTGTAGATATTTCCATGTTTATACAGATGGCGGTGTAGATATTTCAATGTGTATACCGATGGTAGTGTAGATATTTACTTGTCTATACAGATGGAGGTGTAGATACATCCATGTTTATACAGATGACTGTGTAGATATTTCCATGATTTTACAGATGGCGGGGTAGATATTTTCAGGTTTAGACAGACAGCGGTGTGGCTATTTCCATGTTTATAGAGATGGCTGTGTAGATATTTCCATGTTTATACTGATGGTTGTGTAGATATTTCCATGTTTATACAGATAGTGGTGTAGGTATTTCCATGTATATAGAGATAGCTGTGTAGATATTTCCATGTTTATAGAGATGGCACTGTAGATATTTCCATGTTTATACAGATAGTGGAGTAGATATTTCCATGTTTATACAGACGACTGTGAAGGTACTTCCATGTTTATACAGATGGTTGTGTAGCTGTTTCCATGTATATAGAGATAGCCATGAAGATATTTCCATGTTTATACAGATAGCGGTGTCGATATTTCCATGTTTATAGAGATGGCGGTGTAGATATTTCCATATGTATACAGATAGCAGTGTAGATATTTCCAAGTTTATACAGATAGCGGTGTAGATATTTCCATGTTTATACAGATAGCGGTGTAGATATTTCCATGTTTATACAGATAGTGCGGGAGATATTTCCATGTTTATACAGATAGCGGTGGATATATTTCTAAGTTTATAGAGATGGCGGTGTAGATATTTCCAAGTTTATACAGATAGCGGTGTAGTTATTTCCAAGTTTATACAGATAGCGGTGTAGGTATTTCCATGTTTATGGAGATAGCGGTGTAGGTATTTCCAGGTTTATAGAGATGGCTGTGTAGATATTTCCATGTTTATACATATGGCAGTGCAGATATTTCCATGTTTATAAAGATAGCGGTTTAGATATTTTCATATTTATACAGATAGCCATGTAGATATTTCCATGTTTATTCAGATGGTGGTGTAGATATTTCTATGTTTATACAGATAGCGATGTGGCTACTTCCATGTTTATGCTGATGGCAGTGTAGATATTTCCATGTTTATGCAGATAGCGATGTAGATATTTCCATGTTTATACAGATGTAGGTGTACATATTTCCATGTTTATTCACATGACTGTTTAGATATTTCCATGTTTTTACAGATGACAGTGTAGATATATGCAGGTTTAGACAGACAGCGGTGTGGCTATTTCCATGTTTATACTGATGGCAGTGTAGATATTTCCATGTTTATGCAGATAGAGATGTAGATATTTCCATGTTTTTACAGATAGCGGTGTAGATATATCCATGTTTATACAGATAGCGGAGGAGATATTTCCATGTTTATACAGATGGCGGTGTATATATTTCCAAGTTCATGTAGATGGCGGTGTAGATACTTCCATGTTTATACAGATAGCGGTGCTGATATTTCCATGTTTATACAAGTAGCGTTGTAGGTATTTCCATGTTTATAGAGATATTGGTGTAGATATTTCAAAGTTTATACAGATGGCTGTGTAGATATTTCCATGCATGTACAGATGGCATTGTACATATTTCCATGTTTAAACAGATGGAGGTGAAGATATTTCTTGTTTATACAGATGACTGTGAAGATATTTCCAGGTTTTTACAGATGACGGTGTAGATATTTCCATGATTGTACACATAGCGGTGTGGCTATTTCCATGATTATACAGATAGCGATGTTGATATTTCCATGTTTATAGAGATGGCTGTATAGATATTTCCAAGTTTATACAGATGGCATTGTAGATATGTCGATTTTTATACAGATAGTGGTGTAAATATTTCCATGTTTATACAGATGGCATTGTAGATATTTCCATGTTTAATCAGATAGTGGTGTAAATATTTCCATGTTTATAGAGATGACTGTGTAGGTATTTCCATGTTTATACAGATGGCAGTGTAGATATTTCCATGTTTATCGAGATAGCAGTGTAGGTATTTCGATATTCATACAGATAGCGGTGTAGATATTTCCAAGTTTATACAGATAGCGGTGTAGATATTTCCACATTTATACAGATAGCGGTGTAGATAGTTCCAGGTTTATACAGATAGCGGTGTAGATATTTTCATGTTTATACGGATAGCGGTGTGGTTATTTCCATATTTATACAGATGACTGTGTATATATTTCCATGTTTATACACATGGCGGTGTTGATATTTCCATGTTTATAAAGATAGCAGTGTAGATATTTCCATGTTAATAGAGATAGCGGTGTAGATATTTCCATGTTTATGCAGATGGCTGTGTAGATATTTCCATGTGTATACAGATGTTAGTGTAGATATTTCCATGTTTATACAGATGGAGGTGTAGATATTTCCATGTTTATACAGACCGTGGTGTAGATATTTCCATGTTTTTACAGAGAGCGGTGTGCATATTTCCATGTTTATACAGATAGCGGTGTAGATATTTCCATGTTTAGAGTGATAGCGTTGTAGATATTTCCATATTTGCACAGATTGCGGTGTAGATATTTCCATGTTTACACAGATAGCAGTGTACATATTTCCATGTTTACACAGATAGCTGTGTAGATATTTCCATGTTTACACAGATAGTGTTGTAGATATTTCCATGTTTATAGAGATATCCGTTTAGATATTTCCATGTTTACAAAGATAGCAGTGTAGATATTTCCATGTTTATAGAGCTAGCGGTGGAGATATTTCCATGTTTATATAGATAACGATGTAGATATTTCCATGTTTATACAGATGGCGGTGTAGTTATTTCCATGTTTAAACAGATAGCGGTGTAGATATTTCCATGTGTATACAGATAGCAGTGTAGATATTTCCATGTTTATAGAGATAGCAGTATAGGTATTTCCATGTTTCTAGAGATAGCGGTGTAGACATTTCCATGTTTATAGAGATAGCGGTGTAGATATTTCCATATTTGTACAGATAGCGGTGTAGATATTTCCATGTTTATACAGATAGCGGTGTAGATATTTCCATGTTTATACAGACAGCGCTGTTGGTTTTTCTGTGTTTATACAGATATCGGTGTAGATATTTCCATGTTTATACACCTCACGGTGTAGATATTTCCATCTTTATACATATGAAAATGTAGATAATTCCATGTTTATACAGATAGCGATGTAGATATTTCCATGTTTATACAGATGGCGTTGTAGATAGTTCCACGTTTATGGAGATGGCGTTGTAGGTATATTCATGTTTATAGAGATGGCAATGTAGATACTTCCATGTTTATGGAGATGTTGGTGCAGATATTTCCATGTTTATACAGATGTCGGTGCAGATATTTCCATGTTTATACTGATGGCGGTGTAGATATTTCCATGTTTATACAGATAGCGGTGTAGATATTTCCATGCTTATACAGATAGCGGTGCAGATATTTCTATGTTTATACAGACCGTGGTGTAGATATTTCCATGTTTTTACAGAGAGCGGTGTACATATATCCATGTTTATACAGATAGCGGTGTAGATATTTCCATGTTTACACTGATAGCATTGTAGATATTTCCATAATTGCACAGATTGCGGTGTAGATATTTCCATCTTTACACAGATAGCGGTGTACACATTTCCATGTTTACACAGATAGCTGTGTAGATATTTCCATGTTTACAAAGATAGCAGTGTAGATATTTCCGTGTTTATGCAAATCACGGTGTTGATATTTCCATCTTTCTACAGATGGCATTGTAGATATTTCTGTGTTTATGCAGATTGCGGTGTAGATATTTCCATGTTTATACATATGGCGGTGTAGCTATTTCCATGTTTATGCAGATGGCGGTGTAGATATTTGCATGGTTATAGAGATGGCTGTGTAGATATTTCCATGTTTATAGAGATGGCAGTGTAGATATTTCCATGTTTATACAGATAGCGGTGTAGATATTTCCATGTTTATAGAGATGGCTGTGTAGATATTTCCATGTTTATACAGATGGCAGTGTAGATAATTCCCTGTTTATACAGATAGTGGTGTAGATATATCCATGTTTACACAGATGACTGTGTAGATTTTTCCATCTTTATACAGATGGCAGTGTAGATATTTCCATGTTTATACCGATAGCGGTGTAGATATTTCTGTGTTTATAGAGATAGCGGTGTAGATATTTCCATATTTGCACAGATTGTGGTGTAGATATTTCCATCTTTTCATAATGAGCGTTGTACGTATTTCCATGTTGACACAGATAGCTGTGCAAATATTTACATTTTTACCTGGATAGTGATGGAGATATTTCCTTGTTTATACAGACAGCGGTGTAGATATTTCCATGTTTATAAAGATAGCGGTGTTGATATTTCCATGTTTATAGTAAAAGTGGTGTTGATATTTCCATGTTTATACAGATTACTGTCTAGATATTTCCATGTTTATACATATGGTGGTGTAGATATTTCATTGTTTATAGAGATAGTGGTGTAGATATTTTCCTGTTTATACAGATAGCAATGCAGATATTTCCTTGTTTATAGAGATAGCGATGTAGAGATTTCCATCTTTTCACAGATTGCGGTGTAGATATTTCCAACTTTACACAGATAGTGGTGCAGATATTTCCATCTGCATACAGATAGCCGTGGAGGTATTTCGATGTTTATACAGAGAGCGGTGTAGATGTTTCCATGCTTATACAGATAGCAGTGGAGTTGTTTCCATGTTTAAACAGATATCGGTGCAGATATTTTCATGTTTATAGAGATAGCGGTGTAGATATTTCCATATTGATACAGATAGCGGTGTAGATATTTCCATGTTTATACAGATGGCGCTGTAGATGTTTCCATGTTTATATAGATGGCACTGTAGGTATTTCCATGTTTATGTAGATGGCGGTGTAGATATTGCCATGTTTATAGAGATGGCGTTGAAGGTATTTCTAAGTTTATAGAGATAGCGGTGTAGATATTTCCATGTTTATAGAGATGGCGGTGTAATTATTTCCATGTTTATGGAGATAGCGGTGTAGATATTTCCATGTTTATATAGATAGCGGTGTAGATATTTCCATGTTTATACAGACAGCGCTGTTGGTTTTTTCCATGTTTATACAGAAATCGGTGTAGATATTTCCATGTTTATACACCTCACGGTGTAGATATTTCCATCTTTATACATATGAAAATGTAGATAATTCCATGTTTATACAGATAGCGATGTAGATATTTCCATGTTTACACAGATGGCGTTGTAGATAGTTCCACGTTTATGGAGATGGCGTTGTAGATATATTCATGTTTATGGAGATGGCAGTGTAGATACTTCCATGTTTATGGAGATGTTGGTGCAGATATTTCCATGTTTATACAGATGACTGTGAAGTTATTTCCATGCTTATGCAGATGGCGGTGTAGATATTTCCATGTTTATAGAGATAGCCATGTAGATATTTCCATGTTTATACAGATAGCGGTGTAGATATTTCCATGTTTATACAGACAGCGCTGTTGGTTTTTCCGTGTTTATACAGATATCGGTGTAGATATTTCCATGTTTATACACCTCACGGTGTAGATATTTCCATCTTTATACATATGAAAATGTAGATAATTCCATGTTTATACAGATAGCGATGTAGATATTTCCATGTTTATACAGATGGCGTTGTAGATAGTTCCACGTTTATGGAGATGGCGTTGTAGATATATTCATGTTTATAGAGATGGCAGTGTAGATACTTCCATGTTTATGGAGATGTTGGTGCAGATATTTCCATGTTTATACAGATGACTGTGAAGTTACTTCCAAGCTTATGCAGATGGCGGTGTAGATATTTTCATGATTACAGAGATAGCCATGTAGATATTTCCATGTTTATACAGATAGCGGTGTACATATTTCCATGTTTAGAGTGATAGCGTTGTAGATATTTCCATATTTGCACAGATTGCGGTGTAGATATTTCCATCTTTACACAGATTGCAGTGTACACATTTCCATGTTTAAACAGATAGCTGTGTAGATATTTCCATGTTTACACAGATACTGTTGTAGATATTTCCATGTTTATAGAGATATCCGTGTAGATATTTCCATGTTTACAAAGATAGCAGTGTAGATATTTCCATGTTTATAGAGCTAGCGGTGGAGATATTTCCATGTTTATATAGATAGCGATGTAGATATTTCCATGTTTATACAGATAGCGGTGTAGATGATTCCATGTTAATACAGATAGCGGTGGAGATATTTCCATGTTTATACAGATAGCAGGGTAGATATTTCCATGTTTATACAGATAGCGGTGTAGATATTTCCATGTTTACAAAGATAGCTGTGTAGATATTTCCATGTTTACACAGATAGCGTTGTAGATATTTCCATGTTTATACAGATAGCGATGTAGATATTTCTATGTTTATACAGATAGCGGTGTAGATGTTTCCATGTTAATACAGATAGCGGTGGAGGTATTTCCATGTTTATACAGATAGCAGTGTAGATATTTCCATGTTTATACAGATAGCGGTGTAGATATTTCCACATTTATAGAGATACCGGTGTAGATATTTCCATGTTTATTCAGAAGGCGGTGTAGATATTTCCGTGTTTATACAGATGTCGGTGTAGATATTTCCATGTTTATACTGATGGCGGTGTAGTTATTTCCATGTTTATACAGATAGCGGTGTAGATATTTCCATGCTTATACAGATAGCGGTGCAGATATTTCTATGTTTATACAGACCGTGGTGTAGATATTTCCATGTTTTTACAGAGAGCGGTGTACATATATCCATGTTTATACAGATAGCGGTGTAGATATTTCCATGTTTACACTGATAGCGTTGTAGATATTTCCATAATTGCACAGATTGCGGTGTAGATATTTCCATCTTTACACAGATAGCGGTGTACACATTTCCATGTTTACACAGATAGCTGTGTAGATATTTCCATGTTTACAAAGATAGCAGTGTAGGTATTTCCGTGTTTATGCAAATCACAGTGTTGATATTTCCATCTTTCTACAGATGGCTTTGTAGATATTTCTGTGTTTATGCAGATTGCGGTGTAGATATTTCCATGTTTATACATATGGCGGTGTAGGTATTTCCATGTTTATGCAGATGGCGGTGTAGATATTTGCATGGTTATAGAGATGGCTGTGTAGATATTTCCATGTTTATACAGATGGCAGTGTAGATAATTCCCTGTTTATACAGATAGTGGTGTAGATATATCCATGTTTACACAGATGACTGTGTAGATTTTTCCATCTTTATACAGATGGCAGTGTAGATATTTCCATGTTTATACCGATAGCGGTGTAGATATTTCTGTGTTTATAGAGATAGCGGTGTAGATATTTCCATATTTGCACAGATTGTGGTGTAGATATTTCCATCTTTTCATAGAGAGCGTTGTACGTATTTCCATGTTGACACAGATAGCTGTGCAAATATTTCCATTTTTACCTGGATAGTGATGGAGATATTTCCTTGTTTATACAGACAGCGGTGTAGATATTTCCATGTTTATAAAGATAGCGGTGTTGATATTTCCATGTTTATAGTAAAAGTGGTGGAGATATTTCCATGTTTATACAGATTACTGTCTAGATATTTCCATGTTTATACATATGGTGGTGTAGATATTTCCATGTTTATAGAGATAGTGGTGTAGATATTTTCCTGTTTATACAGATAGCAATGCAGATATTTCCATGTTTATAGAGATAGCGATGTAGAGATTTCCATCTTTTCACAGATTGCGGTGTAGATATTTCCAACTTTACACAGATAGTGGTGCAGATATTTCCATCTGCATACAGATAGCCGTGGAGGTATTTCGATGTTTATACAGATAGCGGTGTAGATGTTTCCATGCTTATACAGATAGCAGTGGAGTTGTTTCCATGTTTAAACAGATATCGGTGCAGATATTTTCATGTTTATAGAGATAGCGGTGTAGATATTTCCATATTGATACAGATAGCGGTGTAGATATTTCCATGTTTATACAGATGGCGCTGTAGATGTTTCCATGTTTATATAGATGGCACTGTAGGTATTTCCATGTTTATGTAGATGGCGGTGTAGATATTGCCATGTTTATAGAGATGGCGTTGAAGGTATTTCTAACTTTATAGAGATAGCGGTGTAGATATTTCCATGTTTATACAGACAGCGCTGTTGGTTTTTCCATGTTTATACAGAAATCGGTGTAGATATTTCCATGTTTATACACCTCACGGTGTAGATGTTTCCATCTTTATACATATGAAAATGTAGATAATTCCATGTTTATACAGATAGCGATGTAGATATTTCCATGTTTACACAGATGGCGTTGTAGATAGTTCCACGTTTATGGAGATGGCGTTGTAGATATATTCATGTTTATGGAGATGGCAGTGTAGCTACTTCCATGTTTATGGAGATGTTGGTGCAGATATTTCCATGTTTATACAGATGACTGTGAAGTTATTTCCATGCTTATGCAGATGGCGGTGTAGATATTTCCATGTTTATAGAGATAGCCATGTAGATATTTCCATGTTTATACAGATAGCGGTGTAGATATTTCCATGTTTATACAGACAGCGCTGTTGGTTTTTCCGGGTTTATACAGATATCGGTGTAGATATTTCCATGTTTATACACCTCACGGTGTAGATATTTCCATCTTTATACATATGAAAATGTAGATAATTCCATGTTTATACAGACAGTGATGTAGATATTTCCATGTTTATACAGATGGCGTTGTAGATAGTTCCACGTTTATGGAGATGGCGTTGTAGATATATTCATGTTTATAGAGATGGCAGTGTAGATACTTCCATGTTTATGGAGATGTTGGTGCAGATATTTCCATGTTTATACAGATGACTGTGAAGTTACTTCCATGCTTATGCAGATGGCGGTGTAGATATTTCCATGATTACAGAGATAGCCATGTAGATATTTCCATGTTTATACAGATAGCGGTGTACATATTTCCATGTTTAGAGTGATAGCGTTGTAGATATTTCCATATTTGCACAGATTGCGGTGTAGATATTTCCATCTTTACACAGATAGCAGTGTACACATTTCCATGTTTAAACAGATAGCTGTGTAGATATTTCCATGTTTACACAGATACTGTTGTAGATATTTCCATGTTTATAGAGATATCCGTGTAGATATTTCCATGTTTACAAAGATAGCAGTGTAGATATTTCCATGTTTATAGAGCTAGCGGTGGAGATATTTCCATGTTTATATAGATAGCGATGTAGATATTTCCATGTTTATACTGATAGCGGTGTAGATGTTTCCATGTTAATACAGATAGCGGTGGAGATATTTCCATGTTTATACAGATAGCAGGGTAGATATTTCCATGTTTATACAGATAGCGGTGTAGATATTTCCATGTTTACAAAGATAGCTGTGTAGATATTTCCATGTTTACACAGATAGCGTTGTAGATATTTCCATGTTTATACAGAGAGCGTTGTAGATATTTCTATGGTTATACAGATAGCGGTGTAGATGTTTCCATGTTAATACAGATAGCGGTGGAGATATTTCCATGTATATACAGATAGCGGTGTAGATATTTCCATGTTTATACAGATAGCGGTGTAGATATTTCCACATTTATAGAGATACCGGTGTAGATATTTCCATGTTTATTCAGAAGGCGGTGTAGATATTTCCATGTTTATACAGATGTCGGTGAAGATATTTCCATGTTTACACTGATGGCGTTGTAGATATTTCCATGTTTATACAGATAGCGGTGTAGATATTTCCATGCTTATACAGATAGCGGTGCAGATATTTCTATGTTTATACAGACCGTGGTGTAGATATTTCCATGTTTTTACAGAGAGCGGTGTACATATATCCATGTTTATACAGATAGCGGTGTAGATATTTCCATGTTTACACTGATAGCGTTGTAGATATTTCCATAATTGCACAGATTGCGGTGTAGATATTTCCATCTTTACACAGATAGCGGTGTACACATTTCCATGTTTACACAGATAGCTGTGTAGATATTTCCAGGTTTACAAAGATAGCAGTGTAGATATTTCCGTGTTTATGCAAATCACGGTGTTGATATTTCCATCTTTCTACAGATGGCATTGTAGATATTTCTGTGTTTATGCAGATTGCGGTGTAGATATTTCCATGTTTATACATATGGCGGTGTAGCTATTTCCATGTTTATGCAGATGGCGGTGCAGATATTTGCATGGTTATAGAGATGGCTGTGTAGATATTTCCATGTTTATAGAGATGGCAGTGTAGATATTTCCATGTTTATACAGATAGCGGTGTAGATATTTCCATGTTTATAGAGATGGCTGTGTAGATATTTCCATGTTTATACAGATGGCAGTGTAGATAATTCCCTGTTTATACAGATAGTGGTGTAGATATATCCATGTTTACACAGATGGCTGTGTAGATTTTTCCATCTTTATACAGATGGCAGTGTAGATATTTCCATGTTTATACCGATAGCGGTGTAGATATTTCTGTGTTTATAGAGATAGCGGTGTAGATATTTCCATATTTGCACAGATTGTGGTGTAGATATTTCCATCTTTTCATAGAGAGCGTTGTACGTATTTCCATGTTGACACAGATAGCTGTGCAAATATTTCCATTTTTACCTGGATAGTGATGGAGATATTTCCTTGTTTATACAGACAGCGGTGTAGATATTTCCATGTTTATAAAGATAGCGGTGTTGATATTTCCATGTTTATAGTAAAAGTGGTGGAGATATTTCCATGTTTATACAGATTACTGTCTAGATATTTCCATGTTTATACATATGGTGGTGTAGATATTTCCATGTTTATAGAGATAGTGGTGTAGTTATTTTCCTGTTTATACAGATAGCAATGCAGATATTTCCGTGTTTATAGAGATAGCGATGTAGAGATTTCCATCTTTTCACAGATTGCGGTGTAGATATTTCCAACTTTACACAGATAGTGGTGCAGATATTTCCATCTGCATACAGATAGCCGTGGAGGTATTTCGATGTTTATACAGATAGCGGTGTAGATGTTTCCATGCTTATACAGATAGCAGTGGAGTTGTTTCCATGTTTAAACAGATATCGGTGCAGATATTTTCATGTTTATAGAGATAGCGGTGTAGATATTTCCATATTGATACAGATAGCGGTGTAGATATTTCCATGTTTATACAGATGGCGCTGTAGATGTTTCCATGTTTATATAGATGGCACTGTAGGTATTTCCATGTTTATGTAGATGGCGGTGTAGATATTGCCATGTTTATAGAGATGGCGTTGAAGGTATTTCTAAGTTTATAGAGATAGCGGTGTAGATATTTCCATGTTTATAGAGATGGCGGTGTAATTATTTCCATGTTTATGGAGATAGCGGTGTAGATATTTCCATGTTTATATAGATAGCGGTGTAGATATTTCCATGTTTATACAGACAGCGCTCCTGGTTTTTCCATGTTTATACAGAAATCGGTGTAGATATTTCCATGTTTATACACCTCACGGTGTAGATATTTCCATCTTTATACATATGAAAATGTAGATAATTCCATGTTTATACAGACAGTGATGTAGATATTTCCATGTTTATACAGATGGCGTTGTAGATAGTTCCACGTTTATGGAGATGGCGTTGTAGATATATTCATGTTTATAGAGATGGCAGTGTAGATACTTCCATGTTTATGGAGATGTTGGTGCAGATATTTCCATGTTTATACAGATGACTGTGAAGTTACTTCCATGCTTATGCAGATGGCGGTGTAGATATTTCCATGATTACAGAGATAGCCATGTAGATATTTCCATGTTTATACAGATAGCGGTGTACATATTTCCATGTTTAGAGTGATAGCGTTGTAGATATTTCCATATTTGCACAGATTGCGGTGTAGATATTTACATCTTTACACAGATTGCAGTGTACACATTTCCATGTTTAAACAGATAGCTGTGTAGATATTTCCATGTTTACACAGATACTGTTGTAGATATTTCCATGTTTATAGAGATATCCGTGTAGATATTTCCATGTTTACAAAGATAGCAGTGTAGATATTTCCATGTTTATAGAGCTAGCGGTGGAGATATTTCCATGTTTATATAGATAGCGATGTAGATATTTCCATGTTTATACTGATAGCGGTGTAGATGTTTCCATGTTAATACAGATAGCGGTGGAGATATTTCCATGTTTATACAGATAGCAGGGTAGATATTTCCATGTTTATACAGATAGCGGTGTAGATATTTCCATGTTTACAAAGATAGCTGTGTAGATATTTCCATGTTTACACAGATAGCGTTGTAGATATTTCCATGTTTATACAGATAGCGATGTAGATATTTCTATGTTTATACAGATAGCGGTGTAGATGTTTCCATGTTAATACAGATAGCGGTGGAGATATTTCCATGTTTATACAGATAGCAGTGTAGATATTTCCATGTTTATACAGATAGCGGTGTAGATATTTCCACATTTATAGAGATACCGGTGTAGATATTTCCATGTTTATTCAGAAGGCGGTGTAGATATTTCCGTGTTTATACAGATGTCGGTGTAGATATTTCCATGTTTATACTGATGGCGGTGTAGATATTTCCATGTTTATACAGATAGCGGTGTAGATATTTCCATGTTTATAGAGATAGCGGTATAGGTATTTCCATGTTTCTAGAGATAGCGGTGTAGACATTTCCATGTTTATAGAGATAGCGGTGTAGTTATTTCCATGTGTATACAGATGGCAGTGTAGATATTTCCATGTTTATTCAGATGGATGTGTAGATATTTCCATGTTTTACAGATGACGGTGTTGCTATTTCCATGTTTATACAGATAACGGTGTGGCTATTTCCATGTTTATAAAGATAGCGGTGTAGATATTTCCAGGTTTATACAGATAGCGGTGTAGATATTTCCATGTTTGTACAGATTTCGGTGTAGATATTTCCATGTTTATACAGATAGCGATGTAGATATTTCCAAGTTTATACAGATAGCGGTGTAGATATTTCCATGTTTATACAGATAGCGGTGAAGATATTTCCATGTTTATACAGATGGCGGTGTAGGTATTTCCATCTTTATACAGATGGCGGTGTAGATATTTTCATGTTTAAACAGATAGCGGTGTAGATATTTCCATGTTTATACAGATAGCAGTGTAGATATTTCCATGTGTATACAGATGGCAGTGTAGATATTTCCATGTTTATACAGATGGAGGTGTAGATATTTCCATGTTTTTACAGATGACGGTGTACATATTTACATGTTTTTACAGATGACGATGAAGCTATTTCCATCTTTATACAGATAGCGGTGTGGCTATTTCCATATTTATACAGATAGCGGTGAGGATATTTCTATGTTTATACTGATAGCGGTGTAGATATTTCCATGTTTATACTGATAGTGGTGGCGATATTTCCATGTTTATAGAGATTGCGGTGTAGATATATTCATGTTTATACAGATAGCGGTGTAGATATTTCAATGTTTATACAGATAGCGGTGTAGGAATTTTCCATGTTCATAGAGATAGCGGTGTATATATTACCATGTTTATGCAGATGGCTGTGCAGATTTTTCCCTGTGTACACAGATGGCAGTGTCGATATTTCCAAGTTTATACAGATGGAGGTGTAGATATTTGCATGTTTATGCAGATGACTGTGTAGATATTTCCATGTTTTTACAGATGGCGGTGTAGATATATCCATGTTTATACAGATGATAGCGGTGTGGCTATTTCCATGTTTGTACAGATAGCGATGTAGGTATTTCCATGTTTATAGAGATGGCTGTGTAGATATTTCCTTTTTTATACAGATGGCTGTGTAGCTATTTCCATGATTATACAGATAGTGATTTAGGTATTTCCATGTTTATAGAGATAGCAGTGTGGATATTTCCATGTATATACAGATGGCTGTGTAGATATTTCCATGTGTTCACAGATGGCATTGTATGTATTTCCATGTTTACAGATGGCGGTGTAGATATTACCATGTATATAGAGATAGTCATGTAGTTATTTCCATGTTTATACAGATACCGATGTAGATATTTCCATGTTTATAGAGATGGCGGTTTAGATATTTCCATATCTATACAGATATCAGTGTAGATATTTCGAAGTTTATGAAGATAGCGTTGTAGTTATTTCCATATTTATACAGATAGCGGTGAAGATGTTTCCATGTTTATACCGATAGCGGTGGAGATATTTCCAGGTTTATACAGATAGCTGCGTAGATATTTCCATGTTTATAGAGATAGCGGTGTAGATATTTCCATATTTATAGATAAAGCTGTGTAGTTATTTCTATGTTTATTCAGATGGTGGTGTAGATATTTCCATATTTATACAGATAGCGATGTAGATATTTCCAGGTTTATAGAGATGGCTGTGTAGATATTTCCATGTTTATGCAGATGGCAGTTTAGATATTTCCATGTTTATGCAGATAGCGTTGTGGTTATTTCCATATTTATACAGATACCGGTGTAGATATTTCCATGTTTATATCGATAGCGGTGGAGATATTTCCATGTTTATACAAATAGCGGTGTAGGTATTTCTATGTTTATACATTTAGCGGTGTAGATATTTCCATGTTTTTAGAGATAGCAGTTTAGATATATCCATGTTTATACAGATAGTGGTGTAGTTATTTCCATGTATATACAGATGGCGATGTATATATTTCCATGTTTATACAGATGGCGGTGTAGATATTTCCATGTTTACAGAGATGGCGGTGTAGATATTTCCATGTTTATACAGATGGCGGTGTGGATATTTCCATGTTTATACACATGGCGGTGTAGATATTTCCATGTTTATAGAGATACTTGTGTAGATATTTCCGAGTTTATAGAGATACCGGTGTAGATATTTTCATACTTATTCAGATAGCCGTGTAGGTATTCCCATGTTTATTCTGACGGCAGTGTAGATTCTTCCATGTTTATTCCGATAGCGTTGTGGCTATTTTCATGTTTATTCAGATGGCAGTGTAGGTATTTCCGTGTTTATGCAGATAGCGATGTAGATATTTCCAAGTTTATACAGACAGCGGTGTCGTTATTTCCATGTTTATACACAAAGAGGTGAAGATATTTCCACGTTTCTACAAATAGCGGTGTAGTTATTTCCATGTTTATAAAGATAGCGGCATAAATATTTCCAGGTTTATACAGATGGCTGCGTAGATATTTCCATGTGTATACACATGGCTTTGTAGATGTTTCCATGTTTCTACAGAAGGAGGTGTAGATATTTCCATGTTTATACAGATGACTATGTAGAGATTTCCATGTTTTCACAGATGACGGTGTAGGTATTTCCATGTTTATAACAATAGCGGTGTGGCTATTTCCATGTTTATACAGATAGCGATGTAGTTATTTCTAGGTTTATAGAGATGGCGGTGTAGATATTTCCATGTTTATAGAGATAGTGGTGTGGATATTTCCAGGTTTATACAGATGGCTGTGTAGATACTTCCATGTGTATACAGATGGCAGTGAGGATATTTCCATGTGTATACAGATGAAGGTGTAGATACTTCCATGTTTATACAGATGACTGTGTAGATATTTCCAGGTTTTTACAGATGGCGGTGTAGATATTTCCATGTATATACAGATTGCGGTGTGGTTATTTCAAGGTTTATACAGATAGCGATGTAGATATTTCCATCTCTATGGAGATGGCTGTGTAGATATTTCCATGTTTATACAGATGGCAGTGTACAAATTTCCATGTTTATAGAGATGGCTGTGTAGATATTTCCATGTTTATACAGATGGCAGTGTAGATATTTCCATGTTTATATAGATAGTGGTGTAGATATTTCCATGTTTATACAGATGACTGTGTAGGTATTTCCATGTTTATACAGATGGCGGTGTAGATATTTCCATGTTTATAGAGACAGCCATGTAGATATTTCCATGTTTATACAGATAGCGATGTAGACATTTCCACGTTTATAGAGATAGCGATGTAGATATTTCCATGTTTATAGAGATAGCAATGTAGATATTTCCAGGTTTATACAGATGGCAGTGTAGGTATTTCCATGTTTATACAGATAGTGGTGTAGATAATTCCATGTTTATAGAGATGACTGTGTAGGTATTTCCATGTTTATAAAGATGGTGGTCTGGATATTTCCATGTTTATAGAGATAGCCATGTAGATATTTCCATGTTAATACAGATGGCAGTGTAGGTATTTCCATGTTTATAGAGATAGCAGTGTAGGTATTTCATATTTACACAGATAGCGGTGTAGATATTTCCATGATTGTTAAGCACGCAGTGTAAATATTTCCATGTTTATACAGATAGCGGTGTAGATATTTCCATCTTTATACAGATAGCGGTGTAGATATTTCCATATTTATATAGATAGCGGTGTAGATATTTCCATCTTTATAAAGATAGCGGTGTAGGTATTTCCATGTGTATACAGACAGCGGTGTAGATATTTCCATGTTTATAAAGATGGAGGTGTAGATATTTCCATGTTTATACAGATGATTGTGTAGATATTTCCATGTTTTTACAGATGGCTTTGTAGATATTTGCATGTTTATACAGATAGCGGTGTGGCTATTTCCATGTTCATACAGATAGTTCTGGAGATATTTCCTGGTTTATGCAGATCGTTGTGTAGATTTTTCCAGGTTTATACAGACAGCGGTGTAGATATTTCCATATTTATACAGGTAGCGGTGTAGATATTTCCATGTTTATGCAGATAGCGGTGTAGTTATTTCCAAGTTTATAGAGATAGCAGTGTAGATATTTCCATATTTATACAGATAGCGGTGTAGATATTTCAATGTTTATAAAGATAGCGGTGTAGATATTTCCATGTTTATAGAGATAGCGGTGGAGATATTTCCATGTTTATAAAGATAACGATGTAGGTATTTTCATGTTTATGCAGATAGCGTTGTAGGTATTTCCATGTTTATACATACAGCAGTGGAGATATGTCCATCTTTAAAAAGATAACGGTGGAGGTATTTCCATGTTTATAGAGATGGTGGCGTTGATATTTCCAAGTTTATACAGATAGCGGTGTAGATATTAACATGTTTATACAGATAGCCATGGAGATATTTCCATGTTTATATAGATATCGTTGTAGGTATTTCCATGTTTATAGAGATTGCGGTGTATATATTTCCATGCATATACGGATTGCTGTGTAGATATTTCCATGTGTATACTGATGGTAGTGTACATATTTCCATGTTTATACAGATGGAGGTGTAGATACTTCCATGTTTCTACAGATGACTGGGTATATATTTTCATGTTTTTACCGTTGGCGGTGTAGATATTTCCATGTTTATGCAGATAGCGGTGTGGGTATTTCCATGTTAATACAGATAGCGATGAAGATATTTCCATGTTTATAGAGATTGCGGTGTAGATATTTCCATGTTTATAGAGATAGCGGTGAAGACATTTCCATGTTTATAGAGATAGCGGTGTAGATATTTCCATGTTTACAGAGATAGTGGTGTAGATATTTCCATCTTTGCACAGATTGCGATGTAGATATTTCCATCTTTACACAGATAGCTATGTAGATATTTCCCAGTTTACACAGATAGCTGTGTAGATATGTCCATGTGTACACAGATACCGTTGAAGATATTTCCATGTTTAAACAGATAGCGGTGTAGATATTTCCATGTTTATAAAGATAGCGTTGTAGATATTTCCATGTTTATAATGATAGCGGTGGAGATATTCCCATGTTTATACAGATTGCGATGTAGATATTTCCATGTTTATAGAGATGGCGGTGTAGATATTTCCATGTTTATAGAGATTGCAGGGTAGATATTTCCAAGTTTATAGAGATAGCGGTGTAGGTATTTCCGGGTTCATAGAGATAGCGGTGTAGATATTTGCATGTTTATACAGATAGCGGTGATGTTATTTCCATGTTTATACACATATCGGTGTAGATATTTCCATGTTTATACAGCTCGCGGTGTAGATATTTCCATCTTTATACAGATGTCGATGTAGATATTTCCATATTTCTGGTGATGGCGGTGTAGGTATTTTCATGTTTATAGAGACGGCGGTATAGATATTTCCAACATTATAGAGATTGCGGTGTAGATAATTCCATGGTTATAGAGATAGTGGTATTGGTATTTCCATTTTTATAGAGATAGCGGTGTAGATATATCCATGTTTATACAGATGGCTGTGTAGATATTTCCATGTGTATACAGATGGCAGTGAAGATATTTCCATGTTTATAGAGATGTTGGTGTAGATATTTCCATGTTTATACATATGACTGTGTAGATATTTGCATGTTTATACAGATGGCGGTGTAGATATTTCCATGTTTATAGAGATAACAGTGTAGATATTTCCTTGTTTATGAAGATAGCGGTGTAGATTTTTCCATGTATATAGAGATGGCGATGTAGCTGTTTCCATATTTACACAGATGGCAGTTTAGATATTTCCATGTTTATACAGATGGTGGTGTAGATATTTCCTTGTTTATAAAGATAGCGGTGTAGATATTGCCATGTTTTTACAGATAGCTGTGTCGATATTTCCAAGTTTACAGAGATAGCGGTGTAGATATTTCCATCTTTGCACAGATTGCGGTGTAGATATTTCCATCTTTACACAGTTAGTTGTGTAGATATTTCCAAGTTTACACAGATAGCTGAGTAGTTATTTCCATGTTTACACAGATAGCGTTGTAGATATTTCCATATTTATACAGATAGCGTTGTAGATATTTCCATGTTTATACAGACAGCGGGGTAGATATTTCCATGTTTATAAAGATAGCGGTGTAGATATTTCCATGTTTCTACAGCTCGCGGTGTAGTTATTTACATCTTTATACAAATGTTACTGTGGATATTTCAATGTTTATAGAGATGGAGCTGTAGATACTTCCATGTATATGAAGATGGCAATGTAGATATTTTCATGTTTATAGAAATGGCGTTGTAGATATTTACATGTTTATTGAGATAGTGTTGAATATATTTCCAAGTTTATAGAGATAGCGGTGTAGGTATTTCCATGTTTATAGAGATAGCGGTGTAGATATTTCCGTGTTTGTACAGATGGTGGTGTAGATATGTCGATGTTTATACAGATGACTGTGTAGATATTTCCATGATTTTACAGATGGCGCTGTAGATATTTCCATGTTTATAGAGATTGTAGGGTAGATATTTCCAAGTTTATAGAGATAGCGGTGTAGGTATTTCCGGGTTCATAGAGATAGCGGTGTAGATATTTGCATGTTTATGCAGATAGCGGTGATGTTATTTCCATGTTTATACACATATCGGTGTAGATATTTCCATGTTTATACAGCTCGCGGTGTAGATATTTCCATCTTTATACAGATGTCGATGTAGATATTTCCATATTTCTGGTGATGGCGGTGTAGGTATTTTCATGTTTATAGAGACGGCGGTATAGATATTTCCAACATTATAGAGATTGCGGTGTAGATAATTCCATGTTTATAGAGATAGTGGTATTGGTATTTCCATTTTTATAGAGATAGCGGTGTAGATATATCCATGTTTATACAGATGGCTGTGTAGATATTTCCATGTGTATACAGATGGCAGTGAAGATATTTCCATGTTTATAGAAATGTTGGTGTAGATATTTCCATGTTTATACATATGACTGTGTAGATATTTGCATGTTTATACAGATGGCGGTGTAGATATTTCCATGTTTATAGAGATAACAGTGTAGATATTTCCTTGTTTATGAAGATAGCGGTGTAGATTTTTCCATGTATATAGAGATGGCGATGTAGCTGTTTCCATATTTACACAGATGGCAGTTTAGATATTTCCATGTTTATACAGATGGTGGTGTAGATATTTCCTTGTTTATAAAGATAGCGGTGTAGATATTGCCATGTTTTTACAGATAGCTGTGTCGATATTTCCAAGTTTACAGAGATAGCGGTGTAGATATTTCCATCTTTGCACAGATTGCGGTGTAGATATTTCCATCTTTACACAGTTAGTTGTGTAGATATTTCCGAGTTTACACAGATAGCTGAGTAGTTATTTCCATGTTTACACAGATAGCGTTGTAGATATTTCCATATTTATACAGATAGCGTTGTAGATATTTCCATGTTTATACAGACAGCGGGGTAGATATTTCCATGTTTATACAGATAGCGGTGTAGATATTTCCATGTTTCTACAGCTCGCGGTGTAGTTATTTACATCTTTATACAAATGTTACTGTGGATATTTCAATGTTTATAGAGATGGAGCTGTAGATACTTCCATGTATATGAAGATGGCAATGTAGATATTTTCATGTTTATAGAAATGGCGTTGTAGATATTTACATGTTTATTGAGATAGTGTTGAATATATTTCCAAGTTTATAGAGATAGCGGTGTAGGTATTTCCATGTTTATAGAGATAGCGGTGTAGATATTTCCGTGTTTGTACAGATGGTGGTGTAGATATGTCGATGTTTATACAGATGACTGTGTAGATATTTCCATGATTTTACAGATGGCGGTGTAGATATTTCCATGTTTGTAGAGATAGCAGTGTAGATATTTCCATGTTTATGCAGATAGACGTGTAGTTATTTACATGTTTATAGAGATAGCGGTGTAGATATTTCCATATTTATACAGATCGCGGTGTAGATATTTCCATGTTTATACAGACAGTGGTGTAGATATTTCCATGCTTATACATATAGCAGTGTTGGTATTTCCATTTTTATACAGACGTCGGTGTAGATATTTCCGTGTTTATACAGATGGCGGTGTAGATATTTCCATGTTTATACACATGGTGGTGTAGTTAATTCTATGTTTATGGAGATGGCAGTGTAGATATTTTCATGTTTATAGAGATGGCGTTGTAGATATTTCCATGTTTATAGAGATAGCGATGTAGGTATTTCCATGTTTATAGAGAAAGCGGTGTAGATGTTTCCATGTTTATACAGATGGCTGTCTAGATATTTCCACGTTTACAGATGGCAGTGTAGATATTTCCATGTTCATACAGATGGCGTTGTAGATATTTCCATGTATGTAGAGATAGCGGTGTAGATATTTCAATGTTTATACAGATGGTGGTAGAGATATTTCCAAGTTTATAGAGATAGCGATGTAGTTATCTCCATGTATATACAGATCGTTGTGTAGATATTTCCATGTTTATGGAGATAGCGGTGTAGATATTTCCATATTTATACAGATAGCGGTGTAGGTATTTCCATGTTTACACAGATAGCGGTGTAGATATTTCCATGTTTATACAGATAGTGGTGTAGATATTTCCATGTATATACAGATCATTGTGTAGATATTTCCATGTTTATACAGATAGCGTTGTAGATATTTCCATGTTTATACAGATAGCGGTGTAGATATTTCCATGTTTATACAGATCGCGGTGTAGATATTTGCATCTTTCTACAGATGGCGCTGTAGATATTTCCATGTTTATACATTTGGCGCTGTAGATATTTCCATCTTTATATAGATGGCGGTGTAGACATTTCCTTGTTTATGTAGATGGCAGTGAAGAGATTTCCATGTTTATAGAGATGGCAGTGTATATATTTCCATGTTTATGGAGATTGCAGTGTAGATATTTCCATGTTTATACAGATATCTGTGTAGGTATTTCCATGTTTACAGAGATAGCTGTGTAGATATTTCCATGTTTATTCAGATAGCGGTGTACGTATTTCCATGATAATACAGATAGCGGTGTTGGTATTTTCATGTTTATACAGATAGAGGTGTAAATGTTTCCATGTATATACAGATGGCAGTGTAGTTATTTTCATGTTTATAGAGATGGCGGTGTAGATATTTCCATGTTTACAGAGATAGTGGTGTAGACATTTCCACGTTTATAGAGATAGCGGTGTAGATATTTCCATGTTTATGATGATGGCTGTGTAGATATTTCCTTGTTTATGTAGATGGCTGTGTAGATATTTCCATGAATATAGAGATTGCGGTGCATATATTTCCTTGTTTATAGAGATAGTGGTGTAGATGTTTCCAAGTTTATACAGATAGCGGTGTAGATATTTCCATGTTTATACAGATGGCGGTGTTGATATTTCCATGTATAGAGAGATGTCCGTGTAGATATTTCCATGTTTACACAGATGGCTTTGTAGATATTTCCATGTTTATGCAGATGGTGGTGTAGATATTTAAATGTTTATAGAGATGGCGGTGGAGATATTTCCATGTTTATAGAGATAGCGGTGTAGATATTTCCACGTTTATGCATATAGCGGTGTAGATATTTCCTTGTTTATGTAGATGGCGGTGTAGATATTTCCATGTTTACAGATATGGCGGTGTATATATTTCGATGTTTATAGAGATAGCAGTGTAGATATTTCCAAGTTTATACAGATTGCGGTGTAGCTATTTCCATGTTTACACAGATAGCGGTGTTGGTATTTCCATGTTTATACAGATAGCGGTGTAGATATTTCCATGTTTATACAGCTCACGGTGTAGGTATTTCCATCTTTATGCAGATGGCAGTGTAGATATTTCCATGTTTATACGGATAGCTGTGTAGATATTTCCATGTTTATGGAGATGGCGGTGTATATATTTCCGCGTTTATACAGATGGCGGTGTACATATTTCCATGTTTATACAGATGGCGGTGTAGATATTTCCATGTTTACAGAGATAGCGGTATATATATTTCCATGTTTACAGAGATAGAGGTGTAGATATTTCCATATTTATACAGATTACAGTGTAGATATTTCCATGTTTATACAGAAAGCATTGTAGGTAATACCGTGTTTACACAGATACCGGTGTAGATATATCCAAGTTTATGCAGATCGCGGAGTACATATTTCCATGTTTATACAGATAGCGGTGTAGATATTTCCAAGTTTATACAGATAGCGGTGTTGGTATTTCCATGTTTATACAGATAGCGGTGTAGATTTTCCATGTTTATTCAGCTCCCGGTGTAGATATTTCGATGTTTATACAGATTACTCTGTATATCTTTCCATGTTTATACAAATGGTTGTGTAGATATTTCCATGTTTATACAGATTGCACTGGAGATATTTCCATGTTTATACAGATGACTGTGTAGATATTTCCATGTTTATAAAGATAACAGTGTAGATATTTACATGTTTATAGAGCTAGCGGTGTAGATATTTCCATCTTTATACAGATAGCGTTGTACATGTTTCCATGTTTATACAGATCATGGTGTAGATACTTCCATGTTTGTACAGAAGGCGTTGTAGATATTTCCATTTTTATACAGATAGCGGTGTAGATATTTCCATGTTTATACATATCGCGGTGTAGACATTTCCATGTTTATATAGATGTTGGTGTAGATATTTCCTTTTTTATGTAGATGGCGTTGTAGATAATTCCATGTTTATGGAGGTGACGGTGTATATATTTCCTTGTTTATAGAGATAGCGGTGTAGGTATTTCCATGTTTATAGAGATCACGGTTTAGGTATTTCCATGTTTATAGTGATAGCGGCATAGATATTTCCATGTTTATACAGAAAGCGGTGTAGATATTTCCTTGTTTATACAGATAGTGGTGTTGATATTTCCATGTTTATAGGGATAGCTGTGAAGTATTTTCATGTTTATACAGATTGCGGTGTAGTTATTTCCATGTTCCAACAGATAGCGTTGTAGACATTTGCAGCTTTATACAGATTGCGGTGTAGGTATTTCCATGTTTATATAAATGGCGGTGTTGATATTTCCATATTTATACCGATAGCGGTGTAGATATTTCCATGTTGATACAGATAGCGGTGAAGGTATTTCCATGTTTATAGAGATAGCGGTGTAGATATTTCCATGTTTATGCAGATGGCGGTGTAGATATTTTAATGTTTATAGAGATGGCGGTGTAGATATTTCTATGATTACAGAGATAGCGGTGTAGATAATTCCGTGTTTATAGAGATGGCAGTGTAGGTATTTCCAGGTTTATAGAGATACTGGTGTAGATATTTCCATGTTTATGCAGATAGCGGTGTACATATTTCCATTTTTATACAGATGGCGGTGTTGGTATTTCCATGTTTATACAGATAGCGGTGTAGATATTTCCATGTTTATACAGCTCACGGTGTAGATATTTCCATCCTTATACAGATATCAGTGTAGATATTTCCATGTTTGTACAGATAGCGGTGGATATATTTCTATGTGTATGCATTTGGTGGTGTAGATATTTCCATGTTTCTACAGATGGTGGTGTAGATATTTCCTTGTTTATACAGATAGCGGTGAAGTTATTTCCATGTTTACAGTGATAGCGGTGTAGATATTTCCATCTTTGCACAGATTGCAGTGTAGATATTTCCATCTTTAAACAGATAGCTTTGTAGATATTTCCAAGTTTACACAGATAGCTGTGTAGATATTTCCATGTCTACACAGATAGCGTTGTAGATATTTCCATGTTTATACAGATAGTGTAGTAGATATTTCCATGTTTATACAGATAGCGGTGTAGATATTTCCATGTTTATACAGATAGCGGTGAAGGTATTTCCATGTTTAAAGGGATAGCGGTTTAGATATTTCCATGTTTATATAGATAGCGGTGTACATATTTCCATCTTTATGCGGATAGCGTTGTTGATATTTCCATGTTTACAGGGATTGCGGTGTAGATATTTCCCTGTTTATACAGATAGCTGTGTAGGTATTTCTATGTTTCTAAAGATAGCGGTGTAGATATTTCTATGTTTATAGAGATGGCTGTGCAGATATTTCCATGTTTATACAGATGGCATTGTACATATTTCCATGTTTATACAGATAGTGGAGTATATATTTCCATGTTTATACAGATGACTGTGTAGGTATTTCCACGTTTATACAGATGTCAGTTTATGTATTTTCAGGTTTATAGAGATAGCGGTGTAGATATTCCCATGTTTATAGAGATAGCGGTGTAGACATTTCCATGTTTACCGAGATAGCGGTGTAGATTTTTCCATATTTATACAGATAGCAGTGTAGATATTTCCATGTTTATACAGATGGCTTTGTAGATATTTCCATGTGTATACAGACGGCAGTGTAGATATTTCCATGTTTATAGAGTTGGTGGTGTTGATATTTCCATATTTATACAGATGTCTGTGTAGATATTTGCATGTTTATGCAGATGGCCGTGTAGATATTTCCATGTTAATAGAGATAACGGTGTAGATAATTCCATGTTTATGAAGATAGCGGTGTAGACATTTCCATGTTTATAGAGATAGCGGTGTAGATATTTCCATATTTATACAGATAGCCGTGTAGATATTTCCATGTTTATAAAGATTCCGGGGTAGATATTTCCATGTTTATACAGATGGTGGTGTAGGTATTTCCTTGTTTATACAGATAGCGGTGTAGATATTTCCATGTATATACAGATAGCGGTATAGATATTCCCAAGTTTACATAGATAGCGGCGTAGATATTTCCATCTTTGCACAGATTGCGGTGTATATATTTCCATCTTAACACAGATAGCTATGTAGATATTTCCCACTTTACGCAGATAGCTGTGTAGATATTTCCATGTTTACACAGATAGCTTTGTAGATATTTCCATGTTTATGCAGATAGCGGTGTAGATATTTCCATGTTTATACAGCTCGCGGTGTAGATATTTCCATCTTTCTAGAGATGGCATTTTAGATATTTCCGTGTTTATAAGATAGTGGTGTAGATAGTTCCATGCTTTTACAGATGGCGGAGTAGATAGCTCCATGTTTCTGGGGATGGCGGTGTAGATATTTTCATGTTTATAGAGATGGGTGTGTAGATATTTCCATGTTTATAGAGATAGCGGTGTAGATAATTCCATGTTTATAGAGATGGCAGTGTGGGTATTTCCAGGTTTATAGAGATAGTGGTGTAGATATTTACATGTTTATACAGATAGCGGTGTAGATATTTTCATATTTGCACAGATTGCGGCATAGATATTTCCATATTTTCACATAGATCAGTGTACATATTTCCATGTTTACACAGATAGCTTTGTAGATATTTCCATGTTTACACAGATAGTGTTCTAGATATTTCCATGTTTCTACAGACAGCAGTGTAGATTTTCCATGTTTATACAGATGGCGGTGTAGATATTTCCATACTTATACAGATATCAGTTTAGATATTTTCATGTTCATACAGATAGCGGTGTAAATATTTCCATCTGTATACAGATAGCGGTGTAGATATTTCCATGTTTATACAGATACTGGTTCAGATATTTCCATGTTTCTACAGATAACAGTGGAGGTATTTCCATGTGTGTACAGATGGCGGTGTAGATATTTTCAGGTTTATAAAGATGGAGGTGTAGATATTTCCATGTTTATACAGATGATTGTGTAGATATTTCCATGTTTTTACAGATGGTGGTGTAGATATTTCCATGTTCATACAGATAGCGGTGTGGTTATTTCCATGTTAATACAGTTAGCGGTGTAGATATTTCCATGTTTATTCAGATGGCGGTGTATATATTTCGATGTTTATAGAGATAGCAGTGTAGATATCTCCATGTTTATACAGATTACGGTGTAGATATTTCCATGTTTATACAGATGGCGTTGTAGATATTTCCATGTTTACAGACATAGCGGTATATATATTTCCATGTTTACTGAGATTGAGGTGTAGATATTTCCATATTTATTCAGATTACAGTGTAGATATTTCCATGTTTATACAGATAGCATTGTAGATATTACCGTGTTTATACAAATACCGGTGTAGATATTTCCATGTTTATGCAGATGGCTGTGTAGATATTTCCTTGTTTATGTAGATGGCAGTGTAGATATTTCCATGATTATAGAGATTGCGGTGTATATATTTCCTTGTTTATAGAGATAGTGGAGTAGGTGTTTCCAAGTTTATACAGATAGCGGTGTAGATATTTCCATGTTTATACAGATGGCGGTGTTGATATTTCCATGTTTAGAGAGATGTCCGTGTAGATATTTCCATGTTTATACAAATGGCGGTGTAGATATTTCCATGCTTATGCAGTTGGTGGTGTAGGTATTTAAATGTTTATGGAGATGGCGGTGTAGATATTTCCATGTTTATAGAGATAGCGGTGTAGATATTTCCATGTTTATACAGATGGCGGTGTAGATATTTCCACGTTTATGCATATAGCGGTGTAGACATTTCCTTGTTTATGTAGATGGCGGTGTAGATATTTCCATGTTTACAGATATGGCGGTGTATATATTTTGATGTTTATAGAGATAGCATTGTAGGTATTTCCATGTTTATACAGATTGCGGTGTAGATATTTCCATGTTTACACAGATAGCGGTGTTGGTATTTCCATGTTTATACAGATAGCGGTGTAGATATTTCCATGTTTATACAGCTCGCGGTGTAGATATTTCCATCTTTATGCAGATGGCAGTGTAGATATTTCCATGTTTATACGGATGGCTATGTAGATATTTCCATGTTTATGGAGATGGCGGTGTACATATTTCCGTGTTTATACAGATGGCGGTGTAGATATTTCCATGTTTACAGAGATAGTGGTATATATATTTCCATGTTTACAGAGATAGAGGTGTAGATATTTCCATATTTATACAGATTACAGTGTAGATATTTCCATGTTTATACAGATAGCATTGTAGTTATTACCGTGTTTATACAGATACCGGTGTAGATATTTCCAAGTTTATGCAGATCGCGGAGTACATATTTCCGTGTTTATACAGATAGCGGTGTAGATATTTCCAAGTTTATGCAGATCGCGGAGTACATATTTCCATGTTTATACAGATAGCGGTGTTGGTATTTCCATCTTTATACAGATAGCGGTGTAGATTTTCCATGTTTATTCAGCTCTAGGTGTAGATATTTCGATGTTTATACAGATGACTGTGTATATCTTTCCATGTTTATACAAATGGTTGTGTAGATATTTCCATGTTTATACAGATGGCACTGGAGATATTTCCATGTTTATACAGATGACTGTGTAGATATTTCCATGTTTATAAAGATAACAGTGTAGATATTTACATGTTTATAGAGATAGCGGTGTAGATATTTCCATCTTTATACAGATAGCGTTGTGCATATTTCCATGTTTATACAAATCATGGTGTAGATATTTCCATGTTTGTACAGATGGCGTTGTAGATATTTCCGTTTTTACACAGATAGCGGTGTAGATATTTCCTTGTTTATACATATCGTGGGGTAGATATTTCCATCAGTCTACAGGTGGCAGTGTAGATATTTCTATGTTTATACAGATGGCGGTGTAGATATTTCGATGTTTATATAGATGGTGGTGTAGATATTTCCTTTTTTATGTAGATGGCGGTGTAGATATTTCCATGTTTATGGAGGTGACGGTGTATATATTTCCATGTTTATAGAGATAGCGGTGTAGGTATTTCCATGTTTATAGAGATAACAGTGTAGATATTTACATGTTTATAGAGATAGCGGTGTAGATATTTCCATCTTTATACAGATAGCGTTGTGCATATTTCCATGTTTATACAGATCATGGTGTAGATATTTCCATGTTTGTACAGATGGCGTTGTAGATATTTCCGTTTTTACACAGATAGCGGTGTAGATATTTCCTTGTTTATACATATCGCGGGGTAGATATTTCCATCAGTCTACAGGTGGCAGTGTAGATATTTCTATGTTTATACAGATGGCGGTGTAGATATTTCGATGTTTATATAGATGGTGGTGTAGATATTTCCTTTTTTATGTTGATGGCGGTGTAGATATTTCCATGTTTATGGAGGTGACGGTGTATATATTTCCATGTTTATAGAGATAGCGGTGTAGGTATTTCCATGTTTATAGAGATCGCGGTTTAGGTATTTCCATGTTTATAGTGATAGCGGCATAGATATTTCCATGTTTATACAGATAGCGGTGTAGATATTTCCTTGTTTATACAGATAGTGGTGTTGATATTTCCATGTTTATAGGGATTGCTGTGAAGTATTTTCATGTTTATACAGATTGCAGTGTAGTTATTTCCATGTTGAAATAGATAGCGTTGTAGACATTTCCAGCTTTATACAGATTGCGGTGTAGGTATTTCCATGTTTATAGAAATGGCGGTGTAGATATTTCCATATTTATGCAGATAGCGGTGTAGATATTTCCATGTTTATACAGACAGCATTGTTGATATTTCCATGTTTATACAGATAGCGGTGTAGATATTTCCATCTTTCTACAGATAACGGTGTAGATATTTCCATGTTTATACAGGTGGCAGTGTAGATATTTCCATGTTTATACAGATCGCGGTGTACATATTTCCATCTTTCTACAGATGGCGGTGTAGGTATTTCCAAGTTTACAGAGATCGTGGTTGAGTTATTTACATGTTTATAGAGATAGCACGTAGATATTTCCATGTTTATAGAGATAGTGGTGTAGATATTTCCATGTTTATACAGACAGTGATGTAGTTATTTCCATGTTTATACAGATAGCGGTGTAGATATTTCCATGTTTTACAGATTGTGGTGTAGATATTTCCATGTTTATGCAGATAGCCGTGTAGTTATTTACATGTTTATAGAGATAGCGGGGTAGATATTTCCATATTTATACAGATCGCGGTGTAGATATTTCCATGTTTATACAGACAGTGGTGTAGATATTTCAATGCTTATACATATAACAGTGTTGGTATTTCCAATTTTATACTGATGTCGGTGTAGATATTTCCATGTTTATACAGATGGCGGTGTAGATATTTCCATGTTTATACACATGGTGGTGTAGTTAATTCTATGTTTATGGAGATGGCAGTGTAGATATTTCCATGTTTATACAGACAGTGGTGTAGATATTTTAATGCTTATACATATAGCAGTGTTGGTATTTCAAATTTTATACTTATGTCGGTGTAGATATTTCCATGTTTCTACAGATGGCGGTGTAGATATTTCCATGTTTATACACATGGTGGTGTAGTTAATTCTATGTTTATGGAGATGGCAGTGTAGATATTTTCATGTTTATAGAGATGGCGTTGTAGATATTTCCATGTTTATAGAGATAGCGATGTAGGTATTTCCATGTTTATAGAGATAGCGCTGTAGATGTTTCCATGTTTATACAGATGGCTGTCTAGATATTTCCACGTGTACAGATGGCAGTGTAGGTATTTCCATGTTCATACAGATGGCGTTGTAGATATTTCCATGTTTGTAGAGATAGCGGTGTAGATATTTCAATGTTTATACAGATGGTGGTAGAGATATTTCCAAGTTTATAGTGATAGCGATGTAGTAGTTATCTCCATGTATATACAAATCGTGGTGTAAATATTTCCATGTTTATGGAGATAGCGGTGTAGATATTTCCATATTTATACAGACAGCGGTGTAGGTATTTCCATGTTTACACAGATAGCGGTGTAGATATTTCCATGTTTATACAGATAATGGTGTTGATATTTCCATGTATATACAGATCATTGTGTAGATATTTCCATGTTTATACAGATAGCGTTGTAGATATTTCCATGTTTATACAGATAGCGGTGTAGATATTTCCATGTTTATACAGATCGCGGTGTAGATATTTACATCTTTCTACAGATGGCGCTGTAGATATTTCCATGTTTATACATTTGGCGGTGTAGATATTTCCATCTTTATATAGATGGCGGTGTAGATATTTCCTTGTTTATGTAGATGGCGGTGTAGATATTTCCATGTTTATAGAGATGGCGGTGTATATATTTCCATGTTTATGGAGATAGCAGTGTGGATATTTCCATGTTTATACAGATATCTGTGTAGGTATTTCCATGTTTACAGAGATAGCTGTGTAGATATTTCCATGTTTATTCAGATAGCGGTGTAGGTATTTCCATGATAATACAGATAGCGGTGTTGGTATTTTCATGTTTATACAGATAGAGGTGTAAATATTTCCATGTTTATACAGATGGCAGTGTAGTTATTTTCATGTTTATAGAGATGGCGGTGTAGATATTTCCATGTTTACAGAGATAGTGGTGTAGATATTTCCATGTTTATAGAGATAGCGGTGTAGATATTTCCAAGTTTATACAGATAGCGGTGTTGGTATTTCCATGTTTATACAGATAGCGTTGTAGATTTTCCATGTTTATTCAGTTCCCGGTGTAGATATTTCGATGTTTATACAGATTACTCTGTATATCTTTCCATGTTTATACAAATGGTTGTGTAGATATTTCCATGTTTATACAGATGGCACTGGAGATATTTCCATGTTTATACAGATGACTGTGTAGATATTTCCATGTTTATAAAGATAACAGTGTAGATATTTACATGTTTATAGAGATAGCGGTGTTGATATTTCCATCTTCATACAGATTGCGTTGTACATATTTCCATGTTTATACAGATCATGGTGTAGATACTTCCATGTTTGTACAGATGGCGTTGTAGATATTTCCATTTTTATACAAATAGCGATGTAGATATTTCCATGTTTATACATATCGCGGTGTAGATATTTCCATTAGTCTACAGGTGTCAGTGTAGATGTTTCCATGTTTATACAGATGGCGGTGTAGATATTTCCATGTTTATATAGATGGTGGTGTAGATATTTCCTTTTTTATGTAGATGGCGGTGTAGATATCTCCATGTTTATGGAGGTGACGGTGTATATATTTCCATGTTTATAGAGATAGCGGTGTAGGTATTTCCACGTTTATAGAGATCGTGGTTTAGGTATTTCCATGTTTATAGTGATAGCGGCATAGATATTTCCATGTTTATACAGATAGCGGTGTAGATATTTCCTTGTTTATACAGATAGTGGTGTTGATATTTCCATGTTTATAGGGATAGCTGTGAAGTATTTTCATGTTTATACAGATAGCGGTGTAGTTATTTCCATGTTCAAACAGATAGCTTTGTAGACATTTCCAGCTTTGTACAGATTGCGGTGGAGGTATTTCCATGTTTATATAAATTGCGGTGTAGATATTTCCATATTTATACAGACAGCGGTGTAGATATTTCCATGTTTATACAGATAGCATTGTTGATATTTCCATGTTTATACAGATAGCGGTGTAGATATTTCCATCTTTCTACAGATAACGGTGTAGATATTTCCATGTTTATTCAGGTGGCAGTGTAGATATTTCCATGTTTATACAGATCGCGGTGTACATATTTCCATCTTTCTACAGATGGCGGTGTAGGTATTTCCAAGTTTACAGAGATCGTGATTGAGTTATTTCCATGTTTATACAGATAGCACGTAGATATTTCCTTGTTTATAGAGATAGTGGTGTAGATATTTCCATGTTTATACAGATAGTGATGTAGTTATTTCCATGTTTATACAGATAGCGGTGTAGATATTTCCATGTTTTACAGATTGTGGTGTAGATATTTCCATGTTTATACAGATAGCGGTGTAGGTATTTCCATATTTACAGATAGCGGTGTAAATATTTCCATGTTTATACAGATAGTGGTGTAGACATTTCCATGTATATAAAGATCATTGTGTAGATATTTCCATGTTTATACAGATAGCGTTGTAGATATTTCCATGTTTATACAGATAGCGGTGTAGATATTTCCATGTTTATACAGATGGCTGTGTAGATATTTCCTTGTTTATGTAGATGGCAGTGTAGATATTTCCAGGATTATAGAGATTGCGGTGTACATATTTCCATCTTTATACAGATGGCGGTGTTGATATTTCCATGTTTATGCAGATGGCCGTGTAGATATTTCCATGTTTATTCAGATGGTGTTGTAGATATTTCCATGTTTATGCAGATGGCGTTGTAGTTATTTTCATGTTTGTAGAGATGGCAATATAGATATTTCCATGTTTATAGACATGCGGGTGTAGATATTTCCACGTTTATAGAGATAGCGGTGTAGATATTTCCAAGTTCATACAGAATGCGGTGTAGATATTTCCGTGTTTATAGAGATAGCGGTGTAGTTATTTCCATATTTATACAGATAGTGGTGTAAAAATTTCCATGTTTATACAGATATCGGTGTATATATTTCCATGTTTATACACATCATGGTGCAGATATTTCCATGTTTTTAGAGATAGCAGTGTAGATATTTCCATGTTCATAGAGATAGCAGTGTAGATATTTCCATGTTTATAGAGATAGCGGTTTAGGTATTTCCATATTTATACAGATAGCGTAGTAGATATTACCAGGTTTATACAGATAGCGGTGTAGATATTTCCATCTTTATACAGATCGCGGTGTAGATATTTCCATGTTTATACGGAAGGCAGTGTAGATATTTCCATGTATATATAGATGGCAGTGTAGATATTTCCATGTTTATACAGATTGCATTGTAGATATTTCCATGTTTATACAGATGGCGGTGTAGATATTTCGACATTTATACAGATGACTGTGTAGTTATTTCCATGTTTATACAGATGGAATTTTAGATAATTCCATGTTTATAGAGATAGCGTTTTAGTTATTTCCATGATTATACAGATCGCGCTGTAGACATTTCATTCTTTCTACAGATGGCAGTGTAGATCCTTCTATGTATATACAGATGACGGTGTAAATATTTCCATGTTTATAATGATGGCGGTGTAGATATTTCCATGTTTATGCAGATGGCGGTGTAGATACTTCTATGTTTATACAGGTGGCGGTGTAGATATTTCCATGTTTATACCAATGGCGGTGTAGATATTTCCATGTTTATGCAGATGGTGGAGTATATATTTCCATGTTTATAGAGATTGCGGTGTGGATATTTCTATGTTTATAGAGATAGCGTTGCAGATAATTCCATGTTTATAGATATGTCAATGTAGGTATTTCCAGGTTTATAGAGATAGTGTTGTAGATATTTCCATGTTTATACAGATAGCGGTGTAGATATTTCCATGTTTATACAGATGGCAGTGTTGGTATTTCCATGTTTATACAGATAGCGGTGAAGATATTTCCATGTTTATACAGCTCGCGGTGTAGATATTTCCATCTTTATACAGATGGCAGTGTATATATTTCCATGTTTATACAGATAGCGTTGTAGTTATTTCCATTTTTACTCAGATTGTGGTGTATATAGTTCCATGTTTATGGAGATGGCGTTGTAGATATTTTAATGTTCATAGAGATGACAGTGTAGATATTTCCATGTTTGTACAGATAGCGGTGTAGATATTTCCAAATTTATAGAGATAGCAGTGTAGATATTTCCATTTTTATACAGATAGCAGTGTAGATACTTCCATGTTTATACAGATGGCGGTGTAGATATTTCCATGTTTATAGAGATGGCGTTGTAGATATTTCCATATATTTAGAGACAGCGGTGTAGGTATTTCCATGTTTATAGAGGTAGAGGTCTAGTTATTTCCATGTGTATATATGTAGCAGTGCAGATGTTTCCATAATTATACTGATAGCTGTGTAGATATTTCCATATGTATACAGATGGCAGTGTAGATACTTCCATGTTTATAGAGATGTTGGTGTAGATATTTCCATGTTTATACAGATGACCGTGTACATATTTCGATGTTTATACAGATGGCGGTGTAGATATTTCCATGATTATAAAGATAGCGGTGTAGATATTTTCATGTTTATACAGAGAGCAGTGCAGATATTTCCATGTTTATAGATATAGCGATGTATATATTTCCATCTTTGCACAGATTGCGGTGTAGATATTTCCATCTTTAAACGGATAGCGGTGTAGATATTTCCATGTTTACACAGACAGCTGTGTACATATTTCCAAGTTTACACAGATAGCGTTGTCGATATTTCCATGTTTATACAGATAGCGGTGTAGATATTTCCATGTTTATACAGATAGCGGTGTTGATGTTTCCATGTTTATACAGATTTCGGTGGAGATATTTCCATGTTTATACAGATACAGGTGTAGACATTTCCGTGTTTATACAGATAGTGGTGTAGATATTACCATGTTTACACAGATAGCGATGTAGATATTTCCATTTTTGCACGGATTGCGGTGTAGTTATTTCCATCTTTACACAGATAGCAGTGTAGATATTCCATCGTTGCACAGATTGCGGTGTAGATATTTCCATGTTTATACAGATAGCGGTGTAGATATTGCTATGTTTTTACTGATAGCGGTGTAGGTATTTCCGTGTTTATAGAGATAGCGGAGTAGACATTTAAATGTTTATGCAGATAGCAGTGGAGATATTTCCATGTTTATACAGATAGCGATGTAGATATTTTCATATTTCTTCAGATAGCGGTGTAGATATTTCCATGTGTATACAGATGTCAGTGTAGATATTTCCATGTTTATACAGATGAGATGTAGATATTTCCATGTTTATACACATGACTGTGTAGATATTTCCTTGGTTTTACAGATGGCGGTGTAGATATTTCCATGTTTATACAGATAGCGGTGTGGCAATTTCCATGTTTATGCAGATAGCGGTGTAGATATTTCCATGTTTATGCAGATGGCGGTGTTGATATTTTCATGTTTATAGAGATAGCGGTGTAGATATTTCCATGTTTATACAGACGGCTGCGTAGATATTTGCATGTTTATACAGATGGCAGAGTAGGTATTTCCATGTTTATAGAGATGGTGGTGTAGATATTTCCATGTTTATAGAGATAGCGGTGTAGATATTTCCATGTTTATGCAGATGGCTGTGTAGATATTTCCTTGTTTATGTAGACGGCAGTGTAGATATTTCCATGATTATAGAGATTACGGTGCATATATTTCCTTGTTTATAGAGATAGTGGTGTAGATGTTTCCAAGTTTATACAGATAGTGGTGTAGATATTTCCATGTTTATACACATGGCGGTGTTGATATTTCCATATATAGAGAGATGTCCGTGTAGATATTTCCATGTTTATACAGATGGCGGTGTAGATATTTCCATGTTTATGCAGATGGTGGTGTAGATATTTAAATGTTTATAGAGATGGCGGTGTAGATATTTCCATGTTTATAGAGATAGCGGTGTAGATATTTCCATGTTTATACAGATGGCGGTGTAGATATTTCCACGTTTAAGCATATAGCGGTGTAGATATTTCCTTGTTTATGTAGATGGCGGTGTAGATATTTCCATGTTTACAGATATGGCGGTGTATATATTTCGATGTTTATAGAGATAGCAGTTTAGATATCTCCATGTTTATACAGATTACGGTGTAGATATTTCCATGTTTACACAGATAGTGGTGTTGGTATTTCCATGTTTATACAGATAGCGGTGTAGATATTTCCATGTTTATACAGCTCGCGGTGTAGATATTTCCATCTTTATGCAGAAGGCAGTGTAGATATTTCCATGTTTATTGAGATGGAGGTGTATACATTTCCGTGTTTATACAGATGGCGGTGTACATTTTTCCATGTTTATACAGATGGCGTTGTAGATATTTCCATGTTTACAGAGATAGCGGTATATATATTTCCATGTTTACTGAGATAGAGGTGTAGATATTTCCATATTTATACAGATTACAGTGTAGATATTTCCATGTTTATACAGATAGCATTGTAGATATTACCGTGTTTATACAGATACCGGTGTAGATATTTCCAAGTTTATGCAGATCGCGGAGTACATATTTCCATGTTTATACAGATAGCGGTGTAGATATTTCCAAGTTTATACAGATTGCGGTGTTGGTATTTCCATGTTTATACAGATAGCGGTGTAGATTTTCCATGTTTATTCAGCTCCCAGTGTAGATATTTCGATGTTTATACAGATTACTCTGCATATCTTTCCATGTTTATACAAATGGTTGTGTAGATATTTCCATGTTTATACAGATGGCACTGGAGATATTTCCATGTTTATACAGATGACTGTGTAGATATTTACATGTTTATAAAGATAACAGTGTAGATATTTACATGTTTATAGAGATAGCGGTGTTGATATTTCCATCTTTATACAGATTGCGTTGTACATATTTCCATGTTTATACAGATCATGGTGTAGATACTTCCATGTTTGTACAGATGGCGTTGTAGATATTTCCATTTTTATACAAATAGCGGTGTAGATATTTCCATGTTTATACATATCGCGGTGTAGATATTTCCATCAGTCTACAGGTGTCAGTGTAGATGTTTCCATGTTTATACAGATGGCGGTGTAGATATTTCCATGTTTATATAGATGGTGGTGTAGATATTTCCTTTTTTATGTAGATGGCGGTGTAGATATCTCCATGTTTATGGAGGTGACGGTGTATATATTTCCATGTTTATAGAGATAGCGGTGTAGGTATTTCCACGTTTGTAGAGATCGCGGTTTAGGTATTTCCATGTTTATAGTGATAGCGGCATAGATATTTCCATGCTTATACAGATAGCGGTGTAGATATTTCCTTGTTTATACAGATAGTGGTGTTGATATTTCCATGTTTATAGGGATAGCTGTGAAGTATTTTCATGTTTATACAGATAGCGGTGTAGTTATTTCCATGTTCAAACAGATATCTTTGTAGACATTTCCAGCTTTGTACAGATTGCGGTGTAGGTATTTCCATGTTTATATAAATGGCGGTGTAGATATTTCCATATATATACAGACAGCGGTGTAGATATTTCCATGTTTATACAGATAGCATTGTAGATATTTCCATGTTTATACAGATAACGGTGTAGATATTTCCATCTTTCTACAGATAACGGTGTAGATATTTCCATGTTTATTCAGGTGGCAGTGTAGATATTTCCATGTTTATACAGATCGCGGTGTACATATTTCCATCTTTCTACAGATGGCGGTGTAGGTATTTCCAAGTTTACAGAGATCGTGATTGAGTTATTTCCATGTTTATACAGATAGCACGTAGATATTTCCATGTTTATAGAGATAGTGGTGTAGATATTTCCATGTTTATACAGATAGTGATGTAGTTATTTCCATGTTTATACAGATAGCGGTGTAGATATTTCCATGTTTTACAGATTGTGGTGTAGATATTTCCATGTTTATACAGATAGCGGTGTAGGTATTTCCATATTTACAGATAGCGGTGTAAATATTTCCATGTTTATACAGATAGTGGTGTAGACATTTCCATGTATATAAAGATCATTGTGTAGATATTTCCATGTTTATACAGATAGCGTTGTAGATATTTCCATGTTTATACAGATAGCGGTGTAGATATTACCAGGTTTATACAGATGGCTGTGTAGATATTTCCATCTTTATACAGATCGCGGTGTAGATATTTTCATGTTTATATGGAAGGCAGTGTAGATATTTCCATGTATATATAGATGGCGGTGTTGATATTTCCATGTTTATACAGATTGCATTGTAGATATTTCCATGTTTATACAGATGGCGGTGTAGATATTTTGACATTTATACAGATGACTGTGTAGTTATTTCCATGTTTATACAGATGGAATTTTAGATAATTCCATGTTTATAGAGATAGCGTTTTAGTTATTTCCATGATTATACAGATAGTGGTGTAGATATTTCCATTTTTACACAGATGGTGGTGTAGATAATTCCATGTTTATGGAGATGGCGGTGTAGATATTTTCATGTTTATAGATATAGCGGTGTTGATATTTCCATGTTTACAGAGATACCTCTGTAGATATTTACATGTTTACACAGATAGCGTTGTAGATATTTCCATCTTTATACAGATAGCGGTGTAGTTATTTCCATGTTTATACAGATAGCGGTGTAGATATTTCCATTTTTACAGATGGTGGTGTAGATAGTTCCATGTTTATGGAGATGGCGGTGTAGATATTTCCATATTTATAGATATAGCGGTGTAGATATTTCCATGTTTATACAGGTAGAGGTGTAGGTATTTCCATGTGTATAGAGATAGCAGTGCAGATGTTTCCGTATTTATACTGATGGCTGTGTAGATATTTCCAAGTGTATACAGATGGCAGTGTAGATATTTCCAAGTTTATAGAGATCGTGTCGTAGATATTTCCATATTTATACTGATGACTGTGTAGATATTTCCATGTTGATACATACGGTGGTGTAGATATTTCCATGTTTATAGAGATAGCGGTGTAGGTGTTTTCAAGTTTATACAGATAGCGATGCAGATATTTCCATGGTTATACTGATAGCGGTGTAGATATTTCCACGTTTACCGAGATAGCGGGGTAGATATTTCCATGTTTATACTGATGGCTGTGTAGATATTTCCATGTGTATACACATGTCAATGTCGATATTTCCATGTTTATAATGTTGGAGATGAAGTTATTTCCTTGTTTATACAGATGACTCTGTAGATATTTCCATTTTTTTACAGATGACGGTGCAGGTATTTCCATGTTTATACAGATAGCGGTGTTGGTATTTCCATGTTTATACAGATAGCGGTGTAGATATTTCCATATTTATGCAGCTCGTGGTGTAGATATTTCCATCTTTATACAGATGGCAGTGTAGATATTTCCATGTTTATAGAGATAGCGGTGTACATATTTCCATGTTTATACAGATAGAGTTGTAAATATTTCCATGTTTATGGAAATAGCGGTGTAAATATTTCCATGTTTATACAGATAGCGGTTTAAATGTTTACCCATTTACAGAGATAGCAGTGTAGGTATTTCCACGTTTATACAGAAAGTGGTGTAGATATTTCCACGTTAAAAGAGATAGCGGTGTAGATATTTCCACGTTTATACAGATAGCAATGTAGATATTTCCACGTTTATACAGATAGCAGTGTAGATATTTCCATGTTTATACAGTCAGTGGTGTAGATATTTCCATGTTTATACAGCCGTGTATATATTTCCATATTTATACAGAGAGCGGTGTAGATATTTCCATGTTTTACAGATAGCGGTGTGGATATTTCCATGTTTATAGAGATAGCGGTGTGGATATTTCCATGATTATAGAGATAGCTTTGTAAGTATTTCCATGTTTATACAGATAGCGGTGTATTTCCATGTTTATAGAGATAGCGGTGTGGATATTTCCATTTTTATAGAGATTGCGGTGTAGATATTTCCATCTTTATAGAGATAGCAGTGTAGGTATTTCCATGTTCATTGAGATGGCTGTGTAAATATTTCCAGGTTTATTCAGATAGCGGTGTAAATGTTTACACGTTTACAGAGATAGCGGTGTAGATATTTCCACGTTTATACAGATAGCGGTGTAGATATTTCCACGTTTACAAAGATAGCGGTGTAGATATTTCCACGTTTATGCAGATCGCAGTGTACATATTTCCACGCTTATAGAGATACCGGTGTAGAGATTTCCACGTTTATACAGATAGCGGTGCAGATATTTCCAAGTTTAGATAGCGGTATAGATATTTCCACGTTTATACCGATTGTGCTGTAGATATTTCCACGTTTATAGAGATAGCGGTGTACATATTTCCATGTTTATACAGATAGCTGTGTAGATATTTCCACATTTATACTTATAGCGGTGTAGATATTTCCAGGTTTATAGAGACAGCCGTGTAGATGTTCCCACGTTTAGAGAGACAGCGGTGTGGATACTTCCATGTTTATAGAGATAGCGGTGTAGATATTTCCACGTTTGTAGATATAGCGGTGTAGATATTTCCATGTTTCTAGAGACAGCGGTGTACATATTTCCAGGTTTATAGAGATAGCGGTGTAGATATTTTCATGTTTATAGTGGCAGTGATGTAGATATTTGCATGTTTATAGAGATAGCGTTGTAGATATTTCCATGTTTATAGAGACAGTTGTGTAGATATTTCCTTGTTTATACAGATAGAGGTGTAGATATTTCCATGTTTATAGGGACAGTCGTGTAGATATTTCCATGTTTTTACAGATAGCGGTGTAGATATTTCCATGTTTATAGAGATAGCGGTGTAGATATTTCCATGTTTATAGAGATAGCGGTGTAGATATTTCCAGGTTTATATAGATAGCTGTTTACATATGTCCATGTTTATACAGATAGCGGTGTAAATATTTCCATGTTTATGGAGATAGCATTGTAGTTATTTCCATGTCTATAGAGACGGTGGTGTAAATAGTTCCATGTTTATACAGATAGCCTTGTAAATGTTTACACATTTACAGAGATAGCGGTGTAAATATTTCCATGTTTATACAGAAAGCAGTCTAGATATTTCCACGTTTACAGAGATTTTATGAAAAGTTATTTTTTGAAGATGAAACTACTCATTGGGGTACCTACCTTATGGCATTTTTTACATTGAGAGTGATAAAAATTCCCCTCCCCTAACCAAAACCCTGACAAATAGAGCCAGGTAAGGCCATGCAAAAAATATTATTGGGCTTGTATGCCTGATAACAAAATCTTATCACAGAAGACTGCAAAAAACACAATCTTGCACAAAGCCCATTGCAACTTTGCACACAACAATGCTTTTGAAGGATATTTGCCCAACAACTGCCTGTCCAACCTGGGCCTGGCATCACCTTTGTGATTGATCTTTGTAGCCAAGGATAATCATTTCCAAATGATCATATGATCTTCCTCATTTTTTCGTTTGTCTTCCTTTACCTCCGTGAATATGCATATAGTTTACTCTGGCTTGCCTATTCCTATTGCAAGGCTCTGTTTCCAAACGAATATCTTTTTCTTGTGGAGAGCCTCTCTCTGTTTGTTATTTAGGTTGATAAGAGAAATGTGAACACTTGAGAGCTCAGGTAAAAGGCCTTAGTCTACAGTGAAACTTTTTTGCACCCTTAGATGCTTACTTCCACTACAACTTGCAGGTGGGCCTTGAAAAGTTCTTGGAATAAGTTTGAGCTTTGGTCTTCTCCGATTCATTTAGCATAGATTCTCAAAATGTGGTCCCTGGACCCACAGCATCAGCATCACCTGGAGATTGTTAGAAATGCAAATCATCGGGCCTCATTCCAGACCCTCAGCTGGAAACTCTAGGGGCATGGCCAGACCCTCTGTAGCTGAACAAGCCATCCAGGTGGTTTTGATGCAGCTAAAGTTCTGGAACAACTAATGTAGCCCCATTTGGAAAACTTGGCTCTACAGGCCTCCCTAGCTGGTAAGCTGCTAGCATTTTTTGTTTGCTTGTTTGTTTGTTTTGATACAGGGTCTTGCTCTGTTGAACAGACCGTGACCTCCTGGGTTCAAGTGAGGACTCAGCCTCCTGAGTAGCCGGGACTACAGGTATGTGCCACCACCATGCCCAACTACTTTTTGTATTTTTTTTTGTAGGGATGGGGTTTTAGCCCAGGCTAGTCTCAAACTCCTGGACTCAAGCAATCTGCCCACTTTGGCCTCACGAAGTGCTGTGATTACAGGCATGAGCCACTGTGCCCGGCCCTGCCAGCTTTGTATACCTGAGGAGTTTTTAAAAATACCTAGACTCAGGGCAAACCCCAGACACTTAAGTCAGATTCTCTGGGAGGTGAAGCCCAGGCACTGGTATTTTTAAAGTCTCTACAGATGGTTCTAATGTGCTGCTAAGTTAGAGAACCGCTGATCTAGACCAGGCCTTTGCAAACTTAATGTGCACGTGAATTACCTGGACCTTGTTAAAATGCAGATTCAGTCTGCATAGGCCTGGGGTGGAGCCTGAGCTTCTGCATTTTTAACAAGTCTCCAGAGGATGCTGCTGCATCTGGGCTGCTAACTACACTTGGAGATAGGAGGTTCTGGAGAGCAGAGGAAAGAGCATGAACCATAACCTAGGGGCTGGTAGTCCTGACTTCCGAGCCAAGGTTTGCCTTTATGTGGCTGGCAACTTGCTTGGACTCCTACCTCAATTCTTTGGGCCCAAGGTTTGTCCTGCCTCAGAAGGATGTCAACAAAATTGAGTGAGTAATGCAGAATTGTTTCTTAAAGTGTGTGCAGATGCTCCATGAATTTAGAGAGTATGTGGATGCACATTAGTAAATTTTAATAGTTGTGAACATGTTGTTATGAGTACTTAGAACAAGTAATAATGGCTTTTGATGTATAGTAGTAAGAAAGCTTCCTTTTAAAAGGCATGTATTTAAGTTTCAAAAGTGGGGCTATTTAAAAATATATGAAATAAATAATAGTAGAGGTAATTGACAGATCAAAATTAGGAAGGCAGGATGAGAATGACTCAAGTTTGGGAAATGCTGAGAAAGCAGATGCCCAAGGGCTATGAAAACTTAAAAAAATAGGTAGCACTTGATTTTGATTGGCTGAATGAGATGATGTGTTTGATCATTTATGGGGTTGGCATTTGGCAACATGCACTGGGTGGCTGGGATCACTGTTTATTAAAAAATATTTGAGTCTCTACTTTGCACTAGATACTCTTTTAGTCTCTTGGAAAAGGGATTGGGGGGCAGGCAGGATAAAAACAAATCATTTATGCCCACAAGAAAATTGCAGGAAGATAAAAGTCATGAAATAAACTCTATGCTTCTAATTTAATATTTTTTTATAGATTATGAGAAAAAAGTTTTGCTCACTATCAGCTAGGAAAGCTGTCTTAGCACAACCATTCATTCTTGCACAAATCAAAATCAAGATGAGCCAGAAGGCTCCATTCTGACAGCTTCTAATGGAGAATCTACATTTACTGGACATGGGAAAAGTTGCTGGGCTCTAAGGACTGTGCTCATTTCTTGAACTAGATAAATGATCTTGGTGTAGCATAATACCAAAACTTCTTGTCGCAGCCCGTAAGGACAGAACTCAATCAGCCTGAAAAGGAAGTCAGTGACTCCGACTCAACACAGGAATGTTCTGTGATTCCTAAAGAAGGATGTAGGAGTGTGGCACAATTCAACCACAGTCTGTGGCCCTGTGCCTCTGCCTTGACATGAGTGGGACTTCCCAGCTGGTCATTTTCTTCTTATCTAAGACATTGGGAACAAATTACTTGACCTCCTCTGGGCTTCAGTACTCCCACTCATCAAATTAGAGGACTGGGCAGTCGCTAGGCTCTCTTTAGGCATCATATTTTAGTTTCTGTGATTTTAAATTTGAGAAGGGGTGTCTAAGGGAGAATACATAGGGGAGGGGGAAAGGCTTATTAAAAGTGTAGTTAGACACTGAATGTTTAAGAATTGCATTTTGTAATAATACCTTTACCTAATCAGGACTGACAATCTTACCTGATGACAGCACCTGGAGGAATGGCTGCATTCAAAAATAAAAATGAAATAAAACAAGACCTTATTTGAACTTAGCAATAATGCTGATTCCTCTTTTTGATTTGAGGAGGTTATAGCTGTTGTAAATGCTTGAATTGGGTCTGCCCAGGCAAAACGGAGTCAAGAGTCCATGTCGGATGAATTTTAACAATGTAGACAATAGAAAGGGTTGCTTAAACTGCCCCTCTTTTACCAAAACACATTTACAAATGAAAGAACAACACTTCCATTTTTTAAAAACATTTTTTGAGATGAAGTCTTCCTTTGTCACCCAGAGTGAAGTGCAGTGGTGCGATCTTGGCTCACTGCAAACTTTGCCTCCTGGGTTCAAGTGATTCTCCTGCCTCATCCTCCCGAGTAGCTGCGACTACAGGCGCCCACCACCATTCCTAGCTAATTTTTGTATTTTTAGTAGAGACAGGCTTTCACCATGTTGGCCAGGCTGGTCTCGAACTCCTGACCCCAGGTGATCCGCCGACCTCGGCCTCTGAAAGTGCTGGGATTACAGGCGTGAGCCAACACGCGTGGCCAAAAAATTTCCATTTTTAATTGCAGGGTCTGGGGAATTAAAATGCATCCGTAATTTCTTGCATTTCTCCGCTCGGGCTTGCATGAGTGCAGAGGGATGGGGAGGACTTCTTGAGGCAAGCATCCCCCTCTTGTCGCCTGCCATCTGGAGAGAGAGGGCTGTGATTTATCTCACTTTAATCAGGAAGGACCCGATGGGTGGATGGAGAGGTCTGACGGCTTTGTTGCTCCATGTGGGAAAGAAACGGACAGAGTGAATTTGTGTATGATCCCTAAGGAGAAAGCGTCTTTGTGCTCTATTTCTTTTTGACCTGGAGCCCCTGAAAGCAAGCTAGTTACAAGTTGAAATAGGCCGTTTCTAAAGTGTGATTTTGTTTGTGTATGAGCCTTGATTACAAAGGGGAAAAAAACCCGCTTAATTTACATACACCACATGTAGTGCAGGATCCCCTGGGCTGTCTTTTCAGGTATCAGGAAACTTTGATGAAAGTCGCTTGTCTCATCTAGGAGTCATTTCATATTGTTTAGCAGAGCCTGGTATTAACATTTCCTTCCAACTGTTTACTGGAATCTGTGTGTTCCCTTCAAGTGATGCATACTAGGTGCACAGGCTTCCTGCCACTGTCATCCTAATCTTTCCGTGCAGACAGGAGCAGAGGGGAGAGCGCTGAGCCAGGCCCCAGCTTGCTTTTCTTTCCTGACACAGCCCGGCTCCGCTGCACTTCTCAGCTCTTGCTCTAGGTGGTGCTGTTTGACCATTTTCTTCATGTGACCCTCCACTCGGTAATATAAATTCATTCGGAGGATGACCTGATATCAAAAAAAATTCCTTTTGATTAGTAGAATCAACTTGTTTCTTCACACGATACTCTTCCCACTGAGACACATGGAGACAATTCTGACTCCAGGTTTGCAACCTTGAGATTTCTCTCAGATGCAATAAAAAAAACAAAAAAGCATTTTGAGTGGCACAGTGATGCCTAGTGCATGATCATGTTTGTCTGCTCAAACATTAAAGGGAAACTTGTGGGTTTGAGGATGCCCAGCAGCACGACAGCTGCCAATGTAAATGAGCCGTATAGAGAGAGAGGGGGTGGGAGGGGACTACAAACTTCAGAATATGAGCTGATCGTTTATAAGTTAAAAAAAAAAACAAGTCAAAAGGGAGCCCAGGATGGTGCAAGAAAGAGGAGAAAGGAAGATTTTCCTTGCAGCTAATCAGGAGAGTTCAAAAGGGCTGATTACATGAGTGGAAGCCTTAAGTTCTTTTTTTTAAAAAATGTGAAAGTTTGCATGTATGTATGTATGTATGTATGTATGTATGTATAGCTTCGTGTATTACCATTATTATTGCAATCAGCAAATGGATTTACTTCCTTTATCTCATGGGCTCCTTCCCACTCACTTCTGGCAGCACATTTTCCTTTCTCCTTCATCCCAGAACACCAAAGAACAGATGTGCTTCCTAACCCTGGCTCCAGGGGACTTTATACAATGTAAACAGTGCACCTCTAACGTGGTTCACCGCTTAGAGAACGTGTGTCCCATTTTAAAACTGTGACTCCTTTATATTTTGCAGTGCTTATTTTAATAAGAGACATTGGACTTGTGACTTATTTTTCATGGAGGAGTGAGCTTAATGGTTGAAAGTAATCGATAAACTTGTTTTTCCTCTGATGCCATCAGCCAAGATCCTATGGCAATAGTAAGAGGATGACACTGGGCTGGCACCCACTCCATAACATATTTGGACCATGTTTTTCCCCCAGAATGCACATGCAATAGCTTTGGTTTGGTAAGAGAGAGATGGTGTACTTGGTTTCCTTCTGTCACACTTTTGGTGAAATGCATTAGACTTTTAAATCAGGAAATTCAGCGAGATGAGTTAGATTTTTACACAAGAGCAGTGGAGGACTTCCAGCTGGTTGGGGGAATGATATGGAAATATCTTGCTAAATCAGGGTCTGGTGGAATGCTGCTCCCCTGGCAGGCTCCTCTTCACAGGGAGCAATCTGTGCGTTGCTTATAGAACAGAGCGAGCAGGAGGCATAGCATGGTCTTGCTCATGGGAAGACCCGGTGTTCAGATGTTTGTCATTAGGAACTGGGTGTGGGCTTTTTCAAGTTAAACTGAAGCAGCAGTTCTATTAGGAAGAGCCTCCCAGATCAGCATCTTCTGTTTCTGGATACTCTCCCTTTGAAAAGCCAGATTTCAGCAAAAAGCTTTGCTAATGGTGAAATTGCACAACTGAAACCCTATGGGAGCAATGGGAAAGATGGAGAAAGAGGTGGTTTTATCATGTACTTCAACAGTTTATTTAGAGGCTGTTGACGTAAGAATAACAAGCCAAGACAAACAAAAATACTAATTTTGGATGAAAAATTGTCTTTTCCTGTTATTATAGAGAGCTGAGTCCTAAGACTTATACAGAAACACATTTTCCTAATGAGTGGCTGATTTTTCTGGTTGTGCAAGTAATATCCAAATTATTGTACAAATTTTTGGCTCAGGAGCAAACATTGTATTGCATATTGAGCTAATCACTTGCCCTTTCTAAGGTAAGCCCTTACCTCTGCTTTCCCTTCATCTTGTCATTTCTGTTTGTTGGGTACAGGTTTCCTGTTGGTTCTTTCTGTTGGCTCTGATGTAACATGAATGAAGTTCTTAACATCCTTTCAGACATAAACACAACTTAGCTCATTGTTCCTGAGTTCATATAGAGGTTTTCTTGCCCCTGAGACTTTCGTGTCAGACAGCTGGATGTTGCTGTGTTCAAGGCTCTATATGTTGATTCTGTATCCTACAACTTTACTGATTTCACCTATCAGTTCAGTTCTAACAGTTTTCAAATTTTATTTATTTGTTTTTGTTTTTTAAATATTGCATGTTTCATTTTAGAGTCAGGAGGGTAGATGTACAGGTTTCTTAAACAGGTATATTGCATGGTGCTGAGGTTTGGGCTTCTAATGATCCCACCACCCAAGCAGTGAGCATAGTAATTGATAGGTAGTTTTTCAACCCTTGCTCCCACCATCCTTCCCTCCCACCTTTGGAGTCCCCCAGTGTCTATTGTTCCCTTCTTTGTGTTGAGTTCTAACCTTTTATTAGTGAAGTTTGTAGGGTTTTCTATATAGAACAAGATCATGCCGTCAGTAGAGACAGTTTCACTTCTTCCTTTCCTATTAGGATGCCTTTTATTTCTTTCTTTTGCCTAATTACCCTGAGAAGTGGTGTCTGTGGGCATCCTTGTCTTGTTCCTGATGGTAGAGGAAAAGTTTCAACTTTTCACCATTGATTATGGTATTAGCTATGGGTTTGTCATATATGGCCTTTATTTTGTTGGGATACAGTCCCTCAATACGTGATCTGTTGGGTGTTTTTTTTTTTTTTCACCATGAAAGGGTTTCGAATTTTGTCAAAAGCTTTTTCTATATCTATTGTGATGGCCATATAGTTTCTATCCTTTATTTTTCTAATATGGCATATTATATGTATTGATTTGCTTATGTTGAACCATGACATGATCATGGTGAATGATTCTTTCAATGTGCTATTGAATTTGGTTTGCTAGGATTTTGTTGAGGATTTTTGCATCTATGTAGATCAAGGATATTGGCCTGTCATTTTCCTTTCTTGTAGTGTTCTTGTCTGGCTTTGGAATCAGGGTAATGCTGGCCCTGTAAGATGAGTTTGGAAGTATTCCCTCCACTTCAGCTTTTTGGAAGAGTTTGAGAAGGACTGGTATTAGTTCTTCTTAAAATATTTGGTAGAATTAATCTGGGAAGCCATCTGGTATTGGGTTTTTCATTGATAGGAGACATTTTCTTACGGATTCAACCTCCTTGCTTGCTATTAGTCTGTTCAGATTTTTAAATTTCTTCATGAGTCAATCTTGGTAGGTTTTATGTGTCTGGGAATTTATCCATTTCTTCTAGATGATCCAATTAGTTAGTGTGTAATTATACCTAGCAGTTTCTTAGGATCCTTTGTATTTCTGTGATATTGGCTATGATGTTTCATCTTTCATTTCTGATTTTATGCTCTATTGAAAACATGAGGCATAGCAGGTAGGGGGCACTGGTCAGGACTTGGGGTATAAACTGGCAGATGTTAAGGTGGGTGATTCTGGTTAACTCAGAAACTCCGAAATCCCGTGTGGAAGAATTAACTGCCTGTACTCACCTAGTAACGTATATCCTTGGTCAAAAAAGATCCAGCTGAGAATGTTGGATGAAGGGACCAAATCAATATTCATCATTATATTGAAAACAAGTCAGATTGGCTGTGGTCTTTTGACAGCAGGTCAGTGGCTAAGTCTATTTGAACAAAGTTAGGGCAGGTTCAAGGGAGAATCCTGAGATCGGTATTCTTTGTTCCATACAAACTTGCCTTTCAGTTTCTTCTCCCCATGCCTCCAGGATGTCCCTGCACAGCCCGTAGGGCCCCCTCCTTCAGTACCTTGCCTTACGAAGGGGAGAAAATGAGTTTTCCAATGTTAGCATATATTTAGCCTTCCAAAATTTTCTATTTCTATTTTAGGGGAGCTCTAGGAAAACAGCAGATTACTCTAAATCCCCAGGTAAAAATCTGAAATGGTGGAATTTCATATGACCAGGAGACATATTTTGGGGCAAGTGGGCTTTTCACAATCACTTGGACATGAAGGCATCTGCTGCTTCTATGCCTAAAATAGTCCTTCAATTTAGTAGTTTAATTCCTCTTCCTCTTTTTCAAATTTCAAGACAATACATGTGGTGACTGAACAATTTGGATCCAAGTTTCACTATTTAACTGCCAGTGTGACCTTGGGCGAGTCACTTAATCTTTTCAAGGCTCAATTTCATCATGTAAAGTAGAAGTACAAACAATCCCTGACTTAGAATATTTTGACTTATGAGTTTTCAACTTTAAGATAGTTTGAAAGCAATACACATTCAGCAGAAGCTGTACTTTGAGTACTCATACAACCATTCTGTTTTCCACTTTCAGTACAGTATTCATTATATTACATGAGATATTCAAAGCCCACTTTATTATAAAATGGGCTTTCTGTTAGATGATTTTGCCTAACTGTAGGTTAATGTGAGTGTTTAAGGTAGGCCAAGCTAAGCTATGATGTTTAGTAGGTTAAGTGTATTAAATGCATTTTCAGCTTACAATATTTTCATAAGTTTATTGGAATATAACCCATTGTAAATTGAGGGGTATTTGTAATAATGATATCTCTTCAAGGAGACTTTGTGAGCCTCTCATAGGAAAATGCATTCACAGATGCATATAAATATATAATCTTTCTTTTCCATACACATGATATTCTTTAAGGATATTCAAAAATCTGGAAACAGTTGCCTCCAGGGAGATAAATGGTAGTGGGTTGGGAAACTTTTAACTGTATACGCTTTTGTACCTTTTGCATTTTGAATCAGATGAATGTATAATCTACATAAAATATTAAGATTAAAACATCACCGAATAACTTATCAGGAGTTTGGTGAACATAAGGGAAGGCCACCTATGGTGGCTGTATTTTATTCAGTGTTGGTCACTGTTGGGCACTTCATAGAGCTTATTTCATTTCATCCTTACAAGCGCCGTAGGAGGAAGGGGCCCCAGAGGGATTCATGGTTAGAATAGCAGAGTAGGAGCATTTGGCAGCTATATTCTGTGTAGGTGATAACTTTAAAGATATTTCTGTTATAAAATGTTTCAAACATACAAAAAATATAGAGAAACAGTTTTCTATAGTTATTAAATATTCTTAATGGGTAGTCACAGAAATTATCATCCAAAGTGGGATATTCTTGAGAGAAAAAGGAGGTTCTATTTATAATTATGGTGGGATAACAAACTTAAGATGAACAGCCCTGGACAAACTGGGTTGTATGGTCCCTGGAAAACAAGGATTACTGTAAATGTGAGTCCCGCCTTGTGCTTCTCTCTGTCCCACCAAGAAAATATGATCTTGATACAGATGTTCATTGTGTCAAGGCAACCATGGCAACCATGATCTAGATACACTGTTCAAGTTTTATGCTGATCCTACCTATATATGTCTCAGGAACTTTCCAGAGTTTCCTTTGAGTGCTGCTAAATTTTGCATAAATGGTATGTTGTCCCTTGTCTCTTTTTAAAACCAGTAAGCCATTTTCCCTTCTTTTCCTGGAAAATTAAAGGAACAAAGACCAGGAAATAACAACGTATTAGCTAAGGTTCTGTTGATTGAAAGCAACAGAACCTAATTCTGGCTAGCTTAAACCATGCTAGGATTTAATGAAGAATACTGCAGAATCTTAGATATCTTATGACTGGGAAAGAGGAGGTTCAGGCAGTTCCTGGGATGTCAGCAACTGGTAGCTGTCAATTAACTGCCCCCACACCACCCACTGCTGCCATCATCAATATAGCACACCACGATGGCTCCCAGCCTCTGTACATCTGGGTTCCGGTGTTCAAATTCTAGAGATAGCAAGAGAAATCCCATTGAGTCAGGGATCCTTCCCTGGGTCACACTCCCTGCATATGGTCAGAAATGCAGGATTATGTACTAAAGACACAGCTAAAGAGGACCCACTTCACTGTTTTGGGACCATTTGCAGGGGAGGCAAAATTGTGAGCTACTCACTTAAAGAGGTGATAACCATAAGTTTGCAGGAAAAAAAAATGGAGAAGAGAAGTATAACACTATCCTACGGTTTCTTCTGAAAATGGACGAAGGGAACAGCATTTCCATTTGGAAATTCTCTCCTGTCATTTCAATATTTATGGATTCTGAATTCTGAGAAAAATCAGTTGAGAAATTAGGAAAATGGGAAGGAACAGTCTAATTTTCCTGTGAAAATTACAGCTTAATAGTCAGTATAGAGATCTTACTGGCTTGAAGAAATGCACTGACTTCAAGTCAAGCAAGATGAGGAAGCACTGACATGTGGAGATGAAAGTTAAGGTGAACAGGACAGGAGCAGTAAAGGAGCCTCAGTCAGACTTTCTTGTATCTGTTGCTGTGTTACAAGTGTGTGTTCATGGCCTTGTCCACTGCTAACAGTGAACCATTTCTGCAAATAAATATTAATGTGTTCCTAGGCATAGTATATGTTTTACAAATCCTATGAGAGGTTTTCTAAGAAATGCCAAGTTTTAGAAACAAAATATACCCTTAAATCGGCAATTTTGGCAGTTGCTTCTTTCTAGTGCTATTCATCTTGCCAGGAGATCAGAATGTTATGTTATTTAAATGGTATTGGAGGGGATGATTGATGCCTTGTTTAACAATGTCATGTAAACAATGATTAAAGCATTAAGTATTTGTGGTGTTACCTTTCAATCTTTAAAGGACTTTTCTTTAGCATTTATTTTGTGATAACATTGATTTCTTTTTAATGTTTTCTCTATTAATGCTATTGGATTTTATAATCTTGTTACAATATGTTGGCTCATAATAATAATAAATCATCATTTGTTATCATATCTCTTTAAAACAGAAGACTACTAAAACTTTTCATATAATCCTGTTACAGAAAAAAACGACTATTTGCTTGTTATTATAGTCACTTATTATTTTTCAAAAACTTGTAAGTGAAGTGTTATGAAAATCATATGAATTTGGGAATTCCCAAGCATTCTCAGAAATTCTATTTCCTTGTTCCCAAATCCCAATGATTAATATCTGCCAGGAGTCGGAAAACAGTGAAAGGAAGTAACATCCTATGTTGGATACCTGGTAGGGTTAGTGAAGAAACGTTATTGCTGAGCTCTGTGTTACGCTCACGAATGATGCCATTGAGGAAGTCATGCTTGTTGAAAGGAACACAGATACACAAAGAGTTTTGCTGCTGTCTGTTGGATAAGAACCCCCTGGTCGATTTCAGCTCCTACTGCAAGTTACAAAAATCAATCCAATGATAAATAAAAAGTGCCCAGTGTGCTGGGAAATAACTTATTTTTTGGCTTCAGAGGAAATTTTAGAAACAGTGCCAAGTGAAACGTAAAACAAACTACGAAGACATTCATGAATTTCCCTCTGAAGCTGACAGCCGTATTTTAGCAGATGGAACTCCTACTATTAGCCCAACTCTTGGGTTGAAGCAGTGTGTCCAGGAAACCCTATGTTAAAATGCAATGTGTTGGGGATATTGTTCCTCTATTTGCTTGAGTTAATTTTCAAATTAGTGTACTCTTGCTTAGCTGTGCTCTGAGGGAATGAACAAAAGATTGGTAAACTCTGATGGAGAACACTGGTCACGCAGGGCACATAGAATCCCTGGGGATGGTGGTTCCTGACAAATGGGGGAGGAGGACCTGAGCCAGGCTTTGGCTGGGCTGGAGGAACATGAAGATGGGATCTACTCACAACCCCCAAAACTGAGGGGTCCTGGTAACACATTATTTCACCCTCAGCCATGCAAATTCATTATTTTTATGGATAAAATAGCTTTAAAAAACTAATTTACATTGAAATGTTAAAATATTTCTATAGAGATTAGAAATATTTATATAGAGATTATTGGGAATCCCCTCCTAAAGCCAAACATAAAAACTACCAAAAATAAAATTCCCTGTAGGCTAAGATTGCAAATGACTGATGGAATGTCATTTAAATTAAACATGGAAAATATATTTCCGCTTTAATAAAGATCTAAATTCTATTCTTTTTAGGAGCCTTCAGAAATGAAATTCAACAATTAAAATAGTATAGAGAAGCCTTTAGAAAAGAAACTTTTCTTTTGCTGTATTATATATTAAAGAACTTTGATGAGAATAGTTCTAAAGTGTTTAATAATCGATTCCACTGATGTTTCTAGGTATTGTGGGGAACACCTAGAAATTAAATCTTCATCTTTGGCAGATCAGAGGCCTATTATTTTTAGGTAAAACAATTAAAATCTGCTTTTAATAAATCACAAATTTTGCAAGTTAGCCATTAATAGTAAGTGCTTTTCAAAGTTTGGCCCAATACATGAAAAAGCCAGAAAAACATACCTGCATTAGTTTTGCCCATCACCTTCTTATGCTGGCCTCAGGAGATTTATTAACAGCATTCAATATTTTAGGTAGGCTGGATGTGGTGGCTCATGCATGTAATCCCAGCACTTTGGGAGGCTGAGGTGGGAGGATGGCTTGAGACCAGGAGTTCAAGACCAGCCTGGTCAACCTAGTGAGCCCCTCGGTCTCTCTGAAAAGAAAAAAAATTTAGGTATCCTGTGGCTACCTCCAAAAACAAACTCCAGAGGAACTGAATTTTCTTTTTTATTTCATGTGTTGGGATAATGGCTTCTTTTGCAGTTACTTACGAAGAATTTAAGGGTCAGTAAAAATATTTTTTCATCCTTAATAACATGAATTCTCTAATTTGTGTGTGATATAATGCTAGATATTGTGCCAAAAGTGTCACATAGACATAATCCATGCCCATTTTCAAAGATAATACTAATAAAGAGAATAAGAATCATTATTATTGTAGTAATTATTATTTTAGTAATAGTAGTAATAATCAAAACAATTACATCAAACACTTATTAAACCCTTATTATGTGATAGGTACTGTGTAAGCAATTTCCACATATTAGCTCCTTAAATGTGATCACTAACCCCATGAGGTAGGTAGCATTATGTCCATTTTATAGATGCAGAAACTGAGCTTTGAAGAGGGAAAGCAACTTGCCCAAGGCCATGCAGGCAGTCATTGATAAGGGTGGGGAGCGAGAAGTTGAAATCTGAGATGTAAGTTCACAGACACGAGTACACAAACACGTACAAGATACTCGTATGACATGTGGGGTTGCTTGAAATATGTAATTGACTTTCCCCAGCACAAGAAAGTGTTTGGACAGATTTCAAAGGGATCTAACACTTCCTCAGAGGACTGCCCTACAACATTTTTCCGTGTGCTTTTTTGCCTCTTGTCCTATACTTTTGGCATTGCTTCTGCTCTTAGAGGCAATGAGTCAACAGCATATTTTTAGCACCTCCTGTGTGCATAGAAGTGGCCCCTGACTCAATGGGAGTGTATAACTACCATGGGCCAAATCAGTCTGCTTTCCTGTTAGCCAGGGGATTATAGAAGAACACGCTCCCCTGATTCCAACAGAACTTGCTGCCACTCTGATGTCTTCATTGTAAGGCCTCTAAATGCATGTTCAAGAAATTCATGTTAAAGGCACGTGTCATATGTGTAACTTGTAAACATTTGTGTACTTGTCTCTGTGTCCTTACACCTCAGGCTTCAACTCTTGTTTTTACCTTTATCAATGACTACCTGTGTGCTGTGTGGCTTTGGACCAATTGCTCACCCCCTCTAAAGCTCAGTTTCTGCATATGTAAAATGGATATAATGCCATATATACATAGATATAGATATACATACACCAATATATATACACACATATATATGTGTGTATATACATCTATATATAATATACAAACTGAAATATATAGTTATATAAATATTTCAGTTTAAGTTTCAAAAATCACTGGAGGGTATTTTTATAATACCCTTCAGCAATTTTACCTGCTGCCTTTGCACATTCTGGTGAATTTCTAAATGGAAGTCTGATAGAGATTAATCTTTTAATGCATCATAAATAAAAAATAAAATCACAGAATGATGTAGCTGGAGAGGACCTTGGGGATCTAGTGTTTCATGAAAGATTAATGTCCTTGATCTGTTTGTAAGTGTTTTGGAAAAATCTTCCATGGTCAAATAAAACTTGGCAATGTTGGATTAAAGTTAAATAGGTTTTTTTTTCCTGCAGAACTTCATAGTCTTTAATATGCTAATATGTTTTGTGAATCTACAAGGAATGAAGTGTTTCAATGCTTATTTTACCCAGATTCTCATTTTGGTACAGGCTGGTCAAGCTGAGTCAGATAGTATATTCTCTAGATGGAGATGATGGCTGATTCCTTTTTGAGAGCAAGAGAGTCCCCAGGGGAAGCAAGGGTATATCAGTTGCTCCATTTCATGCCAAGGATCCTCAGTCTTTAGAGGCTCAGAGAAGGCTGAAAGGCTACTCTAGGCTATCAGGGCTACCATTCATTGTGACCCATGCTACAGAGAAGCTTTGAGCTCAGTGCAAAGGAGTGACCAGCCCTTGAGAATCAGGAAAATTTATTTATTCCTGACCTAGTCCACTGAGGACATACAAGGAATGGGGCAGGGGAGTGTCACCAGCTATGGTTACAAGCTAGTCTGATTCTCTTTCATTAAGAAAACTGGTCCCTGTGAGTTTAGATTGGGAAGCACCAGGTTAAAAAATTTTTAGGCCAGGAGTGGTGGCTACTATACTCCAGCCTGGGTGACAGAGTGAGAATCTGTCTTAAAAACAACAACAAAAAAAAGTTAAGTGATGTCTTCTGTTGAGGACCTCTCAGAACTTTTAATATGAAAGTGTGCATTGTGAAGAATGGGAGTAGAGTGTACAGGAGGTTTTAAAGCTACTTCGTCATGAACCTCTTGCTTTGTGCAGGATTCGAGGGGCACTAACATTCTGAGGAAAATATTTTGGGAAACATTGATCTAATCCAAACTTCTCATTTTACCAGCAAACAACTGTGGGGCCCTCTAAGTTTCCTTTCTCCATCATTGTGACAAATTCATTGGAATTAATTCAATTAAACCTGGGGTCAGCTTTGAAGAGATTTATTTAGCAGGTAAATCTGTTTTGTACATTTTGAGGGAGTTCTGAGTTTCCATAGTCAAAAACCACAGATCAATTTAACCAACCTTTATGGAATATCACCTATGGCCCAAAGACCCTTTAGCTACAGTGATGGTCTACAAAAATATAAACTGTAATTCTTGCAATACAGGAGATTAGTAATAATGGTAAATATAATGATGATGACACCACGAATAGCTAACATTTATTGAATGCCTTTCTATTAGTCAGGCACTTTACTAAGTATTTTAATCCTCCCAACAATTTATGAGGTAGGGATTATAATAATTCCCATCTTATAGTGAGGACACTGAGGTTAGGAAATTATCCTAGCCTAAATGTTAAGTATAAGCATGAATAGAAAGGTGTTATTAGCCTATAAGACATTCCTTTATGAGTGATACAAAGTCCTATGTAAATTCAGAGAAAAGAAAAGTGGTTTTAGAAATCCTTGATCAGTGAGTGTGAAGCATGTGGTGGCCCAGTTACTGTTTGGTTGCCCATCTGTCTTCCCTCTGGGATCAGCACCCCCTTACTTTGGAAGAATTGTTTTCCTTTTCACTGTAAGGTTCTTTCTGGCTATGCGATGGGGCACATTGCCTCAAACTAGCCCTGTTCCAGTCTTTGAGAACCTTGAAATTGGAACCAAGGGAAGAGGATTGCCTCTTGAATGGTAATTCTCTAAAATCTAGTCTGAGGTGCTGGTGCCTAATCCCTGGGTCTGTGGAAGGAGCTGGGCTGTGAGAGGGGAGAATGATGTTGATGTCAAGAGAGAGGCCGGTGCTAGGAGCAGAGAAATGGAGGCCTGGAGGGTTTCTGGGCTTCTCTGAGGCTTAGGGTTTGGATCATTGTCTTCGTTACTGGAACAAAGGATTTACCATACCTGCTCTTCTGGGAATGAAACTGTCCTGCTTTGCAAAATAAAGTGTCATTAGAAAGAGATCTTAAAAACCCCACACCATAGACAGGTGCACAGATCCGTAGAAGTGTTAAAGTTCTGTCTTTTGGATGCTAAGCCAAGACTCTTAAGTATGTTCTAAAGAGAAACTGGTGTGTGTAGGCTGTGCACTCCCAGGGAGATAAAAAGTTAGGAACTTTATGGGTTGGGCTTGGTGGCTCCCACCTGTAATCCCAGCACTGTGGGAGGCTAAAGTGGGCAGATTGATTGAGCTGAGGAGTTCGAGACCAGCCTAGGCAACATGGTGAAACCCCATGTCTACAAAAACTACAAAAATTAGCTGGGCGTGGTGGCATGTACCTGTAGGCGGGAGGATCGCTTGAGCCCAAGAGGGAGAGGGTGCAGTGAGCCATGATTGTGCCACTGCACTCTGCCTGGGTGACAGGAACTTTCTGGGGAATGGGATCTTGGAGACTGAGTAGAGAATAGAGGAAAAAAAAAAAAACTACCTCCCCAACTGGCCACACTATTCTTTTAAAAAAATGTTAATTGACAAATTAAAATTGTATGTATTTACGGAGGTATAATGTGATGTTATGATATATGTATACATTGTGGAATAATTAAATCCAGAGAATTAATAGATTCATCACCTCAAAACCTATCATTTTTGTGGTGAGAACATTTGAAATTTATTGTCTTAGCAATTTTGAAATACACAATACTTCATTGTTAACTACAGTCACCATGCTGTGCTGTAGATCTCAACAAAATGTATTCTTCCTGTCTCAACTAAAACATTGTACTCTTTGACAACATTTCCCCATTCCTCTCACCCCCTCCAAAAACACCCATTCTTTATGTTGAAGAGAATGGCTAAAAAGTCCCAGCAGGTTTCAACTGACGGCTTCAGTGGTTGTCCCATCACACTTCAATGTTATTAATAGAAAGGGGAGGGGCAATACATAATTCGGACAGGCGGAAAGTACCATTGTAACCACTTTCCTGACTTCACAGAAAAAGTCCTCTTGTTTTCATCTGTAAAATGGGAACTGCGTGAATACCATTCTTCTTTTCTTCAGCCTCCAAAGAAAAAACAGATGCAAAGCCTTTTATCAATTGCAAAACAGTATACAATGTTTGTTATTACTCACAGTTGTCTTACTGTGACCAAACACTTTATAAGCCTGTGGCAAGTCAGCCTTACTCTCAGGAAGTGGACAATATTTGGGGAAGGAGAAGCAGCAAGATCTTTCAGGACAGTAGCCTTGGTGGGTCCAAAAATTCCTTGAGCGAAATGGGAGACAAAACTTTCTTCCTGCTTTGGGGTTTATCCTGTTAGTCTTTTCTCTCTTCACTCCTATTTTCTATGGAGAATTTCCTGGTTTTGGAGTTTGGGTGCGTTTTATGGAGAGGAGGCAGAACATCTTTAGCTCCAGCAGAATGAAAGGATACATGCAAAGGAACCTAGCACAGTATGTGGTACCCAGTTCCCCTTTAACTTGGCTTTATTCATTCACTCCTGGTAGGGCATTAATAAGGGATTTAGCCCCCTCCTATTGAAAACGATTAATTCAGGGAAGAGTTCAGGCAGTGTGGACAGATACAGTGTAGGCCAAGCCTGTTTCTAAGGCAGGAGCTGGGTAGGGAGGGTGAGAAGGGCGAGAAGAATAGGGAAATATGTGTCGTCTGTGTTGCTGCTGTTGCAACCACCACAACAAACAAACAAGTGAAAAAAAAAAGAATTGTCCATACCGGCAAGTGTGCTGTTTTGGAGGAGGCTGGGGAAAGTGTGGATGGCTCGAGTGGGTCCTGTTGGATTGAAGTCTGACAGTGGTGATTCCCTTCAACAAATGGTCGGGGTGGGAGGGTACACACACACACACACACACACACACACACACACACACACACACAAGAACACACACACACCCCAGACGCAGCGCCCAGCCTCCGATTTCAGCGCTGGCAGGAGATAACCATTCTTAGCTTTCCTTTCCAGGGTTATTTTTGGCTGAGGCTGTTCGCTGAAGGCAAAAGTTTTCAGCCCCCTCCCAAATCCCTCCTCGTGCTTGTTCTAAAGAGAAACTGGTGCGTGTAGGCTGCGCACTCCCAGGGAGACAGGGAGACGGGCCTGGCGCCGGAGAGGAACCCGGACTCTGCCCACAGTCTCGCCGCCCGCCGGCTGTTTTCTGGCAGAGGGTGTGCCCCAGAGGGCGGTGATCGTGCGTGAAGACTGGGGCCAGGCGCGGGTGCAGGCGTCACCGGGGTCGGGCTAGCAGGCCCTGGAATCAGGCTTTTGGGACACCCCGAAAGTGAGTCCAACTTGGGGAGAAACTGAGGGCACCTCGGACGGTCTGGCAGCGGAGAAGGTGGGCGGGAGAAAACTTTACAGGAAGGCAGAAGCAATCTCCGCCGAGGGAGTCAGCGAGCGGCCGCGTGGAGAGGAGGGGCGGGCGGTCCCCAGGCGGGCGGGCGCAGGGCGCAGGGTGCCGATCTGCCGGAGAAGGGGCCCGGGCTCGAGGAGGAGTCCCAGCGCGCGGCCAGGCTGGCGGAGACCCCCGGTAGGCTGCAGATTCCCTCCGGCCCCGGGAGCCTCAGCAGGACCGGCCAGGAGGCGCCACGGAGGGGAGCCCCATCCCGGTGCTGACAGTGCCCACCGCGCCCTACGAGGACCGGCGGCCGGCCAGCGGCGGGGGTCTGCAGCGACCTACCGGCCACTTCGAGGGCGAGCGCAACTACCTGCCCAACTTCATCCAGAGCGTGCTGTCGTCCATCGACCTGCGCGACCGTCGGGGCTGCACCACGGTGGTGGGCAGCGACGGCAGGTACTTTAGCAGGACGGCCATCGAGATCATGGTGCAGATGGCCGCGGCCAACGGGGTGAGTGTCCGGATACTCCTCGCTTCCCGCCATGCCGCCGCCATGCCCTCTCCTAGCCCTTGTCCCCCTGCTGCCTCCGGGCCCAGCTTGGAGGCCCCTGCCCGGCCCCGGGTTTGCTTCCTCACTCCCGCGTCCTCACCCTCCAGCGCCCCACTCCCGCCGTGCTCGCAGCCTCCCCGGCACACCCCGGACACTGGGTTCTATTAGTACCCACCGCCCCCAAAATCCTTGAGGGGTGTCCGTCGTTCCTGGAGCCACTCCGGGCGCCCTGGACTCTTCTCCGACTCTGCACACATCCCGCACCTGCTCATTTTTCTTTCGGACATTCTCTTACCCGGCCCTGTAGATTCCAAGGCAGCTCCCAGTTTTCCATATTGTTCCCAACGCGTTCACTGCCCACAGTCCCCACACAAACTTCTTTCCCAGGCTCACAACATAGTCCCTCTGCCCCGTGCCCTTTTTGCAATAATCTGCCAATCCCCTAAGTCTTAGCTCTGCCTATTTAACAGTAGTGGTGTCTCAGAACACACACACACACACACACACACACACACACACACACACACACACACACACACGATCCCTGACATATTTGGCAAGAGTAGGCCCTGAAGGTTTTTAATATTTTGGTTCTTTAACCCAGTGGAATTACTGAATGATTTATTTAATTAGGGTAGGGATGGAGTGGATCCATTTGTTTGATGCTAAACAGCCTGAGCTCGCAGTTCCCAGGGGGCATATCTCTAAATGGTCTGAAACGAGATTTGCAGTGGTTTTCTTAATGCAATTCCCAACTTCTCTCCAAATGCCTTTTGACATTTGACAACATTTCATGCCTCTTCCCCTTTCGCTTTTCATCCTTGTTTTCTCTCCCTTCTCCCACGACCTCGGTAGTCTTCTGCAATCCAGATTCTCAGACTTCGGGTTTTTCTCCCTCTGCTCCTTTCCTCTCTGTCCTATAACTAGAAGCACCTTTTGGCATAGACCCGTATCCCAGTTTCCTCTTTCCCAGGTCCAGCAGCATCTCAAGGACATCTACAAGAGGGATACCTAACTTCAGGGGTCTCTGAATGATATGTGGGAAACATCGTCTAAAAAAGTAATTTTATCCTTATTCATGCAACCAGACCCACACTCATAGAACTTTTCTTTAAGGGGAGTGTCTTGCAGATGTATAAATGAGTGTTAACATCTTTAAAGGCGAAACTGAACAATTCCCTGGCATTTGAATTCCCTCCTTCCTTCCCAACCCTCTCCTTTTCATTTTCTCATTTATTATTAAAAACATTTTTAATGGATCTCCATGCTTCATATTTATCTACTATAATTCCTCCTTCTCGGTGTTGCAGGGATGGGGAAAGAGGATGTTTTAAAAAACACAATAAAAAGCAATTGGGAGAAACAGGGCCAGTGGTGTTGGGGTGGGTAGTGGAATTGTGATTTTTGACTCCAGTAGACAATGATGCTGGATATATGGGGTTTGATTTCTCTCTGGCTCCTCACTTGAGATTGATGAAGTTTGGCTAGAATCAGGGAGTTGAAGAGAGGTTGACAAATGGTCTTTCACTCTTCTCTGACAGGCTGTTCCTGTGGAGTGATGGAGAATAATGAGCCTTGGGAGAGCTATGGGAGCTCTCATACTCCTTCCCGAGCCAATTTTTTAGGGAGTGAGAGAAACATGGCCTGTCCAATACTTGTTGTGGGTCAGGATATTTTTGAAGCTACGGTTGTTGATTTGCATGGGAAAATTATTATGTCTTATTATTTCTTGTCCCACTTTACCATAAGGGCTCCTCAGCTTCTTACTTCAATGGGTCTTCCATGACAAACACACTTTATTAACTCTAAGAGTGGAATTTATTTTAACAGATAATTAGCATACGTCAATATATGCTTAAAATAGAGTCAAATTAAACCTACTAGCTGTTATAAAGGACAGATGACAAAATCCACATAGAAGCATCGACTCTTAAATAATCTGAAAGTACTACTTCTAAGAGGGGCGGGCATGGGTGAAGGGAATGGTGGACATGTTTCAGAATTTCAAATGCCAACTTTAACCAATCGTTTCCTCATTTTGCTCACCTTCTTGGGGGCTTATGCTAAAGTGAAGTGAATAGCCATAAGGCTGGCTTCAGGAGAAAGATGGTCTAAAAGAACTGGATAATTATAAGCAAAATTGGTCTCGAATGATTGAAAATTGATGAGAATGTGCTTGTCTCCTGATTTGACATCCTGAGTTAGACTCAGGAATACTGAACATGGATCCCAAAGGCTTTGGTTTTTTTGATATCCTATTGGATAATCATAAGCAGGCTAGAAAAATAGGAAACTAGAATTTATTCTCTTTGAACTGACAAATCTGACCAGTGGGCTGCATTCTCTATATCTGAAAAACGTTGGTTTTGATTGAAAAAGTTAATTTTATAAAGCAATTTTCTTTTTTTAAATTAAATTTCACTTTTTTTGAGACAGGGTCTCACTTTGTTGTCCAGGCTGGAATGCAATGGTACAGTCTTGGCTCACTGTAGCCTTGACCTCCTCAGATTCAGGTGATCTTCCCACCTCAGCCTCCTGAGTAGCTGGGGCTATAGGTGCACACCACTACGCACAGCTGATTTTTGTGTTTTTACTACTCATAGGGTTTCTCTGTGTTGCCCAGTCTAGTCTCAAGCTCCTGATCCCAAGAGATCTGCCTGCCTTGGCCTCCTAAAGTGTCATGAACCACCATGCCCAGCCTACAAAGCAATGTTCTAGGAAAAACTACAGTTACTCTTTGATTATGTAATTGCTGGAGAAGAAAAGCATGGCATTTCTAAAATGATGAACTATATTACTTATATTTTAATATCTCATAAAGTTTGAAATAGACATTTCAAACATAAACATGTATAAAAATTTTTTAAATTAAAAATATAAAATCAAAAACATTTTACAATTATTTTATTATAAAATTATTATAGAATCAAAAACATTATAAATTTAAACAACTTTTTAAAAAATTTATTTTGGGATTTCCCATGGAGTGATGGAGAATAATGAGACTTGGGAGAGCTATGGCAGCTCTCATACTCCTTCCTGGGCCAACTTTTTTAGGAAATGGGAGAAATATACCCTGTTCAATGTTTATTGTGGGTCAGGATATTTTTGAAGCTATAGTTGTTGATTTGCTTCAAACTTTAAAAAAATTATTATAAAATTATGGGATTTAAAAATTGTATTATAAAACTTTGAAATTTTCAAACTTTCAGAAAAGCAGAGAGATGAGATTAATGGCACTCACAGGCAAGCATAGAACATAGATTGTAAACATTTTGCTATATTTGTGTCGTGACTATTTTTTGCTTGTGTTTGAAAGTATATTAAAGAAAATGATATTTTACCCCTAAATTCTTTAGTACAGATTTCTAAAAAAAAAGAACATTTTCCTGTATAGTTACAAAATCATCTTTTCAAACAAAATAAAAAATGGCTTTTTTATATCATTTATTACCCAGTCCACATTCAGATTTCCTCAATTATTATGAAATGTCCTTTTATTTTTTGAGACAAAGTCTTGCTCTTTCACACAGCCTGAAGTGCAGTGAAACAATCATAGCTCATTGCAGCCTCAAACTCCTGGGCTCAAGTGATCTTCCTGCCTCAGCTTCCTGAGTAGCTAGGAGTATAGGTGCACACCACCATGCCCAGCTAATTGATTGTTTTTGTAGAGATGGAGGTCTTACTACGTTGCCCAGGCTGGTCTCAAACTCCTGGCCTCAAGTGATCCTTCCAGCTTGGTCTCCCTGAAAAATCTTTTGTGGCTGGTTTGTTCAAATTAGTTTCTTCTAATCAAGGGACACACATTGCATTTGATTATTTAGCTCAAGACTTTTTTAACCTGGAAAATACCCATACTCTTTGTTTATGTATTAATTTAGTGAAATTGACTTGTTGAAAAACTAGTCAGTTGTCCTGTAGAATATTTCCCCTTCTGGAATTTTCTGGTTGCTTTTTATGGTGTCATTTAACTTTTCACTCTGTTTTATCCTGGTTAACTGGAAGTTAGTTCTAAAGGCTTTTAGGCCTGCTATAACAAAATACCAAAAACTGGATGACTTATAAAGAACAGAAATTTATTTCTCACAGTCCTAGAGGCTAGCAAGTTTAAAATCAAGGAGCATGTGGTTTTGATATCTGGTTAGGACCAACTTTCTGGTTCATAGATTGGCCTTCTTGCTGGGCCCTCACATAGTGGGAGAGACTAGCTAGCTCTCTGGGGCCTCTTTTATAAGGGCACTAATTCCAATCATGAAGCCTCTGTCCTTATGATCTAATGACCCCCTAAAGGCCCCACCTTTTAATACCAGCACCTTTGGGGTTAGGATGTCAACATATTAATTTTGGGAAGACATACACGTTCAGCCCATTGCAAGGTTTAGTTAGATTCAGGTTCAACTTCTTTTTTAAAGACTATTTCATAGGCAATTATGTGTATTCACATCCCATCATTAGTGATGGTGAGACGATCGCAAGGTTAGGGTGATCACTGCCTATCTCCTCTGCTATATTCCCCCTTGGGTCAAGCCAGTAGTCTGTGACGTGAACTTTGTACCATGTGTATATTCAGTTATATTCTGTATCAATAGTTACTTGATTGTTTTAGCATTTATTAATGATCCTTGCTTGAGTTGATTATTACATTAGGGGTTTCAAAATGGTGAATTTCTAATTCTCTAATTCTATCTACATGCTTTAGCTGGCATTTTTCTATAAGCAGACCATTTTCTTCACAACTGGGTTATTTGGCTACCCTGAAACATAGTTCCTTCCGGGAAGGCAGAACATATGTTTATTTCTGTCTTTTAAAAATTACTGGTGTTTGGAGTGAAGATTAGGTGAGCTAACTACCTCCACAGGTGACAAATGAATTTTGTTTTGTCTCACTTTTGCTTTTTTGAATATCACTGTGGCTGCTTGGATTTTTATATTTAATTTGAATGGATTAGGGAATAAATGAGAAGATAGGTTTTATCTGTTTCTGTAGATTTTATGTGGCTGTGTGAACTTACTTTTAAAAATTCCCAGAAATATTTTAATTCCCCTTTAAAGATATAAACTATGTCATACTATAAAGCAAAAGAAAAACCAATCATGTGAAGAGTAAATAGTATCGTTTAAACGAATTGTGGTTAAGCTTAGTTTGTAACTAATTAGTTTTTTATTTTCTTTCTACTTTTATCTGCTTCAGAGCCTCTTCAGTGGTTTAGATCTTCTATGTGTCAAATTATTCTAATCTCTTAAAAAGTTTAAGAGCTAAAATACAACACAATGACTACAAGAATGCCTTTGTCCTTTTCTGGGTAGGTACACCTAAGGCAACTTCTTTTTCTCTTCTTTGTTCTCTTCTTCTTTCTTATTCTTAAATCATCTTCAATATTGGACAGATGACGGCACTATGCCTGCCTCAAGATGTTTCTGACTTTTTCTTTTCTTTTTTTTTTTTTTAGATGGAGTCTTGCTCTGTCACCCAGGCTAGAGTGCAGTGGCACAATCTTGGCTCACTACAACTTCTGCCTCCTGGGTTCCAGTGATTCTCTCAACTCAGCCTCCTGAGTAGCTGGGGTTACAGGCATGCACCACCACGCCTAGCTAATTTTTTTATTTTTACTAGACACGGGGTTTCACCATGTCGGCCAGGCTGGTCTTGAACTCCTGACCTCAAGGGATCTGCCTGCCTTGGCCTCGCAAAATGCTGGGATTACACGTGTGAGCCACTGCGCCCGGCCGTTTCTGACTTTTTCTAAAGTCTTCTTTCTCTGGAGATGACATTATATAATAGCACTGTTCAATAGAAGTTTCTTTGATGATGGAACTGTTCTATAATCTGCATTGTCCCAGCCACTAGCCATATGTGACTACTGTAACACTTGAAATGTGGCTAGAGCAACTGAAGAACTGAATTTTGCATTTTACTGAATTTTAATTAATTAAAATAGAAATGCAAATAACCATAAGTGGTTAGTAGCTACCATATTGGACAGCAAAGATCTATAATTAAGCATTTAAAATCGATTTTGTTTGTTTTCAAAAATGGAGTCAGACTGTTACAACCCAAAGAACTGTAGGTTAAATTAAGGTAAATCCCCAAATACTACATACACATTTGGGAAATCCAAACCAGATTTTTTCATGTGATAACCACACCCTCTTTTGACTTTAGCCTTGGAGGTAATGGAGTATGGCAGAAAAAACCCTGTATCAGCAGCTGGAAGACTCACCTTCTTTTCCTAGCTCTGCCATATATTGACCAAAAGAGTCAAAGTCCATTCAGATGGTTGAGGGGCCTTGGAATTTTGTTTTTGGTTTTCACATACAAGTTGGAGGGCAGATGCGTTAGCCTCTTGAAATACCCAGAAACCACTTGTTTCCTCATCTAAAATTCAGGTATGGCAGGATCATTTAATTATCCTGGAAATCAGATGAAGCACTGCATATGAAAGCACTTTGTAACATCGATAGCACTGGGGAATGTAAAGACCTTTTACTGAAATATAAAGGTGTATGGTCAACTGAATATATCTCAGATAGTTATGATTTGACTGTATATATTGAATATAACCAGTAGTGGGCCCCTTGGTAAACAGCTTAAAGTTTTGTTGTAAGTTTTAGCCAAGAGAAAATTTATTTGTTGACTAGTCATGCCCTTTATTGGCCACATGATGAGCAGCAAAGATATTAACACACAGTGCACCTTGCAGAATTCAAGAATGTCTCAGTGTCTTGTGAACTAGGAAGCTGAAATGCAGTGGTATGCAGAAGGCTGGCTCAGTAGGAGCCTTGGGTGTGTCCTCCAGATAGATGTTTGTGCAGGTTGTATTTGATTCCAGTTGGCCATGAAAAGCTGGTTGCTCTAAAGAATGAGAATATACTTGGTTTTGCATTTACTAGAACTATCTGGGGAACAAATCTTGGGGTGGAAGAAAGAAGGGAGGGAGGGAAAGCTGTGCTTCAATACCTAGGGCTTCTTTCCTGGAATGGATCTGAGAATCTGGGATTGGGTGGCTAATAGCTCATCTCTAGAAGGGAGAAAGAACTGGGTGGTGATGGCTTTGTATTTTCTATTGGAGTCCACTACAGAATAGGTGAATGGAATGGGCTGCTATGATCCAGACATTAGGGAGGACAGGTTTGTGATGCATTAGAAAACTTGAATGAGCCCTTCTATGATTCTCTCTTCCCTCTTTCTGCTTCCCGTTCTTAATCACCATCCGCAGGTTGTGGAATTAGCAAATCTATTATGTGAGCAATAGCAAACTTACAGGAGCCCTTGGCTCCATCTATCTCCCTGTTTGTGTCAGTTCCTTCTGGATGCTTTTAGTCTGTGGTCTTCATTCACTCTTTTTATGGGGAAGTAAAAGGAGTGGGACAGATTATGAGAACAGCTGGGTCCTCCCAGTTGCTGGGGTGTTTATTTTAAGCTTTGTTTAATGTGTCCAGAGACCCAGATGGCATTTTTAACTAAGCTGCTTTATTAAATCTTGTGATAAAGCATAGTGATGTTTATTGAAAAGGCAGACACACATCAGCAACATTATGCGTGAAACTTGCTCTAAGAATTTTCTGTACAACATCTGTTATCTTTGAGCCTTTTGTGAACTCTGGAAGTTTGCTAGTTTCTATACAGACTTGAGGACAAGAAGTTGGAACCCACTTTTGGAGATGTCCAAGCATAGGTATTGGAATCATTAATCCTAACCCTCTCAGTTTTAAGGCCCCGGATACCCTTCTGTTAGACAACAGTAACATGAGCAAGCACTGTAATAACCTTTAAACAAGATTATTTGGAAATAATGGACAAGAAAAATTAGTATAAATTGTTTGGGGATTTTAAAATTAAAGATAAAAAGCTAGGGCTTCAATGACCTGTGCCAGCCTGTAGCCTTAAGAGTCAATTTGCAAACACTCAAGATTTGGCCAATATACCTCTACTACTTCTATTTAACACAGTCAAAGGGAAATTTTTAGATTCTTTCATCTGATTTGACTCTCTTAGTTACGAATAAGAGGACATCTAGAATATATATGTGACTTGTTAAAATGAAAATCCACCTTCTCTGAGTCTTCAAATATCTTTCATATCTTACATTTTTAGTCACATCAACTTTTGAAGTCATCCCCGTAGTTGTATGAAAAGAAAAATTTCAGGAACATTCAACCTCAAAAGTTCTTTTTCTTAGTCTGAAGTCGTAGAAGCATTTGACTTTTACTTTCTCTTTTTAAGTTTGTACTAGTAGGTATTTTGTATAAATATAATATTTAATTATTGCCTTTGTATTCTTTTTCTCTAGTAAACGTCCTGGTTTTTAGCTATCAATATGTAGTTTTACATTTAGGGATTTCTAATGGAAAGAGAAAGGAATCTGAAATCAGAGGACGAGAGTTTATTCTACTTGACCAAACACATACAAAATACTGGAAGGAGAGTTTTACAACAAATATTTAATATCTATGACATGTAAAACGTTTTTTGAAATCAAGAAAATTCAAACAATTCAATACAAATATCATCAATAATAACACATGAACAGGTGGCAAACCTTATTAATAACCAGAGAAATATAAATTAAAACAATCCGTCAACTTGTAAAAAAGATGAAATTACCCAGAGTTGGTGTAGGTGATGGAAAATTATCATGTTTGTATACTGTTCATAGAAGTTAAATTGACATAACTTTTTGGTCAGGCAATTTGGAAGTATATATCTAAATTAATAGAGTAGTTTTCTAATAACCTGGGAATCTCTTAATCTAAGAATCTTTACTGTAGATTTTTCTAGAACAAATGTACAAACATCTGTGTACAAGGGTACTCACTGCAGCATTTTGCTAAGGAAAAACTCAGAAAAAATCTATATGTTCAACAGAGAACAGGTACATAATTTATGACACAACTGCACAATATACACCACTAAAATAAAGGATATAAATTTATATGTAGTATGAAAAAGATGTGAATGATAGCTTGTTGGTGAAAAACAGCAATGACTGGAATATTGTGTGTAACGTAATCCTGCTTTTCTGTATATAATGTAGGCATAGAAAATAGGATTGAAAGGACATACTCTAGTCAACAGTGTATATAGCTTGGGTGGAGGGGGTGTATAATGGGGAAGGAGAGTCCCTTTTCTTATCTATTCCATATACATCTCTGGATTTAAAAGATCATACATGCATATGCATTACCTTCAAAATTAAAATGATAAAGACAAAAGGAGAAGCTTTGGATTTGAATCATGATACTACTGTTTGCAACTTCTATGACCGTGGGGAAGTTGCCTAGCCTCCTGGGGTTTATTTCCTCATTTATAAAAACAGGGAAAGTAATAATACTTGTCTACATATCTTCTAGGGTTGTTGGGAGGATTGAATGTGATAATGGGTTACAGCATTATGAATTATTTATTCATATAACACAATTATTATAAAAAGATTTTGCTCTGATTAAAATAAAAGAAGGACGAGATCGTGTGTGTTTTTCAGTCCCAGTAGCTTTACTAACCAGAAAGCGCCTGCTGATGTGGTGATCACAGTTGCTTTGGTGCAGCTTCCTCTTGACTTTTGGCATTTCTCCATGCTGCTAGCTAAGGCTGAGGTGGCAACTGTGGAAGGTGTGATCTCCTCCCCATCCCAGCACACATTTGTGTGCATACTCACACTCACGCACACACAAACACACACATGCACACTCTATCACAGTACATGAGGTGGCAGCAGCTGCTCCGGCATAGACTTTCACACAACATAAAGGGCTTTTTTGGTGTGGTCTGCGCATTATTTCCTATTAAGCATGAGCTGAGTCAGTGCCATGCTTTTCCATCTGAAACCTTTCTGAGGCTCAGGCTGTGTTAAGAGCAAACCCTCTCCCCTCCATGCCCACCCCATGGCCCTCTACTGAAGCCAGATCATAATCTGCTCATTTCATGAGGATTTTCAAACCGAATGGACTGGGCCATGTGAGAGATCACTGAAAGGAACAGACCAAGCAGAGGCTAAGAGACTCTACGCTAATCTGCTGAGTCATCTGAAAATGCACAGCTGTGGGATCTCACGGTGCTTTAAAGTACTTTGGCAGGATATTTGTTCAGGGGGCCTGTTCCTGCAGCCCTGCTGAATGTTTGGTTAGGAGGCATAATCATTTTTTGGACAGGATCTCCCAAATGTAAAGTGATAGATGCTAATGTGGAATATAATACAGAAGATCCAGCTTGGATGTCATAAATAACAATAAATTGTTTAATCTTGCTGAGTTGTAAATCTATGATTGCCAGAGGTCTTTAGTTCACTGGAACATAGTATGGGGGCAGGGGCACTTAGCAAATTGGCAGTTATTATTTTCCAACCAGACAGAAACTGGTCTGATGGAATTTATCTAAAAAGGCATACACATGTATTTTAATTAATTGTGACAATTACTCAGAGAAAACACATGCCCCTAAAGAGGCTGAGGGGTTTTATTGTTCTACCTATAAATGTATATGTATATTCACCTATATTCTACCTATGTATAAGTAAGAGAATGAGTTTTTTTTGGGGGATATATATTTATAAATATCTATACAGATAGATATACACATACTTAATTTCTGTCTACCTATTAAGGTGCGGTGCCAGATGGAAAGTATTTTTAAACATTTACATAGCTTATTCTATAGCATATATGTGCATATAGCCCCCCCATAAAGCTTTGTCTCTTTTCTGGATATATTTAACAAGAGGCTAGAATAGAGTCCAAAATGTCAGAAATGTTTGAACATTCCATAGAAATGAAGGAGGTGTTTCCAAATGACCTATGTTTCTATGGCAATAAATAGAATTTGTGCTGCGTTGGATGGGTCAGGAGTAAGGAATATAAACAGTGTAAGTATGACTATTCCAGGCAGAAATCTACCTTGTAAGAAGAGCTTTGTGCAGTGAGCTCAACAACATTGATCAGTTAGCAGTCCGGTTCAGTACAACATTGATCAGGTAGCAAGCCGTTTCGGCAGTGCCAGTCGGAGACACAGATGGGGACAATCAAAGAAGATGCAGGTCAGGACAAGGATGCAGACATGTACCTGTCACTACCATGGACTTCAGCAGCTTCTTAGTGAGCATGTTTATGATCAAAGAAGAAAGACATCGTTGATATGTAAGCATGTTACAATTAATTTGCTGTTTAGTTATCATCAAACTACATCCAGTTTTTAGTTTTTTTTTTTTTTTTTTTTTTTTTGAGACGGAGTCTCGCTCTGTCGCCCAGGCTGGAGTGCAGTGGCGCGATCTCGGCTCACTGCAAGCTCCGCCTCCCAGGTTCACGCCATTCTCCTGCCTCAGCCTCCCGAGTAGCTGGGACTACAGGCGCCCGCTACCACGCCCGGCTAATTTTTTGTATTTTTAGTAGAGACGGGGTTTCACCGTGTTAGCCAGGATGGTCTCGATCTCCTGACCTCGTGATCCGCCCGCCTCGGCCTCCCAAAGTGCTGGGATTACAGGCGTGAGCCACCGCGCCCGGCCCAGTTTTTAGTTTTTAGGCTTTTTTTTCTTTTTTCTTTTTTGAAACAGGTTCTTGTTCTGTCATCCAGGCTGGAGTGCAGACGTTATCCAAGCTCACTGCAGCCTTAAACTTCTGGGTTCCGTGGATCCTCCCACCTCAGCCTCCCAAGAAGCTGGAACTACAGGTGCACGCCACCATGGCCAGTTAATTTTTCTTATTTTTTTGTAGAGATGAGGTCTTGCTGTATTGCCAAGGCTGCTCTTGAGCTCCTGGCAGTGTAGATATTTCCAAGTTTATACAGACGGTGGTGTAGATATTTCCATGTTTATACAGATGAGTGTGAAGACATTTCCATGTTTTTAAGGATGGCGGTGTAGATATTTCCATGATTATAGAGATAGCGGTGTAGATATTTCCATGTTTATAGAGATAGAGGTGTAAATATTTCCATATTTACACAGATAGCGGTGTAGTTATTACCATCTTTATACAGATAGCGGTGTAGATATCTCCATGTTTATACAGATCACGGTGTAGATATCTCCATGTTTATATAGATCGCGTTGTAGGTATTTCCATGTTTATACAGATTGTGGTGGAGATATTTCCATGTTTATACAGATAGCGGTGTACATATTTCCAAGTTTATACAGAAGGCGGTGTAGATACTCCCATGTTTATACAGATGGCGGAGTAGATATTTCCATGTTTATACAGTTGGCGGTGTAGATATTTCCATGTTTATACAGCTGGCGGTGTAGATATTTCCATGTCTATAGAGATGGCGGTGTAGATATTTCCATGTCTATAGAGATGGCGGTGCAGATATTTCCATGTTTATACAGATGGCGGTGTAGATATTTCCAAGTTTATACAGATAGCGGAGTAGATATTTCCAAGTTTATATAGATGGCTGTGTAGATATTTCCATGTTTACACAGATGGCGGTGTAGATATTTCCATGTTCATAGAGATAGCAAAGTAAATATTTCCATATTTATACAGATAGCGGTGTAGATATATCAATGCTTATAAAGATAGCGGTGTAGATATTTCCATCTTTATACAGACAGTGATGTAGATATTTCCATGTTTATACAGATCATGGTGTACATATTTCCATGTTTATACAGATCACGGAGTAGATATTTCTCTCTTTCAACAGATGGCAGTATAGACATTTGCATGTTTATACAGATGGCGGTGTATATATTTCCATGTTTATGTAGATGGCGGTGTAGATATTTCCTTGTTTATGCAGATGGCGGTGTAGATATCTCCATGTTTACAGAGATGGAGGTGTACATATCTCCATGTTTATAGAGATAGCGGTGTAGATATTTCCATGTTTATAGAGATAGCGGTGTAGATATTTCAATGTTTATACAGATAGCGGTGTAGATATTTCCATGTTTATACAGCTCGCGGTGTAGATATTTCCATCTTTATACAGATGGCAGAGTAGATATTTCTATGTTTATACAGATGACGGTGTAGATATTTCCATGTTTATACAGATGGCAGTATACATATTTCCATGTTTATACAGATGGCGGTGTAGATAATTCCATGTTTATGCAGATGGCGGTGTAGATATTTCCAAGTTTATTCAGATGGCGGTGTAGATATTTCCAAGTTTATAGAGATAGCGTTGAAGATATTTCCATGTTTATAGAGATAGCGGTGTAAATATTTCCACGTTTATAGAGATAGCGCTGTAAGTATTTCCATGTTTATAGTGATAGCGGTGTAGATATTTCCATGTTTATACAGATAGCGTTGTAGATATTTCCATGTTTATACAGATGGCGGTGTAGATACTTCCATGTTTATACAGATAGCAGTGTTGATACTTCCAGGTTTATAAAGATAGCGGTGTTGATATTTCCATGTTTATACAGATGGCGGTGTAGATATTTCCATGTTTATACCGATGGCGGTGTAGGTATTTCCATGTTTATACAGATGGCAGTATAGATATTTCCATGTTTATAGAGATGGCGGTGTAGATATTTCCATGTATATACAGATGGCGGTGTAGATATTTCCATGTTTCCACAGATAGGGGTTTAGATATTTCCATGTTTACACAGATAGTGGTGCAGGTATTTCCATGTTTATATAGATAGCGGTGTAGATATTTCCATCTTTACACAGAGAGCGGTGTAGATAATTCCAACTTTACACTTACAGCGGTGTAGATATTTCCATCTTTACATTGATAGCGATGTAGATATTTCCATCTTTACACAGATAGCGGTGTGGATATTTCCGTGTTTATACAGATGGCAGTGTAGACATTTCCATGTTCATACAGATTGTGGTGTAGATATTTCCATGTATATACAGATGACTCTGTAGTTATTTCCATGTTTATGCAGATGGCAGTGTAGATATTTCCATGTTTATAGAGATAGCCATGTAGGTATTTCCATGTTTATACAGATAGCGGTGTAGACATTTTCATGTTTATAGAGATAGCAGTGTAGATATTTCCATATTTTTACAGATAGCGGTATACATATTTCCATGTTTATACTGTTAGCGCTGTAGATATTTTCAGGTTTATATTGATAGCGGTGTAAATATTTCCATGTTTATACAGATGACTGTGTATATATTTCCATGTTTATACAGATAGCGGTGGAGATATTTCCATGTTTATGCAGATAGCGGTGTAGATTTTTCCATGTTTATGCAGATGGTTGTGTAGATATTTCAAAGTTCATAAAGATGGCGGTGTAGATAATTCTATGTTTATAGAGATAGTGGTGTAGGTATTTCCATGTTTATACAGATAGCGGTGTAGGTATTTGCATGTTTATTTAGAGGGCGGTGTAGATATTTCCATGTTCATACAGATGGCGGTCTAGTTATTTCCATATTTTTACAGATAGCGGTATAGATATTTCCATGTTTATACAGATAGCGCTGTAGATATTTTCAGGTTTATATTGATAGCAGTGTAAATATTTCCATGTTTATACAGATGACTGTGTATATATTTCCATGTTTATACAGATAGCTGTGTAGATATTTCCATGTTTATGGAGATAGCGGTGTAGATATTTCCATATTTATACAGATAGCCGTGTAGATATTTCCATCTTTATTCAGATAGCGGCATAGATATTTCCATGTTTATACAGATAGCGTTTTGGCTATTTCCATGTTTATACAGATGGCAGTGTAGATATTGCCATGTTTATACAGATAGCGATGTAGTTATTTCCATGTTTATACAGATAGCGGTGTAGATATTTCCATGTTCATGGAGATAGCGGTGTAAATATTTCCTTGTTTATACAGATAGCAGTGTAGGTATTTCCATGTTTATACAGATAGTGGTGGAGATATTTCCATGTTTATACAGATAGCGGTGTAGATTTTTCCATGTTTATACAGGTGGTGGTGTAGATATTTCCAAGTTCATAAAGATGGCGGTGTATATATTTCTATATTTATAGAGATAGTGGTGTAGGTATTTCCATGTTTATACAGATAGCGGTGTAGGTATTTCCTTGTTTATTCAGATAGCGGTGTAGATATTTCCATGTTCATACAGATGGCGGTCTAGATATTTCCATGTTTATACAGATAGCGGTGTAGATATTTCCATGTTTATACAGAGAGCGGTGTCGGTATTTCCATGTTTGTAGAGATAGTGGTGTAGATATTTCCATGTTTATACAGATGGCTATGCATATATTTCCATGTGTATACAGATGGCAGTGTAGATATTTCCATGTTTATACAGATGGAGGTGTAGATATTTCCATGTTTATACAGATGACTGTGTAGATATATCCATGTATTTACAGATGGCGGTGTAGTTATTTCCATGTTTATACAGATAGCGGTGTGGCTATTTCCATGTTTATACAGATAGCTATGTAGATATTTCCATGTTTATAGAGATGGCTGTGTAGCTATTTCTATCTTTATACAGATGGCAGTGTAGATATTTCCATGTTTATACAGATAGTGGTGAAGATATTTCCATGTTTATACAGAAAGCGTTGTAGACATTTCCATGTTTATAGAGATAGCGGTGTAAATATTTCAATATTAATACGGAGAGCGGTGTAGGTGTTTCCATGTTTATACAGAAAGCATTGTAGATATTTCCATGTTTATATTGAGAGCGTTGTAGATGTTTCCAGGTTTATACAGATAGCGGTGGAGATATTTCCATGTTTATACAGATAGCGGTGTGGCTATTTCCATGTTTATACAGATAGCTATGTAGATATTTCCATATTTATAGAGATGTCTGTGTAGCTATTTCTGTCTTTATATAGATGGCAGTGTAGATATTTCCATGTTTATACAGATAGTGGTGTAGATATTTCCATGTTTATACAGAAAGCATTGTAGACATTTCCATGTTTATAGAGATAGCGGAGTAAATATTTCCATATTAATACAGAGAGCGGTGTAGATGTTTCCATGTTTATACAGAAAGCATTGTAGATATTTCCATGTTTATATTGAGAGTGTTGTAGATGTTTCCAGGTTTATACAGATAGTGGTGGAGATATTTCCATGTTTATACAGATAGCGGTGTAGATATTTCCATGTTTATACAGAGAGCGTTGTAGATGTTTCCATGTTTATACAGATAGCGGTGTAGGTATTTCCATGTTTATAGAGATAGTGGGGTAGATATATTCATGTTTATCCAGATGGCTGTTTAGACATTTCCATGTGTACGCCGAATGCAGTGTAGATATTTCCATGTTTATACAGATAGTAGTGTAGATGTTTCCATTCTAATACAGATCGTGGTGTAGGTATTTCCATCTATTTACCGATGGCAGTGTAGATATTTCCACGTTTATACAGATGGCGGTGTAGATATTTCCATGTTTATGTAGATCATGGTATACATATTTCCTTGTTTATGTAGATGGCGGTGTCGATATTTCCATGTTTATAGAGATGGCGGTCTATATATTTCCATGTTTATAGAGATAGCGGTGTAGATATTTCCATCTTTACACAGATAGCGGTGTAGATATTTCTGTTTATGCAGATAGCGGTGTAGATATTTCCATGTTTATACTGATGGCTGTGTAGATATTTCCATGTGTGTACAGATGGCATTGTAGACATTTCCATATTTATCAGATGGTGGTGTAGATATTTCCATGTTTCTACAGATGACTGTGAAGATATTTCCATGTTTTTACAGATGGCGTTGTAGATATTTCCATTTGTATACAGATGGCGGTGTAGATATTTCCATGTTTATGCACATGGCGGTGTTGATATTTCCATGTTTATACAGATGGCGGTGTAGATATATCTATGTTTGCACAGATAGCGGTGTAGATATTTCCATGTTTACACATATAGCGGTGTAGATATTTCCATGTTAACACAGGCAGCGGTGTAGATATTTCTATGTTTACACAGATAGCGTTGTCGATATTTCCATGTTTATACAGATAGCGGTGTAGATACTTCCATGGTTATACAGGTAGCGGTGTTGGTATTTCCATGTTAATACAGATAGCGATGTCGATATTTCCATGTTCATACAGCGCACCATGTAATAATTTCCATTTTTGTACAGATGGTGGTGTAGATATTGCCACGTTTATACAGATGGCGTTGTACATATTTCCAGGTTTATACAGATGGCGGTGATGATAATTCTATGTCTATGGAGATGGCACTGTAGATATTTCCATGCTTATAGAGATAGCGGTGTAGAAATTTCCATGCTTATAGAAACAGTGGTGTAGCTATTTCCATGTTATAGAGGTAGCGGTGTAGATATTTCCATGTTTATACAGATGGTGGTGTAGGTATTTCCATCTTTCTACATATGTCTTTTTTAGATATTTCCATTTTTATACAGATGTTGGTGTAGATATTTCCATGTTTATACAGATATAGGTGTAGATATTTCCATGATTATACAGATGGCGGTGAAGATATTTCAATGTTTATACTGATGACGGTGTTGATACATCCATGTTTATGCAGATGTTGGTGTTGATATTTCCATGTTTATAGTGATGGTGGTGTAGATATTTTCATGTTTATAGAGATAGCGGTGTAGATAATTCCATGTTTATACAGATGGCGGTGTAGATATATCCGTGTTTGCACAGATAGTGGTCTAGATATTTCTATGTTTACACAGATAGCGGTGTAGATATTTCCATGTTTATGTAGATGGCGGTGTAGATATTTCCGTGTTTACACAGATAGCGGTGTAGATATTTCCATCTTTACACAGATAGCGGTTTAGGTATTTCCATTTTTACACACATAGCGGCATAGATATTTCCATGTTTACACAGACAGCGTTGTAGGTATTTCCATGTTTATACAGATAGTGGTGTACATATTTCCATGTTTATACAGATAGCGGTGTTGGTATTTCCATGTTAATACAGATAGAGGTGTAGGTATTTCCTTGTTTATACAGCTCGCCATGAAGATATTTCCATTTTTAAAAAGATGGTTGTGTAGATATTTCCACGTTTATAGAGATGGCGGTGTAGATAGTTCCATGTTTCTGGAGATGGCAATGTAGATATTCCCATGTTTATAGAGATAGCAGAGTAGATATTTCCAGGTTTATATATATAGTGGTGTAAGAATTTCCATGTTTATAGACATAGCGGTGTAGATATTTCCATGTTTGTACAGATGTCTGTGTAGATATTTCCATGTTTATACAGATGCTGGTGTAGATATTTCCATGTTTCTAGAGATGACTGTGTAGATATTTCCATGTTTTTACAGATGGCGTTGTAGATATTTACATTTTTTTACAGATGGCGGTGTAGATATTTCCTTGTTTATACAGATGGTGGTGTAAATATTTCCATGTTTATACAGATCGCGGTGTAGATATTTCCATGTTGATACAGATGGCGGTGTTGATATTTCCATCTGTTTACAGCTCGCGGTGTAGATATTTACATCTTTATACAGATGGCGGTGTAGACATTTCCATGTTTATATAGATAGCGCTGTAGATAACTCCATGTTTCCACAGAAAGCGGTGTATTTATTTCCATATTTACACTGATAGCGGTTTAAATATTTCCATCTTTACACAGATGGCCGTGTAGATATTTCCATGTTTACACAAATAGCGGTGTAGATATTTCCATGTTTATACACATAGCGGTGTAGATATTTCCATGTTTATACAGATAGCGGTGTAGATATTTCCATGTTTATAGAGATAGTGGTGTAGATATTTCCGTGTTTATAGAGACAGCAGTGTAGGTATTTCCAAGTTTATAGAGATAGCGGTGTGGATATTTCCATGTTTATACAGATGGTTTTGTAGATACTTCCATGTGTATACAGATGGCAGCGTAGATAATTCCATGTTAATACAGATGGTGGTGTTGATATTTCCATGTTTATACAGATGACTGTGTAGATATTTCCATGTTTATACAGATGGTGGTGTAGATATTTCCATGATTATACAGATACCGGTGGAGATATTTTCATGTTTATACAGATATCGGTGTAGATCTTTCCATGTTAATACAGATCGTGGTGTATATATTTCCTTGTTTATACAGATAGCGGTTTAGATATTTCCATGTTCATACAGATGGCGGTGTAGATATTTCCATGTTTATACAGAGAGCGTTGTAGTTATTTCCATGTTTATACAGATCGCAGTGTAGATATTTCCATCTTTCTACAGATGGTGGTGTAGGTATTTCCTTGTTTATGTAGATGGCGTTGTAGATATTTCAATGTTGATAGAGATTGCTGTGTATATATATCCATGTTTATTGAGATAGCGGTGTAGATATTTCCATGTTTATACAGATGGCTGTGTAGGTATTTCCAGGTGTTTACAGATGGCAGTGTAGATATTTCCATGTTTATACAGATAGAGGTGTAGATATTTCCATGTTTATACAGATAACGGTGTGGCTATTTCCATGTTTGTACAAATAGCGGTGTAGCTATTTCCATGTTTGAAGAGATATCTTTGTACATATTTCCATGTATATACAGATGGCAATGTATGTATTTCCATGTTTATACAGATGGTGGTGTGGATATTTCCATGTTTATACACATGGCAGTGTGGATAGTTCCATGTTTATACAGATAGCGGTGTAGATATTTCCATGTTTACACAGATAGCGGTGTGGATATTTCCATCTTTGCACAGATTGCGGTGTAGAAATTTCCATCTTTACACAGGGAGCGTTGTAGATATTTCCATGTTTATAGAGATATCAGTGTAGATATTTCCACATTTATACAGATAGCGGTGTAGATATTTCCATGTTTATACAGATGGCGATGCAGATCTTTCCATGTTTATACAGATGGCAGTGTTACATTTCCATGTTTATACAGATGATGGTGTAGGTATTTCCATGTTTATACACTTGTGGGTGTAGATATTTCCATGTTTATACAGATAGCGGGGCAGATATTTCCTTGTTTATATAGATAACGGTGTAGATATTTCCATCTTTTTACAGACGGCAGTGTAGATATTTCCATGTTTATACAGATGGCGTTGTAGATATTTCCATTTTTATGCAGATGGCGGTGAGGCTATTTTCAAGTTTATAGAGATGGCGGTGTAGATATTTCTACATTTATAGAAATAGCGGGGTAGATAATTCCATGTTTATAGAGATGGCGGTGTAGGTATTTCCATGTTTACGGAGATAGTGGTGTAGATATTTACATGTTTATACAGATAGCGGTGTAGATATTTCCATGTTTATAAAGATAGCGGTGTAGGTACATCCATGTTTATACAGATAGCGGTGTAGATATTTCCATGTTTATTCAGATTGCGGTGTATATATTTCCATCTGTATAGAGATGGCAGTGTAGATATTTCCATGTTTATACAGATGACTGTGTAGATACTTCCATGTTTATACTGATGGCTGTGTAGATATTTCCATGTGTATACAGATGGCAGTGTAGAAATTTCCATGTTTATTGAGATGGTGATGTAGATATATCCATGTTTATACAGATGACTGTGCAGATATTTCCATGTTTATACAGATAGCGGTGAAGATATGTCCATGTTTATAGAGATGTCTGTGTAGATATTTCCATATATATACAGATGGCAGTGTAGATGTTTACATGTTTATACAGATGTTGGTGTAGATATTTCCATGTTTATACAGAAGACTGTGTAGGTATTTCCAATTTTATGCAGATGACGGTGTAGATGTTTCCATATTTATAGAGATAGCCACATAGATATTTCCATGTTTATACAGATAGCGGTGTAAACATTTCCAGGTTTATGGAGATAACGGTGTAGACATTTCCATATTTATTCAGATAACGGTGTAGATATTTCCAAGTTTATACAGATAGCGGTGGAGATATTTCCATGTTTATACCGACAGCGGTGTAGATATTTCCATGTTGATACAGATCCTGGTGTAGATATTTTCATGTTTATATAGATGCTGGTTTAGATATTTCCATGTATATACAGTTAGCGGTGTAGATATTTCCAGGTTTATACAGATCGCAGTGTAGATATATCCATCTTTTTAGAGATGGCGGTGTAGATAATTCAAAGTTTATACAGATGGTGGTGTAAATATTTCCATGTTTATACAGGTGCCCGTGTAGATATCTCCATGTTTATGCAGATGGCGGTGTAGATATTTCCATGTTTATAGAGATGGTGGTGTAGATATTTTTATATTTATAGAGACAGCGGTGTAGGTAATTACATGTTTATAGAGATGGCGGTGTTGATATTTCCATGTTTATGGAGATAGTGGTGTAGATATTTCCATGTTTATAGACATAGCGGTGTAGATATTTCCATGTTTATACAGACAGCGGTGTTGGTATTTCCATCTATATACAGATAGCGGTGTAGATATTTCCATGTTTATACAGCTCACGGTGTAGATATTTCCATGTTTACACAGATGGCGGTGTAGGTAGTTCCATGTTTATGAAGGTGTCGGTGTAGATATTTTCATGTTTATGGAGATGGCGGTGTGGATATTTCCATGTTTATAAAGATAATGGTGTAGATATTTCCATGTTTATAGAGATGGCGGGGTAGGTACTTCCATGTTTATGGAGATAACGGTGTAGATATTTCCATGTTTATACAGATAGCGGAGTAGATATTTCCATGTTTATACAGATAGAGGTGTTGGTATTTCCATGTTTATACAGATAGCAGTGTAGATATTTCCATGTTTACACAGATGGCGGTGTAGCTAGTTCCATGTTTATGGATATGGCGGTGTAGATATTTTCATGTTTATAGAGATGACGGTGTAGATATTTCCATGTTTATACAGATAGCGGTATACGTATTTCCATGTGTTTAGAGATAGCGGTGTATATTTTCCATGTTTATACTGATGGGTGTGTAGATATTTCCAGGTTTATACAGATAGCGGTGTAGATATTTCCAGGCTGATACAGATCGTGGTGTAGATATTTCCATGTTTATACATACAGCGGTGTAGATATTTCCATGTTTATACAGATGGCGTTGTAGATATTTCCATTTTTATGCAGATGGCGGTGTAGATATTTCCAAGTTTATAGAGATGGCGGTGTAGGTATTTCTATATTTATAGAAATAGCGGTGTAGATATTTCCATGTTTATAAAGATAGCGGTGTAGATATTCCAATGTTTACAGAAATAGCGGTGTAGATATTACCATGTTTATACAGATAGCGGTTTAGATATTTCCATATTTATACTGATGGTGGTGTAGATATTTGCATGTTTATACAGATAGCGGTTTAGATATTTCCATGTTTATACTGATGGCGGTGTAGATATTTCCATGTTTATACAGATGGTGGTGTAGATATTTCCTTGTTTATACAGATATCGGTGTACATATTTCCATGTTTATACCGATAGCGGTGGAGAAATTTCCATGTTTACAGAGATAGCACTGTAGATATTTCCATGTTTATAGACATTGTGGTGTAGATATTTCCATGTTTATACAGATAGCGGTGTAGATATTTCCATTTTTATACAGGTAGCGGTGTAGATATTTCCATGTTTATAAAGATGGCGTTGTTGATATTTCCATGTTTATTCAGATGGCGGTGCAGATTTTCCATGTTTATACAGATAGCGGTGTAGATATTTCCATGTTTATGCAGATAGCGGTGTTGGTATTTCCATGTTTATACAGATAGCAGTGTAGGTATTTCCATGTATATAGAGCTCACGGTGTAGATATTTCCATCTTTATACAGATGGCATTGTAGATATTTCCATGTTTATAAAGATGGCAGTGTGGATAGTTCCATGTTTCTGGAGATGGCGGTGTTGTTATTTTCATGTTTATAGAGTCGGTGGTGTAGATATTTCCATGTTTATAGAGATTGCGGTGAAGATATTTCCATGTTTATAGAGATAGCGATGTAGGTATTTCCATGTTTATACAGACAGCGTTGTAGGTATTTCCATGTTTATACAGATAGCGGTGTAGATATTTCCGTATTTATACAGATAGCGGTGCAGATATGTCCATGTTTATACAGATAGCGGTGGAGATATTTCCTCGTTTATACAGATATCGATGTAGTTATTTCCGCATTTATACAGATAGCGTTGTAGATATTTCCACGTTTATATAGATAGTGGTGTAGATATTTCCACGTTTATATAGATAGCGGTGTAGACATTTCTACGTTTTACACACAGCAGTGTAGATATTTCCATGTTTATACAGATAATGGTGTTGATATTTCCATGTTTACAGAGATAGCGGTGTAGATATTTCCATCTTTGCACAAATTGCGGTGTGGATATTTCCATCTTTACACAGATAGCTGTGTAGATATTTCCACGTTTACACAGATTGCTGTGTAGATTTTTCCATGTTTATACAGCTCGCATTGTATATATTTCCATCTTTATACAGATGGCAGTGTAGATATTTCCATGTATATACAGATAGTGGTGTAGATATTTCCAAGCTTATACAGATGGCGGTGTAGATAGTTCCATGTTTCTGGAGATGGCGGTGTAGATATTTTCATGTTTATAGAGATCACGGTGTAGGTATTTCCATGTTTACACAGATGGATGTGAAGGTATTTCCATGGGTATGCAGCTGGCGCTGTAGATATTTCCATGTTTATAGAGATAGCGGTGTAGGTATTTCCATGTTTATACAGATAGCAGAATAGACATTTCCATGTTTATACAATAGCGGTTTCGATATTTCCATGGTTACAGATAGTGGTGGAGACATTTCCTTGTTTATACAGATCGTGGTGTAGACATTTCCATGTTTTTACAGATAGCGGTGTGGATATTTCCATATATATACACGTAGCGGTGCAGATATCTCCATGTTTATACAGATCACGGTGTAGATATTTCCATCTTTCCACAGATGGCAGTGTAGCTATTTCCATGTTTATACAGATGGGTGTGCAGATATTTCCATGTTTATGCAGATAGCGGTGTAGATATTTCCATGTTCATGCAGATGGCGATGTAGATATTTCCAAGTTTATAGAGATGGCGGTGTAGATATTTCTATGTTTATAGGGATAGTGGTGTCGATATTTCCATTTGTATAGAGATGGCGGTGTAGGTATTTCCATATTTATAGAGATAGCGGACTAGATATTTCCATGTTTATACATATAGCATTGTTGGTATTTCCATGTTTATACAAATAGCGGTGTAGATATTTCCATGTTTATACATATACCGGTGTAGATATTTCCATGTTTACAGAGATAGCGGTGTAGATATTTCCAAATTTATACTGATATCGGTGTAGATATTTCCATGTTTATAGAGATGGCGGTGTAGACATTTCCATGTTTATACAGATGGTGGTGTAGATATATCCTTTTTTATACCGATAGCAGTGTAGATTTTTCCATGTTTATACACATAGCGGTGGAGATATTTCCATGAATATACAGATAGCAGTTTTGGTATTTCGACGGTTATACAGATAGCGGTGTAGATATTTCCATGTTTATACAGCTGGAGGTGTAGATAGTTCCATGTTTCTGGAGATGGCATTGTATGTATTTTCATGTTTATAGAGATGGCGGTGTAGATGTTTCCACGTTTATAGAGATGGCGGTGTAGATCTTTCCATGTTTATAGAGATTGTGGTGTAGATATTTCCATGTTTATAGGGACAGCGGTGTAGGTATTTCCATGTTTAAAGAGATAGCGATGTAGATATTTCCATGTTTTTACAAATGGCGGTGAAGATATTTCCATGTTTATACAGATGGTTGTGTGGATATTTCCATGATTATACAGATGGCGGTGTTGATATTTCCACGTTTATACAGATGAGAGTGTAGATACTTCCATGTTTATACAGCTGTCAGTGAAGAAATTCAGATGTTTATGAAGATGCCGGTGTAGATATTTACATCTTTATACAGACGGCAGTGTAGATATTTCCATGTTTATATAGATGACAGTGAAGTTATTTCCATTTATTTACAGATGGCGGTGTAGATATTTCCATGATAATGGAGAACGCAGTGTAGATATTTTCATGTTTATAAAGATGGCGGTGTAGATATATCCATGTTTATAGAGATAGCGGTGTATATATTTTCATGATTATAGAGATAGCGGTTTAGGTATTTCCATGTTTATAGAGATAGCGGTGTAGATATTTCCATGTTTATAGAGATGGCTGTGTAGATATTTCCATGTATATACAGATGGCAGTGTTGATATTTCCATGTTTATACAGATGACTGTGTAGATATATCCATGTTTTTACAGATGGCAATTTAGATATTTCCAAGTTTATAGAGATAGCGGTGTAGATATTTCCATGTTCATATAGATGGCCATGTAGATATTTTCTTGTTTGTGTAGATGGCTTTGTAGGTATTTCCATGTTTATAGAGATGGCAGAGTATGTATTTCCATGTTTGTATAGAGAGCGGTGCCGGTATTTCCACGTTTATAGTGATAGCGGTGAAGCTATTTCCATGTTCATACAGATAGCGGTGTAGATATTTCCATGTTTATACAGATAGCGGTGTAGGTATTTCCATGTTTATACAGATTGCAGTGTTGGTATTTCCATGTTTATACACATATCGGTGTAGATATTTCCATGTTTATACAGCTGGCGTTGTAGATATTTACATCTTTATACAGATGGCAGTGTAGATATTTCCATGTTTATTCAGATGGTGGTGTAGATTGTTCCATGTTTATGGAGATAGCAGTGTAGATATTTTCATGTTTATAAAGATGGTAGTGTAGATATTTCCATGTTTATAGAGATAGTGGTGTAGATATTTTCATGTTTATAGAGATAGCGATGTAGGTATTTCCATGTTTACAGAGATACCGGTATAGATATTTCCATGTTTATACAAATGGTTGTGTAGATATTTCCATGTTCATAAAGAATGCGGAGTAGGTATTTCCATGTTTATAGAGATAGCGGTGTAGATATTTCCATGTTTACACAGACAGCGTTGTAGATATTTCCATGTTTATAGAGATAGCGGTTTATGTATGTCCATGTTTACACAGATAGCATTGTAGTTATTTCTACGTTTATATAGATAGCGGTTTCGATATTTCCAAGTTTATACAGATAGCGGTGAAAACATTTCCATGTTTATAGAGATAGCAGTGTAGATATTTCCATATTTAAAGATATAGTGGTGTAGGTATTTCCATGTTTATACAGATAGCGGTGTAGATATTTCCATGTTTATACAGATAGTGGTGTGGTAATTTCCAAGTTTATAGAGATAGCGGTATAGATATTTCCATGTTTATACAGATGACAATTTGGATACTTCCATGTTAATACAGATGGCGGTGTAGATATTTCCATGTTTATACAGATGGCGATGTAGATGTTTAGATGTTTATGCCGATGGCGGTGTAGATATTTCCATGTTTATAAAGATAGCGTTGTAAATATTTCCATATTTATACAGATCACGGTGTAGATATTTCCATGTTTACACAGATAGCGGTGTTTGTATTTCCATGTTTATACAGATAGCGGTGTAGATATTTCCATGTTTCTACAGCTCGCGGTGTAGATATTTCCATGTTTATACAGACGGCGGTGTAGATATTTCCATGTTTATACAGATGACGGTGTAGATATTTCCATGTTTATACAGATGTCGGGGTAGATAGCTCCATGTTTATGGAGATATCAGTGTAGATATTTTCATGTGTATAGAGATGGCAGTGTAGATATTTCCATGTTTATGGGGATAGCGGTGTAGATATTTCCATGTTTATAGAGATAGCGGTGTAGATATTTCCAGGTTTTTAGAGATTGCAGTGTATATATTTCCATGTTCATACGGATGGCCTTGAAGATATTTCCATGTGAATACAAATGACAGTGAAGATATTTCCATATTTATACAGATGGTGTTGTAGATATTGGATGTTTAAACAGATGACTCTGTAGATATTTCCATATTTTTACAGATGGCAGTGTAGATGTTTCCATGTATATAGAGATAACGGTGTAGATATCTCCATGTTTATACAGATAGCGGTGTAGATATTTCCATGTTTGTACAGATGGTGGTGTATGTATTCAGATGTTTATGCAGATGGCGGTGTAGGTATTTCCATGTTTATAGAGATAGCGGTGTAGACATTTCCATATTTATACAGAAAGCGGTGTAGGTATTTCCATGTTTATACAGATAACTGTGAAGTTATTTCCACGTTTATACAGATCGCGGTGTAGATATTTGCATGTTTATACAGATCGCGGTGTAGATATTTCCATGTTTTTACAGATAGCGGTGTAGATCTTTCCAAGTTTATACAGAGAGCGGTGTTGGTGTTTCCATGTTTATACAGATAGCGGTGTAGATATTTCCATGTTTCTACAGCTCGCGGTGGAGATATTTCCATGTTTATACTGATGGCGGTTTAGATATTTCCATGTTTACACAGATGGCGTATTTACATGTTTATACAGATTGCGGTGTAGATAGTTCCATGTTTATGGAGAGGGCAGTGTAGTTATTTTCATGTTTATAGAGATTCCGGTGTAGATATTTCCATGTTTATGGGGATAGCGGTGTAGATATTTCCATGTTTATAGAGATAGCGGTGTAGATATTTCCAGGTTTTTAGAGATTGCAGTGTATATATTTCCATGTTCATACGGATGGCCTTGAAGATATTTCCATGTGAATACAAATGACAGTGAAGATATTTCCATATTTATACAGATGGTGTTGTAGATATTGGATGTTTAAACAGATGACTCTGTAGATATTTCCATATTTTTACAGATGGCAGTGTAGATGTTTCCATGTATATAGAGATAACGGTGTAGATATCTCCATGTTTATACAGATAGCGGTGTAGATATTTCCATGTTTGTACAGATGGTGGTGTATGTATTCAGATGTTTATGCAGATGGCGGTGTAGGTATTTCCATGTTTATAGAGATAGCGGTGTAGACATTTCCATATTTATACAGAAAGCGGTGTAGGTATTTCCATGTTTATACAGATAACTGTGAAGTTATTTCCACGTTTATACAGATCGCGGTGTAGATATTTGCATGTTTATACAGATCGCGGTGTAGATATTTCCATGTTTTTACAGATAGCGGTGTAGATCTTTCCAAGTTTATACAGAGAGCGGTGTTGGTGTTTCCATGTTTATACAGATAGCGGTGTAGATATTTCCATGTTTCTACAGCTCGCGGTGGAGATATTTCCATGTTTATACTGATGGCGGTTTAGATATTTCCATGTTTACACAGATGGCGTATTTACATGTTTATACAGATTGCGGTGTAGATAGTTCCATGTTTATGGAGAGGGCAGTGTAGTTATTTTCATGTTTATAGAGATTCCGGTGTAGATATTTCCAGGTTTATAGAGATAGCGGTGTGGATATATCTATGTTTATGCTGATGGCTTTGCAGATATTTTCATGTGTATACAGATGGCAGTGTAGATATTTTCATTTTTATACTCATGGAGGTGTAGATATTTCCATGTTTATACAGATGACTGTGGATATATTTCAATGTTTTTATCAAAGGTGGTGTAGATATTTCTATGTTTATACCGATGGCAGTGTGGATATTTCCATGTTTATACAGATGGCTGTTTAGATATTTCCATGTTTATACTGATAGTGGTGTAGATATGTAGATGTTTATGCAGATGGCAGTGTAGATAAATACATCTTTATACCGATGGCAATGTAGATATTTCCATGTGTATACTGACGGCGGTGTAGATTTTTCCATGTTTATGGAGAGGGAAGTGTAGATATTTACATGTTTATGGAGATGGCGGTGTAGATATTTCCATGTTTATAGCGATAGTGGTGTAGATATTTCCCTGTTTATAGAGATAGCGGTGTAGATATTTCCATATTTATACAGATAGCGGTGTAGATAATTCCATGTTTATACAGATGGCTGTGTAGATATTTCCATGTGTATACAGATGGCAGTGTAGATATTTCCATGTTTATAGAGATGGTGGTGTAGATATTTCCATGATATCACAGATAGCGGTGTAGGTATTTCCATGTTTACAAAGATAGCGTTGTACATATTTCCTTGTTTATAGAGATAGCAGTTTATGTTTTCCCATGTTTACACAGGTATCGTAGATAATTCCACGTTTATATACATAGCTGTTTAGATATTTCCAAGATTATACAGATAGCAGTGTAGACATTTCCATGTTTATAGAGATAGCAGTGTAGATATTTCCATATTTAAAGATACGATCGTGTAATTATTTCCAAGTTTAAGCAGATAGCGGTAAAGATATTTCCATGTTTATACAGATAGCGGTGAACGAATTTCCATGTTTATAGAGATAGCGGTGTAGATATTCCCGTGTTTATACTCATGGCTCTGTAGATATTTCCATGTGTATACAGATGGCAGTGTAGATATTTCCATGTTTTTCAGACGGCGGTTTAGATATTTCCATGTTTATACAGATTGCAGTGTTGATCTTCCCATGATTATTCAGATGGCGTTGTTGAGATTTCCATGTTTATACAGGTGGCGGTGTAGATATTTCCATGTTTATAACAATGGCGGTGTAGATATTTAGATGTTTATGCAGATGGCGGTGTAGATATTTCCATGTTTATAGAGATAGCGGTGTAGATATTTCCATGTTTATAGAGATAGCAATGCAGATATTTCCATGTTTATAGAGATAGCGCTGTAGGTATTACCATGTTTATAGAGATAGCAGTGTAGATAATTCCATGTATCTACAGATGGCTGTGTAGATATTTCCATGTTTATACAGATGGCACTGTAGATATTTCCATGTTTATAGAGATGGCGGTGTATATATTTCCATGTTTATAGAGATAGCAGTGTAGATATTTCCATGTTTATACAGATAGCGGTGTAGGTATTTCCATGTTTTTAGAGACAGAGGTGTAGATATTTCCATGTTTATACAGATAGCGGTGTAAATATTTCCATGTTTCTATAGGTAGTGGTCTTGGTATTTCCATGCTTATACACACAGCAGTGTAGATATTTCCATGTTTATACAGATGGCGGTGTAGAAAGTTCCATGTTTATGGAGATGTCAGTGTAGATATTTTCAGGTTTATAGACATGTCGGTGTAGATATTTCCATGTTTATACAGATAGCAGTGTAGATATTTCCATGTTTATGGAGATGGTTGTGTAGATATTTCCATGTTTATAGAGATTGCGGTGTAGATAATTCCTTGTTTATAGAGATAGCGGTGTATATATTTCCATGTTTATAGAGACAGTGGTGCAGATATTTATATGTTTATACATATAACGGTGTAGATGTTTCCATGTTTATGCATTGATAATTCCATGTTTATAGAGATAGCGGAGTAGATATTTCCATGTTTATACAGATAGCTGTGTAGCTATTTCCATGTTTTTAGAGATAGCTGTGTAGATATTTCCCTGTTTATACAGATGGCAGTGTAGATATTTCCATGTTTATATAGATAGTGTTGTAGGTATTTCCATGTTTATACAGATCACTGTGTAGGTATTTCCATTTTTATACAGATGACGGTGTAGATATTTCCACGTTTATACAGATAGCGGTGTAGATATTTCCATGTTTATACAGATAGCGGTGTTGACATTTCCATGATTACAGACATAGCGGTGTAGATATTTCCATATTTATACAGATAGCGGTGTAGATATTTCCATGTTTATACAGATTGCGGCGTAGTTATTATCATGTTTATACAGATAACGGTGTAGATATTTCCATGTTTATACAGATAGCGGTGTAGATATTTCCATGTTTATACAGATAGCGGTGTAGGTATTTCCATGTTTATAAGGATAGCAGTGTTGATATTTCCATGTTGTTAGGGATAGCAGTGTAGATGTTTCCATGTTTATGCAGATAGCGTTGTAGGTATTTCGATGTTTATACAGATAGCGGTGTAGAGATTTCCATGTTTATAGAGATGGCTGTGTAGATATTTCCATTTTTAAACAGATGGCATTGTAGACATTTCCAGTTTATACAGACGGTGGTGTAGATATTTCCATGTTTATACAGATGACAGTGTAGTTATTCCCATGTTTATACAGATGTCAGTGTAGTTATTTCCATGTTTATAGAGATAGCGACGTAGATGTTTCCATTTATATAGAGATAGCACTGTAGATATTTCCATCTTTGTAGAGACGGGGTGTAGATATTTCCTCGATTATACAGATAGCGGTATAAATATTTCCATGTTTATAGAGATAGCGCTGTAGATATTACCATGTTTATAGAGATAGCGGTGTAGATACTTCCTTGTTTATACAGGTAGCGGTGTAGATATTTCCATGTTAATACAAATAGCGTTGTAGATATTTCCATGTTTATACAGATAGCGGTGTAGATGTTTCCATGTTTATACAGATAGCCGTGTAGGTATTTCTATGTTTATACAGATAGCGGTGTTGATATTTCCATGTTTATAGTGATAGCAGTGTAGATATTTCCATGTTTATACAGATAGCGGTGTAGGCATTTCGATGTTTATACAGATAGCGGTGTAGATATTTCCAAGTTTATAGAGATGGCTGTGTAGATATTTCCATTTTTATACACATGGCAGTTTAGATATTTCCATGTTTATGCAGATGGTTTTGTAGATATTTCCATGTTTATACAGATGACTGTGTAGGTATTTCCATGTTTATACAGATGTCAGCGTAGATATTTTCATGTTTATAGAGATAGCGGTGTAGATAATTCCATGTTTATACAGATAGCAGTGTAGATATTTCCATGTTTATACAGATAGCGATGTAGATATTTCCATGTTTATACAGACCGTGGTGTAGATATTTCCATGTTTATACAGATAGCGGTGTAAATATTTCCATGTTTATACAGATAGCGGGGTAGATATTTTGATGTTCATACAGATAGCGGTGTAGTTATTATCATTTTTATACAGATAACGGTGTAGATATTTCCATGTTTATACAGATAGCGGTGTAGAGATTTCCATGTTTGTACAGATAGCGGTGTAGTTATTTCCTTGTTTATAAAGACAGTAGTTTAGATATTTTCACGCTTTTTGAGATGGCGGTGTAGATATTTCCATGTTTATAGAGATGGCGTTGTAGATATTTCCATGTTTAGAGAGACAGCGGTGTAGGTATTTCCATGCGTATAGAGATAGCAGTGTTGATATTTCCATCTTTCTACAGATGGCAGTGTAGATATTTCCATGTTTATACAGATGGCGGTGTAGCCATTTCCATTTTTATATAGATGGCGGTGTAGATATTTCTTTGTTTATGTATATGGCAGTGTAGATATTTCCATGTTTATACAGATGGCGGTGTATATATTTCCATGTTTAAAGGGATAGCGGTGTAGATATTTCCATGTTTATACAGAAAGCTGTGTAGATTTTTCCATGTTTATACTGATAGCGGTGTAGGTATTTACATTTTTATAGAGATGGATGTGTAGATATTTCCATTTTTATACAGATGGCAGTGTAGATATTTCCATGTTTATACAGATGATGGTGTAGATATTTCCACGTTTATACAGATGACTGTGTTCGTATTTCCATGTTTATATAGATGTAAATGTAGATATTTTCATGTTTATAGAGACAGCGGTGTAGATATTTTCATCTTCCTACTGATAGTGGTGTAGATATTTCCATGTTTATAGAGATAGCGACGTAGATGTTTCTATGTATATAGAGATACCGCTGTAGATATTTCCATGTTTATAGAGATAGGGTTGTAGATATTTCCTCGTTTATACAGATAGCGGTGTAGATATTTCCATGTTTATAGAGAGAGCGCTGTAGAATATTTCCATATTTATAGAGATAGCGGTGTAGATACTTCCTTGTTAATACAGATAGCGTTGTAGATATTTCCATGTTTATACAGATAGCGTTGTAGGTATTTCCATGTTTATACAGATAGAGGTGTAGATATTTCCATGTTTATACAGATAGCGGTGTAGGTATTTCCATGTTTATACAGATAGCGGTGTTGATATTTCCAAGTTTATAGGGATAGCAGTGTATATATTTCCATGTTTATACAGATAGCGGAGTATGTATTTCGATGTTTATACACATGGTGGTGTAGATATTTCCATGTTTATACAGATGACTGTGTAGGTATTTCCATGTTTATACAGATATCAGCGTAGATATTTTCATATTTACAGAGATAGCGGTGTAGGTATTTCCATGTTTATACAAATAGCGGTGTAGATATTTCCATGTATATAAAGATAGCGGTGTAGATATTTCCATGTATATACAGACCGTGGTGTAGATATTTCCATGTTTATACAGATAGCAGGGTAGATATTTCCATGTTTATTCAGATAGCGGGGTAGTTATTTCCATGTTTATACAAATAGCGGTGGAGATATTTACATGTTTATAGAGATAGCGGTGTAGATATTTTCATGTTCCTATAGATGGGAGTGTAGATATTTCCATGTTTATAGAGATAGCGACGTAGACATTTCCATGTATACAGAGATAGTGCTGTAGATATTTCCATGTTTAAATAGATAGGGGTGTAGATATCTCCTCGTATATACAGATAGCGGTGCACATATTTCCATGTTTACACAGATAGCTCTGTAGATATTTCCATGTTTACACAAATAGCGTTGTAGTTATTTCCATGTTTATAGAGATAGCGGTTTAGATATTTCCATGTTTATACAGATAGCAGTGTAAACATTTCCATGTTTATAGAGATAGCGGTTGAGATAGTTCCATATTTATACAAATAGCTCTGTAGATATTTCCCTGTTTATACAGATAGCAGCGTAGATATTTCCATGTTTATACAGATAGCGTTGTAGATATTTCCAAGTTTATACAGTTAGCGGTGTAGATATTTCCATGTTTATACAGATAGCGGTGTACATATTTCCATGTTCATACAGATCGTGGTGTAGATATTTCCATGTTTATACAGATAGCGGTGTAGATATATCCATCTTTTTACAGGTATCAGTGTAGAAATTTCCATGTTTATACAGATCGTGGTGTAGATATTTCCATCTTTCTACAGATGGCAGTGTAGATATTTCCATGTTTATACAGATGGCGGTGTAGATATTTTCATGTTTATAGAGATAGTGGTGTTGGTATTTCCATGTTTATACAGATAGCGGTGTATATATTTAAATGTTTATACAGATTGCGGTGTAGATATTTCCGTCTTTATACAGATGGCGGTGTTGATATTTCCATGTTTATACAGATAGCGGTGTATATATCACCATGTTTATACACATGGCGGTGTAGATATTTCTATGTTTATAGAGTTAGCCATGTAGATATTTCCATGTTTATATAGATTGCGGTGTAGTCATTTCCATGTTTATACAGATAGCGGTTAGATATTTCCATGTTTATACAGGTAGCGGTGTAGAAATTTACTTGTTTATACAGATAGCGGTGCAGATATTTCCATCTTTCTACAGATGGCGGGGTAGATATTTCCATGTTTATACAGATGGCGGTGTAGATATTTCCATGTTTATACAGATTGCGGGGGAGATATTTCCACGTTTATTCAGATTGCGGTGGGGATATTTCCAGGTTTAGACAGATAGCGTTTTACATATTTCCACCTTTATACAGATAGCGTTGCAGCTCTTTCCACGTTTATACAGATAGTGGTGTAGATATTTACATGTTTACACTGATAGAGGTGTAGATATTTCCATGTTTACACAGATGTTGGTGAAGATATTTCTATGTTTATACAGATGGCGGGGCAGATAGTCCCATGTTAATGGAGATGGCAGTGTGGATATTTTCATGTTTATAGAGATGGCAGTGTAGATATTACCATGTTTACACAGACGGCGGTGTAGATATTTCCATGTTTATATAGATGGCGGTGTAGATATTTACATGTCTATGGAAATGGCAGTGTAGATATTTCCATGATTATGCAGATGGTGGTGGAGATATTTTCCATATTTATACAGATGACTGTGTGTATATTTCCATATTTTTACAGATGGTGGTGTAAATATTTCCATGTTTACAGAGATAGCGGTGTAGATATATCCATATATATACAGATGTTGGTGTTGATATTTCCATGTATATACATATAGCGGTGTAGGTAATTCCATGTTTATAATGATAGCGGTGGAGATATTTCCAGGTTTATACAGATAGCTGTGTAGATCCTTCCATGTTTATACTGATCGTGGTGTAGATATTTCCATGTTTATACAGATAGCGGTGTAGATACTTCCATGTTTATACAGATAGCGGTGTTGATATTTCCATGTTTATACAGATGGCGGTGTAGATATTTCCATATTTATACAGACTGCGTTGTATATATTTCCATCTTTATAGAGACGGTGGTGTAGATATTTCCATGTTTATACAAATCATTGTGTAGATATTTCCATGTTTATACAGATCGCGGTGTAGATATTTCGATCTTTCTACAGATGGCGTTGTTGATATTTCCATCTTTATACAGATGGCGGTGTAGATATTTCCATGTTTATACAGATGGCGGTGCAGATATTTCCATGTTTACACAGATAGCGGTGTAGGTATTTCCATGTTTATAGTCATAGCAGTGTAGATATTTCCATGTTTATAGAGATAGCGGTGTAGATATTTCCATGTTTATACAGATAACGGTGAAGATATTTCCATGTTTATACAGACAGCGTTGCAGACATTTCCATGTTTATATAGGTAGCGGTGAAGATAGTTCCATGTTTACACAGATCGTGGTGTAGATATTTCCATCTTTCTACAGATGGCAGTGTAGATATTTCTGTTTATACAGATGGCGGTGTAGATATTTCCATGTTTATACAGATTGCCGTGTAGATATTTCCTTGTTTATGTAGATGGCGGTGTAGATATTTCCACGTTTACTTAGATGACGGTGTATATATTTCCATGTTTATAGTGGTAGCGGTGTAGATATTTCCATGTTTATACAGATATTAGTGTAGATATTTCCATGTTTATACCGATAGCGGTATAGATATTTGCATGTTTATACAGATAGCGTTGTAGACATTTCCATGTTTATATAGCTCGCGGTGTTGATATTTCCATGTTTACACAGCTCACGGTGTAGATATTTCCATCTTTATACAGACAGCGGAGTAGATATTTCCATGTTTATAGAGATTGTGGTGTAGGTATTTCCACGTTTTTAATGATAGCGTTGTAGGTATTTCCATGTTTATGCAGATAGTGGTTAAGATATTTCCAAGTTTATACTGATAGTGATGTCAATATTTCCATGTTTATAAAGATAGAGCTGTAGATATTTCCATGTTTATACAGATGGCTGTGTAGTTATTTCCATGTTTATAGAGACCGCAGTGTAGATATTTCCATGTTTATACAGATGACTGTGTAGATATTACCATGTGTATACAGATGGCAGTGTAGGTATTTCCATGTTTATACAGATGTCGGTGTAGGTATTTCCATGTTTATGCAGATGACGGTGTAGATATTTAAATGCTTATAGACATGGCGGTGTAGGTATTTCCATGTTTATAGAGATAGTGACGAATGTATTTCCATGTTTATACAGATAGCGGTGTAGATATTTCCATGTTTATACATATCGCGGAGGAGATATTTCCATGTATATACAGATAGTGGTGCGGATATTTCCATGTTAATAGAGATAGCATTGTCGATATTTCCATTTTTACAAAGATTGCGGTGTAGATATTTCCATCTTTACACAGATGGCGGTGCAGATATTACCATGTTTACACAGATAGCTGTTTAGATCTTTCCATGTTTACACAGATAGCATTGTAGATATTTCCCAGTTTATTCAGATAGCGGTTTAGATATTTCCATGTTTATACAGACAGCTGTGTAGATGTTTCCAGGTCTATACATATAGCGGTGGAGATATTTCCATGTTTATACAGATCGTAGTGTAGATTTTCCATGTTTATACAGATAGCTGTGTAGATGTTTCCATGTTTACAGAGATAGTGGTGTAGTTATTTCCATATTTGCACAGATAGCGATGTGGATATTTCCATATTTATACAGATGGCGGCGTAGATATTCTGAAGTTTATACAGATAGCATTGTAGTTATTTCCATGTTTACACAGATAACGGTGTAGATATGTCCATGTTTATACAGATAGCGGTGTAGGTATTTCCATGTTTATATAGATAGCGGTGTAGATATTTCAATGTTTATAGAGATGGCAGTGTAGATATTTCCATGTGTATACAGATGGCATTGTAGATATTTCCATGTTTATACAGATGGAGGTGTAGATAGTTGCATGTTTATTCAGATAGCGGTGTGGCTATTTCCATGTTTATACAGATAGCGGTGTAGTTATTTCCATGTTTATAGAGATGTCTGTGTAGATATTTCCATGTTTATACAGATGGCAGTGTAGATATTTCAAGGTTTATAGAGATACCCATATAGATATTTCCATGTGTATACAGATAGCGGTGTAGTCATTTCCATGTTCATAGAGATAGCGGTGTAGATATTTCCATATTTATACAGATAGCTGTGTAGATATTTCCATGTTTATACAGGTAGAGGTGTTGATATTTCCATGTTTATGCAGATCTCGGTGTAGATATTTCTATGTTTCTACAGATGGCAGTGTAGTTATTTCTATGTTTACAGAGATGGCGATGTAGATAGTTCCATGTTAATACAGATGGCGGTGTTGTTATTTTCATGTTTACAGAGACAGTGGTATAGATATTTCCATGTTTATACAGATAGCGGTGTAGATATTTCCATGTTTATACTGATAGTCGTGTTGGTATTTCAATGTTTATACAGATAGCGGTGTAGATATTTCCGTGTTTATACAACTCACGGTGTACATATTTCCATCATTATACAGATGGCAGTGTATATATTTCCATGTTTATACAGATTGCGGTGTAGATATTTCCATGTTTAAACAGATGGCGGTGTAGATAGTTCCACGTTTATGGAGATGGCGGTGTAGATATTTTCATGTTTTTAGAGATGGCTGTGTAGATAATTCCATCTTTATAGAGATTGCAGTGTAGATATTTAAATGTTTACAGAGATTGCGGTGTAGGTATTTCCATGTGTATAGTGATAGCGGTGCAGATGCTTCCATGTTTATACTGATGGCTGTGTAGACATTTCCATGTGTATACAGATGGCAGTGTAGATATTTCCATGTTTATAGAGATGGTGGTGTAGATATTTCCATGTATATACAGATGACTGTGTAGATATTTACATATTTATACAGATGGCTGTGTAGATATTTCTACATTTATAGTGATCGCGGTGTAGATATTTCCATATTTACGCAGATAGCGGTGTAGATATTTCCATGTTTACACAGATAGCTGTTTAAATATTTCCATGTTTACACAGACGGCATTGTAGATATATCCAGGTTTATGCAGATAGCGGTGTAGATATTTCCATGTTTATAGAGATGGCGGTGTATATATTTCCATGTTTATAGAGATAGCGGTTTAGATATTTCCATGTTTATACAGATAGCAGTGTACATATTTCCATGTTTTTTCAGTTTTTGGTGTTGGTATTTCCATGTTTATACACATAGCGGTGTATATATTTCCATGTTTATACAGCTCGTGGTGTAGGTATTTACATCTTTATACAGATGGCAGTGTAGATATTTCCATCTTTATACAGATGGCTGTGTAGATGTTTCCATGTTTATGCAGATGGCGGTGTAGATACTTCGTTGTTTATTTAGATGGCTGTGTAGATATTTCCATGTTTAAGGAGATGGCTGTGTAGATACTTCCATGTTAATGGAGACGGCGGTTTAGGTATTTTCATGTTTATAGAGATGGCGGTGTAGATAATTCCATGTTTATAGAGATAGTGGTGTAGTTATTTCCACGTTCATAGAGATATCGGCGTAGGTACTTCCATGCTTATAGATACAGCGGTGTAGATATTTCCATGTTTACACAGATGGCTGTGTAGATATTATTTCCATGTGTATAGAGATGGCAGTGTAGATATTTCCATGTTTCTACAGATGGCTGTGTAGTTATTTCCATGTGTATAGAGATGACAGTGTAGTTATTTCCATGTTTATACAGATGACTTTGTAGATATTTCCATGTTTTTACAGATGGAAGTGTAGATATTTCCATGTTTATACAGATGACTTTGTAGATATTTCCATGTTTTTACATATGGCAGTGTAGATATTTCCATGTTTGTACATGTAGAGGTGTAGGTATTTCCATGTTTATGCAGATCGCGGTGTAGATATTTCTATTTTTCTACAGATGGCAGTGTAGATATTTCTATGTTCATACAGATGGCGGTGCAGTTATTTACGTTTATACAGATGGCGGTGTAGATGTTTCCAAGTTTATGCAGATTGCGGTGTAGATATTTCCATGTTTATAGAGATGGCGGTGTAGAAACTTCTATGTTTATAGAGATAGCGGTGTAGATTATTCTCTGTTTATAGAAATGGCGGTGTGGGTTTTTCCAAGTTTATAGATATAGTGGTGTAGATAATTCCATGTTTATACAGATAGCAGTGTAGAAATTTCCATGTTTATAGAGATAGCGGTGTAGATATTTCCATGTTTATACAGTTAGCGGTATAGATATTTCCATGTTTATACAGATTGCGGTGTAGATATTTCCATGTTTATACAGATAGCGGTGTAGATATTTCCATGTTTATACAGATAGCTGTGTAGATATTTCCAGGTTTATACAGATATCCGTGTAGATATTTCCATGTTGATAGAGATAGCTGTGTAGATATTTCCATGTTTATACTGAAAACGGTGTACGTATTTCCATGTTTATAGAGATAGCGGTGTATTAATTTCCAGGTTTATACAGATGGCTGTGTAGATATTTCCATGTGCATAAAGATGGCAGCGTAGATATTTCCATGTTTTTACAGATGGCAGTGTAGATATTTCCATGTTTATACTGATAGCAGTGTGGCTATTTCCATGTTTATACAGATAGCGATATAGACATTTCCGTGTTTACAGAGATGGCTGTTTAGATATTTCCATGTTAATACAAATGGCAGTGTAGATATTTCCATGTATATACAAATGGCTGTGTAGATATTTCCATGTTTATACAGATAGCGGTGTAGGTATTTCCATGTTTACAGAGATAGCAGTGTAGATTTTTCCAACTTTACACAGATAGCTGTGTATATATTTTCATGTTTTCTGTGATTGCATTGTAGATATTTCCATATTTATACAGTTAGTGGTGCAGATACTTCCATGTTTATACAGATAGCAGTGTAGACATTTCCATGTTTATACAGATAGCGGTGTACGTATTTCCATGTTTATACAGATAGCGGTGTAGATATTTTCATGTTTATACAGATGGCGTTGTAGATATTTCCTTGTTTATACATATAGCGCTGTAGATATTTCCATGTTTATACAGATGGCGGTGTAGATAGTTCCATGTTTCTGGAGATGGCGGTGTAGATATTTTCATGTTTATAGGGATGGCGTTGTTGATATTTCCATGTTTAAAGACACTGCGGTGTAGATATTTCCATGTTTATAGAGATACTGTAGGTATTTCCAAGTTTATAGAGATAGCGGTTTAAATATATCCATATTTGTACAGATAGCGGTGTAGGTATTTCCATGTTTACAGATAGCGGTGTAGATATTTCCATGTTTATACACATGGTGGTGTAGATATTCCCTTGTTTATACATATATCGGTGTAGATATTTCCATGTTTATACAGATAGCAATGTAGATATTTCCATGTTTACAGAGATAGCGGTGTAGATATTTCCATCTTTGTACAGATTGTGGTGTTGATTTTCCATCATTACACAGATAGCTGTGTAGGTATTTCCAAGTTTACACAGATAACTGCGTAGATATTTCCAGGTTCACACAGATAGCGTTGTAGATATATCCATGTTTATACAGATAGCTTTGTAGATATTTCCATGTTTATACACACAGCGGTGTAGATATATCTATATTTATACTGATAGCAGTGGAGATATTCCCTGTATATACAGATAGTGATGTAGATATTTCCATGTTTCAACCCCGAGCGGTGTAGATATTTCCATGTTTATGCAGATAGCGGTGTAGATATGTCCATGTTTATACAGATGGCTGTGTAGATATTTCCACGTGTATACAGAAGGCAGTGTAGATATTTCCATGTTTATAAAGATGCTGGTGTAGTTATTTGCATGTTTATACAGATGACTGTGTAGATATTCACATGTTTATACAGATGGCGGTGTAGATATTTCCATGTTTATAGACATATCAGTGTAGATATTTCCATGTTTATACAGACACCTGTGTAGATATTTCCATGTTTATTAGAGATAGCGGCGTAGATATGTCCATATTTATACAGATCGCGGTGTAGAGATTTTCATTTTGATACAGATGGCGGTGTAGATATTTCCATGATTATACAGATACCGGTGTAGATATTTCCATGTTTACAGAGATAGCAGTGCAAATGTTTCCATCTTTGCACAGATTGCGGTGTAAATATTGCCATTTTACACAGATAGCGGTGTAGATATTTCCAACTTTACACAGATAGCTGTGAAGGTATTTCCATGTTTACACAGATATCATTGTAGATATTTCCATGTTTATACAGACAGCGGTGTAGATATTTCCATGTTTATACAGATAGCGGTGTAGATATTTCCATGTTTTTACAGATAGCAGTGTAGATATTTCCATGTTTATACAGATAGCGGTGTAGATATTTCCATGTTTATACAGATAGCCGTGTAGATATTTCCAGTTTTATACAGATAGCCGTGTAGATATTTCCATGTTTATACAGATAGCTGTGTAGATATTTCCATGTTTATACTGAGAACGGTGTACGTATTTCCATGTTTATAGAGATAGCTGTTTACATATTACCATGTTTATACAGATGGCAGCGTAGGTATTTGCAAGTTAATACAGATGGCGGTGTAGATATTCCCAAGTTTATACTGATAGCGGTTAAGATATTTCCATGTTTACACAGATAGCCGTTTAGATATTTCCATCTTTGTACAGATTGCGGTGTAGATATTTCCATCTTTACACAGATAGCTGTGTAGGGATTTCCATGTTTACACAGATAGCGCTGTAGATATTTCCATTTTTATAAAGATAGCGGTGTAGATATTTCCATGTTTATACAGATGGCGATGTAGATATTTCCATGTTTATACAGATGGCGGTGTAGATATTTCCATTTTGATTGAGATGGCGGTGTAGATAATTCCAGGTTTATACAGATAGCAGTGTAGGTTTTTCCATGTTTACAGAGATAGCGGAGTAGCTGCTTCTATCTTTGCACAAATTGCGGTGTAGATATTGCCATCTTTACACAGACAGCGGTGTAGATATTTCCAACTTTACACAGATAGCTGTGTAGATATTTCCATGTTTACAGAGATTGCATTGTAAATATTTCCATGTTTATACATATAGCGGTGTAGATACTTCCATGTTTATACAGATATCAGTCTGTCTATTTCCATGTTTATACAGATAGCGATGTAGACATTTCCATGATTATAGAGATGGCTGTGTAGATATTTCCATGTATACAGAGATAGCATTGTAGATATTTCCATGTTTACACTGATAGCGGTGTAGATATTTCCATGTTTTTACAGATAGCTGTGTAGATATTTCCATGTTTATACAGATAGCGTTGTAGATATTTCCATGTTTATACAGATAGCGGTGTAGATATTTCCAGGTTTATACAGATAGCCGTGTAGATATTTCCATGTTTATACAGATTGCGGTGTAGATATTTCCATGTTTATACAGATGGTGGTTTAGATATTTCCATTTTGATGGAGATGGCGGTGTAGATATTTCCAGGTTTATACAGATAGCGGTGTAGTTATTTCCATGTTTACACAGATAGCAGTTTAGATGCTTCCATCTTTGCACATATTGCGGTGTAGATATTGACATCTTTACACAGACAGCGGTGTAGATATTTACAACTTTACACAGATAGCTGTGTAGATATTTCCATGTTTATACAAATAGCGGTGTAGATATTTCCATGTTTATACACATAGCGGTGTAGATATTTCCATGTTTATACAGATATCAGTGTAGATAATTCTATGTTTATACAGATAGCGGTGTAGATATTTCCATTTTTATACAGATAGCGGTGTAGATATTTCCATGTTTATACAGATAGCGGTGTAGATATTTCCATGATTATACAGATAGCGGTCGAGATATTTCCAAGTTTATAAAGATTGCAGTGGAGATATTTCCATCTTTATACAGATGGCGGTGGAGATATATCCAAGTTTATACAGATACCGGTGTAGATATTTCCGTGTTTATACAGATAGCGCGGTAGATATTTCCGTGTTTATACTGAAAACGGTGTAGGTATTTCCATGTTTATAGAGATAGCGGTGTATTTATTTACATGTTTCTACAGATGGCTGTGTAGATATTTCCATGTGTATAAAGATGGCAATGTAGATACTTCCATGTTTTTACAGATGGCGGTGTACATATTTCCATGTTTATACAGATAGCAGTTTGGCCATTTCCCTGTTTATACAGTTAGCGGTGTAGATATTTCCATGTTTATACAGATAGCAATGTAGATATTTCCATGTTCACAGAGGTAGCGGTGTAGATATTTCCATCTTTGTAGAGATTGCGGTGTAGATATTTCCATCTTTACATAGATAGCTGTGTAGGTATTTCCAAGTTTACACAGATAGCTGCGTAGATATTTCCAGGTATACACAGATAGCGTTGTAGATATTTCCATGTTAATACAGATAGCTTTGTAGATATTTCCATGTTTATACAGATAGCGGTGTAGATATTTCCATGTTTATACAGATAGCAGTAAAGATATTCCCTGTTTATACAGATAGCGATGTAGATATTTCCATGTTTATGCAGAGAGCCATGTAGATATTTCCATGTTGGTACAGATAGCGGTGTAGATATTTCCATGTTTATACAGATGGCTTTGTAGATATTTCCATGTGTATATAGAAGGCAGCGTAGATATTTCCATGTTTATAATGATGGTTGTGTAGTTATTTCCATGTTTTTACAGATGGCGGTGTAGATATTTCCATGTTTATACAGATAGCGGTTTAGATATTTCCATGTTTTCACAGATAGCAGTGTAGATATTTCCATGTTTATACATATAGCGGTGTAGATATTTCCATGTTTATACAGATAGCGGTGTAGATATTTCCAGGTTTATACAGATAGCTGTGTAGATATTTCCATGTTTATACAGATAGCGGGGTAAATATTTCCATGTTTATACAGATAGCGGTGGAGTTATTTCCATGTTTATAAAGACAGCGGTGTAGATATTTCCATGGTTTTACAGATAGCAGTGTAGATATTTCCATGTTTATACAGATGGCGGTGTAGATATTTCCATTTTGATAGAGGTGGCGGAGTAGATATTTCCAGGTTTATACAGATAGCAGTGTAGGTATTTCCATGTTTACAGAGATAGCGGTGTAGATGCTTCCATCTTTGCACGCATGGCGGTGTAGATATTGCCATCTTCACACAGACAGCGGCGTAGATATTTCCAACTTTACACAGATAGCTGAGTAGATATTTCCATGTTTACAGAGATTGCATTGTACATATTTCCATGTTTATATATATAGCGATGTAGATACTTCCATGTTTATACAGATATCAGTGTGGATATTTCCTTGTTTATACAGATAGCGATGTAGACATTTCCATGTTTATAGAGATGGCTGTGTAGATATTTCCATATTTATACAAATGTCAGTGTAGTTATTTGCATGTTTATACAGATGGCGGTGGAGATATTTCCATGTTTGTACAGATTGCGGTTTAGATATTTCCATGTTTATACAGATAGTGGTGTAGATATTTCCATGTTTATACTGATAGCGGTGGACTTATTTCCATATTTATAAAGATAGCGGTGTAGATATTTCCGTGTTTATATAGATGGTGGTGTAGATATTTCTATGTTTATACAGATAGAGGTGTAAATATTTCCATGTTTATACAGATAGCGGTGTAGATATTTCCATGTTTATACAGATAGCGGTGGAATTATTTCCATGTTTATAAAGATAGCGGTGTAGATATATCCATGTTTATACAGATGGCGGTGTAGATATTTCCATGTTTACACAGATGGCGGTGTAGATAATTCCATTTTGATAGAGATGGCGGTGTAGATATTTCCAGGTTTATACAGATAGCGTTGTAGGTATTTCCATGTTTACAGAGATAGCGGTGTAGATGTTTCCATCTTTGCACTGATTGCGGTGTAGGTATTGCCATCTTTACACAGACAGCGGTGTAAATATTTCCAACTTTACACAGATAGCTGTGTATATATTTTCATGTTTACTGAGATTGCATTATAGATATTTCCATGTTTATACATATAGCGGTGTAGAAATTTCCATGTTTATACAGACAACAGTGTAGATATTTCCATGTTTTAACAGATAGCGGTGTAGATATTTCCATGTTAATACAGATAGCGGTGTAGATATTTCCATGTTTATACAGATAGCGGTGGAGTTATTTCCATGTTTATAAAGATATCGGTGTTGATATTTCCATGTTTATACAGATGGCGTTGTACATATTTCCATGTTTATACAGATGGCGGTGTAGATATTTCCATTTTGATAGAGATGGCGGTGTAGATATTTCCAGGTTTATACAGATAGCGGTGTAGGTATTTCCATGTTTACAGAGATAGCGGTGTAGATGCTTCCATCTTTGCCCAGATTGCGGTGTAGATATTGCCATCTTTACACAGACAGCGGTGTCGATATTTCCAACTTTACACAGATAGCTGTGTAGATATTTCCATGTTTACAGAGATTGAATTGTAAATATTTCCATGTTTATGCATATAGCGGTGTAGATACTTCCATATTTATACAGATATCAGTCTGGCTATTTCCATATTTATACAGATAGCGATGTAGACATTTCCATGTTTATAGAGATGGCTGTGTAGATATTTCCATGTTTACACAGATGGTAGTGTAGATATTTGCATGTTTATACAGATGGCGGTGTAAATATTTCCATGTTTATATAGATAGCGGTGTAGATATTTCCATGTTTACAGAGATAGCGGTTTAAATATTTCCATCTTTGCACAGATTGCGGTGTAGATATTTCCATCTTTACACAGATAGCTGTGTAGGTACTTCCAAGTTTACACAGATATCTGTGTAGATATTTCCATGTTTACACAGATAGCGTTGTAGATATTCCCTGTTAGTACAGATAGCGATGTAGATACTTCCATGTTTATACAGAGACCAGTGTAGATATTTCCATGTTTATGCAGATAGTGGTGTAGATATTTCCATGCTTATACAGATGGCTGTGTAGATGTTTCCACGTGTATACAGATGGCAATGTAGATATTCCCATGTTTATAAAGATGGTGGTGTAGTTATTTCCATGTTTATACAGATGGCTGTGTAGATATTTGCATGTTTATACAGATGGCGGTGCAGATATTTCCATGTTTGTACAGATAGCGGTGTAGATATTTCCATGTTTATATGGATAGTGGTGTAGATATTTCCATGTTTACACAGATAGCGGTGGACTTATTTCCATGTTTATACAGATAGCGGTGTAGATATTTCCATGTTTATACAGATAGCGGTGGACTTATTTCCATGTTTATAAAGATAGCGTTGAAGATATATCCATATTTATACAGATGGCGGTGTAGATATTTCCATGTTTATACAGACGGCGGTGTAGATATTTCCATTTTGATAGAGATGGCGGTGTAGATATTTCCAGGTTTATACAGATAGCGGTGTAGATATTTCCATGTTTACAGAGATAGCGGTGTAGATGTTTCCATCTTTGCACAGATTGCGGTGTAGGTATTGCCATCTTTACACAGATAGCTGTGTAGATATTTCCAACTTTACACAGATAGCTGTGTATATATTTTCATGTTTACTGAGATTGCATTGTAGATATTTCCATGTTTATACATATAGCGCTGTAGATATTTCCATGTATATACAGACAGCAGTGTAGATATTTCCATGTTTAAGCAGATAGCGCTGTAGATATTTCCATCTTTATACAGAGAGCAGTGTAGATATTTCCATGTTTATACAGATAGCGTTGGAGTTATTTCCATGTTTAGAAAGATAGCGGTGGAGATATTTCCATCTTTATACAGATGGCGGTGGAGATATTTCCAAGTTTATACAGATACCGGTGTAAATATTTCCGTGTTTATACAGACAGCGTTGTAGATATTTCCATGTTTATACTGAAAACGGTGTAGGTATTTCCATGTTAATAGAGATAGCCGTGTAGTTATTTCCATGTTTATAAAGATGGCTGTGTAGATATTTCCATGTGTATAAAGATGGCAGTGTAGGTACTTCCATGTTTTTACTGATGGCGGTGTAGATATTTTAATGTTTATAAAGATAGCAGTGTGGCCATTTCTATGTTTATACCGATAGCGATGTAGATATTTCCGTGTTTATAGAGATGGCTGTGTAGATATTTCCATGTTTATACAGATGGCAGTGTAGATATTTCCATGTTTATACAGATGGTGGTGTAGGAATTTCCATGTTTCTACAGATAGCGGTGTAGATATTTCAATGTTTACAGAGATAGCGGTGTAGATATTTCCATCTTTGCACAGATTGCAGCGTAGATATTGCGATCTTTACACAGATAGCTGAGTAGATATTTCCAACATTACACAAATAGCTGTGTAGATGTTTCCATGTTTACAGAGATAGCATTGTAGATATTTCTATGTTTATACAGAGAGCGGTGTAGATATTTCCATGTTTATACAGATAGCGGTGTAGATATTTTCATGTTTATACCGATAGCGGTGTGGATATTTCCATGTTTATACTGATAGCATTGGAGATATTCCCTGTTTATACAGATAGCGATGTAGATATTTCCATGTTTATAGAGATACCGGTATAGATATTTCCATGTTTATACAGATAACGGTGTAGATATTTCCATGTTTATACAGATAGCAGTGAATTTATAGCCATGTTAATTGATATAGCGGTGTAGTTATTTCAATGTTTATAGAGATAGTAGTGTAGATATTTCCATGTTCATACAGATGGCGATGCAGATATTTCCATGTTTATGCAGATGGCCGTGTACATATTTTGAAATTTATACAGATAGCGATGTAGATGTTTCCACGTTTATACAGATTGCGGTGTAGACATTTGCACGTTTTACAGATAGCGGTGTAGATATTTCCATCTTTATACAGGTAGCGGTGTAGATATTTCCATGTTTACACAGATAGCGGAGTAGATATTTCCATGTTTACACAGATAGTGTTGCAGATATTTCAATGTTTATAAAGATTGCGCTGTAGACATTTCCATGTATATAGAGATGGCGGTGTAGGTATTTCCATGTTTACACAGATAGTGTTGCAGATATTTCAATGTTTATAAAGATTGCGCTGTAGACATTTCCATGTATATAGAGATGGCGGTGAAGGTATTTCCATGTTTAGAGAGATAGTGGTGTAGATATTTCCATGTTTACACAGATGGCGGAGTAGATATTTCCATGTTTATACAGATAGCGGTGTAGATATATTCATGTTAATAGAGATGGCGGTATAGATATTTCCATGTTTATACAGATGTCGGTGTAGATATTTCCATGTTTATTAGAGATAGCGGCGTAGATATTTCCATATTTATACCGATAGCGGTGTAGATATTTCCATGTTTATACAGATGGCAGGGTATATATTTCCATGTTTATACAGATGACGGTGTAGATATTTCCATTTTGATACTGATGGCGGTGTAGATATTTCCATGTTTATACAGATAGCGATGTAGATATTTCCATGTTTAGAGAGATAGCAGTGAAGATGTTTCCATCTTTGCACAGATTGCGGTGTAGATATTGCCATCTTTACACAGATAGCGTTGTAGATATTTCCAAATTTACACAGATAGCTGTGAAGATATTTCCATGTTTACAGAGATAGCATTGTAGATATTTCCATGTTTATACTGATAAGGGTGTAGATATTTCCATGTTTATACAGATAGCGCTGAAGATATTTCCATGTTTTTACAGATAGCAGTGTAGATATTTCCATGTTTATACAGATAACGGTGTAGATATTACCATGTTTATACATATAGCGGTGTAGATACTTCCATGTTTATTCAGATATCAGTGTGGATATTTCCATGATTATACAGATTGCGATGTAGACATTTCCATGATTATAGATTTGGCTGTGAACATATTTCCATGTTTATACAGATGGCAGTGTAGATATTTCCATGTTTATACAGATGGCGTTGTAGATATTTCCATGTTTATACAGATAGCGGTGTAGATATTTCCATGTTTACAGAGATAGCGGTTTAAATATTTCCATCTTTGTACAGATTGCGGTGCAGATATTTCCATCTTTACACAGATAGATGTGTAGGTACTTCCAAGTTTACACAGATAGCTGTGTAGATATTTCCATGTTTACACAGATAGCGTTGTAGATATTTCCATGTTTATATAGATAGCTGTGTAGATATTTCCATGTTTATACAGGTAGCGGTGTAGGTATTTCCATGTTAATACAGATAGCAGTGGAGATATTCCCTGTTTGTACAGATAGCGATGTAGATATTTCCATGTTTATACAGAGAGCGGTGTAGATATTTCCATTTTTATGCAGATAGCTGTGTATATATTTCCATGCTTATACAGATGGCTGTGTAGGTATTTCCACGTGTATACAGATGGCAATGTAGATATTTCCATGTTTATAAAGATGGTGGTGTAGATATTTCCATGTTTATACAGATGGCGGTGTAGATATTTCCATGTTTATACAGATAGCGGTGTAGATATTTCCATGTTTATACAGACAGTGGTGAAGATATTTCCATGTTTTTACAGATAGCAGTGTAGATATTTCCTTGTTTATACAGATAGCGGTGTAGATATTTGCATGTTTATACATATAGCGTTGTAGATACTTCCATGTTTATTCAGATATCAATGTGGCTATTTCCATGTTTATACAGATAGCGATGTAGCCATTTCCATGTTTATAGAGATGGCTGTGTACATATTAACATGTTTATACAGATGGCAATGTAGGTATTTCCATGTTTATACAGATGGCGGTGTAGATATTTCCATGTTTATACAGATAGCGGTGTAGATATTTTCATGTTTATACAGATAGTGGTGTAGATATTTCCATGTTTACAAGGATAGCGGTGTAGATACTTCCATGTTTACACAGATAGCGTTGAAGATATTTCCATGTTTATAAAGATAGCGGTGTAGATATTTCCATGTTTATATAGATAGCGGTGAAGGTATTGTCATGTTTATTGAGATAGCGGTGTAGTTTATTTCCATGTTTATAGAGATAGTGGTGTAGATATTTCCATGTTTAAACAGACTGCGGTGTAGATATTTCCGTGTTTTTACAGATAACGGTGTTGGTATTGCCATGTTTATACAGATAGCGGTGTAGATATTTCCATGTTTATGCAGCTCGCGGTGTAGAGATTTCCATCTTTATACAGATGGAAGTGAATATATTTATTTGTTCATACAGATAGTGGTGTAGATATTTCCATGTTTATACAGATAGCGGTGTAGATATTTCCATGTTTATACAGATAGCAATGTAGATATTTCCATGTTCATACAGATTGCGGTGTAGATATTTCCATGTTTATAAAGATAGCGGTTTAGATATTTCCATGTTTATAGAGATTGCGATGGGGATATTTCCATGTTTCTACAGATAGCGATGTAGATATTTCCATGTTTATACAGATAGCGGTGTAGATACTTCCACGTTTATACAGATAGCGATATTGGTATTTCCATGTTTATACAGATAGCGGTGTAGATATTTCCATTTTTATACAGCTCGCTGTGTAGATATTTCCATCTTTATACAGATGGCAGTGAAGTTATTTCCATGTTTGTACAGATAGCGGTATAGATATTTCCATGTTTATACAGATGGCGGTGGAGATAGTTCCATGTTTCTGGAGATGGCGGTGTAGATATTTTGATGTTTATAGAGTTGGTGGTGTTGATATTTCCATGTTTGAAGACACTGCGGTGTAGATACTTCCATGTTTATGGAGATTGCGTTGTTGGTATTTCCAAGTTTATGGAGATAGCGGTTTAGATACTTCCATATTTACACAGATAGCGGTGTAGGTATTTCCATGTTTATACAGATGGCGGTGTAGATATTTCCATGTTTATACAGATGGTGGTGTAGATATTTCCTTGTTTATACATATAGCGGTGTAGATGTTTCCATGTTTTACAGATAGCAAAGTAGATATTTCCATGTTTACAGAGATAGCGGTGTAGATATTTCCATCTTTGTACAGATTGCGGTGTAGATATTTCCATCTTTACACAGAGAGCTCTGTAGGTATTTCCAAGTTTACACAGAGAGCTGCGTAGATATTTCCAGGTTTACACAGATATCGTTGTAGATATTTCCATGTTTATACAGACAGCTGTGTAGATATTTCCATGTTTACACAGATAGCAGTGTAGATATTTCCATGTTTATACAGATAGCAGTGGAGGTATTCCCTGTTTATACAAATAGTGATGTAGATATTTCCATGTTTACAGAGATAGCGGTGTAGATGCTTCCATCTTTGCACAGATTGCGGCGTAGGTATTGCCATCTATACACACACAGTGGTGTAGAAATTTCCAACTTTACACAGATAGCTGTGTAGATATTTCCTTGTTTACAGACATTGCATTGTAGATATTTCCATGTTTATACACATAGCGGTGTAGATACTTCCATGTTTATACAGATAGCAGTGTAGATATTTCCATGTTTATACAGATAGTGGTGTAGATATTTCCATGTTTATACAGATAGCGGTGTAGATATTTCCATGTTTATACAGATAGCGGTGTAGATATTTCCATGTTTATACAGATAGTGGTGGATATATTCCCATGTTTATAGAGATGGCGGTGGAGATATTTCGAAGTTTATACACATACCGGTGTACATATTTCCGTGTTTATACAGACAGCGGTGTAGATATTTCCATGTTTACACTGAAAACGGTGTAGGTATTTCCATGTTTATAGAGATAGCGATGAATTTATTTCCACGTTTATACAGATGGCTGTGTAGATATTTCCATGTGTATAAAGATGGCAGTGTAGATATTTCCATGTTTTTACAGATGGCAGTGTAGATATTTCCATGTTTTTACATATAGCAGTGTAGCTATTTCCATGTTTAAACATATAGCGATGTAGACATTTCCATGTTTATAGAGATGGCTGTGTAGATATTTCCATGTTTATACAGATGGCAGTGTAGATATTTCCATGTTTATACAGATGGCGGTGTAGATATTTCCATGTTTATACACATAGCGGTCTAGATATTTCCATGTTTACAGAGATAGCGGTGTAGTTATTTCCATCTTTGTACAGATTGCGTTGTAGATATTTCCATCTTTACACAGATAGCTGTGTAGGTATTTGCAAGATTACACAGATAGCTGTGTAGATATTTCCATGTTTACAGAGATAGCGTTGTAGTTATTTCCATGTTTATACAGATAGTTGTGTAGATATTTCCATGTTTATACAGATAGCGGTGTAGTTATTTCCATGTTAATACAGATAGCAGTGGAGATATCCCCTGTTTGTGCAGATAGCGATGTAGATATTTCCATGTTTATACAGAGAGCGTTGTAGATATTTCCATGTTTATGCAGATAGCGGTGTAGATATTTCCATGTTTATACAGATAGCGGTGAAGGTATTGCTATGTTTATTGAGATAGCGGTGTAGTTTATTTCCATGTTTATAGAGATAGTGGTGTAGATATTTCCATGTTTATACAGATAACGGTGTAGATATTTCCATGTTCATACAGATAACGGTGTTGGTATTTCCATGTTTATAGAGATAGTGGTGTAGATATTTCCATGTTTATACACATAGCGGTGTAGATATCGCCGTGTTTATGCAGATAGCGGTGTAGATATTTCTATGTTTATACAGATAGCGGTGTTGATATTTCCAAGTTAATACAAATAGCGGTGTAGATATTACTATGTTTATACAGATAGCGGTGTATATATTTCCATGTTTATACAGATAGCTGTGGAGTTATTTCCATGTTTATAAAGATAGCGGTGGAGATATTTCCATGTTTATGCAGATAGCGGTGTAGATATTTCCATGTTTATACAGATAGCGGTGTAGATATTTCCATGTTTATACAGATAGCGGTGTAGATATTTCCATTTTATGCTGATAGCAGGGGTGACATTCCCTGTTTATACAGATAGCGATGTAGATATTTCCATGTTTATACAGATACCGGTATAGATATTTCCATGTTTACACAGATAACGGTGTAGATATTTCAATGTTTATACAGATAGCAGTGAAGGTATTCCCATGTTAATTGAGATAGCGGTGTTGTTATTTCGATGTTTATAGAGATAGTGTTGTAGATATTTCCATGTTTATATAGATAGCGGTGTAGATATTTCCATGTTTATACAGATAGCGGTGTTGGTATTTCCATGTTTATTGAGATAGCGGTGTAGATATTTCCATGTTTATGCAGCTTGCGGTGTAGACATTTAAACCTTTATACAGATGGAAGTGAATATATTTATTTGTTTATACAGATAGCGGTGTAGATATTTTCATGTTTATAGAGATGGCGGTGTAGATATTTCCATGTTTATACAGATAGCAGTGAAGTTATTTCCATGTTTATAAAGATAGCGGTGGATATATTTCCATGTTTATACAGATGGTGGTGGAGATAATTCGAAATTTATACAGATAGCTGTGTAGATATTTCCATGTTTATACAGATAGCGGTGAAGATATTTCCACGTTTGTACAGATAGCGGTGAAGATATTTCCATGTTTAAACAGATGGCGGTGAAGATAGTTCATTGTATATGGAGGTGTCGGTGTAGATATTTTCATGTTTATAGAGATAGCAGTGAAAATATTTCCATGTTTATACAGACGGCTGTGTAGGTATTTCCATGTGTATACAGGTGCCCGTGTAGTTATTTCCATGTTTATAGAGATGGTGGTGTAGTTATTTCCATGTTTATACAGATGACTGTGTAGATATTTCCATGTTTATGCAGATGGCGTTGTAGATATTTCCATGTTTATACAGATAGCGGTGTAGTTATTTCCATGTTTATGGAGATAGCGGTGTAGATATTTCCATGTATATAGAGATGACGGTGTAGGTATTTCCATATTTATACAGATAGCGGTGTAGATATTTCCATGTTTATACAGATGGCGGTGTATATATTTCCATGTTTATACAGATATACGTGTAGATATTTCCATGTGTATAAAGGTGGCCTTGCAGTTATTTCCATGTTTATAGAGATGGTGGTGTAGATATTTCCATGTTTATACAGATGAGTGTGTAGATATTTCCATGTTTACACAGATGGCGGTGTAGATATTTCCTTATTTACACATATAGCGGTGTACATATTTCCATGTTTATAGAGATGGTGGTGTGGATATTTCCATGTTTATACAGATGACTGTTTAGATATTTGCATGTCTATACAGATGGTGGTGTAGATATTTCCATATTTAATCATAGAGCGTTGTAGATATTTCCATGTTTATACAGATGGCGGTGTAGATATTTCCATATTTATACAGATAGCGGTGGAGATATTTCCATTTTTATACAGATAGCGATGTATATATTTCCACGTTTATACAGAAAGCGGTGTAGATATTTCCATGTTTGTAGAAATATCGGTGTAGATATTTCCAAGTTTATACAGATGGCTGTGTATATATTTCAATCTGTATACAGATGGCAGTATAGTTATTTCCATGTTTATAGAGATGGTGGTGTAGATATTTCCATGTTTATACAGATGACTGTGTAGATATTTGCATGTCTTTACAGAAGGCGGTGTAGATATTTCCAAGTTTATACAGATAGCGGGGGAGATATTTCCATGTTTAAACAGATAGCGGCGTAGATATTTCCATGTTTATACAGATGGCAGTGTAGATATTTCCAAGTTGATGCAGATAGCGGTGTAGATATTTCCATATTTATACAGATAGCGGTGTAGTTATTTCCATGTTTATACATATAGCGGTGTAGGTATTTCCATGTTTATAGAGATAGCGGTGTAGACACTTCCATGTTTATACAGATAGCGGTGTAGATATTTCTTTGTTTATATTGATAGCGGTGTAGATATTTCCATATTTATACAGATAGCTGTGTAGTTATTTCCATGTTTATACATATAGCGGTGTAGATAATTCCATGTTCATAGAGATAGCGGTGTAGATATTTCCATGTCTATACAGATGGCGGTGTAGCTAGTTCCATATTTATGGAGATGGCGGTGTAGATATTTTCATGTTTATAGGGATGGCGGTGTAGATATTTCCATGTTTATAGAGATAGCGATGCAGATATTTCCATGTTTATACAGATGGCTGGGTAGATATTTCCATGTGTATACACATGACATTGTTGATATTTCCATGTTTATAGAGATGGTGGTGTAGATATTTCCATGTTTATACAGATGACTGTGTAGATGTATGCATGTATATACAGATGGCGGTGTAAATATTTCCATGTTTATAGAGAGAACGGTGTAGATATTTCCATGTTTTTACAGATAGAAGTGTAGATATTTCCATGTTTATACAGATAGCTGTGTAGATATTTCCATGTTTATAGAGATAGCGGTGTAGATATTTCCATTTTTATACAGATACCGGTGTAGTTATTTCCATGTTTACAGAGATAGCGGTGTAGATATTTCCATCTTTGCACAGATAGCGTTGTAGATATTTCCATGTTTATACAGATAGCGGTGTAGATATTTCCATGTTTACAGAGATAGTGGTGTAGATCTTTCCATTTTGCACAGATTGCGGTGTAGGTATTTCCCTCTTTACACAGGTAGCAGTGTAGATATTTCCAAGTTTACACACATAGTTGTGAGGATATTTCCATGTTTACAGAGTTAGCGTTGTAGACATTTCCGTGTTTACACAGATAGCGGTGTAGATATTTCCACGTTTATAAAGATAGCGGTGTAGATATTTCCACATTTAAACAGATAGCGTTGGAGATATTTCCACGTTTATACAAATATCGATGTAGATATTTCCACGTTTATACAGATAGTGTTGTAGATATTTCCACGTTTATACAGATAGCGGTGTAGATATTTCACATTTATACAGATAGCGGTGTAGATATTTCCATCTTTTTACAGATATCGGTGTAGATATTTTCATGTTTACACAGATAGCGGTGTAGGTATTTCCATGTTTATACAGATGGCTGTGTAGATATTTCCATGTGTATACACATGGCAGTGTAGGTATTTCCCTGTTTATAGAGATGGTGGTGTAGACATTTGCATGTTTATAGAGATAGCGGTGTAGATATTTCCATGTTTATACAGATGGCTGTGTAGATATTTCCAGGTGTGTAGAGATAGCGGTGTAGATATTTCCATGTTTGTAGATATGGTGGTGTATATATTTCCATGTTTATACAGATGACTGTGTAGGTATTTGCGTGTTTATACAGATGGCGGTGTAGATATTTCCATGTTTCTAGAGATATCAGTGTAGATATTTCCATGTTTGTACAGATATCGGTGTAGATATTTCCATGCTTATACAGATAGCGGTGTAGATATTTCCATATTTAAAGAGATAGCGGTGTAGATATGTCCTTGTTTACACAGATGGCGTTGTAGATATTTCCATGTTTATACAGATGACGGTGTAGATATTTCCACGTTTATACAGATAGCGGTGTAGATATTTCCACGTTTATACAGATAGCGGTGTAGATATTTCCACTTTTATACAGATAGCGGTGCAGATATCTTCATGTTTATGCAGATAGCGGCATAAATATTTCCATCTTTATACAGATAGCTGTGTAGATATTTCCATGTTTATACAGATGGCGGTGTAGTTCATTCCATGTTTATGGATATGGCGGTGTAGATATTTTCATGTTTATAGAGATGGCGGTGTAGATATTTCCGTGTTTATAGAGATAGCCGTGTAGATATTTCCATGTTTATAGAGATAGCTGCGTAGGTATTTCCATGTTTATAGAGATAGCAATGCAGATATTTCCATGTTTATACTGATGGCTGTGTAGATATTTCCTTGTGTATGCAGATGACATTGTTGATATTTCCATGTTTATAGTGATGGTGGTGTAGGTATTTCCATGTTTATACAGATGACTGTGTAGATATATGCAGGTATATACAGATGGCGGTGTAGATATTTTCATGATTATAGAGATAATGGTGTAGATATTTCCATGTTTTTACAGATAGAGGTGTAGATATTTGCATGTTTATAGAGAAAGCAGTGTAGATATTGCCATATTTATACAGATAGCGGTTTAGATGTTTCCATGTTTATACAGATCACGGTGTAGATATTTCCATGTTTATACAGATGGCATTGTAGGTATTTTCATGTTTATACAGATAGCGGTGGAGATATTTCCATGTTTATAGAGATAGCGGGGTAGATATTTCCATGTTTATACAGATAGCGGTGTAGTTATTTCCATGTTTAGGCAGATAGCGGTGTAGATATTTCCATGTTTATAGAGATGGCTGTGTAGGTATTTCCATGTGTATAGAGATAGCGATGTAGATATTTGCATGTTTATACAGATAGCGGTGTAGATATTTTCATGTTTATACAGACGGCGGTGTTGGTATTTCCATGTTTATCCAGATTGCGGTGTAGATATTTCAATCTTTATACAGCTCGCGGTATAGATATTAACATCTTTTTACAGATGGCAGTGTGTATATTTCCATGTTTATACAGATAGCGGTGTAGATATTTCCATGTTTATACAGATGGCGGTGTAGTTCTTTCCATATTTATGGAGATGGCGGTGTAGATATTTTCATGTTCATAGAGATGGCGGTGTAGATATTTCCGTGTTTATAGAGATTGTCGTGTAGATATTTCCATGTTTATAGAGATAGCTGCGTAGGTATTTCCATGTTTATAGAGATAGCGATGCAGATATTTCCATGTTTATACAGATGGCTGGGTAGATATTTCCATGTGTATACACATGACATTGTTGATATTTCCATGTTTATAGAGATGGTGGTGTAAATATTTCCATGTTTATACAGATGACTGTGTAGATGTATGCATGTATATACAGATGGCGGTGTAAATATTTCCATGTTTATAGAGAGAACGGTGTAAATATTTCCATGTTTTTACAGATAGAGGTGTAGATATTTCCATGTTTATAGAGATAGCAGTGTAGATATTTCCATATTAATACAGATAGCGGTTTTGATGTTTCCATGTTTATACAGATCACGGTGCAGATATTTCCATGTTTATACAGATGGCAGTGTAGATATTTCCATGTTTATACAGATAGTGGTGTAGTTATTTCCATTTTTATACAGATAGCGGTGTAGTTATTTCCAAGTTTACAGAGATAGCGGTGTAGATATTTCCATCTTTGCACAGATAGCGTTGTAGATATTTCCATGTTTATACAGATAGCGGTGTAGATATTTCCATGTTTACAGAGATAGCGGTGTAGATCTTTCCATTTTGCACAGATTGCGGTGTAGGTATTTCCCTCTTTACACAAGTAGCAGTGTAGATATTTCCAAGTTTACACACATAGTTGTGAGGATATTTCCATGTTTACAGAGTTAGCGTTGTAGACATTTCCGTGTTTACACAGATAGCGGTGTAGATATTTCCACGTTTTTCTGATAATGGTGTAGATATTTCCATGTTTACACAGATAGCGTTGCTGATATTTACATGTTTATGCGGATAGCGTTGTTAATATTTCCATGTTTATAAGGATATCGATGTAGATATTTCCATGATTATATAGATAGCGGTGTAGGTACTTCCATGTTCATAAAGAGACCGGTGTAGATATTTCCGTGTTTATAGAGATGGCTGTGTAGTTATTTCCATGTGTATACAGATGGCCGTGTAGATATTTCCATGATTATAGAAATGGTGGTGTAGATATTTGCATGTTTGTGCAGATGATTATGTAGATATTTGCATGTTTATACAGATGGCGGTGTAGATAGTTACACGTTCATAAGATAGCGGTGTAGATATTTCCACGTTTTACAGATAGCGGTGTAGATATTTCCATGTTTACACAGATAGCATTGCAGATATTTCCGTGTTTATTCGGATAGCGGTGTTAATATTTCCATGTTTATAGGGATTTCGGTGTAGATATTTCCATGTTTATACAGATAGCGGTGTAGGTATTTCCATGTTTATACAGGTAGCGGTGTAGATATTTCCGTGTTTATGGAGATGGCTGTGTAGATATTTCCATGTGTATACAGATGGCCGTGTAGATATTTCCATGTTTATAGAGATGGTGGTGTAGATATTTCCATGTTTATACAGATGATTGTGTAGATATTTGCATGTTTATACAGATGGCAGTGTAGATACTTTCATGTTTATAGAGATGGCAGTGTAGATATTTCCATGTTTATAGAGATAGCGGTGTATATATTTCCAAGTTTATAGAGAAAGCGGTGTACGTATTCCCATGTTTATAGAGAAGGCGCTGGAGATATTTCCATATTTATAAAGATAGCGATGTAGATATTTCCATGTTTATGCAGATAGCGGTGTAAGTATTTACATGTTCATTGAGATAGCGGTGTAGATATTTGCATGTCTATACAGATAGCGGTATTGTTATTTCCATATATATACACATAGCGGTCTACAGATTTCCATGTATATACTGCTCGCGGTGTAGATATTTCCATCTTTATACAGATGGCAGTGTAGGTATTTCCATGTTTATACAGATAGTGATGTAGATATTTCCCTGTTTATACAGATGGCGGTGTAGATAGTTCCATGTTTCTGGAGATGGCGGTGTAGGTATTTTCAAGTTTATAGAGATGGCGGCGTAGGTATTTCCATGTTTATAGAGATTGCGGTGTAGATATTTCCATGCTCATAGAGATAGTGCTGTAGCTATTTCCATTTTTATAGAGATAGCGGTGTAGATATTTCCATGTTTATACAGATGACTGTATAGATATTTCCATGTGTATACAGATGGCAGTGTAGATATTTCCATGTTTATACAGATGGTGGTGTAGATATTTGCATGTTTATACAGATGACTGTGTAGATATTTGCATGTTTATACAGATGGCGGTGTAGATATTTCCATGTTTACAGAGATTACAATGTAGATATTTCCATGTTTATAAAGATAGGTTTGTTCATATTTCCACGTTTATAGAGATAGCGGTGTAGATATTTCCATATTTATACAGATAGTGGTGTAGATATTTAAATGTTTACACAGATGGCGGTGTAGATATTTCCATGTTTATAGAGATGGCGGTGTAGATATTTCCAAGTTTATACACCTCGCGGTGTAGATATTTCCAAGTTTATACAGATGACTGTGCAGATATTTGCATGTTTATACGGATAGCGGTGTAGATATTCCCATTTTTATACAGATGGCGGTGAAGATATGTCTATGTTTATACTGATAGTGGTGTAGGTATTTCCTCGTTTATACAGATAGTGGTGTAGATATTTCCATGTTTATACAGATAGCGGTGTAGATATTTCCATGTTTACAGACATAGTAGTGTAGATATTTACATCTTTGCACAGATAGCGGTGTGGATATTTCCATCTTTACCCAGATAGCTGTGTAGATATTTCCAAGTTTACACACATAGGTGTGTAGTTATTTCTATGTTTACAGATAGCGTTGTAGATATGTCCATATTTATACAGATAGCGGTGTAGATATTTACTCGTTTATACTGATAGCAGGTTAGATATTTCCATGTTTATACAGATAGCGGTGGAGATATTTCCACGTTTCTAAAGATAGCGATGTAGATATTTCTACGGTTATACAGATATCGTTGTAGATATTTCCACGTTTATACAGATTGTGGTGTAGATATTTCCACGTTTATACAGATAGCGGTGTAGATATTGCCACGTTTTTCCGATAATGGTGTAGATATTTCCATGTTTACACAGATAGCGTTGCAGATATTTACATGTTTATGCGGATAGCGTTGTTAATATTTCCATGTTTATAAGGATATCGATGTAGATATTTCCATGATTATACAGATAGCGGTGTAGGTACTTCCATGTTCATAAAGAGAGCGGTGTAGATATTTCCGTGTTTATAGAGATGGCTGTGAAGTTATTTCCATGTGTATACAGATGGCCGTGTAGATATTTCCATGATTATAGAGATGGTGGTGTAGATATTTCCATGTTTGTACAGATGATTATGTAGATATTTGCATGTTTATACAGATGGTGGTGTAGATATTTCCATGTTTACACAGATAGCGTTGTAGATATTTCCATGTTTATACATACAGCGTTGTAGATATTTCCATGTTTATACAGATAGCGGTGTAGATATTTCCACGTTTATACTGATAGCTGTGTAGATATTTCCATGTTTACACAGATAGTGGTGGAGATATGTCCACGTTTATAAAGATAGCAATGTAGATATTTCCACGTTTATACAGATAGCGTTGTAGATATTTCCACGTTTATACAGATAGCGGTGTAGATAGTTCCACGTTCATAAGATAGCGGTGTAAATATTTCCACGTTTTACAGATAGCGGTGTAGATATTTCCATGTTTACCAGATAGCGTTGCAGATATTTCCATGTTTATGCGGATAGCGGTGTTAATATTTCCATGTTTATAGGGATATCGGTGTAAATATTTCCATGTTTATACAGATAGCGGTGTAGGTATTTCCATGTTTATACAGGTAGAGGTGTAGATATTTCCGTGTTTATAGAGATGGCTGTGTAGATATTTCCATGTGTATACAGATGGCCGTGTAGATATTTCCCTTTTTATAGACATGGTGGTGTAGATATTTCCATGTTTATACAGATGATTGTGTAGATATTTGCATGTTTATACAGATGGCAGTGTAGATACTTTCATGTTTATAGAGATGGCAGTGTAGATATTTCCATGTTTATAGACATAGCGGTGTATATATTTCCAAGTTTATAGAGAAAGCGGTGTACGTATTTCCTTGTTTATAGAGAAGGCGCTGGAGACATTTCCATTTTTATACAGATAGTGATGTAGATATTTCCATGTTTATGCAGATAGCGGTGTTGGTATTTCCATGTTTATACAGCTCGCGATGCAGATATTTCCATCTTTATACAGATGGCAGTGTACATATTTCCATGTTTATACAGATAGTGGTGTAGATATTTCCATGTTTATACAGATATCGGTGTAGATAGTTCCATGTTTCTGTCGACGGTTGTGTAGATATTTCCATGTTTATACAGATGGCTGTGTAGATATGTCCATGTGTATACAGATGGCAGTGTAGATATTTCCTTGTTTATAGAGATGGTGGTGTAGATATTTGCATGTTTATACAGAAAAATGTGCAGATATTTGCATGTTTATATAGATGGCAGTGTAGATATTTCCACGATTATAGAGATAACAGTGTAGATATTTCCATGTTTATATAGATAGCGGTGTAGATATTTCCATGTTTATAGAGATAGCGGTGTGGCTACTTCCATGTTTATACAGATTGCGGTGTGGGTAATTCCATGTTTCTACAGATAGCGCTATAGATATTTCCATGTTTATAGAGATGACTGTCTAGATATTTCCATCTTTATACAGCTTTCCTTGTAGATGTTTCCATGTTTATACAGATGGTGGTGTAGATATTTCCATGTTGATACAGATGACTGTGAAGTTATTTCCATGTTTATACAGATGTCAGTGTAGATATTTTCATGTTTATAGTGATAACGATGTAGATATTTCCATGTTTATACAGATAGCGGAGTAGACATTTCCATGTTTAGAGAGATAGCGTTGTAGATATTTCCATATTTATACAGATAGCGATGTAGATCTTTCCAGGTTTATAAAGATAGCGGTGTAGATATTTCCATGTTCATACAGATAGCGGTGTAGATATTTCCATATTTATAGAGATGGCGTTGTATGTATTTCCATGTTTATAGAGATAGCGGTGTAGCTATTTCCATGTTTATACAACTCGCAGTGCAGATATTTCCATCTTTATACAGATAGCAGTGAAGATTTTTCCATGTTTATACAGATAGTGGTGTAGATATTTCCATGTTTATACAGATGGCGGTGTAGATACAGCCATGTTTCTGAAGATGGCGTTGTAGTTATTTTCAAGTTTATAGAGATGGCGGTGTAGATAATTCCATGTTTATATAGATTGCGATGTAGATATTTCCATTTTTATAGAGAAAGCGGTGTTGATATTTCCATGTTTATAGAGATAGCGGTGTAGATATTTCCATATTTCTACAGATAGAGGTGTAGGTATTTCCATGTTTATACAGATGGCGGTGAAGATATTTCCATGTTTCTGCAGATGGCGGTATAAATATTTCCTTGTTTATACAGATAGCGGTGTAGATATTTCCATGTTTTCAGAGAAAGCGGTGTAGATATTTCCCTCTTTGCACGGATTGCCGTGTAGATATTTCCAATTTTACATAGATACCTGTGTAGATATTTCCAAGTTTACACAGATAGCTGTGTAGGTATTTCCAGGTTTACACAGATAGCGTTGTAGATATTTCCATGTTTATACAGATAGCGGTGTAGATATTTCCATGTTTATACAGATAGAGGTGTAGATATTTCCATGTTTATACAGATAGCGGTGGAGGTATTTCCCTGTTTATACAGATAGCTATGTAGATATTTCCATGTTTATACAGATAACGGTGTAGATATTTCCATGTTTATAGAGATAGCAGTGTAGATATTTCCATGTTTATACTGATGGCGGTGTAGATAGTTCCATGTTTATGGAGATGGCGGTGTAGATATTTCCATGTTTATATAGATGGCTGTGAAGATATTTCCATGTTTGTAGAGATTGTGGTGTTGACATTTCCATGTTTATAGAGATAGCGCTGTAGGTATTTCCTTGTTTATACAGATAGTTGTGTAGATACATCCATGTTTATACAGAAGGCTGTGTAGATATTTCCATGTGTATACAGATGACTTTGTAGATATTTGTATCTTTACACAAAGGGCGGTGTAGATGTTTCCATGTTTATGCAGATAACGGTGTAGATATATCCATGTTTATACAGATAGCGATGTAGATATTTCCATGTTTATACAGATAGTGGTGTAGTTATTTCCATGTTTACACAGAAAGCGGTGTAGATATTTCCATCTTTGCACAGATTGCGGTGTAGATATTTCCATCTTTACACAGATAGCGGTGTAGATATTTCCATATTTATACAGATCGTGGTGTAGATATTTCCAACTTTCCACAGATGGCAGTTTAGATATTTCCATGTTTATTCAGATGACAGTCTTGATATTTCCATGTTTATACAGATAGCGGTGTAGATATTTCCATGTTTACACACATATCATGATAGATATTTCCATGTTTATACAGATTGCGGTGCAGATATGTCCATGATTATACAGATAGCGGTGTAGATATTTTCATGTTTATGCAGATATCGGTGGAGATATTTCCATGTTTATAGAGACTGCACTATAGATATTTCCATGTTCATACAGATATCAATGTAGATATTTCCATGTTTATACAGATAGCGGTGTAGATATTTCCATGTTTATAGAGATAGCGGTGTAGATATTTCCATGTTTATACAGATGGCTGTGTAATATTTCCATGTGTATACTGATGGCGGTGTAGATATTTCCATGTTTATACACACAGCGGTGTACATATTTCCATGTTTACAGATATAGCGGTAAAAATATTTCCATCTTTGCACAGATTGCGGTGTAGACATTGCAACTTTACACAGATACCGGAGTAGATATTTCCAAGTTTACACAGTTACCTGTGTCGATATTTCCATGTTTACAGAGATAGCATTGTAGATATTTCCATGTTTATACAGATAGCGGTGGAGATATTTACATGTTTATACAGATAGCGCTTTAGATATGTGCATGTTTATGGAGATAGCGGTGTAGATATTTCCATGTTTATACAGATAGCGGTTTAGCTATTTCCATGTTTATACAGATAGCGATGTAGATATTTCCATGTTTATAGAAATGGCTGTGTAGATATTTCCATGTTTATACAGATGGCAGTGTAGATATTTCTATATTTATAGAAATAGCCATGTAGATATTTCCATGTTTAAACAGATAGCGGTGTAGACATTTCCATGTTTATAGAAATAGCGGTGTAGATATTTCCATATTTATACAGACAGCGGTGTAGATATTTCCATGTTTATACAGATAGCGGTGTAGATGTTTCCATGTTTATACAGATAGCGGTGTAGCTACTTCCATGTTTACAGAGATAGAGTTGTAGATATTTCCATATTTGCACAGATTGCCGTGTAGATATTTCCACCTTCAAACAGATAACGGTGAACATATTTGCATGTTTACACAGACAGCTGAATAGATATTTCCATGTTTACACAGATAGTGTTGTAGGTATTTCCATGTTTATACAGATAACAGTGTATACATTTCCAAGTTTTTAGAGATAGCGTTGTAGATATTTCCTTGTTTACAGAGATAGTGGTGTAGGTATTTCCATGTTTATACAGATAGCGTTGTAGACATTTCCAAGTTTATACAGATAGCGGTGTTCGTATTTCCAAGTTTATATATATAGCGGTGTAGATATTTCCATGTTTACACAGCTCACGGTGTAGATATTTACGTCTTTATACAGATGGCAGTGTAGATATTTCCATGTTTATACAGATGGTGGTGTACATAGTTCCATGTTTATGGAAATGGCAGTGTAGATATTTCCTTGTTTATAGAGATAGTGGTGCAGGTATCTCCATGTTTATAGAGATAACGGTGTAGATATTTCCATGATTATACAGATGGTTGTGTAGATATTTCCATGTGTATACAGATGGCAGTGTAGGTATTTCCATGTTTATACAGATGGCAGTGTAGCTATTTCCATGTTTATAAAGATAGCGGTGTAGACATATCCATGTTTATAGAGATCGCGGTGTAGCTATTTCCATGTTCATACAGATAGTGTTGTAGATCTGTATACGGTGAAGATATTTCCTTGTTTTTAGTGATAGCCATGTAGATATTTCCATGTATATACAGATAGCGGTGTTGACATTTCCATGTTTATAGACATAGCGGTGTAGATATTTCCATATTTATACAGATAGCGGAGTAGACACTTCCATGTTTATACACATAGCAGTGCAGATATTTCCATGTTTATACAGATAGCGGTATAGATATATCCATGTTTATACACCCTGTGGTGTAGATATTTCCATGTTTATACAGATAGTGGTGTAGATATTTCCATGTTTATACAGATATTGGTGTAGATATTTCCATGATTACAGAGACAGAGGTGTAAATATTTCCATCTTCACATAGATTGCGGTGTACATATTTCCATGTTTCCACAGACAGCTGTGTAGGTATTTCCATGTTTACACAGATAGTGTTGTAGATATTTCCATGTTTATAGAGATTGCAGTGGAGATATTTCCAGTTTTATATATATAGCGGTGTAGATATTTCCATGTTTATACAGATAGCAGTGTACATATTTCCATGTTTATGGAGATAGCGGTGAAGATATTTCCATATTTATACAGATAGCAATGTAGATATTTGAATGTTTATACAGATAGCGGTCTAGATATTTCCATGTTTATACAGATAGCGGTGTAGATATTTCCAAGTTTATACAGATAGCGGTCTAGATATTTTCATGTTTATAGTGATGGCGGTGTAGATATTTCCAAGTATATACAGATAGTGGTGTAGATATTTCCGTGTTTGTACAGATAGCGTTGCAGGTATTTCCATGTTTATAGAGATAGCGGTGTAGATATTTCCATGTTTATACAGATGGCTGTGTAGATATTTCCATGTGTATACAGGTGGAAGTGTAGATATTTCCATGTTTATACAGATGGGTGTGTAGATATTTCCATGTTTATACAGATAGCGGTGTAGATATTTCCATATTTACTGAGATATAGGTGTAGATATTTCCATATTTGCACAGATTGTTGTGTACATATTTCCACGTTTATTCAGATAGCGGTGTAGATATTTCCATGTTTATACAGAAAGCAGTGTAGATATTTCCATGTTTCTACAGATAGCAGTGTAGATATTTCCATGTTTATACAGATAGCGATGTAGATATATCCATGTTTATGACGATTGCGGTGTAGATATTTCCATGTTTATACAGATAGCGGTGTAGTTATTTCCATATTTACAGAGATAGAGGTGTAGATATTTCCATATTTGCACACAATGCGGTGTACATATTTCCACGTTTATACAGATAGCGGTGTAGATATATCCATGTTCACAGAGATAGCGGTGAGGATATTTCCATGTTTATACAGATAGCAGTGTAGATATTTCCATTTTTATAGAGATGGCGGTGTAGATATTTCCATGTTTATATAGTTGGCAGTGTAGATATTTTCTTGTTTATGTAGATGGCATTGTAGATATCTCGAAGTTTAAAGAGATGGTGGTGTATATATTTCCATGTTGATGGAGATAGCGGTGTAGATATTTCCAGGTTTATAGAGATAGCGGTGTAGTTATTTCCATGTTTATAGAGATAGCGGTGTAGATATTTCCATTTTTATACAGATTGCAGTGGAGATATTTCCATGTTTAGACAGATAGCGGTGGAGATATTTCAATCTTTATACAGATGGCAGTGTAGATATTTCCATGTTTATACAGATGGCAGTGTAGATATTTACATGTTTACACAGATTACGGTGTGGCTATTTTCATGTTTATAGAAATAGCGGTGTAGGTATTTCCATGATTATAGAGATGGCTGTGTAGGTATTTCCATGTTTACACAGATGACTGTGTAGGTATTTCCATATATATCCAGAAGGCAGTGTTGATATTTCAATGTTTATAGAGATAGCAGTTTAGTTATTTCCATGTTTATACAGAAGGCAGTGTAGATATTTCCATGTTTATACAGAAGGCGGTGAAGATATTTCCATGCTTTTAGGGATAGCCATGTAGATATTTCCATGTTTATACAGATAGCGGTGTTGACATTTCCATGTTTATAGAGATAGCAGTGTAGATATTTCCATATTTATGCAGATAGCGTAGTAGATATTGCCATGTTTATACAGACAGCAGTGAAGACATTAACATGTTTATACAGATAGCGGTGTAAATATATCCATGTTTGTACTGATTGTGGTTTAGGTATTTCCATGTTTATACAGATAGCGGTGTAGATATTTCCGTGTTTATACAGATAGTGGTGTAGATATTTCCATGTTTACAGAGACAGAGGTGTAGATATTTCCATATTCACACAGATTGCGGTGTACATATTTCCATATTTACACCGACAGCTGTGAAGATATTCCCATGTTTACACAGATACTGTTGTAGGTGTTTCCATGTTTATAGAGATTGCAGTGTAGATATTTCCATGTTTATATAGATAGCGCTGTAGATATTTGCTTGTTTATACAGATAGCGGTGTAGATATTTCCATGTTTATACAGATAGCGGTGTAGATATTTACATGTTTATAGAGATAGCGGAGGAGATATTTCCATGTTTTTACAGATAGCAATGTAGATATTTGAATGTTTATACAGATAGCGGTCTAGATATTTCCATGTTTATACAGATAACCATGTAGATATTTCCATTTTTATACATATAGCGGTGTAGTTATTTCCATGTATATACAGATGACTGTGTACATATTTCCGTGTTTATACAGATGGCGGTGCAGATATTTCCATGTTTTTAGAGATAGCGGTCTAGATATTTCCATGTTTATATAGATAGCGGTGTAGATATTTCCATGTTTATACAGATAGAGGTGTAGACATTTCCATGTTTATAGAGATAGCGGTGGACATATTTTCAAGTTTATACAGATATCGGTGGACATATTTTCATGTTTATACAGGTGGCGGTGTAGATATTTCCAAGTTTATACAGATGGCGGTGTAGATATTTCCGTGTTTATACAGATAGCGGTGTAGATATTTCCATGTTTATGCAGATAGCGGTATAGGTTTTACTTGTTTACAGAGATTGCGGTGTAGATATTTCCATATTTATACAGATGACTGTGTAGTCTTTTCCATGTGTATTCTGATGGCAGTGTAGATATTTCCATGTTTATACAGATGGAGGGGTAGATATTTCCATGTTTATACGGATGACTGTGTAGATATTTCCAGATTTTTACAGATGGCGGTGTAGATATTTCCATGTTTATGCAGATATCAGAGTCATTATTTCCATGTTTATAGGGATAGCGGTGTAGCTATTTCCATGTTTATATAGATGGCTGTGATGACATTTCCATGTTTATACAGATTGCAGTGTAGATATTTCCATGTTTATACAGATAATGGTGTAGATATTTCCATGTTTATACAGATGACTGTGTAGGTATTTCCATGTATATACGGAAGGCAGTGTAGATATTTCCAAGTTCATACAGATAGCCATGTAGATATTTCCATGTTTATACAGATAGCCGTGTAGACATTTCCATGTTTACAGAGATAGCGGTGTGGATATTTCCATATTTATTCAGATAGCGGTGTAGATATCTGCATGTTCATACAGGAAGAGGTTTAGATATCTCCATGTTTATACAGATCAAGATGTAGATATTTCCATCTTTCTACAGATGGCAGTGTAGATATTTCTACGTTTATACAGATGGCGGTGTAGATATTTCCATTTTTACACATATTGCGGTGTAGATATTTCCAAGTTTATGCAGATTGCGGTGTAGATATTTCCATGATTACTGAGATTCGTTGTAGATATTTCTGTGTTTATAGAGATAGTGGTGTAGATAATTCCATGTTTATAGAGATGGCGGTGTAGGTATTTCCATGTTTATAGAGATAGTGGGGTAGATATTTCCATGTTTACAGTCAGCGCTGTAGATATTTCCATGTTCATGCAGATAGTGGTGTTGGTATTTGCATGTTTATACACATAGCTGTGTAGATATTTCCATGTTTATACAGCTCACGGTGTAGATATTTCCATCTTTATACACATGGCAGTGTAGTTATTCCCATGTTTCTAGAGCTGGCGGTGTAGATATTTCCATGATTATAGAGACGGTTTTGTAGATATTTCCATGTCTATAGAGATGATGTTGTAGATATTTCCATGTATATACAGATGACTGTGTAGATATTTCCATGTCTCTACAGAGGGCGGTGTAGATATTACCAAGATTATAGAGATAGCGGTGTAGATATTTCCATGTTCATAGAGATAGCGTTGTATATATTTCCATCTTTGCACACATTGTGGTGCAGATATTTCCATGTTTACACAGATAACGGTGTAGATATTTCCATGTTTACACAGATAGCGTTGTAGACATTTCCATGTTTAAACAGATAGCGGTGTAGATAATTCCATGTTTATAGATATAGCTGGGTAGATGTTTCAATGTTTATACAGATAGCGATGGAGTTATTTCCTTGTTTATACAGATAGCTGTGTAGATATTTCCATGATTATAGAGATACCGGTGTAGATATTTCCATGTTAATAGTGTTAGCAATGTAGATATTTCCATGTTTATACAGATGGTGGTGTAGATATTTCCAAGTTTTTACAGATGGCGGTGTAGATATTTCCATGTTTATACAGAGAGCAGTGTAGATATTTCCATGCTAATACAGAGAGTGGTGTAGATATTACCATGTTTACACAGATAGCGGTGTAGATATTTCCATCTTTGCACAGATTGCGTTGTAGATATTTCCTACTTCACAAAGATAGCGGTGTAGATATTTCCACCTTTGCACAGATTGCAGTGAAGGTATTTCCATCTTTACACAGATAGCATTGTAGATGTTTCAATGTTTACACAGATTGCAGTGAAGATATTTCCATGTTTACAGAGATAGCGTTGAAGATATTTGCATGTTTATACAGATAGCGGTGTAGATATTTCCATGTTCATGAAGATAGCGGTGTAGATGTTTCTATGTTTATACAGAAAGTGATGGAAATATTTCCATGTTTTTACAGATCGTGGTGTAGATATTTCCATGTTTATACAGACAGCAGTGGAGATAATTCCATGTTTATACAGATAGCGGTGGAGATATTAGCATGTTTATACAGATGGCGGTGTAGATATTTCCATGTTTATAGAGATGACTGTGTTGTTATTTCCATGTTTATACAGAAGGCAGTTTAGGTATTTCCATATTTATAGAGTTAGCCTTGTAGATATTTCCATGTTTAAACAGATAACGGTATCGACATTTCCATGTTTATAGAGATAGCGGTGTAGATATTTCCATATTTATACAGAACTCGGTGTAGATATTTGCATGTTTATACAGTTAGCGGTGTACATATTTCCATGTTTATACAGATAGCAGTGTAGATATTTCCATTTTTATACAGATCGTGGTGTAGATATTTCCATGTTTATATAGATAGCGGTGTAGATATTTCCATGTTTATACAAGTAGCGCTGTAGATATTTCCAAGTTTATACAGATCGCGGTGTAGACATTTCCATCTTTCCACAGATGTCAGTGTAGATATTTCTATGTTTATACACACGGTGGCATAGATATTTCCATGTTTATACAGATGGCGATGTAGATATTTCCATGTTTATAGAGATAGTGGTGTTCATATTTCCATGTTTATAGAGATGGCGGTGTAGGTATTTCTATGTTCATAGAGATAGTGGTGTAGATAATTCCATGTTTTTAGGAATGGCAGTGCAGTTATTTCCATGTTTATAGAGATAGTGGTGTAGATATTTCCATGTTTACAGATAGTGGTTTAGATATTTCCATGTTTATACAGAGAGCAGTGTTGGTGTTTCCATGTTTATACAGATAGCGTTGTAGATATTTCCATGTTTATACTGCTAACGGGGTAGATATTTCCATCTTTGTACAGATGGCAGTGTAGATATGTCCATGTTTATACAGATAGCGGTTTAGATATTTCCATTTTTACACAGATGTTGCTGTAGATATTTCTATGTTTATGGAGATGGCGGTGTAGATATTTTCATGTTTATAAATATGTCAGTGCAGGTATTTCCAGGTTTATAGAGATGGCGGTGTAGATATGACCATGTTTATAGAGATAGCTGTGTAATTACTTCCATCTGTATAGAGATAGCGGTGTAGTAATTTCCATGTTTATGCAGATGGCTGTGTAAATATTTCCATGTTTATACAGAGGGCAGTCTAGATATTTCCATGTTTATAGAGATGGTGTTGCAGATATTTCCAGGTTTATTCAGATGACTGTGTAGATATTTCCATGTTTATACAGATGGCGGCATAGATATTTCCATGTTTGTAGAGATAGCGGTGTATATATTTCCATACTGATAGAGATAGCAGTGTAGATATTTCCATGTTTATTCAGAGGGCGGTGTAGATATTTCCATGTTTAAACAGAAAGCGGTGTATTTATTTCCATGTTTATACAGAGAGACTTGTAGATATTTCCATGTTTATACAGATCATGGTGTAGACATTTCCACGTTTATACAGATAGCGTTGTTGGTATTTCCCTGTTTATACAGATAGCAGTGCAGATATTTCCATGTTTATACAGCACGGGATGCAGATATTTCCATCTTTATACAGACTGCAGTGTAGATATTTCCATGTTTACACAGATGGCGGTGTAGATATTTCCATGTTTATAGAGATGGCGGTTTAGATATTTCCATGTTTATAGAGTTTGTGGTGTAGATATTTCCATGTTTATACAGATTGCAGTGTAGGTGTTTCCATGTGTATAGAGATAGCGGTGAAGAAGTTTCCATGTTTATACTGATGGCTCTGTAGACATTTCCATGTGTATACAGACGGCAGTGTAGATATTTCCATGGTTATATAGAAGGTGGAGTAGATATTTCCATGTATATACAGATGATTGTGTAGATATTTCCATGTTTATACAGATGGCAGTGTAGTTTTTTCCATGTTTATAGAGATGGTGGTGTAGATATTTCTATGTATATACAGTTGACTGTGTAGATATTTCCATTTTTATACAGATAGCGGTGTACGTATTTCCATATTTAAACAGATAGCGGTGGTGATATTTCCATGTTTACACAGAGAGCGATGTAGATATTTCCATGTTTATACAGATTGCATTGTAGGTATTTCCATGTTTATAGAGGTAGCGGTGTAGATATTTCCAATTTTATACAGATGGCTGTGTAGATATTTCCATGTGTATACATCGCAGTGTAGATATTTCCATGTTTATGCAGATGGAAGTGTAGATATTTCCATGTTTATACAGATGGCGGTGTAGATATTTCCATGTTTATAGAGATAGCGGTGTAGATATATCCATGTTCACAGAGATAGCGGTGAGGATATTTCCATGTTTATACAGATAGCAGTGTAGATATTTCCATTTTTATAGAGATGGCGGTGCAGATATTTCCATGTTTATATAGATGGCAGTTTAGATATTTTCTTGTTTATGTAGATGGCATTGTAGATATCTCCAAGTTTAAAGAGATCGTGGTATATATATTTCCATGTTGATGGAGATAGCGGTGTAGATATTTCCAGGTTTATACAGAGAGCGGTGTAGTTATTTCCATGTTTATAGAGATAGCGGTGTAGATATTTCCATGTTTCTACAGATGACTGTGTAGATACTTCCATGTTTGTACAGATGGCAGTGTAGATATTTCCATGTTTATAGAGATAGCGGTGTAGATATTTTCATGTTTATACAGATTGCGGTGGAGGTATGTCCATGTTTATACAGATAGCAATGGAGGTATTTCCAAGTTAATACACCTAGCGGTGTAGATATTTCCATGTTTATACGGATGGCTGTGCCGATATTTCCATGTTTATTCAGAGTTCTCTGTAGATATTTCCATGTTTACAAAGATGACAATGTAGATATTTCCAGGTTTATGCAGTTGACTGTGTAGATATTTCCATGTTTATACAGATGGCGGTGTAGATATTTCCATGATAATAGAGATAGCGGTGTAGATATTTATGTGTTTATAGAGACAGCGTTGTAAATATTTCCATATTTATACAGATAGTGGTGTAGATATTTCCAAGTTTTTACAGATAGCGGTGTAGGTATTTCCATCTTTATTCAGAGATTGCTGTACATATTTCCATGTTTATACAGATCACTGTGTAGATATTTCCATGTTTATACAGGTAACGTTGTAGATATTTCCATCTTTATACAAACGGTGGTGTAGACATTTCCATATTCCTACACATGACTGTGTAGTTATTTCCATGTTTATACAGATGGCGATGTAGATATTTCCATATTTATAGAGATAGCAGTGTAGATATTTCCAGGTTTATACAGATACCGGTGTAGATATTCCCATGTTAATACAGACTGCAGTGTAGATATTTCTATGTTTATACAGATAGCGTTGTAGATATTTCCATGTTTGTACAGATGGCGGTGTTGATATTTCCATCTGTACACAGATTGCCGTGTAGATATTTCCATCTTCATACAGATGGCGTTGTAGATATTTCCATGGATATGCAGATGGCGGTGTGGGTATTTCCATGTTCATAGAGATAGCGGTGTAGGTAATTCCATGTTTATAGACATAGCGGTGTAGATGTTTCCATGTTTATACCGATAGCGGTGTTGGTATTTCCACGTTTATACAGATAGCGATGTAGATATTTCCATGTTTATACAGATGGCGGTGTAGATATTTCCATGTTTATACAGATGACTGTATAGGTATTTCCATGTTTTTACAGATGGCATTGCAGATATTTCCATGTTTATGGAGATAGTGGTGTAGATATTTCCATGTTGGTAAAGATGGCAGTGTTGATATTTCCATCTATACACAGATGGCCGTGTAGATATTTCCATGTTTATACAGATGGCGGCATAGTTATTTCCGTGGATATGCAGATGGCAGTGTAGATATTTCCATGTTTATACACATAGCGGTGTAGATATTTCCATGTTTACACAGATGGTGGTGTAGATATTTCCGTGTTTATACACATGGCGGAGTAGATACTTCCATCTTTATGGAGATGGCAGTGTAGATAATTTCATGTTTATAGAGATGGCGGTGTAGATATTTCCATATTTATAGAGATAGCGGTGTAGATATTTCCATGTTTCTACAGATGGCGGTGTAGATATTTCCATATTTATATAGATGTCTGTGTAGATATTTCCATGTGTATACAGATGGTATTGTAGATATTTCCATGTTTATACAGCACGGGATGCAGATATTTCCATCTTTATACAGACTGCAGTGTAGATATTTCCATGTTTACACAGATGGCGGTGTAGATATTTCCATGTTTATAGAGATGGCGGTTTAGATATTTCCATGTTTATAGAGTTTGTGGTGTAGATATTTCCATGTTTATACAGATTGCAGTGTAGGTGTTTCCATGTGTATAGAGATAGCGGTGAAGAAGTTTCCATGTTTATACTGATGGCTCTGTAGACATTTCCATGTGTATACAGACGGCAGTGTAGATATTTCCATGGTTATATAGAAGGTGGAGTAGATATTTCCATGTATATACAGATGATTGTGTAGATATTTCCATGTTTATACAGATGGCAGTGTAGTTTTTTCCATGTTTATAGAGATGGTGGTGTAGATATTTCTATGTATATACAGTTGACTGTGTAGATATTTCCATTTTTATAGAGATAGCGGTGTAGGTATTTCCATATTTAAACAGATAGCGGTGGTGATATTTCCATGTTTACACAGAGAGCGATGTAGATATTTCCATGTTTATACAGATTGCATTGTAGGTATTTCCATGTTTATAGAGGTAGCGGTGTAGATATTTCCAATTTTATACAGATGGCTGTGTAGATATTTCCATGTGTATACATCGCAGTGTAGATATTTCCATGTTTATGCAGATGGAAGTGTAGATATTTCCATGTTTATACAGATGGCGGTGTAGATATTTCCATGTTTATAGAGATAGCGGTGTAGATATATCCATGTTCACAGAGATAGCGGTGAGGATATTTCCATGTTTATACAGATAGCAGTGTAGATATTTCCATTTTTATAGAGATGGCGGTGCAGATATTTCCATGTTTATATAGATGGCAGTTTAGATATTTTCTTGTTTATGTAGATGGCATTGTAGATATCTCCAAGTTTAAAGAGATCGTGGTATATATATTTCCATGTTGATGGAGATAGCGGTGTAGATATTTCCAGGTTTATACAGAGAGCGGTGTAGTTATTTCCATGTTTATAGAGATAGCGGTGTAGATATTTCCATGTTTCTACAGATGACTGTGTAGATACTTCCATGTTTGTACAGATGGCAGTGTAGATATTTCCATGTTTATAGAGATAGCGGTGTAGATATTTTCATGTTTATACAGATTGCGGTGGAGGTATGTCCATGTTTATACAGATAGCAATGGAGGTATTTCCAAGTTAATACACCTAGCGGTGTAGATATTTCCATGTTTATACGGATGGCTGTGCCGATATTTCCATGTTTATTCAGAGTTCTCTGTAGATATTTCCATGTTTACAAAGATGACAATGTAGATATTTCCAGGTTTATGCAGTTGACTGTGTAGATATTTCCATGTTTATACAGATGGCGGTGTAGATATTTCCATGATAATAGAGATAGCGGTGTAGATATTTATGTGTTTATAGAGACAGCGTTGTAAATATTTCCATATTTATACAGATAGTGGTGTAGATATTTCCAAGTTTTTACAGATAGCGGTGTAGGTATTTCCATCTTTATTCAGAGATTGCTGTACATATTTCCATGTTTATACAGATCACTGTGTAGATATTTCCATGTTTATACAGGTAACGTTGTAGATATTTCCATCTTTATACAAACGGTGGTGTAGACATTTCCATATTCCTACACATGACTGTGTAGTTATTTCCATGTTTATACAGATGGCGATGTAGATATTTCCATATTTATAGAGATAGCAGTGTAGATATTTCCAGGTTTATACAGATACCGGTGTAGATATTCCCATGTTAATACAGACTGCAGTGTAGATATTTCTATGTTTATACAGATAGCGTTGTAGATATTTCCATGTTTGTACAGATGGCGGTGTTGATATTTCCATCTGTACACAGATTGCCGTGTAGATATTTCCATCTTCATACAGATGGCGTTGTAGATATTTCCATGGATATGCAGATGGCGGTGTGGGTATTTCCATGTTCATAGAGATAGCGGTGTAGGTAATTCCATGTTTATAGACATAGCGGTGTAGATGTTTCCATGTTTATACCGATAGCGGTGTTGGTATTTCCACGTTTATACAGATAGCGATGTAGATATTTCCATGTTTATACAGATGGCGGTGTAGATATTTCCATGTTTATACAGATGACTGTATAGGTATTTCCATGTTTTTACAGATGGCATTGCAGATATTTCCATGTTTATGGAGATAGTGGTGTAGATATTTCCATGTTGGTAAAGATGGCAGTGTTGATATTTCCATCTATACACAGATGGCCGTGTAGATATTTCCATGTTTATACAGATGGCGGCATAGTTATTTCCGTGGATATGCAGATGGCAGTGTAGATATTTCCATGTTTATACACATAGCGGTGTAGATATTTCCATGTTTACACAGATGGTGGTGTAGATATTTCCGTGTTTATACACATGGCGGAGTAGATACTTCCATCTTTATGGAGATGGCAGTGTAGATAATTTCATGTTTATAGAGATGGCGGTGTAGATATTTCCATATTTATAGAGATAGCGGTGTAGATATTTCCATGTTTCTACAGATGGCGGTGTAGATATTTCCATATTTATATAGATGTCTGTGTAGATATTTCCATGTGTATACAGATGGTATTGTAGATATTTCCATGTTTATACAGATGGTGGTGAAGATATTTCCATGTTTATTCAGATTACTTTGTAAATATTTCCATTTTTTACAGATGGCAGTGTAGATATTTCAATGTTTATAGAGATGGCGCTGTAGATATTTCCATGTTTATACAGATAACGGTGGAGATATTTCCATGTTTATACAGACAGCAGTGGAGATATTTCCATGTTTATACACATAGCGGTGTACATATTTCCATATTTATAGAGACAGTGGTGTAGGTATTTCCATGTTTATACAGATAGCGGTGCAGATATTTCCATGTTTATACAGATGCCTATGCAGATATTTCCATATTTATACAGAGGGCTGTGTAGATATTTCCATGTTTATGCAGATACCAGTGTAGAAATTTCCATGTTTATACAGACCGCGGTGTAGATATTTCCGTGTTTTTTCAGATAGCGGTGTAGATATTTCCATGTTTGTACAGATGGCGGTTTTGATGTTTACATCTATACACAGATTGCCATGTAGGTATTTCCATGTGTATACAGATGGCATTGAAGTTATTTCCATGTTTATACAGATGGTGGTGTAGATATTTCCATGTTTACATAGATGACTCTATAGGTATTTCCACGCTTATACAGATGGCGGTGTAGATATTTCCATGTTTATAGAGATAGCGGTGTAAATATTTCCATATTTATACACATAACGGTGTAGAAATTTCCATGTTTATACAGATATCGGTTTAAATATTTCCATGTTTATACAGATCACGGTGTAAATATTTCCATGTTTATAGAGATAGCGGTGTATATATTTCCATGTTTATACAGATAGCGGTGTAGATATTTCCATGTTTATACAGACCGCGGTGAAGATGTTTCCATGTTTATACAGATAGCGGTGCAGATATTTCCATGTTTGTACAGATGGCGGTGTTGATATTTCCATCTATACACAGATGACCGTGTAGATATTTCCATGTTTATACAGATGGCAGTGCAGATATTTCTATGGATATGTAGATGGCGGTGTAGATATTTCCATGTATATACGGATATTGCTGTAGTTATTTCCATGTTTATATAGAGAGCGTTGTAGATATTTCCATGTATATACACATAGCTGTGTAGATATTTCCATGTTTATACAGATGGCGGTGTAGATATTTCCATGTTCTTACCGATAACTTTGTAAGTACTTCCATGATTATACAGATGGCGGTGTAGATATTTCCATGTTTATACAGATGGCAGTGAAGATAATTCCATGTTTATACAGATAGTGGTGTAGATAATTCCATGTTTATACAGATGGCGGTGTAGATTCATCCATGTTTCTGAAGATGGCAGTGTAGATATTTTCATGTTTATAGAGATGGAGGTGTAGATATTTCCATGTATATAGAGATAGCAGTGTAGATATTTTCATGTTTATATAGAAAGCGGTGTAGGTATTTCCATGTTTATACAGATGGCAGTGGAGATATTTCCATGTTTATACACATATCGGTTTAGATATTGCCATGTTTACAGAGATAGCGGTGTAGGTATTTCCATCTTTGCACAAATTGCGGTGTAGGTATTGCCAAATTTACACAGATAGCAGTGTAGGTTTTTCCAAGTTTACACAGATATCTGTGTAGATATTTCCATGTTTACAGAGATAGCATTGTAGATACTTCCATGTTTATACAGATTGTGGTGTAGTTATTTCCAAGTTTATACAGATATCACTGTAGATATTTCCATGTTTATGCAGGTAGCGGTGTAGAAATTCCCATGTTTATACAGATCGCTTTGTAGACATTTCCATCTATCTACAGATGTCAGTGTAGATATTTCCAAGTTTATACAGATGGCAGTGTAGATATTTCCATGTTTATACAGATGTCTGTGTAGATATTTCCGTGTTTATTCAGATGGCGGTGTAGATATTTCCATGTTTATAGAGATGGCGGTGTATGTATTTCTATGTTTATAGAGATAGCGGTTTAAATATCTCCATGTTTATAGAGATGGTGGTGTAAGTATTTTCATGTTTATACAGATAGCGGTGTAGATATTTCCATGTTTATACAGCTCGCAGTGTAGATATTTCCATGTTTATACAGATGGCAGTGTAGATATTTCCATGTTTGTACAGATAGCGGTGTAGATATTTCCATGTCTATCGTGGTAGCGGTGTAGTTATTTACATATTCATACAGATTGCAGTGTAGATATTTCCATCTTTATACAAATGGCGGTGTAGATATTTCCATGTTTATACAGATGGCAGTGAAGATATTTCCAAGTTTATACAGATAGTGGTGTAGATATTTCCATGTTTATACAAATGGCGGTGTAGATACATCCATGTTTCTGAAGTTGGCAGTGTAGGTATTTTCATGTTTAAAGAGATGGCGGTGTAGATATTTCCATGTTTATACAGATGTCTGTGTCGATATTTCCAGGTTTATGCAGATAGCAGTGTAGATATTTCCATGTTTCTAGAGATGTCGGTCTAGTTATTTCTAAGTTTATAGAGATAGCGGTGTAAATATTTCCATGTTTATAGAGATGGTGGTGTAAGTATTTTCATGTTTATGGAGATAGCGGTGTAGATATTTACATGTTTATACAGATAGCAGTGTTGGAATTTCCATGTTTATACAGATAGCGGTGTAGATATTTTCATGTTTATACAGCTCGCGGTGTAGTTATTTCCATCTTTATACAGATGGCAATGTAGATATTTCCATGTTTATACAGATAGCAGTGTAGATATTTCCATGTCTATATAGATAGCGGTGTAGTTATTTCCATATTTTTACTGATTGCGGTGTACATATTTCCATCTTTATACAGATGGCAGAGTAGATATTTCCATGTTTATACAGATAGCGGTGTAGATATTTCCATGTTTACAGATATAGCGGTTTAGATATTTCCATCTTTGCACAGATTGGGTTGTAATTATTGCCAAATTTACAGATAGCGGTGTAGATATTTCCAAGTTTACACAGATAGCTGTGTAGATATTTCCATGTGTACAGAGATAGCATTGTAGATGTTTCCATGTTTATACAGATTGCGGTGTAGTTATTTCCCTGTTGATACAGATAGCGGTGTAGATATTTCCATGTTTATACAGGTAGCGGTGTAGAAATTCCCATGTTTATACAGATCGCTTTGTAGGCATTTCCATCTTTCTACAGATGTCAGTGTAGATATTTCCAAGTTTATACAGATGGCAGTGTAGATATTTCCATGTTTATACAGATGTCTGTGTAGATATTTCCATGTTTATGCAGACGGCGGTGAAGATATTTCCATGTTTATAGGGATGGCGGTGTAGTTATTTCTATATTTATAGAGATAGCGGTGTAAATATTTCCATGCTTATAGAGATGGTGGTGTAAGTATTTTCATGTTTATAGTGATAGCGGTGTAGATATTTCCATGTTTATACAGCTCGCGGTGTAGTTATTTCCATCTTTATACAGATGGCAGAGTAGATATTTCCATGTTTATACAGATAGTGGTGTAGATATTTACATATCTATAGAGGTAGTGGTGTAGGTATTTCCATATTTATACAGATTGCGGTGTAGATATTTCCATCTTTATACAGATGGCAGTGTAGATATTTCCATGTTTATACAGATGGCAGTGAAGATATTTCCATGTTTATACAGCTAGTGGGGTAGATATTTCCATGTTTATACAGTTGCCGGTGTACATACATCCATGTTTCTGAAGATGGCGGTGTAGATATTTTCATGTTTATAGAGATGGCGGTGTAGATATTTCCATGTATATAGAGATTGCAATGTAGATATTTCCATGTATATAGAGAAATCGGTGTAGGTATTTCCATGTTTATAGAGATAGCGGTGTGGATATTTCCATATTTATACAGATAGCGGTGTAGCAATTTCCATGTTATATAGATGGCGGTGTAGATATTTCCTTGTTTATACAGATATCGGTGTATATATTTCCAGGTTTATACAGAGAGCGGTGTAGATATTTCCAAGTTTTACAGATAGTGGTGAAGATATTTCCATCTTTATACAGAGAGCGGTGCAGATGTTACCATGTTTACACAAATAGCCGTGTGGATATTTCTATGTTTACACAGATAGATTTGCAGATATTTCCATGTTTATAAAGATAGCGGTGCAGACATTTCCATGTTTATACATATAGCGGTGTGGCTGTTTCCATGTTTATGCAGATAGTGGTGTGGGTATTTCCATGTTTATACAGATAGCGGTATAGATATTTCCATGTTTATAGAGATGACTGTCTAGATATTTCCATGTTTATACATATGTCAGTGTAGATATTTTCATGTGTATACAGACGGTATTGTAGCTATTTGCATGTTTATACAGATGTTGGTGTAGATATTTCCATGTTTATTCAGATGACTGTGTAGATATTTCCATGTATTTGCAGATGGCAGTGTAGATATTTCAATGTTTATAGAGATGGCGCTGTAAATATTTCCATGTTTATGCAGACAGCAGTGGAGTTATTTCCATGTTTATACACATAGCGGTGTACTTATTTCCATGTTCATAGAGACAGCGGTGTAGGTATTTCCATGTTTATACAGATAGCGGTGCAGATATTTCCATGTTTATACAGATGCCTATATAATATTTCCATGTTTATACAGAGGGCTGTGTAGATATTTCTATGTTCATACAGATGGCAGTGTAGATATTTCCATGTTCCTACACATGACTGTGTAGGCATTTCCATGTTTATACAGATGGCTTTGTAGATATTTCCATGTTTATAGAGATAGAGATGCAGATATTTCCATGTTTATACAGATAGCGGTGTATATATTTCCATGTTTATACAGATCATGTTGTAGATATTTCCATGTTTATACAGATACCAGTGTAGATATTTCCATGTTTATACAGACCGCAGTGTAGATATTACCATGTTTATAGAGATAGCAGTGTAGATATTTCCAAGTTGGTGCAGATGGCGGTGTTGATGTTTCCATCTATACACACATTGCCGTGTAGGTATTTCCATGTGTATACAGATGGCATTGTAGATATTTCCATGATTATACAGATGGTGGTGTAGATATTTCCATGTTTACACACATGACTGTATAGGTATTTCCATGTTTATACAGATGGCGGTGTAGATATTTCCATGTTTATAGAGATAGCGGTGTAGATATTTCCATATGTATACAGATAATGGTGTAGAAATTTCCATGTTTATACAGATATTGGTATAAATATTTCCATGTTTATACAGATCACGGTGTAAATATTTCCATGTTCATAGCGATAGCAGTGTTTTTTTCCATGTTTATACAGACAGCGGTGTAGTTATTTCCATGTTTATACAGACTGCGGTGTAGATATTTCCATGTTTATACAGCTAGCGGTGCAGATATTTCCATCTTTGTAGAGATGGCGGTGTTGATATTTCCATCTATACACAGATGACCGTGTAGATATTTCCATGTTTATACAGATGGCGGTGCAGATATTTCCATAGATATGTAGATGGCGGTGTAGATATTTCCATGTTTATACAGATAGCGGTGTAGTTATTTCCATGTTTATATAGATAGAGGTGTAGATATTTCCCTGTATATACTCATGGCTGTGTAGATATTTCCATGTCTATACAGATGGCTGTGTAGATATTTCCATGTTTATACAGATGACTTTGTAATTTTTTCCATGTTTATACAGATGGCGGTATAGATATTTTGATGTTTATAGAGATAGCAGTGAAGATATTTCCATGTTTATACAGATAGCGTTGTAGATATTTCCATGTTTATAGAGATGGCGGTGTAGATATTTCCATGTTCATAGAGATAGCCGTGTTGATTTTTCCATGTTTATAGAGATAGCGGTGTGGATATTTCCATGTTTATACAGATAGGGGTGTGGATATTTCCATGTTTGTAGAGATGGAGGTGTTGATATTTCCATCTATACACAGATGACCGTGTAGATATTTCCATGTTTATACAGATGGCAGCGCAGATATTTCTATGGATATGTAGATGGCGCTGTAGATATTTCCATGTATATAGAGATAGCTGTGTAGATATTTCCATGTTTATATAGAGAGTGGTGTAGATATCTCCATGTATGTACACATGGCTGTGTAGGTATTTCCATGTTTATACAGATGGCGGTGTAGATACTACCATGTTTATACAGATAACTTTGTAAGTATTTCCATGTTTGTACAGATGGTGGTGTAGATATTTCGATGTTTATAGAGATAGCAGTGGAGATATTTCCATGTTAATACAAATAGCGGTGTAGTTATTTCCATGTTTATGTAGATAGCGGTGTAGATATTTCCATGTATATACACATGGCTTTGTAGATATTTCCATGTTTATACAGATGGCGGTGTAGATATTTCCATGTTTATACAGATAACTTTGTAAGTATTTCCATGTTTATACAGATGGCGGTGTAGATATTTCGATATTTATAGAGATATCAGTGGAGATATTTCCATGTTTATACAGATAGCGGTGTAGATATTTCCATGTTTATACTGATCACGGTGTAGGTATTTCCATGTTTATTGAGATGGCGGTCTAGATATTTCCATGTTCATAGAGATAGCGGTGTTGATTTTTCCATGTTTATAGAGATAGCTGTGTGTATAATTCCATGTTTATACAGATAGGGGTGTAGATATTTCCATGCTTATGGAGATGGCGGTGAAGATATTTCCATGTTTATACTGATCACGGTGTAGATATTTCCATGTTTTTACAGATCCCGGTGTAGATATTTCCATGTTTATACAGATCATGGAGTAGATATTTCCATGTTTATACAGATCGCGGTGTTGATTTTACCATGTTTATAGGGATAGCGGTGCAAATATTTCCATATTTATACAGATAGCGGTGTAGTCATTAGCATGTTTATACAGATAGCGGTGTAGATATTTCCATGTAGAAACAGATGTCTGTGTATAGATTTCCATGTTTAAACAGATGGCGGTGTAGATAATTCCTTGTTTATACAAATAGCAGTGTAGATATTTCCATGTTTATACAGATAGCGGTGTAGATATTTCCATGTATATACAGATGGCAGTGTAGGTATTTCCATGTTTATACAGATGGTGGTGTAGATATTTCCAAATTTATACAGATGTCTGTGTAGATATTGCCATGTGCATACAGATGGTATTGTAGCTATTTCCATGTTTATACAGATGTTGGTGTAGATATTTCCATGTTTATTCAAATGACTGTGTAGATATTTCCATGTATTTCCAGATGGCAGTGTAGATATTTCAATGTTTATAGAGATGGCGCTGTAGATATTTCCATGTTTATACAGATAACGATGGAGATATTTCCATGTTTATACAGACAGCAGTGGAGTTATTTCCATGTTTATACACATAGCGGTGTACATATTTCCATGTTTATAGAGAGAGCGGTGTAAGTATTTCCATGTTTATGCAGATAGCGGTGCAGATATTTCAATGTTTATACAGATGCCTATGGAGATATTTCCATATTTATACAGATGGCTGTGTAGATATTTCTATGTTCATACAGATGGCAGTGTAGATATTTCCATGTTCCTACACATGACTGTGTAGGCATTTCCATGTTTATACAGATGGCTTTGTAGATATTTCCATGTTTATAGAGATAGCGATGCAGATATTTCCATGTTTATACAGATCGTGGTGTAGATATTTCCATGTTTATACAGATACCGGTGTAGAAATTTCCATGTTTATACAGACCGCAGTGTAGATATTTCCATGTTTATACAGATAGCGTTGTAGATATTTCCATGTTTGTACAGATGGCGGTTTTGTTGTTTCCATCTATACACAGATTGCCGTGTAGGTATTTCCATGTGTATACAGATGGCATTGTAGATATTTCCATGTTTACACAGATGGTGGTGTAGATATTTCCATGTTTATACATATGACTGTACAGGTATATCCATGTTTTTACATATGGCATATTAGATATTTCCATGTTTACAGAGATAGCACTGTAGATATTTCCATGTTTATACAGATGGCGGTGTAGATATTTCCATGCTTATAGAGATAGCGGTGTAGATATTGCCATATTTATACAGATAACGGTGTAGATTTTTCCATGTTTAAACAGATAGCGGTGTAAATATTTCCATGTTTATTCAGATCACGGTGTAGTTATTTCCATGTTTATAGAGATAGCGCTGTAGATATTTCCATGTTTATACAGATAGCGGTTTAGATATTTCCATGTTTATACAGACCGCGGTGTAGATATTTCCATGTTTATACAGATAGTGGTGCAGATATTTCCATGTTTGTACAAATGACGGTGTTGATATTTCCATCTATACACAGATGACCGTGTAGATATTTCCATGTTTATACAGATGGCGGTGCAGATATTTCCATGGATTTGTAGATGGCGGTGTAGATATTTCCATGTTTATACAGATAGCAGTGTAGTTATTTCCATGTTTATATAGATAGCGGTGTAGATATTTCCATGTATATACTCATGGCTTTGTAGCTATTTCCATGTTTATACAGATGACTGTGTAGATATTTCCATGTTTATACAGATGTCTTTGCAAGTTTTTCCATGTTAATACAGATGGCGGTGTAGATATTTCGATGTTTATAGGGATAGCAGTGGAGAGATTTCCGTGTTTATACAGATAGCGGTGTACATATTTCCATGTTTATACTGATCACGGTGTAGATATTTCCATGTTTATAGACATGGCGGTGTAGATATTTCCATGTTCATAGAGATAGCGGTGTTGATTTTTCCATGTTTATAGAGATAGCGGTGTGGATATTTCCATGGTTATACAGATAGGGTTGTAGATATTTCCATGTTTATAGAGATGGCGGTGTAGATATTTCCATGTTTATACAGATCACGGTGTAAATATTTCCATGTTTATACAGATCGCGGTGTAGATATTTCCATGTTTATACAGATCATGGTGTAGATATTTCCATGTTTATACAGATCGCGCTATTGATATTACCATGTTTATAGGGATAGCGGTGCAAATATTTCCACATTTATACAGATAGCGGTGTAGTTATTAGCATGTTTATTCAGATAGCGGTGAAGATATTTCCATGTATAAACATATATCTGTGTAGATATTTCCATGTTTATACAGATAGTGGTGTAGATATTTCCATGTTTAAACCGATGGCAGTGTAGATATTTCGATGTTTATAGAGATAGCAGTGGAGATATTTCCATGTTTATAGAGATAGCGGTGTAGATAATTCCACGTTTATACTGATCGCGGTGTAGACGTTTCCATCTTTATAGAGATAGCGGTGTGGATATTTCCCTGTTTATACAGATAGGGGTGTAGATATTTCCATGTTTATAGAGATGGCGGTGTAGATATTTCCATGTTTATACAGATCACGGTGTAGATATTTCCTTGTTTAAACAAATAGCAGTGTAGTTATTTCCATGTTTATACAGATAGCGGTGTAGATATTTCCTTGTTTATTCAGATTGCGGTGTTGATATTACCTTGTCCATAGGGATAGAGGTGCAAATATTTCCACATTTATACAGATAGCGGTGTAGTTATTAGCATGTTTATTAAGATAGCGTTGTAGATATTTCCATGTATAAACAGATGTCTGTGTAGCTATTTCCATGTTTAAACAGATGGTGGTGTAGATATTTCCTTGTTTATACAAATAGCGGTGTATTTATTTCCATTTTTATACAGATAGCGGTGAAGATATTTCCATGTATATACAGACGGTTGTGTAGATATTTCCATGTTTACAGATGTGGCTGTGTAGATATTTCCATGATTATACAGGTGACTTTGTAGGTATTTCCAGGTTTATACAGATTGCGGTGTAGATATTTCCATGTTTATAGAGATAACTGTATAGATATTTCCATGTTTATACAGATAGTGGTGTAAATATTTCCATGTTCCTACACATGACTGTGTTGTTATTTCCATGTTTATACAGATGGCTTTGTAGATATTTCCATGTTTATAGAGATATTGGTGTGAATATTTCCATGTTTATATAGATCGTGGTGTAGATATTTCCATGTTTATACAGATACCGGTGTAGAAATTTCCATGTTTATACAGACCGCAGTGCAGATATTTCCATGTTTACACAGATTGCGGTGTAGATATTTCCATGTTTGTACAGATGGTGGTGTCGATGTTTCCAGATATACACAGTTTGCGGTTTAGATATTTCCATGTGTATACAGATGGCATTGTAGATATTTCCATGTTTCTACAGATGGTGGTGTAGATATTTCCATGTTTCTACAGATGACTGTATAGGTATTTCCATGTTTTTACAGATGGCATTGTAGATATTTCCATGTTTATTGAGATAGCAGTGTAGATATTTCCATGTTTATACAGATGGCGGTGTAAATATTTCCATGTTTATAGAGATAGCGGTGTAGATATTTCCATATTTATACAGATAACGGTGTAGATATTTCCATGTTTATACTGATAGCAGTGTAAATATTTCCATGTTTATACAGATCACGGTGTAGGTATTTCCATTTTTATAGAGATAGCGGTGTAGATATTTCCATGTTTATACTGATAGCGGTTTAGCTATTTCCATGTTTATACAGACTGCGGTGTAGATATTTCCATGTTTATACAGATAGCGGTGCAGATATTTCCATGTTTGTACAGATGGCGGTGTTGATATTTCCATCTATACACAGATGACCGTGTAGATATTTCCATGTTTATACAGATGGCGGCACAGATATATCCATGGATATGTAGAAGGCGGTGTAGATATTTCCAAGTTTATACAGATAGCGGTGTAGTTATTTCCTTGTTTATATAGATAGCGATATAGATATTTCCATGTATATACACATGGCTGTGTAGATATTTCCATGTTTATACAGATGGCGGTGTAGATATTTCCATGTTTATACCGATAACTTTGTAAGTATTTCCATGTTTAAACAGATGGTGGTGTGGATAATTCCATGTTTATAGAGATTTCGATGTAGATATTTCCATGTTTATAGAGAAAGCGGTGTTGGTATTTCCATGTTTATAGAGATAGCGGTGTGGACATTTCCATATTTCTACAGATAGCGGTGTAGGTATTTCCATGTTTATACAGATGGCGGTGTAGATATTTCCATGTTTCTACAGATGGCGGTGTAGTTATTTCCTTGTTTATACTGATAGCGTTGTAGATATTTCCATGTTTATACAGATAGCGGTGAAGATATTTCCATGTTTTCAGAGATAGCGGTGTAGATATTTCCCTCTTTGCACAGATTGCCGTGTAGATATTTCCATTTTTACACAGATACCTGTGTAGATATTTCCAAGTATACCCAAATAACTGTGTAGATATTTCCATCTTACACAGATAGCGGTGTAGATATTTTCATATTTATACAGATCGTGGTGTAGATATTTCCATTTTTCCACAGATGGCAGTTCAGATATTTCCATGTTTATACAGATGACAGTGTAGATATTTCCATGTTTATAAAGATAGCGGTGTAGATATTTCCATGTCTATAGAGATAGCTTTGTAGATATTTTCATGTTTATGCAGATGGCGGTGTAGATCTTTCCATGTTTATACAGATCGCGGTGTAGTTATTTCCATGTTTATACAGATCGTGGTGTAGATATTTCCATGTTTATACAGATAGCGGCGTAGATATTTCCATGTTTATACAGATAGCGGTGGAGGTATTTCCATGTTTATATAGATGGCAATGTAGATATTTTCTTGTTTATGTAAATGGCGTTGTAGATATCTCCATGTTTAAAGAGATGGCGGTGTATATATTTCCATGTTGATGGAGATAGTGGTGTAGATATTTCCATGTTTATAGAGATAGCGGTGTAGTTATTTCCATGTTTATAGAGATAGCGGTATAGATATTTCCACATTTCTACAGATGACTGTGTAGATATTTCCATGTTTGTACAGATGGCAGTGTAGATATTTCCATGTTTATAGAGATAGCGGTGTAGATATTTTCATGTTTATACAGATTGCGGTGAAGATATTTCCATGTTTATACAGATAGCAATGGAGATATTTCCACGTTAATACACATAGCGGTGTAGATATTTCCATTTTTATACAGATAGCAGTGTAGATATTTCCATGTTTATACAGATGGCTGTGCCGATATTTCCATCTTTATACAGAGTTCTCTGTAGATATTTCTATGTTTATATAGATGACAGTGTAGATATTTCCAGGTTTATGCAGATGACTGTGTAGATATTTCCATGTTAATGAAGATGGCGGTGTAGATATTTCCATGTTTATAGAGATAGCGGTGTAGATATTTCCATGTTTATTGAGATAGCGGTGTAAATATTTCCATATTTATACAGTTAGTGGTGTAGATATTTCCGTGTTTTTACAGATAGTGGTGTAGATATTTCCATCTTTATTCAGAGAGTGCTGTACATATTTCCATGTTTATACAGATCACTGTGTAGATATTTCCATGTTTATAAAGATAAAGTTGTAGATATTTCTATCTTTATACAAACGGTGGTGTAGATATTTCCATGTTCCTACACATGACTGTGTTGTTATTTCCATGTTTATACAGATGGCGGTGTAGATATTTCCATATTTATAGAGATAGCAGTGTAGATATTTCCATGTTTATACAGAGAGCGGTGTATATATTTCCATGTTTATAGAGATTGCAGTGTAGATATTTCCATGTTTATACAGATGGCTGTGTAGATATTTCCATGGTTATAGAGATAGCGGTGTAGATATTTCCAACTTTATACAGATAGCGGTGTAGATATTTCCATGTTTATACAGATGGCGGTGTAGATAGTTCCATGTTTGTGGAGATGGCGGTGTAGATATTTTCATGTTTATATAGATGGCGGTGTTGATATTTCCATGTTTATAGAGATTGTGGTGGTGATATTTCCATGTTTCTACAGATAGCGCTTTAGGTATATCCTTGTTTATAGAGATAGTTGTGTAGATACATCCATGTTTATACAGATGTCTGTGTAGATATTTCCATGTGTATACAGATGACTCTGCAGATATTTGTATGTTTACACAAATGCCGGTGTAGGTATTTCCATATTTATACAGATAGCGGTGTAGATATTTACATGTTTATACAGATAACGTTGTAGATATATCCATGTTTATACAGATAGCGATGTAGATATTTCCATGTTTATACAGATAGTGGCATAGATATTTCCATGTTTACAGAGATAGTGGTGTAGATATTTCCATCTTTGCACAGATTGTGGTGTAGATATTTCCATCTTTACACAGATAGCGGTGTAGATATTTTCATATTTATACAGATCGTGGTGTAGATATTTCCATTTTTCCACAGATGGCAGTTCAGATATTTCCATGTTTATACAGATGACAGTGTAGATATTTCCATGTTTATACAGATAGCGGTGTAGATATTTCCATGTTTATAGAGATAGCTTTGTAGATATTTCCATCTTTATGCAGATGGCGGTGTAGATATTTCCATGTTTACACAGATCGCGGTGTAGATATTTCCATGTTTATACAGATCGTGGTGTAGATATTTCCATGTTTATACAGATAGCGGTGTAGATATTTCCATGCTTTTAGAGATATCGGTGTAGATATTTCCATATTTACACAGATTGCGGTGTAGATATTTCCATCTTTCTACAGATGTCATGGTAGATATTTCCATGTTTATACAGATGGCGGTATAGATATTTTCATGTGTATATAGATGGTGGTGTAGATATTAACATGTTTATACAGATAGCGGTGTAGATATTTCCATTTTTCTACAGATCGTGTTGAAGATATTTCCTTCTTTATACAGATCGCGGTGTAGATATTTCCATGTATATACAGATCGCAGTGTAGATATTTCCATGTTTATACAGATAGCGGTGTAGATATTTCCATCTTTATTCAGAGAGTGCTGTACATATTTCCATGTTTATACAGATCACTGTGTAGATATTTCCATGTTTATACAGATAACGTTGTAGATATTTCCATCTTTATACAAACGGTGGTGTAGATATTTCCATGTTCCTACACATGACTGTGTAGTTATTTCCATGTTTATACAGATGGTGGTGTAGATATTTCCATATTTATAGAGATAGCAGTGTAGATATTTCCAGGTTTATACAGATAGCGGTGTAAATATTTCCATGTTTATACAGATCGTGGTGTAGATATTTCCATGTTTATACAGATACCGGTGTAGATATTTCCATGTTTATACAGACTGCAGTGTAGTTATTTCTATGTTTATACAGATATCGGTGTAGATATTTCCGTGTTTGTACAGATGGCGGTGTTGATATTTCCATCTGTACACACATTGCCATGTAGATATTTCCATCTTTATACCGATGGCGTTGTAGATATTTCCATGGACATGCAGATGGCAGTGTGGATATTTCCATGTTTATAGAGATAGCGGTGTAGGTATTTCCATGTTTATAGACATAGCGGTATAGATATTTCCATCTTTATATAGATGGCGTTGTAGATATTTCCATGTTTATAACGATAGCGGTGTTGGTATTTCCACATTTATACAGATAGCGATGTAGATATTTCCATGTTTATACAGCTCGCGGTGCAGATATTTATATCTTTATACCGATGGCATTGTAGATATTACCTTATTCACAAAGACGGCGGTGTAGATGTTTCGATGTTTATACAGATGGCGGAGTAATTATTTCCATGTTTATATAGATGGAAGTGTAGATATTTTCATGTTTATAGAGATGGCGGTGTAGATATTTCCATGTTTATAGAGATAGCAGTGTAGATATTTACATGTGTATTCAGATGGCTGTGTAGATATTTCCATGTGTATACAGATGGCATTGTAGTTATTTCCATGTTTATACAGATGACTGTATAGGTATTTCCATGTTTTTACAGATGGCAGTGCAGAGATTTCCATGTTTATAGAGATAGCGGTGTAGATATTTCCATATTTGTACAGATGGCGGTGTTGATATTTCCATCTGTACACAGAAGGCCGTGTAGATAATTCCATGTTTATACAGATGGCGGCATAGATATTTCCATGGACATGCAGATGGCGGTGTAGTTATTTCCATGTTTATACAGATAGCGGTGTAGATATTTCCGTGTTTACACAGATGGTGGTGTAGATATTTCCGTGTTTATACACATGGCAGAGTAGATACTTCCATCCTTATGGAGATGGCAGTGTAGATATTTTCATGTTTATAGAGATGGCGGTGTAGATATTTCCATATTTATAGAGATAACGGTGTACATATTTCCATCTTTCTACAGATGGCATTGTAGATATTTCCATGTTTATACAGTTGGTGGTGCAGATATTTCCATATTTATACAGATGTCTGTGTAGATATATCAATGGGTATACAGATCGTATTGTAGCTATTTCCATGTTTATACAGATGTTGGTGTAGATATTTCCATGTTTATTCAGATGACTGTGTAGATATTTCCATGTTTTTACCGATGTCAGTGTATATATTTCAATGTTTATAGAGATGGCGCTGTAGATATTTCCATGTTTATACAGATAACGGTGGAGATATTTCCATGTTTATACAGATGGCGGTGTAGACATTTCCTTGTTTATACAAATAGCGGTGTATTTATTTCCATGTTTACACAGATAGCGGTGTAGATATTTCCATGTATATACAGACGGCTGTGTAGATATTTCCATGTTTATACAGATGGCTGTGTAGATATTTGCATGTTTACACAGATGACTTTGAAAGGTATTTCCATATTTATACATATTGCGGTGTAGATATTTCCATGTTTATACAGATAGATGTGTAGATATTTCCATGTTTATACAGATAGCTGTGTAGATATTTCCATGTTTATACAGATCGCGGTGAAGATATTTCCATGTTTATACATATCGCGTTGTAGATATTTCCATGTTCCTACACATGACTGTGTTGATATTTCCATGTTTATACAGATGGCTTTGTAGATATTTCCATGTTTATAGAGATAGTGGTGTAGATATTTCCATGTTTATACAGATAGCGGTGTAAATATTTCCATGTTTATACAGATCGTGGTGTAGATATTTCCATGTTTATAGAGATACTGGTGTAGAAATTTCCATGTTTATACAGACCGCAGTGTAGATATTTCCATGTTTATACAGATAGCGGTGTAGATATTTCCATATTTGTACAGATGGCGGTGTTGATGTTTCCATCTATACACAGATTTCCGTGTAGGCATTTCCATGTGTATACAGATGTCTTTGTAGATATTTCCATGTTTATACAGATGGTGGTGTAGATATGTCCATGTATATACAGATGACTGTGTAGGTATTTCCATGTTTTTACAGATGGCATTGAAGATATTTCCATGTTTATAGAGATAGCAGTATACATATTTCCATGTTTATACAGATGGCGGTGTAGATATTTCCATGTTTATAGAGATAGCGGTGTACATATTTCCATATTTATAAAGATAACGGTGTAGATATTTCCATGTTTATACAGATAGCAGTGGATGTATTTCCATGTTTATACAGATCACGGTGTAGATATTTCCATGTTTATAGAGATAGCGGTGTAGATATTTCCATGTTTATACAGATAGCGGTTTAGATATTTCCATGTTTATACTGACCGCGGTGTAGATATTTCCATGTTTATACAGATGGCGGTGTTGATATTTCCATCTATACACCGATGACCGTGTAGATATTTCCATGTTTATACAGATGGCGGTGCAGATATTTCCATGGATATGCAGATGGCGGTGTAGATATTTCCATGTTTATACAGATAGCGGTGTAGTTATTTCCATGTTTATGTAGATAGTGGTGTAGTTATTTCCATGTATATACACATGACTGTGTAGATATTTCCATGTTTATACAGATGGCGGTGTAGATATTTCCATTTTTATACCGATAACTATGTAAGTATTTCCATGATTATAAAGATGGTGGTGTAGATATTTCGATGTTTATAGAGATAGCAGTGGAGATATTTCCATGTTTATAGAGATAGCGTTGTAGATATTTCCACGTTTATACTGATCGCGGTGTAGATATTTCCATATTTATATTGATGGCGGTGTAGATAATTCCATGATCATAGAGATAGCGGTGTTGATTTTTCCATGTTTATAGAGATAGCGGTGTGTATATTTCCATGTTTATACAGATAGGGATGTATATATTTCCATGTTTATAGAGATGGCGGTGTAGATATTTCCATGTTTATACAGATCACTGTGTAGATATTTCCATGTTTATACAGATCACGGTGTAGGTATTTCCATGTTTATACAGATCATGGTGTAGTTATTTCCATGTTTATACAGATTGCGGTGTTGATATTACCATGTTTATAGTGATAGCGGTTCAAATATTTCCACATTTATACAGATAGCGGTGTAGTTATTAGCATGTTTATACAGATAGTGGTGTAGTTATTTCCATGTATAAACAGATGTCTGTGTATATATTTCCATGTTTAAACAGATGGCGGTGTAGATATTTCCTTGTTTATACAAATAGCGGTGTAGTTATTTCCATGATTATACAGATCACGGTGTAGATATTTCCTTGTTTATACAAATAGCGGTGTAGTTATTTCAATGTTTATACAGATAGCGTTGTAGATATTTCATTGTTTGTACAAATAGCGGTGTATATATTTTCAGGTTTATACAGATAATTGTGTAGATATTTCCTTGTTTATAGAAATAGCGGTGTAGTTATTTCCATGTTTATACAGATAGCGGTGTAGATATTTCCATGTATATACAGATGGCTGTGTAGATATTTCCTTGTTTATACAAATAGCGGTGTAGTTATTTCTATGTTTATACAGTTACCGGTGTAGATATTTCCATGTTTATACAGATAACGATGGAGATATTTCCATGTTTATACAGACAGCAGTGGAGATATTTCCATGTTTATACACATAGCGGTGTACATATTTCCATGTTTATAGAGACAGCGGTTTAGGTATTTCCATGTTTATACAGATAGCGGTGCAGATATTTCCATGTTTATACAGATGCCTACGCAGATATTTCCATATTTATACAGAGGGCTGTGTAGATATTTCTATGTTTATACAGATGGCTTTGTAGATATTTCCATGTTTATAGAGATAGCGATGCAGATATTTCCATGTTTATACAGATAGCGGTGTATATATTTCCATGTTTATACAGATCGTGATGTAGATATTTCCATGTTTATACAGATACTGGTGTAGATATTTCCATGTTTATACAGACCGCAGTGTAGATATTTCCATATTTATAGAGATAGCAGTGTAGATATTTCCATGTTTGTACAGATGGCGGTGTTGATGTTTCCATCTATACACAGATTTCCTTGTAGGTATTTCCATGTTTATACAGATGGCATTGTAGATATTTCCATGTTTATACAGATGGTGATGTAGATATTTCCATGTATACACAGATGACTGTATAGGTATTTCCATGTTTATACAGATGGCGGTGTAGATATTTCCTTGTTTTTAGAGATAGCGGTGAAGATATTTCCATATTTATACTGATAACGGTGTAGAAATTTCCATGTTTATACAGATATCAATGTGAATATTTCCATGTTTATACAGATCACGGTGTAAATATTTCCATGTTTGTAGAGATAGCAGTGTATATATTTCCAAGTTTATACAGATAGCGGTGTAGTTATTTCCATGTTTATACAGACGGCGGTGTAGATATTTCCATGTTTATAGAGATAGTGGTGCAGATATTTCCATGTTTGTAGAGATGGCGGTGTTGATATTTCCATCTATACACAGATGACCGTGTAGATATTTCCATATTTATACAGATGGCAGCGCAGATATTTCTATGGATATGTAGATGGCGGTGTAGATATTTCCATGTATATAGAGATAGCGGTGTAGTTATTTCCATGTTGATATAGAGAGCAGTGTAAATATTTCCATGTATGAACACATGACTGTGTAGATATTTCCATGTTTATACAGATGGCAGTGTAGATATTTCCATGTTTATACAGATAACTTTGTAAGTATTTCCATGTTTATACAGATGGCGGTGTAGATATTTCGATGTTTATAGAGATAGCAGTGGAGATATTTCCATGTTTATACAAATAGCGGCGTAGTTATTTCCATGTTTATATAGGTAGCGGTGTAGATATTTCTATGTATATACACATGGCTGTGTAGATATTTCCATGTTTATACAGATCGCAGTGTAGATATTTCCATGTTTATACAGATAACTTTGTATTTCCATGTTTATACAGATGGCGGTGTAGATATTTCGATATTTGTACAGATAGCAGTGGAGATATTTCCATGTTTATACAGATAGCGGTGTAGATATTTCCATGTTTATACTTATCACAGTGTAGGTATTTCTATGTTTATAGAGATGGCGATGTAGATATTTCCATGTTCATAGAGATAGCGGTGTTGGTTTTTCCATGTTTATAGAGATAGCTGTGTGTATATTTCCATGTTTATACAGATAGGGTGTAGATATTTCCATGTTTATAGAGATGGCGGTGTAGATATTTCCATGTTTATACAGATCACGGTGTAGATATTTCCATGTTTTTACAGATCGTGGTGTAGATATTTCCATGTTTATACAGATCATGGTGTAGATATTTCCATCTTTATACAGAACGCGTTGTTGGTTGTACCATGTTTATAGGGATAGCGGTGCAAATATTTCCACATTTATACAGATAGCGGTGTAGTTATTATCATGTTTATACAGAGAGCGCTGTAGATATTTCCTTGTATAAACAGATGTCTGTGTATATATTTCCATGTTTAAACAGATGGCGGTGTAGATAATTCCTTGTGTATACAAATAGCGGTGTAGTAATTTCCATGTTTATACAGATAGTGGTGTAGATATTTCCATGTTTAGAGAGACCGCGGCTTACATATTTCCACGTTTATATAGACAGCATTGGAGAAATTTCCATGTTTATACACATAGCGGTGTACATATTTCCATGTTTATAGAAACAGCGGTGAAGGTATTTCCATGTTTATACAGATTGCGGTGCAGATATTTCCATGTTTATACAGATGCCTATGCAAATATTTCCATATTTATACAGAGGGCTCTGTAGATATTTCCATGTTTATACAGATGGCATGTAGAGTTTTCCATGTTCCTACACATGACTGTGTAAGTATTTCCATGTTTTTACAGATGGCTTTGTAGATATTTCCATGTTTATAGAGATAGCGGTGTAGATATTTCCATGTTTATAGAGTTAGCGGTGTAAATATTTTCATATTTATGCAGATCGTGGTGTAGATATTTCCATGTTTATACAGATACCGGTGTAGAAATTTCCATGTTTATACATACCGCAGTGTAGATATTTCCATGTTTATACAGATAGCGGTGTAGATATTTCCATATTTGTACAGATGGCGGTTTTGATGTTTCCATCTATACACAGATTGCCGTGTAGGTATTTCCATGTGTATACAGATGGCATTGTAGATATTTCCATGTTTATACAGATGATGGTGTAGATATTTCCATGTTTATACATATGACTGCACAGGTATATCCATGTTTTTACAGATGGCATTTTAGATATTTCCATGTTTATAGAGATAGCAGTGTTGATATTTCCATGTTCATACAGATGGTGGTGTAGATATTTCCATGTTTATAGAGATAGCGGTGTAGATATTTCCATATTTATACAGATAACGGTGTAGATATTTCCATGGTAATACAGATAGCGGTGTAAATATTTCCATGTTTATACAGATCACGGAGTAGTTATTTCCATGTTTATAGAGATAGCGGTGTAGATATTTCCATGTTTATACCGATCGTGGTGTAGATATTTCCACGTTTATACAGATAGCGTTGTAGATATTTCCATGTTTTTACAGTTATCGGTGTAGATATTTCCATATTTACACAGATTGTGGTGCAGATATTTCCATCGTTCTATAGATGGCATTGTAGATATTTCCATGGTTATACAGATGGCGGTGTAGATATTTCCATGTGTATATAGATGGTGGTGTAGATATTACCATGTTTATACAGATAGCAGTGTAGATATTTCCATATTTGTACAGATGGCGGTTTTGATGTTTCCATCTATACACAGATTGCCGTGTAGGTATTTCCATGTGTATACAGATGGCATTGTAGATATTTCCATGTTTATACAGATGATGGTGTAGATATTTCCATGTTTATACATATGACTGCACAGGTATATCCACGTTTTTACAGATGGCATTTTAGATATTTCCATGTTTATAGAGATACCAGTGTAGATATTTCCATGTTCATACAGATGGCCATGTAGATATTTCCATGTTTATAGAGATAGCGGTGTAGATATTTCCATGTTCATACAGATGGCGGTGTAGATATTTCCATGTTTATAGAGATAGCGGTGTAGATATTTCCATATTTATACAGATAACGGTGTAGATATTTCCATGTTAATACAGATAGCGGTGTAAATATTTCCATGTTTATACAGATCACGGTGTAGTTATTTCCATGTTTATAGAGATAGCGGTGTAGATATTTCCATGTTTATACAGATCGTGGTGTAGATATTTCCATGTTTATACAGATAGCGTTGTAGATATTTCCATGTTTTTACAGTTATCGGTGTATATATTTCCATATTTACACAGATTGTGGTGCAGATATTTCCATCGTTCTATAGATGGCATTGTAGATATTTCCATGGTTATACAGATGGCGGTGTAGATATTTCCATGTGTATATAGATGGTGGTGTAGATATTACCATGTTTATACAGATAGCGGTGTAGATATTTCCATTTTTATACAGATCGTGTTGAAGATATTTCCATGTTTATACAGATCGCGGTGTAGATATTTCCATGTTTATACATATCGCAGTGTAGATATTTCCATGTTTATACAGATAGCGGTGTAGATATTTCCATGTTTATACAGATACCGGTGTAGATATTTCCATGTTTATACAGATGGCGGTGTAGATATTTCCATGTTTATAGAGATAGCGGTGTAGATATTTCCATGTTCATAGAGATAGCGGTGTAGATATATCCATGTTCATAGAGATAGCAGTGAGGATATTTCCATGTTTATACAGATAGCAGTGTAGATATTTCCATTTTTATAGAGATAGCAGTTTTGATATTTCATATTTATACACATAGCGGTGTAGATATTTCCATGATTATACAGATTGTGTTGTAGATATTTCCATGTTTATACAGATCGCAGTGTAGATATTTCAATGTTTATAGAGATGGTGCTGTACATATTTCCATGTTTATACAGATAACGGTGAAGGTATTTCCAAGTTTATACAGATGGTGGTGTAGATATTTCCTTGTTTATACAAATAGCGGTGTATTTATTTCCATGTTTGCACAGATAGCGGTGTAGGTATTTCCATGTATATATAGATGGCTGTGTAGATATTTCCATGTTTATACAGCTGGCTGTGTAGCTATTTGCATGTTTATACAGATGACTTTGAAAAGTATTTCCATGTTTATACATATTGCGGTGTAGATATTTCCATGTTTATACAGATAGCTGTGTAGATATTTCCATGTTTATACAGATAGCTGTATAGATATTTCCATGTTTATACAGATCGCGGTGTAGATATTTCCATGTTTATACAAATCGCGTTGTAGATATTTCTATGTTCCTCCACATGACTGTGTTGATATTTCCATGTTTATACAGATGGCTTTGTAGATATTCCATATTTATAGAGATAGCGGTGTATATATTTCCATGTTTATACAGATAGCGGTGTAAATATTTCCATGCTTTTACAGATCGTGGTGTAGATATTTCCATGTTTATAGAGATACCGGTGTAGAAATTTCCATGTTTATACAGACCGCAGTGTAGATATTTCCATGTTTATAGAGATAGCGGTGTAGATATTTCCATGTTTGTACAGATGGCGGTGTTCATGTTTCCATCTATACTCAGATTGCTGTGTAGGCATTTCCATGTGTATACAGATGGCTTTGTAGATATTTCCATGTTTATAGAGATAGCGGTGTAGATATTTCCATTTTTATACAGATAGCGGTGTAAATATTTCCATATTTATACAGATCGTGGTGTAGATATTTCCATGTTTATACAGATACCGGTGTAGAAATTTCCATGTTTATACAGACCGCAGTGTAGATATTTCCATGTTTATACAGATAGCGGTGTAGATATTTCCATATTTGTACAGATGGCGGTTTTGATGTTTCCATCAATACACAGATTGCCGTGTAGGTATTTCCATGTGTATACAGATGGCATTGTAGATATTTCCATGTTTATACAGATGATGGTGTAGATATTTCCATGTTTATACATATGACTGCACAGGTATATCCATGTTTTTACAGATGGCATTTTAGATATTTCCATGTTTATAGAGATAGCAGTGTTGATATTTCCATGTTCACACAGATGGTGGTGTAGATATTTCCATGTTTATAGAGATAGCGGTGTAGATATTTCCATATTTATACAGATAACGGTGTAGTTATTTCCATGGTAATACAGATAGCAGTGTAAATATTTCCATGTTTATACAGATCACGGTGTAGTTATTTCCATGTTTATAGAGATAGCGGTGTAGATATTTCCATGTTTATACCGATCGTGGTGTAGATATTTCCATGTTTATACAGATAGCGTTGTAGATATTTCCATGTTTTTACAGTTATCGGTGTAGATATTTCCATATTTACACAGATTGTGGTGCAGATAATTCCATCGTTCTATAGATGGCATTGTAGATATTTCCATGGTTATACAGATGGCGGTGTAGATATTTCCATGTGTATATAGATGGTGGTGTAGATATTACCATGTTAATACAGATAGCAGTATAGTTATTTCCATGTTTATACAGATGGCGGTGTTGATATTTCCATCTATACACAGATGACCTTGTAGATATTTCCATGTTTATACAGATGGCGGCGCAGATATTTCCATGGATATGCAGATGGCGGTGTACATATTTCCATGTTTATACAGATAGCGGTGTAGTTATTTCCATTTTATGTAGATAGCGGTGTAGACATTTCCATGTTTATAGAGATAGCGGTGTAGATATTTCCATCTTTATACAGATAGTAGTGTAGATATTTCCATGTTTATACAGATGGCGGTGTAAATAGTTCCATGTTTATGGAGATGGCGGTGTAGATATTTTCATTTTTAAATAGATGGCGGTATAGATATTTCCATGTTTGTAGAGATTGTGGTGTTGATATTTCCATGTTTATAGAGATAGCGCTGTAGGTATTTCCTTGTTTATACAGATAGTTGTGTATATACATGCATGTTTATACAGATGGCTGTGTAGATATTTCCATGTGTATACAGATAACGGTGTTGGTATTTCCATGTTTATACAGATCGCTTTGTAGAATTTTCCATCTTTCTACAGTTGTCAGTGTAGATGTTTCCAAGTTTATACAGAAGGCAGTGTAGATATTTCCATGTTTATACAGATATCAGTGATGATATTTCCATGTTTATACAGATAATAGTGTAGATATTTCCAAGTTTATACAGATGGCGGTGTAGATACATCCATGTTTGTGAAGATGGCGGTGTAGTTATTTTCATGTTTATAGAGATGGCGGTGTAGATATTTCCATGTTTATAGATATGGAGGTCTAGTTATTTCTAAGTTTATAGAGATAGCTGTGTAAATATATCCATGTTTATAGAGATGGTGGTGTAAGTATTTTCATGTTTATAGAGATAGCTGTGTAGATATTTCCATGTTTATACAGATAGCGGTGTTGGTATTTCCATGTTTATACAGATAGCGGTGTAGATATTTCCATGTTTAAACAGATAGCGGTGGAGATATTTCCATCTTTATACAGATGGCAGTGTAGATATTTCCATGTTTATACAGATAGCTGTGTAGATATTTCTATGTCTATAGAGATAGCGGTGTAGATATTTCCATATTTATACAGATTGCGGTGTAGGTATTTCCATATTTATAAAGATAGCGGTGTAGGTATTTCCATGTTTCTACAGATGGCGGGGTAGATATTTCCTTGTTTATACAGACAGCGGTGTAGATATTTCCATGTTTATACAGGTAGCGATGTAGATATGTCCATGTTTACTGAGATAGCGGTGTAGTTATTTCCAGCTTTACAGAGATTGCCGTGTAGATATTTCGATGTTTACGCAGATAGCTGTGTAGATATTTCCAAGTTTACACAGATAGCTGTGTAGATATTTCCATGTTTACAGAGATAGCGTTGTAGATATTTCCATGTTTATACAGATAGCGGTGTAGATATCTCCATGTTTATACAGATAGCGGTGTAGATATTTCCATGTTTATACAGATAGCGGTGTAGATATTTCTATGTTTATACAGATGGCGCTGTAGATAGATCCATGTTCATACAGATGGCAGTGTAGATATTTCCATGTTTATGCAGATATCGGTGTAGATATTTCCATGTTTATAAAGATAGCGGTGGAGATATTTCCCTGTTTATACAGGTTGCGATGTATATATTTCCATGTTTATACACATAGCGGTGTAGATATTAACATGTTTATAGAGATAGCAGTGTAGATATTTCCATCTTTATACAGATGGCTGTGTAGATATTTCCATGTGTGTACAGATGGCGGTGTAGATATTTCCATGTTTATACAAATGGCGCTGTAGATATTTCCATGTTCATAGAGATGGCAGTGTAGATATTTCCATGTTTATGCAGATATCGGTGAACATATTTCCATGTTTACAGAGATAGCGGTGTAGGTATTTCCATCTTTGCACAGATTGTGTTGAAGTTATTGCCAAATTTACACAGACAGCGGTGTAGATATTTCCAAGTTTACACAGATAGCTGTGTAGATATTTCCATGTTTACAGAGATAGCTTTGTAGATATTTCCATGTTTATACAGGTTGCGGTGTAGTTATTTCCATGTTGATAGATATAGCGGTGTAGATATTTCCATGTTTATACAGGTAGCGGAGTAGAAATTCCCATGTTTATACAGGTCGCTTTGTAGACCTTTCCATTTTTCTACAGTTGTCAGTGTAGATATTTCCAAGTTTATACAGAAGGCAGTGTAGATATTTCCATGTTTATACAGATGTCTGTGTAGATATTTCCATGGTTATGCAGATCGTGTTGTAGATATTTCCATGTTTATACAGATGGCGGTGTAGATACATCCATGTTTCTGAAGATGGCGGTGTAGATATTTTCATGTTTATAGAGATGGCGGTGTAGATATTTACATGTTTATACAGATGCCTGTGTAGATATTTCCATGTTTATGCAGATGGCGGTGTTGGTATTTCCATTTTTATAGAGATGGCGGTGTAGTTATTTCTATGTTTATAGAGATAGCGGTGTAAATATCTCCATGTTTATAGAGATGCTGGTGTAAGCATTTTCATGTTTATATATATAGCGGTGTAGTTATTTCCATGTTTATACAGATAACAGTGTTGGTATTTCCATGTTTATACAGATAGCGGTGTAGATATTTCCATGTTTATACAGCTCGCGGTGTAGATACTTCCATCTTTATACAAATGGCATTGTAGATATTTCCATGCTTATACAGATAGCGGTGTAGATATTTCCATGTCTATAGAGACAGCGGTGTAGGTATTTCCATATTTATACATATTGCGGTGTAGATATTTCCATCTTTATACAGATGGCGGTGTAGATATTTCCATGTTTATTCAGATAGCGGTGTAGATATTTCCATGTCTATAGAGATAGCGGTGTAGATATTTCCATATTTATACAGATTGCGGTGTAGATATTTCCATCTTTATACTGATGGCGGTGTAGATATTTCCATGTTTATACAGATGGCAGTGAAGTTATTTCCATGTTTATACAGATAGTGGTGTAGATATTTCCATGTTTAAACAGATGGCGGTGTAGATACATCCATGTTTCTGAAGATGGCGGTGTAGATATTTTCATGTTTATAGAGATGGAGGTTTAGATATTTCTATGTATATAGAGATAGCAGTGTAGATATTTTCATGTTTATAGAGAAAGCGGTGTAGTTATTTCCATGTTTATACAGATGGCACTATAGATATTTCCATGTTTATACAGATATCGGTGTAGATATTTCCATGTTTACAGAGATAGCGGTGTAGGTATTTCCATTTTTGCACAGATTGCGGTGTAGTTATTGCCAAATTTACACAGATAGCGGTGTAGATATTTCCAAGTTTACTCAGATATCTGTGTAGATATTACCATGTTTACAGAGAGAGCATTGTAGATACTTCCATGTTTATACAGATTGCGGTGTAGTTATTTCCATGTTTATACAGATAGCGCTGTTGATATTTCCATGTTTATACAGGTAGCGGTGTAGATATTTCCTTGTCTATAGGGATAGCGGTGTAGTTATTTCCATATTTATACAGATTGCGGTGTAGATATTTCCATCTTTATACAGATGGCGGTGTAGATATTTCCATGTTTATAAAGATGGCAGTGAATATATTTCCATGTTTATACAGACAGTGGTGTAGATATTTCCATGTTTATACAGATAGCGGTGTAGATACATCCATGTTTCTGAAGATGGCGGTGTAGATATTTTCATGGTTATAGAGATGGAGGTGTAGATATTTCCATGTATATAGAGATAGCAGTGTAGATATTTCCATGTTTATAGAGAAATCGGTGTAGGTATTTCCATTTTTATAGAGTTAGCGGTGTCGATATTTCCATATTTATACAGATAGCGGTGTAGGTATTTCCGTGTTTATACAGATTGCGGTGTAGATATTTCCATGTTTCTACAGATGGCGGTGTAGATATTTCCTTGTTTATACAGGTAGCGGTGTAGATATTTCCATGTTTACAGAGATAGAGGTGTAGATATTTCCATCTTTGCACGGATTGCTGTGTAGATATTTCCATGCTTACGCAGATAGCTGTGTAGATATTTCTAAGTTTACACAGATAGCTGTGTAGATATTTTCATGTTTACACACATAGCGTGGTAGATATTTCCATGTTTATACAGATTGCGGTGTAGATATGTCCATGATCATACAGATAGCGGTGTAGATATTTTCATGTTTATACAGATAGCGGTGGAGATATTTCCATGTTTATAGTGACTGCGGTATTGATATTTCCATGTTTATACAGATAGCGGTGTAGATATTTCCATGTTTACAGAGATAGCGGTGTAGATATTTCCATCTTTGCACAGATTGCTGTGTAGGTATTTCCATTTTTACACACATAGCTGGGTAGATATTTCCAAGTTTACACAGATAGTTGTGTAGGTATTTCCATGTTTACACAGATAGCATTGTATATATTTCCATGTTTATACAGATAGCGGTGTAGATATTTCCTTGTTTATGCAGATAACGGTGTAGATAACTCCATGTTTATACAGATAGCGGTGGAGATATTTTCCTGTTTATACAGATAGCGATGTAGATATTTCCATGTTTATACAGCTCGCGGTGTAGATATTTCCATCTTTATACAGATGGCAGTGTAGGTATTTGCATGTTTATACAGATAGCGGTGTAGATATTTCCATGTCTATAGAGATAGCGGTGTAGATATTTCCATATTTATACAGATTGCGGTGTAGATATTTCCATCTTTATACTGATGGCGGTGTAGATATTTCCATGTGTATAATGATGGCAGTGAAGTTATTTCCATGTTTATACAGATAGTGGTGTAGATATTTCCATGTTTATACAGATGGCGGTGTAGATACATCCATGTTTCTGAAGATGGCGGTGTAGATATTTCCATGTTTATAGAGATGGAGTTGTAGATATTTCCATGTATATAGAGATAGCAGTGTAGATATTTTCATGTTTATAGAGAAAGCGGTGTAGTTATTTCCATGTTTATACAGATGGCACTGTAGATATTCCCATGTTTATGCAAATATCGGTGTAGATATTTCCATGTTTACAGAGATAGCGGTGTAGATATTTCCATTTTTCCACAGATTGCGGTGTAGTTATTGCCAAATTTACACAGATAGCGGTGTAGATATTTCCATGTTTACAGAGATAGTGGTGTAGATATTTCCATCTTTGCACAGATTGCGTTGTAATTATTGCCAAATTTACAGATAGCGGTGTAGATATTTCCAAGTTTACACAGATAGCGGTGTAGATATTTCCATGTTTACAGAGATAGCATTGTAGATGTTTCCATGTTTATACAGATTGCGGTGTAGTTATTTCCATGTTGATACACATAGCAGTGTAGATATTCCCATGTTTATACAGATCGCTTTGTAGGCATTACCATCTTTCTACAGATGTCAGTGTAGATATTTCCAAGTTTATACAGATGGCAGTGTAGATATTTCCATGTTTATACAGATGTCTGTGTAGATATTTCCACGTTTATGCAGATGGCGGTGTAGATATTTCCATGTTTATACAGCTCGCGGTGTAGATATTTCCATCTTTATACAGATGGCAGAGTAGATATTTCCATGTTTATACAGATAGCGGTGTAGATATTTGCATGTCTATAGAGGTAGCGGTGTAGGTATTTCCATATTTATACAGATTGCGGTGTAGATATTTCCATCTTTATACAGATGGCTGTGTAGATATTTCCATGTTTATACAGATGGCAGTGAAGATATTTCCATGTTTATACAGATAGTGGGGTAGATATTTCCATGTTTATACAGTTGGCGGTGTAGATACATCCATGTTTCTGAAGATGGCGGTGTAGATATTTTCATGTTTATAGAGATGGCGGTGTAGATATTTCCATGTATATAGAGATTGCAGTGTAGATATTTCCATGTATATAGAGAAATCGGTGTAGGTATTTCCATGTTTATAGAGATAGCGGTGTGGATATTTCCATATTTATACAGATAGCGGTGTAGGTATTTCCATGTTATACAGATGGCGGTGTAGATATTTCCTTGTTTATACAGATATCGGTGTAGATATTTCCAGGTGTATACAGACAGCGGTGTAGATAATTCCAAGTTTTACAGATAGTGGTGAAGATATTTCCATCTTTATACAGATAGCGGTGTAGATGTTTCCATTTTTACACAAATAGCCATGTAGATATTTCTATGTTTACACAGATAGATTTGCAGATATTTCCATGTTTATAAATATTGCGGTGCAGACATTTCCATGTTTATACAAATAGCGTTCTGGCTGTTTCCATGTTTATGCAGATAGCGTTGTGGGTATTTCCATGTTTATACATATAGCGGTATAGATATTTCCATGTTTATAGAGATGACTGTCTAGATATTTCCTTGTTTATACTGCTTTTCGTGTAGATATTTCCATGTTTATACAGATGGCGGTGGAGATATTTCCATGTTTATGGAGATAGCGGTGTAGATATTTCCATATTTATACAGATAACGGTGTAGAAATTTCCATGTTTATACAGATATCGGTGTAAATATTTCCATGTTCATAGACATAGCAGTGTATATTTCCATGTTTATACAGATAGCGGTGTAGTTATTTCCATGTTTATACAGACTGCGGTGTAGATATTTCCATGTTTATACAGATAGCGGTGCAGATATTTCCATGTTTGTAGAGATGGCGGTGTTGATATTTCCATCTATACACAAGTGACCGTGTAGATATTTCCATGTTTATACAGATGGCAGCGCAGATATTTCTATGGATATGTAGATGGCGGTGTAGATATTTCCATGTATATAGTGATAGCGGTGTAGTTATTTCCATGTTTATATAGAGAGCAGTGTAGATATTTCCATGTATGTACACATGGCTGTGTAGTTATTTCCATGTTTATACAGATGGCAGTGTAGATATTTCCATGTTATTCAGATAACTTTGTAAGTATTTCCATGTTTATACAGATGGCGGTGTAGATATTTCGATGTTTATAGAGATAGCAGTGGAGACATTTCCATGTGTATACAAATAGCAGTGTAGTTATTTCCATGTTTTTATAGATAACGGTGTAGATATTTCCATGTATATACACATCGCTGTGTAGATATTTCCTTGTTTATACAGATTGCGGTGTAGATATTTCCATGTTTATACAGATAACTTTGTAAGTATTTCCATGTTTATACAGATGGCGGTGTAGATATTTCGATATTTATAGAGATAGCAGTGGAGATATTTCCATGTTTATACAGATAGCGGTGTAGATATTTCCATGTTTATACTGATCACGGTGTAGGTATTTCCATGTTTATAGAGATGGCGGTGTAGATATTTCCATGTTCATAGAGGTAGCGGTGTTGATTTTTCCATGTTTATAGAGATAGCTGTGTGTATATTTCCATGTTTATACAGATAGGGGTGTAGATATTTCCATGTTTATAGAGATGGCGGTGTAGATATTTCCATGTTTATTCAGATCACATTGTAGATATTTCCATGTTTTTACAGATCGCGGTGTAGATATTTCCATGTTTATACAGATCATGGAGTAGATATTTCCATGTTTATACAGATTGCGGAGTTGATTTTACCATGTTTATAGGGATAGCGTTGAAAATATTTCCACATTTATACAGATAGCGGTGTAGTTATTAGCATGTTTATACAGATAGCGGTGTAGATATTTCCATGTATAAACAGATGTCTGTGTATATATTTCCATGTTTAAACAGATGGCGGTGTAGATAATTCCTTGTTTATACAAATAGCGGTGTAGTTATTTCCATGTTTATACAGATAGCGGTGTAGATATTTCCATGTATATACAGATGGCAGTGTACATATTTCCATGTTTATACAGATGGCGGTGTAGATATTTCCAAATTTATACAGATGTCTGTGTAGATATTTCCATGTGTATACAGATGGTATTGTAGCTATTTCCATGTTTATACAGATGTTGGTGGAGATATTTCCATATTTTTTCAGATGACTGTGTAGATATTTACATGTATTTACAGATGGCAGTGTAGATATTTCAATGTTTATAGAGATGGCGCTGTAGATATTTCCATGTTTGTACAGATAACGATGGAGATATTTCCATGTTTATAGAGATAGCGATGCAGATATTTCCATGTTTATACAGATAGCGGTGTAAATATTTCCATGTTTATACAGATCGTGGTGGAGACATTTCCATGTTTATACAGATACCGGTGTAGATATTTCCATGTTTATACAGACCGCAGTGTAGATATTTCCATGTTTATAGAGATAGCAGTGTAGATATTTCCGTGTTTGTACAGATGGCGGTGTTGAAGTTTCCATCTATACACAGATTGCCGTGTAGGTATTTCCATGTGTATACAGATTGCATTGTAGATATTTCCATGTTTATACAGATGGTGGTGTAGATATTTCCATGTTTACACAGATGACCGTATAGCTATTTTCATGTTTATACAGATGGCGGTGTAGATATTTCCATGTTTATAGAGATAGCGGTGTAGATATTTCCATATTTATACAGATAACGGTGTAGAAATTTCCATGTTTATACAGATATCGGTGTAAATATTTCCATGTTTGTACAGATCACGATGTAAATATTTCCATGTTGAAAGAGATAGCAGTGTATATATTTCCATGTTTATACAGATAGCGGTGTAGTTATTTCCATGTTTATACAGACTGCAGTGTAGATATTTCCATGTTTATACAGATAGCGGTGCAGATATTTCCATGTTTGTAGAGATGGCGGTGTTGATATTTCCATCTATACACAGATGACCGTATAGATATTTCCATGTTTATACAGATGGCAGTGCAGATATTTCTATGGAAATGTAGAAGGCGGAGTAATTATTTCCATGTATATAGAGATAGCGGTGTAGTTATTTCCATGTTTACATAGAGAGCGGTGTAGATATTTCCATGTATGTACACATGGCTGTGTAGGGATTTCCATGTTTATACAGATGGCGATGTAGATATTTCCATGTTTATACAGGTAACTTTGTAAGTATTTCCATGTTTATACAGATGGCGGTGTAGATATTTCGATGTTTATAGAGATAGCAGTGGAGATATTTCCATGTTTATACAGATAGCGGTGTAGATATTTCCATGTTTATACTGATCACGGTGTAGATATTTCCATGTTTATAGAGATGGCGGTGTAGATATTTCCATGTTCATAGAGATAGCGGTGTTGATTTTTCCATGTTTATAGAGATAGCGGTGTGGATATTTCCATGTTTATACAGATAGCAGTGTAGATATTTCCATGTTTGTAGAGATGGCGGTGTTGATATTTCCATCTATACACAGATGACCGTGTAGATATTTCCAGGTTTATACAGATGGCAGCGCAGATATTTCTATGGATATATAGATGGCGCTGTAGATATTTCCATGTATATAGAGATAGCGGTGTAGTTATTTCCATGTTTATATAGAGAGCGGTGTAGATATTTCCATGTATGTACACATGGCTGTGTAGGTATTTCCATGTTTATACAGATGGCGGTGTAGATACTTCCATGTTTATACAGATAACTTTGTAAGTATTTCCATGTTTGTACATATGGTGGTGTAGATATTTCGATGTTTATAGAGATAGCAGTGGAGATATTTCCATGTTTATACACATAGCGGTGTACATATTTCCATGTTTATAGAGACAGCGGTGTAGGTACTTCCATGTTTATACAGATAGCGGTGCAGATATTTCCATGTTTATACAGATGCCTACGGAGATATTTCCATATTTATACAGAGGGCTGTGTAGATATTTCTATGTTTATACAGATGACAGTGTAGATATTTCCATGTTCCTACACATGACTGTGTAGGCATTTCCATGTTTATACAGATGGGTTTGTAGATATTTCCATGTTTATAGAGATAGCGATGCAGATATTTCCATGTTTATACAGATCGTGGTGTAGATATTTCCATGTTTATACAGATACCGGTGTAGAAATTTCCATGTTTATACAGACCGCAGTGTAGATATTTCCGTGTTTATACAGATAGCGGTGTAGATATTTCCATGTTTGTACAGATGGCGGTTTTGGTGTTTCCATCTATACACAGATTGCCGTGTAGGTATTTCCATGTGTATACAGATGGCAGTGTAGATATTTCCATGTTTATACAGATGGTGGTGTAGATATTTCCATGTTTATACATATGACTGTACAGGTATATCCATGTTTTTACAGATGGCATTTTAGATATTTCCATGTTTATAGAGATAGCAGTGTAGATATTTCCATGTTTATACAGACCGCGGTTTAGATATTTCCATGTTTATACAGACCGCGGTGTTGATATTTCCATGTTTATACCGATAGTGGTGCAGATATTTCCATGTTTGTACAGATGGCGGTGTTGATATTTCCATCTATACACAGATGACCGTGTAGATATTTCCATGTTTATACAGATGGCGGCGCAGATATTTCCATGGATTTGTAGATGGCGGTGTAGATATTTCCATGTTTACACATATAGCGGTGTAGTTACTTCCATGTTTATACAGATAGCGGTGTTGTTATTTCCATGTTTTTACAGATATCGGTGTAGATATTTCCATCTTTACACAGATTGCGGTGTAGATATTTCCATCTTTCTACAGATGGCAGTGTAGATATTTCCATGTTTATACACATGGCGGTGTAGATACTTCCATGTTTATACCGATATCTTTGTAAGTGTTCCCATGTTTATACAGATTGCTGTGTAGATATTTCGATGTTTATAGAGATAGCAGTGGAGATATTTCCATGTTTACAGAGATAGCGGTGTAGATATTTCCACGTTTATACTGATCGCGGTGTAGATATTTCCATGTTTATAGAGATGGCGGTGTAGATATTTCCATGTTCATAGAGATAGCGGTGTTGATTTACCCATGTTTATAGAGATAGCGGTGTGGATATTTCCATGTTTATACAGATAGGGGTGTAGATATTTCCCTGTTTATGGAGATGGCGTTGTAGATATTTCCATGTTTATACAGATCACTGTGTAGATATTTCCATGTTTATACAGATCGCGGTGTAGATATTTCCATGTTTATAAAGATCATGTTGTAGATATTTCCATGTTTATACAGATCGCGATGTTGATATTACCATGTTTATAGGTATAGCGGTGCAAATATTTCCACATTTATACAGATAGCGGTGTAGTTATTAGCATGTTTATACAGATAGTGGTGTAGATATTTCCATGTATAAACAGATGTCTGTGTGTATATTTCCATGTTTAAACAGATGGCGGTGTAGATATTTCCTTGTTTATACAAATAGCGGTGTAGTTATTTCCATGTTTATACAGATCACGGTGTAGATATTTCCTTGTTTATACAAATAGCGGTGTAGTTATTTCCATGTTTATACAGATAGCGGTGTAGATATTTCATTGTTTATACAAATAGCGGTGTACATATTTCCAGGTTTATACAGATCACGGTGTAGATATTTCCTAGTTTATAGAAATAGCGGTGTAGTTATTTCCATGTTTATACAGATAGCGGTGTAGATATTTCCATGTATATACAGATGGCTGTGTAGATATTTCCTTGTTTATACAAATAGCGATGTAGTTATTTCTATGTTTATACAGTTACTGGTGTAGATATTTCTATGTATACACAGATGGCTGTGTAGATATTTCCATGTTTATATAGATGGCTGTGTAGATATTTCCATGTTTATACAGATGACTTTGTAGGTATCTCCATGTTTATACAGATGGCAGTGTAGATATTTCCATGTTTATACAGATCGCGGTGTAGATATTTCCATGTTTATGCAGATCGCGGTGTAGATATTTCCATGTTTATACAGATAGCAGTGTAGATATTTCCATGTTTATAGAGATAGCGGTGTAGATAATTCCATTTTACACAGTTAGTGGTGTAGATATTTCCATGTTTGTACAGATGGCGGTGTAGATAGTTCCATGTTTAGGGAGATGACGGTGTAGATATTTTCATTTTTAAATAGATGGCGGAATAGATATTTCCATGTTTGTAGAGATTGTGGTGTTGATATTTCCATGTTTATAGAGATAGCGCTTTAGGTATTTCCTTGTTTATACAGATAGTTGTGTAGATACATCCATGTTTATACAGATGTCTGTGTAGATATTTCCATGTGTATACAGATGAATCTGTAGATATTTGTATGTTTACACAAATGGCGGTGTAGATATTTCCATATTTATACAGATAGCGGTGTAGATATTTCCATGTTTATACAGACAGTTGTGTAGATATTTCCATGTTTTTAGAGATAGCGGTGTAGATATTTAAACGTTTATACTGATTGCGGTTTAGATATTTCCATGTTTATAGAGATGGCGGTGTAGATATTTCCATGTTCATAGAGATAGCGGTGTTGATTTTTCCATGTTTATAGAGCTAGCAGTGAGGATATTTCCATGTTTATACAGATAAGGATGTAGATATTTCCATGTTTATAGAGATGACGGTGTAGATATTTCCATGTTTATATAGATCACGGTGTAGTTATTTCCATGTTTATACAGATCATGGTGTAGATATTTCCATGTTAATACATATCACGGTGTTGATATTACCATGTTTATAGTGATAGCGGTGCAAATATTTCCACATTTATACAGATAGCGGTGAAGTTATTAGCATGTTTATACAGATAGAGGTCTAGATATTTCCATGTATAAACAGATGTCTGTGTATACATTTCCATGTTTAAACAGATGGCGATGTAGATATTTCCATGTTTATACAGGTAACTTTGTAAGTATTTCCATGTTTATACAGATGGCGGTGTAGATATTTCCATGTTTATACAGGTAACTTTGTAAGTATTTCCATGTTTATACAGATGGCGGTGTAGATATTTCGATGTTTATAGAGATAGCAGTGGAGATATTTCCATGTTTATACAAATAGCGGTGTAGTTATTTCCATGTTTATATAGATAGCGGTGTAGATATTTCCATGTATATACTCATGGCTGTGTAGATATTTCCATGTTTATACAGATGGCTGTGTAGATATTTCCAAGTTTATACAGATGACTTTGTAAGTTTTTCCATGTTTATGCAGATGGCGGTATAGGTATTTCGATGTTTATAGAGATAGCAGTGGAGATATTTCCATGTTTATACAGATAGCGGTGTAGATATTTCCACGTTTATACAGATGGCGGTGAAGATATTTCTATCTTCCTACAAATGGCAGTGTAGATATTTCCATGTTTATAGAGATGGCGTTGTCGGTATTTCCATGTTTATATAGATGGCAGTGTAGATATTTTCTTGTTTATGTAGATGGCATTACAGATATCTCCATGTTTAAGGAGATGGCGGTGTATATATTTCCATGTTGATGGAGATAGCGGTGTGGATATTTCCATGTTTATAGATATAGTGGTGTAGTTATTTCCATGTTTATAGAGATAGCGGTGTAGATATTTCCATGTTTGTACAGATGGCATTGTAGATATTTCCATGTTTATACAGATCGCAGTGTAGATATTTCCAAGTTTATGCAGATAGCGGTGTAGATATTTCCATCTCTTTAAAGATATCGGTGTAGGTATTTCCATGTATACACAGATGGCGGTGTAGATATTTCCATCTTTCTACAGATGGCATTGTAGATATTTCCATGTTTATACAGATAGTGGTGTTGATATTTCCATGTTTATACAGATAGCAGTGTAGATACATCCATGTTTCTGAAGATGGCGGTGTAGATATTTTCATGTTTATAGAGATGGAGGTGTAGAAATTTCCATGTATATAGAGAGAGCAGTGCAGATATTTTCATGTTTATAGAGAAAGCGGTGTAGGTATTTCCATGTTTATAGAGATAGCGGTGTAGGTATTTCCATATTTATACAGATAGCGGTGTAGGTATTTCCATGTTTATACAGATTGCGGTGTAGATATTTCCAACTTTCTACAGATGGCATTGTAGATATTTCCATGTTTATACAGATGGCGGTGTAGATATTTCCATGTTTATATAGATGGTGGTGTAGATATAACCATGTTTATACAGATGGCGGTGTAGATATTTCTATGTTTATACAGATCATGGTGAAGATATTTCCATGTTTATACAGATCACGCTGTAGATATTTCCTTGTTTATACAGATCGCGGTGTCGATATTTCCATGTTTATACAGATAGCAGTGTAGATATTTCCATTTTTAAAAAGATAGCGGTGTAGATATTTCCATGTTTATACAGATGGCGATGTAGATAATTCCATGTTTATAGAGATGGCAGTGTAGATATTTCCAAGTTTATTTAGGTAGCGGTGTAGATATATCCATGTTCATAGAGATAGCAGTGAGGATATTTCCATGTTTATACAGATAGCAGTGTAGATATTTCCATTTTTATAGAGACAGCGTTTTAGATATTTCAGATTTATACAGATAGCGATGTAGATATTTCCATGTTTATACAGATTGCGGTGTAGATATTTCCATGTTTATACAGATAGCGGTGTACATATTTCCACGTTTATACAGATGTCGGTGTAGATATTTCCATCTTTCTACAAATGGCAGTGTACATATTTCCATGTTTATAGAGATGGCGGTGTAGATATTTCCATGTTTATATAGATGGCAGTGTAGATATTTTCTTGTTTATGTAGATGGCGTTGTAGATATCTCCATGTTTAAAGATATGGCGGTGTATATATTTCCATGTTGATGGAGATAGCGGTGTAGATATTTCCATGTTTATAGAGATAGCAGTGTAGTTATTTCCATGTTTATAGAGATAGCGGTGTAGATATTTCCATGTTTCTACCCATAACTGTGTAGATATTCCAAGTTTGTACAGATGGCATTGTAGATATTTCCATGTTTATAGAGATAGCGGTGTAGATATTTTCATGTTTATACAGATGGCTGTGTAGATGTTTCCATGTTTATACAGATAGCGGTGTAGATATTTCCATGTTTATACAGATGGCTGTGTAGATATTTCCATGTTTATACAGATACCGGTGTAGGTATTTCCATGTTTCTACAGACCGCAGTGTAGGTATTTCCATGTTTATAGAGATAGCGGTGTAGATATTTCCATGTTTGTACAGATGGCGGTGTTGATGTTTCCATCTATACACAGATTGCCGTGTAGGTATTTCCATGTGCATACAGATGGCATTTTAGATATTTCCATGTTTATTCAGATGGCATTGTAGATATTTCCATGTTTATACAGATGGCGGTGTAGATATTTCCATGTTTATACAGATAACTTTGTAAGTATTTCCATGTTTATACAGGTGGCGGTGTAGATATTTCGTTGTTTATAGAGATAGCAGTGGAGATATTTCCTTGTTTATACAAATAGCGGTGTAGTTATTTCCATGTTTATACAGATAGCGGTGTAGATATTTCCATGTTTATATAGATGCCGTTGTAGATATTTCCATGTTTATACTGATAGCGGTGTTGGTATTTCCACGTTTATACAGATAGCGATGTAGATATTTCCATGTTTATACAACTCGCGGTGCAGGTATTTATATCTTTATACAGATGGCATTGTAGATATTTCCTTATTCACACTCAAGGCGGTGAAGATGTTTCCATGTTTATACAGATGGCAGAGTAGTTACTTCCATGCTTATGGAGATGGCAGTGTAGATATTTTCATGTTTATAGAGATGGCGGTGTAGATATTTCCATATTTACAGATAACGGTGTAGAAATTTCCATGTTTATACAGATAGCGGTGTAAATATTTCCATGTTTATACAGATCACGGTGTAGATATTTCCTTGTTTATACAAATAGCGGTGTAGTTATTTCCATGTTTATACAGATAGCGGTGTAGATATTTCCATGTATATACAGATGGCTGTGTAGATATTTCCATGTGTATACAGATGGCATTGTAGATATTTCCATGTTTATACAGATGACTGTATAGGTATTTCCATGTTTTTACAGATGGCAGTGCAGATATTTCCATGTTCATAGAGATAGCGATGTAGATAATTCCATGTTTGTACAGATGGCGGTGTTGATATTTCCATCTCTACACAGATGGCCGTGTAGATATTTCCATGTTTATACAGATGTCAGCGTAGTTATTTCCATGGACATGCAGATAGCGGTGTAGATATTTCCTTGTTTATACAGATAGCGGTGTAGATATTTCCATCTTTTCACATATGGTGGTGTAGATATTTCCGTGTTTATACACATGGCGGAGTAGATACTTCCATCTTTATGGAGATGGCAGTGTAGATATTTTCATGTTTATAGAGATGGCGGTGTAGATATTTCCATATTTATAGAGATAGCGGTGTAGATACTTCCATTTTCTACAGATGGCAGTGTAGATATTTCCATGTTTATACAGATGGCCGTGTAGATATTTCCATATTTATACAGATGTCTGTGGACATATTTCCATGTGTATACAGATGGAATTGTAGTTATTTCCATGTTTATACAGATGGTGGTGTAGATATTTCCATGTTTATTCAGATGACTGTGTAGATATTTCCATGTTTATACAGATGGCAGTGTAGATATTTCCATGTTCCTACACATGACTGTGTAGGTATTTCCATGTTTATACAGATGGCTTTGTAGCTATTTCCATGTCTATAGAGATAGCGGTGCAGATATTTCCATGATTATACAGTTAGCGGTGTATATATTTCCATGTTTATTCAGATCGTGGTGTAGATGTTTCCATGTTTATACATATACCGGTGTAGATATTTCCATGTTTATACAGACCACAGTGTAGATATTTCCATGTTTATAGAGATAGCAGTGTAGATATTTCCAAGTTTCTGCAGACGGCGGTGTTGATGTTTCCATCTATACACAGATTGCCGTGTAGGTATTTCCATGTGTATACAGATGGCATTGTAGATATTTCCATGTTTATACAGATGGTGGTGTAGATATTTCCAGGTTTACACAGAAGACTGTATAGGTATTTACACGTTTATACAGATGGCGGTGTAGATATTTCCATGTGTATACAGATGGCATTGTAGATATTTCCATGTTTATACAGATGACTGTATAGTTATTTCCATGTTTTTACAGATGGCAGTGCAGATATTTCCATGTTTATAGAGATAGCGATGTAGATATTTCCATGTTTGTACAGATGGCGGTGTTGATATTTCCATCTCTACACAGATGGCCGTGTAGATATTTCCATGTTTATACAGATGTCAGCGTAGTTATTTCCATGGACATGCAGATAGCGGTGTAGATATTTCCTTGTTTATACAGATAGCGGTGTAGATATTTCCATCTTTTCACATATGGTGGTGTAGATATTTCCGTGTTTATACACATGGCGGAGTAGATACTTCCATCTTTATGGAGATGGCAGTGTAGATATTTTCATGTTTATAGAGATGGCGGTGTAGATATTTCCATATTTATAGAGATAGCGGTGTAGATACTTCCATCTTTCTACAGATGGCAGTGTAGATATTTCCATGTTTATACAGATGGCCGTGTAGATATTTCCATGTTCCTACAAATGACTGTGTAGGTATTTCCATGTTTATACAGATGGCTTTGTAGCTATTTCCATGTCTATAGAGATAGCGGTGCAGATATTTCCATGATTATACAGTTAGCGGTGTATATATTTCCATGTTTATACAGATCGTGGTGTAGATGTTTCCATGTTTATACATATACCGGTGTAGATATTTCCATGTTTATACAGACCGCAGTGTAGATATTTCCATGTTTATAGAGATAGCAGTGTAGATATTTCCAAGTTGGTGCAGATGGCGGTGTTGATGTTTCCATCTATACACAGATTGCCGTGTAGGTATTTCCATGTGTATACAGATGGCATTGTAGATATTTCCATGTTTATACAGATGGTGGTGTAGACATTTCCATGTTTACACAGAAGACTGTATAGGTATTTCCATGTTTATACAGATGGCGGTGTAGCTATTTCCATGTTTATAGAGATAGCGGTGTAGATATTTCCTTATTTACAGATAACGGTGTAGAAATTTCCATGTTTATACAGATAGCGGTGTAAATATTTCCAAGTTTATACAGATCACGGTGTAGATATTTCCTTGTTTATACAAATAGCGGTGTAGTTATTTCCATGTTTATACAGATAGCGGTGTAGATATTTCCATGTATATACAGATGGCTGTGTAGATATTTCCATGTTTATACAGATGGCTTTGTAGATATTTCCATGTTTATACAGATGACTTTGTAGGTATTTCCATGTTTATACAGATGGCGGTGTAGATATTTCCATGTTTATAGAGATAGCTGTGTAGATATTTCCATGTTTATACAGATAGCGGTGTAGATAATTCCATGTTTATACAGATCGCGGTGTAGTTACTTCCATGTTTATACAGATAGCGGTGTTGTTATTTCCATGTTTTTACAGATATCGGTGTAGATATTTCCATGTTTACACAGATTGCGGTGTAGATATTTCCATCTTTCTACAGATGGCAGTGTAGATATTTCCATGTTTATACACATGGCGGTGTAGATACTTCCATATTTATACAGATGTCTGTGTAGATATTTCCATGTGTATACAGATGGTATTGTAGATATTTCCATGTTTATACAGATGGCGGTGTAGATATTTCCCTGTTTACTCAGATGACTGTGTAGATATTTCCATGTTTTTACAGATGGCACTGTAGATATTTCAATGTTTATAGAGATGGCACTGTAGATATTTCCATGTTTATACAGATCGCGGTGTAGATATTTCCATGTTTATACAGATAGCGGTGTAGATATTTCCATCTTTTTACAGATATCGGTGTAGATATTTCCATGTTTACACAGATTGCGGTGTAGATATTTCCATCTTTCTACAGATGGCATTGTAGATATTTCCATGTTTATACAGATGGCGGTGTAGATATTTCCATGTTTATACAGATGGTGGTGTAGATATTACCATGTTTATACAGAGAGCGGTGTAGATATTTCCATGTTTATACAGATAGCGGTGTAGGTATTTCCATGTTTATAGACATAGCGGTGTAGATATTTCCATGTTTATATAGATGCCGTTGTAGATATTTCCATGTTTATACTGATAGCGGTGTTGGTATTTCCACGTTTATACAGATAGCGATGTAGATATTTCCATGTTTATACAACTCGCGGTGCAGGTATTTATATCTTTATACAGATGGCATTGTAGATATTTCCTTATTCACACTCAAGGCGGTGAAGATGTTTCCATGTTTATACAGATGGCAGAGTAGTTACTTCCATGTTTATGGAGATGGCAGTGTAGATATTTTCATGTTTATAGAGATGGCGGTGTAGATATTTCCGTGTTTTTAGAGATAGCAGTGTAGATATTTACATGTTTATACAGATGGCTGTTTAGATATTTCCATGTGTATACAGATGGCATTGTAGATATTTCCATGTTTATACAGATGACTGTATAGGTATTTCCATGTTTTTACAGATGGCAGTGCTGATATTTCCATGTTTATAGAGATAGCGATGTAGATATTTCCATGTTTGTACAGATGGCGGTGTTGATATTTCCATCTCTACACAGATGGCCGTGTAGATATTTCCATGTTTATACAGATGTCAGCGTAGTTATTTCCATGGACATGCAGATGGCGGTGTAGATATTTCCTTGTTTATACAGATAGCGGTGTAGATATTTCCATCTTTTCACATATGGTGGTGTAGATATTTCCGTGTTTATACACATGGCGGAGTAGATACTTCCATCTTTATGGAGATGGCAGTGTAGATATTTTCATGTTTATAGAGATGGCAGTGTAGATATTTCCATATTTATAGAGATAGCGGTGTAGATACTTCCATCTTTCTACAGATGGCAGTGTAGATATTTCCATGTTTATACAGATGGCCGTGTAGATATTTCCATGTTCCTACAAATGACTGTGTAGGTATTTCCATGTTTATACAGATGGCTTTGTAGCTATTTCCATGTCTATAGAGATAGCGGTGCAGATATTTCCATGATTATACAGATAGCGGTGTATATATTTCCATGTTTATACAGATCGTGGTGTAGATGTTTCCATGTTTATACATATACCGGTGTAGATATTTCCATGTTTATACAGACCGCAGTGTAGATATTTCTATGTTTATACAGATAGCAGTGTAGATATTTCCAAGTTTGTGCAGATGGCGGTGTTGATGTTTCCATCTATACACAGATTGCCGTGTAGGTATTTCCATGTGTATACAGATGGCATTGTAGATATTTCCATGTTTATACAGATGGTGGTGTAGATATTTCCATGTTTACACAGAAGACTGTATAGGTATTTCCATGTTTATGCAGATGGCGGTGTAGCTATTTCCATGTTTATAGAGATAGCGGTGTAGATATTTCCATATTTATACAGATAACGGTGTAGAAATTTCCATGTTTATACAGATAGCGGTGTAAATATTTCCATGTTTTTACAGATCACGGTGTAGTTATTTCCTTCCTTATACAAATAGCAGTGTAGTTATTTCCATGTTTATACAGATAGCGGTGTAGATATTTCCATGTATATACAGATGGCTGTGTAGATATTTCCATGTTTATTCAGATGGCTTTGTAGATATTTCCATGTTTATACAGATGACTTTGTAGGTATTTCCATGTTTATACAGATGTCTGTGTAGATATTTCCATGTGTATACAGATGGTATTGTAGTTATTTCCATGTTTATACAGATGGCCGTGTAGATATTTCCATGTTTATTCAGATGACTGTGTAGATATTTCCATGTTTATACAGATGGCAGTGTAGATATTTCCATGTTCCTACACATGACTGTGTAGGTATTTCCATGTTTATACAGATGGCTTTGTAGCTATTTCCATGTCTATAGAGATAGCGGTGCAGATATTTCCATGATTATACAGATAGCGGTGTATATATTTCCATGTTTATACAGATCGTGGTGTAGATATTTCCATGTTTATACAGATACCGGTGTAGATATTTCCATGTTTATACAGACCGCAGTGTAGATATTTCCATGTTTATAGAGATAGCAGTGTTGATATTTCCAAGTTTGTGCAGATGGAGGTGTTGATGTTTCCATCTATACACAGATTGCCGTGTAGGTATTTCCATGTGTATACAGATGGCATTGTAGATATTTCCATGTTTATACAGATAGCGGTGTAGATATTATCATGTGTATATAGATGGCGTTGTAGATATTTCCATGTTTATACCGATAGCGGTGTTGTTATTTCCACGTTTATACAGATAGCGATGTAGATATTTCCATGTTTATACAGCTCGCGGTGCAGATATTTATATCTTTATACAGATGGCATTGTAGATATTTCCTTATTCACACTGATGGCGGTGAAGATGTTTCCATGTTTATACAGATGGCGGAGTAGTTACTTCCATGTTTATGGAGATGGCAGTGTAGATATTTTCATGTTTATAGAGATGGCGGTGTAGATATTTCCATGTTTATAGAGATAGCAGTGTAGATATTTACATGTTTATACAGATGGCTCTGTAGATATTTCCATGTGTATACAGATGGCATTGTAAATATTTCCATGCTTATACGGATGACTGTATAGGTATTTCCATGTTTTTACAGATGGCAGTGCAGATATTTCCATGTTTATAGAGATAGCGATGTAGATATTTCCATGTTTGTACAGATGGCGGTGTTGATATTTCCATCTATACACAGATAGCTGTGTAGATATTTCCATGTTTATACAGATGACAGCGTAGGTATTTCCATGGACATGCAGATGGCGGTGTAGTTATTTCCTTGTTTATACAGATATCGGTGTAGATATTTCCATGTTTACACAGATTGCGGTGTAGATATTTCCATCTTTCTACAGATGGCATTGTAGATATTTCCATGTTTATACAGATGGCGGTGTAGATATTTCCATGTTTATATAGATGGTGGTGTAGATATTACCATGTTTATACAGATAGCAGTGTAGATATTTCCATGTTTATACAGATCGTGGTGAAGATATTTCCATGTTTATACCGATCTCGGTGTAGATATTTCCATGTTTATACAGATCGCGGTGTAGATATTTCCATGTTTTCACATATGGTTGTGTAGATATTTCCGTGTTTATACACATGGCGGAGTAGATACTTCCATCTTTATGGAGATGGCAGTGTAGATGTTTTCATGTTTATAGAGATGGCGGAGTTGATATTTCCATATTTATAGAGATAGCGGTGTAGATACTTCCATCTTTCTATAGATGGCAGTGTAGATATTTCCATGTTTATACAGATGGCCGTGTAGATATTTCCATATTTACAGATAACGGTGTAGAAATTTCCATGTTTATACAGATAGCGGTGTAAATATTTCCATGTTTATACAGATCACGGTGTAGATATTTCCTTGTTTATACAAATAGCGGTGTAGTTATTTCCATGTTTATACAGATAGCGGTGTAGATATTTCCATGTATATACAGATGGCTGTGTAGATATTTCCATGTTTATACAGATGGCTTTGTAGATATTTCCATGTTTATACAGATGACTTTGTAGGTATTTCCATGTTTATACAGATGGCGGTGTAGATATTTCCATGTTTATAGAGATAGCTGTGTAGATATTTCCATGTTTATACAGATAGCGGTGTAGATAATTCCATGTTTATACAGATCGCGGTGTAGTTACTTCCATGTTTATACAGATAGCGGTGTTGTTATTTCCATGTTTTTACAGATATCGGTGTAGATATTTCCATGTTTACACAGATTGCGGTGTAGATATTTCCATCTTTCTACAGATGGCAGTGTAGATATTTCCATGTTTATACACATGGCGGTGTAGATACTTCCATATTTATACAGATGTCTGTGTAGATATTTCCATGTGTATACAGATGGTATTGTAGATATTTCCATGTTTATACAGATGGTGGTGTAGATATTTCCCTGTTTACTCAGATGACTGTGTAGATATTTCCATGTTTTTACTGATGGCACTGTAGATATTTCAATGTTTATAGAGATGGCACTGTAGATATTTCCATGTTTATACAGATCGCGGTGTAGATATTTCCAAGTTTATACAGATAGCGGTGTAGATATTTCCATCTTTTTACAGATATCGGTGTAGATATTTCCATGTTTACGCAGATTGCGGTGTAGATATTTCCATCTTTCTAAAGATGGCATTGTAGATATTTCCATGTTTATACAGATGGCGGTGTAGATATTTCCATGTTTATATAGATGGTGGTGTAGATATTACCATGTTTATACAGAGAGCGGTGTAGATATTTCCATGTTTATACAGATAGAGGTGTAGGTATTTCCATGTTTATAGACATAGCGGTGTAGATATTTCCATGTTTATATAGATGCCGTTGTAGATATTTCCATGTTTATACTGATAGCGGTGTTGGTATTTCCACGTTTATACAGATAGCGATGTAGATATTTCCATGTTTATACAACTCGCGGTGCAGGTATTTATATCTTTATACAGATGGCATTGTAGATATTTCCTTATTCACACTCAAGGCGGTGAAGATGTTTCCATGTTTATACAGATGGCAGAGTAGTTACTTCCATGTTTATGGAGATGGCAGTGTAGATATTTTCATGTTTATAGAGATGGCGGTGTAGATATTTCCGTGTTTTTAGAGATAGCAGTGTAGATATTTACATGTTTATACAGATGGCTGTTTAGATATTTCCATGTGTATACAGATGGCATTGTAGATATTTCCATGTTTATACAGATGACTGTATAGGTATTTCCATGTTTTTACAGATGGCAGTGCAGATATTTCCATGTTTATAGAGATAGCGATGTAGATATTTCCATGTTTGTACAGATGGCGGTGTTGATATTTCCATCTCTACACAGATGGCCGTGTAGATATTTCCATGTTTATACAGATGTCAGCGTAGTTATTTCCATGGACATGCAGATAGCGGTGTAGATATTTCCTTGTTTATACAGATAGCGGTGTAGATATTTCCATCTTTTCACATATGGTGGTGTAGATATTTCCGTGTTTATACACATGGCGGAGTAGATACTTCCATCTTTATGGAGATGGCAGTGTAGATATTTTCATGTTTATAGAGATGGCGGTGTAGATATTTCCATATTTATAGAGATAGCGGTGTAGATACTTCCATCTTTCTACAGATGGCAGTGTAGATATTTCCATGTTTATACAGATGGCCGTGTAGATATTTCCATGTTCCTACAAATGACTGTGTAGGTATTTCCATGTTTATACAGATGGCTTTGTAGCTATTTCCATGTCTATAGAGATAGCGGTGCAGATATTTCCATGATTATACAGTTAGCGGTGTATATATTTCCATGTTTATACAGATCGTGGTGTAGATGTTTCCATGTTTATACATATACCGGTGTAGATATTTCCATGTTTATACAGACCGCAGTGTAGATATTTCCATGTTTATAGAGATAGCAGTGTAGATATTTCCAAGTTGGTGCAGATGGCGGTGTTGATGTTTCCATCTATACACAGATTGCCGTGTAGGTATTTCCATGTGTATACAGATGGCATTGTAGATATTTCCATGTTTATACAGATGGTGGTGTAGACATTTCCATGTTTACACAGAAGACTGTATAGGTATTTCCATGTTTATACAGATGGCGGTGTAGCTATTTCCATGTTTATAGAGATAGCGGTGTAGATATTTCCATATTTATACAGATAACGGTGTAGAAATTTCCATGTTTATACAGATAGCGGTGTAAATATTTCCATGTTTCTACAGATCACGGTGTAGTTATTTCCTTCCTTATACAAATAGCAGTGTAGTTATTTCCATGTTTATACAGATAGCGGTGTAGATATTTCCATGTATATACAGATGGCTGTGTAGATATTTCCATGTTTATTCAGATGGCTTTGTAGATATTTCCATGTTTATACAGATGACTTTGTAGGTATTTCCATGTTTATACAGATGTCTGTGTAGACATTTCCATGTGTATACAGATGGTATTGTAGTTATTACCATGTTTATACAGATGGCCGTGTAGATATTTCCATGTTGATTCAGATGACGGTGTAGATATTTCCATGTTTATACAGATGGCAGTGTAGATATTTCCATGTTCCTACACATGACTGTGTAGGTATTTCCATGTTTATACAGATGGCTTTGTAGCTATTTCCATGTCTATAGAGATAGCGGTGCAGATATTTCCATGATTATACAGATAGCGGTGTATATATTTCCATGTTTATTCAGATCGTGGTGTAGATATTTCCATGTTTATACAGATACCGGTGTAGATATTTCCATGTTTATACAGACCGCAGTGTAGATATTTCCATGTTTATAGAGATAGCATTGTTGATACTTCCAAGTTTGTGCAGATGGAGGTGTTGATGTTTCCATCTATACACAGATTGCCGTGTAGGTATTTCCATGTGTATACAGATGGCATTGTAGATATTTCCATGTTTATACAGATAGCGGTGTAGATATTATCATGTCTATATAGATGGCGTTGTAGATATTTCCATGTTTATACCGATAGCGGTGTTGTTATTTCCACGTTTATACAGATAGCGATGTAGATATTTCCATGTTTATACAGCTCGCGGTGCAGATATTTATATCTTTATACAGATGGCATTGTAGATATTTCCTTATTCACACTGATGGCGGTGAAGATGTTTCCATGTTTATACAGATGGCGGAGTAGTTACTTCCATGTTTATGGAGATGGCAGTGTAGATATTTTCATGTTTATAGAGATGGCGGTGTAGATATTTCCATGTTTATAGAGATAGCAGTGTAGATATTTACATGTTTATACAGATGGCTCTGTAGATATTTCCATGTGTATACAGACGGCATTGTAAATATTTCCATGCTTATACGGATGACTGTATAGGTATTTCCATCTTTTTACAGATGGCAGTGCAGATCTTTCCATGTTTATAGAGATAGCGATGTAGATATTTCCATGTTTGTACAGATGGCGGTGTTGATATTTCCATCTATACACAGATAGCAGTGTAGATATTTCCATGTTTATACAGATGACAGCGTAGGTATTTCCATGGACATGCAGATGGCGGTGCAGTTATTTCCTTGTTTATACAGATATCGGTGTAGATATTTCCATGTTTACACAGATTGCGGTGTAGATATTTCCACCTTTCTACAGATGGCATTGTAGATATTTCCATGTTTATACAGATGGCGGTGTAGATATTTCCATGTTTATATAGATGGTGGTGTAGATATTACCATGTTTATACAGATAGCAGTGTAGATATTTCCATGTTTATACAGATCGTGGTGAAGATATTTCCATGTTTATACCGATCTCGGTGTAGATATTTCCATGTGTATACAGATCGCGGTGTAGATATTTCCATGTTTTCACATATGGTTGTGTAGATATTTCCGTGTTTATACACATGGCGGAGTAGATACTTCCATCTTTATGGAGATGGCAGTGTAGATGTTTTCATGTTTATAGAGATGGCGGAGTTGATATTTCCATATTTATAGAGATAGCGGTGTAGATACTTCCATCTTTCTACAGATGTCAGTGTAGATATTTCCATGTTTATACAGATGGCCGTGTAGATATTTCCATATTTATACAGTTGTCTGTGTAGATATTTCCATGTGTATACAGATGGTATTGTAGTTATTTCCATGTTTATACAGATGGTGGTGTAGATATTTCCATGTTTATTCAGATGACTGTGTAGATATTTCCATGTTTATACAGATGGCATTGTAGATATTTCCATGTTCCTACACATGACTGTGTAGTTATTTCCATGTTTATACAGATGGCTTTGTAGCTATTTCCATGTCTATAGAGATAGCGGTGCAGATATTTCCATGATTATACAGATAGCGGTGTATATATTTACATGTTTATACAGATCGTGGTGTAGATATTTCCATGTTTATACATATACCGGTGCAGATATTTCCATGTTTATACAGACCGCAGTGTAGATATTTCCATGTTTATAGAGATAGCAGCGTAGATATTTCCAAGTTTGTGCAGATGGCGGTGTTGATGTTTCCATCTATACACAGATTGCCGTGTAGGTATTTCCATGTGTATACAGATGGCATTGTAGATATTTCCATGTTTATACAGATAGCGGTGTTGATATTTCCATGTCTTTACAGATATCGGTGTAGATATTTCCATGTTTACACAGATTGCGGTGTAGGTATTTCCATCTTTCTACAGATGGCAGTGCAGATATTTCCATGTTTATACACATGGCAGTGTAGATACTTCCATATTTATACAGATGTCTGTGTAGATATTTCCATGTGTATACAGATGATATTGTAGATATTTCCATGTTTATACAGATGGTGGTGTTGATATTTCCCTGTTTACTCAGATGACTGTGTAGATATTTCCATGGTTTAACAGATGGCAGTGTAGATATTTCAATGTTTATAGAGATGGCACTGTAGATATTTCCATGTTTATACAGATCGCGGTGTAGATATTTCCATGTTTATACAGATAGCGGTGTAGATATTTCCATGTTTTTACAGATATTGGTGTAGATCTTTCCATGTTTACACAGATTGCGGTGTAGATATTTCCATCTTTCTACAGATGTCATTGTAGATATTTCCATGTTTATACAGATGGCGGTGTAGATATTTCCATGTTTATATAGATGCTGGTGTAGATATTACCATGTTTATACAGAGAACGGTGTAGATATTTCCATGTTTATACAGATAGCGGTGTAGATATTTCCATGTTTATCTAGATAGCGGTGTAGGTATTTCCATGTTTATAGACATAGCGGTGTAGATATTTCCATGTTTATATTGATGGCGTTGTAGATATTTCCATGTTTATACCGATAGCGGTGTTGGTATTTCCACGTTTATACAGATAGCGATGTAGATATTTCCATGTTTATACAGCTCGCGGTGCAGATATTTATATCTTTATACAGATGGCATTGTAGATATTTCCTTATTCACACTGATGGCGGTGAAGATGTTTCCATGTTTATACAGATGGCGGAGTAGTTACTTCCATGTTTATGGAGATGGCATTGTAGATATTTTCATGTTTATAGAGATGGCGGTGAAGATATTTCCATGTTTATAGAGATAGCAGTGTAGATATTTACATGTTTATACAGATGGCTGTGTAGATATTTCCATGTGTATACAGAAGGCATTGTAAATATTTCCATGTTTATACAGATGACTGTATAGGTATTTCCATGTTTTTACAGATGGCAGTGCTGATATTTCCAAGTTTATAGAGATAGCGATGTAGATATTTCCATGTTTGTACAGATGGCGGTGTTGATATTTCCATCTATACACAGATGGCCGTGTAGATATTTCCATGTTTATACAGATGGCAGCGTAGGTATTTCCATGGACATGCAGATGGCGGTGTAGTTATTTCCTTGTTTATACACATAGTGGTGTAGATATTTCCATGTTTTCACATTTGGTGGTGTAGATATTTCCGTGTTTATACACGTGGCGGAGTAGATACTTCCATCTTTATGGAGATGGCAGTGTAGATGTTTTCATGTTTATAGAGATGGCGGAGTTGATATTTCCATATTTATAGAGATAGCGGTGTAGATACTTCCATCTTTCTACAGATGTCAGTGCAGATATTTCCATGTTTATACAGATGGCCGTGTAGATATTTCTATATTTATACAGTTGTCTGTGGAGATATTTCCATGTGTATACAGATGGTATTGTAGTTATTTCCATGTTTATACAGATGGTGGTGTAGATATTTCCATGTTTATTCAGATGACTGTGTAGATATTTCCATGTTTATACAGATGGCATTGTAGATATTTCCATGTTCCTACACATGACTGTGTAGTTATTTCCATGTTTATACAGATGGCTTTGTAGCTATTTCCATGTCTATAGAGATAGCGGTGCAGATATTTCCATGATTATACAGATAGCGGTGTATATATTTACATGTTTATACAGATCGTAGTGTAGATATTTCCATGTTTATACATATACCGGTGTAGATATTTCCATGTTTATACAGACCGCAGTGTAGATATTTCCATGTTTATAGAGATAGCAGTGTAGATATTTCCAAGTTTGTGCAGATGGCGGTGTTGATGTTTCCATCTATACACAGATTGCCGTGTAGGTATTTCCATGTGTATACAGATGGCATTGTAGATATTTCCATGTTTATACAGATAGCGGTGTTGATATTTCCATGTCTTTACAGATATCGGTGTAGATATTTCCATGTTTACACAGATTGCGGTGTAGGTATTTCCATCTTTCTTCAGATGGCAGTGCAGATATTTCCATGTTTATACACATGGCGGTGTAGATACTTCCATATTTATACAGATGTCTGTGTAGATATTTCCATGTGTATACAGATGGTATTGTAGATATTTCCATGTTTATACAGATGGTGGTGTTGATATTTCCCTGTTTACTCAGATGACTGTGTAGATATTTCCATGGTTTAACAGATGGCAGTGTAGATATTTCAATGTTTATAGAGATGGCACTGTAGATATTTCCATGTTTATACAGATCGCGGTGTAGATATTTCCATGTTTATACAGATAGCGGTGTAGATATTTCCATGTTTTTACAGATATTGGTGTAGATCTTTCCATGTTTACACAGATTGCGGTGTAGATATTTCCATCTTTCTACAGATGTCATTGTAGATATTTCCATGTTTATACAGATGGCGGTGTAGATATTTCCATGTTTATATAGATGCTGGTGTAGATATTACCATGTTTATACAGAGAACGGTGTAGATATTTCCATGTTTATACAGATAGCGGTGTAGATATTTCCATGTTTATCTAGATAGCGGTGTAGGTATTTCCATGTTTATAGACATAGCGGTGTAGATATTTCCATGTTTATATTGATGGCGTTGTAGATATTTCCATGTTTATACCGATAGCGGTGTTGGTATTTCCACGTTTATACAGATAGCGATGTAGATATTTCCATGTTTATACAGCTCGCGGTGCAGATATTTATATCTTTATACAGATGGCATTGTAGATATTTCCTTATTCACACTGATGGCGGTGAAGATGTTTCCATGTTTATACAGATGGCGGAGTAGTTACTTCCATGTTTATGGAGATGGCATTGTAGATATTTTCATGTTTATAGAGATGGCGGTGAAGATATTTCCATGTTTATAGAGATAGCAGTGTAGATATTTACATGTTTATACAGATGGCTGTGTAGATATTTCCAGGTGTATACAGAAGGCATTGTAAATATTTCCATGTTTATACAGATGACTGTATAGGTATTTCCATGTTTTTACAGATGGCAGTGCTGATATTTCCAAGTTTATAGAGATAGCGATGTAGATATTTCCATGTTTGTACAGATGGCGGTGTTGATATTTCCATCTATACACAGATGGCCGTGTAGATATTTCCATGTTTATACAGATGGCAGCGTAGGTATTTCCATGGACATGCAGATGGCGGTGTAGTTATTTCCTTGTTTATACAGATAGCGGTGTAGATATTTCCATGTTTTCACATTTGGTGGTGTAGATATTTCCGTGTTTATACACATGTCGGAGTAGATACTTCCATCTTTATGGAGATGGCAGTGTAGATATTTTCATGTTTATAGAGATGGCGGAGTAGATATTTACATATTTATAGAGATAGCAGTGTAGATATTTCCATCTTTCTACAGATATCTGTGTAGATATTTCCATGTGTATACAGAAGGTATTGTAGTTATTTCCATGTTTATACAGATGGTGGTGTAGATATTTCCATGTTTATTCAGATGACTGTGTAGATATTTCCATGTTTATACAGATGGCAGAGTAGATATTTCCATGTTCCTACACATGACTGTGTACGTATTTCCATGTTTATACAGATGGCTTTGTAGATATTTCCATGTCTATAGAGAAAGCGGTGCAGATATTTCCATGTTTATACAGACCGCAGTGTAGATATTTCCATGTTTATAGAGATAGCAGTGTAGATATTTCCAAGTTTGTGCAGATGGCGGTGTTGATGTTTCCATCTATACACAGATTGCCGTGTAGGTATTTCCATGTGTATACAGATGGCATTGTAGATATTTCCATGTATATACAGATGGTGGTGTAGATATTTCCATGTTTACACAGAAGACTGTATAGGTATTTCCATGTTTATACAGATAGCGGTGTAGCTATTTCCATGTTTATAGAGATAGCGGTGTAGATATTTCCATATTTATACAGATAACGGTGTAGAAATTTCCTTGTTTATACAGATAGCGATGTAAATATTTCCATGTTTATACAGATCACGGTGTAGATATTTCCTTGTTTATACAAATAGCGGTGTAGTTATTTCCATGTTTATACAGATAGCGGTGTAGATATTTCCATGTATATACAGATGGCTGTGTAGATATTTCCATGTTTATACAGATGGCTTTGTAGATATTTCCATGTTTATACAGATGACTTTGTAGGTATTTCCATGTTTATCTAGATAGCGGTGTAGGTATTTCCATGTTTATAGACATAGCGGTGTAGATATTTCCATGTTTATATAGATGGCGTTGTAGATATTTCCATGTTTATACCGATAGCGGTGTTGGTATTTCCACGTTTATACAGATAGCGATGTAGATATTTCCATGTTTATACAGCTCGCGGTGCAGATATTTATATCTTTATACAGATGGCATTGTAGATATTTCCTTATTCACACTGATGGCGGTGAAGATGTTTCCATGTTTATACAGATGGCGGAGTAGTTACTTCCATGTTTATGGAGATGGCAGTGTAGATATTTTCATGTTTATAGAGATGGCGGTGTAGATATTTCCATGTTTATAGAGATAGCAGTGTAGATATTTACATGTTTATACAGATGGCTCTGTAGATATTTCCATGTGTATACAGATGGCATTGTAAATATTTCCATGTTTATACAGATGACTGTATAGTTATTTCCATGTTTTTACAGATGGCAGTGCAGATATTTCCATGTTTATACAGATAGCGATGTAGATATTTCCATGTTTGTACAGATGGTGGTGTTGATATTTCCATCTATACACAGATGGCCGTGTAGATATTTCCATGTTTATACAGATGACAGCGTAGGTATTTCCATGGACATGCAGATGGCGGTGTAGTTATTTCCTTGTTTATACTGATAGCGGTGTAGATATTTCCATGTTTTCACATATGGTGGTGTAGATATTACCGTGTTTATACACATGGCGGAGTAGATACTTCCATCTTTATGGAGATGGCAGTGTAGATATTTTCATGTTTATAGAGATGGCGGTGTAGATATTTACATATTTATAGAGATAGCGGTGTAGATATTTCCATCTTTCTACAGATGGCAGTGTAGATATTTCCATGTTTATACAGATGGCGGTGTAGATATTTGCATATTTATACAGATGTCTGTGTAGATATTTCCATGTGTATACAGATGGTATTGTAGTTATTTCCATGTTTATACAGATGGTGGTGTAGATATTTCCATGTTTATTCAGATGACTGTGTAGATATTTCCATGTTTATACAGATGGCAGTGTAGATATTTCCATGTTCCTACACATGACTGTGTAGGTATTTCCATGTTTATACAGATGGCTTTGTAGCTATTTCCATGTCTATAGAGATAGCGGTGCAGATATTTCCATGATTATACAGATAGCGGTGTATATATTTCCATGTTTATACAGATCGCGGTGTAGATATTTCCATGTTTTCACATATGGTGGTGTAGATATTTCCGTGTTTATACACATGGCGGAGTAGATACTTCCATCTTTATGGAGATGGCAGTGTAGATGTTTTCATGTTTTTAGAGATGGCGGAGTAGATATTTCCATATTTATAGAGATAGCGGTGTAGATACTTCCATCTTTCTACAGATGGCAGTGTAGATATTTCCATGTTTATACTGATGGCCGTGTAGATATTTCCATATTTATACAATTGTCTGTGTAGATATTTTCATGTGTATACAGATGGTATTGTAGTTATTTCCATGTTTATACAGATGGTGGTGTAGATATTTCCATGTTTATACAGATGACTGTGTAGATATATCCATGTTTATACAGATGGCAGTGTAGATATTTCCATGTTTATACAGATAGCGGTGTAGATATTTCCATGTTTATAAGGTAGCGGCGTAGATATTTCCATGTTTATACAGATCATGGTGTAGATATTTCCATCTTTCCACAGATGGCGGTGTAGATATTTCCATGTTTGTACAGATTGTGCTGTAGATATTTCCATGTTTATACAGATAGCGTTGTGGATATTTCGATGTTCATGCAGATGGCGGTGTAGATATTTCCATGTTTATACAGATAGCGGTGTAGATATTTCCACGTTTATACTGGTAGCGGTGTAGAAATTTCCATGTTTATACAGATCGCAGTGTAGGTATTTCCATCTTTCTACAGATGGCAGTGTAGATATTTCCATGTTTATACAGATGGGGTTGTAGATATTTCCAGGTTTATACAGATGGCGGTGTAGATATTTACATGTTTATGCAGATGGTGATGTAGATATTTACATGTTTATAGAGATGGCAGTGTAGATATTTCTATGTTTATAGAGATAGCGGAGTAGATATTTCCATGGTTAATGAGATGGCGGTGTAAGTATTTCCATGTTTGTAGAGATAGTGGTGTTGATATTTCCTTGTTCATACAGATCGCGGTGTAGAGATTTCCATGTTTATACAGATAGCGATGGAGATAATTCCTTGTTTATACAGATAGTGCTGTAAATATTTCCAAGTTTATACAGATAGCGGTGTAGATATTTCCATGTTTATACAGGTAGCGGTGTAGATATTTCCATGTTTATACGGATGGTGGTGTAGCTATTTCCATCTTTCCACAGATGGTGGTGTAGATATTTCCATGTTTATACAGATCGGGCTGTAGATATTTCCAAGTTTATACAGATAACGGTGTAGATATTTCGATGTTCATGCAGATGGCGGTGTATATATTTCCATGTTTATAGAGATGGCGGTGTAGATATTTCTATTTTTATAGAGATAGTGGTGTAGATATTTCCATGTATATAAAGATGACGGTGTATGTATTTCCATGTTTATAGACATAGTGGTGTATATATTTCCATGTGTATACAGATAGAGGTGTAGATATTTCCATGTTTATACTGATGGCAGTGTTGGTATTTCCATGTTTATAAAGATAGCGGTGTAGATATTTCCATGTTTATACAGCTTGCGGTGTATGTATTTCGGTCTTTATAGAAATGGCAATGTAGATATTTCCATGTTTGTAAAAATAGCGGTGTAGTTATTGCCGTGTTGATAGAGATGGCGGTGTAGATATTTCCATATTTATGGAGATGGCGGTGTAGATATTTTCCTGTTTACAGAGATGGCCGTGTAGATATTTCCATGTTTACAGAGATGGCGGTGTAGATATTTTCCTGTTTATAGAGATGGCCGTGTAGATATTTCCATGTTTATACAGATGGCTGTGTAGATATTTCCTTGTGTATATAGAGGGCAGTGTAGATATTTCCATGTTTTAAGAGATTGTGGTGTAGATATTTCCACGTTTATAAAGATGACTTTGTAGATATTTCCATGTTTATACAGATGGCGGTGAAGATATTTCCATGTTTAGAGAGATAGCGGTGTAGATATTTCCATGTTTGTAGAGATAGCAGTGTAGATATTTCCATGTTTATACAGATGTTGGTGTAAATATTTCCATGTTTATAGAGATGACGGTGTAGATATTTCCATGTTTGCACACAAAGCGGTCTAGATATTTCCATCTTTGCATAGATTGTGGTTTATGTATTTCCATGTTTATTCAGGTAGCAGTGTACGTATTTCCATGTTTACACAGATATCTCTGTAGATATTTCCATGTTTACACAGATAGCATTGTAGATATTTCCATGTTTATAGAGATAGTGGTTTAGATATTTCCATGTTTATACAGATAGTGGTGTAGACATTTCCATGTTTATAGAGATAGCAGTATAGATATTTCCATATATATACAGATAGCGGTGTAGATGTTTCCATATTTATACACATTGCGGTGAAGACATTTCCGTGTTTATACAGACAGCGGTGTAGATATTTCCATCTTTATAGGGATAGCGGAGTTGTTATTTCCGTGTTTATACGGATTGCATTGTAGATATTTGCATGTTTATACAGATAGCATTGAAGGTATTTCCATGTCTATACAGATAGCGGTGTAGATATTTCCATGTTTATACAGATGGCAGTGAAGATATTTCCATGTTTATACAGATGGTGGTGTAGATATTTCCATGTTTACAGAGATTACGGTGCAGATATTTCCATCTTTGCACAGATTGCGGTGCAGGTATTTCCATCTTTACACAGATAGCGGTGTAGATATTTCCAAGTTTACACAGATAGCTGTGTAGATATTTCCATGTGTACACAGATAGCGTTGTAAGTATTTCCATGTTTACACAGATAGGGTTGTAGATATTTCCATGTTTACACAGATAGCGTTGTAGATATTTCCAAGATAACACAGATGGCTGTGTAGATATTTCCATGTTTACACAGATAGCATTTTAGATATTGCCATGTTTATACAGATAGCGGTGTAAATATTTCCATGTTTATACCGATCACGGTGTAGATATTTCCTTGTTAATACAAATAGCGGTGTAGTTATTTCCATGTTTGTACAGATAGTGGTGTAGATATTTCCATGTATATACAGATGCCTGTGTAAATATTTCCATGTTTATACAGATGGCTTTGTAGATATTTCCATGTTTATACAGATGACTTTGTAGGTATTTCCATGTTTATACAGATGGCGGTGTAGATATTTCCATGATTATAGAGATAGCTGTGTAGATATTTCCATGTTTATACAGATAGCATGTTAGATATTTCCATGTTTATACAGATCACGGTGTAGTTACCTCCATGTTTATACAGATAGCGGTGTTGATATTTCCATGTTTTTACAGATATCGGTGTAAATATTTCCATCTTTACACAGATTGCGGTGTAGATATTTCCATCTTTCTACAGATGGCATTGTAGATATTTCCATGTTTATACAGATGGCGGTGTAGATATTTCCATGTTTATATAGATGGTGCTGTAGATATTACCATGTTTATACAGATAGCGGTGTAGATATTTCCATGTTTATACAGATCGTGGTGAAGATATTTCCATGTTTATACAGATCTCAGTGTAGATATTTCCATGTTTATACAGATCGCGGTGTAGATATTTCCATGTTTTCACATATGGTGATGTAGATATTTCCGTGTTTATACACATGGCGGAGTAGATACTTCCATCTTTATGGAGATGGCAGTGTAGATATTTTCATGTTTATAGAGATGGCGGTGTAGATATTTCCATATTTATAGAGATAGCGGTGTAGATACTTCCATCTTCCTACAGATGGCAGTGTAGATATTTCCATGTTTATACAGATGGTCGTGTAGATATTTCCATATTTATACAGATGTCTGTGTAGATATTTTCATGTGTATACAGATGGTATTGTAGTTATTTCCATGTTTATACAGATGGTGGTGTAGATATTTCCATGTTTATACAGATGGCAGTGTAGATATCTCCATGTTCCTACACATGACTGTGTAGGTATTTCCATGTTTATACAGATGGCTTTGTAGCTATTTCCATGTCTATAGAGATAGTGGTGCAGATATTTCCATGATTATACAGATAGTGGTGTATATATTTCCATGTTTATACAGATCGTGGTGTAGATGTTTCCATGTTTATACATATACCGGTGTAGATATTTCCATGTTTATACAGACCGCAGTGTAGATATTTCCATGTTTATAGAGATAGCAGTGTAGATATTTCCAAGTTTGTTCAGATGGCGGTGTTGACGTTTCCATCTATACACAGATTGCCGTGTAGGTATTTCCATGTGTATACAGATGGCATTGTAGATATTTCCATGTTTATACAGATGGTGGTGTAGATATTTCCATGTTTACACAGAAGACTGTATAGGTATTTCCATGTTTATACAGATGGCGGTGTAGCTATTTCCATGTTTATAGAGATAGCGGTGTAGATATTTCCATATTTATACAGATAACGGTGTAGAAATTTCCTTGTTTATACAGATAGGGTGTAAATATTTCCATGTTTATACAGATCACGGTGTAGATATTTCCTTGTTTATACAAATAGCGTTGTAGTTATTTCCATGTTTATACAGATAGCGGTGTAGATATTTCCATGTATATACAGATGGCTGTGTAGATATTTCCATGTTTATACAGATGGCTTTGTAGATATTTCCATGTTTATACAGATGACTTTGTAGCTATTTCCATGTTTATCCAGATGGCGGTGTAGATATTTCCATGTTTATAGAGATAGCTTTGTAGATATTTCCATGTTTATACAGATAGCGGTGTAGATATTTCCATGTTTATACAGATCGCGGTGTAGTTACTTCCATGTTTATACAGATAGCGGTGTTGATATTTCCATGTTTTTACAGATATCGGTGTAGATATTTCCATGTTTACACAGATTGCGTTGTAGATATTTCCATCTTTCAACAGATGGCAGCGTAGATATTTCCATGTTTATACACATGGCGGTGTAGATACTTCCATATTTATACAGATGTCGTGTAGATATTTCCATGTGTATACAGATGGTATTGTAGATATTTCCATGTTTATACAGATGGTGGTGTAGATATTTCCCTGTTTACTCAGATGACTGTGTAGATATTTCCATGTTTTAACAGATGGCAGTGTAGATATTTCAATGTTTATAGAGATGGCACTGTAGATATTTCCATGTTTGTACAGATCACGGTGTAGATATTTCCATGTTTATACAGATAGCGGTGTAGATATTTCCATGTTTTTACAGATATTGGTGTAGATATTTCCATGTTTACACAGATTGCGGTGTAGATATTTCCATCTTTCTACAGATGGCATTGTAGATATTTCCATGTTTATACAGATGGCGGTGTAGATATTTCCATGTTTATATAGATGGTGGTGTAGATATTACCATGTTTATACAGAGAGCGGTGTAGATATTTCCATGTTTATACAGATAGCGGTGTAGATATTTCCATGTTTATATAGATGGCGTTGTAGATATTTCCATGTTTATACCGATAGCGGTGTTGGTATTTCCACGTTTATACAGATAGCGATGTAGATATTTCCATGTTTATACAGCTCGCGGTGCAGATATTTATATCTTTATACAGATGGCATTGTAGATATTTCCTTATTCACACTGATGGCGGTGAAGATGTTTCCATGTTTATACAGATGGCGGAGTAGTTACTTCCATGTTTATGGAGATGGCAGTGTAGATATTTTCATGTTTATAGAGATGGCGGTGTAGATATTTCCATGTTTATAGAGATAGCAGTGTAGATATTTACATGTTTATACAGATGGCTCTGTAGATATTTCCATGTGTATACAGATGGCATTGTAAATATTTCCATGTTTATACAGATGACTGTATAGTTATTTCCATGTTTTTACAGATGGCAGTGCAGATATTTCCATGTTTATACAGATAGCGATGTAGATATTTCCATGTTTGTACAGATGGTGGTGTTGATATTTCCATCTATACACAGATGGCCGTGTAGATATTTCCATGTTTATACAGATGACAGCGTAGGTATTTCCATGGACATGCAGATGGCGGTGTAGTTATTTCCTTGTTTATACAGATAGCGGTGTAGATATTTCCATGTTTTCACATATGGTGGTGTAGATATTTCCGTGTTTATACACATGGCGGAGTAGATACTTCCATCTTTATGGAGATGGCAGTGTAGATATTTTCATGTTTATAGAGATGGCGGTGTAGATATTTACATATTTATAGAGATAGCGGTGTAGATATTTCCATCTTTCTACAGATGGCAGTGTAGATATTTCCATGTTTATACAGATGGCGGTGTAGATATTTGCATATTTATACAGATGTCTGTGTAGATATTTCCATGTGTATACAGATGGTATTGTAGTTATTTCCATGTTTATACAGATGGTGGTGTAGATATTTCCATGTTTATTCAGATGACTGTGTAGATATTTCCATGTTTATACAGATGGCAGTGTAGATATTTCCATGTTCCTACACATGACTGTGTAGGTATTTCCATGTTTATACAGATGGCTTTGTAGCTATTTCCATGTCTATAGAGATAGCGGTGCAGATATTTCCATGATTATACAGATAGCGGTGTATATATTTCCATGTTTATACAGATCGTGGTGTAGATATTTCCATGTTTATACAGATACCGGTGTAGATATTTCCATTTTTATACAGACCGCAGTGTGGATATTTCCATGTTTATAGAGATAGCAGTGTAGATATTTCCAAGTTTGTGCAGATGGCGGTGTTGATGTTTCCATCTATACACAGATTGCCGTGTAGGTATTTCCATGTGTATACAGATGGCATTGTAGATAGTTCCATGTTTATACAGATGGTGGTGTAGATATTTCCATGTTTATTCAGATGACTGTGTAGATATTTCCATGTTTATACAGATGGCAGTGTAGATATTTGCATGTTCCTACACATGACTGTCTAGGTATTTCCATGTTTATACAGATGGCTTTGTAGCTATTTCCATGTCTATAGAGATAGCGGTGCAAATATTTCCATGATTATACAGATAGCGGTGTATATATTTCCATGTTTATACAGATCGTGTTGTAGATATTTCCATGTTTATACAGATACCGGTGTAGATATTTCCATTTTTATACAGACCGCAGTGTGGATATTTCCATGTTTATAGAGATAGCAGTGTAGATATTTCCAAGTTTGTGCAGATGGCGGTGTTGATGTTTCCATCTATACACAGATTGCCGTGTAGGTATTTCCATGTGTATACAGATGGCATTGTAGATATTTCCATGTTTATACAGATGGTGGTGTAGATATTTCCATGTTTACACAGAAGACTGTATAGGTATTTCCATGTTTATACAGATGGCGGTGTAGCTATTTCCATGTTTATAGAGATAGCGGTGTAGATATTTCCATATTTATACAGATAACGGTGTAGAAATTTCCATGTTTATACAGATAGCGGTGTAAATATTTCCATGTTTATACAGATCACGGTGTAGATATTTCCTTGTTAATACAAATAGCGGTGTAGTTATTTCCATGATTGTACAGATAGTGGTGTAGATATTTCCATGTATATACAGATGCCTGGGTAGATATTTCCATGTTTATACAGATGGCTTTGTAGTTATTTCCATGTTTATACAGATGACTTTGTAGGTATTTCCATGTTTATACAGATGGCGGTGTAGATATTTCCATGTTTATAGAGATAGCTGTGTAGCTATTTCCATGTTTATACAGATAGCATTGTAGATATTTCCATGTTTTTACAGATCGAGGTGTAGTTACTTCCATGTTTATACAGATAGCGGTGTTGATATTTCCATGTTTTTACAGATATCGGTGTAGATATTTCCATGTTTACACAGATTGCAATGTAGATATTTCCATCTTTCTACAGATGGCATTGTAGATATTTCCATGTTTATACAGATGGCGGTGTAGATATTTACATGTTTATATAGATGGTGCTGTAGATATTACCATGTTTATACAGATAGCGGTGTAGATATTTCCATGTTTATACAGATCGTGGTGAAGATATTTCCATGTTTATACAGATCTCAGTGTAGATATTTCCATGTTTATACAAATCGCGGTGTAGATATTTCCATGTTTTCACATATGGTGGTGTAGATATTTCCGTGTTTATACACATGGCGGAGTAGATACTTCCATCTTTATGGAGATGGCAGTGTAGATATTTTCATGTTTATAGAGATGGCGGTGTAGATATTTCCATATTTATAGAGATAGCGGTGTAGATACTTCCATCTTTCTACAGATGGCAGTGTTGATATTTCCATGTTTATACAGATGGTCGTGTAGATATTTCCATATTTATACAGATGTCTGTGTAGATATTTCCATGTGTATACAGATGGTATTGTAGTTATTTCCATGTTTATACAGATGGTGGTGTAGATATTTCCATGTTTATTCAGATGACTGTGTAGATATTTCCATGTTTATACAGATGGCAGTGTAGATATCTCCATGTTCCTACACATGACTGTGTAGGTATTTCCATGTTTATACAGATGGCTTTGTAGCTATTTCCATGTCTATAGAGATAGTGGTGCAGATATTTCCATGATTATACAGATAGTGGTGTATATATTTCCATGTTTATACAGATCGTGGTGTAGATGTTTCCATGTTTATACATATACCGGTGTAGATATTTCCATGTTTATACAGACCGCAGTGTAGATATTTCCATGTTTATAAAGATAGCAGTGTAGATATTTCCAAGTTTGTTCAGATGGCGGTGTTGACGTTTCCATCTATACACAGATTGCCGTGTAGGTATTTCCATGTGTATACAGATGGCATTGTAGATATTTCCATGTTTATAGAGATGGTGGTGTAGATATTTCCATGTTTACACAGAAGACTGTATAGGTATTTCCATGTTTATACAGATGGCGGTGTAGCTATTTCCATGTTTATAGAGATAGCGGTGTAGATATTTCCATATTTATACAGATAACGGTTTAGAAATTTCCTTGTTTATACAGATAGCGGTGTAAATATTTCCATGTTTATACAGATCACGGTGTAGATATTTCCTTGTTTATACAAATAGCGGTGTAGTTATTTCCATGTTTATACAGATAGCGGTGTAGATATTTCCATGTATATACAGATGGCTGTGTAGATATTTCCATGTTTATACAGATGGCTTTGTAGATATTTCCATGTTTATACAGATGACTTTGTAGGATTTCCATGTTTATCCAGATGGCGGTGTAGATATTTCCATGTTTATAGAGATAGCTTTGTAGATATTTCCATGTTTATACAGATAGCGGTGTAGATATTTCCATGTTTATACAGATCGCGGTGTAGTTACTTCCATGTTTATACAGATAGCGGTGTTGATATTTCCATGTTTTTACAGATATCGGTGTAGATATTTCCATGTTTACACAGATTGCGTTGTAGATATTTCCATCTTTCAACAGATGGCAGTGTAGATATTTCCATGTTTATACACATGGCGGTGTAGATACTTCCATATTTATACAGATGTCGTGTAGATATTTCCATGTGTATACAGATGGTATTGTAGATATTTCCATGTTTATACAGATGGTGGTGTAGATATTTCCCTGTTTACTCAGATGACTGTGTAGATATTTCCATGTTTTAACAGATGGCAGTGTAGATATTTCAATGTTTATAGAGATGGCACTGTAGATATTTCCATGTTTATACAGATCGCGGTGTAGATATTTCCATGTTTATACAGATAGCGGTGTAGATATTTCCATGTTTTTACAGATATTGGTGTAGATATTTCCATGTTTACACAGATTGCGGTGTAGATATTTCCATCTTTCTACAGATGGCATTGTAGATATTTCCATGTTTATACAGATGGCGGTGTAGATATTTCCATGTTTATATAGATGGTGGTGTAGATATTACCATGTTTATACAGAGAGCGGTGTAGATATTTCCATGTTTATACAGATAGCGGTGCAGATATTTCCATGTTTATATAGATGGCGTTGTAGATATTTCCATGTTTATACCGATAGCGGTGTTGGTATTTCCACGTTTATACAGATAGCGATGTAGATATTTCCATGTTTATACAGCTCGCGGTGCAGATATTTATATCTTTATACAGATGGCATTGTAGATATTTCCTTATTCACACTGATGGCGGTGAAGATGTTTCCATGTTTATACAGATGGCGGAGTAGTTACTTCCATGTTTATGGAGATGGCAGTGTAGATATTTTCATGTTTATAGAGATGGCGGTGTAGATATTTCCATGTTTATAGAGATAGCAGTGTAGATATTTACATGTTTATACAGATGGCTCTGTAGATATTTCCATGTGTATACAGATGGCATTGTAAATATTTCCATGTTTATACAGATGACTGTATAGTTATTTCCATGTTTTTACAGATGGCAGTGCAGATATTTCCATGTTTATACAGATAGCGATGTAGATATTTCCATGTTTGTACAGATGGTGGTGTTGATATTTCCATCTATACACAGATGGCCGTGTAGATATTTCCATGTTTATACAGATGACAGCGTAGGTATTTCCATGGACATGCAGATGGCGGTGTAGTTATTTCCTTGTTTATACAGATAGCGGTGTAGATATTTCCATGTTTTCACGTATGGTGGTGTAGATATTTCCGTGTTTATACACATGGTGGAGTAGATACTTCCATCTTTATGGAGATGGCAGTGTAGATATTTTCATGTTTATAGAGATGGCGGTGTAGATATTTACATATTTATAGAGATAGCGGTGTAGATATTTCCATCTTTCTACAGATGGCAGTGTAGATATTTCCATGTTTATACAGATGGTGGTGTAGATATTTGCATATTTATACAGATGTCTGTGTAGATATTTCCATGTGTATACAGATGGTATTGTAGTTATTTCCATGTTTATACAGATGGTGGTGTAGATATTTCCATGTTTATTCAGATGACTGTGTAGATATTTCCATGTTTATACAGATGGCAGTGTAGATATTTCCATGTTCCTACACATGACTGTGTAGGTATTTCCATGTTTATACAGATGGCTTTGTAGCTATTTCCATGTCTATAGAGATAGCGGTGCAGATATTTCCATGATTATACAGATAGCGGTGTATATATTTCCATGTTTATACAGATCGTGGTGTAGATATTTCCATGTTTATACAGATACCAGTGTAGATATTTCCATTTTTATACAGACCGCAGTGTGGATATTTCCATGTTTATAGAGATAGCAGTGTAGATATTTCCAAGTTTGTGCAGATGGCGGTGTTGATGTTTCCATCTGTACACAGATTGCCGTGTAGGTATTTCCATGTGTATACAGATGGTGGTGTAGATATTTCCATGTTTACACAGAAGACTGTATAGGTATTTCCATGTTTATACAGATGGCGGTGTAGCTATTTCCATGTTTATAGAGATAGCGGTGTAGATATTTCCATATTTATACAGATAACGGTGTAGAAATTTCCATGTTTATACAGATAGCGGTGTAAATATTTCCATGTTTATACAGATCACGGTGTAGATATTTCCTTGTTAATACAAATAGCGGTGTAGTTATTTCCATGTTTGTACAGATAGTGGTGTAGATATTTCCATGAATATACAGATGCCTGTGTAGATATTTCCATGTTTATACAGATGGCTTTGTAGATATTTCCATGTTTATACAGATGACTTTGTAGGTATTTCCATGTTTATACAGATGGCGGTGTAGATATTTCCATGTTTATAGAGATAGCTGTGTAGATATTTCCATGTTTATACAGATAGCATTGTAGATATTTCCATGTTTTTACAGATCGAGGTGTAGTTACTTCCATGTTTATACAGAGAGCGGTGTTGATATTTCCATGTTTTTACAGATATCGGTGTAGATATTTCCATGTTTACACAGATTGCAATGTAGATATTTCCATGTTTCTACAGATGGCATTGTAGATATTTCCATGTTTATACAGATGGCGGTGTAGATATTTCCATGTTTATATAGATGGTGGTGTAGATATTACCATGTTTATACAGATAGCGGTGTAGATATTTCCATGTTTATACAGATCGTGGTGAAGATATTTCCATGTTTATACAGATCTCGGTGTAGATATTTCCATGTTTATACAGATCGCGGAGTAGATATTTCCATGTTTTCACATATGGTGGTGTAGATATTTCCGTGTTTATACACATGGCGGAGTAGATACTTCCATCTTTATGGAGATGGCAGTGTAGATGTTTTCATGTTTTTAGAGATGGCGGAGTAGATATTTCCATATTTATAGAGATAGCGGTGTAGATACTTCCATCTTTCTACAGATGGCAGTGTAGATATTTCCATGTTTATACAGATGGCCGTGTAGATATTTCCATATTTATACAATTGTCTGTGTAGATATTTTCATGTGTATACAGATGGTATTGTAGTTATTTCCATGTTTATACAGATGGTGGTGTAGATATTTCCATGTTTATACAGATGACTGTGTAGATATATCCATGTTTATACAGATGGCAGTGTAGATATTTCCATGTTTATACAGATAGCGGTGTAGATATTTCCATGTTTATAAGGTAGCGGCGTAGATATTTCCATGTTTATACAGATCATGGTGTAGATATTTCCATCTTTCCACAGATGGCGGTGTAGATATTTCCATGTTTGTACAGATTGTGCTGTAGATATTTCCATGTTTATACAGATAGCGTTGTGGATACTTCGATGTTCATGCAGATGGCGGTGTAGATATTTCCATGTTTATACAGATAGCGGTGTAGATATTTCCACGTTTATACTGGTAGCGGTGTAGAAATTTCCATGTTTATACAGATCGCAGTGTAGGTATTTCCATCTTTCTACAGATGGCAGTGTAGATATTTCCATGTTTATACAGATGGGGTTGTAGATATTTCCAGGTTTATACAGATGGCGGTGTAGATATTTACATGTTTATGCAGATGGTGGTGTAGATATTTACATGTTTATAGAGATGGCAGTGTAGATATTTCTATGTTTATAGAGATAGCGGAGTAGATATTTCCATGGTTAATGAGATGGCGGTGTAAGTATTTCCATGTTTGTAGAGATAGTGGTGTTGATATTTCCTTGTTCATACAGATCGCGGTGTAGATATTTCCATGTTTATGCAGATAGCGATGGAGATAATTCCTTGTTTATACAGGTAGCGGTGTAGATATTTCCATGTTTATACGGATGGTGGTGTAGCTATTTCCATCTTTCCACAGATGGTGGTGTAGATATTTCCATGTTTATACAGATCGGGCTGTAGATATTTCCAAGTTTATACAGATAACGGTGTAGATATTTCGATGTTCATGCAGATGGCGGTGTATATATTTCCATGTTTATAGAGATGGCGGTGTAGATATTTCTATTTTTATAGAGATAGTGGTGTAGATATTTCCATGTATATAAAGATGACGGTGTATGTATTTCCATGTTTATAGACATAGTGGTGTATATATTTCCATGTGTATACAGATAGAGGTGTAGATATTTCCATGTTTATACTGATGGCAGTGTTGGTATTTCCATGTTTATAAAGATAGCGGTGTAGATATTTCCATGTTTATACAGCTTGCGTTGTATGTATTTCGGTCTTTATAGAAATGGCAATGTAGATATTTCCATGTTTGTAAAAATAGCGGTGTAGTTATTGCCGTGTTGATACAGATGGCGGTGTAGATATTTCCATATTTATGGAGATGGCGGTGTAGATATTTTCCTGTTTACAGAGATGGCCGTGTAGATATTTCCATGTTTACAGAGATGGCGGTGTAGATATTTTCCTGTTTATAGAGATGGCCGTGTAGATATTTCCATGTTTATACAGATGGCTGTGTAGATATTTCCTTGTGTATATAGAGGGCAGTGTAGATATTTCCATGTTTTAAGAGATTGTGGTGTAGATATTTCCACGTTTATAAAGATGACTTTGTAGATATTTCCATGTTTATACAGATGGCGGTGAAGATATTTCCATGTTTAGAGAGATAGCGGTGTAGATATTTCCATGTTTGTAGAGATAGCAGTGTAGATATTTCCATGTTTATACAGATGTTGGTGTAAATATTTCCATGTTTATAGAGATGACGGTGTAGATATTTCCATGTTTGCACACAAAGCGGTCTAGATATTTCCATCTTTGCATAGATTGTGGTTTATGTATTTCCATGTTTATTCAGGTAGCAGTGTACGTATTTCCATGTTTACACAGATATCTCTGTAGATATTTCCATGTTTACACAGATAGCATTGTAGATATTTCCATGTTTATAGAGATAGTGGTTTAGATATTTCCATGTTTATACAGATAGTGGTGTAGACATTTCCATGTTTATAGAGATAGCAGTATAGATATTTCCATATTTATACAGATAGCGGTGTAGATGTTTCCATATTTATACACATTGCGGTGAAGACATTTCCGTGTTTATACAGACAGCGGTGTAGATATTTCCATCTTTATAGGGATAGCGGAGTTGTTATTTCCGTGTTTATACGGATTGCATTGTAGATATTTGCATGTTTATACAGATAGCATTGTAGGTATTTCCATGTCTATACAGATAGCGGTGTAGATATTTCCATGTTTATACAGATGGCAGTGAAGATATTTCCATGTTTATACAGATGGTGGTGTAGATATTTCCATGTTTACAGAGATTACGGTGCAGATATTTCCATCTTTGCACAGATTGCGGTGCAGGTATTTCCATCTTTACACAGATAGCGGTGTAGATATTTCCAAGTTTACACAGATAGCTGTGTAGATATTTCCATGTGTACACAGATAGCGTTGTAAGTATTTCCATGTTTACACAGATAGGGTTGTAGATATTTCCATGTTTACACAGATAGCGTTGTAGATATTTCCAAGATAACACAGATGGCTGTGTAGATATTTCCATGTTTACACAGATAGCATTTTAGATATTGCCATGTTTATACAGATAGCGGTGTAAATATTTCCATGTTTATACCGATCACGGTGTAGATATTTCCTTGTTAATACAAATAGCGGTGTAGTTATTTCCATGTTTGTACAGATGGCGGTGTAGATATTTCCATGTATATACAGATGCCTGTGTAAATATTTCCATGTTTATACAGATGGCTTTGTAGATATTTCCATGTTTATACAGATGACTTTGTAGGTATTTCCATGTTTATACAGATGGCGGTGTAGTTATTTCCATGATTATAGAGATAGCTGTGTAGATATTTCCATGTTTATACAGATAGCATGTTAGATATTTCCATGTTTATACAGATCACGGTGTAGTTACCTCCATGTTTATACAGATAGCGGTGTTGATATTTCCATGTTTTTACAGATATCGGTGTAAATATTTCCATCTTTACACAGATTGCGGTGTAGATATTTCCATCTTTCTACAGATGGCATTGTAGATATTTCCATGTTTATACAGATGGCGGTGTAGATATTTCCATGTTTATATAGATGGTGCTGTAGATATTACCATGTTTATACAGATAGCGGTGTAGATATTTCCATGTTTATACAGATCGTGGTGAAGATATTTCCATGTTTATACAGATCTCAGTGTAGATATTTCCATGTTTATACAGATCGCGGTGTAGATATTTCCATGTTTTCACATATGGTGATGTAGATATTTCCGTGTTTATACACATGGCGGAGTAGATACTTCCATCTTTATGGAGATGGCAGTGTAGATATTTTCATGTTTATAGAGATGGCGGTGTAGATATTTCCATATTTATAGAGATAGCGGTGTAGATACTTCCATCTTTCTACAGATGGCAGTGTAGATATTTCCATGTTTATACAGATGGTCGTGTAGATATTTCCATATTTATACAGATGTCTGTGTAGATATTTCCATGTGTATACAGATGGTATTGTAGTTATTTCCATGTTTATACAGATGGTGGTGTAGATATTTCCATGTTTATTCAGATGACTGTGTAGATATTTCCATGTTTATACAGATGGCAGTGTAGATATCTCCATGTTCCTACACATGACTGTGTAGGTATTTCCATGTTTATACAGATGGCTTTGTAGCTATTTCCATGTCTATAGAGATAGTGGTGCAGATATTTCCATGATTATACAGATAGTGGTGTATATATTTCCATGTTTATACAGATCGTGGTGTAGATGTTTCCATGTTTATACATATACCGGTGTAGATATTTCCATGTTTATACAGACCGCAGTGTAGATATTTCCATGTTTATAGAGATAGCAGTGTAGATATTTCCAAGTTTGTTCAGATGGCGGTGTTGACGTTTCCATCTATACACAGATTGCCGTGTAGGTATTTCCATGTGTATACAGATGGCATTGTAGATATTTCCATGTTTATACAGATGGTGGTGTAGATATTTCCATGTTTACACAGAAGACTGTATAGGTATTTCCATGTTTATACAGATGGCGGTGTAGCTATTTCCATGTTTATAGAGATAGCGGTGTAGATATTTCCATATTTATACAGATAACGGTGTAGAAATTTCCTTGTTTATACAGATAGGGTGTAAATATTTCCATGTTTATACAGATCACGGTGTAGATATTTCCTTGTTTATACAAATAGCGTTGTAGTTATTTCCATGTTTATACAGATAGCGGTGTAGATATTTCCATGTATATACAGATGGCTGTGTAGATATTTCCATGTTTATACAGATGGCTTTGTAGATATTTCCATGTTTATACAGATGACTTTGTAGCTATTTCCATGTTTATCCAGATGGCGGTGTAGATATTTCCATGTTTATAGAGATAGCTTTGTAGATATTTCCATGTTTATACAGATAGCGGTGTAGATATTTCCATGTTTATACAGATCGCGGTGTAGTTACTTCCATGTTTATACAGATAGCGGTGTTGATATTTCCATGTTTTTACAGATATCGGTGTAGATATTTCCATGTTTACACAGATTGCGTTGTAGATATTTCCATCTTTCAACAGATGGCAGCGTAGATATTTCCATGTTTATACACATGGCGGTGTAGATACTTCCATATTTATACAGATGTCGTGTAGATATTTCCATGTGTATACAGATGGTATTGTAGATATTTCCATGTTTATACAGATGGTGGTGTAGATATTTCCCTGTTTACTCAGATGACTGTGTAGATATTTCCATGTTTTAACAGATGGCAGTGTAGATATTTCAATGTTTATAGAGATGGCACTGTAGATATTTCCATGTTTGTACAGATCACGGTGTAGATATTTCCATGTTTATACAGATAGCGGTGTAGATATTTCCATGTTTTTACAGATATTGGTGTAGATATTTCCATGTTTACACAGATTGCGGTGTAGATATTTCCATCTTTCTACAGATGGCATTGTAGATATTTCCATGTTTATACAGATGGCGGTGTAGATATTTCCATGTTTATATAGATGGTGGTGTAGATATTACCATGTTTATACAGAGAGCGGTGTAGATATTTCCATGTTTATACAGATAGCGGTGTAGATATTTCCATGTTTATATAGATGGCGTTGTAGATATTTCCATGTTTATACCGATAGCGGTGTTGGTATTTCCACGTTTATACAGATAGCGATGTAGATATTTCCATGTTTATACAGCTCGCGGTGCAGATATTTATATCTTTATACAGATGGCATTGTAGATATTTCCTTATTCACACTGATGGCGGTGAAGATGTTTCCATGTTTATACAGATGGCGGAGTAGTTACTTCCATGTTTATGGAGATTGCAGTGTAGATATTTTCATGTTTATAGAGATGGCGGTGTAGATATTTCCATGTTTATAGAGATAGCAGTGTAGATATTTACATGTTTATACAGATGGCTCTGTAGATATTTCCATGTGTATACAGATGGCATTGTAAATATTTCCATGTTTATACAGATGACTGTATAGTTATTTCCATGTTTTTACAGATGGCAGTGCAGATATTTCCATGTTTATACAGATAGCGATGTAGATATTTCCATGTTTGTACAGATGGTGGTGTTGATATTTCCATCTATACACAGATGGCCGTGTAGATATTTCCATGTTTATACAGATGACAGCGTAGGTATTTCCATGGACATGCAGATGGCGGTGTAGTTATTTCCTTGTTTATACAGATAGCGGTGTAGATATTTCCATGTTTTCACATATGGTGTTGTAGATATTTCCGTGTTTATACACATGGCGGAGTAGATACTTCCATCTTTATGGAGATGGCAGTGTAGATATTTTCATGTTTATAGAGATGGCGGTGTAGATATTTACATATTTATAGAGATAGCGGTGTAGATATTTCCATCTTTCTACAGATGGCAGTGTAGATATTTCCATGTTTATACAGATGGCGGTGTAGATATTTGCATATTTATACAGATGTCTGTGTAGATATTTCCATGTGTATACAGATGGTATTGTAGTTATTTCCATGTTTATACAGATGGTGGTGTAGATATTTCCATGTTTATTCAGATGACTGTGTAGATATTTCCATGTTTATACAGATGGCAGTGTAGATATTTCCATGTTCCTACACATGACTGTGTAGGTATTTCCATGTTTATACAGATGGCTTTGTAGCTATTTCCATGTCTATAGAGATAGCGGTGCAGATATTTCCATGATTATACAGATAGCGGTGTATATATTTCCATGTTTATACAGATCGTGGTGTAGATATTTCCATGTTTATACAGATACCGGTGTAGATATTTCCATTTTTATACAGACCGCAGTGTGGATATTTCCATGTTTATAGAGATAGCAGTGTAGATATTTCCAAGTTTGTGCAGATGGCGGTGTTGATGTTTCCATCTATACACAGATTGCCGTGTAGGTATTTCCATGTGTATACAGATGGCATTGTAGATACTTCCATGTTTATACAGATGGTGGTGTAGATATTTCCATGTTTATTCAGATGACTGTGTAGATATTTCCATGTTTATACAGATGGCAGTGTAGATATTTCCATGTTCCTACACATGACTGTCTAGGTATTTCCATGTTTATACAGATGGCTTTGTAGCTATTTCCATGTCTATAGAGATAGCGGTGCAAATATTTCCATGATTATACAGAGAGCGGTGTATATATTTCCATGTTTATACAGATCGTGGTGTAGATATTTCCATGTTTATACAGATACCGGTGTAGATATTTCCATTTTTATACAGACCGCAGTGTGGATATTTCCATGTTTATAGAGATAGCAGTGTAGATATTTCCAAGTTTGTGCAGATGGCGGTGTTGATGTTTCCATCTATACACAGATTGCCGTGTAGGTATTTCCATGTGTATACAGATGGCATTGTAGATATTTCCATGTTTATACAGATGGTGGTGTAGATATTTCCATGTTTACACAGAAGACTGTATAGGTATTTCCATGTTTATACAGATGGCGGTGTAGCTATTTCCATGTTTATAGAGATAGCGGTGTAGATATTTCCATATTTATACAGATAACGGTGTAGAAATTTCCATGTTTATACAGATAGCGGTGTAAATGTTTCCATGTTTATACAGATCACGGTGTAGATATTTCCTTGTTAATACAAATAGCGGTGTAGTTATTTCCATGTTTGTACAGATAGTGGTGTAGATATTTCCATGTATATACAGATGCCTGTGTAGATATTTCCATGTTTATACAGATGGCTTTGTAGTTATTTCCATGTTTATACAGATGACTTTGTAGGTATTTCCATGTTTATACAGATGGTGGTGTAGATATTTCCATGTTTATAGAGATAGCTGTGTAGCTATTTCCATGTTTATACAGATAGCATTGTAGATATTTCCATGTTTTTACAGATCGAGGTGTAGTTACTTCCATGTTTATACAGATAGCGGTGTTGATATTTCCATGTTTTTACAGATATCGGTGTAGATATTTCCATGTTTACACAGATTGCAATGTAGATATTTCCATCTTTCTACAGATGGCATTGTAGATATTTCCATGTTTATACAGATGGCGGTGTAGATATTTCCATGTTTATATAGATGGTGCTGTAGATATTACCATGTTTATACAGATAGCGGTGTAGATATTTCCATGTTTATACAGATCGTGGTGAAGATATTTCCATGTTTATACAGATCTCAGTGTAGATATTTCCATGTTTATACAGATCGCGGTGTAGATATTTCCATGTTTTCACATATGGTGGTGTAGATATTTCCGTGTTTATACACATGGCGGAGTAGATACTTCCATCTTTATGGAGATGGCAGTGTAGATATTTTCATGTTTATAGAGATGGCGGTGTAGATATTTCCATATTTATAGAGATAGCGGTGTAGATACTTCCATCTTTCTACAGATGGCAGTGTTGATATTTCCATGTTTATACAGATGGTCGTGTAGATATTTCCATATTTATACAGATGTCTTTGTAGATATTTCCATGTGTATACAGATGGTATTGTAGTTATTTCCATGTTTATACAGATGGTGGTGTAGATATTTCCATGTTTATTCAGATGACTGTGTAGATATTTCCATGTTTATACAGATGGCAGTGTAGATATCTCCATGTTCCTACACATGACTGTGTAGGTATTTCCATGTTTATACAGATGGCTTTGTAGCTATTTCCATGTCTATAGAGATAGTGGTGCAGATATTTCCATGATTATACAGATAGTGGTGTATATATTTCCATGTTTATACAGATCGTGGTGTAGATGTTTCCATGTTTATACATATACCGGTGTAGATATTTCCATGTTTATACAGACCGCAGTGTAGATATTTCCATGTTTATAAAGATAGCAGTGTAGATATTTCCAAGTTTGTTCAGATGGCGGTGTTGACGTTTCCATCTATACACAGATTGCCGTGTAGGTATTTCCATGTTTATACAGATGGATTTGTAGATATTTCCATGTTTATACAGATGACTTTGTAGGATTTCCATGTTTATCCAGATGGCGGTGTAGATATTTCCATGTTTATAGAGATAGCTTTGTAGATATTTCCATGTTTATACAGATAGCGGTGTAGATATTTCCATGTTTATACAGATCGCGGTGTAGTTACTTCCATGTTTATACAGATAGCGGTGTTGATATTTCCATGTTTTTACAGATATCGGTGTAGATATTTCCATGTTTACACAGATTGCGTTGTAGATATTTCCATCTTTCAACAGATGGCAGTGTAGATATTTCCATGTTTATACACATGGCGGTGTAGATACTTCCATATTTATACAGATGTCGTGTAGATATTTCCATGTGTATACAGATGGTATTGTAGATATTTCCATGTTTATACAGATGGTGGTGTAGATATTTCCCTGTTTACTCAGATGACTGTGTAGATATTTCCATGTTTTAACAGATGGCAGTGTAGATATTTCAATGTTTATAGAGATGGCACTGTAGATATTTCCATGTTTATACAGATCACGGTGTAGATATTTCCATGTTTATACAGATAGCGGTGTAGATATTTCCATGTTTTTACAGATATTGGTGTAGATATTTCCATGTTTACACAGATTGCGGTGTAGATATTTCCATCTTTCTACAGATGGCATTGTAGATATTTCCATGTTTATACAGATGGCGGTATAGATATTTCCATGTTTATATAGATGTTGGTGTAGATATTACCATGTTTATACAGAGAGCGGTGTAGATATTTCCATGTTTATACAGATAGCGGTGTAGATATTTCCATGTTTATATAGATGGCGTTGTAGATATTTCCATGTTTATACCGATAGCGGTGTTGGTATTTCCACGTTTATACAGATAGCGATGTAGATATTTCCATGTTTATACAGCTCGCGTTGCAGATATTTATATCTTTATACAGATGGCATTGTAGATATTTCCTTATTCACACTGATGGCGGTGAAGATGTTTCCATGTTTATACAGATGGCGGAGTAGTTACTTCCATGTTTATGGAGATGGCAGTGTAGATATTTTCATGTTTATAGAGATGGCGGTGTAGATATTTCCATGTTTATAGAGATAGCAGTGTAGATATTTACATGTTTATACAGATGGCTCTGTAGATATTTCCATGTGTATACAGATGGCATTGTAAATATTTCCATGTTTATACAGATGACTGTATAGTTATTTCCATGTTTTTACAGATGGCAGTGCAGATATTTCCATGTTTATACAGATAGCGATGTAGATATTTCCATGTTTGTACAGATGGTGGTGTTGATATTTCCATCTATACACAGATGGCCGTGTAGATATTTCCATGTTTATACAGATGACAGCGTAGGTATTTCCATGGACATGCAGATGGCGGTGTAGTTATTTCCTTGTTTATACAGATAGCGGTGTAGATATTTCCATGTTTTCACATATGGTGGTGTAGATATTTCCGTGTTTATACACATGGCGGAGTAGACACTTCCATCTTTATGGAGATGGCAGTGTAGATATTTTCATGTTTATAGAGATGGCGGTGTAGATATTTACATATTTATAGAGATAGCGGTGTAGATATTTCCATCTTTCTACAGATGGCAGTGTAGATATTTCCATGTTTATACAGATGGCGGTGTAGATATTTGCATATTTATACAGATGTCTGTGTAGATATTTCCATGTGTATACAGATGGTATTGTAGTTATTTCCATGTTTATACAGATGGTGGTGTAGATATTTCCATGTTTATTCAGATGACTGTGTAGATATTTCCATGTTTATACAGATGGCAGTGTAGATATTTCCATGTTCCTACACATGACTGTGTAGGTATTTCCATGTTTATACAGATGGCTTTGTAGCTATTTCCATGTCTATAGAGATAGCGGTGCAGATATTTCCATGATTATACAGATAGAGGTGTATATATTTCCATGTTTATACAGATCGTGGTGTAGATATTTCCATGTTTATACAGATACCGGTGTAGATATTTCCATTTTTATACAGACCGCAGTGTGGATATTTCCATGTTTATAGAGATAGCAGTGTAGATATTTCCAAGTTTGTGCAGATGGCGGTGTTGATGTTTCCATCTATACACAGATTGCCGTGTAGGTATTTCCATGTGTATACAGATGGCATTGTAGATATTTCCATGTTTATACAGATGGTGGTGTAGATATTTCCATGTTTATACAGATGACTGTGTAGATATTTCCATGTTTATACAGATGGCAGTGTAGCTTTTTCCATGTTTATAGAGATAGCGGTGTAGATATTTCCATATTTATACAGATAACGGTGTAGAAATTTCCATGTTTATACAGATAGCGGTGTAAATATTTCCATGTTTATACAGATCACGGTGTAGATATTTCCTTGTTAATACAAATAGCGGTGTAGTTATTTCCATGTTTGTACAGATAGTGGTGTAGATATTTCCATGTATATACAGATGCCTGTGTAGATATTTCCATGTTTATACAGATGACTTTGTAGGTATTTCCATGTTTATACAGATGGCGGTGTAGATATTTCCATGTTTATAGAGATAGCTGTGTAGCTATTTCCATGTTTATACAGATAGCATTGTAGATATTTCCATGTTTTTACAGATCGAGGTGTAGTTACTTCCATGTTTATACAGATAGCGGTGTTGATATTTCCATGTTTTTACAGATATCGGTGTAGATATTTCCATGTTTACACAGATTGCAATGTAGATATTTCCATCTTTCTACAGATGGCATTGTAGATATTTCCATGTTTATACAGATGGCGGTGTAGATATTTACATGTTTATATAGATGGTGCTGTAGATATTACCATGTTTATACAGATAGCGGTGTAGATATTTCCATGTTTATACAGATCGTGGTGAAGATATTTCCATGTTTATACAGATCTCAGTGTAGATATTTCCATGTTTATACAGATCGCGGTGTAGATATTTCCATGTTTTCACATATGGTGGTGTAGATATTTCCGTGTTTATACACATGGCGGAGTAGATACTTCCATCTTTATGGAGATGGCAGTGTAGATATTTTCATGTTTATAGAGATGGCGGTGTAGATATTTCCATATTTATAGAGATAGCGGTGTAGATACTTCCATCTTTCTACAGATGGCAGTGTTGATATTTCCATGTTTATACAGATGGTCGTGTAGATATTTCCATATTTATACAGATGTCTGTGTAGATATTTCCATGTGTATACAGATGGTATTGTAGTTATTTCCATGTTTATACAGATGGTGGTGTAGATATTTCCATGTTTATTCAGATGACTGTGTAGATATTTCCATGTTTATACAGATGGCAGTGTAGATATCTCCATGTTCCTACACATGACTGTGTAGGTATTTCCATGTTTATACAGATGGCTTTGTAGCTATTTCCATGTCTATAGAGATAGTGGTGCAGATATTTCCATGATTATACAGATAGTGGTGTATATATTTCCATGTTTATACAGATCGTGGTGTAGATGTTTCCATGTTTATACATATACCGGTGTAGATATTTCCATGTTTATACAGACCGCAGTGTAGATATTTCCATGTTTATAAAGATAGCAGTGTAGATATTTCCATGTTTGTTCAGATGGCGGTGTTGACGTTTCCATCTATACACAGATTGCCGTGTAGGTATTTCCATGTGTATACAGATGGCATTGTAGATATTTCCATGTTTATACAGATGGTGGTGTAGATATTTCCATGTTTACACAGAAGACTGTATAGGTATTTCCATGTTTATACAGATGGCGGTGTAGCTATTTCCATGTTTATAGAGATAGCGGTGTAGATATTTCCATATTTATACAGATAACGGTTTAGAAATTTCCTTGTTTATACAGATAGCGGTGTAAATATTTCCATGTTTATACAGATCACGGTGTAGATATTTCCTTGTTTATACAAATAGCGGTGTAGTTATTTCCATGTTTATACAGATAGCGGTGTAGATATTTCCATGTATATACAGATGGCTGTGTAGATATTTCCATGTTTATACAGATGGCTTTGTAGATATTTCCATGTTTATACAGATGACTTTGTAGGATTTCCATGTTTATCCAGATGGCGGTGTAGATATTTCCATGTTTATAGAGATAGCTTTGTAGATATTTCCATGTTTATACAGATAGCGGTGTAGATATTTCCATGTTTATACAGATCGCGGTGTAGTTACTTCCATGTTTATACAGATAGCGGTGTTGATATTTCCATGTTTTTACAGATATCGGTGTAGATATTTCCATGTTTACACAGATTGCGTTGTAGATATTTCCATCTTTCAACAGATGGCAGTGTAGATATTTCCATGTTTATACACATGGCGGTGTAGATACTTCCATATTTATACAGATGTCGTGTAGATATTTCCATGTGTATACAGATGGTATTGTAGATATTTCCATGTTTATACAGATGGTGGTGTAGATATTTCCCTGTTTACTCAGATGACTGTGTAGATATTTCCATGTTTTAACAGATGGCAGTGTAGATATTTCAATGTTTATAGAGATGGCACTGTAGATATTTCCATGTTTATACAGATCGCGGTGTAGATATTTCCATGTTTATACAGATAGCGGTGTAGATATTTCCATGTTTTTACAGATATTGGTGTAGATATTTCCATGTTTACACAGATTGCGGTGTAGATATTTCCATCTTTCTACAGATGGCATTGTAGATATTTCCATGTTTATACAGATGGCGGTGTAGATATTTCCATGTTTATATAGATGGTGGTGTAGATATTACCATGTTTATACAGAGAGCGGTGTAGATATTTCCATGTTTATACAGATAGCGGTGTAGATATTTCCATGTTTATATAGATGGCGTTGTAGATATTTCCATGTTTATACCGATAGCGGTGTTGGTATTTCCACGTTTATACAGATAGCGATGTAGATATTTCCATGTTTATACAGCTCGCGGTGCAGATATTTATATCTTTATACAGATGGCATTGTAGATATTTCCTTATTCACACTGATGGCGGTGAAGATGTTTCCATGTTTATACAGATGGCGGAGTAGTTACTTCCATGTTTATGGAGATTGCAGTGTAGATATTTTCATGTTTATAGAGATGGCGGTGTAGATATTTCCATGTTTATAGAGATAGCAGTGTAGATATTTACATGTTTATACAGATGGCTCTGTAGATATTTCCATGTGTATACAGATGGCATTGTAAATATTTCCATGTTTATACAGATGACTGTATAGTTATTTCCATGTTTTTACAGATGGCAGTGCAGATATTTCCATGTTTATACAGATAGCGATGTAGATATTTCCATGTTTGTACAGATGGTGGTGTTGATATTTCCATCTATACACAGATGGCCGTGTAGATATTTCCATGTTTATACAGATGACAGCGTAGGTATTTCCATGGACATGCAGATGGCGGTGTAGTTATTTCCTTGTTTATACAGATAGCGGTGTAGATATTTCCATGTTTTCACATATGGTGGTGTAGATATTTCCGTGTTTATACACATGGCGGAGTAGATACTTCCATCTTTATGGAGATGGCAGTGTAGATATTTTCATGTTTATAGAGATGGCGGTGTAGATATTTACATATTTATAGAGATAGCGGTGTAGATATTTCCATCTTTCTACAGATGGCAGTGTAGATATTTCCATGTTTATACAGATGGCGGTGTAGATATTTGCATATTTATACAGATGTCTGTGTAGATATTTCCATGTGTATACAGATGGTATTGTAGTTATTTCCATGTTTATACAGATGGTGGTGTAGATATTTCCATGTTTATTCAGATGACTGTGTAGATATTTCCATGTTTATACAGATGGCAGTGTAGATATTTCCATGTTCCTACACATGACTGTGTAGGTATTTCCATGTTTATACAGATGGCTTTGTAGCTATTTCCATGTCTATAGAGATAGCGGTGCAGATATTTCCATGATTATACAGATAGCGGTGTATATATTTCCATGTTTATACAGATCGTGGTGTAGATATTTCCATGTTTATACAGATACCGGTGTAGATATTTCCATTTTTATACAGACCGCAGTGTGGATATTTCCATGTTTATAGAGATAGCAGTGTAGATATTTCCAAGTTTGTGCAGATGGCGGTGTTGATGTTTCCATCTATACACAGATTGCCGTGTAGGTATTTCCATGTGTATACAGATGGCATTGTAGATACTTCCATGTTTATACAGATGGTGGTGTAGATATTTCCATGTTTATTCAGATGACTGTGTAGATATTTCCATGTTTATACAGATGGCAGTGTAGATATTTCCATGTTCCTACACATGACTGTCTAGGTATTTCCATGTTTATACAGATGGCTTTGTAGCTATTTCCATGTCTATAGAGATAGCGGTGCAAATATTTCCATGATTATACAGAGAGCGGTGTATATATTTCCATGTTTATACAGATCGTGGTGTAGATATTTCCATGTTTATACAGATACCGGTGTAGATATTTCCATTTTTATACAGACCGCAGTGTGGATATTTCCATGTTTATAGAGATAGCAGTGTAGATATTTCCAAGTTTGTGCAGATGGCGGTGTTGATGTTTCCATCTATACACAGATTGCCGTGTAGGTATTTCCATGTGTATACAGATGGCATTGTAGATATTTCCATGTTTATACAGATGGTGGTGTAGATATTTCCATGTTTACACAGAAGACTGTATAGGTATTTCCATGTTTATACAGATGGCGGTGTAGCTATTTCCATGTTTATACAGATAGCGGTGTAGATATTTCCATATTTATACAGATAACGGTGTAGAAATTTCCATGTTTATACAGATAGCGGTGTAAATGTTTCCATGTTTATACAGATCACGGTGTAGATATTTCCTTGTTAATACAAATAGCGGTGTAGTTATTTCCATGTTTGTACAGATAGTGGTGTAGATATTTCCATGTATATACAGATGCCTGTGTAGATATTTCCATGTTTATACAGATGGCTTTGTAGTTATTTCCATGTTTATACAGATGACTTTGTAGGTATTTCCATGTTTATACAGATGGCGGTGTAGATATTTCCATGTTTATAGAGATAGCTGTGTAGCTATTTCCATGTTTATACAGATAGCATTGTAGATATTTCCATGTTTTTACAGATCGAGGTGTAGTTACTTCCATGTTTATACAGATAGCGGTGTTGATATTTCCATGTTTTTACAGATATCGGTGTAGATATTTCCATGTTTACACAGATTGCAATGTAGATATTTCCATCTTTCTACAGATGGCATTGTAGATATTTCCATGTTTATACAGATGGCGGTGTAGATATTTCCATGTTTATATAGATGGTGCTGTAGATATTACCATGTTTATACAGATAGCGGTGTAGATATTTCCATGTTTATACAGATCGTGGTGAAGATATTTCCATGTTTATACAGATCTCAGTGTAGATATTTCCATGTTTATACAGATCGCGGTGTAGATATTTCCATGTTTTCACATATGGTGGTGTAGATATTTCCGTGTTTATACACATGGCGGAGTAGATACTTCCATCTTTATGGAGATGGCAGTGTAGATATTTTCATGTTTATAGAGATGGCGGTGTAGATATTTCCATATTTATAGAGATAGCGGTGTAGATACTTCCATCTTTCTACAGATGGCAGTGTTGATATTTCCATGTTTATACAGATGGTCGTGTAGATATTTCCATATTTATACAGATGTCTGTGTAGATATTTCCATGTGTATACAGATGGTATTGTAGTTATTTCCATGTTTATACAGATGGTGGTGTAGATATTTCCATGTTTATTCAGATGACTGTGTAGATATTTCCATGTTTATACAGATGGCAGTGTAGATATCTCCATGTTCCTACACATGACTGTGTAGGTATTTCCATGTTTATACAGATGGCTTTGTAGCTATTTCCATGTCTATAGAGATAGTGGTGCAGATATTTCCATGATTATACAGATAGTGGTGTATATATTTCCATGTTTATACAGATCGTGGTGTAGATGTTTCCATGTTTATACATATACCGGTGTAGATATTTCCATGTTTATACAGACCGCAGTGTAGATATTTCCATGTTTATAAAGATAGCAGTGTAGATATTTCCAAGTTTGTTCAGATGGCGGTGTTGACGTTTCCATCTATACACAGATTGCCGTGTAGGTATTTCCATGTTTATACAGATGGATTTGTAGATATTTCCATGTTTATACAGATGACTTTGTAGGATTTCCATGTTTATCCAGATGGCGGTGTAGATATTTCCATGTTTATAGAGATAGCTTTGTAGATATTTCCATGTTTATACAGATAGCGGTGTAGATATTTCCTTGTTTATACAGATCGCGGTGTAGTTACTTCCATGTTTATACAGATAGCGGTGTTGATATTTCCATGTTTTTACAGATATCGGTGTAGATATTTCCATGTTTACACAGATTGCGTTGTAGATATTTCCATCTTTCAACAGATGGCAGTGTAGATATTTCCATGTTTATACACATGGCGGTGTAGATACTTCCATATTTATACAGATGTCGTGTAGATATTTCCATGTGTATACAGATGGTATTGTAGATATTTCCATGTTTATACAGATGGTGGTGTAGATATTTCCCTGTTTACTCAGATGACTGTGTAGATATTTCCATGTTTTAACAGATGGCAGTGTAGATATTTCAATGTTTATAGAGATGGCACTGTAGATATTTCCATGTTTATACAGATCACGGTGTAGATATTTCCATGTTTATACAGATAGCGGTGTAGATATTTCCATGTTTTTACAGATATTGGTGTAGATATTTCCATGTTTACACAGATTGCGGTGTAGATATTTCCATCTTTCTACAGATGGCATTGTAGATATTTCCATGTTTATACAGATGGCGGTATAGATATTTCCATGTTTATATAGATGTTGGTGTAGATATTACCATGTTTATACAGAGAGCGGTGTAGATATTTCCATGTTTATACAGATAGCGGTGTAGATATTTCCATGTTTATATAGATGGCGTTGTAGATATTTCCATGTTTATACCGATAGCGGTGTTGGTATTTCCACGTTTATACAGATAGCGATGTAGATATTTCCATGTTTATACAGCTCGCGTTGCAGATATTTATATCTTTATACAGATGGCATTGTAGATATTTCCTTATTCACACTGATGGCGGTGAAGATGTTTCCATGTTTATACAGATGGCGGAGTAGTTACTTCCATGTTTATGGAGATGGCAGTGTAGATATTTTCATGTTTATAGAGATGGCGGTGTAGATATTTCCATGTTTATAGAGATAGCAGTGTAGATATTTACATGTTTATACAGATGGCTCTGTAGATATTTCCATGTGTATACAGATGGCATTGTAAATATTTCCATGTTTATACAGATGACTGTATAGTTATTTCCATGTTTTTACAGATGGCAGTGCAGATATTTCCATGTTTATACAGATAGCGATGTAGATATTTCCATGTTTGTACAGATGGTGGTGTTGATATTTCCATCTATACACAGATGGCCGTGTAGATATTTCCATGTTTATACAGATGACAGCGTAGGTATTTCCATGGACATGCAGATGGCGGTGTAGTTATTTCCTTGTTTATACAGATAGCGGTGTAGATATTTCCATGTTTTCACATATGGTGGTGTAGATATTTCCGTGTTTATACACATGGCGGAGTAGACACTTCCATCTTTATGGAGATGGCAGTGTAGATATTTTCATGTTTATAGAGATGGCGGTGTAGATATTTACATATTTATAGAGATAGCGGTGTAGATATTTCCATCTTTCTACAGATGGCAGTGTAGATATTTCCATGTTTATACAGATGGCGGTGTAGATATTTGCATATTTATACAGATGTCTGTGTAGATATTTCCATGTGTATACAGATGGTATTGTAGTTATTTCCATGTTTATACAGATGGTGGTGTAGATATTTCCATGTTTATTCAGATGACTGTGTAGATATTTCCATGTTTATACAGATGGCAGTGTAGATATTTCCATGTTCCTACACATGACTGTGTAGGTATTTCCATGTTTATACAGATGGCTTTGTAGCTATTTCCATGTCTATAGAGATAGCGGTGCAGATATTTCCATGATTATACAGATAGCGGTGTATATATTTCCATGTTTATACAGATCGTGGTGTAGATATTTCCATGTTTATACAGATACCGGTGTAGATATTTCCATTTTTATACAGACCGCAGTGTGGATATTTCCATGTTTATAGAGATAGCAGTGTAGATATTTCCAAGTTTGTGCAGATGGCGGTGTTGATGTTTCCATCTATACACAGATTGCCGTGTAGGTATTTCCATGTGTATACAGATGGCATTGTAGATACTTCCATGTTTATACAGATGGTGGTGTAGATATTTCCATGTTTATTCAGATGACTGTGTAGATATTTCCATGTTTATACAGATGGCAGTGTAGATATTTCCATGTTCCTACACATGACTGTCTAGGTATTTCCATGTTTATACAGATGGCTTTGTAGCTATTTCCATGTCTATAGAGATAGCGGTGCAAATATTTCCATGATTATACAGAGAGCGGTGTATATATTTCCATGTTTATACAGATCGTGGTGTAGATATTTCCATGTTTATACAGATACCGGTGTAGATATTTCCATTTTTATACAGACCGCAGTGTGGATATTTCCATGTTTATAGAGATAGCAGTGTAGATATTTCCAAGTTTGTGCAGATGGCGGTGTTGATGTTTCCATCTATACACAGATTGCCGTGTAGGTATTTCCATGTGTATACAGATGGCATTGTAGATATTTCCATGTTTATACAGATGGTGGTGTAGATATTTCCATGTTTACACAGAAGACTGTATAGGTATTTCCATGTTTATACAGATGGCGGTGTAGCTATTTCCATGTTTATACAGATAGCGGTGTAGATATTTCCATATTTATACAGATAACGGTGTAGAAATTTCCATGTTTATACAGATAGCGGTGTAAATGTTTCCATGTTTATACAGATCACGGTGTAGATATTTCCTTGTTAATACAAATAGCGGTGTAGTTATTTCCATGTTTGTACAGATAGTGGTGTAGATATTTCCATGTATATACAGATGCCTGTGTAGATATTTCCATGTTTATACAGATGGCTTTGTAGTTATTTCCATGTTTATACAGATGACTTTGTAGGTATTTCCATGTTTATACAGATGGCGGTGTAGATATTTCCATGTTTATAGAGATAGCTGTGTAGCTATTTCCATGTTTATACAGATAGCATTGTAGATATTTCCATGTTTTTACAGATCGAGGTGTAGTTACTTCCATGTTTATACAGATAGCGGTGTTGATATTTCCATGTTTTTACAGATATCGGTGTAGATATTTCCATGTTTACACAGATTGCAATGTAGATATTTCCATCTTTCTACAGATGGCATTGTAGATATTTCCATGTTTATACAGATGGCGGTGTAGATATTTCCATGTTTATATAGATGGTGCTGTAGATATTACCATGTTTATACAGATAGCGGTGTAGATATTTCCATGTTTATACAGATCGTGGTGAAGATATTTCCATGTTTATACAGATCTCAGTGTAGATATTTCCATGTTTATACAGATCGCGGTGTAGATATTTCCATGTTTTCACATATGGTGGTGTAGATATTTCCGTGTTTATACACATGGCGGAGTAGATACTTCCATCTTTATGGAGATGGCAGTGTAGATATTTTCATGTTTATAGAGATGGCGGTGTAGATATTTCCATATTTATAGAGATAGCGGTGTAGATACTTCCATCTTTCTACAGATGGCAGTGTTGATATTTCCATGTTTATACAGATGGTCGTGTAGATATTTCCATATTTATACAGATGTCTGTGTAGATATTTCCATGTGTATACAGATGGTATTGTAGTTATTTCCATGTTTATACAGATGGTGGTGTAGATATTTCCATGTTTATTCAGATGACTGTGTAGATATTTCCATGTTTATACAGATGGCAGTGTAGATATCTCCATGTTCCTACACATGACTGTGTAGGTATTTCCATGTTTATACAGATGGCTTTGTAGCTATTTCCATGTCTATAGAGATAGTGGTGCAGATATTTCCATGATTATACAGATAGTGGTGTATATATTTCCATGTTTATACAGATCGTGGTGTAGATGTTTCCATGTTTATACATATACCGGTGTAGATATTTCCATGTTTATACAGACCGCAGTGTAGATATTTCCATGTTTATAAAGATAGCAGTGTAGATATTTCCAAGTTTGTTCAGATGGCGGTGTTGACGTTTCCATCTATACACAGATTGCCGTGTAGGTATTTCCATGTTTATACAGATGGATTTGTAGATATTTCCATGTTTATACAGATGACTTTGTAGGATTTCCATGTTTATCCAGATGGCGGTGTAGATATTTCCATGTTTATAGAGATAGCTTTGTAGATATTTCCATGTTTATACAGATAGCGGTGTAGATATTTCCATGTTTATACAGATCGCGGTGTAGTTACTTCCATGTTTATACAGATAGCGGTGTTGATATTTCCATGTTTTTACAGATATCGGTGTAGATATTTCCATGTTTACACAGATTGCGTTGTAGATATTTCCATCTTTCAACAGATGGCAGTGTAGATATTTCCATGTTTATACACATGGCGGTGTAGATACTTCCATATTTATACAGATGTCGTGTAGATATTTCCATGTGTATACAGATGGTATTGTAGATATTTCCATGTTTATACAGATGGTGGTGTAGATATTTCCCTGTTTACTCAGATGACTGTGTAGATATTTCCATGTTTTAACAGATGGCAGTGTAGATATTTCAATGTTTATAGAGATGGCACTGTAGATATTTCCATGTTTATACAGATCACGGTGTAGATATTTCCATGTTTATACAGATAGCGGTGTAGATATTTCCATGTTTTTACAGATATTGGTGTAGATATTTCCATGTTTACACAGATTGCGGTGTAGATATTTCCATCTTTCTACAGATGGCATTGTAGATATTTCCATGTTTATACAGATGGCGGTATAGATATTTCCATGTTTATATAGATGTTGGTGTAGATATTACCATGTTTATACAGAGAGCGGTGTAGATATTTCCATGTTTATACAGATAGCGGTGTAGATATTTCCATGTTTATATAGATGGCGTTGTAGATATTTCCATGTTTATACCGATAGCGGTGTTGGTATTTCCACGTTTATACAGATAGCGATGTAGATATTTCCATGTTTATACAGCTCGCGTTGCAGATATTTATATCTTTATACAGATGGCATTGTAGATATTTCCTTATTCACACTGATGGCGGTGAAGATGTTTCCATGTTTATACAGATGGCGGAGTAGTTACTTCCATGTTTATGGAGATGGCAGTGTAGATATTTTCATGTTTATAGAGATGGCGGTGTAGATATTTCCATGTTTATAGAGATAGCAGTGTAGATATTTACATGTTTATACAGATGGCTCTGTAGATATTTCCATGTGTATACAGATGGCATTGTAAATATTTCCATGTTTATACAGATGACTGTATAGTTATTTCCATGTTTTTACAGATGGCAGTGCAGATATTTCCATGTTTATACAGATAGCGATGTAGATATTTCCATGTTTGTACAGATGGTGGTGTTGATATTTCCATCTATACACAGATGGCCGTGTAGATATTTCCATGTTTATACAGATGACAGCGTAGGTATTTCCATGGACATGCAGATGGCGGTGTAGTTATTTCCTTGTTTATACAGATAGCGGTGTAGATATTTCCATGTTTTCACATATGGTGGTGTAGATATTTCCGTGTTTATACACATGGCGGAGTAGACACTTCCATCTTTATGGAGATGGCAGTGTAGATATTTTCATGTTTATAGAGATGGCGGTGTAGATATTTACATATTTATAGAGATAGCGGTGTAGATATTTCCATCTTTCTACAGATGGCAGTGTAGATATTTCCATGTTTATACAGATGGCGGTGTAGATATTTGCATATTTATACAGATGTCTGTGTAGATATTTCCATGTGTATACAGATGGTATTGTAGTTATTTCCATGTTTATACAGATGGTGGTGTAGATATTTCCATGTTTATTCAGATGACTGTGTAGATATTTCCATGTTTATACAGATGGCAGTGTAGATATTTCCATGTTCCTACACATGACTGTGTAGGTATTTCCATGTTTATACAGATGGCTTTGTAGCTATTTCCATGTCTATAGAGATAGCGGTGCAGATATTTCCATGATTATACAGATAGCGGTGTATATATTTCCATGTTTATACAGATCGTGGTGTAGATATTTCCATGTTTATACAGATACCGGTGTAGATATTTCCATTTTTATACAGACCGCAGTGTGGATATTTCCATGTTTATAGAGATAGCAGTGTAGATATTTCCAAGTTTGTGCAGATGGCGGTGTTGATGTTTCCATCTATACACAGATTGCCGTGTAGGTATTTCCATGTGTATACAGATGGCATTGTAGATACTTCCATGTTTATACAGATGGTGGTGTAGATATTTCCATGTTTATTCAGATGACTGTGTAGATATTTCCATGTTTATACAGATGGCAGTGTAGATATTTCCATGTTCCTACACATGACTGTCTAGGTATTTCCATGTTTATACAGATGGCTTTGTAGCTATTTCCATGTCTATAGAGATAGCGGTGCAAATATTTCCATGATTATACAGAGAGCGGTGTATATATTTCCATGTTTATACAGATCGTGGTGTAGATATTTCCATGTTTATACAGATACCGGTGTAGATATTTCCATTTTTATACAGACCGCAGTGTGGATATTTCCATGTTTATAGAGATAGCAGTGTAGATATTTCCAAGTTTGTGCAGATGGCGGTGTTGATGTTTCCATCTATACACAGATTGCCGTGTAGGTATTTCCATGTGTATACAGATGGCATTGTAGATATTTCCATGTTTATACAGATGGTGGTGTAGATATTTCCATGTTTACACAGAAGACTGTATAGGTATTTCCATGTTTATACAGATGGCGGTGTAGCTATTTCCATGTTTATACAGATAGCGGTGTAGATATTTCCATATTTATACAGATAACGGTGTAGAAATTTCCATGTTTATACAGATAGCGGTGTAAATGTTTCCATGTTTATACAGATCACGGTGTAGATATTTCCTTGTTAATACAAATAGCGGTGTAGTTATTTCCATGTTTGTACAGATAGTGGTGTAGATATTTCCATGTATATACAGATGCCTGTGTAGATATTTCCATGTTTATACAGATGGCTTTGTAGTTATTTCCATGTTTATACAGATGACTTTGTAGGTATTTCCATGTTTATACAGATGGCGGTGTAGATATTTCCATGTTTATAGAGATAGCTGTGTAGCTATTTCCATGTTTATACAGATAGCATTGTAGATATTTCCATGTTTTTACAGATCGAGGTGTAGTTACTTCCATGTTTATACAGATAGCGGTGTTGATATTTCCATGTTTTTACAGATATCGGTGTAGATATTTCCATGTTTACACAGATTGCAATGTAGATATTTCCATCTTTCTACAGATGGCATTGTAGATATTTCCATGTTTATACAGATGGCGGTGTAGATATTTCCATGTTTATATAGATGGTGCTGTAGATATTACCATGTTTATACAGATAGCGGTGTAGATATTTCCATGTTTATACAGATCGTGGTGAAGATATTTCCATGTTTATACAGATCTCAGTGTAGATATTTCCATGTTTATACAGATCGCGGTGTAGATATTTCCATGTTTTCACATATGGTGGTGTAGATATTTCCGTGTTTATACACATGGCGGAGTAGATACTTCCATCTTTATGGAGATGGCAGTGTAGATATTTTCATGTTTATAGAGATGGCGGTGTAGATATTTCCATATTTATAGAGATAGCGGTGTAGATACTTCCATCTTTCTACAGATGGCAGTGTTGATATTTCCATGTTTATACAGATGGTCGTGTAGATATTTCCATATTTATACAGATGTCTGTGTAGATATTTCCATGTGTATACAGATGGTATTGTAGTTATTTCCATGTTTATACAGATGGTGGTGTAGATATTTCCATGTTTATTCAGATGACTGTGTAGATATTTCCATGTTTATACAGATGGCAGTGTAGATATCTCCATGTTCCTACACATGACTGTGTAGGTATTTCCATGTTTATACAGATGGCTTTGTAGCTATTTCCATGTCTATAGAGATAGTGGTGCAGATATTTCCATGATTATACAGATAGTGGTGTATATATTTCCATGTTTATACAGATCGTGGTGTAGATGTTTCCATGTTTATACATATACCGGTGTAGATATTTCCATGTTTATACAGACCGCAGTGTAGATATTTCCATGTTTATAAAGATAGCAGTGTAGATATTTCCAAGTTTGTTCAGATGGCGGTGTTGACGTTTCCATCTATACACAGATTGCCGTGTAGGTATTTCCATGTTTATACAGATGGATTTGTAGATATTTCCATGTTTATACAGATGACTTTGTAGGATTTCCATGTTTATCCAGATGGCGGTGTAGATATTTCCATGTTTATAGAGATAGCTTTGTAGATATTTCCATGTTTATACAGATAGCGGTGTAGATATTTCCATGTTTATACAGATCGCGGTGTAGTTACTTCCATGTTTATACAGATAGCGGTGTTGATATTTCCATGTTTTTACAGATATCGGTGTAGATATTTCCATGTTTACACAGATTGCGTTGTAGATATTTCCATCTTTCAACAGATGGCAGTGTAGATATTTCCATGTTTATACACATGGCGGTGTAGATACTTCCATATTTATACAGATGTCGTGTAGATATTTCCATGTGTATACAGATGGTATTGTAGATATTTCCATGTTTATACAGATGGTGGTGTAGATATTTCCCTGTTTACTCAGATGACTGTGTAGATATTTCCATGTTTTAACAGATGGCAGTGTAGATATTTCAATGTTTATAGAGATGGCACTGTAGATATTTCCATGTTTATACAGATCACGGTGTAGATATTTCCATGTTTATACAGATAGCGGTGTAGATATTTCCATGTTTTTACAGATATTGGTGTAGATATTTCCATGTTTACACAGATTGCGGTGTAGATATTTCCATCTTTCTACAGATGGCATTGTAGATATTTCCATGTTTATACAGATGGCGGTATAGATATTTCCATGTTTATATAGATGTTGGTGTAGATATTACCATGTTTATACAGAGAGCGGTGTAGATATTTCCATGTTTATACAGATAGCGGTGTAGATATTTCCATGTTTATATAGATGGCGTTGTAGATATTTCCATGTTTATACCGATAGCGGTGTTGGTATTTCCACGTTTATACAGATAGCGATGTAGATATTTCCATGTTTATACAGCTCGCGTTGCAGATATTTATATCTTTATACAGATGGCATTGTAGATATTTCCTTATTCACACTGATGGCGGTGAAGATGTTTCCATGTTTATACAGATGGCGGAGTAGTTACTTCCATGTTTATGGAGATGGCAGTGTAGATATTTTCATGTTTATAGAGATGGCGGTGTAGATATTTCCATGTTTATAGAGATAGCAGTGTAGATATTTACATGTTTATACAGATGGCTCTGTAGATATTTCCATGTGTATACAGATGGCATTGTAAATATTTCCATGTTTATACAGATGACTGTATAGTTATTTCCATGTTTTTACAGATGGCAGTGCAGATATTTCCATGTTTATACAGATAGCGATGTAGATATTTCCATGTTTGTACAGATGGTGGTGTTGATATTTCCATCTATACACAGATGGCCGTGTAGATATTTCCATGTTTATACAGATGACAGCGTAGGTATTTCCATGGACATGCAGATGGCGGTGTAGTTATTTCCTTGTTTATACAGATAGCGGTGTAGATATTTCCATGTTTTCACATATGGTGGTGTAGATATTTCCGTGTTTATACACATGGCGGAGTAGACACTTCCATCTTTATGGAGATGGCAGTGTAGATATTTTCATGTTTATAGAGATGGCGGTGTAGATATTTACATATTTATAGAGATAGCGGTGTAGATATTTCCATCTTTCTACAGATGGCAGTGTAGATATTTCCATGTTTATACAGATGGCGGTGTAGATATTTGCATATTTATACAGATGTCTGTGTAGATATTTCCATGTGTATACAGATGGTATTGTAGTTATTTCCATGTTTATACAGATGGTGGTGTAGATATTTCCATGTTTATTCAGATGACTGTGTAGATATTTCCATGTTTATACAGATGGCAGTGTAGATATTTCCATGTTCCTACACATGACTGTGTAGGTATTTCCATGTTTATACAGATGGCTTTGTAGCTATTTCCATGTCTATAGAGATAGCGGTGCAGATATTTCCATGATTATACAGATAGCGGTGTATATATTTCCATGTTTATACAGATCGTGGTGTAGATATTTCCATGTTTATACAGATACCGGTGTAGATATTTCCATTTTTATACAGACCGCAGTGTGGATATTTCCATGTTTATAGAGATAGCAGTGTAGATATTTCCAAGTTTGTGCAGATGGCGGTGTTGATGTTTCCATCTATACACAGATTGCCGTGTAGGTATTTCCATGTGTATACAGATGGCATTGTAGATATTTCCATGTTTATACAGATGGTGGTGTAGATATTTCCATGTTTATACAGATGACTGTGTAGATATTTCCATGTTTATACAGATGGCAGTGTAGCTTTTTCCATGTTTATAGAGATAGCGGTGTAGATATTTCCATATTTATACAGATAACGGTGTAGAAATTTCCATGTTTATACAGATAGCGGTGTAAATATTTCCATGTTTATACAGATCACGGTGTAGATATTTCCTTGTTAATACAAATAGCGGTGTAGTTATTTCCATGTTTGTACAGATAGTGGTGTAGATATTTCCATGTATATACAGATGCCTGTGTAGATATTTCCATGTTTATACAGATGACTTTGTAGGTATTTCCATGTTTATACAGATGGCGGTGTAGATATTTCCATGTTTATAGAGATAGCTGTGTAGCTATTTCCATGTTTATACAGATAGCATTGTAGATATTTCCATGTTTTTACAGATCGAGGTGTAGTTACTTCCATGTTTATACAGATAGCGGTGTTGATATTTCCATGTTTTTACAGATATCGGTGTAGATATTTCCATGTTTACACAGATTGCAATGTAGATATTTCCATCTTTCTACAGATGGCATTGTAGATATTTCCATGTTTATACAGATGGCGGTGTAGATATTTACATGTTTATATAGATGGTGCTGTAGATATTACCATGTTTATACAGATAGCGGTGTAGATATTTCCATGTTTATACAGATCGTGGTGAAGATATTTCCATGTTTATACAGATCTCAGTGTAGATATTTCCATGTTTATACAGATCGCGGTGTAGATATTTCCATGTTTTCACATATGGTGGTGTAGATATTTCCGTGTTTATACACATGGCGGAGTAGATACTTCCATCTTTATGGAGATGGCAGTGTAGATATTTTCATGTTTATAGAGATGGCGGTGTAGATATTTCCATATTTATAGAGATAGCGGTGTAGATACTTCCATCTTTCTACAGATGGCAGTGTTGATATTTCCATGTTTATACAGATGGTCGTGTAGATATTTCCATATTTATACAGATGTCTGTGTAGATATTTCCATGTGTATACAGATGGTATTGTAGTTATTTCCATGTTTATACAGATGGTGGTGTAGATATTTCCATGTTTATTCAGATGACTGTGTAGATATTTCCATGTTTATACAGATGGCAGTGTAGATATCTCCATGTTCCTACACATGACTGTGTAGGTATTTCCATGTTTATACAGATGGCTTTGTAGCTATTTCCATGTCTATAGAGATAGTGGTGCAGATATTTCCATGATTATACAGATAGTGGTGTATATATTTCCATGTTTATACAGATCGTGGTGTAGATGTTTCCATGTTTATACATATACCGGTGTAGATATTTCCATGTTTATACAGACCGCAGTGTAGATATTTCCATGTTTATAAAGATAGCAGTGTAGATATTTCCAAGTTTGTTCAGATGGCGGTGTTGACGTTTCCATCTATACACAGATTGCCGTGTAGGTATTTCCATGTGTATACAGATGGCATTGTAGATATTTCCATGTTTATACAGATGGTGGTGTAGATATTTCCATGTTTACACAGAAGACTGTATAGGTATTTCCATGTTTATACAGATGGCGGTGTAGCTATTTCCATGTTTATAGAGATAGCGGTGTAGATATTTCCATATTTATACAGATAACGGTTTAGAAATTTCCTTGTTTATACAGATAGCGGTGTAAATATTTCCATGTTTATACAGATCACGGTGTAGATATTTCCTTGTTTATACAAATAGCGGTGTAGTTATTTCCATGTTTATACAGATAGCGGTGTAGATATTTCCATGTATATACAGATGGCTGTGTAGATATTTCCATGTTTATACAGATGGCTTTGTAGATATTTCCATGTTTATACAGATGACTTTGTAGGATTTCCATGTTTATCCAGATGGCGGTGTAGATATTTCCATGTTTATAGAGATAGCTTTGTAGATATTTCCATGTTTATACAGATAGCGGTGTAGATATTTCCATGTTTATACAGATCGCGGTGTAGTTACTTCCATGTTTATACAGATAGCGGTGTTGATATTTCCATGTTTTTACAGATATCGGTGTAGATATTTCCATGTTTACACAGATTGCGTTGTAGATATTTCCATCTTTCAACAGATGGCAGTGTAGATATTTCCATGTTTATACACATGGCGGTGTAGATACTTCCATATTTATACAGATGTCGTGTAGATATTTCCATGTGTATACAGATGGTATTGTAGATATTTCCATGTTTATACAGATGGTGGTGTAGATATTTCCCTGTTTACTCAGATGACTGTGTAGATATTTCCATGTTTTAACAGATGGCAGTGTAGATATTTCAATGTTTATAGAGATGGCACTGTAGATATTTCCATGTTTATACAGATCGCGGTGTAGATATTTCCATGTTTATACAGATAGCGGTGTAGATATTTCCATGTTTTTACAGATATTGGTGTAGATATTTCCATGTTTACACAGATTGCGGTGTAGATATTTCCATCTTTCTACAGATGGCATTGTAGATATTTCCATGTTTATACAGATGGCGGTGTAGATATTTCCATGTTTATATAGATGGTGGTGTAGATATTACCATGTTTATACAGAGAGCGGTGTAGATATTTCCATGTTTATACAGATAGCGGTGTAGATATTTCCATGTTTATATAGATGGCGTTGTAGATATTTCCATGTTTATACCGATAGCGGTGTTGGTATTTCCACGTTTATACAGATAGCGATGTAGATATTTCCATGTTTATACAGCTCGCGTTGCAGATATTTATATCTTTATACAGATGGCATTGTAGATATTTCCTTATTCACACTGATGGCGGTGAAGATGTTTCCATGTTTATACAGATGGCGGAGTAGTTACTTCCATGTTTATGGAGATGGCAGTGTAGATATTTTCATGTTTATAGAGATGGCGGTGTAGATATTTCCATGTTTATAGAGATAGCAGTGTAGATATTTACATGTTTATACAGATGGCTCTGTAGATATTTCCATGTGTATACAGATGGCATTGTAAATATTTCCATGTTTATACAGATGACTGTATAGTTATTTCCATGTTTTTACAGATGGCAGTGCAGATATTTCCATGTTTATACAGATAGCGATGTAGATATTTCCATGTTTGTACAGATGGTGGTGTTGATATTTCCATCTATACACAGATGGCCGTGTAGATATTTCCATGTTTATACAGATGACAGCGTAGGTATTTCCATGGACATGCAGATGGCGGTGTAGTTATTTCCTTGTTTATACAGATAGCGGTGTAGATATTTCCATGTTTTCACATATGGTGGTGTAGATATTTCCGTGTTTATACACATGGCGGAGTAGACACTTCCATCTTTATGGAGATGGCAGTGTAGATATTTTCATGTTTATAGAGATGGCGGTGTAGATATTTACATATTTATAGAGATAGCGGTGTAGATATTTCCATCTTTCTACAGATGGCAGTGTAGATATTTCCATGTTTATACAGATGGCGGTGTAGATATTTGCATATTTATACAGATGTCTGTGTAGATATTTCCATGTGTATACAGATGGTATTGTAGTTATTTCCATGTTTATACAGATGGTGGTGTAGATATTTCCATGTTTATTCAGATGACTGTGTAGATATTTCCATGTTTATACAGATGGCAGTGTAGATATTTCCATGTTCCTACACATGACTGTGTAGGTATTTCCATGTTTATACAGATGGCTTTGTAGCTATTTCCATGTCTATAGAGATAGCGGTGCAGATATTTCCATGATTATACAGATAGCGGTGTATATATTTCCATGTTTATACAGATCGTGGTGTAGATATTTCCATGTTTATACAGATACCGGTGTAGATATTTCCATTTTTATACAGACCGCAGTGTGGATATTTCCATGTTTATAGAGATAGCAGTGTAGATATTTCCAAGTTTGTGCAGATGGCGGTGTTGATGTTTCCATCTATACACAGATTGCCGTGTAGGTATTTCCATGTGTATACAGATGGCATTGTAGATATTTCCATGTTTATACAGATGGTGGTGTAGATATTTCCATGTTTATACAGATGACTGTGTAGATATTTCCATGTTTATACAGATGGCAGTGTAGCTTTTTCCATGTTTATAGAGATAGCGGTGTAGATATTTCCATATTTATACAGATAACGGTGTAGAAATTTCCATGTTTATACAGATAGCGGTGTAAATATTTCCATGTTTATACAGATCACGGTGTAGATATTTCCTTGTTAATACAAATAGCGGTGTAGTTATTTCCATGTTTGTACAGATAGTGGTGTAGATATTTCCATGTATATACAGATGCCTGTGTAGATATTTCCATGTTTATACAGATGACTTTGTAGGTATTTCCATGTTTATACAGATGGCGGTGTAGATATTTCCATGTTTATAGAGATAGCTGTGTAGCTATTTCCATGTTTATACAGATAGCATTGTAGATATTTCCATGTTTTTACAGATCGAGGTGTAGTTACTTCCATGTTTATACAGATAGCGGTGTTGATATTTCCATGTTTTTACAGATATCGGTGTAGATATTTCCATGTTTACACAGATTGCAATGTAGATATTTCCATCTTTCTACAGATGGCATTGTAGATATTTCCATGTTTATACAGATGGCGGTGTAGATATTTACATGTTTATATAGATGGTGCTGTAGATATTACCATGTTTATACAGATAGCGGTGTAGATATTTCCATGTTTATACAGATCGTGGTGAAGATATTTCCATGTTTATACAGATCTCAGTGTAGATATTTCCATGTTTATACAGATCGCGGTGTAGATATTTCCATGTTTTCACATATGGTGGTGTAGATATTTCCGTGTTTATACACATGGCGGAGTAGATACTTCCATCTTTATGGAGATGGCAGTGTAGATATTTTCATGTTTATAGAGATGGCGGTGTAGATATTTCCATATTTATAGAGATAGCGGTGTAGATACTTCCATCTTTCTACAGATGGCAGTGTTGATATTTCCATGTTTATACAGATGGTCGTGTAGATATTTCCATATTTATACAGATGTCTGTGTAGATATTTCCATGTGTATACAGATGGTATTGTAGTTATTTCCATGTTTATACAGATGGTGGTGTAGATATTTCCATGTTTATTCAGATGACTGTGTAGATATTTCCATGTTTATACAGATGGCAGTGTAGATATCTCCATGTTCCTACACATGACTGTGTAGGTATTTCCATGTTTATACAGATGGCTTTGTAGCTATTTCCATGTCTATAGAGATAGTGGTGCAGATATTTCCATGATTATACAGATAGTGGTGTATATATTTCCATGTTTATACAGATCGTGGTGTAGATGTTTCCATGTTTATACATATACCGGTGTAGATATTTCCATGTTTATACAGACCGCAGTGTAGATATTTCCATGTTTATAAAGATAGCAGTGTAGATATTTCCAAGTTTGTTCAGATGGCGGTGTTGACGTTTCCATCTATACACAGATTGCCGTGTAGGTATTTCCATGTGTATACAGATGGCATTGTAGATATTTCCATGTTTATACAGATGGTGGTGTAGATATTTCCATGTTTACACAGAAGACTGTATAGGTATTTCCATGTTTATACAGATGGCGGTGTAGCTATTTCCATGTTTATAGAGATAGCGGTGTAGATATTTCCATATTTATACAGATAACGGTTTAGAAATTTCCTTGTTTATACAGATAGCGGTGTAAATATTTCCATGTTTATACAGATCACGGTGTAGATATTTCCTTGTTTATACAAATAGCGGTGTAGTTATTTCCATGTTTATACAGATAGCGGTGTAGATATTTCCATGTATATACAGATGGCTGTGTAGATATTTCCATGTTTATACAGATGGCTTTGTAGATATTTCCATGTTTATACAGATGACTTTGTAGGATTTCCATGTTTATCCAGATGGCGGTGTAGATATTTCCATGTTTATAGAGATAGCTTTGTAGATATTTCCATGTTTATACAGATAGCGGTGTAGATATTTCCATGTTTATACAGATCGCGGTGTAGTTACTTCCATGTTTATACAGATAGCGGTGTTGATATTTCCATGTTTTTACAGATATCGGTGTAGATATTTCCATGTTTACACAGATTGCGTTGTAGATATTTCCATCTTTCAACAGATGGCAGTGTAGATATTTCCATGTTTATACACATGGCGGTGTAGATACTTCCATATTTATACAGATGTCGTGTAGATATTTCCATGTGTATACAGATGGTATTGTAGATATTTCCATGTTTATACAGATGGTGGTGTAGATATTTCCCTGTTTACTCAGATGACTGTGTAGATATTTCCATGTTTTAACAGATGGCAGTGTAGATATTTCAATGTTTATAGAGATGGCACTGTAGATATTTCCATGTTTATACAGATCGCGGTGTAGATATTTCCATGTTTATACAGATAGCGGTGTAGATATTTCCATGTTTTTACAGATATTGGTGTAGATATTTCCATGTTTACACAGATTGCGGTGTAGATATTTCCATCTTTCTACAGATGGCATTGTAGATATTTCCATGTTTATACAGATGGCGGTGTAGATATTTCCATGTTTATATAGATGGTGGTGTAGATATTACCATGTTTATACAGAGAGCGGTGTAGATATTTCCATGTTTATACAGATAGCGGTGTAGATATTTCCATGTTTATATAGATGGCGTTGTAGATATTTCCATGTTTATACCGATAGCGGTGTTGGTATTTCCACGTTTATACAGATAGCGATGTAGATATTTCCATGTTTATACAGCTCGCGGTGCAGATATTTATATCTTTATACAGATGGCATTGTAGATATTTCCTTATTCACACTGATGGCGGTGAAGATGTTTCCATGTTTATACAGATGGCGGAGTAGTTACTTCCATGTTTATGGAGATGGCAGTGTAGATATTTCCATGTTTATAGAGATAGCAGTGTAGATATTTACATGTTTATACAGATGGCTCTGTAGATATTTCCATGTGTATACAGTTGGCATTGTAAATATTTCCATGTTTATACAGATGACTGTATAGTTATTTCCATGTTTTTACAGATGGCAGTGCAGATATTTCCATGTTTATACAGATAGCGATGTAGATATTTCCATGTTTGTACAGATGGTGGTGTTGATATTTCCATCTATACACAGATGGCCGTGTGGATATTTCCATGTTTATACAGATGACAGCGTAGGTATTTCCATGGACATGCAGATGGCGGTGTAGTTATTTCCTTGTTTATACAGATAGCGGTGTAGATATTTCCATGTTTTCACATATGGTGGTGTAGATATTTCCGTGTTTATACACATGGTGGAGTAGATACTTCCATCTTTATGGAGATGGCAGTGTAGATATTTTCATGTTTATAGAGATGGCGGTGTAGATATTTACATATTTATAGAGATAGCGGTGTAGATATTTCCATCTTTCTACAGATGGCAGTGTAGATATTTCCATGTTTATACAGATGGTGGTGTAGATATTTGCATATTTATACAGATGTCTGTGTAGATATTTCCATGTGTATACAGATGGTATTGTAGTTATTTCCATGTTTATACAGATGGTGGTGTAGATATTTCCATGTTTATTCAGATGACTGTGTAGATATTTCCATGTTTATACAGATGGCAGTGTAGATATTTCCATGTTCCTACACATGACTGTGTAGGTATTTCCATGTTTATACAGATGGCTTTGTAGCTATTTCCATGTCTATAGAGATAGCGGTGCAGATATTTCCATGATTATACAGATAGCGGTGTATATATTTCCATGTTTATACAGATCGTGGTGTAGATATTTCCATGTTTATACAGATACCGGTGTAGATATTTCCATTTTTATACAGACCGCAGTGTGGATATTTCCATGTTTATAGAGATAGCAGTGTAGATATTTCCAAGTTTGTGCAGATGGCGGTGTTGATGTTTCCATCTATACACAGATTGCCGTGTAGGTATTTCCATGTGTATACAGATGGTGGTGTAGATATTTCCATGTTTACACAGAAGACTGTATAGGTATTTCCATGTTTATACAGATGGCGGTGTAGCTATTTCCATGTTTATAGAGATAGCGGTGTAGATATTTCCATATTTATACAGATAACGTTGTAGAAATTTCCATGTTTATACAGATAGCGGTGTAAATATTTCCATGTTTATACAGATCACGGTGTAGATATTTCCTTGTTAATACAAATAGCGGTGTAGTTATTTCCATGTTTGTACAGATAGTGGTGTAGATATTTCCATGTATATACAGATGCCTGTGTAGATATTTCCATGTTTATACAGATGGCTTTGTAGTTATTTCCATGTTTATACAGATGACTTTGTAGGTATTTCCATGTTTATACAGATGGCGGTGTAGATATTTCCATGTTTATAGAGATAGCTGTGTAGCTATTTCCATGTTTATACAGATAGCATTGTAGATATTTCCATGTTTTTACAGATCGAGGTGTAGTTACTTCCATGTTTATACAGATAGCGGTGTTGATATTTCCATGTTTTTACAGATATCGGTGTAGATATTTCCATGTTTACACAGATTGCAATGTAGATATTTCCATCTTTCTACAGATGGCATTGTAGATATTTCCATGTTTATACAGATGGCGGTGTAGATATTTACATGTTTATATAGATGGTGCTGTAGATATTACCATGTTTATACAGATAGCGGTGTAGATATTTCCATGTTTATACAGATCGTGGTGAAGATATTTCCATGTTTATACAGATCTCAGTGTAGATATTTCCATGTTTATACAGATCGCGGTGTAGATATTTCCATGTTTTCACATATGGTGGTGTAGATATTTCCGTGTTTATACACATGGCGGAGTAGATACTTCCATCTTTATGGAGATGGCAGTGTAGATATTTTCATGTTTATAGAGATGGCGGTGTAGATATTTCCATATTTATAGAGATAGCGGTGTAGATACTTCCATCTTTCTACAGATGGCAGTGTTGATATTTCCATGTTTATACAGATGGTCGTGTAGATATTTCCATATTTATACAGATGTCTGTGTAGATATTTCCATGTGTATACAGATGGTATTGTAGTTATTTCCATGTTTATACAGATGGTGGTGTAGATATTTCCATGTTTATTCAGATGACTGTGTAGATATTTCCATGTTTATACAGATGGCAGTGTAGATATCTCCATGTTCCTACACATGACTGTGTAGGTATTTCCATGTTTATACAGATGGCTTTGTAGCTATTTCCATGTCTATAGAGATAGTGGTGCAGATATTTCCATGATTATACAGATAGTGGTGTATATATTTCCATGTTTATACAGATCGTGGTGTAGATGTTTCCATGTTTATACATATACCGGTGTAGATATTTCCATGTTTATACAGACCGCAGTGTAGATATTTCCATGTTTATAAAGATAGCAGTGTAGATATTTCCAAGTTTGTTCAGATGGCGGTGTTGACGTTTCCATCTATACACAGATTGCCGTGTAGGTATTTCCATGTGTATACAGATGGGATTGTAGATATTTCCATGTTTATACAGATGGTGGTGTAGATATTTCCATGTTTACACAGAAGACTGTATAGGTATTTCCATGTTTATACAGATGGCGGTGTAGCTATTTCCATGTTTATAGAGATAGCGGTGTAGATATTTCCATATTTATACAGATAACGGTTTAGAAATTTCCTTGTTTATACAGATAGCGGTGTAAATATTTCCATGTTTATACAGATCACGGTGTAGATATTTCCTTGTTTATACAAATAGCGGTGTAGTTATTTCCATGTTTATACAGATAGCGGTGTAGATATTTCCATGTATATACAGATGGCTGTGTAGATATTTCCATGTTTATACAGATGGCTTTGTAGATATTTCCATGTTTATACAGATGACTTTGTAGGATTTCCATGTTTATCCAGATGGCGGTGTAGATATTTCCATGTTTATAGAGATAGCTTTGTAGATATTTCCATGTTTATACAGATAGCGGTGTAGACATTTCCATGTTTATACAGATCGCGGTGTAGTTACTTCCATGTTTATACAGATAGCGGTGTTGATATTTCCATGTTTTTACAGATATCGGTGTAGATATTTCCATGTTTACACAGATTGCGTTGTAGATATTTCCATCTTTCAACAGATGGCAGTGTAGATATTTCCATGTTTATACACATGGCGGTGTAGATACTTCCATATTTATACAGATGTCGTGTAGATATTTCCATGTGTATACAGATGGTATTGTAGATATTTCCATGTTTATACAGATGGTGGTGTAGATATTTCCCTGTTTACTCAGATGACTGTGTAGATATTTCCATGTTTTAACAGATGGCAGTGTAGATATTTCAATGTTTATAGAGATGGCACTGTAGATATTTCCATGTTTATACAGATCGCGGTGTAGATATTTCCATGTTTATACAGATAGCGGTGTAGATATTTCCATGTTTTTACAGATATTGGTGTAGATATTTCCATGTTTACACAGATTGCGGTGTAGATATTTCCATCTTTCTACAGATGGCATTGTAGATATTTCCATGTTTATACAGATGGCGGTGTAGATATTTCCATGTTTATATAGATGGTGGTGTAGATATTACCATGTTTATACAGAGAGCGGTGTAGATATTTCCATGTTTATACAGATAGCGGTGTAGATATTTCCATGTTTATATAGATGGCGTTGTAGATATTTCCATGTTTATACCGATAGCAGTGTTGTTTTTTCCACGTTTATACAGATAGCGATGTAGATATTTCCATGTTTATACAGCTCGCGGTGCAGATATTTATATCTTTATACAGATGGCATTGTAGATATTTCCTTATTCACACTGATGGCGGTGAAGATGTTTCCATGTTTATACAGATGGCGGAGTAGTTACTTCCATGTTTATGGAGATGGCAGTGTAGATATTTTCATGTTTATAGAGATGGCGGTGTAGATATTTCCATGTTTATAGAGATAGCAGTGTAGATATTTACATGTTTATACAGATGGCTCTGTAGATATTTCCATGTGTATACAGATGGCATTGTAAATATTTCCATGTTTATACAGATGACTGTATAGTTATTTCCATGTTTTTACAGATGGCAGTGCAGATATTTCCATGTTTATACAGATAGCGATGTAGATATTTCCATGTTTGTACAGATGGTGGTGTTGATATTTCCATCTATACACAGATGGCCGTGTAGATATTTCCATGTTTATACAGATGACAGCGTAGGTATTTCCATGGACATGCAGATGGCGGTGTAGTTATTTCCTTGTTTATACAGATAGCGGTGTAGATATTTCCATGTTTTCACATATGGTGGTGTAGATATTTCCGTGTTTATACACATGGTGGAGTAGATACTTCCATCTTTATGGAGATGGCAGTGTAAATATTTTCACGTTTATAGAGATGGCGGTGTAGATATTTACATATTTATAGAGATAGCGGTGTAGATATTTCCATCTTTCTACAGATGGCAGTGTAGATATTTCCATGTTTATACAGATGGTGGTGTAGATATTTGCATATTTATACAGATGTCTGTGTAGATATTTCCATGTGTATACAGATGGTATTGTAGTTATTTCCATGTTTATACAGATGGTGGTGTAGATATTTCCATGTTTATTCAGATGACTGTGTAGATATTTCCATGTTTATACAGATGGCAGTGTAGATATTTCCATGTTCCTACACATGACTGTGTAGGTATTTCCATGTTTATACAGATGGCTTTGTAGCTATTTCCATGTCTATAGAGATAGCGGTGCAGATATTTCCATGATTATACAGATAGCGGTGTATATATTTCCATGTTTATACAGATCGTGGTGTAGATATTTCCATGTTTATACAGATACCGGTGTAGATATTTCCATTTTTATACAGACCGCAGTGTGGATATTTCCATGTTTATAGAGATAGCAGTGTAGATATTTCCAAGTTTGTGCAGATGGCGGTGTTGATGTTTCCATCTATACACAGATTGCCGTGTAGGTATTTCCATGTGTATACAGATGGTGGTGTAGATATTTCCATGTTTACACAGAAGACTGTATAGGTATTTCCATGTTTATACAGATGGCGGTGTAGCTATTTCCATGTTTATAGAGATAGCGGTGTAGATATTTCCATATTTATACAGATAACGTTGTAGAAATTTCCATGTTTATACAGATAGCGGTGTAAATATTTCCATGTTTATACAGATCACGGTGTAGATATTTCCTTGTTAATACAAATAGCGGTGTAGTTATTTCCATGTTTGTACAGATAGTGGTGTAGATATTTCCATGTATATACAGATGCCTGTGTAGATATTTCCATGTTTATACAGATGGCTTTGTAGTTATTTCCATGTTTATACAGATGACTTTGTAGGTATTTCCATGTTTATACAGATGGCGGTGTAGATATTTCCATGTTTATAGAGATAGCTGTGTAGCTATTTCCATGTTTATACAGATAGCATTGTAGATATTTCCATGTTTTTACAGATCGAGGTGTAGTTACTTCCATGTTTATACAGATAGCGGTGTTGATATTTCCATGTTTTTACAGATATCGGTGTAGATATTTCCATGTTTACACAGATTGCAATGTAGATATTTCCATCTTTCTACAGATGGCATTGTAGATATTTCCATGTTTATACAGATGGCGGTGTAGATATTTACATGTTTATATAGATGGTGCTGTAGATATTACCATGTTTATACAGATAGCGGTGTAGATATTTCCATGTTTATACAGATCGTGGTGAAGATATTTCCATGTTTATACAGATCTCAGTGTAGATATTTCCATGTTTATACAGATCGCGGTGTAGATATTTCCATGTTTTCACATATGGTGGTGTAGATATTTCCGTGTTTATACACATGGCGGAGTAGATACTTCCATCTTTATGGAGATGGCAGTGTAGATATTTTCATGTTTATAGAGATGGCGGTGTAGATATTTCCATATTTATAGAGATAGCGGTGTAGATACTTCCATCTTTCTACAGATGGCAGTGTTGATATTTCCATGTTTATACAGATGGTCGTGTAGATATTTCCATATTTATACAGATGTCTGTGTAGATATTTCCATGTGTATACAGATGGTATTGTAGTTATTTCCATGTTTATACAGATGGTGGTGTAGATATTTCCATGTTTATTCAGATGACTGTGTAGATATTTCCATGTTTATACAGATGGCAGTGTAGATATCTCCATGTTCCTACACATGACTGTGTAGGTATTTCCATGTTTATACAGATGGCTTTGTAGCTATTTCCATGTCTATAGAGATAGTGGTGCAGATATTTCCATGATTATACAGATAGTGGTGTATATATTTCCATGTTTATACAGATCGTGGTGTAGATGTTTCCATGTTTATACATATACCGGTGTAGATATTTCCATGTTTATACAGACCGCAGTGTAGATATTTCCATGTTTATAAAGATAGCAGTGTAGATATTTCCAAGTTTGTTCAGATGGCGGTGTTGACGTTTCCATCTATACACAGATTGCCGTGTAGGTATTTCCATGTGTATACAGATGGCATTGTAGATATTTCCATGTTTATACAGATGGTGGTGTAGATATTTCCATGTTTACACAGAAGACTGTATAGGTATTTCCATGTTTATACAGATGGCGGTGTAGCTATTTCCATGTTTATAGAGATAGCGGTGTAGATATTTCCATATTTATACAGATAACGGTTTAGAAATTTCCTTGTTTATACAGATAGCGGTGTAAATATTTCCATGTTTATACAGATCACGGTGTAGATATTTCCTTGTTTATACAAATAGCGGTGTAGTTATTTCCATGTTTATACAGATAGCGGTGTAGATATTTCCATGTATATACAGATGGCTGTGTAGATATTTCCATGTTTATACAGATGGCTTTGTAGATATTTCCATGTTTATACAGATGACTTTGTAGGATTTCCATGTTTATCCAGATGGCGGTGTAGATATTTCCATGTTTATAGAGATAGCTTTGTAGATATTTCCATGTTTATACAGATAGCGGTGTAGACATTTCCATGTTTATACAGATCGCGGTGTAGTTACTTCCATGTTTATACAGATAGCGGTGTTGATATTTCCATGTTTTTACAGATATCGGTGTAGATATTTCCATGTTTACACAGATTGCGTTGTAGATATTTCCATCTTTCAACAGATGGCAGTGTAGATATTTCCATGTTTATACACATGGCGGTGTAGATACTTCCATATTTATACAGATGTCGTGTAGATATTTCCATGTGTATACAGATGGTATTGTAGATATTTCCATGTTTATACAGATGGTGGTGTAGATATTTCCCTGTTTACTCAGATGACTGTGTAGATATTTCCATGTTTTAACAGATGGCAGTGTAGATATTTCAATGTTTATAGAGATGGCACTGTAGATATTTCCATGTTTATACAGATCGCGGTGTAGATATTTCCATGTTTATACAGATAGCGGTGTAGATATTTCCATGTTTTTACAGATATTGGTGTAGATATTTCCATGTTTACACAGATTGCGGTGTAGATATTTCCATCTTTCTACAGATGGCATTGTAGATATTTCCATGTTTATACAGATGGCGGTGTAGATATTTCCATGTTTATATAGATGGTGGTGTAGATATTACCATGTTTATACAGAGAGCGGTGTAGATATTTCCATGTTTATACAGATAGCGGTGTAGATATTTCCATGTTTATATAGATGGCGTTGTAGATATTTCCATGTTTATACCGATAGCAGTGTTGTTTTTTCCACGTTTATACAGATAGCGATGTAGATATTTCCATGTTTATACAGCTCGCGGTGCAGATATTTATATCTTTATACAGATGGCATTGTAGATATTTCCTTATTCACACTGATGGCGGTGAAGATGTTTCCATGTTTATACAGATGGCGGAGTAGTTACTTCCATGTTTATGGAGATGGCAGTGTAGATATTTTCATGTTTATAGAGATGGCGGTGTAGATATTTCCATGTTTATAGAGATAGCAGTGTAGATATTTACATGTTTATACAGATGGCTCTGTAGATATTTCCATGTGTATACAGATGGCATTGTAAATATTTCCATGTTTATACAGATGACTGTATAGTTATTTCCATGTTTTTACAGATGGCAGTGCAGATATTTCCATGTTTATACAGATAGCGATGTAGATATTTCCATGTTTGTACAGATGGTGGTGTTGATATTTCCATCTATACACAGATGGCCGTGTAGATATTTCCATGTTTATACAGATGACAGCGTAGGTATTTCCATGGACATGCAGATGGCGGTGTAGTTATTTCCTTGTTTATACAGATAGCGGTGTAGATATTTCCATGTTTTCACATATGGTGGTGTAGATATTTCCGTGTTTATACACATGGTGGAGTAGATACTTCCATCTTTATGGAGATGGCAGTGTAAATATTTTCACGTTTATAGAGATGGCGGTGTAGATATTTACATATTTATAGAGATAGCGGTGTAGATATTTCCATCTTTCTACAGATGGCAGTGTAGATATTTCCATGTTTATACAGATGGTGGTGTAGATATTTGCATATTTATACAGATGTCTGTGTAGATATTTCCATGTGTATACAGATGGTATTGTAGTTATTTCCATGTTTATACAGATGGTGGTGTAGATATTTCCATGTTTATTCAGATGACTGTGTAGATATTTCCATGTTTATACAGATGGCAGTGTAGATATTTCCATGTTCCTACACATGACTGTGTAGGTATTTCCATGTTTATACAGATGGCTTTGTAGCTATTTCCATGTCTATAGAGATAGCAGTGAAGATATTTCCATGATTATACAGATAGCGGTGTATATATTTCCATGTTTATACAGATCGTGGTGTAGATATTTCCATGTTTATACAGATACCGGTGTAGATATTTCCATTTTTATACAGACCGCAGTGTGGATATTTCCATGTTTATAGAGATAGCAGTGTAGATATTTCCAAGTTTGTGCAGATGGCGGTGTTGATGTTTCCATCTATACACAGATTGCCGTGTAGGTATTTCCATGTGTATACAGATGGTGGTGTAGATATTTCCATGTTTACACAGAAGACTGTATAGGTATTTCCATGTTTATACAGATGGCGGTGTAGCTATTTCCATGTTTATAGAGATAGCGGTGTAGATATTTCCATATTTATACAGATAACGGTGTAGAAATTTCCATGTTTATACAGATAGCGGTGTAAATATTTCCATGTTTATACAGATCACGGTGTAGATATTTCCTTGTTAATACAAATAGCGGTGTAGTTATTTCCATGTTTGTACAGATAGTGGTGTAGATATTTCCATGTATATACAGATGCCTGTGTAGATATTTCCATGTTTATACAGATGGCTTTGTAGATATTTCCATGTTTATACAGATGACTTTGTAGGTATTTCCATGTTTATACAGATGGCGGTGTAGATATTTCCATGTTTATAGAGATAGCTGTGTAGATATTTCCATGTTTATACAGATAGCATTGTAGATATTTCCATGTTTTTACAGATCGAGGTGTAGTTACTTCCATGTTTATACAGAGAGCGGTGTTGATATTTCCATGTTTTTACAGATATCGGTGTAGATATTTCCATGTTTACACAGATTGCAATGTAGATATTTCCATCTTTCTACAGATGGCATTGTAGATATTTCCATGTTTATACAGATGGCGGTGTAGATATTTCCATGTTTATATAGATGGTGGTGTAGATATTACCATGTTTATACAGATAGCGGTGTAGATATTTCCATGTTTATACAGATCGTGGTGAAGATATTTCCATGTTTATACAGATCTCGGTGTAGATATTTCCATGTTTATACAGATCGCGGTGTAGATATTTCCATGTTTTCACATATGGTGGTGTAGATATTTCCGTGTTTATACACATGGCGGAGTAGATACTTCCATCTTTATGGAGATGGCAGTGTAGATGTTTTCATGTTTTTAGAGATGGCGGAGTAGATATTTCCATATTTATAGAGATAGCGGTGTAGATACTTCCATCTTTCTACAGATGGCAGTGTAGATATTTCCATGTTTATACAGATGGCCGTGTAGATATTTCCATATTTATACAATTGTCTGTGTAGATATTTTCATGTGTATACAGATGGTATTGTAGTTATTTCCATGTTTATACAGATGGTGGTGTAGATATTTCCATGTTTATACAGATGACTGTGTAGATATATCCATGTTTATACAGATGGCAGTGTAGATATTTCCATGTTTATACAGATAGCGGTGTAGATATTTCCATGTTTATAAGGTAGCGGCGTAGATATTTCCATGTTTATACAGATCATGGTGTAGATATTTCCATCTTTCCACAGATTCCGGTGTAGATATTTCCATGTTTGTACAGATTGTGCTGTAGATATTTCCATGTTTATACAGATAGCGTTGTGGATATTTCGATGTTCATGCAGATGGCGGTGTAGATATTTCCATGTTTATACAGATAGCGGTGTAGATATTTCCACGTTTATACTGGTAGCGGTGTAGAAATTTCCATGTTTATACAGATCGCAGTGTAGGTATTTCCATCTTTCTACAGATGGCAGTGTAGATATTTCCATGTTTATACAGATGGGGTTGTAGATATTTCCAGGTTTATACAGATGGCGGTGTAGATATTTACATGTTTATGCAGATGGTGGTGTAGATATTTACATGTTTATAGAGATGGCAGTGTAGATATTTCTATGTTTATAGAGATAGCGGAGTAGATATTTCCATGGTTAATGAGATGGCGGTGTAAGTATTTCCATGTTTGTAGAGATAGTGGTGTTGATATTTCCTTGTTCATACAGATCGCGGTGTAGATATTTCCATGTTTATGCAGATAGCGATGGAGATAATTCCTTGTTTATACAGATAGTGCTGTAAATATTTCCAAGTTTATACAGATAGCGGTGTAGATATTTCCATGTTTATACAGGTAGCGGTGTAGATATTTCCATGTTTATACGGATGGTGGTGTAGCTATTTCCATCTTTCCACAGATGGTGGTGTAGATATTTCCATGTTTATACAGATCGGGCTGTAGATATTTCCAAGTTTATACAGATAACGGTGTAGATATTTCGATGTTCATGCAGATGGCGGTGTATATATTTCCATGTTTATAGAGATGGCGGTGTAGATATTTCTATTTTTATAGAGATAGTGGTGTAGATATTTCCATGTATATAAAGATGACGGTGTATGTATTTCCATGTTTATAGACATAGTGGTGTATATATTTCCACGTGTATAGAGATAGAGGTGTAGATATTTCCATGTTTATACTGATGGCAGTGTTGGTATTTCCATGTTTATAAAGATAGCGGTGTAGATATTTCCATGTTTATACAGCTTGCGGTGTATGTATTTCGGTCTTTATAGAAATGGCAATGTAGATATTTCCATGTTTGTAAAAATAGCGGTGTAGTTATTGCCGTGTTGATACAGATGGCGGTGTAGATATTTCCATATTTATGGAGATGGCGGTGTAGATATTTTCCTGTTTACAGAGATGGCCGTGTAGATATTTCCATGTTTACAGAGATGGCGGTGTAGATATTTTCCTGTTTATAGAGATGGCCGTGTAGATATTTCCATGTTTATACAGATGGCTGTGTAGATATTTCCTTGTGTATATAGAGGGCAGTGTAGATATTTCCATGTTTTAAGAGATTGTGGTGTAGATATTTCCACGTTTATAAAGATGACTTTGTAGATATTTCCATGTTTATACAGATGGCGGTGAAGATATTTCCATGTTTATAGAGATAGCGGTGTAGATATTTCCATGTTTGTAGAGATAGCAGTGTAGATATTTCCATGTTTATACAGATGTTGGTGTAAATATTTCCATGTTTATAGAGATGACGGTGTAGATATTTCCATGTTTGCACACAAAGCGGTCTAGATATTTCCATCTTTGCATAGATTGTGGTTTATGTATTTCCATGTTTATTCAGGTAGCGGTGTACGTATTTCCATGTTTACACAGATATCTCTGTAGATATTTCCATGTTTACACAGATAGCATTGTAGATATTTCCATGTTTATAGAGATAGTGGTTTAGATATTTCCATGTTTATACAGATAGTGGTGTAGACATTTCCATGTTTATAGAGATAGCAGTATAGATAGTTCCATATTTATACAGATAGCGGTGTAGATGTTTCCATATTTATACACATTGCGGTGAAGACATTTCCGTGTTTATACAGACAGCGGTGTAGATATTTCCATCTTTATAGGGATAGCGGAGTTGTTATTTCCGTGTTTATACGGATTGCATTGTAGATATTTGCATGTTTATACAGATAGCATTGTAGGTATTTCCATGTCTATACAGATAGCGGTGTAGATATTTCCATGTTTATACAGATGGCAGTGAAGATATTTCCATGTTTATACAGATGGTGGTGTAGATATTTCCATGTTTACAGAGATTACGGTGCAGATATTTCCATCTTTGCACAGACTGCGGTGCAGGTATTTCCATCTTTACACAGATAGCGGTGTAGATATTTCCAAGTTTACACAGATAGCTGTGTAGATATTTCCATGTGTACACAGATAGCGTTGTAAGTATTTCCATGTTTACACAGATAGGGTTGTAGATATTTCCATGTTTACACAGATAGCGTTGTAGATATTTCCAAGATAACACAGATGGCTGTGTAGATATTTCCATGTTTACACAGATAGCATTTTAGATATTGCCATGTTTATACAGATAGCGGTGTAAATATTTCCATGTTTATACCGATCACGGTGTAGATATTTCCTTGTTAATACAAATAGCGGTGTAGTTATTTCCATGTTTGTACAGATAGCGGTGTAGATATTTCCATGTATATACAGATGCCTGTATAAATATTTCCATGTTTATACAGATGGCTTTGTAGATATTTCCATGTTTATACAGATGACTTTGTAGGTATTTCCATGTTTTTACAGATGGCGGTGTAGATATTTCCATGATTATAGAGATAGCTGTGTAGATATTTCCATGTTTATACAGATAGCATGTTAGATATTTCCATGTTTATACAGATCACGGTGTAGTTACCTCCATGTTTATACAGATAGCGGTGTTGATATTTCCATGTTTTTACAGATATCGGTGTAAATATTTCCATCTTTACACAGATTGCGGTGTAGATATTTCCATCTTTCTACAGATGGCATTGTAGATATTTCCATGTTTATACAGATGGCGGTGTAGATATTTCCATGTTTATATAGATGGTGCTGTAGATATTACCATGTTTATACAGATAGCGGTGTAGATATTTCCATGTTTATACAGATCGTGGTGAAGATATTTCCATGTTTATACAGATCTCAGTGTAGATATTTCCATGTTTATACAGATCGCGGTGTAGATATTTCCATGTTTTCACATATGGTGATGTAGATATTTCCGTGTTTATACACATGGCGGAGTAGATACTTCCATCTTTATGGAGATGGCAGTGTAGATATTTTCATGTTTATAGAGATGGCGGTGTAGATATTTCCATATTTATAGAGATAGCGGTGTAGATACTTCCATCTTTCTACAGATGGCAGTGTAGATATTTCCATGTTTATACAGATGGTCGTGTAGATATTTCCATATTTATACAGATGTCTGTGTAGATATTTCCATGTGTATACAGATGGTATTGTAGTTATTTCCATGTTTATACAGATGGTGGTGTAGATATTTCCATGTTTATTCAGATGACTGTGTAGATATTTCCATGTTTATACAGATGGCAGTGTAGATATCTCCATGTTCCTACACATGACTGTGTAGGTATTTCCATGTTTATACAGATGGCTTTGTAGCTATTTCCATGTCTATAGAGATAGTGGTGCAGATATTTCCATGATTATACAGATAGTGGTGTATATATTTCCATGTTTATACAGATCGTGGTGCAGATGTTTCCATGTTTATACATATACCGGTGTAGATATTTCCATGTTTATACAGACCGCAGTGTAGATATTTCCATGTTTATAGAGATAGCAGTGTAGATATTTCCAAGTTTGTTCAGATGGCGGTGTTGACGTTTCCATCTATACACAGATTGCCGTGTAGGTATTTCCATGTGTATACAGATGGCATTGTAGATATTTCCATGTTTATACAGATGGTGGTGTAGATATTTCCATGTTTACACAGAAGACTGTATAGGTATTTCCATGTTTATACAGATGGCGGTGTAGCTATTTCCATGTTTATAGAGATAGCGGTGTAGATATTTCCATATTTATACAGATAACGGTGTAGAAATTTCCTTGTTTATACAGATAGCGGTGTAAATATTTCCATGTTTATACAGATCACGGTGTAGATATTTCCTTGTTTATACAAATAGCGGTGTAGTTATTTCCATGTTTATACAGATAGCGGTGTAGATATTTCCATGTATATACAGATGGCTGTGTAGATATTTCCATGTTTATACAGATGGCTTTGTAGATATTTCCATGTTTATACAGATGACTTTGTAGGTATTTCCATGTTTATCCAGATGGCAGTGTAGATATTTCCATGTTTATAGAGATAGCTTTGTAGATATTTCCATGTTTATACAGATAGCGGTGTAGGTATTTCCATGTTTATACAGATCACGGTGTAGTTACTTCCATGTTTATACAGATAGCGGTGTTGATATTTCCATGTTTTTACAGATATCGGTGTAGATATTTCCATGTTTACACAGATTGCGTTGTAGATATTTCCATCTTTCAACAGATGGCAGTGTAGATATTTCCATGTTTATACACATGGCGGTGTAGATACTTCCATATTTATACAGATGTCGTGTAGATATTTCCATGTGTATACAGATGGTATTGTAGATATTTCCATGTTTATACAGATGGTGGTGTAGATATTTCCCTGTTTACTCAGATGACTGTGTAGATATTTCCATGTTTTAACAGAAGGCAGTGTAGATATTTCAATGTTTATAGAGATGGCACTGTAGATATTTCCATGTTTATACAGATCGCGGTGTAGATATTTCCATGTTTATACAGATAGCGGTGTAGATATTTCCATGTTTTTACAGATATTGGTGTAAATATTTCCATGTTTACACAGATTGCGGTGTAGATATTTCCATCTTTCTACAGATGGCATTGTAGATATTTCCATGTTTATACAGATGGCGGTGTAGATATTTCCATGTTTATATAGATGGTGGTGTAGATATTACCATGTTTATACAGAGAGCGGTGTAGATATTTCCATGTTTATACAGATAGCGGGGTAGATATTTCCATGTTTATATAGATGGCGTTGTAGATATTTCCATGTTTATACCGATAGCGGTGTTGGTATTTCCACGTTTATACAGATAGCGATGTAGATATTTCCATGTTTATACAGCTCGCGGTGCAGATATTTCCTTATTCACACTGATGGCGGTGAAGATGTTTACATGTTTATACAGATGGCGGAGTAGTTACTTCCATGTTTATGGAGATGGCAGTGTAGATATTTTCATGTTTATAGAGATGGCGGTGTAGATATTTCCATGTTTATAGAGATAGCAGTGTAGATATTTACATGTTTATACAGATGGCTCTGTAGATATTTCCATGTGTATACAGATGGCATTGTAAATATTTCCATGTTTATACAGATGACTGTATAGTTATTTCCATGTTTTTACAGATGGCAGTGCAGATATTTCCATGTTTATACAGATAGCGATGTAGATATTTCCATGTTTGTACAGATGGTGGTGTTGATATTTCCATCTATACACAGATGGCCGTGTAGATATTTCCATGTTTATACAGATGACAGCGTAGGTATTTCCATGGACATGCAGATGGCGGTGTAGTTATTTCCTTGTTTATACAGATAGCGGTGTAGATATTTCCATGTTTTCACATATGGTGGTGTAGATATTTCCGTGTTTATACACATGGCGGAGTAGATACTTCCATCTTTATGGAGATGGCAGTGTAGATATTTCCATGTTTATAGAGATAGCTGTGTAGCTATTTCCATGTTTATACAGATAGCATTGTAGATATTTCCATGTTTTTACAGATCGAGGTGTAGTTACTTCCATGTTTATACAGATAGCGGTGTTGATATTTCCATGTTTTTACAGATATCGGTGTAGATATTTCCATGTTTACACAGATTGCAATGTAGATATTTCCATCTTTCTACAGATGGCATTGTAGATATTTCCATGTTTATACAGATGGCGGTGAAGATATTTACATGTTTATATAGATGGTGCTGTAGATATTACCATGTTTATACAGATAGCGGTGTAGATATTTCCATGTTTATACAGATCGTGGTGAAGATATTTCCATGTTTATACAGATCTCAGTGTAGATATTTCCATGTTTATACAGATCGCGGTGTAGATATTTCCATGTTTTCACATATGGTGGTGTAGATATTTCCGTGTTTATACACATGGCGGAGTAGATACTTCCATCTTTATGGAGATGGCAGTGTAGATATTTTCATGTTTATAGAGATGGCGGTGTAGATATTTCCATATTTATAGAGATAGTGGTGTAGATACTTCCATCTTTCTACAGATGGCAGTGTTGATATTTCCATGTTTATACAGATGGTCGTGTAGATATTTCCATATTTATACAGATGTCTGTGTAGATATTTCCATGTGTATACAGATGGTATTGTAGTTATTTCCATGTTTATACAGATGGTGGTGTAGATATTTCCATGTTTATTCAGATGACTGTGTAGATATTTCCATGTTTATACAGATGGCAGTGTAGATATCTCCATGTTCCTACACATGACTGTGTAGGTATTTCCATGTTTATACAGATGGCTTTGTAGCTATTTCCATGTCTATAGAGATAGTGGTGCAGATATTTCCATGATTATACAGATAGTGGTGTATATATTTCCATGTTTATACAGATCGTGGTGTAGATGTTTCCATGTTTATACATATACCGGTGTAGATATTTCCATGTTTATACAGACCGCAGTGTAGATATTTCCATGTTTATAAAGATAGCAGTGTAGATATTTCCAAGTTTGTTCAGATGGCGGTGTTGACGTTTCCATCTATACACAGATTGCCGTGTAGGTATTTCCATGTGTATACAGATGGCATTGTAGATATTTCCATGTTTATACAGATGGTGGTGTAGATATTTCCATGTTTACACAGAAGACTGTATAGGTATTTCCATGTTTATACAGATGGCGGTGTAGCTATTTCCATGTTTATAGAGATAGCGGTGTAGATATTTCCATATTTATACAGATAACGGTTTAGAAATTTCCTTGTTTATACAGATAGCGGTGTAAATATTTCCATGTTTATACAGATCACGGTGTAGATATTTCCTTGTTTATACAAATAGCGGTGTAGTTATTTCCATGTTTATACAGATAGCGGTGTAGATATTTCCATGTATATACAGATGGCTGTGTAGATATTTCCATGTTTATACAGATGGCTTTGTAGATATTTCCATGTTTATACAGATGACTTTGTAGGATTTCCATGTTTATCCAGATGGCGGTGTAGATATTTCCATGTTTATAGAGATAGCTTTGTAGATATTTCCATGTTTATACAGATAGCGGTGTAGATATTTCCATGTTTATACAGATCGCGGTGTAGTTACTTCCATGTTTATACAGATAGCGGTGTTGATATTTCCATGTTTTTACAGATATCGGTGTAGATATTTCCATGTTTACACAGATTGCGTTGTAGATATTTCCATCTTTCAACAGATGGCAGTGTAGATATTTCCATGTTTATACACATGGCGGTGTAGATACTTCCATATTTATACAGATGTCGTGTAGATATTTCCATGTGTATACAGATGGTATTGTAGATATTTCCATGTTTATACAGATGGTGGTGTAGATATTTCCCTGTTTACTCAGATGACTGTGTAGATATTTCCATGTTTTAACAGATGGCAGTGTAGATATTTCAATGTTTATAGAGATGGCACTGTAGATATTTCCATGTTTATACAGATCGCGGTGTAGATATTTCCATGTTTATACAGATAGCGGTGTAGATATTTCCATGTTTTTACAGATATTGGTGTAGATATTTCCATGTTTACACAGATTGCGGTGTAGATATTTCCATCTTTCTACAGATGGCATTGTAGATATTTCCATGTTTATACAGATGGCGGTGTAGATATTTCCATGTTTATATAGATGGTGGTGTAGATATTACCATGTTTATACAGAGAGCGGTGTAGATATTTCCATGTTTATACAGATAGCGGTGTAGATATTTCCATGTTTATATAGATGGCGGTGTAGATATTTCCATGTTTATATAGATGGCGTTGTAGATATTTCCATGTTTATACCGATAGCGGTGTTGGTATTTCCACGTTTATACAGATAGCGATGTAGATATTTCCATGTTTATACAGCTCGCGGTGCAGATATTTATATCTTTATACAGATGGCATTGTAGATATTTCCTTATTCACACTGATGGCGGTGAAGATGTTTCCATGTTTATACAGATGGCGGAGTAGTTACTTCCATGTTTATGGAGATGGCAGTGTAGATATTTTCATGTTTATAGAGATGGCGGTGTAGATATTTCCATGTTTATAGAGATAGCAGTGTAGATATTTACATGTTTATACAGATGGCTCTGTAGATATTTCCATGTGTATACAGATGGCATTGTAAATATTTCCATGTTTATACAGATGACTGTATAGTTATTTCCATGTTTTTACAGATGGCAGTGCAGATATTTCCATGTTTATACAGATAGCGATGTAGATATTTCCATGTTTGTACAGATGGTGGTGTTGATATTTCCATCTATACACAGATGGCCGTGTAGATATTTCCATGTTTATACAGATGACAGCGTAGGTATTTCCATGGACATGCAGATGGCGGTGTAGTTATTTCCTTGTTTATACAGATAGCGGTGTAGATATTTCCATGTTTTCACATATGGTGGTGTAGATATTTCCGTGTTTATACACATGGTGGAGTAGATACTTCCATCTTTATGGAGATGGCAGTGTAGATATTTTCATGTTTATAGAGATGGCGGTGTAGATATTTACATATTCATAGAGATAGTGGTGTAGATATTTCCATCTTTCTACAGATGGCAGTGTAGATATTTCCATGTTTATACAGATGGTGGTGTAGATATTTGCATATTTATACAGATGTCTGTGTAGATATTTCCATGTGTATACAGATGGTATTGTAGTTATTTCCATGTTTATACAGATGGTGGTGTAGATATTTCCATGTTTATTCAGATGACTGTGTAGATATTTCCATGTTTATACAGATGGCAGTGTAGATATTTCCATGTTCCTACACATGACTGTGTAGGTATTTCCATGTTTATACAGATGGCTTTGTAGCTATTTCCATGTCTATAGAGATAGCGGTGCAGATATTTCCATGATTATACAGATAGCGGTGTATATATTTCCATGTTTATACAGATCGTGGTGTAGATATTTCCATGTTTATACAGATACCGGTGTAGATATTTCCATTTTTATACAGACCGCAGTGTGGATATTTCCATGTTTATAGAGATAGCAGTGTAGATATTTCCAAGTTTGTGCAGATGGCGGTGTTGATGTTTCCATCTATACACAGATTGCCGTGTAGGTATTTCCATGTGTATACAGATGGTGGTGTAGATATTTCCATGTTTACACAGAAGACTGTATAGGTATTTCCATGTTTATACAGATGGCGGTGTAGCTATTTCCATGTTTATAGAGATAGCGGTGTAGATATTTCCATATTTATACAGATAACGGTGTAGAAATTTCCATGTTTATACAGATAGCGGTGTAAATATTTCCATGTTTATACAGATCACGGTGTAGATATTTCCTTGTTAATACAAATAGCGGTGTAGTTATTTCCATGTTTGTACAGATAGTGGTGTAGATATTTCCATGTATATACAGATGCCTGTGTAGATATTTCCATGTTTATACAGATGGCTTTGTAGATATTTCCATGTTTATACAGATGACTTTGTAGGTATTTCCATGTTTATACAGATGGCGGTGTAGATATTTCCATGTTTATAGAGATAGCTGTGTAGATATTTCCATGTTTATACAGATAGCATTGTAGATATTTCCATGTTTTTACAGATCGAGGTGTAGTTACTTCCATGTTTATACAGAGAGCGGTGTTGATATTTCCATGTTTTTACAGATATCGGTGTAGATATTTCCATGTTTCCACAGATTGCAATGTAGATATTTCCATCTTTCTACAGATGGCATTGTAGATATTTCCATGTTTATACAGATGGCGGTGTAGATATTTCCATGTTTATATAGATGGTGGTGTAGATATTACCATGTTTATACAGATAGCGGTGTAGATATTTCCATGTTTATACAGATCGTGGTGAAGATATTTCCATGTTTATACAGATCTCGGTGTAGATATTTCCATGTTTATACAGATCGCGGTGTAGATATTTCCATGTTTTCACATATGGTGGTGTAGATATTTCCGTGTTTATACACATGGCGGAGTAAATACTTCCATCTTTATGGAGATGGCAGTGTAGATGTTTTCATGTTTTTAGAGATGGCGGAGTAGATATTTCCATATTTATAGAGATAGCGGTGTAGATACTTCCATCTTTCTACAGATGGCAGTGTAGATATTTCCATGTTTATACAGATGGCCGTGTAGATATTTCCATATTTATACAATTGTCTGTGTAGATATTTTCATGTGTATACAGATGGTATTGTAGTTATTTCCATGTTTATACAGATGGTGGTGTAGATATTTCCATGTTTATACAGATGACTGTGTAGATATATCCATGTTTATACAGATGGCAGTGTAGATATTTCCATGTTTATACAGATAGCGGTGTAGATATTTCCATGTTTATAAGGTAGCGGCGTAGATATTTCCATGTTTATACAGATCATGGTGTAGATATTTCCATCTTTCCACAGATGGCGGTGTAGATATTTCCATGTTTGTACAGATTGTGCTGTAGATATTTCCATGTTTATACAGATAGCGTTGTGGATATTTCGATGTTCATGCAGATGGCGATGTAGATATTTCCATGTTTATGCAGATAGCGGTGTAGATATTTCCACGTTTATACTGGTAGCGGTGTAGAAATTTCCATGTTTATACAGATCGCAGTGTAGGTATTTCCATCTTTCTACAGATGGCAGTGTAGATATTTCCATGTTTATACAGATGGGGTTGTAGATATTTCCAGGTTTATACAGATGGCGGTGTAGATATTTACATGTTTATGCAGATGGTGGTGTAGATATTTACATGTTTATAGAGATGGCAGTGTAGATATTTCTATGTTTATAGAGATAGCGGAGTAGATATTTCCATGGTTAATGAGATGGCGGTGTAAGTATTTCCATGTTTGTAGAGATAGTGGTGTTGATATTTCCTTGTTCATACAGATCGCGGTGTAGATATTTCCATGTTTATGCAGATAGCGATGGAGATAATTCCTTGTTTATACAGATAGTGCTGTAAATATTTCCAAGTTTATACAGATAGCGGTGTAGATATTTCCATGTTTATACAGGTAGCGGTGTAGATATTTCCATGTTTATACGGATGGTGGTGTAGCTATTTCCATCTTTCCACAGATGGTGGTGTAGATATTTCCATGTTTATACAGATCGGGCTGTAGATATTTCCAAGTTTATACAGATAACGGTGTAGATATTTCGATGTTCATGCAGATGGCGGTGTATATATTTCCATGTTTATAGAGATGGCGGTGTAGATATTTCTATTTTTATAGAGATAGTGGTGTAGATATTTCCATGTATATAAAGATGACGGTGTATGTATTTCCATGTTTATAGACATAGTGGTGTATATATTTCCATGTGTATACAGATAGAGGTGTAGATATTTCCATGTTTATACTGATGGCAGTGTTGGTATTTCCATGTTTATAAAGATAGCGGTGTAGATATTTCCATGTTTATACAGCTTGCGGTGTATGTATTTCGGTCTTTATAGAAATGGCAATGTAGATATTTCCATGTTTGTAAAAATAGCGGTGTAGTTATTGCCGTGTTGATACAGATGGCGGTGTAGATATTTCCATATTTATGGAGATGGCGGTGTAGATATTTTCCTGTTTACAGAGATGGCCGTGTAGATATTTCCATGTTTACAGAGATGGCGGTGTAGATATTTTCCTGTTTATAGAGATGGCCGTGTAGATATTTCCATGTTTATACAGATGGCTGTGTAGATATTTCCTTGTGTATATAGAGGGCAGTGTAGATATTTCCATGTTTTAAGAGATTGTGGTGTAGATATTTCCACGTTTATAAAGATGACTTTGTAGATATTTCCATGTTTATACAGATGGCGGTGAAGATATTTCCATGTTTATAGAGATAGCGGTGTAGATATTTCCATGTTTGTAGAGATAGCAGTGTAGATATTTCCATGTTTATACAGATGTTGGTGTAAATATTTCCATGTTTATAGAGATGACGGTGTAGATATTTCCATGTTTGCACACAAAGCGGTCTAGATATTTCCATCTTTGCATAGATTGTGGTTTATGTATTTCCATGTTTATTCAGGTAGCGGTGTACGTATTTCCATGTTTACACAGATATCTCTGTAGATATTTCCATGTTTACACAGATAGCATTGTAGATATTTCCATGTTTATAGAGATAGTGGTTTAGATATTTCCATGTTTATACAGATAGTGGTGTAGACATTTCCATGTTTATAGAGATAGCAGTATAGATAGTTCCATATTTATACAGATAGCGGTGTAGATGTTTCCATATTTATACACATTGCGGTGAAGACATTTCCGTGTTTATACAGACAGCGGTGTAGATATTTCCATCTTTATAGGGATAGCGGAGTTGTTATTTCCGTGTTTATACGGATTGCATTGTAGATATTTGCATGTTTATACAGATAGCATTGTAGGTATTTCCATGTCTATACAGATAGCGGTGTAGATATTTCCATGTTTATACAGATGGCAGTGAAGATATTTCCATGTTTATACAGATGGTGGTGTAGATATTTCCATGTTTACAGAGATTACGGTGCAGATATTTCCATCTTTGCACAGACTGCGGTGCAGGTATTTCCATCTTTACACAGATAGCGGTGTAGATATTTCCAAGTTTACACAGATAGCTGTGTAGATATTTCCATGTGTACACAGATAGCGTTGTAAGTATTTCCATGTTTACACAGATAGGGTTGTAGATATTTCCATGTTTACACAGATAGCGTTGTAGATATTTCCAAGATAACACAGATGGCTGTGTAGATATTTCCATGTTTACACAGATAGCATTTTAGATATTGCCATGTTTATACAGATAGCGGTGTAAATATTTCCATGTTTATACCGATCACGGTGTAGATATTTCCTTGTTAATACAAATAGCGGTGTAGTTATTTCCATGTTTGTACAGATAGCGGTGTAGATATTTCCATGTATATACAGATGCCTGTATAAATATTTCCATGTTTATACAGATGGCTTTGTAGATATTTCCATGTTTATACAGATGACTTTGTAGGTATTTCCATGTTTTTACAGATGGCGGTGTAGATATTTCCATGATTATAGAGATAGCTGTGTAGATATTTCCATGTTTATACAGATAGCATGTTAGATATTTCCATGTTTATACAGATCACGGTGTAGTTACCTCCATGTTTATACAGATAGCGGTGTTGATATTTCCATGTTTTTACAGATATCGGTGTAAATATTTCCATCTTTACACAGATTGCGGTGTAGATATTTCCATCTTTCTACAGATGGCATTGTAGATATTTCCATGTTTATACAGATGGCGGTGTAGATATTTCCATGTTTATATAGATGGTGCTGTAGATATTACCATGTTTATACAGATAGCGGTGTAGATATTTCCATGTTTATACAGATCGTGGTGAAGATATTTCCATGTTTATACAGATCTCAGTGTAGATATTTCCATGTTTATACAGATCGCGGTGTAGATATTTCCATGTTTTCACATATGGTGATGTAGATATTTCCGTGTTTATACACATGGCGGAGTAGATACTTCCATCTTTATGGAGATGGCAGTGTAGATATTTTCATGTTTATAGAGATGGCGGTGTAGATATTTCCATATTTATAGAGATAGCGGTGTAGATACTTCCATCTTTCTACAGATGGCAGTGTAGATATTTCCATGTTTATACAGATGGTCGTGTAGATATTTCCATATTTATACAGATGTCTGTGTAGATATTTCCATGTGTATACAGATGGTATTGTAGTTATTTCCATGTTTATACAGATGGTGGTGTAGATATTTCCATGTTTATTCAGATGACTGTGTAGATATTTCCATGTTTATACAGATGGCAGTGTAGATATCTCCATGTTCCTACACATGACTGTGTAGGTATTTCCATGTTTATACAGATGGCTTTGTAGCTATTTCCATGTCTATAGAGATAGTGGTGCAGATATTTCCATGATTATACAGATAGTGGTGTATATATTTCCATGTTTATACAGATCGTGGTGCAGATGTTTCCATGTTTATACATATACCGGTGTAGATATTTCCATGTTTATACAGACCGCAGTGTAGATATTTCCATGTTTATAGAGATAGCAGTGTAGATATTTCCAAGTTTGTTCAGATGGCGGTGTTGACGTTTCCATCTATACACAGATTGCCGTGTAGGTATTTCCATGTGTATACAGATGGCATTGTAGATATTTCCATGTTTATACAGATGGTGGTGTAGATATTTCCATGTTTACACAGAAGACTGTATAGGTATTTCCATGTTTATACAGATGGCGGTGTAGCTATTTCCATGTTTATAGAGATAGCGGTGTAGATATTTCCATATTTATACAGATAACGGTGTAGAAATTTCCTTGTTTATACAGATAGCGGTGTAAATATTTCCATGTTTATACAGATCACGGTGTAGATATTTCCTTGTTTATACAAATAGCGGTGTAGTTATTTCCATGTTTATACAGATAGCGGTGTAGATATTTCCATGTATATACAGATGGCTGTGTAGATATTTCCATGTTTATACAGATGGCTTTGTAGATATTTCCATGTTTATACAGATGACTTTGTAGGTATTTCCATGTTTATCCAGATGGCGGTGTAGATATTTCCATGTTTATAGAGATAGCTTTGTAGATATTTCCATGTTTATACAGATAGCGGTGTAGGTATTTCCATGTTTATACAGATCACGGTGTAGTTACTTCCATGTTTATACAGATAGCGGTGTTGATATTTCCATGTTTTTACAGATATCGGTGTAGATATTTCCATGTTTACACAGATTGCGTTGTAGATATTTCCATCTTTCAACAGATGGCAGTGTAGATATTTCCATGTTTATACACATGGCGGTGTAGATACTTCCATATTTATACAGATGTCGTGTAGATATTTCCATGTGTATACAGATGGTATTGTAGATATTTCCATGTTTATACAGATGGTGGTGTAGATATTTCCCTGTTTACTCAGATGACTGTGTAGATATTTCCATGTTTTAACAGAAGGCAGTGTAGATATTTCAATGTTTATAGAGATGGCACTGTAGATATTTCCATGTTTATACAGATCGCGGTGTAGATATTTCCATGTTTATACAGATAGCGGTGTAGATATTTCCATGTTTTTACAGATATTGGTGTAAATATTTCCATGTTTACACAGATTGCGGTGTAGATATTTCCATCTTTCTACAGATGGCATTGTAGATATTTCCATGTTTATACAGATGGCGGTGTAGATATTTCCATGTTTATATAGATGGTGGTGTAGATATTACCATGTTTATACAGAGAGCGGTGTAGATATTTCCATGTTTATACAGATAGCGGGGTAGATATTTCCATGTTTATATAGATGGCGTTGTAGATATTTCCATGTTTATACCGATAGCGGTGTTGGTATTTCCACGTTTATACAGATAGCGATGTAGATATTTCCATGTTTATACAGCTCGCGGTGCAGATATTTCCTTATTCACACTGATGGCGGTGAAGATGTTTACATGTTTATACAGATGGCGGAGTAGTTACTTCCATGTTTATGGAGATGGCAGTGTAGATATTTTCATGTTTATAGAGATGGCGGTGTAGATATTTCCATGTTTATAGAGATAGCAGTGTAGATATTTACATGTTTATACAGATGGCTCTGTAGATATTTCCATGTGTATACAGATGGCATTGTAAATATTTCCATGTTTATACAGATGACTGTATAGTTATTTCCATGTTTTTACAGATGGCAGTGCAGATATTTCCATGTTTATACAGATAGCGATGTAGATATTTCCATGTTTGTACAGATGGTGGTGTTGATATTTCCATCTATACACAGATGGCCGTGTAGATATTTCCATGTTTATACAGATGACAGCGTAGGTATTTCCATGGACATGCAGATGGCGGTGTAGTTATTTCCTTGTTTATACAGATAGCGGTGTAGATATTTCCATGTTTTCACATATGGTGGTGTAGATATTTCCGTGTTTATACACATGGCGGAGTAGATACTTCCATCTTTATGGAGATGGCAGTGTAGATATTTCCATGTTTATAGAGATAGCTGTGTAGCTATTTCCATGTTTATACAGATAGCATTGTAGATATTTCCATGTTTTTACAGATCGAGGTGTAGTTACTTCCATGTTTATACAGATAGCGGTGTTGATATTTCCATGTTTTTACAGATATCGGTGTAGATATTTCCATGTTTACACAGATTGCAATGTAGATATTTCCATCTTTCTACAGATGGCATTGTAGATATTTCCATGTTTATACAGATGGCGGTGAAGATATTTACATGTTTATATAGATGGTGCTGTAGATATTACCATGTTTATACAGATAGCGGTGTAGATATTTCCATGTTTATACAGATCGTGGTGAAGATATTTCCATGTTTATACAGATCTCAGTGTAGATATTTCCATGTTTATACAGATCGCGGTGTAGATATTTCCATGTTTTCACATATGGTGGTGTAGATATTTCCGTGTTTATACACATGGCGGAGTAGATACTTCCATCTTTATGGAGATGGCAGTGTAGATATTTTCATGTTTATAGAGATGGCGGTGTAGATATTTCCATATTTATAGAGATAGTGGTGTAGATACTTCCATCTTTCTACAGATGGCAGTGTTGATATTTCCATGTTTATACAGATGGTCGTGTAGATATTTCCATATTTATACAGATGTCTGTGTAGATATTTCCATGTGTATACAGATGGTATTGTAGTTATTTCCATGTTTATACAGATGGTGGTGTAGATATTTCCATGTTTATTCAGATGACTGTGTAGATATTTCCATGTTTATACAGATGGCAGTGTAGATATCTCCATGTTCCTACACATGACTGTGTAGGTATTTCCATGTTTATACAGATGGCTTTGTAGCTATTTCCATGTCTATAGAGATAGTGGTGCAGATATTTCCATGATTATACAGATAGTGGTGTATATATTTCCATGTTTATACAGATCGTGGTGTAGATGTTTCCATGTTTATACATATACCGGTGTAGATATTTCCATGTTTATACAGACCGCAGTGTAGATATTTCCATGTTTATAAAGATAGCAGTGTAGATATTTCCAAGTTTGTTCAGATGGCGGTGTTGACGTTTCCATCTATACACAGATTGCCGTGTAGGTATTTCCATGTGTATACAGATGGCATTGTAGATATTTCCATGTTTATACAGATGGTGGTGTAGATATTTCCATGTTTACACAGAAGACTGTATAGGTATTTCCATGTTTATACAGATGGCGGTGTAGCTATTTCCATGTTTATAGAGATAGCGGTGTAGATATTTCCATATTTATACAGATAACGGTTTAGAAATTTCCTTGTTTATACAGATAGCGGTGTAAATATTTCCATGTTTATACAGATCACGGTGTAGATATTTCCTTGTTTATACAAATAGCGGTGTAGTTATTTCCATGTTTATACAGATAGCGGTGTAGATATTTCCATGTATATACAGATGGCTGTGTAGATATTTCCATGTTTATACAGATGGCTTTGTAGATATTTCCATGTTTATACAGATGACTTTGTAGGATTTCCATGTTTATCCAGATGGCGGTGTAGATATTTCCATGTTTATAGAGATAGCTTTGTAGATATTTCCATGTTTATACAGATAGCGGTGTAGATATTTCCATGTTTATACAGATCGCGGTGTAGTTACTTCCATGTTTATACAGATAGCGGTGTTGATATTTCCATGTTTTTACAGATATCGGTGTAGATATTTCCATGTTTACACAGATTGCGTTGTAGATATTTCCATCTTTCAACAGATGGCAGTGTAGATATTTCCATGTTTATACACATGGCGGTGTAGATACTTCCATATTTATACAGATGTCGTGTAGATATTTCCATGTGTATACAGATGGTATTGTAGATATTTCCATGTTTATACAGATGGTGGTGTAGATATTTCCCTGTTTACTCAGATGACTGTGTAGATATTTCCATGTTTTAACAGATGGCAGTGTAGATATTTCAATGTTTATAGAGATGGCACTGTAGATATTTCCATGTTTATACAGATCGCGGTGTAGATATTTCCATGTTTATACAGATAGCGGTGTAGATATTTCCATGTTTTTACAGATATTGGTGTAGATATTTCCATGTTTACACAGATTGCGGTGTAGATATTTCCATCTTTCTACAGATGGCATTGTAGATATTTCCATGTTTATACAGATGGCGGTGTAGATATTTCCATGTTTATATAGATGGTGGTGTAGATATTACCATGTTTATACAGAGAGCGGTGTAGATATTTCCATGTTTATACAGATAGCGGTGTAGATATTTCCATGTTTATATAGATGGCGGTGTAGATATTTCCATGTTTATATAGATGGCGTTGTAGATATTTCCATGTTTATACCGATAGCGGTGTTGGTATTTCCACGTTTATACAGATAGCGATGTAGATATTTCCATGTTTATACAGCTCGCGGTGCAGATATTTATATCTTTATACAGATGGCATTGTAGATATTTCCTTATTCACACTGATGGCGGTGAAGATGTTTCCATGTTTATACAGATGGCGGAGTAGTTACTTCCATGTTTATGGAGATGGCAGTGTAGATATTTTCATGTTTATAGAGATGGCGGTGTAGATATTTCCATGTTTATAGAGATAGCAGTGTAGATATTTACATGTTTATACAGATGGCTCTGTAGATATTTCCATGTGTATACAGATGGCATTGTAAATATTTCCATGTTTATACAGATGACTGTATAGTTATTTCCATGTTTTTACAGATGGCAGTGCAGATATTTCCATGTTTATACAGATAGCGATGTAGATATTTCCATGTTTGTACAGATGGTGGTGTTGATATTTCCATCTATACACAGATGGCCGTGTAGATATTTCCATGTTTATACAGATGACAGCGTAGGTATTTCCATGGACATGCAGATGGCGGTGTAGTTATTTCCTTGTTTATACAGATAGCGGTGTAGATATTTCCATGTTTTCACATATGGTGGTGTAGATATTTCCGTGTTTATACACATGGTGGAGTAGATACTTCCATCTTTATGGAGATGGCAGTGTAGATATTTTCATGTTTATAGAGATGGCGGTGTAGATATTTACATATTCATAGAGATAGTGGTGTAGATATTTCCATCTTTCTACAGATGGCAGTGTAGATATTTCCATGTTTATACAGATGGTGGTGTAGATATTTGCATATTTATACAGATGTCTGTGTAGATATTTCCATGTGTATACAGATGGTATTGTAGTTATTTCCATGTTTATACAGATGGTGGTGTAGATATTTCCATGTTTATTCAGATGACTGTGTAGATATTTCCATGTTTATACAGATGGCAGTGTAGATATTTCCATGTTCCTACACATGACTGTGTAGGTATTTCCATGTTTATACAGATGGCTTTGTAGCTATTTCCATGTCTATAGAGATAGCGGTGCAGATATTTCCATGATTATACAGATAGCGGTGTATATATTTCCATGTTTATACAGATCGTGGTGTAGATATTTCCATGTTTATACAGATACCGGTGTAGATATTTCCATTTTTATACAGACCGCAGTGTGGATATTTCCATGTTTATAGAGATAGCAGTGTAGATATTTCCAAGTTTGTGCAGATGGCGGTGTTGATGTTTCCATCTATACACAGATTGCCGTGTAGGTATTTCCATGTGTATACAGATGGTGGTGTAGATATTTCCATGTTTACACAGAAGACTGTATAGGTATTTCCATGTTTATACAGATGGCGGTGTAGCTATTTCCATGTTTATAGAGATAGCGGTGTAGATATTTCCATATTTATACAGATAACGGTGTAGAAATTTCCATGTTTATACAGATAGCGGTGTAAATATTTCCATGTTTATACAGATCACGGTGTAGATATTTCCTTGTTAATACAAATAGCGGTGTAGTTATTTCCATGTTTGTACAGATAGTGGTGTAGATATTTCCATGTATATACAGATGCCTGTGTAGATATTTCCATGTTTATACAGATGGCTTTGTAGATATTTCCATGTTTATACAGATGACTTTGTAGGTATTTCCATGTTTATACAGATGGCGGTGTAGATATTTCCATGTTTATAGAGATAGCTGTGTAGATATTTCCATGTTTATACAGATAGCATTGTAGATATTTCCATGTTTTTACAGATCGAGGTGTAGTTACTTCCATGTTTATACAGAGAGCGGTGTTGATATTTCCATGTTTTTACAGATATCGGTGTAGATATTTCCATGTTTCCACAGATTGCAATGTAGATATTTCCATCTTTCTACAGATGGCATTGTAGATATTTCCATGTTTATACAGATGGCGGTGTAGATATTTCCATGTTTATATAGATGGTGGTGTAGATATTACCATGTTTATACAGATAGCGGTGTAGATATTTCCATGTTTATACAGATCGTGGTGAAGATATTTCCATGTTTATACAGATCTCGGTGTAGATATTTCCATGTTTATACAGATCGCGGTGTAGATATTTCCATGTTTTCACATATGGTGGTGTAGATATTTCCGTGTTTATACACATGGCGGAGTAAATACTTCCATCTTTATGGAGATGGCAGTGTAGATGTTTTCATGTTTTTAGAGATGGCGGAGTAGATATTTCCATATTTATAGAGATAGCGGTGTAGATACTTCCATCTTTCTACAGATGGCAGTGTAGATATTTCCATGTTTATACAGATGGCCGTGTAGATATTTCCATATTTATACAATTGTCTGTGTAGATATTTTCATGTGTATACAGATGGTATTGTAGTTATTTCCATGTTTATACAGATGGTGGTGTAGATATTTCCATGTTTATACAGATGACTGTGTAGATATATCCATGTTTATACAGATGGCAGTGTAGATATTTCCATGTTTATACAGATAGCGGTGTAGATATTTCCATGTTTATAAGGTAGCGGCGTAGATATTTCCATGTTTATACAGATCATGGTGTAGATATTTCCATCTTTCCACAGATGGCGGTGTAGATATTTCCATGTTTGTACAGATTGTGCTGTAGATATTTCCATGTTTATACAGATAGCGTTGTGGATATTTCGATGTTCATGCAGATGGCGATGTAGATATTTCCATGTTTATGCAGATAGCGGTGTAGATATTTCCACGTTTATACTGGTAGCGGTGTAGAAATTTCCATGTTTATACAGATCGCAGTGTAGGTATTTCCATCTTTCTACAGATGGCAGTGTAGATATTTCCATGTTTATACAGATGGGGTTGTAGATATTTCCAGGTTTATACAGATGGCGGTGTAGATATTTACATGTTTATGCAGATGGTGGTGTAGATATTTACATGTTTATAGAGATGGCAGTGTAGATATTTCTATGTTTATAGAGATAGCGGAGTAGATATTTCCATGGTTAATGAGATGGCGGTGTAAGTATTTCCATGTTTGTAGAGATAGTGGTGTTGATATTTCCTTGTTCATACAGATCGCGGTGTAGATATTTCCATGTTTATGCAGATAGCGATGGAGATAATTCCTTGTTTATACAGATAGTGCTGTAAATATTTCCAAGTTTATACAGATAGCGGTGTAGATATTTCCATGTTTATACAGGTAGCGGTGTAGATATTTCCATGTTTATACGGATGGTGGTGTAGCTATTTCCATCTTTCCACAGATGGTGGTGTAGATATTTCCATGTTTATACAGATCGGGCTGTAGATATTTCCAAGTTTATACAGATAACGGTGTAGATATTTCGATGTTCATGCAGATGGCGGTGTATATATTTCCATGTTTATAGAGATGGCGGTGTAGATATTTCTATTTTTATAGAGATAGTGGTGTAGATATTTCCATGTATATAAAGATGACGGTGTATGTATTTCCATGTTTATAGACATAGTGGTGTATATATTTCCATGTGTATACAGATAGAGGTGTAGATATTTCCATGTTTATACTGATGGCAGTGTTGGTATTTCCATGTTTATAAAGATAGCGGTGTAGATATTTCCATGTTTATACAGCTTGCGGTGTATGTATTTCGGTCTTTATAGAAATGGCAATGTAGATATTTCCATGTTTGTAAAAATAGCGGTGTAGTTATTGCCGTGTTGATACAGATGGCGGTGTAGATATTTCCATATTTATGGAGATGGCGGTGTAGATATTTTCCTGTTTACAGAGATGGCCGTGTAGATATTTCCATGTTTACAGAGATGGCGGTGTAGATATTTTCCTGTTTATAGAGATGGCCGTGTAGATATTTCCATGTTTATACAGATGGCTGTGTAGATATTTCCTTGTGTATATAGAGGGCAGTGTAGATATTTCCATGTTTTAAGAGATTGTGGTGTAGATATTTCCACGTTTATAAAGATGACTTTGTAGATATTTCCATGTTTATACAGATGGCGGTGAAGATATTTCCATGTTTAGAGAGATAGCGGTGTAGATATTTCCATGTTTGTAGAGATAGCAGTGTAGATATTTCCATGTTTATACAGATGTTGGTGTAAATATTTCCATGTTTATAGAGATGACGGTGTAGATATTTCCATGTTTGCACACAAAGCGGTCTAGATATTTCCATCTTTGCATAGATTGTGGTTTATGTATTTCCATGTTTATTCAGGTAGCGGTGTACGTATTTCCATGTTTACACAAATATCTCTGTAGATATTTCCATGTTTACACAGATAGCATTGTAGATATTTCCATGTTTATAGAGATAGTGGTTTAGATATTTCCATGTTTATACAGATAGTGGTGTAGACATTTCCATGTTTATAGAGATAGCAGTATAGATATTTCCATATTTATACAGATAGCGGTGTAGATGTTTCCATATTTATACACATTGCGGTGAAGACATTTCCGTGTTTATACAGACAGCGGTGTAGATATTTCCATCTTTATAGGGATAGCGGAGTTGTTATTTCCGTGTTTATACGGATTGCATTGTAGATATTTGCATGTTTATACAGATAGCATTGTAGGTATTTCCATGTCTATACAGATAGCGGTGTAGATATTTCCATGTTTATACAGATGGCAGTGAAGATATTTCCATGTTTATACAGATGGTGGTGTAGATATTTCCATGTTTACAGAGATTACGGTGCAGATATTTCCATCTTTGCACAGACTGCGGTGCAGGTATTTCCATCTTTACACAGATAGCGGTGTAGATATTTCCAAGTTTACACAGATAGCTGTGTAGATATTTCCATGTGTACACAGATAGCGTTGTAAGTATTTCCATGTTTACACAGATAGGGTTGTAGATATTTCCATGTTTACACAGATAGCGTTGTAGATATTTCCAAGATAACACAGATGGCTGTGTAGATATTTCCATGTTTACACAGATAGCATTTTAGATATTGCCATGTTTATACAGATAGCGGTGTAAATATTTCCATGTTTATACCGATCACGGTGTAGATATTTCCTTGTTAATACAAATAGCGGTGTAGTTATTTCCATGTTTGTACAGATAGCGGTGTAGATATTTCCATGTATATACAGATGCCTGTATAAATATTTCCATGTTTATACAGATGGCTTTGTAGATATTTCCATGTTTATACAGATGACTTTGTAGGTATTTCCATGTTTATACAGATGGTGGTGTAGATATTTCCATGATTATAGAGATAGCTGTGTAGATATTTCCATGTTTATACAGATAGCATGTTAGATATTTCCATGTTTATACAGATCACGGTGTAGTTACCTCCATGTTTATACAGATAGCGGTGTTGATATTTCCATGTTTTTACAGATATCGGTGTAAATATTTCCATCTTTACACAGATTGCGGTGTAGATATTTCCATCTTTCTACAGATGGCATTGTAGATATTTCCATGTTTATACAGATGGCGGTGTAGATATTTCCATGTTTATATAGATGGTGCTGTAGATATTACCATGTTTATACAGATAGCGGTGTAGATATTTCCATGTTTATACAGATCGTGGTGAAGATATTTCCATGTTTATACAGATCTCAGTGTAGATATTTCCATGTTTATACAGATCGCGGTGTAGATATTTCCATGTTTTCACATATGGTGATGTAGATATTTCCGTGTTTATACACATGGCGGAGTAGATACTTCCATCTTTATGGAGATGGCAGTGTAGATATTTTCATGTTTATAGAGATGGCGGTGTAGATATTTCCATATTTATAGAGATAGCGGTGTAGATACTTCCATCTTTCAACAGATGGCAGTGTAGATATTTCCATGTTTATACAGATGGTCGTGTAGATATTTCCATATTTATACAGATGTCTGTGTAGATATTTCCCTGTGTATACAGATGGTATTGTAGTTATTTCCATGTTTATACAGATGGTGGTGTAGATATTTCCATGTTTATTCAGATGACTGTGTAGATATTTCCATGTTTATACAGATGGCAGTGTAGATATCTCCATGTTCCTACACATGACTGTGTAGGTATTTCCATGTTTATACAGATGGCTTTGTAGCTATTTCCATGTCTATAGAGATAGTGGTGCAGATATTTCCATGATTATACAGATAGTGGTGTATATATTTCCATGTTTATACAGATCGTGGTGCAGATGTTTCCATGTTTATACATATACCGGTGTAGATATTTCCATGTTTATACAGACCGCAGTGTAGATATTTCCATGTTTATAGAGATAGCAGTGTAGATATTTCCAAGTTTGTTCAGATGGCGGTGTTGACGTTTCCATCTATACACAGATTGCCGTGTAGGTATTTCCATGTGTATACAGATGGCATTGTAGATATTTCCATGTTTATACAGATGGTGGTGTAGATATTTCCATGTTTACACAGAAGACTGTATAGGTATTTCCATGTTTATACAGATGGCGGTGTAGCTATTTCCATGTTTATAGAGATAGCGGTGTAGATATTTCCATATTTATACAGATAACGGTGTAGAAATTTCCTTGCTTATACAGATAGCGGTGTAAATATTTCCATGTTTATACAGATCACGGTGTAGATATTTCCTTGTTTATACAAATAGCGGTGTAGTTATTTCCATGTTTATACAGATAGCGGTGTAGATATTTCCATGTATATACAGATGGCTGTGTAGATATTTCCATGTTTATACAGATGGCTTTGTAGATATTTCCATGTTTATACAGATGACTTTGTAGGTATTTCCATGTTTATCCAGATGGCGGTGTAGATATTTCCATGTTTATAGAGATAGCTTTGTAGATATTTCCATGTTTATACAGATAGCGGTGTAGGTATTTCCATGTTTATACAGATCACGGTGTAGTTACTTCCATGTTTATACAGATAGCGGTGTTGATATTTCCATGTTTTTACAGATATCGGTGTAGATATTTCCATGTTTACACAGATTGCGTTGTAGATATTTCCATCTTTCAACAGATGGCAGTGTAGATATTTCCATGTTTATACACATGGCGGTGTAGATACTTCCATATTTATACAGATGTCGTGTAGATATTTCCATGTGTATACAGATGGTATTGTAGATATTTCCATGTTTATACAGATGGTGGTGTAGATATTTCCCTGTTTACTCAGATGACTGTGTAGATATTTCCATGTTTTAACAGATGGCAGTGTAGATATTTCAATGTTTATAGAGATGGCACTGTAGATATTTCCATGTTTATACAGATCGCGGTGTAGATATTTCCATGTTTATACAGATAGCGGTGTAGATATTTCCATGTTTTTACAGATATTGGTGTAAATATTTCCATGTTTACACAGATTGCGGTGTAGATATTTCCATCTTTCTACAGATGGCATTGTAGATATTTCCATGTTTATACAGATGGCGGTGTAGATATTTCCATGTTTATATAGATGGTGGTGTAGATATTACCATGTTTATACAGAGAGCGGTGTAGATATTTCCATGTTTATACAGATAGCGGTGTAGATATTTCCATGTTTATATAGATGGCGTTGTAGATATTTCCATGTTTATACCGATAGCGGTGTTGGTATTTCCACGTTTATACAGATAGCGATGTAGATATTTCCATGTTTATACAGCTCGCGGTGCAGATATTTCCTTATTCACACTGATGGCGGTGAAGATGTTTCCATGTTTATACAGATGGCGGAGTAGTTACTTCCATGTTTATGGAGATGGCAGTGTAGATATTTTCATGTTTATAGAGATGGCGGTGTAGATATTTCCATGTTTATAGAGATAGCAGTGTAGATATTTACATGTTTATACAGATGGCTCTGTAGATATTTCCATGTGTATACAGATGGCATTGTAAATATTTCCATGTTTATACAGATGACTGTATAGTTATTTCCATGTTTTTACAGATGGCAGTGCAGATATTTCCATGTTTATACAGATAGCGATGTAGATATTTCCATGTTTGTACAGATGGTGGTGTTGATATTTCCATCTATACACAGATGGCCGTGTAGATATTTCCATGTTTATACAGATGACAGCGTAGGTATTTCCATGGACATGCAGATGGCGGTGTAGTTATTTCCTTGTTTATACAGATAGCGGTGTAGATATTTCCATGTTTTCACATATGGTGGTGTAGATATTTCCGTGTTTATACACATGGCGGAGTAGATACTTCCATCTTTATGGAGATGGCAGTGTAGATATTTTCATGTTTATAGAGATGGCGGTGTAGATATTTACATATTTATAGAGATAGCGGTGTAGATATTTCCATCTTTCTACAGATGGCAGTGTAGATATTTCCATGTTTATGCAGATGGCGTTGTAGATATTTGCATATTTATACAGATGTCTGTGTAGATATTTCCATGTGTATACAGATGGTATTGTAGTTATTTCCATGTTTATACAGATGGTGGTGTAGATATTTCCATGTTTATTCAGATGACTGTGTAGATATTTCCATGTTTATACAGATGGCAGTGTAGATATTTCCATCTTCCTACACATGACTGTGTAGGTATTTCCATGTTTATACAGATGGCTTTGTAGCTATTTCCATGTCTATAGAGATAGCGGTGCAGATATTTCCATGATTATACAGATAGCGGTGTATATATTTCCATGTTTATACAGATCGTGGTGTAGATATTTCCATGTTTATACAGATACCGGTGTAGATATTTCCATTTTTATACAGACCGCAGTGTGGATATTTCCATGTTTATAGAGATAGCAGTGTAGATATTTCCAAGTTTGTGCAGATGGCGGTGTTGATGTTTCCATCTATACACAGATTGCCGTGTAGGTATTTCCATTTGTATACAGATGGCATTGTAGATATTTCCATGTTTATACAGATGGTGGTGTAGATATTTCCATGTTTACACAGAAGACTGTAAAGGTATTTCCATGTTTATACAGATGGCGGTGTAGCTATTTCCATGTTTATAGAGATAGCGGTGTAGATATTTCCATATTTATACAGATAACGGTGTAGAAATTTCCATGTTTATACAGATAGCGGTGTAAATATTTCCATGTTTATACAGATCACGGTGTAGATATTTCCTTGTTAATACAAATAGCGGTGTAGTTATTTCCATGTTTGTACAGATAGTGGTGTAGATATTTCCATGTATATACAGATGCCTGTGTAGATATTTCCATGTTTATACAGATGGCTTTGTAGATATTTCCATGTTTATACAGATGACTTTGTAGGTTTTTCCATGTTTATACAGATGGCGTTGTAGATATTTCCATGTTTATAGAGATAGCTGTGTAGATATTTCCATGTTTATACAGATAGCATTGTAGATATTTCCATGTTTTTACAGATCGAAGTGTAGTTACTTCCATGTTTATACAGATAGCGGTGTTGATATTTCCATGTTTTTACAGATATCAGTGTAGATATTTCCATGTTTACACAGATTGCAATGTAGATATTTCCATCTTTCTACAGATGGCATTGTAGATATTTCCATGTTTATACAGATGGCGGTGTAGATATTTCCATGTTTATATAGATGGTGGTGTAGATATTACCATGTTTATACAGATAGCGGTGTAGATATTTCCATGTTTATACAGATCGTGGTGAAGATATTTCCATGTTTATACAGATCTCGGTGTAGATATTTCCATGTTTATACAGATCGCGGTGTAGATATTTCCATGTTTTCACATATGGTGGTGTAGATATTTCCGTGTTTATACACATGGCGGAGTAGATACTTCCATCTTTATGGAGATGGCAGTGTAGATGTTTTCATGTTTTTAGAGATGGCGGAGTAGATATTTCCATATTTATAGAGATAGCGGTGTAGATACTTCCATCTTTCTACAGATGGCAGTGTAGATATTTCCATGTTTATACAGATGGCCGTGTAGATATTTCCATATTTATACAATTGTCTGTGTAGATATTTTCATGTGTATACAGATGGTATTGTAGTTATTTCCATGTTTATACAGATGGTGGTGTAGATATTTCCATGTTTATACAGATGACTGTGTAGATATATCCATGTTTATACAGATGGCAGTTTAGATATTTCCATGTTTATACAGATAGCGGTGTAGATATTTCCATGTTTATAAGGTAGCGGCGTAGATATTTCCATGTTTATACAGATCATGGTGTAGATATTTCCATCTTTCCACAGATGGCGGTGTAGATATTTCCATGTTTGTACAGATTGTGCTGTAGATATTTCCATGTTTATACAGATAGCGTTGTGGATATTTCGATGTTCATGCAGATGGCGGTGTAGATATTTCCATGTTTATACAGATAGCGGTGTAGATATTTCCACGTTTATACTGGTAGCGGTGTAGAAATTTCCATGTTTATACAGATCGCAGTGTAGGTATTTCCATCTTTCTACAGATGGCAGTGTAGATATTTCCATGTTTATACAGATGGGGTTGTAGATATTTCCAGGTTTATACAGATGGCGGTGTAGATATTTACATGTTTATGCAGATGGTGGTGTAGATATTTACATGTTTATAGAGATGGCAGTGTAGATATTTCTATGTTTATAGAGATAGCGGAGTAGATATTTCCATGGTTAATGAGATGGCGGTGTAAGTATTTCCATGTTTGTAGAGATAGTGGTGTTGATATTTCCTTGTTCTTACAGATCGCGGTGTAGATATTTCCATGTTTATACAGATAGCGATGGAGATAAGTCCTTGTTTATACAGATAGTGGTGTAAATATATCCAAGTTTATACAGATAGCGGTGTAGATATTTCCATGTTTATACAGGTAGCGGTGTAGATATTTCCATGTTTATACGGATGGTGGTGTAGCTATTTCCATCTTTCCACAGATGGTGGTGTAGATATTTCCATGTTTATACAGATCGGGCTGTAGATATTTCCAAGTTTATACAGATAACGGTGTAGATATTTCGATGTTCATGCAGATGGCGGTGTATATATTTCCATGTTTATAGAGATGGCGGTGTAGATATTTCTATTTTTATAGAGATAGTGGTGTAGATATTTCCATGTATATAAAGATGACGGTGTATGTATTTCCATGTTTATAGACATAGTGGTGTATATATTTCCATGTGTATAGAGATAGAGGTGTAGATATTTCCATGTTTATACTGATGGCAGTGTTGGTATTTCCATGTTTATAAAGATAGCGGTGTAGATATTTCCATGTTTATACAGCTTGCGGTGTATGTATTTCGGTCTTTATAGAAATGGCAATGTAGATATTTCCATGTTTGTAAAAATAGCGGTGTAGTTATTGCCGTGTTGATACAGATGGCGGTGTAGATATTTCCATATTTATGGAGATGGCGGTGTAGATATTTTCCTGTTTACAGAGATGGCCGTGTAGATATTTCCATGTTTACAGAGATGGCGGTGTAGATATTTTCCTGTTTATAGAGATGGCCGTGTAGATATTTCCATGTTTATACAGATGGCTGTGTAGATATTTCCTTGTGTATATAGAGGGCAGTGTAGATATTTCCATGTTTTAAGAGATTGTGGTGTAGATATTTCCACGTTTATAAAGATGACTTTGTAGATATTTCCATGTTTATACAGATGGCGGTGAAGATATTTCCATGTTTATAGAGATAGCGGTGTAGATATTTCCATGTTTGTAGAGATAGCAGTGTAGATATTTCCATGTTTATACAGATGTTGGTGTAAATATTTCCATGTTTATAGAGATGACGGTGTAGATATTTCCATGTTTGCACACAAAGCGGTCTAGATATTTCCATCTTTGCATAGATTGTGGTTTATGTATTTCCATGTTTATTCAGGTAGCGGTGTACATATTTCCATGTTTACACAGATATCTCTGTAGATATTTCCATGTTTACACAGATAGCATTGTAGATATTTCCATGTTTATAGAGATAGTGGTTTAGATATTTCCATGTTTATACAGATAGTGGTGTAGACATTTCCATGTTTATAGAGATAGCAGTATAGATATTTCCATATTTATACAGATAGCGGTGTAGATGTTTCCATATTTATACACATTGCGGTGAAGACATTTCCGTGTTTATACAGACAGCGGTGTAGATATTTCCACCTTTATAGGGATAGCGGAGTTGTTATTTCCGTGTTTATACGGATTGCATTTTAGATATTTGCATGTTTATACAGATAGCATTGTAGGTATTTCCATGTCTATACAGATAGCGGTGTAGATATTTCCATGTTTATACAGATGGCAGTGAAGATATTTCCATGTTTATACAGATGGTGGTGTAGATATTTCCATGTTTACAGAGATTACGGTGCAGATATTTCCATCTTTGCACAGATTGCGGTGCAGGTATTTCCATCTTTACACAGATAGCGGTGTAGATATTTCCAAGTTTACACAGATAGCTGTGTAGATATTTCCATGTGTACACAGATAGCGTTGTAAGTATTTCCATGTTTACACAGATAGGGTTGTAGATATTTCCATGTTTACACAGATAGCGTTGTAGATATTTCCAAGATAACACAGATGGCTGTGTAGATATTTCCATGTTTACACAGATAGCATTTTAGATATTGCCATGTTTATACAGATAGCGGTGTAGTTATTTCCATGTTTATACAGATAGCGGTATAGTTATTTCCATGTTTATAGAGACAGTGGTGAAGATATTTCCATGTTTATACAGATGGCTGTGTAGATACTTCCATGTTTAAAGAGATGGCAGTTTATATATTTCCATGTTTATAGAGATAACTGTTTAGGTATTTCCATGTTTATAAAGATAGCGGTGTAGATATTTCCATGTTTACAGAGATAGTGGTGTAGGTATTTACATATATGTACATATAGCGGTGTATATATTTCCATGTTTATACAGATGGCGGTGTAGATATTCCCATGTTTATACAGATAGCAGTGTAGATATTTCCATGTTTATACAGATATCGGTGTGGATCTTTCCATGTTTATACAGATAGCGGTGTAGATATTTCCACGTTTTACATATAGCGGTGTAGACACTTCCATCTTTATACAGATACCGGTGTAGATATTTCCATGCATACACAGATTGCGGTTTACATATTTCCATGTTTACACAGATAGTGTTGCAGATATTTCCATGTTTATAAAGATAGCGGTGTACATATTCCCATGTTTATACGGATGACTGTGTAGATATTTCCATGTTTGTGCAGATGGCGGTGTAGATATTTCCATGCTTATGCAGATAGCGTTGTAGATATTTCCATGTTTATACAGATAACGCTGTAGTTATTTCCATCTTTGCACAGACTGCGGTGTAGATATTTAAATGTTTACTCAGACAGCGGTGTAGATATTTCCATGTTTATAAAGATGGCGGTGTATATATATCCATGTTTATGCAGATGGTGGTGTAGATATTTCCATGTATATAGACATGGCGGTGTAGATATTTTTATGTTTATAGAGATAGCGGTGTAGATATTTCCATGTTTATATAAATGGCGGTGTAGGTATGTCCATGTTTATAGAGATATAGGTGTAGATATTTCCATGTTTATACAATTAGTGGTGTAGATATTTCCATGTTTATAGAGATAGTGGTGTGGTTATGTCTATGTTTATACAGACAGCGGTGTAGATATTTCCATGTTTATACTGCTCGCGGTGTAGCTATTTCCAACTTTATACAGATGGCAGTGTAGGTATTTCCATGTTTATGCAGATAGTGGTGCAGGTATTTCCATGTTTATACATATAGGGATGTAGGTATTTCCATGTTTATAGAGATGGCAGTGTAGATATTTCCATGTTTATACAGATGGAGGTGTAGATATTTTCATGTTTATACAGACGACTGTGTAGATATTTCCATGTTTTTACAGATGGCCGTGTAGATATTTCCATGTTTATACAGATAGCGGTGTGGCTATTTCCTTGTTTATAGAGATAGCGGTGTAGATATTTCCATGTTTATAGAGATGCCTGAGAGGATAATTACATGTTTATACAGATGGCAGTGTAGATATTTGCATGTTAATACAGATAGTGGTGTAGATATTTCCATGTTTATACAGATGACTGTGTAGGTTTTTCCATGTATTTACAGATGTCGGTGTAGATATTTCCATATTTATAGAGATAGCCATGTAGATATTTCCATGTTTATACAGATAACGGTGTAGACATTTCCATGTTTATAGAGATAGCGGTGTAGATATTTCCAAGTTTACAGAGATAGCGGTGTAGATATTTCCATATTTATAGTGATAGCCGTGTAGATATTTCCATGTTTATTCAGATGGTGGTGTAGATATTACCATGTTTATGCAGATAGCCGTGTGGCTATTTCCTTGTTTATACAGATGGCAGTGTAGATATTTCCATATTAATACAGATAGCGGTGTAGCTATTTCCATGTTTATACAGATGGCGGTGAGGATATTTCCATGTTTATGAAGATAGTGGTGGAGATATTTCCATGTTTATACAAGTCACTGTGTAGATATTTCCATATTTATACAGATGGCGTTGTAGGTATTTCCATGTTCATACAGATGGCGGTGTAGATATTTACTTGATTATACAGATGGCGGTGTAGATATTTCCATGTTTATACAGATAGTGGTGTAGATATTTTCATGTTCATGCTGATGGCGGTGTAAATATTTCCATGTTTATTCAAATGGCATTGTATAAATTTCCATGTTTATACAGATAGTGGTGTAAATATTTCCATGTTTATACAGATGGTAGGGTAGATATTTGCATGTTCATATAGATGGCGGTGTAGGTATTTCCATGTTTATACAGATAGCAGTGAAGATATTTCCATGTTTGTAGAGATGGTGGTGTAGATATTTCCTTGTTTATTCAGATGACGGTGTAGATATTTCCATGTTTATAAAGACAGCGGTGTAGATATTACCATGTTTATGAAGATGCCGGTGTAGATATTTCCATGTTTTTACAGATGGCAGTGTAGATATTTCCATGTTTATATAGATGGCGGTGTAGATAACTCCATGTTTATACAGATAGCGGTGCAGATATTTCCACGTTTTTAAAGATGGCGGTGTAGATATTTAGATATTTATACAGATAGCGGTGTAGATATTTCTATCTTTATGCAGATAGCGGTGTAGACATTTCCATTTTTATACAGATAGCGGTGTAGATTTTTCCAGGTTTACACAGATAGCGGTGTTTATATTTCCATGTTACAGCGATAGTGTTCCAGTTATTTCCATGTTTATAGAGATAGTGGTGTAGATATTTACATGTTTATACAGATGGCGGTGTAGATATCTCCATATTTATAAAGATAGTGGTTTAGATATTTCCATGTTTATAGTGATGGCGGTGTAGATATTTCCATGTTTTTAGAAATAACGATGTTGATATTTATATGCTTATAAAGATACTGGTATAGATATTTCCTTGTTTATACAGATAGCGGTGTAGACATTTCCTTGTTTATAGAGATAGCGGTGTAGATATTGCCATGTTTATAGTGATAGCGATGTAGGTATCTCCATAATTATAGAGATATCCGTGTATGTTTTTCCATGTTTATACAGATGTCGGTGTGGATATTTCCATGTTTATGAAGATAGTGGTGGAGATATTTCCATGTTTATACAAATCACTGTGTAGATATTTCCATATTTATACAGATGGCATTGTAGGTATTTCCATGTTCATACAGATGGCGGTGTAGATATTTACTTGTTTATACAGATGGCGGTGTAGATATTTCCATGTTTATAGAGATAGTGGTGTAGATATTTCCATCTTTATACAGATGACGGTGTAGATATTTCCCTGTTTGTAGAGATAGCGGTGTAGATATTTCTATGTTTATACAGAGAGCTGTGTAGATATTTCCATGTTTATACAGATAGCCGTGTAGATATTTCCATCTTTATAGAGATAGCGGAGTAGTTATTTCCATGTTTATACAGATAGCGGTGTAGATATTTTCATGTTCATGCTGATGGCGGTGTAAATATTTCCATGTTTATTTAAATGGCGGTGTAGATATTTCCATGTTTATACAGATAGTGGTGTAAATATTTCCATGTTTATACAGATGGTAGGATAGATATTTGCATGTTCATATAGATGGCGGTGTAGTTATTTCCATGTTTATACAAATAGCAGTGAAGACATTTCCATGTTTGTAGAGATGGTGGTGTAGATATTTCCTTGTTTATTCAGATGAATGTGTAGATATTTCCATGTTTATAAAGACAGCGGTGTAGATATTACCATGTTTATGAAAATGCCGGTGTAGATGTTTCCCTGTTTATACAGATGGCAGTGTAGATATTTCCATGTTTATATAGATGGCGGTGTAGATAACTCCATGTTTATACAGATAGCGGTGTAAATGTTTCCACGTTTTTAAAGATAGCAGTGTAGATATTTAGATATTTATACAGATAGCGGTGTAGATATTTCAATGTTTATGCAGATAGCGGTGTAGATATTTCCATTTTTATACAGATAGCGGTGTAGATTTTTCCAGGTTTACACAGATAGCGGTGTTTATATTTCCATGTTACAGAGATAGCGTTCTAGATATTTCCATGTTTATAGAGATAGTGGTGTAGATATTTACATGTTTATACAGATGGCGGTGTAGATATCTCCATGTTTATAAAGATAGTGGTTTAGATATTTCCATGTTTATACCGATGGCGGTGTAGATATTTCGATGTTTATACAGAGTGTGGTGTAGACATTTCCATGTTTTTACAGCTGGCGGTGTAGATATTTCCATGTTTATTCAAATAAAAGTCTAGATATTTCCATGTTTATACAGATAGCGGTGAATGTATTTCCAGGTTTATAGAGATAGCGGTGGGGATATTTCCACACTTATACAGATCGTGGTGTAGATATTTCCATGTTTATATAAATAGCGGTGTAGGTTTTTCCAAGTTTATAGAGATAGCGGTGTAGATATTTCCATGTTTACAAGATAGAGGTGTAGATATTTCCATATTTGCACAGATAGCTGTGTAGATATTTCCATGATCACACAGATAGCGGTGTACATATTTCCAACTTTACACAGATAGCGGTGTAGATATTTCCATCTTTGCACAGATTGTGCTGTAGGTATTTTCAAGTTTATAGAGATGGCTGTGTAGATATTTCCATGTTTATAGAGATAGCGGTGTTGATATTTCCATGTTTATAGAGATATCGGTGTAGGTAGTTCCATGTTTTTAGTGACGATGGTGAAAATATTTCCATGTTTGTAGACATAGCGGTGTAGATATTTCCATGTTTATAGAGATGGCGGGGTAGATATTTCTTTGTTTATACAGAAGGTGGTGTTGATATTTCCATGTTTATAAAGGTAGCGGTGTAGATATTTCCATGTTGATACAGATGGCGGTGTTGATATTTCCATGTTTATACAAATGACGGTGTAGTTATTTCCATGTTTATTCAGATAGCCATGTAGATATTTCCATGTTTTTAGAGATAGCATTGTAGATATTTATATGTTTATACAGATTGTGGTGTAGATATTTCCATGTTTATACAGATAGCGGTGTGAATGTTTCCATATTTTTACAGAAAGCGTTGTAGATATTTCGATGTTTATAGAGATAGCGGTGTAGATATTTCCATGTTTAAACAGACAACGGTTTAGATATTTCCATGTTTATACAGATAACGGTATAGGTGTTTCCATGTTTACAGGTAGCAGTGTATATATTTCCATGGTTATAGAGATAGCGGTGTAGATGTTTCCATGTCTACACTGATAGCGGTGTAGATATCTCCATTTTCATACAGATATAGTGGTGTAGATACTTCCATTTTTATACAGATGATGGTGTAGATATTTCTCTGTATATAGAGATAGCGGTGTAGATATTTCCATGTTTATAGAGATGGCGGTGTAGATATTTCCATGTTTATACAGACAGCAGTGTAGATGTTTCCATGTTTATAGAGATAGCAGTGAAGATATTTCCATGTTCATACAGATAACGTTGTAGGTGTTTCCATGTTAATACAGGTAGCAGTGTATATATTTCCATTCTTATACAGATAGCGGTGTAGATATTTCCATGTATATAGTGATGGCGATGTAGATATTTCCATGTTTATACTGATGGTGGTGTAGATATTTCCATGTTTATACAGATGGCGTTGTAGATATTTCCATGTTTATACAGTTGACGGTGTAGAAATTTCCATTTTTACAGATGGCGCTGTAGATATTTTCATGTACATGGAGATGGCTGTGTAGACATTTACATGTTTATTCAGATGGCGGTGTTGATATTTCCCTCTTTATACACTTAGCGGTGTAGATATTTCCATGTTGAAACAGATGGCAGTGTGGTTATTTCCATGTTCTTGAAGATAGCCATGAAGACATTTCCCTGTTTATACAGACAGCAGTGTAGATATTTCTGTGTTTATAGTGATGGCGGTGTAGGTATTTTCTTGTTTATACAGATTGCGTTGTAGTTATTTCCATCTTTGTAGTGATAGCATTGTAGATATTTCCATGTTTATACAGATAGCGGTGTAGGTATTTCCATGTTTATACAGAGAGCGGTGTTGATATTTCCATGTTTATACAGATAATGCATTAGGTATTTCCATTTTTATAGGGACAGCAGTTTAAATATTTCCATGTTTATAGAGATAGAGTTGTAGATATTTCCATGTTTATACAGATGGCTGTGTGAATATTTCCATGTTTATAAAGACAGTGGTGTAGATATTTCCATGTTTATAGAGATAGCGATATAGATATTTCCATGTTTATACAGATGGCGGTGTAGATATTTCCATGTTTATACAGATGACTGTGTAGATATCTCCATGTTTATACAGATAGCAGTGTAGGGATTTCCATTTATTTACAGATGATGGTGTAGATATTGCCGTGTCTATGAAGATAGCGGTGTTGATATTTCCATGTTTGTATAGAGAGTTGTGTAGATATTTCCTTTTTTATAAGGAGATTGGTGTAGATATTACCATCTTCATAGGGATAGCGGTGTAGATATTTCCATGTTTATACAGATAGCGGTGTAGATATTTCCATGTTTATTGAGATACCGGTGTAGGTGTTTCCATGGTTATACAGATGGTGGTGTAGAGATTTCCATGTTTATACAGATAGCGGTGTAGACTTTCCATGTTTATACACAGAGCGGTGTAGATATTTCCATCTTTATGCACAAAGCGGTGTAGATATTTTCATGTTCATGCAGATGGCGGTGTAGATATTTCCATGTTTATTCAGATGGCGGTGTAGATATTTCCATGTTCATACAGATGGCGCTGTAGATATTTCCATGTTTATACAGATGGCAGTGTAGATATTTCCGTGTTTATACAGATAGTGGTGTGTATATTTCTAAGTTTCTACAGATGACTGTGTAGGTATTTCCATGTGTATACAGATGGCAGTGTAGATATTTCCATGTTTATACAGAAGGCAGTGTAGATATTTCCATGTTTATACAGATTGCGGTGTGGCTATTTTCATGTTTATAGAGATAGCGGTGTAGGTATTTCCAAGTTTATAGAGATGGCTGTGAAGGTATTTCCATGTTTACACGGATGACTGTGTAGGTAGTTCCATGTATATCCAGATGGCAGTGTAGATATTTCAATGTTTATAGAGATAGCGGTTTAGTTATTTCCATGTTTATACAGATGGCAGTGTAGATATTTCCATGTTTATACAGAAGGCGGTGAAGGTATTTCCATGTTTTTAGAGATAGCCATGTAGATATTTCCATGTTTATACAGATAGCGGTGTTGACATTTCCATGTTTATAGAGATAGCGGTGTAGATATTTCCATGTTTATAGAGATAGTGGTGTAGGTATTTCCAGGTTTATAGAGATGGCTGTGTAGATATTTCCATGTTTATACAGATGGCAGTGTTGGTATTTCCATATTTATTGAAATAGCCATGTAGATATTTCCATGTTTACACAGATAGCGGTGTAGACATTTCCATGTTTATGGAGATAGCGGTGTAGATATTTGCATATTTATACAGATAGCGGTGTAGATATTTCCATGTTTATACAGATATCGGTGTAGATATTTCCATGTATATAAAGATAGCGGTGTAGATATATACATGTTTATACAGATCGTGGTGTAGATATTTCCAGGTTTATACAGATAGCAGTGTAGATATTTCCATGTTTATACAGATAGCGGTGTAGCTATTTCCATGTTTACAGAGATAGAGTTGTAGATATTTCCATATTTGCACAGATTTCCGTGTAGATATTTTCATCTTCACACAGATAACGGTGTACATATTTGCATGTTTACACAGACAGCTGAGTAGATATTTCCATGTTTACACAGATATTGTTGTAGATATTTCCATGTTTATACAGATAACGGTGTAGATATTTCCACGTTTATAGAGATGGCTGTGTAGATACTTCCTTTTTTATGTAGATGGCAGTGTAGATTTTTCCATGTTTATAGAGATGGTGGTGTATACATTTCCATGTTTATAGAGATAGCGGTGTAGTTATTTCCTTGTTTACAGAGATAGCGGTGTAGGTATTTCCATGTTTATAGAGATAGCGGAGTAGATATTTCCATGTTTATACAGATAGCGTTGTAGACATTTCCAAGTTTATACAGATAGCAATGTTGGTGTTTCCATGTTTACATACATAGCGGTGTAGATATGTCCATGTTTACACAGCTCGCGGTGTAGATATTTTAATCTTTATACAGACGGCAGTGTAGATATTTCCATGCTTATACTGATGGCGGTGTACATAGATCCATGTTTATGGAAATGGCAGTGTAGATATTTCCATGTTTATAGAGATAGTGGTGCAGGTATTTCCATGTTTATAGAGATAACGGTGTAGATATTTCCATGTTTATACAGATGGCTGTGTAGATATTTCCATGTGTATTCAGATGGCAGTGTAGGTATTTCCATGTTTATACAGATGACAGTGTAGATATTTACAGAGACAGAGGTGTATATATTTCCATCTTCACGCAGATTGCGGTGTACATATTTCCATGTTTACACAGACGGCTGTGTAGATATTTCCATGTTTACACAGATAGTGTTGTAGATATTTCCATATTTATAGAGGTTGCAGTTTAGATATTTCCATGTTTATAAAGACAGCGGTGTAGATATTTCAATGTTTATTCAGATAGCGGTGTAGATGTTTCCATGTTTATACAGATAGCGGTGTAGATATATCCATGTTTATACAGATCGTGGTGTAGATATTTCCATGTATATACAGACAGCAGTGTAGTCCTTTCCAAGTTTATATAGATAGCGGAGTAGATATTTCGATATTTACAGAGATTGATGTGTAGATATTTCCATATTTGGACAGATTGCGGTGTAGATATTTCGACCTTTATACAGATAGCAGTGTAGATATTTCCATGTTTATACAGAGAACGGTGTAGATATTTCCATCTTTATACAGATGACCGTGTAGATATTTCCATGTGTATACAGGTAGCAGTGTAGATATTTCCATGTTTATGCAGAGAGCAGTGTGGCTATTTTCATGTTTATAGAGATAGCGTTGTAGATATTTCCATGTTTACAGAGATGGCTGTGCAGATATTTCCATGTTTATATAGATGGCAGTGTAGATATTTCCACGTTTATACAGATAGTGGTGTAGATAATTCCATGTTTATACAGATGACTGTGTAGGTATTTCCATGTATATACAGATGGCAGTGTAGATATTTCCATGTTTATAGAGATAGCGGTGTAGTTATTTCCATGTTTATACAGATGGCAGTGTAGATATTTCCATCCTCACAAAGATTGCGGTGTACATATTTCCATGTTTACACAGAGAGCGGTGTACATATTTCCATGTTTACACAGATAGTGTTGTAGATATTTCCATGTTTATAGAGATTGCGGTGTAGATATTTCCATGTTTTTAAAGATAGCGGTGAAGATATTTGCATGTTTATACAGATAGCGGTGGAGATATTTCCACGTTTATACAGATAGCACTGTAGATATTTGCACGTTTATATAGATAACGGTGTAGATATTTCCATGTTTATACAGATAGCGGTGTAGATACTTCCATGTTTATACATATAGCGGTGTACATATTTCCATGTTTATACAGAGAGTGTTGGAGGTATATCCATCTTTATACAGATAGCGGTGGAGATATTTCCATGTTTCTATAGATGGTGGTGTAGAAATTTCCAAGTTTATGCAGGTAGCGGTGTAGATATTTCCATGTTTATAGAGATAGTGGTGTAGATATATCCATGTTTACACAGCTAGCAGTGTAGATATTTCCATGTTTATACAGATAGCAGTGTAGATATTTCCATGTGTATAAAGATAGCGGTGTAGATGTATACATGTTTATACAGATGGTGGTGTAGATATTTCCAGGTTTATACCGATAGCAGTGTAGATATTTCCATGTTTATACAGACAGCGGTTTAGCTATTTTCATGTTTATACAGATAGCGATGTAGATATTTCCATGTTTATAGAGATGGCTGTGTAGATATTTCCATGTTTATGCAGACGGCAGTGTAGATATTTCCGTGTTTATACAGATAGTGGTGTGGATATTTCTAAGTTTATACAGATGACTGTGTAGTTATTTCCATGTTTATACATATGGCGTTGTAGGTATTTCCATGTTTATATAGATAGCCAGATAGATATTTCCATGTTTATACAGACAGCGGTGTAGACATTTCCATGTTTATAGAGATAGCGGTGTAGTTATTTCCATATTATACATATAGCGGTGTAGATATATCCATTTTTATACAGATAGCGGTGTAGATGTTTCCAAGTTTATACAGATAGCGGTGTAGATATATCCATGTTTATACAGATCGTGGTGTAGATATTTCCATGTTTATACAGATAGAGGTGTAGATATTTCCATGTTTATACAGATAGCGGTGTAGGTATTTCCATATTTACAGAGACAGAGGTGTAGATATTTCCATATTTGCACAGATTGCGGTGTACATATTTCCATGTTTATACAGATAGCGGTGTAAATATTTCCATGATTATACAGATAGCGGTGTAGGTATTTCCATGTTTATTCAGATAGCGGTGTAGCTATATCCATGTTTTTACAGATTGCGGTGTAGATATTTCCATGTTTATACAGATAGCGGTGTAAATATTTCCATGTTTATACAGATAGCGGTGTAGGTATTTCCATGTCTATGAAGATAGCGGTGTAGATATTTCCATGTTTTTGCAGATAGCGGTGTAGATATTTCCATGTTTATACAGATAGATGTGTAGATATTTCCATGTTTATACAGATGGCGGTGTAGATATTTCCATGTGTATACAGATAGCGGTGTAGATATTTCTATGTTTATACAGATATCGGTGTAGATATTTCCATGTTTATACAGATAGCGGTGGAGATATTTCCATGTTTATACAGATGACTGTGTAGATATTTCCATATTTTTACAGATGGTGGTGTAGATATTTCCATGTTTATACAGATAGCGGTTTAGCTATTTTCATCTTTATACAGATAGTGATGTAGTTATTTCCATGTTTATAGAGATGGCTGTGTAGATATTTCCATGTTTATACAGATGGCATTGTACATATTTCCATGTTTATACAGATGGCAGTGTAGATATTTCCATGTTTATACAGATTGCGGTGTGGCTATTTTTATGTTTATGGAGATAGTGGTGTAGGTATTTCCATGTTTATAGAGACGGCTGTGCAGACATTTCCATGTTTCCACAGATGACTGTGTATGTATTTCCATGTATATCCAGATGGCAGTGTAGATATTTCAATGTTTATAGAGATAGCAGTTCAGTTATTTCCATGTTTATACAGATGGCAGTATAGATATTTCCATGTATACACAGATAGTGTTGTAGATATTTCCATGTTTATAGACATTGCGGTGTAGATATTTCCATGTTTTTAAAGATAGCGGTGTAGATACTTCCATGTTTATACAGATAGCGGTGGAGATATTTCCATGTTTATACAGATAGCGCTGTAGATATTTGCACGTTTATATAGATAGTGGTGTAGATATTTCCTTCTCTATACAGATAGCTGTGTAGATATTTCCATGTTTATACGGATAGCGGAGTAGATATTTCCATGTTTATACAGGGAGTGGTGGAGATATTTCCATGTTTGTACAGATATCGGTGGAGATATTTCCATGTTTCTAGACATGGTGGTGTAGATATTTCCAAGGTTATGCAGGTAGCGGTGTAGATATTTCCATGTTTATAGAGATAGCGGTGTAGATATGTCCATGTTTATACATGTAGTGGTGTAGGTATTTACATGTTTACAGATCTACCGGTGAAGATAATTCCATATTTATAAAGATAGCGGTGTAGATATTTGTATATTTATTCAGATGGTGGTGTAGATATTTCCATGTTTATACAGATAGCGGTGTGGCTATTACCATGTTTATACAGATGGCAGTGTAGATATATCCATGTTTATACAGATAGTGGAGTAGATATTTCCACGTTTGTAAAGATAGCAGTGCAGATATTTCCAAGTTTATAGAGATAGCAATGGAGATATTTCCATGTTCATAGAGATAGCGGTGGAGATATTTCCATGTTTGTACAGATAACGATGTAGATATTTCCATGTTTATGCAGATAGCGGTGTAGGTATTTCCGTGTTTACGCAGATAGCGGTGTTGATATTTCCATGTTTATAGAGACAGCAATGTAGATATTTCCATGTTTATACAGATAGCGGTGTAGACATTTCCATGTTTATAGGGATAGCGGTGTGGATATTTCCATATTTATACAGATAGCGGTGTAGATATTTCCATGTTTATACGGATAGTGGTGTATATATTTTCATATTTATACAGATAGCGGTTTAGTTATTTCCATGTTTATACAGATGACTGTGTACATATTTCCATGTTTATACAGATGGCGGTGTAGATATTTCCAAGTTTATAGAGATAGCGCTGTAGATATATCCATGTTTATACAGATAGCTGTGTAGATATTTCCATGTTTATACAGGTAGCGGTGTAGATATTTCCATATTTATACAGATAGCCGTGTAGATATTTCCATGTTTATTCAGATGGTTTTGTAGATATTTCCATGTTTATACAGATAACGGTGTGGCTATTTCCATTTTTATACAGATGGCAGTGTAGATATTTCCATGTTTATACAGATAGCGGTGTACATATTTCCATGTTTATACAGATCGCGGTGCAGATATTTACATGTTTATAAAGATAGCGGTGTAGATATTTATATGTTTATACAGATTGCGGTGGAAATATTTCCATGTTTATACAGATAGCGATGTGAATATTTCCATGTTTATACAGATAGCGGTGTAGATATTTCCACCTATATACAGATATCGGTGTAAACATTTCCACGTTTATAAAGATAGTGGTGTAAAAATTTCCATGCTTATACAGATAGCGGTGTAGTTATATCCATATTCATACAGATAGTGGTGTAGATATTTCCATGTATATACAGGTAGTGGTGTAGAAATTCCCATGTTTATACAGATGGCTTTGTAGATATTTCCATCTTTCTACAGATGTCAGTGTAGATATTTCCAAGTTTATACAGATGTCTGTGTATATATTTCCATGTTTACGCAGATGGCGGTGTAGATATTTCCATGTTTATAGTGACGGTGGTGTAGTTATTTCTATGTTTATAGAGATAGCGGTGTAAATATTTCCATGTTTGTAGAGATGGTGGTGTAATTATTTTCATGTTTGTAGAGATAGCGGTGTAGATATTTCCATGTTTATACAGATAGCGGTGTTGCTACTTCCATGTTTATACAGATAGCGGTGTAGATATTTCCATGTTTATACAGATAGAATGGAAGATATTTCCATGTTTATACAGATAGTGGTGTAGATATTTCCACGTTTATACAGATGGCAGTGTAGATACATCCATGTTTCTGAAGATGGCGGTGTAGATATTTTCATTTTTATAGAGATGGCGGTGTAGATATTTCCATGTATATAGAGATTGCAGTGTAGATATTTCCATGTTTATAGAGAAAGTGGTGTAGGTATTTCCATGTTTATAGAGATAGCGGTGTAGACATTTCCATATTTATACAGATAGCGGTGTAGGTATTTCCATGTTTATACAGATTGCGGTGTAGATATTTCCATGTTTCTACAGATGGCGGTGTAGATATTTCCTTGTTTATACAGACAGCGGTGTAGATATTTCCATGTTTATACAGGTAGCGGTGTAGATATTTCCATGTTTACAGAGATAGCAGTGTAGTTATTCCCATCTTTGCACAGATTGCTGTGTAGATATTTCCATGTTTACGCAGATATCTGTGTAGATATTTCCAAGTTTACACAGATAGCTGTGTAGATATTTCCATATTTACACACATAGCGTTGTAGATATTCCCATGTTTATAGAGATTGCGGTGTAGATACCTCCATGTTTATACAGAAAGCGGTGTAGATATTCTCATGTTTATACAGATAGCGATGGACATATTTCCATGTTTATAGAGACTGCAGTATAGATATTTCCATGTTTATACAGATAGCGGTGTAGATATTTCCATGTTTACAGAGATAGCAGTGTAGATATTTGCATCTTTGCACAGATTGCCGTGTAGATATTTCCATTTTCACAGAGATAGCTGTGTAGATATTTCCAAGTTTACACAGTTAGCTGTGAAGATATTTCCATGTTTACACAGATAGCGTTGTAGATATTTCCATGTTTATACAGATAGCTGTGTAGATATTTCCATGTTTATAGAGATAGCAGTGTAGATATTTCCATGTTTATATAGATGCTGGTGTAGATATTCCCATGTTTATAGAGATAGCGGTGTAGATATTTCCATATTTATACAGATAACGGTGTAGATATTTCCATGTTTATACAGATAGCAGTGTAAATATTTCCATGTTTATACAGATCACGGTTTAGATATTTCCATGTTTATAGAGATAGCGGTGTAGATATTTCCATGTTTATAGAGATAGCGGTGTAGATATTTCCATGTTTATACAGATAGCGATGTAGATATTTCCATGTTTATACAGACCGTGGTGTAAATATTTCCATGTTTATACAGAAAGCGGTGTAGTTATTTCCATGTTTATATAGATAGCGGTGTAGATATTTCCATGTATATACACATGGCTGTGTCTATATTTCCATGTTTATACAGATGACTGTATACGTATTTCCATGTTTTTACAGATGGCAGTGCAGATATTTCCATGTTTATAGAGATAGCGGTGTAGATATTTCCATGTTTGCACAGATGGCTGTGTTGATACTTCCATCTATACACAGATGGCCGTGTAGATATTTCCATGTTTATACAGATGGCGGCGTAGATATTTCCATGGACATGCAGACGCGGGGTAGATATTTCCATGTTTATACAGATAGCAGAGTAGTTATTTCCATGTTTACACAGATGGTGGTGTAGATATTTTCGTGTTTATACACATGACGGGGTAGAAACTTCCATCTTTATGGAGATGGCAGTGTAGATATTTTCATGTTTATAGAGATGGCGGTGTAGATATTTCCATATTTATAGAGATAGCAGTGTACAAATTTCCATCTTTCTACAGATGGCAGTGTAGATATTTCCATGTTTATACAGATGGTCATGTAGATATTTCCATATTTATACAGATGTCTGTGTAGATATTTCCATGTTTTTACAGATGGCGCTGTAGGTATTTCCATGTTTATACAGATGGCACTGTAGATATTTCCATGTTTATACAGATAGCTGTGTAGATATTTCCATGTTTACAGATATAGCGGTGTAGATATTTCCATCTTTGCACAGATTGCGGTGTAGGTATTGCTAAATTTACACAGATTGCGGTGTAGATATTTCCAAGTTTACACAGATAGCTGTGTAGATATTTCCATGTTTACAGAGATAGCATTGTAGATATTTCCATGTTTATACAGATTGCGGTGTAGTTATTTCCATGTTGATACAGATAGTGGTGTAGATATTTCCATGTTTATACAGGTAGCGGTGTAGAAATTCCCATGTTTATACAGATCGCTTAGTAGACATTTCCATCTTTCTACAGATGTCAGCGTAGATATTTCCAAGTTTATAGAGATGGCAGTGTAGATATTTCCATGTTTATACAGATGTGTGTGTAGATATTTCCATGTATATGCAGATGGCGGTGTAGATATTTCCATGTTTATAGGGATGGCGGTGTAGTTATTTCTATGTTTATAGAGATAGCGGTGTAAATATTTCCATGCTAATAGAGATGGTGGTGTAAGTATTTTCATGTTTATAGAGATAGAGGTGTAGATATTTCCATGTTTATACAGATAACGGTGTTGTTATTTCCATGTTTATAGAGATAGCGGTTTAGATATTTCCATGTTTAGGCAGATAGCATTGTATATATTTCCATGTTTATACAGATAGCGGTGTAGATATTTCCATGTTTATAGAGGTAGCGGTGTAGATATTTCCATGTTTATACAGATGGCTGTGTAGATATTTCCATGTGTATACAGATACAGTGTAGATATTTCCATGTTTATACGTATAGCGGTGTAGATATTTCCATGTTTACAGATATAGCGGTAAAGATATTTCCACCTTTGCACAGATTGCGGTGTAGACATTGCAAACTTTACACAGATAGCAGTGTAGATATTTCCAAGTTTACACAGATACCTGTGTCGATATTTCCATGTTTACAGAGATATCATTGTAGATATTTCCATGTTTATACAGATAGCGGTGTAGTTATTTACATGTTGATACAGATAGCGGTGTAGATATTTTCAGGGTTATACAGATAGTGGTGTAGATATTTCCACCTTTTACAGATAGCTGTGTAGATATTTCCCTGTTTACACAGATAGCGTTGTAAATATTTCCATGTTTACTCAGAGAGCGTTGTAGATATTTCCATGCTTACACAGATTGCGGTGTAGATATTTCCAAGTTTACACGGATAGCTGTGTAGATATTTCCATGTTTACACAGATAGTGTTGTAGATATTTCATTGTTTATAGAGATAGCGGTGTAGGTATTTCCATGCTTTTAAAGACAACGGTGTAGGTATTTCCGTGTTTATAAAGATAGCGGTGGAGATATTTCCATGTTTATAAAGATAGTGGTGTAAAAATTTCCATGCTTATACAGATAGCGGTGTAGTTATATCCATATTCATACAGATAGTGGTGTAGATATTTCCATGTTTATACAGGTAGCGGTGTAGAAATTCCCATGTTTATACAGATGGCTTTGTAGATATTTCCATCTTTCTACAGATGTCAGTGTAGATATTTCCAAGTTTATACAGATGTCTGTGTATATATTTCCATGTTTACGCAGATGGCGGTGTAGATATTTCCATGTTTATAGTGACGGTGGTGTAGTTATTTCTATGTTTATAGAGATAGCGGTGTAAATATTTCCATGTTTGTAGAGATGGTGGTGTAATTATTTTCATGTTTATAGAGATAGCGGTGTAGATATTTCCATGTTTATACAGATAGCGGTGTTGCTACTTCCATGTTTATACAGATAGCGGTGTAGATATTTCCATGTTTATACAGATAGAATGGAAGATATTTCCATGTTTATACAGATAGTGGTGTAGATATTTCCACGTTTATACAGATGGCAGTGTAGATTCATCCATGTTTCTGAAGATGGCGGTGTAGATATTTTCATTATTATAGAGATGGCGGTGTAGATATTTCCATGTATATAGAGATTGCAGTGTAGATATTTCCATGTTTATAGAGAAAGTGGTGTAGGTATTTCCATGTTTATAGAGATAGCGGTGTAGACATTTCCATATTTATACAGATAGCGGTGTAGGTATTTCCATGTTTATACAGAATGCGGTGTAGATATTTCCATGTTTCTACAGATGGCGGTGTAGATATTTCCTTGTTTATACAGACAGCGGTGTAGATATTTCCATGTTTATACAGGTAGCGGTGTAGATATTTCCATGTTTACAGAGATAGCAGTGTAGTTATTTCCATCTTTGCACAGATTGCTGTGTAGATATTTCCATGTTTACGCAGATATCTGTGTAGATATTTCCAAGTTTACACAGATAGCTGTGTAGATATTTCCATATTTACACACATAGCGTTGTAGATATTTCCATGTTTATACTGATTGCGGTGTAGATATCTCCATGTTTATACAGAAAGCGGTGTAGATATTTTCATGTTTATACAGATAGCGATGGACATATTTCCATGTTTATAGAGACTGCAGTATAGATATTTCCATGTTTATACAGATAGCGGTGTAGATATTTCCATGTTTACAGAGATAGAAGTGTAGATATTTGCATCTTTGCACAGATTGCCGTGTAGATATTTCCATTTTTACACAGATAGCTGTGTAGATATTTCCAAGTTTACACAGTTAGCTGTGAAGATACTTCCATGTTTACACAGATAGCGTTGTAGATATTTCCATGTTTATACAGATAGCTGTGTAGATATTTCCATGTTTATAGAGATAGAAGTGTAGATATTTCCATGTTTATATAGATGCTGGTGTAGATATTCCCATGTTTATAGAGATAGCGGTGTAGATATTTCCATATTTATACAGATAACGGTGTAGATATTTCCATGTTTATACAGATAGCAGTGTAAATATTTCCATGTTTATACAGATCACGGTGTAGATATTTCCATGTTTATAGAGATAGCGGTGTAGATATTTCCATGTTTATAGAGATAGCGGTGTAGATATTTCCATGTTTATACAGATAGCGATGTAGATATTTCCATGTTTATACAGACCGTGGTGTAAATATTTCCATGTTTATACAGAAAGCGGTGTAGTTATTTCCATGTTTATATAGATAGCGGTGTAGATATTTCCATGTATATACACATGGCTGTGTCTATATTTCCATGTTTATACAGATGACTGTATACGTATTTCCATGTTTTTACAGATGGCAGTGCAGATATTTCCATGTTTATAGAGATAGCGGTGTAGATATTTCCATGTTTGCACAGATGGCTGTGTTGATACTTCCATCTATACACAGATGGCCGTGTAGATATTTCCATGTTTATACAGATGGCGGCGTAGATATTTCCATGGACATGCAGACGCGGGGTAGATATTTCCATGTTTATACAGATAGCGGAGTAGTTATTTCCATGTTTACACAGATGGTGTTGTAGATATTTTCGTGTTTATACACATGACGGGGTAGAAACTTCCATCTTTATGGAGATGGCAGTGTAGATATTTTCATGTTTATAGAGATGGCGGTGTAGATATTTCCATATTTATAGAGATAGCAGTGTACAAATTTCCATCTTTCTACAGATGGCAGTGTAGATATTTCCACGTTTATACTGATGGTCATGTAGATATTTCCATATTTATACAGATGTCTGTGTAGATATTTCCATGTTTTTACAGATGGCGCTGTAGGTATTTCCATGTTTATACAGATGGCACTGTAGATATTTCCATGTTTATACAGATAGCTGTGTAGATATTTCCATGTTTACAGAGATAGCGGTGTAGATATTTCCATCTTTGCACAGATTGCGGTGTAGGTATTGCTAAATTTACACAGATTGCGGTGTAGATATTTCCAAGTTTACACAGATAGCTGTGTAGATATTTCCATGTTTACAGAGATAGCATTGTAGATATTTCCATGTTTATACAGATTGCCGTGTAGTTATTTCCATGTTGATACAGATAGTGGTGTAGATATTTCCATGTTTATACAGGTAGCGGTGTAGAAATTCCCATGTTTATACAGATCGCTTAGTAGACATTTCCATCTTTCTACAAATGTCAGCGTAGATATTTCCAAGTTTATAGAGATGGCAGTGTAGATATTTCCATGTTTATACAGATGGCGGTGTAGATATTTCCATGTTTATACAGATGGCAGTGAAGATATTTCCATGTTTATACAGATATTTGTGTAGATATTTCCATATTTATACAGATGGCGGTGTAGATTCATTCATGTTACTGAAGATGGCGGTGTAGATATTTTCATGTTTATAGAGATGGAGGTGTAGATATTTCCATGTATATAGAGATAGCAGTGTAGATATTTTCATGTTTATAGGGATGGTGGTGTAGTTATTTCTATGTTTATAGAGATAGCGGTGTAGATATTTCCATATTTATGCAGATAGCGGTGTAGGAATTTCCATGTTTATACAGATTTCGGTGTAGATATTTCCATGTTTCTACACATGGCGGTGTAGATATTTCCTTGTTTACACAGACAGCGGTGTAGATATTTCCATGTTTATACAGGTAGCGGTGTAGATATTTCCAAGTTTACAGAGATAGCGGTGTGGTTATTTCCATCTTTGCACCGATTGCCCTGTAGATATTTCCATGTTTACGCAGATAGCTGTGTAGATATTTCCAAGTATACACACATAGCTGTGTAGATATTTCCATGTTTACACACATACCGTGGTAGATATTTCCATGTTTATACAAATTGCGGTTTAGATATGTCCATGATTATACAGATAGCTGTGTAGATATTTCAATGTTTATACAGATAACGGTGTTGCTATTTCCATGTTTATAGAGATAGCGGTGTACATATTTCCATGTTTACGCAGATAGCATTGTATATATTTCCATGTTTATACAGATAGCGGTGTAGATATTTCCATGTTTATACAGAAAGTGGTGTAGATAATTCCATGTTTATACAGGTAGCGGTGTAGAAATTCCCATGTTTATACAGATCGCTTTGTAGACATTTCCATCTTTCTACAGATGTCAGTGTAGATATTTCCAAGTTTTTACAGATGGCAGTGTAGATATTTCCATGTTTATACAGATGTGTGTGTAGATATTTCCATGTATATGCAGATGGCGGTGTAGATATTTCCTTGTTTATAGGGATGGCGGTGTAGTTATTTCTATGTTTATAGAGATAGCGGTGTAGATATTTCCATCTTTACGCAGATAGCATTGTATATATTTCCATGTTTATACAGAAAGCGGTGTAGATAATTCCTTGTTTATACAGATAGTGGTGGAGATATTTCCCTGTTTATACAGATAGCGGTGTAGATATTTCCATCTTTATACAGATGGCAGTGTAGATATTTCCATGTTTATACAGATAGCGGTGTAGATATTTACATGTCTATAGAGGTAGCGGTGTAGGTATTTCCATATTTATACAGATTGCGGTGTAGTTATTTCCATCTTTATACAGATGGCGGAGTAGATATTTCCATGTTTATACAGATAGAAGTGAAGATATTTCCATGTTTATACAGATAGTTTCGTAGATATTTCCAAGTTTATAGAGATGGCGGTGTAGATACATCCATGTTTCTGAAGATGGCGGTGTAGATATTTTCATGTTTATAGAGATGGCGGTGTGGATATTTCCATGTATATTTAGATAGCGGTGTAGATATTTCCATATTTATACAGATAGCGGTGTAGGTATTTCCATGTTTATACAGATTGCGGTGTAGATATTTCCATGTTTCAACAGATGGAGGTGTAGATATTTCCTTGTTTATACAGACAGCGGTGTAGATATTTCCATGTTTATACAGGTAGCGGTGTAGATATTTCCATGTTTACAGAGATAGCGGTGTAGTTATTTCCATCTTTGCACATATTGACGTGTAGATATTTCCATGTTTACACAGATAGCTGTGTAAATATTTCCAAGTTTACACAGATAGCTGTGTAGATATTTCCATGTTTACACACATAGCGTTGTAGATATTTCCATGTTTATACAGGCTGCGGTGTAGATATGTCCATGTTTATACAGCTCGTGGTGTAGATATTTCCATCTTTATACTGATGGCAGTGTAGGTATTTCCATGTTTATTCAGATAGCGGTGTAGATATTTCCATGTCTATAGAGATAGCGGTGTAGGTATTTCCTTATTTATAGAGATTGCGGTGTAGACATTTCCATCTTTATGGAGATAGCGGTGAAGATATTTCCATATTTATACAGATAACGGTGTAGAAATTTCAATGTTTATACAGATAGCGGTGTAAATATTTCTATGTTTATACAGATCACGGTGTAGATATTTCCATGTTTACAGAGATAGTCTTGTAGATATTTCCATGTTTATACAGACCGTGGTGTAGATATTTCCATGTTTATACAGATAGCGGTGCAGACATTTCCATGTTTGTACAGAAGGTGGTGTTGATATTTCCATCTATACACAGATGACTGTTTCGATATTTCCATGTTTATACAGATGGCGGCGCAGATATTTCCATGGATATGTAGATGGCAGTGTAGATATTTCCATGTTTATACAGATAGCGGTGTAGTTATTTCCATGTTTATATAGATAGCGTTGTAGATATTTCCATGTATATACACATGGTTGTGTAGATATTTCCATGTTTATACAGATGGCGGTGTAGATATTTCCATGTTTATACAGATAACTTTGTAAGTATTTCCATGTTTATACAGATGGCGGTGTAGATATTTCGATGTTTATAGAGATAGCAGTGGAGATAGTTCCATGTTTATACAGATGGCGGTGTAGATATTTCCATGTTTATACAGACAGAATTGAAGATATTTCCATGTTTATACAGATAGCAGTGTAGATATTTCCACTTATATAGAGATAGCGGTTTAGATATTTTATATTTATACAGATAGCGGTGTAGATATTTCCATGTTTATACAGATTGCAGTGTAGATATTTCCATGTTTCTACAGATGCCTGTGCAGATATCTCCATATTTATACAGAGGGCTGTGTAGATATTTCTATGTGTATACAGATGGCAGTGTAGATATTTCCATGTTCCTACACATGACTGTGTAGGTATTTCCATGTTTATACAGATGGCTTTTTTAGATATTTCCATATCTATAGAGATAGCGTTGCAGATATTTCCATGTTTATAGAGATAGCGGTGTATATATTTCCATGTTTATACAGTTCGCGGTGTAGATATTTCCATGTTTATACAGATACCGGTGTAGATATTTCCATGTTTATGCAGACCGCCGTGTATATATTTCCATGTTTATAGAGATAGCAGTGTAGATATTTCCAAGTTTGTACAGATGGTGGTGTAGATATTTCCATGTTTACGCAGATGACTGCATAGGTATTTCCATGTTTATACAGATGGCGGTGTAGATATTTCCATGTTTATAGAGACAGCGGTGTGGATATTTCCATATTTATACAGATAACGGTGTAGAAATTTCCATGTTTATACAGATAGCGGTGTAAATATTTCCATGTTTATGCAAGTCACGGTGTAGATATTTCCTTGTTTATACAAATAGCGGTCTAGTTATTTCCATGTTTATACAGATAGTGATGTAGTTATTTCCATGTATATACAGATGGCTGTGTACATATTTCCATGTTTATACAGATGGCTTTGTAGATGTTTCCATGTTTATACAGATGACATTGTAGGTATTTCCATGTTTATACAGATGGCGGTGTAGATATTTCCTTGTTTATACAGATAGCGGTGTAAATATTTCCATGTTTATACAGATCACGGTGTAGATATTTCCATGTTTACAGAGATAGCGGTGTAGATATTTCCATGTTTATACAGATAGTGGTGTAGATATTTCCATGTTTATACAGACCGTGGTGTAGATATTTCCATGTTTATACAGATAGCGCTGCAGATATTTCCATGTTTGTACAGATGGCGGTGTTGATATTTCCATCTATACACAGATGACCGTGCAGATATATCCATGTTTATAGAGATGGCGGCGCAGATATTTCCATGGATATGTAGATGGCGGTGTAGATATTTCCATGTTAATACTGATAGCGGTTTAGTTATTTCCATGTTTATATAGATAGCGGTGTAGATATTTCCATGTACATACACATGGCTGTGTAGATATTTCCATGCTTATACAGATAGCGGTGTAGATATTTCCATGTTTATACAGATAACTTTGTAATTATTTCCATGTTTATACAGATGGCGGTGTAGATATTTTGATGTTTATAGAGATAGCAGTGGAGATATTTCCATGTTTATAAAGATGGCGCTGTAGATATTTCCATGTTTATACAGATAGAATTGAAGATATTTCCATGTTTATACAGATAGCAGTGGAGATATTTCCACTTTAATAGAGATAGCGGTTTAGATATTTCATATTTATACAGATAGCGGTGTAGATATTTCCATATTTATACAGATTGCGGTGTAGATATTTCCATGTTTATACAGATGCCTATGCAGTTATCTCCATATTTATACAGAGGGCTGTGTAGATATTTCTGTGTGTATACAGATAGCAGTGTAGATATATCAATGTTCCTACACATGACTGTGTAGGTATTTCCATGTTTATACAGATTGCTTTGTAGATATTTCCATGTCTATAGAGATAGCGTTGCAGATATTTCCATGTTTATAGAGATAGCGGTGCAGATATTTCCATGTTTATACAGATCGTGGTGTAGATATTTCCATGTTTATACAGATACCGATGTAGATATTTCCATGTTTATACAGACCGCAGTGTATATATTTCCATGTTTATAGAGATAGAAGTGTAGATATTTCCAAGTTTGTACAGATGGCGCTGTTGATGTTTCCATCTATACACAGACTGCCGTGTAGCTATTTCCATGTGTATACAGATGGCATTGTAGATATTTCCATATTTATACAGATGGTGGTGTAGATATTTCCATGTTTACACAGATGACTGTATAGGTATTTCCATGTTTATACAGATGGCGGTGTAGTATTTCCATGTTTATAGAGATAGCGGTGAGGATATTTCCATATTTATACAGATAACGGTGTAGAAATTTCCATGTTTATACAGATAGCGGTGTAAATATTTCCATGTTTATTCAAGTCACGGTGTAGATATTTCCTTGTTTATACAAATAGCGGTGTAGTTATTTCCATGTTTATACAGATAGCGGCGTAGATATTTCCATGTATATACAGATGAGTGTGTAGATATTTCCATGTTTATACAGATGGCTTTGTAGATATTTCCATGTTTATACAGATGACTTTGTTGGTATTTCCATGTTTATACAGATGGCGGTGTAGATATTTCCATGTTTATAGAGATAGCTGTGTAGATATTTCCATGTTTATACTGATAGCGGTGTAGATATTTCCATGTTTATACAGATAGCGGAGTAGATATTTCCAAGTTTATAAAGATAGCGGTGTAGATATTTCCATGTTTATACAGATAGCAGTGTAGATATTTCCATGTTTTTCCAGATATCGGTGTAGATATTTCCATGTTTACACAGATTGCGGTGTAGATATTTCCATCTTTCTACAATGGCATTGTAGATATTTCCATGTTTATACAGATAGCGGTGTTGATATTTCCATGTTTATAGAGATAGCGGTGTAGGTATTTCCATGTTTATAGACATATCGGTGTAGATATTTCTATGTTTGTATAGATGGCGTTGTAGATATTTCCATGTTTATACCGATAGCGATGTTGGTATTTCCACGTTTATACAGATAGTGATGTAGATATTTCCATGTTTATACAGCTCGCGGTGCAGATATTTATATCTTTATACAGATGGCATTGTAGCTATTTCCTTATTCACACAGATGGCGGTGTAGATGTTTCCATGTTTATACAGATGACGGAGTAGTTAGTTCCATGTTTATGGAGATGGCAGTGTAGATATTTTCATGTTTATAGAGATGGCGGTGTGGATATCTCCATGTTTATAGAGATAGCAGTGTAGATATTTACATGTTTATACAGATGGCTGTGTAGATATTTCCATGTGTATACAGATGGCATTGTAGATATTTCCATGTTTATACAGATGACTGTATAGGTACTTCCATGTTTTTACAGATGGCAGTGCAGATATTTCCATGTTTATAGAGATAGCGGTGTAGATATTTCCATGTTTGTACAGACGGCGGTGCTGATATTTCAATCTATACTCAGATGGCCGTGTAGATATTTCCATGTTTATACAGATGGCGGCGTAGATATTTCCATGGACATGCAGATGGCTGTGTAGATATTTCCATGTTTATACAGATCGCGGTGTAGATATTTCTTGTTTACACAGATGGTGGTGTTGATATTTCCGTGTTTATACACATGGCGGAGTAGATACTTCCATCTTTATGGAGATGGCAGTGTAGATATTTTCATGTTTATAGAGATGGCGGTGTAGATATTTCCATATTTATAGAGATAGCGGTGTAGATATTTCCATCTTTCTACAGATGGCAGTGTAGATAATTCCATGTTTATACAGATGGCCATGTTGATATTTCCATGTGTATTTTGATGGTATTGTAGGTATTTCCATCTTTATACAGATGGTGGTGCAGATATTTCCACGTTTATTCAGATGACTGTGTAGATATTTCCATGTTTTTACAGATGGCAGTGCAGATTTGTCAATGTTTATTGAGATGGCGCTGTAGATATTTCCATGTTTATACAGATAACGGTGGAGATATTTCCATGTTTATACAGAGAGCAGTGGAGATATTTCCATGTTTGTACATATAGCGGTGTACATATTTCCATCTTTATAGAGACAGCGGTGTAGGTATTTCCAAGCTTATACAGATAGCGGTGCAGATATTTCCAGGTTTACACAGATGCCTATGCAGATATTTCCATATTTATACAGAGGGCTGTGTAGATATTTCTATGTTTGTACAGAAGGCAGTGTAGATATTTAAATGTTCCTACACATGACTGTGTAGGTATTTCCATGTTTATACAGATGTCTTTGCAGATATTTCCATGTTTATAGAGATAGCGGTGCAGACATTTCCATGTTTATACAGATAGCGGTGTGTATATTTCCATGTTTATACAGATCATGGTGTAGATATTTCCATGTTTATACAGATACCGGTGTAGATACTTCCATGTTTATACAGACCGCAGTGTAGATATTCCCATGTTTATAGAGATAGCATTGTAGATATTTCCATGTTTGTACAGATGGCGGTGTTGATGTTTACATCTTTACACAGATTGCTGTGTAGGTATTTCCATTTGTATACAGATGGCATTGTAGATATTTCCATGTTTATACAGATGGTGGTGTAGATATTTCCATGTTTACACAGATGACTGTATAGGTATTTCCATGTTTATACAGATACCGGTGTAGATATTTCCAGGTTTATACAGACCGCAGTGTAGATATTTCCATGTTTATAGAGATAGCAGTGTAGATATTTCCATGTTTGTACAGATGGCGGTGTTGATGTTTCCATCTATACACAGATTGCCGTGTAGGTATTTCCATGTGTATTCAGATGGCATTGAAGATATTTACATGTTTATACAGATGGTGGTGTAGATATTTCCATGTTTACACAGATGACTGTATAGTTATTTCCATGTTTATATAGATGGCGGTGTAGATATTTCCATGTTTATAGAGATAGCTGTGTAGATATTTCCATGTTTATACAGATAGCGGTGTAGATATTTCCATGTTTATACAGATTGTGGTGAAGATATTTCCATGTTTATACAGATCGTGGTGTAGATATTTACATGTTTATACAGATCTCGGTGTAGATATTTCCATGTTTATACAGATAGCGGTGTAGATATTTCCATGTTTATACAGATAGCGGTGTAGATATTTCCATGTGTATAGAGATAGCGGTGTAGGTATTTCCATGTTTATAGACATAGCGGTGTTGATATTTCCATGTTTATATAGATGGCGTTGTAGATATTTCCATGTTTGTACCGACAGCGGTGTTGGTATTTCCACGTTTCTACAGATAGCGATGTAGATATTTCCATGTTTATACAGCTCGCGGTGCAGATATTTATATTTTTGTACAGATGGCATTGTAGATATTTCCTTATTCACACAGATGGCGGTGTAGATGTTTCCATGTTTATACAGACGGCAGAGTAGTTAGTTCCGTGTTTATGGAGATGACAGTGTAGATATTTTCATGTTTATAGAGATGGCGGTGTAGATATTTCCATGTTTATAGAGATAGCAGTGTAGATATTTACATGTTTATACAGATGGCTGTGTAAATATTTCCATGTGTATACAGATGGCATTGTAGATATTTCCATGTTTATACAGATGACTGTATACGTATTTCCATGTTTTTACAGATGGCAGTGCAGATATTTCCATGTTTATAGAGATAGCAGTGTAGATATTTCCATGTCTATACAGATGGCATTGTAGATATTTCCATGTTTATACAGATGACTGTATACGTATTTCCATGTTTTTACAGATGGCAGTGCAGTTATTTCCATGTTTATAGAGATAGCAGTGTAGATATTTCCATGTTTCTACAGATGGCGGTGTTGATATTTCCATCTATACACAGATGGCCGTGTAGATATTTCCATGTTTATACAGATGGCGGCGTAGATATTTCCATGGACATGCAGATGGCGCTGTAGATATTTCCATGTTTAAACAGATAGTGGTGTAGATATTTCCATGTTTACACAGATAGTGGTGTAGATATTTCCCTGTTTATACACATGGCAGAGTAGATACTTCCATCTTTATGTAGATGGCAGTGTAGATATTTTCATGTTTATAGAGATGGCGGTGTAGATATTTCCATATTTATAGAGATAGCGGTGTAGATATTTCCATCTTTCTACAGATGGCAGTGTAGATATTTCCATGTTGATACAGATGGCGGTGTAGATATTTCCATATTTATACAGATGTCTGTGTAGATATTTCCATGTGTATACAGATGGTATTGTAGGTATTTCCATGTTTATACAGATGGTGGTGAAGATATTTCCATGTTTATACAGATGGTGGTGAAGATATTTCCATGTTTATTCAGATGACTGTGTAGATATTTCCATGTTTTTACTATTGGCAGTGTAGATATTTCAATGTTTATAGCGATGGCGCTGTAGATATTTCCATGTTTATACAGATAAAGGTGGAGATATTTCCATGTTTATACAGAGAGCAGTGGAGATATTTCCATGTTTATACACATATCGGTGTACATATTTCCATGATTATAGAGACAGCGGTGTAGGTGTTTCCATGTTTATACAGATAGCGGTGCAGGTATTTCCATGTTTACACAGATGCCTATGCAGATATTTCCATATTTATACAGAGGGCTGTGTAGACATTTCTATGTTTCTACAGAAGGCAGTGTAGATATTTAAATGTTCCTACACATGACTGTGTAGGTATTTCCATGTTTATACAGATGTCTTTGTAGATATTTCCATGTTTATAGAGATAGCGGTGCAGATATTTCCATGTTTATACAGATAGCTGTGTATATATTTCCATGTTTATAGAGATAATGGTGTAGATATTTCCATGTTTATACAGATACCGGTGCAGATATTTCCATGTTTATACAGACCGCAGTGTAGATATTTCCATGTTTATAGAGATAGCAGTGTAGATATTTCCATGTTTGTACAGATGGCGGTGTTGATGTTTCCATCTATACACAGATTGCCGTGTAGATATTTCCATGTGTATTCAGATGGCATTGAAGATATTTCCATGTTTATACAGATGGTGGAGTAGATATTTCCATGTTGACACAGATGACTGTATGGGTATTTGCATGTTTATACAGATACCGGTGTAGATATTTCCATCTTTATACAGACCGCAGTGTAGATATTTCCATGTTTATAGAGATAGCAGTGTAGATATTTCCATGTTTGTACAGATGGCGGTGTTGATGTTTCCATCTATACACAGATTGCCGTGTAGGTATTTCCATGTGTATTCAGATGGCATTGAAGATATTTCCATGTTTATACAGATGGTGGTGTAGATATTTCCATGTTTACACAGATGACTGTATAGTTATTTCCATGTTTATACAGATGGCGGTGTAGATATTTCCATGTTTATAGAGATAGCTGTGTAGATATTTCCATGTTTATACAGATAGCGGTGTAGATATTTCCATGTTTATACAGATCGCGGTGTAGATATTTCCATGTTTATAGAGATAGCTGTGTAGATATTTCCATGTTTATACAGATCGCGGTGTAGATATTTCCATGTTTTTACAGATATCGTTGTAGATATTTCCATGTTTACACAGATTGCGGTGTAGATATTTCCATCTTTCTACAGATGGCATTGTAGATATTTCCATGTTTATACAGATGGTGGTGTAGATATTTCCATGTTTATATAGATGGTGGTGTAGATATTACCATGTTTATACAGATCGCGGTGTAGATATTTCCATGTTTATACAGATGGTGGTGAAGATATTTCCATGTTTATACAGATCGTGGTGTAGATATTTACATGTTTATACAGATCTCGGTGTAGATATTTCCATGTTTATACAGATAGCGGTGTAGATATTTCCATGTTTATACAGATAGCGGTGTAGATATTTCCATGTGTATAGAGATAGCGGTGTAGGTATTTCCATGTTTATAGGCATAGCGGTGTTGATATTTCCATGTTTATATAGATGGCGTTGTAGATATTTCCATGTTTGTACCGACAGCGGTGTTGGTATTTCCACGTTTATACAGATAGCGATGTAGATATTTCCATGTTTATACAGCTCGCGGTGCAGATATTTATATTTTTGTACAGATGGCATTGTAGATATTTCCTTATTCACACAGATGGCGGTGTAGATGTTTCCATGTTTATACAGACGGCAGAGTAGTTAGTTCCGTGTTTATGGAGATGACAGTGTAGATATTTTCATGTTTATAGAGATGGCGGTGTAGATATTTCCATGTTTATAGAGATAGCAGTGTAGATATTTACATGTTTATACAGATGGCTGTGTAAATATTTCCATGTGTATACAGATGGCATTGTAGATATTTCCATGTTTATACAGATGACTGTATACGTATTTCCATGTTTTTACAGATGGCAGTGCAGATATTTCCATGTTTATAGAGATAGCAGTGTAGATATTTCCATGTCTATACAGATGGCATTGTAGATATTTCCATGTTTATACAGATGACTGTATACGTATTTCCATGTTTTTACAGATGGCAGTGCAGTTATTTCCATGTTTATAGAGATAGCAGTGTAGATATTTCCATGTTTCTACAGATGGCGGTGTTGATATTTCCATCTATACACAGATGGCCGTGTAGATATTTCCATGTTTATACAGATGGCGGCGTAGATATTTCCATGGACATGCAGATGGCGCTGTAGATATTTCCATGTTTAAACAGATAGTGGTGTAGATATTTCCATGTTTACACAGATAGTGGTGTAGATATTTCCCTGTTTATACACATGGCAGAGTAGATACTTCCATCTTTATGTAGATGGCAGTGTAGATATTTTCATGTTTATAGAGATGGCGGTGTAGATATTTCCATATTTATAGAGATAGCGGTGTAGATATTTCCATCTTTCTACAGATGGCAGTGTAGATATTTCCATGTTGATACAGATGGCGGTGTAGATATTTCCATATTTATACAGATGTCTGTGTAGATATTTCCATGTGTATACAGATGGTATTGTAGGTATTTCCATGTTTATACAGATGGTGGTGAAGATATTTCCATGTTTATACAGATGGTGGTGAAGATATTTCCATGTTTATTCAGATGACTGTGTAGATATTTCCATGTTTTTACTATTGGCAGTGTAGATATTTCAATGTTTATAGCGATGGCGCTGTAGATATTTCCATGTTTATACAGATAAAGGTGGAGATATTTCCATGTTTATACAGAGAGCAGTGGAGATATTTCCATGTTTATACACATATCGGTGTACATATTTCCATGATTATAGAGACAGCGGTGTAGGTGTTTCCATGTTTATACAGATAGCGGTGCAGGTATTTCCATGTTTACACAGATGCCTATGCAGATATTTCCATATTTATACAGAGGGCTGTGTAGACATTTCTATGTTTGTACAGAAGGCAGTGTAGATATTTAAATGTTCCTACACATGACTGTGTAGGTATTTCCATGTTTATACAGATGTCTTTGTAGATATTTCCATGTTTATAGAGATAGCGGTGCAGATATTTCCATGTTTATACAGATAGCTGTGTATATATTTCCATGTTTATACAGATAATGGTGTAGATATTTCCATGTTTATACAGATACCGGTGCAGATATTTCCATGTTTATACAGACCGCAGTGTAGATATTTCCATGTTTATAGAGATAGCAGTGTAGATATTTCCATGTTTGTACAGATGGCGGTGTTGATGTTTCCATCTATACACAGATTGCCGTGTAGATATTTCCATGTGTATTCAGATGGCATTGAAGATATTTCCATGTTTATACAGATGGTGGAGTAGATATTTCCATGTTGACACAGATGACTGTATGGGTATTTGCATGTTTATACAGATACCGGTGTAGATATTTCCATCTTTATACAGACCGCAGTGTAGATATTTCCATGTTTATAGAGATAGCAGTGTAGATATTTCCATGTTTGTACAGATGGCGGTGTTGATGTTTCCATCTATACACAGATTGCCGTGTAGGTATTTCCATGTGTATTCAGATGGCATTGAAGATATTTCCATGTTTATACAGATGGTGGTGTAGATATTTCCATGTTTACACAGATGACTGTATAGTTATTTCCATGTTTATACAGATGGCGGTGTAGATATTTCCATGTTTATAGAGATAGCTGTGTAGATATTTCCATGTTTATACAGATAGCGGTGTAGATATTTCCATGTTTATACAGATCGCGGTGTAGATATTTCCATGTTTATAGAGATAGCTGTGTAGATATTTCCATGTTTATACAGATCGCGGTGTAGATATTTCCATGTTTTTACAGATATCGTTGTAGATATTTCCATGTTTACACAGATTGCGGTGTAGATATTTCCATCTTTCTACAGATGGCATTGTAGATATTTCCATGTTTATACAGATGGTGGTGTAGATATTTCCATGTTTATATAGATGGTGGTGTAGATATTACCATGTTTATACAGATCGCGGTGTAGATATTTCCATGTTTATACAGATGGTGGTGAAGATATTTCCATGTTTATACAGATCGTGGTGTAGATATTTACATGTTTATACAGATCTCGGTGTAGATATTTCCATGTTTATACAGATAGCGGTGTAGATATTTCCATGTTTATACAGATAGCGGTGTAGATATTTCCATGTGTATAGAGATAGCGGTGTAGGTATTTCCATGTTTATAGGCATAGCGGTGTTGATATTTCCATGTTTATATAGATGGCGTTGTAGATATTTCCATGTTTGTACCGACAGCGGTGTTGGTATTTCCACGTTTATACAGATAGCGATGTAGATATTTCCATGTTTATACAGCTCGCGGTGCAGATATTTATATTTTTGTACAGATGGCATTGTAGATATTTCCTTATTCACACAGATGGCGGTGTAGATGTTTCCATGTTTATACAGACGGCAGAGTAGTTAGTTCCGTGTTTATGGAGATGACAGTGTAGATATTTTCATGTTTATAGAGATGGCGGTGTAGATATTTCCATGTTTATAGAGATAGCAGTGTAGATATTTACATGTTTATACAGATGGCTGTGTAAATATTTCCATGTGTATACAGATGGCATTGTAGATATTTCCATGTTTATACAGATGACTGTATACGTATTTCCATGTTTTTACAGATGGCAGTGCAGATATTTCCATGTTTATAGAGATAGCAGTGTAGATATTTCCATGTCTATACAGATGGCATTGTAGATATTTCCATGTTTATACAGATGACTGTATACGTATTTCCATGTTTTTACAGATGGCAGTGCAGTTATTTCCATGTTTATAGAGATAGCAGTGTAGATATTTCCATGTTTCTACAGATGGCGGTGTTGATATTTCCATCTATACACAGATGGCCGTGTAGATATTTCCATGTTTATACAGATGGCGGCGTAGATATTTCCATGGACATGCAGATGGCGCTGTAGATATTTCCATGTTTAAACAGATAGTGGTGTAGATATTTCCATGTTTACACAGATAGTGGTGTAGATATTTCCCTGTTTATACACATGGCAGAGTAGATACTTCCATCTTTATGTAGATGGCAGTGTAGATATTTTCATGTTTATAGAGATGGCGGTGTAGATATTTCCATATTTATAGAGATAGCGGTGTAGATATTTCCATCTTTCTACAGATGGCAGTGTAGATATTTCCATGTTGATACAGATGGCGGTGTAGATATTTCCATATTTATACAGATGTCTGTGTAGATATTTCCATGTGTATACAGATGGTATTGTAGGTATTTCCATGTTTATACAGATGGTGGTGAAGATATTTCCATGTTTATACAGATGGTGGTGAAGATATTTCCATGTTTATTCAGATGACTGTGTAGATATTTCCATGTTTTTACTATTGGCAGTGTAGATATTTCAATGTTTATAGCGATGGCGCTGTAGATATTTCCATGTTTATACAGATAAAGGTGGAGATATTTCCATGTTTATACAGAGAGCAGTGGAGATATTTCCATGTTTATACACATATCGGTGTACATATTTCCATGATTATAGAGACAGCGGTGTAGGTGTTTCCATGTTTATACAGATAGCGGTGCAGGTATTTCCATGTTTACACAGATGCCTATGCAGATATTTCCATATTTATACAGAGGGCTGTGTAGACATTTCTATGTTTGTACAGAAGGCAGTGTAGATATTTAAATGTTCCTACACATGACTGTGTAGGTATTTCCATGTTTATACAGATGTCTTTGTAGATATTTCCATGTTTATAGAGATAGCGGTGCAGATATTTCCATGTTTATACAGATAGCTGTGTATATATTTCCATGTTTATACAGATAATGGTGTAGATATTTCCATGTTTATACAGATACCGGTGCAGATATTTCCATGTTTATACAGACCGCAGTGTAGATATTTCCATGTTTATAGAGATAGCAGTGTAGATATTTCCATGTTTGTACAGATGGCGGTGTTGATGTTTCCATCTATACACAGATTGCCGTGTAGATATTTCCATGCGTATTCAGATGGCATTGAAGATATTTCCATGTTTATACAGATGGTGGAGTAGATATTTCCATGTTGACACAGATGACTGTATGGGTGTTTGCATGTTTATACAGATACCGGTGTAGATATTTCCATCTTTATACAGACCGCAGTGTAGATATTTCCATGTTTATAGAGATAGCAGTGTAGATATTTCCATGTTTGTACAGATGGCGGTGTTGATGTTTCCATCTATACACAGATTGCCGTGTAGGTATTTCCATGTGTATTCAGATGGCATTGAAGATATTTCCATGTTTATACAGATGGTGGTGTAGATATTTCCATGTTTACACAGATGACTGTATAGTTATTTCCATGTTTATACAGATGGCGGTGTAGATATTTCCATGTTTATAGAGATAGCTGTGTAGATATTTCCATGTTTATACAGATAGCGGTGTAGATATTTCCATGTTTATACAGATCGCGGTGTAGATATTTCCATGTTTATAGAGATAGCTGTGTAGATATTTCCATGTTTATACAGATCGCGGTGTAGATATTTCCATGTTTTTACAGATATCGTTGTAGATATTTCCATGTTTACACAGATTGCGGTGTAGATATTTCCATCTTTCTACAGATGGCATTGTAGATATTTCCATGTTTATACAGATGGTGGTGTAGATATTTCCATGTTTATATAGATGGTGGTGTAGATATTACCATGTTTATACAGATCGCGGTGTAGATATTTCCATGTTTATACAGATGGTGGTGAAGATATTTCCATGTTTATACAGATCGTGGTGTAGATATTTACATGTTTATACAGATCTCGGTGTAGATATTTCCATGTTTATACAGATAGCGGTGTAGATATTTCCATGTTTATACAGATAGCGGTGTAGATATTTCCATGTGTATAGAGATAGCGGTGTAGGTATTTCCATGTTTATAGGCATAGCGGTGTTGATATTTCCATGTTTATATAGATGGCGTTGTAGATATTTCCATGTTTGTACCGACAGCGGTGTTGGTATTTCCACGTTTATACAGATAGCGATGTAGATATTTCCATGTTTATACAGCTCGCGGTGCAGATATTTATATTTTTGTACAGATGGCATTGTAGATATTTCCTTATTCACACAGATGGCGGTGTAGATGTTTCCATGTTTATACAGACGGCAGAGTAGTTAGTTCCGTGTTTATGGAGATGACAGTGTAGATATTTTCATGTTTATAGAGATGGCGGTGTAGATATTTCCATGTTTATAGAGATAGCAGTGTAGATATTTACATGTTTATACAGATGGCTGTGTAAATATTTCCATGTGTATACAGATGGCATTGTAGATATTTCCATGTTTATACAGATGACTGTATACGTATTTCCATGTTTTTACAGATGGCAGTGCAGATATTTCCATGTTTATAGAGATAGCAGTGTAGATATTTCCATGTCTATACAGATGGCATTGTAGATATTTCCATGTTTATACAGATGACTGTATACGTATTTCCATGTTTTTACAGATGGCAGTGCAGTTATTTCCATGTTTATAGAGATAGCAGTGTAGATATTTCCATGTTTCTACAGATGGCGGTGTTGATATTTCCATCTATACACAGATGGCCGTGTAGATATTTCCATGTTTATACAGATGGCGGCGTAGATATTTCCATGGACATGCAGATGGCGCTGTAGATATTTCCATGTTTAAACAGATAGTGGTGTAGATATTTCCATGTTTACACAGATAGTGGTGTAGATATTTCCCTGTTTATACACATGGCAGAGTAGATACTTCCATCTTTATGTAGATGGCAGTGTAGATATTTTCATGTTTATAGAGATGGCGGTGTAGATATTTCCATATTTATAGAGATAGCGGTGTAGATATTTCCATCTTTCTACAGATGGCAGTGTAGATATTTCCATGTTGATACAGATGGCGGTGTAGATATTTCCATATTTATACAGATGTCTGTGTAGATATTTCCATGTGTATACAGATGGTATTGTAGGTATTTCCATGTTTATACAGATGGTGGTGAAGATATTTCCATGTTTATACAGATGGTGGTGAAGATATTTCCATGTTTATTCAGATGACTGTGTAGATATTTCCATGTTTTTACTATTGGCAGTGTAGATATTTCAATGTTTATAGCGATGGCGCTGTAGATATTTCCATGTTTATACAGATAAAGGTGGAGATATTTCCATGTTTATACAGAGAGCAGTGGAGATATTTCCATGTTTATACACATATCGGTGTACATATTTCCATGATTATAGAGACAGCGGTGTAGGTGTTTCCATGTTTATACAGATAGCGGTGCAGGTATTTCCATGTTTACACAGATGCCTATGCAGATATTTCCATATTTATACAGAGGGCTGTGTAGACATTTCTATGTTTGTACAGAAGGCAGTGTAGATATTTAAATGTTCCTACACATGACTGTGTAGGTATTTCCATGTTTATACAGATGTCTTTGTAGATATTTCCATGTTTATAGAGATAGCGGTGCAGATATTTCCATGTTTATACAGATAGCTGTGTATATATTTCCATGTTTATACAGATAATGGTGTAGATATTTCCATGTTTATACAGATACCGGTGCAGATATTTCCATGTTTATACAGACCGCAGTGTAGATATTTCCATGTTTATAGAGATAGCAGTGTAGATATTTCCATGTTTGTACAGATGGCGGTGTTGATGTTTCCATCTATACACAGATTGCCGTGTAGATATTTCCATGTGTATTCAGATGGCATTGAAGATATTTCCATGTTTATACAGATGGTGGAGTAGATATTTCCATGTTGACACAGATGACTGTATGGGTGTTTGCATGTTTATACAGATACCGGTGTAGATATTTCCATCTTTATACAGACCGCAGTGTAGATATTTCCATGTTTATAGAGATAGCAGTGTAGATATTTCCATGTTTGTACAGATGGCGGTGTTGATGTTTCCATCTATACACAGATTGCCGTGTAGGTATTTCCATGTGTATTCAGATGGCATTGAAGATATTTCCATGTTTATACAGATGGTGGTGTAGATATTTCCATGTTTACACAGATGACTGTATAGTTATTTCCATGTTTATACAGATGGCGGTGTAGATATTTCCATGTTTATAGAGATAGCTGTGTAGATATTTCCATGTTTATACAGATAGCGGTGTAGATATTTCCATGTTTATACAGATCGCGGTGTAGATATTTCCATGTTTATAGAGATAGCTGTGTAGATATTTCCATGTTTATACAGATCGCGGTGTAGATATTTCCATGTTTTTACAGATATCGTTGTAGATATTTCCATGTTTACACAGATTGCGGTGTAGATATTTCCATCTTTCTACAGATGGCATTGTAGATATTTCCATGTTTATACAGATGGTGGTGTAGATATTTCCATGTTTATATAGATGGTGGTGTAGATATTACCATGTTTATACAGATCGCGGTGTAGATATTTCCATGTTTATACAGATGGTGGTGAAGATATTTCCATGTTTATACAGATCGTGGTGTAGATATTTACATGTTTATACAGATCTCGGTGTAGATATTTCCATGTTTATACAGATAGCGGTGTAGATATTTCCATGTTTATACAGATAGCGGTGTAGATATTTCCATGTGTATAGAGATAGCGGTGTAGGTATTTCCATGTTTATAGGCATAGCGGTGTTGATATTTCCATGTTTATATAGATGGCGTTGTAGATATTTCCATGTTTGTACCGACAGCGGTGTTGGTATTTCCACGTTTATACAGATAGCGATGTAGATATTTCCATGTTTATACAGCTCGCGGTGCAGATATTTATATTTTTGTACAGATGGCATTGTAGATATTTCCTTATTCACACAGATGGCGGTGTAGATGTTTCCATGTTTATACAGACGGCAGAGTAGTTAGTTCCGTGTTTATGGAGATGACAGTGTAGATATTTTCATGTTTATAGAGATGGCGGTGTAGATATTTCCATGTTTATAGAGATAGCAGTGTAGATATTTACATGTTTATACAGATGGCTGTGTAAATATTTCCATGTGTATACAGATGGCATTGTAGATATTTCCATGTTTATACAGATGACTGTATACGTATTTCCATGTTTTTACAGATGGCAGTGCAGATATTTCCATGTTTATAGAGATAGCAGTGTAGATATTTCCATGTCTATACAGATGGCATTGTAGATATTTCCATGTTTATACAGATGACTGTATACGTATTTCCATGTTTTTACAGATGGCAGTGCAGTTATTTCCATGTTTATAGAGATAGCAGTGTAGATATTTCCATGTTTCTACAGATGGCGGTGTTGATATTTCCATCTATACACAGATGGCCGTGTAGATATTTCCATGTTTATACAGATGGCGGCGTAGATATTTCCATGGACATGCAGATGGCGCTGTAGATATTTCCATGTTTAAACAGATAGTGGTGTAGATATTTCCATGTTTACACAGATAGTGGTGTAGATATTTCCCTGTTTATACACATGGCAGAGTAGATACTTCCATCTTTATGTAGATGGCAGTGTAGATATTTTCATGTTTATAGAGATGGCGGTGTAGATATTTCCATATTTATAGAGATAGCGGTGTAGATATTTCCATCTTTCTACAGATGGCAGTGTAGATATTTCCATGTTGATACAGATGGCGGTGTAGATATTTCCATATTTATACAGATGTCTGTGTAGATATTTCCATGTGTATACAGATGGTATTGTAGGTATTTCCATGTTTATACAGATGGTGGTGAAGATATTTCCATGTTTATACAGATGGTGGTGAAGATATTTCCATGTTTATTCAGATGACTGTGTAGATATTTCCATGTTTTTACTATTGGCAGTGTAGATATTTCAATGTTTATAGCGATGGCGCTGTAGATATTTCCATGTTTATACAGATAAAGGTGGAGATATTTCCATGTTTATACAGAGAGCAGTGGAGATATTTCCATGTTTATACACATATCGGTGTACATATTTCCATGATTATAGAGACAGCGGTGTAGGTGTTTCCATGTTTATACAGATAGCGGTGCAGGTATTTCCATGTTTACACAGATGCCTATGCAGATATTTCCATATTTATACAGAGGGCTGTGTAGACATTTCTATGTTTGTACAGAAGGCAGTGTAGATATTTAAATGTTCCTACACATGACTGTGTAGGTATTTCCATGTTTATACAGATGTCTTTGTAGATATTTCCATGTTTATAGAGATAGCGGTGCAGATATTTCCATGTTTATACAGATAGCTGTGTATATATTTCCATGTTTATACAGATAATGGTGTAGATATTTCCATGTTTATACAGATACCGGTGCAGATATTTCCATGTTTATACAGACCGCAGTGTAGATATTTCCATGTTTATAGAGATAGCAGTGTAGATATTTCCATGTTTGTACAGATGGCGGTGTTGATGTTTCCATCTATACACAGATTGCCGTGTAGATATTTCCATGTGTATTCAGATGGCATTGAAGATATTTCCATGTTTATACAGATGGTGGAGTAGATATTTCCATGTTGACACAGATGACTGTATGGGTGTTTGCATGTTTATACAGATACCGGTGTAGATATTTCCATCTTTATACAGACCGCAGTGTAGATATTTCCATGTTTATAGAGATAGCAGTGTAGATATTTCCATGTTTGTACAGATGGCGGTGTTGATGTTTCCATCTATACACAGATTGCCGTGTAGGTATTTCCATGTGTATTCAGATGGCATTGAAGATATTTCCATGTTTATACAGATGGTGGTGTAGATATTTCCATGTTTACACAGATGACTGTATAGTTATTTCCATGTTTATACAGATGGCGGTGTAGATATTTCCATGTTTATAGAGATAGCTGTGTAGATATTTCCATGTTTATACAGATAGCGGTGTAGATATTTCCATGTTTATACAGATCGCGGTGTAGATATTTCCATGTTTATAGAGATAGCTGTGTAGATATTTCCATGTTTATACAGATCGCGGTGTAGATATTTCCATGTTTTTACAGATATCGTTGTAGATATTTCCATGTTTACACAGATTGCGGTGTAGATATTTCCATCTTTCTACAGATGGCATTGTAGATATTTCCATGTTTATACAGATGGTGGTGTAGATATTTCCATGTTTATATAGATGGTGGTGTAGATATTACCATGTTTATACAGATCGCGGTGTAGATATTTCCATGTTTATACAGATGGTGGTGAAGATATTTCCATGTTTATACAGATCGTGGTGTAGATATTTACATGTTTATACAGATCTCGGTGTAGATATTTCCATGTTTATACAGATAGCGGTGTAGATATTTCCATGTTTATACAGATAGCGGTGTAGATATTTCCATGTGTATAGAGATAGCGGTGTAGGTATTTCCATGTTTATAGGCATAGCGGTGTTGATATTTCCATGTTTATATAGATGGCGTTGTAGATATTTCCATGTTTGTACCGACAGCGGTGTTGGTATTTCCACGTTTATACAGATAGCGATGTAGATATTTCCATGTTTATACAGCTCGCGGTGCAGATATTTATATTTTTGTACAGATGGCATTGTAGATATTTCCTTATTCACACAGATGGCGGTGTAGATGTTTCCATGTTTATACAGACGGCAGAGTAGTTAGTTCCGTGTTTATGGAGATGACAGTGTAGATATTTTCATGTTTATAGAGATGGCGGTGTAGATATTTCCATGTTTATAGAGATAGCAGTGTAGATATTTACATGTTTATACAGATGGCTGTGTAAATATTTCCATGTGTATACAGATGGCATTGTAGATATTTCCATGTTTATACAGATGACTGTATACGTATTTCCATGTTTTTACAGATGGCAGTGCAGATATTTCCATGTTTATAGAGATAGCAGTGTAGATATTTCCATGTCTATACAGATGGCATTGTAGATATTTCCATGTTTATACAGATGACTGTATACGTATTTCCATGTTTTTACAGATGGCAGTGCAGTTATTTCCATGTTTATAGAGATAGCAGTGTAGATATTTCCATGTTTCTACAGATGGCGGTGTTGATATTTCCATCTATACACAGATGGCCGTGTAGATATTTCCATGTTTATACAGATGGCGGCGTAGATATTTCCATGGACATGCAGATGGCGCTGTAGATATTTCCATGTTTAAACAGATAGTGGTGTAGATATTTCCATGTTTACACAGATAGTGGTGTAGATATTTCCCTGTTTATACACATGGCAGAGTAGATACTTCCATCTTTATGTAGATGGCAGTGTAGATATTTTCATGTTTATAGAGATGGCGGTGTAGATATTTCCATATTTATAGAGATAGCGGTGTAGATATTTCCATCTTTCTACAGATGGCAGTGTAGATATTTCCATGTTGATACAGATGGCGGTGTAGATATTTCCATATTTATACAGATGTCTGTGTAGATATTTCCATGTGTATACAGATGGTATTGTAGGTATTTCCATGTTTATACAGATGGTGGTGAAGATATTTCCATGTTTATACAGATGGTGGTGAAGATATTTCCATGTTTATTCAGATGACTGTGTAGATATTTCCATGTTTTTACTATTGGCAGTGTAGATATTTCAATGTTTATAGCGATGGCGCTGTAGATATTTCCATGTTTATACAGATAAAGGTGGAGATATTTCCATGTTTATACAGAGAGCAGTGGAGATATTTCCATGTTTATACACATATCGGTGTACATATTTCCATGATTATAGAGACAGCGGTGTAGGTGTTTCCATGTTTATACAGATAGCGGTGCAGGTATTTCCATGTTTACACAGATGCCTATGCAGATATTTCCATATTTATACAGAGGGCTGTGTAGACATTTCTATGTTTGTACAGAAGGCAGTGTAGATATTTAAATGTTCCTACACATGACTGTGTAGGTATTTCCATGTTTATACAGATGTCTTTGTAGATATTTCCATGTTTATAGAGATAGCGGTGCAGATATTTCCATGTTTATACAGATAGCTGTGTATATATTTCCATGTTTATACAGATAATGGTGTAGATATTTCCATGTTTATACAGATACCGGTGCAGATATTTCCATGTTTATACAGACCGCAGTGTAGATATTTCCATGTTTATAGAGATAGCAGTGTAGATATTTCCATGTTTGTACAGATGGCGGTGTTGATGTTTCCATCTATACACAGATTGCCGTGTAGATATTTCCATGCGTATTCAGATGGCATTGAAGATATTTCCATGTTTATACAGATGGTGGAGTAGATATTTCCATGTTGACACAGATGACTGTATGGGTGTTTGCATGTTTATACAGATACCGGTGTAGATATTTCCATCTTTATACAGACCGCAGTGTAGATATTTCCATGTTTATAGAGATAGCAGTGTAGATATTTCCATGTTTGTACAGATGGCGGTGTTGATGTTTCCATCTATACACAGATTGCCGTGTAGGTATTTCCATGTGTATTCAGATGGCATTGAAGATATTTCCATGTTTATACAGATGGTGGTGTAGATATTTCCATGTTTACACAGATGACTGTATAGTTATTTCCATGTTTATACAGATGGCGGTGTAGATATTTCCATGTTTATAGAGATAGCTGTGTAGATATTTCCATGTTTATACAGATAGCGGTGTAGATATTTCCATGTTTATACAGATCGCGGTGTAGATATTTCCATGTTTATAGAGATAGCTGTGTAGATATTTCCATGTTTATACAGATAGCGGTGTAGATATTTCCATGTTTATACAGATCGCGGTGTAGATATTTCCATGTTTTTACAGATATCGTTGTAGATATTTCCATGTTTACACAGATTGCGGTGTAGATATTTACATCTTTCTACAGATGGCATTGTAGATATTTCCATGTTTATACAGATGGTGGTGTAGATATTTCCATGTTTATATAGATGGTGGTGTAGATATTACCATGTTTATACAGATCGCGGTGTAGATATTTCCATGTTTATACAGATGGTGGTGAAGATATTTCCATGTTTATACAGATCGTGGTGTAGATATTTCCATGTTTATACAGATCGCGGTGTAGATATTTCCATGTTTATACAGATAGCGGTGTAGATATTTCCATGTTTATACAGATAGCGGTGTAGATATTTCCATGTTTATACAGATAGCGGTGTAGATATTTCCATGTTTATAGAGATAGCGGTGTAGGTATTTCCATGTTTATAGACATAGCGGTGTTGATATTTCCATGTTTATATAGATGGCGTTGTAGATATTTCCATGTTTGTACCGACAGCTGTGTTGGTATTTCCACGTTTATACAGATAGCGATGTAGGTATTTCCATGTTTATACAGCTCGCGGTGCAGATATTTATATTTTTGTACAGATGGCATTGTAGATATTTCCTTATTCACACAGATGGCGGTGTAGATGTTTCCATGTTTATACAGATGGCAGAGTAGTTAGTTCCGTGTTTATGGAGATGACAGTGTAGATATTTTCATGTTTATAGAGATGGCGGTGTAGATATTTCCATGTTTATAGAGATAGCAGTGTTGATATTTACATGTTTATACCGATGGCTGTGTAAATATTTCCAAGTGTATACAGATGGCATTGTAGATATTTCCATGTTTATACAGATGACTGTATACGTATTTCCATGTTTTTACAGATGGCAGTGCAGATATTTCCATGTTTATAGAGATAGCAGTGTAGATATTTCCATGTTTCTACAGATGGCGGTGTTGATATTTCCATCTATACACAGATGGCCGTGTAGATATTTCCATGTTTATACAGATGGCGGCGTAGATATTTCCATGGACATGCAGATGGCGCTGTAGATATTTCCATGTTTAAACAGATAGTGGTGTAGATATTTCCTTGTTTACACAGATAGTGGTGTAGATATTTCCCTGTTTATACACATGGCAGAGTAGATACTTCCATCTTTATGTAGATGGCAGTGTAGATATTTTCATATTTATAGAGATGGCATTGTAGATATTTCCATATTTATAGAGATAGCGGTGTAGATATTTCCATCTTTCTACAGATGGCAGTGTAGATATTTCCATGTTTATACAGATGGCAGTGTAGATATTTCCATATTTATACAGATGTCTGTGTAGATATTTCCATGTGTATACAGATGGTATTGTAGGTATTTCCATGTTTATACAGATGGTGGTGAAGATATTTCCATGTTTATACAGATGGTGGTGAAGATATTTCCATGTTTATTCAGATGACTGTGTAGATATTTCCATGTTTTTACTATTGGCAGTGTAGATATTTCAATGTTTATAGAGATGGTGCTGTAGATATTTCCATGTTTACACAGATAAAGCTGGAGATATTTCCGTGTTTATACAGAGAGCAGTGGAGATATTTCCATGTTTATACACATATCGGTGTACATATTTCCATGATTATAGAGACAGCGGTGTAGGTATTTCCATGTTTACACAGATGCCTATGCAGATATTTCCATATTTATACAGAGGGCTGTGTAGATATTTCTATGTTTGTACAGAAGGCAGTGTAGATATTTAAATGTTCCTACACATGACTGTGTAGGTATTTCCATGTTTATACAGATGTCTTTGTAGATATTTCCATGTTTATAGAGATAGCGGTGCAGATATTTACATGTTTATACAGATAGCTCTGTATATATTTCCATGTTTATACAGATAATGGTGTAGATATTTCCATGTTTATACAGATACCGGTGTAGATATTTCCATGTTTATACAGACCGCAGTGTAGATATTTCCATGTTTATAGAGATAGCAGTGTAGATATTTCCATGTTTGTACATATGGCGGTGTTGATGTTTCCATCTATACACAGATTGCCGTGTAGGTATTTCCATGCGTATTCAGATGGCATTGAAGATATTTCCATGTTTATACAGATGGTGGTGTAGATATTTCCATGTTTACACAGATGACTGTATAGTTATTTCCATGTTTATACAGATGGCGGTGTAGATATTTCCATGTTTATAGAGATAGCTGTGTAGATATTTCCATGTTTATACAGATAGCGGTGTAGATATTTCCATGTTTATACAGATCGCGGTGTAGATATTTCCATGTTTATAGAGATAGCTGTGTAGATATTTCCATGTTTATACAGATCACGATGTAGATATTTCCATGTTTTTACAGATATCGTTGTAGATATTTCCATGTTTACACAGATTGCGGTGTAGATATTTACATCTTTCCACAGATGGCATTGTAGATATTTCCATGTTTATACAGATGGTGGTGTAGATATTTCCATGTTTATATAGATGGTGGTGTAGATATTACCATGTTTATACAGATCGCGGTGTAGATATTTCCATGTTTATACAGATGGTGGTGAAGATATTTCCATGTTTATACAGATCGTGGTGTAGATATTTACATGTTTATACAGATCTCGGTGTAGATATTTCCATGTTTATACAGATAGCGGTGTAGATATTTCCATGTTTATACAGATAGCGGTGTAGATATTTCCATGTGTATAGAGATAGCGGTGTAGGTATTTCCATGTTTATAGACATAGCGGTGTTGATATTTCCATGTTTATATAGATGGCGTTGTAGATATTTCCATGTTTGTACCGACAGTGGTGTTGGTATTTCCACGTTTATACAGATAGCGATGTAGATATTTCCATGTTTATACAGCTCGCGGTGCAGATATTTATATTTTTGTACAGAAGGCATTGTAGATATTTCCTTATTCACACAGATGGCGGTGTGGATGTTTCCATGTTTATACAGACGGCAGAGTAGTTAGTTCCGTGTTTATGGAGATGACAGTGTAGATATTTTCATGTTTATAGAGATGGCGGTGTAGATATTTCCATGTTTATAGAGATAGCAGTGTAGATATTTACATGTTTATACAGATGGCTGTGTAAATGTTTCCATGTGTATACAGATGACATTGTAGATATTTCCATGTTTATACAGATGACTGTATACGTATTTCCATGTTTTTACAGATGGCAGTGAAGATATTTCCATGTTTATAGAGATAGCAGTGTAGATATTTCCATGTTTCTACAGATGGCGGTGTTGATATTTCCATCTATACACAGATGGCCGTGTAGATATTTCCATGTTTATACAGATGGCGGCGTAGATATTTCCATGGACATGCAGATGGCGCTGTAGATATTTCCATGTTTAAACAGATAGTGGTGTAGATATTTCCATGTTTACACAGATAGTGGTGTAGATATTTCCCTGTTTATACACATGGCAGAGTAGATACTTCCATCTTTATGTAGATGGCAGTGTAGATATTTTCATGTTTATAGAGATGGCGGTGTAGATATTTCCATATTTATAGAGATAGCGGTGTAGATATTTCCATCTTTCTACAGATGGCAGTGTAGATATTTCCATGTTGATACAGATGGCGGTGTAGATATTTCCATATTTATACAGATGTCTGTGTAGATATTTCCATGTGTATACAGATGGTATTGTAGGTATTTCCATGTTTATACAGATGGTGGTGAAGATATTTCCATGTTTATACAGATGGTGGTGAAGATATTTCCATGTTTATTCAGATGACTGTGTAGATATTTCCATGTTTTTACTATTGGCAGTGTAGATATTTCAATGTTTATAGCGATGGCGCTGTAGATATTTCCATATTTATACAGATAAAGGTGGAGATATTTCCATGTTTATACAGAGAGCAGTGGAGATATTTCCATGTTTATACACATATCGGTGTACATATTTCCATGATTATAGAGACAGCGGTGTAGGTGTTTCCATGTTTATACAGATAGCGGTGCAGGTATTTCCATGTTTACACAGATGCCTATGCAGATATTTCCATATTCATACAGAGGGCTGTGTAGACATTTCTATGTTTGTACAGAAGGCAGTGTAGATATTTAAATGTTCCTACACATGACTGTGTAGGTATTTCCATGTTTATACAGATGTCTTTGTAGATATTTCCATGTTTATAGAGATAGCGGTGCAGATATTTCCATGTTTATACAGATAGCTGTGTATATATTTCCATGTTTATACAGATAATGGTGTAGATATTTCCATGTTTATACAGATACCGGTGCAGATATTTCCATGTTTATACAGACCGCAGTGTAGATATTTCCATGTTTATAGAGATAGCAGTGTAGATATTTCCATGTTTGTACAGATGGCGGTGTTGATGTTTCCATCTATACACAGATTGCCGTGTAGATATTTCCATGCGTATTCAGATGGCATTGAAGATATTTCCATGTTTATACAGATGGTGGAGTAGATATTTCCATGTTGACACAGATGACTGTATGGGTATTTGCATGTTTATACAGATACCGGTGTAGATATTTCCATCTTTATACAGACCGCAGTGTAGATATTTCCATGTTTATAGAGATAGCAGTGTAGATATTTCCATGTTTGTACACATGGCGGTGTTGATGTTTCCATCTATACACAGATTGCCGTGTAGGTATTTCCATGTGTATTCAGATGGCATTGAAGATATTTCCATGTTTATACAGATGGTGGTGTAGATATTTCCATGTTTACACAGATGACTGTATAGTTATTTCCATGTTTATACAGATGGCGGTGTAGATATTTCCATGTTTATAGAGATAGCTGTGTAGATATTTCCATGTTTATACAGATAGCGGTGTAGATATTTCCATGTTTATACAGATCGCGGTGTAGATATTTCCATGTTTATAGAGATAGCTGTGTAGATATTTCCATGTTTATACAGATAGCGGTGTAGATATTTCCATGTTTATACAGATCGCGGTGTAGATATTTCCATGTTTTTACAGATATCGTTGTAGATATTTCCATGTTTACACAGATTGCGGTGTAGATATTTCCATCTTTCTACAGATGGCATTGTAGATATTTCCATGTTTATACAGATGGTGGTGTAGATATTTCCATGTTTATATAGATGGTGGTGTAGATATTACCATGTTTATACAGATCGCGGTGTAGATATTTCCATGTTTATACAGATGGTGGTGAAGATATTTCCATGTTTATACAGATCGCGGTGTAGATATTTCCATGTTTATACAGATCGCGGTGTAGATATTTCCATGTTTATACAGATAGCGGTGTAGATATTTCCATGTTTATACAGATAGCGGTGTAGATATTTCCATGTTTATAGAGATAGCGGTGTAGGTATTTCCATGTTTATAGACATAGCGGTGTTGATATTTCCATGTTTATATAGATGGCGTTGTAGATATTTCCATGTTTGTACCGACAGCTGTGTTGGTATTTCCACGTTTATACAGATAGCGATGTAGGTATTTCCATGTTTATACAGCTCGCGGTGCAGATATTTATATTTTTGTACAGATGGCATTGTAGATATTTCCTTATTCACACAGATGGCGGTGTAGATGTTTCCATGTTTATACAGATGGCAGGGTAGTTAGTTCCGTGTTTATGGAGATGACAGTGTAGATATTTTCATGTTTATAGAGATGGCGGTGTAGATATTTCCATGTTTATAGAGATAGCAGTGTTGATATTTACATGTTTATACAGATGGCTGTGTAAATATTTCCAAGTGTATACAGATGGCATTGTAGAAATTTCCATGTTTATACAGATGACTGTATACGTATTTCCATGTTTTTACAGATGGCAGTGCAGATATTTCCATGTTTATAGAGATAGCGGTGTAGATATTTCCATGTTTCTACAGATGGCGGTGTTAATATTTTCATCTATACACAGATGGCCGTGTAGATATTTCCATGTTTATACAGATGGCGGCGTAGATATTTCCATGGACATGCAGATGGCTGTGTAGATATTTCCATGTTTATACAGATAGCGGTGTAGATATTTCCATGTTTACACAGATGGTGGTATAGATATTTCCGTGTTTATACACATGGCGGAGTATATACTTCCATCTTTATGGAGATGGCAGTGTAGATATTTTCATGTTTATAGAGATGCCGGTGTAGATATTTCCATATTTATAGAGATAGCGGTTTAGATATTTCCATCTTTCTACAGATGGCAGTGTAGATACTTCCATGTTTATACAGATGGCCGGGTAGATATTTCCATATTTATACAGATGTCTGTGTAGATATTTCCATGTGTATACGGATGGTATTGTAGCTATTTCCATGCATATACAGATGGTGGTGTAGATATTTCCATGTTTATTCAGATGACTGTGTGGATATTTCCATGTTTTTACAGATGGCAGTGTAGATATTTCAATGTTTATAGAGATGGCGCTGTAGATATTTCCATGTTTATACAGATAACGGTGGAGATATTTCCATGTTTATACAGAGAGCAGTGGAGATATTTCCATGTTTATACACATAGCAGTGCACATATTTCCATGTTTATAGAGACAGCGGTGTAGGTATTTCCATGTTTATACAGATAGCGGTGCAGATATTTCCATGTTTATACAGATGACTATGCAGATATTTCCTTATTTGTACAGAGGGCTCTGTAGATATTTCTATGTTTATACAGATGGCAGTGTAGATATTTCCATGTTCCTACACTTGACTGTGTAGGTATTTCCATATTTATACAGATGGCTTTGTAGATATTTCCATGCCTATAGAGAGAGCGGTGCAGATATTTCCATGTTTATACAGTTCGTGGTGTAAATATTTCCATGTTTATACAGATCGTGGTGTAGATATTTCCATGTTTATACAGATACCGGTGTAGATATTTCCATGTTTATACAGACCGCTGTATAGATATTTCCATGTTTATAGAGATAGCAGTGTAGATATTTCCAAGTTTGTACAGTGGGCGGTGTTGTTGTTTCCATCTATACACAGATTGCCGTGTAGGTATTTCCAGTTGTATACAGATGGCATTTTAGATATTTCCATGTTTATACAGATGGTGGTGTAGATATTTCCATGTTTACACAGATGTCTATATAGGTATTTCCATGTTTATACAGATGGCGGTGTAGATATTTCCATGTTTATAGAGATAGCGGTGTAGATATCTCCATATTTATACAGATAACGGTGTAGAAATTTTCATGAGTATACAGACAGCGGTGTAAATATTTCCATGTTTATAGAGATCACGGTGTAAATATTTCCTTGTTTATACAAATAGCGGTGTAGTTATTTCCATGTTTATACAGATAGTGGTGTAGATATTTCCATGTGTTTACAGATAGCGGTGTAGATAGTTCCATGTTTACACAGATTGCGGTGTAGATGTTTCCATCTTTCTACAGATGGCATTGTAGATATTTCCATGTTTATACAGATGGCGGTGTAGATATTTCCATGTTTATATAGATGGTGGTGTAGATATTACCATGTTTATACAGGTAGCGGTGTAGATATTTCCATGTTTATACAGATGGTGGTGAAGATATTTCCATGTTTATGCAGATCGCAGTGTAGATATTTCCATGTTTATACAGATCGCGGTGTAGATATTTCCATGTTTATACACATAGCGGTGTGGATATTTCCATGTTTATTCAGATAGCGGTGTAGATATTTCCATATTTATACAGATAGCGGTGTAGATATTTCCATGTTTATACAGACCGTGGTGTAGATATTTCCATGGTTATACAGATAGCGGTGCAGATATTTCCATGTTTGTACAGATGGCAGTGTTGATATTTCCATCTATACACAGATGAGCGTGTAGATATTTCCATGTTTATTCAGATGGCGGCGCAGATATTTCCATGGATATGTAGATGGTGGTGTAGATATTTCCATGTTTATACAGATAGCGGTGTAGTTATTTCCATGTTTATATAGATAGCGGTGTAGATATTTCCATGTATATACACATGGCTGTGTAGATATTTCCATGTTTATACAGATGGCGGTGTAGATATTTCCATGTTTATACACATAACTTTGTAAGTATTTCCATGTTTATACAGATGGCGGTGTAGATATTTTGATGTTTATAGAGATAGAATTAGAGTTATTTCCATGTTTATACAGATAGTGGTGTAGATATTTCCATGTTTATACTGATCGTGGTGTAGATATTTCCATGTTTATAGAAATAGCGGTGCAGATATTTCCATGTTTATACAGATAGCGGTGTACATATTTCCATGTTTATACAGATCATGGTGTAGATATTTCCATGTTTATACAGATACCGGGGTAGATATTTCCATGTTTATACAGACCGCAGAGTAGATATTTCCATGTTTATAGAGATAGCAGTGTAGATATTTCCATGTTTGTACAGATGGCGGTGTTGGTGTTTCCATTTATACACAGATTGCCATGTAGGTATTTCCATGTGTATTCAGATGGCATTGAAGATATTTCCATGATTATACAGATGGTGGTGTAGATATTTCCATGTTTACACAGATGACTGTATAGGTATTTCCCTGTTTATACAGACGGCGGTGTAGATATTTCCATGTTTATAGAGATACCTGTGTAGATATTTCCATGTTTATACAGATAGCGGTGTAGATATTTCCATGTTTATACAGATCGCGGTGTAGATATTTCCATGTATATACAGATAGCGGTGTAGATATTTCCATGTTTATACAGATCGCGATGTAGATATTTCCATGTTTATACAGATCGCAGTGTAGATATTTCCATGTTTATACAGATAGCGGTGTAGATATTTCCATGTGTTTACAGATAGCGGTGTAGATAGTTCCATGTTTACACAGATTGCAGGGTAGATGTTTCCATCTTTCTACAGATGGCATTGTAGATATTTCCATGTTTATACATATGGCGGTGTAGATATTTCCATGTTTATATAGATGGTGGTGTAGATATTACCATGTTTATAAAGGTAGCGGTGTAGATATTTCCATGTTTGTACAGATTGTGATGAAGGTATTTCCATATTTATACAGATCACGGTGTAGATATTTCCATCTTTATACAGATCACAGTGTAGATATTTCCATGTTTATACTGATAGCGGTGTAGATATTTCCATGCTTATACAGATAGCGGTGTAGATATTTCCATATTTATACAGAAAACGGTGTAGAAATTTCCATGTTTATACAGATAGCGGTGTAAATATTTCCATGTTTATACAGATCACGGTGTAGATATTTCCATGTTTATAGAGATAGCTGTGTAGATATTTCCATGTTTATACAGATAGCGGTGTAGATATTTCCATGTTTATACAGTTCGCAGTGTAGATATTTCCATGTTTATACAGATCACGGTGTAGATATTTGCTTGTTTATACAAACAGTGGTGTAGTTATTTCCATGTTTATTCAGATAGCGGTGTAGATATTTCCATGTTTTTACAGATATCGGTGTAGATATTTCCATGTTTACACAGACTGCGGTGTAGATATTTCCATCTTTCTACAGATGGCATTGTAGATATTTCCATGTTTATATAGATGGAGGTGTAGATATTTCCATGTTTATAGAGATGGTGGTGTAGATATTACCATGTTTATACAGATAGCGGTGTAGATATTTCCATGTATATACAGATCGTGGTGAAGATATTTCCATGTTTATACAGATCGCGGTGTAGACATTTCCATGTTTATACAGATCGCGGTGTAGGTATTTCCATGTTTATACAGATAGCGGTGTAGATATTTCCATGTTTATACAGATAGCGGTGTAGATATTTCCATGTTTATAGCAATAGCGCTGTAGGTATTTCCATGTTTATAGACATAGCGGTGTACATATTTCCATGTTTATATAGATGGCGTTGTAGGTATTTCCATGTTTATACCGATAGTGTTGTTGGTATTTCCACATTTATACATTTAGCGATGTAGATATTTCCATGTTTATATAGATGGCGTTGTAGATATTTCCATGTTTATACCGATAGCGGTGTTGCTATTTCCACGTTTATACAGATAGAGATGTAGATATTTCCTTGTTCATGCAGCCCGCGGTGCAGATATTTCTATCTTTATAAAGATGGCATTGTAGATATTTCCTTGTTCACCCAGATGCTGGTGTAGATGTTTCCATGTTTATACAGATGGCGGAGTAGTTAGTTCCATGTTTATGGAGATGGCAGTGTAGATATTTTCATGTTTATAGAGATGGCGGTGTAGATATTTCCATGCATATAGAGATAGCAGTGTAGATATTTACATGTTTATACAGATGTCTGTGTAGATATTTCCATGTATATAAAGATGGCATTTTACATATTTCCATGTTTATACAGATGACTGTATAGGTATTTCCATGTTTTTACTGATGGCAGTGCAGATATTTCCATGATTATAGAGATAGCGGTGTAGATATTTCCATGTTTGTACAGATGGCAGTGTTGATATTTCCAACTATACACAGATGGCCGTGTAGATATTTCCATGTTTATACAGATGGCGGCATAGATATTTCCATGGACATGCAGATGGCGTTGTAGATATTTCCATGTTTAAACACATAACGGTGTAGATATTTCCATGTTTACACAGATAGTGGTGTAGATATTTCCGTGTTTATCCAAAGGGTAGAGTAGATACTTCCATTTTTATGGAGATGGCAGTGTAGATATTTTCATGTTTATAAAGATGGCGGTGTAGATATTTCCATATTTACAGAGATAGCGGTGTAGATATTTCCATATTTACAGATAACGTAGAAATTTCCATGTTTATACAGATAGCGGTGTAAATATTTCCATGTTTATACAGATCACGGTGTAGATATTTCCATGTTTATAGAGATAGCGGTGCAGATATTTCCATGTTTATACAGATAGCGGTGTAGATATTTCCATGTTTACAGACCGCGGTGTAGATATTTCCATGGTTATACAGATAGCGGGGCAGTTATTTCCATGTTTGTACAGATGGCGGTGTTGATATTTCCATCTATACACAGATGACCGTGTAGATATTTCCATGTTTATACAGATGGCGGCGCAGATATTTCCATGGATATGTAGATGGTGGTGTAGATATTTCCATGTTTATACAGATAGCGGTGTAGTTATTTCCATGTTTATATAGATAGCGATGTTGATATTTCCATGTATATACACATTGCTGTGTAGATATTTCCATGTTTATACAGATGGCGGTATAGATATTTCCATGTTTATACACATAGCTTTGTAAGTATTTCCATGTTTATACAGATGGCGGTGTAGATGCTTCTATGTTTATAGTGATCGTGGTGTAGATATTTCCATGTTTATAGAGATGGCGGTGTAGATATTTCCATGTTTATACAGTTCACGGTGTAGATATTTGCTTGTTTATACAAATAGAGTTGCAGTTATTTCCATGTTTATACAGATAGCGGTGTAGATATTTCCATGTTTATACAGATGGCGGAGTAGTTAGTTCCATGTTTATGGAGATGGCAGTGTAGATATTTTCATGTTTATAGAGATGGCGGTGTAGATATTTCCATGTTTATAGAGATAGCAGTGTAGATATTTACATGCATATACAGATGGCTGTTTAGATATTTCCATGTGTATACAAATGGCATTGTAGATATTTCCATGTTTATACAGATGACTGTATAGGTATTTCCATGTTTTTACAGATGGCAGTGCAGATATTTCCATGTTTATAGAGATAGCGGTGTAAATATTTCCATGTCTGTACAGATGGCGGTGTTCATATTTCCATCTATACACAGATGGCCGTGTAGATATTTCCATGTTTATACAGATGGCGGCATAGATATTTCCATGGACATGCAGATGGCGGTGTAAATATTTCCATGTTTATACAGATAGTGGTGAAGATATTTCCATGTTTACACAGATGGTGGTGTAGTTATTTCCGTGTTTATACACATGGCGGAGTAGATACTTCCATCTTTATGGAGATGGCAGTGTAGATATTTTCATTTTTATAGAGTTGGTGGTGTAGATATTTCCATTTTTATGGAGATAGCGGTGTAGATATTTCCATCTTTCTATAGATGGCAGTGTAGATATTTCCATGTTTATACAGATGGCCGTGTAGTTATTTCCATATTTATACAGATGTCTGTGTAGATATTTCCATGTGTATACAGATGGTATTGTAGGTATTTCCATGTTTATACAGATGGTGGTGGAGATATTTCCATGCTTATACAGTTGGCGGTGTAGATATTTCCATGTTTTTACAGGTGGCAGTGTAGATATTTCAATGTTTATAGAGTTGGCGCAGTAGATATTTCCATGTTTATACAGATAACGGTGGAGATATTTCCATGTTTATACAGAGAGCAGTGGAGATATTTCCATGTTTATACAAATAGTGGTGTACATATTTCCATGTTTATAGAGACAGCGGTGTAGGTATTTCCATGTTTATACAGATAGCGGTGCAGATATTTCCATGTTTACCTAGATGCCTATGCAGAGATTTCCATATTTATACAGAGGGCTTTGTAGATATTTCTATGTTTATACAGATGGCAGTGTTGATATTTAAATGTTCCTACACATGACTGTGTAGGTATTTCCATGTTTATACAGATGTCTTTGTAGATATTTCCATGTTTATAGAGATAGCGGTGAAGATATTTCCATGTTTATACAGACCGCAGTGTACATATTTCCATGTTTATAGAGATAGCAGTGTAGATATTTCCATGTTTGTACAGATGGCGGTGTTGATGTTTCCATCTATACACAGATTGCCGTGTAGGTATTTCCATGTGTATTCAGATGGCATTGAAGATGTTCCCATGTTTATACAGATGGTGGTGTAGATATTTCCATGTTGACACAGATGAATGTATAGGTATTTCCATGTTTATACAGATGGCGTTGTAGATATTTCCATGTTTATAGAGATAGCTGTGTAGATATTTCCATGTTTATACAGATAGCGGTGTAGATATTTCCATGTTTATGCAGATCGCGGTGTAGATATTTCCATATTTATACAGATAGCGGTGTAAATATTTCCATGTTTATACAGATAGTGGTGGAGATATTTCCATGTTTATAAAGATAGTGTTGGAGATATTTCCATGTTTATAGAGATGGCGATGTAGATATTTCCAAGTTTATACAGATAGCGGTGTAGATATTTCCAAGTTTATACAGATAGCGGTGTAGATATTTCCATGTTTATACTGATTTCGGTGTAGGTTTTTCCATGTTTATACAGATAGCGGTGTAGATATTTCCATGTTTATACAGATGGCTGTGTAGATATTTCCATGTGTATACAGATGGCAGTGTAGGTATTTCCATGTTTCTACAGATGTAGGTGTAGGTATTTCCATGTTTATACACATGACTGTGTAGATATTTCCATGTTTTTACAGATAGCGGTTTAGGTATTTCCATGTTTATAGAGATTACTGAGTAGGTATTTCCATGTTTATACAGATGGCAGTGTAGATATTTCCATGTTTTTACAGATAGCAGTGTAGACATTTTCATGTTTATAGAGATAGCGCTCTAGATATTTCCATGGTTATACAGATAGCGGTGTAGTTATTTCCATGTTTATACATATTGTGGTGGAGATATTTCCATGTTTATAGAGATAGCGGTGGAGATATTTCCATGTTTATAGAGATGGTGGTGTAGACATTTCCAAGTTTATACAGATTGCGGTGTATATATTTCCATGTTTATAGAGATAGCGGTGTAGATATAAACATGTTTATACACATAGCGCTGTAGGTATTTCCATGTTTATTGAGACAGCGGTGTAGATATTTCCATGTTTATACAGATGGCTGTGTAGATATTTCCATGTTAATACAGATGGCAGTGTAGATATTTCCATGTTTATACAGATGGAGTTGTAGATATTTCCATGTTTATACAGATGACTGTGCAGATGTTTCCATGTTTTTACAGATGGCCGTGTAGTCATTTCCATGTTTATACAGATAGGGTTGTGGCTATTTCCATGTTTATGTAGAAAGTGATGTATATATTTCCATGTTTACAGAGATGGCTGTGTAGATATTTCCATGTTTATAGAGATGGCAGTGTAGACATTTAAATGTTTATACAGATGACTTTGTAGATATTTCCATGTTTATACAGATGACTGTGTAGGTATTTCCATGTTTATACAGATAGTGGTGTAGATATTTCCAGGTTTATACAGATGACGGTGAAGATATTTCCAACTTTATACAGATAGCAGTGGAGATATTTCCATGTTTATAGAGATAGCGCTGCAGATATTTCCCTGTTTATACAGATATAGGTGTAGATATTTCCATGTTTATACAGATAGTGGTGTAGATATTTCCATGTTTACACAGATAGCTTTGGAGATATTTCCATGTTTATACAGATAGCGGTGGAGATATTTCCATGTTTATACATATAGCGGTGGAGAAATTTCCATGTTTATACAGATGGCGGTGTAGATATTTCCAAGTTTATGCAGATAGCGTTGGAGATATTTCCATTATTATAGAGAGAGCGGTGTAGATATTTCCATGTGGATACAGATAGCGGTATAGATATTTCCATGTTCATAAAGATAGCAGTGTAGATATTTCCAGGTTTCTACAGATAGCGGTGGAGTTATTTCCATGTTTATACAGATAGCGGTGCAGATATTTCCATGTTTGTACAGATAACGGTGGAGATATTTTCATGTTCATACAGATAACGTTGTAGATATTTCCATGTTTATATAGATAGCGGTGGAGATATTTCCATGTTTATACAGATATCGGTGGAGATATTTCCAAGTTTATGCAGATTGTGTGGAGATATTACCATGTTTATAGAGATAGTAGTGTAGATATTTCCATGTAGATACAGATAGCGATGTAGATATTTCCATGTTTATAGAGATAGCGGTGTAGATATTTCCATATTTATGCAGATAGCGGTGTAGATATTTCCCTGTTTATTCAGATGGCGGTGTAGATATTAACATGTTTATACAGATTGCGTTGTGGCTATTTCCATTTTTATACAGATGGCAGTGTAGTTATATCCATGTTTATACACATGGAGGTGTAGATATTTCCATGTTTATACAGATAACTGTGTAGATATTTCCATGTTTTTACAGATGGCGGTGTGGATATTTCCATGTTTTTACAGAAAGCGGTGTGGCTATTTCCAGGTTTATGCAGATAGCGATGTAGATATTTCCAAGTTTATAGAGATGTCTGTGTAGATATTTCCATGTTTATAGAGATGGCTGTGTATATATTTCCATGTTTACACAGATAGTGGTGTAGATATTTCCAGGTTTATACAGATGACAGTGTAGTTATTTCCGTGTTTATACAGATTTCGGTGTAGGTATTTCCCAGTTTATACAGATAGCCATGTAGATATTTCCATGTTTTTACAGATAGTGGTGTAGACATTTCCATGTTTATAGAGATATCGGTGAAGATATTTCCATATTTATACAGATACCGGTGTAGATATTTCCAAGTTTATACAGATAGCGGTGTAGATATATCCATGTTTATACAGATAGCCGTGTAGATATTTCCATGTTTATACAGAGAGTAGTGGAGATATTTCCATGTTTATACAGATAGCGGTGTAGCTATTTCCATGTTTATAGAGATAGCGGTGAAGATATTTCCATGTTTATACAGATGTCATTGTAGATATTTCCATGTCCATAGAGATAGATGTGTAGATATATCCATATTTGCACAGATTGCGGTGTCGATATTTCCATCTTCACACAGATAGCGGTGTATATATTTCCATGTTTACACAGACAGGTGTGTAGATATTTCCATGTTTACACAGATAGTGTTGTAGATATTTCCATGTTCATGCAGATAGCAGTGTAGATATTTCCATGCTTATAAAGATAGTGGAGTAGATACTTCCATGTTTTTACATATAGCGGTGGAGATATTTCCATTTTTATACAGATAGCTCTGAAGATATTTCCATGTTTACACAGATAGCGGTGTAGATATTTCCATGTTAATACAGATATCATTGGAGATATTTCCATGTTTATACTGATATCGGTGTAGATATTTCCATGTTTATACAGATAGCGGTGTAGATATTTCCATGTTTACAGAGATAGAGGTGTAGATATTTCCATATTTGCACAGATTGCGGTGTAGATATTTCCATCTTCACACAGATAGCGGTGTACCTATATCCATGTTTACACAGATAGCTGTGTAGATATTTCCATGTTTACACAGATAGTGTTGTTGTTATTTCCTTATTTATACAGATAGCTGTGTAGATATTTCCAAGTTTATACAGATAGCGGTGGAGATATTTCCATGTTTATACAGATAGCACTGTAGATATTTCCCTGTTTATACAGATAGCGGTGTAGATATTTCCATGTTTTTCAGATAGCGTTGTCGATATTTCCATGTTTATAAAGATAGCGGTGGAGATATTTCCATGTTTATACAGATATCGGTGGAGATATTTCCATGTTTATACAGATGGCCGTGTAGATATTTCCAAGTTTATGCAGATAGCGGTGGAGATATTTCCATTATTATTGAGATAGCGGTGTAGATATTTCCATGTGGATACAGATAGCGGTGAAGATATTTCCATGTTTATAGAGATAGCGGTGAAGGTATTTTCATCTTTAGACAGATAGCAGTGTAGTTATTTCCATGTTTATTCAGATGGCGGTGTTGATATTTCCATGTTTATACACATAGCGGTGTGTCTATTTCCATTTTTATACAGATGGCAGTGTAGATATTTCCATGTTTATACACATGGAGGTGTAGATATATCGATGTTTATACAGATGACTGTGTAGATATTTCCATGTTTTTACAGATGGCGTTGTAGATATTTCCATGTTTATACAGATAGCGGTGTCGATATTTCCATGTTTATACAGATAGCGGTGTATTTACTTCCAAGTTTATAGAGATAGCGGTGTAGATATTTACATGCTTATACAGATGGCTCTGTAGATATTTCCATGTTTATACAGATTGCAATGAAGTTATTTCCATGTTTATACAGATGGAGGTGTAGATATTTCCATGTTTAGACAGATGACTGTGTAGATATTTCCAAGTTTATACAGATAGCGGTGTAAATATATCCATGTTTATACAGACCGTTGTGTAGATATTTCCATGTTTATACAGATAGCGGTGTAGATATTTCCATGTTTATACAGATAACGGTGTAGATATTTCCATGTTTATACAGATAGCGGTGTAGATATTTCAATGTTTATACAGATAGCAGTGGAGATATTTCCATGTTTATACAGATATCGGTGCAGATATTTCCGTGTTTATACAGATAGCGGTGGGAATATTTACATGTTTATACAGATGGTAGTGTAGGTATTTCCAAGTTTATGCAGATTGCGATGGAGATATTTCCATGCTTATAGAGATAGCGGTGTAGATATTTCCATGTAGATACAGATAGCCGTGTAGATATTTCCATGTTTATAGAGATAGCTTTGTAGATATTTCCATATTTATAGAGATAGCGGTGTAGATGTTTCCATGTTTACTCAGTTGGCGGTGTAGATATTTCCATGTTTATACAGATAGCGGTGTTGCTATTTCCATTTTTATACAGATGGCAGTGTTGATATTTCCATGTTTATACAGATAATTGTGCAGATATTTCCATTTTTATACAGATGACTGTGTAGGTATTTCCATGTTTACACAGATGGAGGTGTAGATATTTCCATGTTTATAGAGATAGCCATGTAGATATTTCCATGTTTATACAGATAGCGGTGGAGATATTTCCATGTTTATAGCGATAGCGGTGAAGTTATTTCCGTATTTATACAGATAGTGGTGTAGATATTTACATGTTTATACAGATAGCGGTGTAGATATTTCCATGTTTACAGAGATAGAGGTGTAGGTATTTCCATATTTGCACAGATTGCGGTGTAGATATTTCCATATTCACCCGGATAGCGGTGTATATATTTCCATGTTTACACAGACAGCTGTGTAGATATGTCCATGTTTACACAGATAGTGTTGTAGATATTTCCATGTTTATACACATAGCAGTGGAGAGAGTTCCATGTTTATACAGATAGCGGTAGAGATATTTCCATGTTTATACAGATAGCGGTGTAGATATTTCCATGTTTATACAGATAGCTGTGTAGATATTTCCATGTTTATACAGATAGCGGTTGAGATATTTCCATGTTTATACAGATAGCGGTGTAGGTATTTCCATCTTTATAGAGATAGCGGTGATGTTATTTCCAGGTTTATACAGATGGCATTGTAGATATTTCCATGTTTATACAGATAGTGGTGTAGATATTTCCATGTTTATACAGAGGACTGTGTAGTTAATTCCATGTTTATAAAGATGTCGGTGTAGATATTTCCATGTTTATAGAGATAGCCATGTAGATATTTCCATGTTTATACAGATAGCGGTGTAGACATTTCCATGTTTACAGAGATAGAGGAGTATATATTTCCATATTTGCACAGATTTCCGTGTAGATATTTCCATCTTCACACAGATAGCGGTGTACATATTTCCATGTTTACACAGACAGCTGTGTGGATATTTCCAGGTTTACACAGATACTGTTGTGGATATTTCCATGTCTGTAAATATAGCAGTGTAGATATTTCCATGTTCATAAAGATAGCTGTGTACATATTTCCATGTTTATACAAATAGCGGTGGAGATATTTCCATGTTTAAAGAGATAGCGGTGTAGATATTTACATGCTTATACAGATGGCAGTGTAGATATTTCCATGTTTATACAGATTGCAGTGAAGGTATTTCCATGTTTATATAGATGGAGGTGTACATATTTCCATGTTTAGACAGATGACTGAGTAGATATTTCCAAGTTTATACAGATAGCGGTGTTGATATATCCATGTTTATAAAGACTATGGTGTAGATATTTCCATGTTTATACAGATAGCGGTGTAGATATTTTCATGTTTATACAGATAGCGGTGTAGATATTTCAATGTTTACAGAGATAGAGTTGTAGATATTTCCATATTTGCCCAGATTGCGGTATAGATATTTCCATATTCACACAGATAGAATTGTACATATTTCCATGTTTACACAGACAGCTTTGTAGATATTTCCATGTTTACACAAATAGTGTTGTAGATATTTCCATTTTTATACAGATAGCGGTGCAGACATTTCCATGTTTATTCAGATAGCGGTGGAGATATTTGCAGGTTTATACAGATAACAGTGTAGATATTTCCATGTTTATAAAGATAGCGGTGGAGATATTTCCATGTTTATACAGATATTGGTGGAGACATTTCCAAGTTTATGTAGATTGCGTTGGAGATATTACCATGTATATAGAGATAGCGGTGTAGATATTTCCATGTAGATACAGATAGCGGTGTAGATATTTCCATGTTCATAGAGATCGCGTTGTAGTTATTTCCATATTTATGCAGATAGCGGTGTAGATATTTCCATGTTTATTCAGATGGCGGTGTAGATATTACCATGTTTATACAGATTGCGGTGTGGCTATTTCCATTTTTATACAGATGGCAGTGTAGATATATCCATGTTTATACCCAAGGCGGTGTAGATATTTCCATGTGGATACAGATAGCGGTGAAGATATTTCCATGTTTATAGAGATAGCGGTGAAGGTATTTTCATATTTTTACAGATAGCGGTGTAGATATTTCCATGTTTATTCAGATGGCGGTGGTGATATTTCCATGTTTATACACATAGCGGTGTGGCTATTTCCATTTTTGTACAGATGGCAGTGTAGATATTTCCATGTTTACAAAGATAGTGTTGTGGATATTTCCATATTTATACAGATAGCGGTGTAGATATATCAGTGTTTATACAGATATCAGTGGAGATATTTCCATGTTTATACAGATAACGGTGTAGATATTTCCATGTTTATAAAGATAGCGGTGGAGATATTTCCATGTTTATACAGATATCGGTGGAGATATTTCCAAGTTTATGCATATTGCGGTGGAGATATTACCATGTTTATAGAGATAACGGTGTAGGTATTTCCATGTTTATACAGATGGCGGTGTAGATATTTCCATGTTTATAGAGATAGCCATGTTGATGTTTCCATGTTTAGACAGATCGCGGTGTAGACATTTCCATGTTTATAGAGATAGCGGTGAAGATATTTCCATATTTATACAGATAGCGGTGTAGATATTTCCAAGTTTATACAGATAGCGGTGGAGGTATTTCCATGTTTATACAGATAGCGGTGTAGATATTTCCATGTTTATACAGAGAGTGGTGGAGATATTTCCATGTTTATACAGATAGCGGTGGAGATATTTCCATGTTTATACAGATAGCGGTGTAGATATTTCCATGTTTATACAGATGGCATTGCAGATATTTCCATATTTATACAGATAGTGGTGTAGATATTTCCATGTTTATACAGATGACTGTGTAGTTAATTCCATCTTTATACAGATGGCGGTGTAGATATTTCCATGTTTATAGAGATAGCCATGTAGTTATTTCCATGTTTATACAGATAGCGGTGTCGATATTTCCATGTTTACAGAGATAAAGGTGTAGATATTTCCATATTTGCACAGATTGCTGTGTATATATTTCAATCTTCACACAGATAGCATTGTACATATTTCCATGTTTACACAGACAGCTGTGTAGATATTTCCATGTTTATACAGATATCGGTGGAGATATTTCCATTTTTATACAGATAACGGTGGAGATATTTCCATGTTTATACAGATTGCGGTGGAAATATTTACATGTTTATACAGATGGAGGTGTAGATATTTCCAAGGTTATGCAGATTGCGGTGGAGATATTTCCATGTTTATAGAGATAGCGTTGTAGATATTTCCATGTAGATACAGATAGCCGTATAGATATTTCCATGTTTATAGATAGCCATGTAGATATTTCCATGTTTATACGGATAGCAGTGTACACATTTCCATGTTTATAGAGATAGCGGTGAAGTTATTTCCCTATTTATGCAGATAGTGGTGTAGATATTTCTAAGTTTATACAGATAGCGGTGTAGATATTTCCATGTTTATACAGACAGCGGTGGACATATTTCCATGTTTATACAGATATCGGTGTAGGTATTTCCATGTTTATAGACAAAGCAGTGATGTTATTTCCATGTTTATACAGATGGCATTGTAGATATTTCCATGTTTATACAGATAGTGGTGTAGATATTTCCATGTTTATACAGATGACTGTGTAGTTAATTTCATGTTTATAAAGATGGCGGTGTAGATATTTCCATGTTTATAGAGATAGCCATGTAGATATTTCCATGTTTTTACAGATAGCGGTGTAGATATTTCCATGTTTATAGAGATAGAGGAGTAGATATTTCCATATTTGCACAGACTGCCGTGTAGATATTTTCATCTTTACACAGATAGCGGTGTACATATTTCCATGTTTACACAGACAGCTGTGTAGATATTTCCATGTTTACACAGATAGTTTTGTGGATATTTCCATATTTATACAGATAGCGGTGTAGATATTTCCATGTTTATACACATAGCGGTGTAGATATTTCCATGTTTATACAGATAGCGCTGTAGATATTTCCATGTTTATACAGACAGTGGTGTACATATTTCCATGTTCATACAGATAGCGGTGTAGATATATCCATGATTATACAGATAGCAGTGTACGTACTTCCATGTTTATAGAGATAGCGGTGTACATATTTACATGTTTATACAGATGGTTGTGTCGATATTTCCATGTTTATAAAGATTGCAGTGAAGGTATTTCCATGTTTATACAGTTGGAGGTGTAGATATTTCCATGTTTAGACAGATGACTGTGTAGATATTTCCAAGTTTATACATATAGTGGTGTAGATATATCCATGTTTATACAGACCGTGGTGTAGATATTTCCATGTTTATACAGATAGCGGTGTAGATATTTTCATGTTTATACAGATAGCGGTGTAGATATTTCCATGTTTACAGAGATAGAGATGTAGATATTTCCATATTTGCCCAGATTGCGGTGTAGATATTTCTATCTTCACACAGATAGCGTTGTACATATTTCCATGTTTACACAGATAGCGGTGTACCTATTTCCATGTTTACACAGACAGCTGTGTAGATATTTCCATGTTTACACAGATAGTGTTGTAGATATTTCCATGTTTATACAGATAGCGGTGTAGATATTTCCAAGTTTATACAGATAGCGGTGTAGATATTTCCATGTTTATACAGACCGTGGTGTAGATATTTCCATGTTTGTACAGATAGCGGTGTAGATATTTTCAGGTTTATACAGAAAGCGGTGTAGATATTTCCATGTTTACAGATATAGAGGTTTAGATATTTCCATATTTGCCCAGATTGCGGTGAAGATATTTCCATCTTCACACAGATAGCGTTGTAGATATTTCCATGTTTACACAGACAGCTGTGTAGATATTTCCATGTTTACACAGATAGTGTTGTAGATATTTCCATGTTTATACAGATAGCGGTGCAGATATTTCCATGTTTATACAGATAGCGGTGGAGATATTTCCATGTTTATACAGATAACGTTGTAGATATTTCCATGTTTATAAAGATAGCGGTGGAGATATTTCCATGTTTATACTGATATAGGTGGAGATATTTCCATGTTTATGCAGATTATGTGAAGATATTACCATGTTCATAGAGATAGTGGTGTAGATATATCCATGTAGATACAGATAGCGGTGTAGATATTTCCATGTTTATAGAGATAGCGGTGTAGATATTTCCATATTTCTGCGGATAGCAGTGTAGATATTTCCATGTTTATTCAGATGGCAGTGTAGATATTTCCATGTTTATACAGATTGCGGTGTGGCTATTTCCATGTTTATACAGATGTCAGTGTAGATATATCCATGTTTATACACATGGAGGTGTAGATATTTCCATGTTTACACAGATGACTGTGTAGATATATCCATGTTTTTACAGATGGCTGTGTATATATTTCCATCTTCTCACAGATAGCGGTGTACCTATTTCCATGTTTACACAGACAGCTGTGTAGATATTTCCATGTTTACACAGACAGCTCTGTAGATATTTCCATGTTTACACAGATAGTGTTGTAGATATTTCCATGTTTATACAGACTGCGGTGTAGATATTTCCAAGTTTATACAGATAGCGGTGGAGATATTTCCATGTTTATACAGATAGCGCTGTAGATATTTCCCTGTTTATGCAGATAGCGGTGTAGATATTTCCATTTTTATACAGATAGCGGTGTAAATATTTCCATGTTTACACAGATAGCGTTGGAGATATTTCCATGTTTATACAGATAGCGGTGGAGATATTTCCTTGTTTATACAGATAGCGGTGGAAATATTTACATGTTTATACAGATGGAGGTGTAGATATTTCCAAGTTTATGCAGATTGCGGTGGAGATATTTCCATGTTTATAGAGATAGCGGTGTAGATATTTCAATGAAGATACAGATAGCCGTGTAGATATTTCCATGTTTATAGAGATAGCCATGTAGATATTTCCATGTTTAAACAGATAGCGGTGTAGACATTTCCCTGTTTATAGAGATGGCGGTGAAGTTATTTCCCTATTTATACAGATAGCGGTGTAGATATTTCTAAGTTTATACAGATAGCGGTGTAGATATTTCTATGTTTATACAGATAATGGTGGAGATATTTCCATGTTTATACAGATAGCGGTGTAGGTATTTCCATGTTTATAGAGATAGCGGTGATTTTATTTCCATGTTTATACAGATAGTGGTGTAGAGATTTCCACGTTTATTCAGATGACTGTGTAGTTAATTCCACGTTTATAAAGATGGCGGTGTAGATATTTCCATATTTATACAGATAGCGGTGTAGGTATTTCCATGTTTACAGAGATAGAGGAGTAGATATCTCCATATTTTCACAGATTGCCGTGTAGATATTTCCATCTTCACACAGATAGCGGTGTACATATTTCCATGATTACACAGACAGCTGTGTAGATATTTCGATATTTACACAGATAGCGTTGTGGATATTTCCATGTTTATACAGATAGTGGTGTAGATATTTCCATGTTCATAAAGATAGCAGTGTAGATATTTCCATGTTTCCACAGATAGCGGTGCAGATATTTCCATGTTTGTACAGATAGCGGTGGAGATATTTTCATGTTTATACAGATAACGGTGTAGATATTTCCATGTTTATAAAGATAGCTGTGGAGATATTTCCATGTTTATACAGATGGCTGTGTAGATATTTCCATGTTTATACAGATTGCAGTGAAGGTATTTCCATGTTTATACAGATGGAGGTGTAGATATTTCCATGTTTAGACAGATGACTGTGTAGATATTTCCAAGTTTATACAGATAGTGGTGTAGATATATCCATGTTTATACAGTCCGTGGTGTAGATATTTCCATGTTTATACAGATAGCGGTGTAGATATTTTCATGTTTATACAGATAGCGGTGTAGATATTTCCATGTTTACAGAGATAGAGGTGTAGATATTTCCATATTTGCCCAGATTGCGGTGTAGATATTCCCATCTTCACACAGATAGCGTTGTACATATTTACATGTTTACACAGACAGCTGTGTAGAAATTTCCATGTTTAGACAGATAGTGTTGTAGATATTTCCATTTTTATACAGATAGCGGTGCAGATATTTCCATGTTTATACAGATAGCGGTGGAGATATTCCCATGTTTATACAGATAATGATGTAGATATTTCCATGTTTATAAAGATAGCCGTGGAGATATTTCCATGTTTATACAGACATCGGTGGAGATATTTCAAAGTTTATGCAGATTGTGTGGAGATATTACCATGTTTATAGAGATAGCGGTGTAGATATTTCCATGTGGATACAGATAGCGGTGTAGATATTTCCATGTTTATAGAGATAGAGTTGAAAGTCTTTTCATATTTATACAGATAGCGGTGTAGATATTTCCATGTTTATTCAGATGGCGGTGTTAATATTTCCATGTTTATACACATAGCGGTGTGGCTATTTCCATTTTTATATAGATGGCAGTGTAGATATTACCATGTTTATACAGATGAAGGCGTAGATAAATCCCTGTTTATACACATGGAGGTGTAGATATTTCCATGTTTATACAGATGACTGTGTAGATATTTCCATGTTTTTACCGATGGCGGTGTAGATATTTCCATGTTTTTACAGATAGCGGTGTGGCTATTTCCATCTTTATGCAGATAGCGATGTAGATATTTCGAAGTTTATAGAGATGTCTGTGTAGATATTTCCATGTTTATAGAAATGGCTGTGTAGACATTTCAATGTTTATACAGTTAGTGGTGTAGATATTTCCATGTTTATACAGACGACAGTGTAGTTATTTCCATGTTCATACAGATGGCGGTGTAGATATTTCCATGTTTATAGAGATAGCCATGTAGATATTTCCATGTTTACACAGAGAGCGGTGGAGATATTTCCATGTTTATACAGATAGCGCTGTTGATATTTCCATGTTTTACAGACAGCGGTGTAGATATTTCCATGTTTATACAGATAGCGGTGTAGATATTTCCATGTTTATACAGATAGCGGTGGAGATATTTCCATGTTTATTCAGATAGCGGTGGAGATATTTCCATGTTTATACAGATAGCGGTGGAAATATTTACATGTTTATACAGATGGAGTTGTAGATATTTCCAAGGTTATGCAGATTGCGGTGGAGATATTTCCATGTTTATAGAGATAGCGGTGTAGATATTTCCATGTTAATACAGATAGCATTGGAGATATTTCCATGTTTATACAGATATCGGTGTAGATATTTCCATGTTTATACAAATAGCGGTGTAGATATTTCCATGTTTACAGAGATAGAGGTGTAGATATTTCCATACTTTCACAGATTGCCGTGTAGATATTTCCATCTTCACACAGATAGCGGTGTACATACTTCCATGTTTACACAGACAGCTGTGTAGATATTTCCATGTTTACACAGATAGTGCTGTGGATATTTCCTTGTTTATACAGATAGCGGTGAAGATACTTCCATGTTCATAATGATAGCGGTGTAGATATTTCCATGTTTATACAGATAGCGGTGGAGTTCTTTCCATGTTTATACAGATAGCGCTGTAGATATTTCCATGTTTATACAGAGAGCGGTGTAGATATTTCGATGTTTATACAGATAGCGGTGTTGATATTTCCATGTTTATACAGATAGCGGTGTAGATATTTCCATGTTTATACAGATAGCGGTGTATATACTTCCATGTTTATAGAGATAGCAGTGTAGATATTTACATGCTTATACAGATGGCTGTGTAGATATTTCCATGTTTATACAGATTGCAGTGAAGACATTTCCATGTTTATACAGATGGAGGTGTATATATTTCCAAGTTTAGACAGATGACTGTGTAGATATTTCCAAGTTTATACAGACACTGGTGTAGATATATCCATGTTTATACAGACCGTGGTGGAGATATTTCCATGTTTATACAGATAGCGGTGTAGATATTTTCATGTTTATACAGATAGCGGTGTAGATATTTCCATGTTTACAGAGATAGATTTGTAGATATTTCCATATTTGCCCAGATTGCGGTGTAGATATTCCCATCTTCACACAGATAGCGTTGTACATATTTACATGTTTACACAGACAGCTCTGTAGAAATTTCCATGTTTACACAGATAGTGTTGTAGATATTTCCATTTTTATACAGATAGCGGTGCAGATATTTCCGTGTTTATACAGATAGCGGTGGAGATATTTCCATGTTTATACAGATAATGGTGTAGATATTTCCATGTTTATAAAGATAGCCGTGGAGATATTTCCATGTTTATACAGATATCGGTGGATATATTTCAAAGTTTATGCAGATTGTGTGGAGATATTACCATGTTTATAGAGATAGCGGTGTAGATATTTCCATGTGGATACAGATAGCGGTGTAGATATTTCCATGTTTATAGAGATAGAGGTGAAGGTCTTTTCTTATTTATACAGATTGCGGTGTAGATATTTCCATGTTTATTCAGATGGCGGTGTTGATATTTCCATGTTTATACACATAGCGGTGTGGCTATTTCCATTTTTATATAGATGGCAGTGTAGATATTACCATGTTTATACAGATGAAGGTGTAGATATATCCATGTTTATACACATGGAGGTGTAGATATTTCCATGTTTATAGAGATGACTGTGTAGATATTTCCATGTTTTTACAGACGGCGGTGTAGATATTTCCATGTTTTTACAGATAGCGGTGTGGCTATTTCCATGTTTATGCAGATAGCGATGTAGATATTTCCAAGTTTATAGAGATGTCTGTGTAGATGTTTCCATGTTTATAGAGATGGCTCTGTAGATATTTCCATGTTTATACAGATAGTGGTGTAGATATTTCCATGTTTATACAGATGACAGTGTAGTTATTTCCATGTTTATACAGATGGCTGTGTAGATATTTCCATGTTTATAGAGATAGCCGTGTAGATATTTCCATGTTTACACAGATAGCGGTGGAGATATTTCCATGTTTATACAGATATCGGTGGAGATATTTCCATGTTTATAGAGATAGCGGTGTAGAAATTTCCATGTTAATACAGATAGCATTGGAGATATTTGCACGTTTATACAGATATCGGTGTAGATATTTCCATGTTTATACAAATAGAGGTGTAGATATTTCCATGTTTACAGAGATAGAGGTGTAGATATTTCCATATTTGCACAGATTGCGGTGTAGATATTTCCATCTTCACACAGATAGCGGTGTACCTATTTCCATGTTTACACAGACAGCTGTGTAGATATTTCCATGTTTACACAGATAGTGTTGTAGATATTTCAAAGTTTATACAGATAGCGGTGTAGATATTTCCAAGTTTATACAGATATCGGTGGAGATATTTCCATGTTTATACAGATAGCGCTGTAGATATTTCCCTGTTTATACAAATAGCGGTGTAGATATTTCCACGTTTATAGAGATATTGGTGTAGATATTTCCATGTTTATACAGATAGCGGTGGAGATATTTCCATGTTTATACAGATAGCGGTGGAAATATTTACATTTTTATACAGATGGAGGTGTAGATATTTCCAGGTTTATGCAGATTACGTGGAGATATTTCCATGTTTATAGAGATAGCGGTGTATTTATTTCCATGTAGATACAGATAGCCGTGTAGATATTTCCATGTTTATAGAGATAGCCATGTAGATATTTCCATGTTTATACAGATAGCGGTGTAGACTTTTCCATGTTTATAGAGATAGCGGTGAAGTTATTTCCCTATTTATACAGATAGCGGTGTAGATATTTCTAAGTTTATACAGATAGCGGTGTAGAAATTTCCATGTATATACAGATAGCGGTGGAGATATTTCCATGTTTATACAGATAGCGGTGTAGGTATTTCCATGTTTATAGCGAGAGCGGTGATGTTATTTCCATGTTTATACAGATCGCATTGTAGATATTTCCATGTTTATACAGATAGTGGTGTAGATATTTCCATGTTTATACAGATGTCTGTGTAGTTATTTCCACGTTTATAAAGATGGCGGTGTAGATATTTCCATGTTTATAGATATAGCTATGTAGATATTTCCACGTTTACACAGATAGCGGTGTAGATATTTCCATGTTTACAGAGATAGAGGAGTAGATATTTCCATACTTTCACAGATTGCCGTGTAGATATTTTCATCTTCACACAGATAGCGGTGTACATATTTCCATGTTTACACAGACAGCTGTGTAGATATTTCCATGTTTACACAGATAGTGTTGGGGATATTTCCATGTTTATACAGGTAGCAGTGAAGATACTTCCATGTTCATAAAGATAGCGGTGTAGATATTTCCATGTTTATACAGACAGCGGTGGAGTTATTTCCATGTTTATACAGATAGCGCTGTAGATATTTCCATGTTTATACAGACAGCGGTGCAGATATTTCCATGTTTATACAGATAGCGGTGTAGATATGTCCATGTTTATACAGATAGCGGTGTACGTACTTCCATGTTTATAGAGATAGCAGTGTAGATATTTACATGCTTATACAGATGGCTGTGTAGATATTTCCATGTTTATACAGATATAGGTGTAGATATTTCCATGTTTATACAGATAGTGGTGTAGATATTTCCATGTTTACACAGATAGCTTTGGAGATATTTCCATGTTTATACAGATAGCGGTGGAGATATTTCCATGTTTATACATATAGCGGTGGAGAAATTTCCATGTTTATACAGATGGCGGTGTAGATATTTCCAAGTTTATGCAGATAGCGTTGGAGATATTTCCATTATTATAGAGAGAGCGGTGTAGATATTTCCATGTGGATACAGATAGCGGTATAGATATTTCCATGTTCATAAAGATAGCAGTGTAGATATTTCCATGTTTCTACAGATAGCGGTGGAGTAATTTCCATGTTTATACAGATAGCGCTGCAGATATTTCCATGTTTGTACAGATAACGGTGGAGATATTTTCATGTTCATACAGATAACGTTGTAGATATTTCCATGTTTATAAAGATAGCGGTGGAGATATTTCCATGTTTATACAGATATCGGTGGAGATATTTCCAAGTTTATGCAGATTGTGTGGAGATATTACCATGTTTATAGAGATAGTAGTGTAGATATTTCCATGTAGATACAGATAGCGATGTAGATATTTCCATGTTTATAGAGATAGCGGTGTAGATATTTCCATATTTATGCAGATAGCGGTGTAGATATTTCCCTGTTTATTCAGATGGCGGTGTAGATATTAACATGTTTATACAGATTGCGTTGTGGCTATTTCCATTTTTATACAGATGGCAGTGTAGTTATATCCATGTTTATACACATGGAGGTGTAGATATTTCCATGTTTATACAGATAACTGTGTAGATATTTCCATGTTTTTACAGATGGCGGTGTGGATATTTCCATGTTTTTACAGAAAGCGGTGTGGCTATTTCCAGGTTTATGCAGATAGCGATGTAGATATTTCCAAGTTTATAGAGATGTCTGTGTAGATATTTCCATGTTTATAGAGATGGCTGTGTATATATTTCCATGTTTACACAGATAGTGGTGTAGATATTTCCAGGTTTATACAGATGACAGTGTAGTTATTTCCGTGTTTATACAGATTTCGGTGTAGGTATTTCCCAGTTTATACAGATAGCCATGTAGATATTTCCATGTTTTTACAGATAGTGGTGTAGACATTTCCATGTTTATAGAGATATCGGTGAAGATATTTCCATATTTATACAGATACCGGTGTAGATATTTCCAAGTTTATACAGATAGCGGTGTAGGTATATCCATGTTTATACAGATAGCGGTGTAGATATTTCCATGTTTATACAGAGAGTAGTGGAGATATTTCCATGTTTATACAGATAGCGGTGTAGCTATTTCCATGTTTATAGAGATAGCGGTGAAGATATTTCCATGTTTATACAGATGTCATTGTAGATATTTCCATGTCCATAGAGATAGAGGTGTAGATATATCCATATTTGCACAGATTGCGGTGTCGATATTTCCATCTTCACACAGATAGTGGTGTATATATTTCCATGTTTACACAGACAGGTGTGTAGATATTTCCATGTTTACACAGATAGTGTTGTAGATATTTCCATGTTCATGCAGATAGCAGTGTAGATATTTCCATGCTTATAAAGATAGTGGAGTAGATACTTCCATGTTTTTACATATAGCGGTGGAGATATTTCCATTTTTATACAGATAGCTCTGAAGATATTTCCATGTTTACACAGATAGCGGTGTAGATATTTCCATGTTAATACAGATATCATTGGAGATATTTCCATGTTTATACTGATATCGGTGTAGATATTTCCATGTTTATACAGATAGCGGTGTAGATATTTCCATGTTTACAGAGATAGAGGTGTAGATATTTCCATATTTGCACAGATTGCGGTGTAGATATTTCCATCTTCACACAGATAGCGGTGTACCTATATCCATGTTTACACAGATAGCTGTGTAGATATTTCCATGTTTACACAGATAGTGTTGTTGTTATTTCCTTATTTATACAGATAGCTGTGTAGATATTTCCAAGTTTATACAGATAGCGGTGGAGATATTTCCATGTTTATACAGATAGCACTGTAGATATTTCCCTGTTTATACAGATAGCGGTGTAGATATTTCCATGTTTTTCAGATAGCGTTGTCGATATTTCCATGTTTATAAAGATAGCGGTGGAGATATTTCCATGTTTATACAGATATCGGTGGAGATATTTCCATGTTTATACAGATGGCCGTGTAGATATTTCCAAGTTTATGCAGATAGCGGTGGAGATATTTCCATTATTATTGAGATAGCGGTGTAGATATTTCCATGTGGATACAGATAGCGGTGAAGATATTTCCATGTTTATAGAGATAGCGGTGAAGGTATTTTCATCTTTAGACAGATAGCGGTGTAGTTATTTCCATGTTTATTCAGATGGCGGTGTTGATATTTCCATGTTTATACACATAGCGGTGTGTCTATTTCCATTTTTATACAGATGGCAGTGTAGATATTTCCATGTTTATACACATGGAGGTGTAGATATATCGATGTTTATACAGATGACTGTGTAGATATTTCCATGTTTTTACAGATGGCGTTGTAGATATTTCCATGTTTATACAGATAGCGGTGTCGATATTTCCATGTTTATACAGATAGCGGTGTATTTACTTCCAAGTTTATAGAGATAGCGGTGTAGATATTTACATGCTTATACAGATGGCTCTGTAGATATTTCCATGTTTATACAGATTGCAATGAAGTTATTTCCATGTTTATACAGATGGAGGTGTAGATATTTCCATGTTTAGACAGATGACTGTGTAGATATTTCCAAGTTTATACAGATAGCGGTGTAAATATATCCATGTTTATACAGACCGTTGTGTAGATATTTCCATGTTTATACAGATAGCGGTGTAGATATTTCCATGTTTATACAGATAACGGTGTAGATATTTCCATGTTTATACAGATAGCGGTGTAGATATTTCAATGTTTATACAGATAGCAGTGGAGATATTTCCATGTTTATACAGATATCGGTGCAGATATTTCCGTGTTTATACAGATAGCGGTGGGAATATTTACATGTTTATACAGATGGTAGTGTAGGTATTTCCAAGTTTATGCAGATTGCGATGGAGATATTTCCATGCTTATAGAGATAGCGGTGTAGATATTTCCATGTAGATACAGATAGCCGTGTAGATATTTCCATGTTTATAGAGATAGCTTTGTAGATATTTCCATATTTATAGAGATAGCGGTGTAGATGTTTCCATGTTTACTCAGTTGGCGGTGTAGATATTTCCATGTTTATACAGATAGCGGTGTTGCTATTTCCATTTTTATACAGATGGCAGTGTTGATATTTCCATGTTTATACAGATAATTGTGCAGATATTTCCATTTTTATACAGATGACTGTGTAGGTATTTCCATGTTTACACAGATGGAGGTGTAGATATTTCCATGTTTATGGAGATAGCCATGTAGATATTTCCATGTTTATACAGATAGCGGTGGAGATATTTCCATGTTTATAGCGATAGCGGTGAAGTTATTTCCGTATTTATACAGATAGTGGTGTAGATATTTACATGTTTATACAGATAGCGGTGTAGATATTTCCATGTTTACAGAGATAGAGGTGTAGGTATTTCCATATTTGCACAGATTGCGGTGTAGATATTTCCATATTCACCCGGATAGCGGTGTATATATTTCCATGTTTACACAGACAGCTGTGTAGTTATGTCCATGTTTACACAGATAGTGTTGTAGATATTTCCATGTTTATACAGATAGCAGTGGAGAGAGTTCCATGTTTATACAGATAGCGGTAGAGATATTTCCATGTTTATACAGATAGCGGTGTAGATATTTCCATGTTTATACAGATAGCTGTGTAGATATTTCCATGTTTATACAGATAGCGGTTGAGATATTTCCATGTTTATACAGATAGCGGTGTAGGTATTTCCATCTTTATAGAGATAGCGGTGATGTTATTTCCATGTTTATACAGATGGCATTGTAGATATTTCCATGTTTATACAGATAGTGGTGTAGATATTTCCATGTTTATACAGAGGACTGTGTAGTTAATTCCATGTTTATAAAGATGTCGGTGTAGATATTTCCATGTTTATAGAGATAGCCATGTAGATATTTCCATGTTTATACAGATAGCGGTGTAGACATTTCCATGTTTACAGAGATAGAGGAGTATATATTTCCATATTTGCACAGATTTCCGTGTAGATATTTCCATCTTCACACAGATAGCGGTGTACATATTTCCATGTTTACACAGACAGCTGTGTGGATATTTCCAGGTTTACACAGATACTGTTGTGGATATTTCCATGTCTGTAAATATAGCAGTGTAGATATTTCCATGTTCATAAAGATAGCTGTGTACATATTTCCATGTTTATACAAATAGCGGTGGAGATATTTCCATGTTTAAAGAGATAGCGGTGTAGATATTTACATGCTTATACAGATGGCAGTGTAGATATTTCCATGTTTATACAGATTGCAGTGAAGGTATTTCCATGTTTATATAGATGGAGGTGTACATATTTCCATGTTTAGACAGATGACTGAGTAGATATTTCCAAGTTTATACAGATAGCGGTGTTGATATATCCATGTTTATAAAGACTATGGTGTAGATATTTCCATGTTTATACAGATAGCGGTGTAGATATTTTCATGTTTATACAGATAGCGGTGTAGATATTTCAATGTTTACAGAGATAGAGTTGTAGATATTTCCATATTTGCCCAGATTGCGGTATAGATATTTCCATATTCACACAGATAGCATTGTACATATTTCCATGTTTACCCAGACAGCTTTGTAGATATTTCCATGTTTACACAAATAGTGTTGTAGATATTTCCATTTTTATACAGATAGCGGTGCAGACATTTCCATGTTTATTCAGATAGCGGTGGAGATATTTCCAGGTTTATACAGATAACAGTGTAGATATTTCCATGTTTATAAAGATAGCGGTGGAGATATTTCCATGTTTATACAGATATCGGTGGAGACATTTCCAAGTTTATGTAGATTGCGTTGGAGATATTACCATGTATATAGAGATAGCGGTGTAGATATTTCCATGTTGATACAGATAGCGGTGTAGATATTTCCATGTTCATAGAGATCGCGTTGTAGTTATTTCCATATTTATGCAGATAGCGGTGTAGATATTTCCATGTTTATTCAGATGGCGGTGTAGATATTACCATGTTTATACAGATTGCGGTGTGGCTATTTCCATTTTTATACAGATGGCAGTGTAGATATATCCATGTTTATACCCAAGGCGGTGTAGATATTTCCATGTGGATACAGATAGCGGTGAAGATATTTCCATGTTTATAGAGATAGCGGTGAAGGTATTTTCATATTTTTACAGATAGCGGTGTAGATATTTCCATGTTTATTCAGATGGCGGTGGTGATATTTCCATGTTTATACACATAGCGGTGTGGCTATTTCCATTTTTGTACAGATGGCAGTGTAGATATTTCCATGTTTACAAAGATAGTGTTGTGGATATTTCCATATTTATACAGATAGCGGTGTAGATATATCAGTGTTTATACAGATATCAGTGGAGATATTTCCATGTTTATACAGATAACGGTGTAGATATTTCCATGTTTATAAAGATAGCGGTGGAGATATTTCCATGTTTATACAGATATCGGTGGAGATATTTCCAAGTTTATGCATATGGCGGTGGAGATATTACCATGTTTATAGAGATAACGGTGTAGGTATTTCCATGTTTATACAGATGGCAGTGTAGATATTTCCATGTTTATAGAGATAGCCATGTTGATGTTTCCATGTTTAGACAGATCGCGGTGTAGACATTTCCATGTTTATAGAGATAGCGGTGAAGATATTTCCATATTTATACAGATAGCGGTGTAGATATTTCCAAGTTTATACAGATAGCGGTGGAGGTATTTCCATGTTTATACAGATAGCGGTGTAGATATTTCCATGTTTATACAGAGAGTGGTGGAGATATTTCCATGTTTATACAGATAGCGGTGGAGATATTTCCATGTTTATACAGATAGCGGTGTAGATATTTCCATGTTTATACAGATGGCATTGCAGATATTTCCATATTTATACAGATAGTGGTGTAGATATTTCCATGTTTATACAGATGACTGTGTAGTTAATTCCATCTTTATACAGATGGCGGTGTAGATATTTCCATGTTTATAGAGATAGCCATGTAGATATTTCCATGTTTATACAGATAGCGGTGTCGATATTTCCATGTTTACAGAGATAAAGGTGTAGATATTTCCATATTTGCACAGATTGCTGTGTATATATTTCAATCTTCACACAGATAGCATTGTACATATTTCCATGTTTACACAGACAGCTGTGTAGATATTTCCATGTTTATACAGATATCGGTGGAGATATTTCCATTTTTATACAGATAACGGTGGAGATATTTCCATGTTTATACAGATTGCGGTGGAAATATTTACATGTTTATACAGATGGAGGTGTAGATATTTCCAAGGTTATGCAGATTGCGGTGGAGATATTTCCATGTTTATAGAGATAGCGTTGTAGATATTTCCATGTAGATACAGATAGCCGTATAGATATTTCCATGTTTATAGATAGCCATGTAGATATTTCCATGTTTATACAGATAGCAGTGTACACATTTCCATGTTTATAGAGATAGCGGTGAAGTTATTTCCCTATTTATACAGATAGTGGTGTAGATATTTCTAAGTTTATACAGATAGCGGTGTAGATATTTCCATGTTTATACAGACAGCGGTGGACATATTTCCATGTTTATACAGATATCGGTGTAGGTATTTCCATGTTTATAGACAAAGCAGTGATGTTATTTCCATGTTTATACAGATGGCATTGTAGATATTTCCATGTTTATACAGATAGTGGTGTAGATATTTCCATGTTTATACAGATGACTGTGTAGTTAATTTCATGTTTATAAAGATGGCGGTGTAGATATTTCCATGTTTATAGAGATAGCCATGTAGATATTTCCATGTTTTTACAGATAGCGGTGTAGATATTTCCATGTTTATAGAGATAGAGGAGTAGATATTTCCATATTTGCACAGACTGCCGTGTAGATATTTTCATCTTTACACAGATAGCGGTGTACATATTTCCATGTTTACACAGACAGCTGTGTAGATATTTCCATGTTTACACAGATAGTTTTGTGGATATTTCCATATTTATACAGATAGCGGTGTAGATATTTCCATGTTTATACACATAGCGGTGTAGATATTTCCATGTTTATACAGATAGCGCTGTAGATATTTCCATGTTTATACAGACAGTGGTGTACATATTTCCATGTTCATACAGATAGCGGTGTAGATATATCCATGATTATACAGATAGCAGTGTACGTACTTCCATGTTTATAGAGATAGCGGTGTAGATATTTACATGTTTATACAGATGGTTGTGTCGATATTTCCATGTTTATAAAGATTGCAGTGAAGGTATTTCCATGTTTATACAGTTGGAGGTGTAGATATTTCCATGTTTAGACAGATGACTGTGTAGTTATTTCCAAGTTTATACATATAGTGGTGTAGATATATCCATGTTTATACAGACCGTGGTGTAGATATTTCCATGTTTATACAGATAGCGGTGTAGATATTTTCATGTTTATACAGATAGCGGTGTAGATATTTCCATGTTTACAGAGATAGAGATGTAGATATTTCCATATTTGCCCAGATTGCGGTGTAGATATTTCTATCTTCACACAGATAGCGTTGTACATATTTCCATGTTTACACAGATAGCGGTGTACCTATTTCCATGTTTACACAGACAGCTGTGTAGATATTTCCATGTTTACACAGATAGTGTTGTAGATATTTCCATGTTTATACAGATAGCGGTGTAGATATTTCCAAGTTTATACAGATAGCGGTGTAGATATTTCCATGTTTATACAGACCGTGGTGTAGATATTTCCATGTTTGTACAGATAGCGGTGTAGATATTTTCAGGTTTATACAGAAAGCGGTGTAGATATTTCCATGTTTACAGATATAGAGGTTTAGATATTTCCATATTTGCCCAGATTGCGGTGAAGATATTTCCATCTTCACACAGATAGCGTTGTAGATATTTCCATGTTTACACAGACAGCTGTGTAGATATTTCCATGTTTACACAGATAGTGTTGTAGATATTTCCATGTTTATACAGATAGCGGTGCAGATATTTCCATGTTTATACAGATAGCGGTGGAGATATTTCCATGTTTATACAGATAACGTTGTAGATATTTCCATGTTTATAAAGATAGCGGTGGAGATATTTCCATGTTTATACTGATATAGGTGGAGATATTTCCATGTTTATGCAGATTATGTGAAGATATTACCATGTTCATAGAGATAGTGGTGTAGATATATCCATGTAGATACAGATAGCGGTGTAGATATTTCCATGTTTATAGAGATAGCGGTGTAGATATTTCCATATTTCTGCGGATAGCAGTGTAGATATTTCCATGTTTATTCAGATGGCAGTGTAGATATTTCCATGTTTATACAGATTGCGGTGTGGCTATTTCCATGTTTATACAGATGTCAGTGTAGATATATCCATGTTTATACACATGGAGGTGTAGATATTTCCATGTTTACACAGATGACTGTGTAGATATATCCATGTTTTTACAGATGGCTGTGTATATATTTCCATCTTCTCACAGATAGCGGTGTACCTATTTCCATGTTTACACAGACAGCTGTGTAGATATTTCCATGTTTACACAGATAGTGTTGTAGATATTTCCATGTTTATACAGACTGCGGTGTAGATATTTCCAAGTTTATACAGATAGCGGTGGAGATATTTCCATGTTTATACAGATAGCGCTGTAGATATTTCCCTGTTTATGCAGATAGCGGTGTAGATATTTCCATTTTTATACAGATAGCGGTGTAAATATTTCCATGTTTACACAAATAGCGTTGGAGATATTTCCATGTTTATACAGATAGCGGTGGAGATATTTCCTTGTTTATACAGATAGCGGTGGAAATATTTACATGTTTATACAGATGGAGGTGTAGATATTTCCAAGTTTATGCAGATTGCGGTGGAGATATTTCCATGTGTATAGAGATAGCGGTGTAGATATTTCAATGAAGATACAGATAGCCGTGTAGATATTTCCATGTTTATAGAGATAGCCATGTAGATATTTCCATGTTTATACAGATAGCGGTGTAGACATTTCCCTGTTTATAGAGATGGCGGTGAAGTTATTTCCCTATTTATACAGATAGCGGTGTAGATATTTCTAAGTTTATACAGATAGCGGTGTAGATATTTCTATGTTTATACAGATAGTGGTGGAGATATTTCCATGTTTATACAGATAGCGGTGTAGATATTTCCATGTTTATAGAGATAGCGGTGATGTTATTTCCATGTTTATACAGATAGTGGTGTAGAGATTTCCATGTTTATTCAGATGACTGTGTAGTTAATTCCACGTTTATAAAGATGGCAGTGTAGATATTTCCATATTTATACAGATAGCGGTGTAGTTATTTCCATGTTTACAGAGATAGAGGAGTAGATATCTCCATATTTTCACAGATTGCCGTGTAGATATTTCCATCTTCACACAGATAGCGGTGTACATATTTCCATGATTACACAGACAGCTGTGTAGATATTTCGATATTTACACAGATAGCGTTGTGGATATTTCCATGTTTATACAGATAGTGGTGTAGATATTTCCATGTTCATAAAGATAGCAGTGTAGATATTTCCATGTTTCCACAGATAGCGGTGCAGATATTTCCATGTTTGTACAGATAGCGGTGGAGATATTTTCATGTTTATACAGATAACGGTGTAGATATTTCCATGTTTATAAAGATAGCTGTGGAGATATTTCCATGTTTATACAGATGGCTGTGTAGATATTTCCATGTTTATACAGATTGCAGTGAAGGTATTTCCATGTTTATACAGATGGAGGTGTAGATATTTCCATGTTTAGACAGATGACTGTGTAGATATTTCCAAGTTTATACAGATAGTGGTGTAGATATATCCATGTTTATACAGTCCGTGGTGTAGATATTTCCATGTTTATACAGATAGCGGTGTAGATATTTTCATGTTTATACAGATAGCGGTGTAGATATTTCCATGTTTACAGAGATAGAGGTGTAGATATTTCCATATTTGCCCAGATTGCGGTGTAGATATTCCCATCTTCACACAGATAGCGTTGTACATATTTACATGTTTACACAGACAGCTGTGTAGAAATTTCCATGTTTAGACAGATAGTGTTGTAGATATTTCCATTTTTATACAGATAGCGGTGCAGATATTTCCATGTTTATACAGATAGCGGTGGAGATATTCCCATGTTTATACAGATAATGATGTAGATATTTCCATGTTTATAAAGATAGCCGTGGAGATACTTCCATGTTTATACAGACATCGGTGGAGATATTTCAAAGTTTATGCAGATTGTGTGGAGATATTACCATGTTTATAGAGATAGCGGTGTAGATATTTCCATGTGGATACAGATAGCGGTGTAGATATTTCCATGTTTATAGAGATAGAGTTGAAAGTCTTTTCATATTTATACAGATAGCGGTGTAGATATTTCCATGTTTATTCAGATGGCGGTGTTAATATTTCCATGTTTATACACATAGCGGTGTGGCTATTTCCATTTTTATATAGATGGCAGTGTAGATATTACCATGTTTATACAGATGAAGGCGTAGATAAATCCCTGTTTATACACATGGAGGTGTAGATATTTCCATGTTTATACAGATGACTGTGTAGATATTTCCATGTTTTTACCGATGGCGGTGTAGATATTTCCATGTTTTTACAGATAGCGGTGTGGCTATTTCCATCTTTATGCAGATAGCGATGTAGATATTTCGAAGTTTATAGAGATGTCTGTGTAGATATTTCCATGTTTATAGAAATGGCTGTGTAGATATTTCAATGTTTATACAGTTAGTGGTGTAGATATTTCCATGTTTATACAGACGACAGTGTAGTTATTTCCATGTTCATACAGATGGCGGTGTAGATATTTCCATGTTTATAGAGATAGCCATGTAGATATTTCCATGTTTACACAGAGAGCGGTGGAGATATTTCCATGTTTATACAGATAGCGCTGTTGTTATTTCCATGTTTTACAGACAGCGGTGTAGATATTTCCATGTTTATACAGATAGCGGTGTAGATATTTCCATGTTTATACAGATAGCGGTGGAGATATTTCCATGTTTATTCAGATAGCGGTGGAGATATTTCCATGTTTATACAGATAGCGGTGGAAATATTTACATGTTTATACAGATGGAGATGTAGATATTTCCAAGGTTATGCAGATTGCGGTGGAGATATTTCCATGTTTATAGAGATAGCGGTGTAGATATTTCCATGTTAATACAGATAGCATTGGAGATATTTCCATGTTTATACAGATATCGGTGTAGATATTTCCATGTTTATACAAATAGCGGTGTAGATATTTCCATGTTTACAGAGATAGAGGTGTAGATATTTCCATACTTTCACAGATTGCCGTGTAGATATTTCCATCTTCACACAGATAGCGGTGTACATATTTCCATGTTTACACAGACAGCTGTGTAGATATTTCCATGTTTACACAGATAGTGCTGTGGATATTTCCTTGTTTATACAGATAGCGGTGAAGATACTTCCATGTTCATAATGATAGCGGTGTAGATATTTCCATGTTTATACACTTAGCGGTGGAGTTCTTTCCATGTTTATACAGATAGCGCTGTAGATATTTCCATGTTTATACAGAGAGCGGTGTAGATATTTCGATGTTTATACAGATAGCGGTGTAGATATTTCCATGTTTATACAGATAGCGGTGTAGATATTTCCATGTTTATACAGATAGCGGTGTATATACTTCCATGTTTATAGAGATAGCAGTGTAGATATTTACATGCTTATACAGATGGCTGTGTAGATATTTCCATGTTTATACAGATTGCAGTGAAGATATTTCCATGTTTATACAGATGGAGGTGTATATATTTCCAAGTTTAGACAGATGACTGTGTAGATATTTCCAAGTTTATACAGACACTGGTGTAGATATATCCATGTTTATACAGACCGTGGTGGAGATATTTCCATGTTTATACAGATAGCGGTGTAGATATTTTCATGTTTATACAGATAGCGGTGTAGATATTTCCATGTTTACAGAGATAGATTTGTAGATATTTCCATATTTGCCCAGATTGCAGTGTAGATATTCCCATCTTCACACAGATAGCGTTGTACATATTTACATGTTTACACAGACAGCTCTGTAGAAATTTCCATGTTTACACAGATAGTGTTGTAGATATTTCCATTTTTATACAGATAGCGGTGCAGATATTTCCGTGTTTATACAGATAGCGGTGGAGATATTTCCATGTTTATACAGATAATGGTGTAGATATTTCCATGTTTATTAAGATAGCCGTGGAGATATTTCCATGTTTATACAGATATCGGTGGATATATTTCAAAGTTTATGCAGATTGTGTGGAGATATTACCATGTTTATAGAGATAGCGGTGTAGATATTTCCATGTGGATACAGATAGCGGTGTAGATATTTCCATGTTTATAGAGATAGAGGTGAAGGTCTTTTCTTATTTATACAGATTGCGGTGTAGATATTTCCATGTTTATTCAGATGGCGGTGTTGATATTTCCATGTTTATACACATAGCGGTGTGGCTATTTCCATTTTTATATAGATGGCAGTGTAGATATTACCATGTTTATACAGATGAAGGTGTAGATATTTCCAAGGTTATGCAGATTGCGGTGGAGATATTTCCATGTTTATAGAGATAGCGTTGTAGATATTTCCATGTAGATACAGATAGCCGTATAGATATTTCCATGTTTATAGATAGCCATGTAGATATTTCCATGTTTATACAGATAGCAGTGTACACATTTCCATGTTTATAGAGATAGCGGTGAAGTTATTTCCCTATTTATACAGATAGTGGTGTAGATATTTCTAAGTTTATACAGATAGCGGTGTAGATATTTCCATGTTTATACAGACAGCGGTGGACATATTTCCATGTTTATACAGATATCGGTGTAGGTATTTCCATGTTTATAGACAAAGCAGTGATGTTATTTCCATGTTTATACAGATGGCATTGTAGATATTTCCATGTTTATACAGATAGTGGTGTAGATATTTCCATGTTTATACAGATGACTGTGTAGTTAATTTCATGTTTATAAAGATGGCGGTGTAGATATTTCCATGTTTATAGAGATAGCCATGTAGATATTTCCATGTTTTTACAGATAGCGGTGTAGATATTTCCATGTTTATAGAGATAGAGGAGTAGATATTTCCATATTTGCACAGACTGCCGTGTAGATATTTTCATCTTTACACAGATAGCGGTGTACATATTTCCATGTTTACACAGACAGCTGTGTAGATATTTCCATGTTTACACAGATAGTTTTGTGGATATTTCCATATTTATACAGATAGCGGTGTAGATATTTCCATGTTTATACACATAGCGGTGTAGATATTTCCATGTTTATACAGATAGCGCTGTAGATATTTCCATGTTTATACAGACAGTGGTGTACATATTTCCATGTTCATACAGATAGCGGTGTAGATATATCCATGATTATACAGATAGCAGTGTACGTACTTCCATGTTTATAGAGATAGCGGTGTAGATATTTACATGTTTATACAGATGGTTGTGTCGATATTTCCATGTTTATAAAGATTGCAGTGAAGGTATTTCCATGTTTATACAGTTGGAGGTGTAGATATTTCCATGTTTAGACAGATGACTGTGTAGTTATTTCCAAGTTTATACATATAGTGGTGTAGATATATCCATGTTTATACAGACCGTGGTGTAGATATTTCCATGTTTATACAGATAGCGGTGTAGATATTTTCATGTTTATACAGATAGCGGTGTAGATATTTCCATGTTTACAGAGATAGAGATGTAGATATTTCCATATTTGCCCAGATTGCGGTGTAGATATTTCTATCTTCACACAGATAGCGTTGTACATATTTCCATGTTTACACAGATAGCGGTGTACCTATTTCCATGTTTACACAGACAGCTGTGTAGATATTTCCATGTTTACACAGATAGTGTTGTAGATATTTCCATGTTTATACAGATAGCGGTGTAGATATTTCCACGTTTATACAGATAGCGGTGTAGATATTTCCATGTTTATACAGACCGTGGTGTAGATATTTCCATGTTTGTACAGATAGCGGTGTAGATATTTTCAGGTTTATACAGAAAGCGGTGTAGATATTTCCATGTTTACAGATATAGAGGTTTAGATATTTCCATATTTGCCCAGATTGCGGTGAAGATATTTCCATCTTCACACAGATAGCGTTGTAGATATTTCCATGTTTACACAGACAGCTGTGTAGATATTTCCATGTTTACACAGATAGTGTTGTAGATATTTCCATGTTTATACAGATAGCGGTGCAGATATTTCCATGTTTATACAGATAGCGGTGGAGATATTTCCATGTTTATACAGATAACGTTGTAGATATTTCCATGTTTATAAAGATAGCGGTGGAGATATTTCCATGTTTATACTGATATAGGTGGAGATATTTCCATGTTTATGCAGATTATGTGAAGATATTACCATGTTCATAGAGATAGTGGTGTAGATATATCCATGTAGATACAGATAGCGGTGTAGATATTTCCATGTTTATAGAGATAGCGGTGTAGATATTTCCATATTTCTGCGGATAGCAGTGTAGATATTTCCATGTTTATTCAGATGGCAGTGTAGATATTTCCATGTTTATACAGATTGCGGTGTGGCTATTTCCATGTTTATACAGATGTCAGTGTAGATATATCCATGTTTATACACATGGAGGTGTAGATATTTCCATGTTTACACAGATGACTGTGTAGATATATCCATGTTTTTACAGATGGCTGTGTATATATTTCCATCTTCTCACAGATAGCGGTGTACCTATTTCCATGTTTACACAGACAGCTGTGTAGATATTTCCATGTTTACACAGATAGTGTTGTAGATATTTCCATGTTTATACAGACTGCGGTGTAGATATTTCCAAGTTTATACAGATAGCGGTGGAGATATTTCCATGTTTATACAGATAGCGCTGTAGATATTTCCCTGTTTATGCAGATAGCGGTGTAGATATTTCCATTTTTATACAGATAGCGGTGTAAATATTTCCATGTTTACACAAATAGCGTTGGAGATATTTCCATGTTTATACAGATAGCGGTGGAGATATTTCCTTGTTTATACAGATAGCGGTGGAAATATTTACATGTTTATACAGATGGAGGTGTAGATATTTCCAAGTTTATGCAGATTGCGGTGGAGATATTTCCATGTGTATAGAGATAGCGGTGTAGATATTTCAATGAAGATACAGATAGCCGTGTAGATATTTCCATGTTTATAGAGATAGCCATGTAGATATTTCCATGTTTATACAGATAGCGGTGTAGACATTTCCCTGTTTATAGAGATGGCGGTGAAGTTATTTCCCTATTTATACAGATAGCGGTGTAGATATTTCTAAGTTTATACAGATAGCGGTGTAGATATTTCTATGTTTATACAGATAGTGGTGGAGATATTTCCATGTTTATACAGATAGCGGTGTAGATATTTCCATGTTTATAGAGATAGCGGTGATGTTATTTCCATGTTTATACAGATAGTGGTGTAGAGATTTCCATGTTTATTCAGATGACTGTGTAGTTAATTCCACGTTTATAAAGATGGCAGTGTAGATATTTCCATATTTATACAGATAGCGGTGTAGTTATTTCCATGTTTACAGAGATAGAGGAGTAGATATCTCCATATTTTCACAGATTGCCGTGTAGATATTTCCATCTTCACACAGATAGCGGTGTACATATTTCCATGATTACACAGACAGCTGTGTAGATATTTCGATATTTACACAGATAGCGTTGTGGATATTTCCATGTTTATACAGATAGTGGTGTAGATATTTCCATGTTCATAAAGATAGCAGTGTAGATATTTCCATGTTTCCACAGATAGCGGTGCAGATATTTCCATGTTTGTACAGATAGCGGTGGAGATATTTTCATGTTTATACAGATAACGGTGTAGATATTTCCATGTTTATAAAGATAGCTGTGGAGATATTTCCATGTTTATACAGATGGCTGTGTAGATATTTCCATGTTTATACAGATTGCAGTGAAGGTATTTCCATGTTTATACAGATGGAGGTGTAGATATTTCCATGTTTAGACAGATGACTGTGTAGATATTTCCAAGTTTATACAGATAGTGGTGTAGATATATCCATGTTTATACAGTCCGTGGTGTAGATATTTCCATGTTTATACAGATAGCGGTGTAGATATTTTCATGTTTATACAGATAGCGGTGTAGATATTTCCATGTTTACAGAGATAGAGGTGTAGATATTTCCATATTTGCCCAGATTGCGGTTTAGATATTCCCATCTTCACACAGATAGCGTTGTACATATTTACATGTTTACACAGACAGCTGTGTAGAAATTTCCATGTTTAGACAGATAGTGTTGTAGATATTTCCATTTTTATACAGATAGCGGTGCAGATATTTCCATGTTTATACAGATAGCGGTGGAGATATTCCCATGTTTATACAGATAATGATGTAGATATTTCCATGTTTATAAAGATAGCCGTGGAGATACTTCCATGTTTATACAGACATCGGTGGAGATATTTCAAAGTTTATGCAGATTGTGTGGAGATATTACCATGTTTATAGAGATAGCGGTGTAGATATTTCCATGTGGATACAGATAGCGGTGTAGATATTTCCATGTTTATAGAGATAGAGTTGAAAGTCTTTTCATATTTATACAGATAGCGGTGTAGATATTTCCATGTTTATTCAGATGGCGGTGTTAATATTTCCATGTTTATACACATAGCGGTGTGGCTATTTCCATTTTTATATAGATGGCAGTGTAGATATTACCATGTTTATACAGATGAAGGCGTAGATAAATCCCTGTTTATACACATGGAGGTGTAGATATTTCCATGTTTATACAGATGACTGTGTAGATATTTCCATGTTTTTACCGATGGCGGTGTAGATATTTCCATGTTTTTACAGATAGCGGTGTGGCTATTTCCATCTTTATGCAGATAGCGATGTAGATATTTCGAAGTTTATAGAGATGTCTGTGTAGATATTTCCATGTTTATAGAAATGGCTGTGTAGATATTTCAATGTTTATACAGTTAGTGGTGTAGATATTTCCATGTTTATACAGACGACAGTGTAGTTATTTCCATGTTCATACAGATGGCGGTGTAGATATTTCCATGTTTATAGAGATAGCCATGTAGATATTTCCATGTTTACACAGAGAGCGGTGGAGATATTTCCATGTTTATACAGATAGCGCTGTTGTTATTTCCATGTTTTACAGACAGCGGTGTAGATATTTCCATGTTTATACAGATAGCGGTGTAGATATTTCCATGTTTATACAGATAGCGGTGGAGATATTTCCATGTTTATTCAGATAGCGGTGGAGATATTTCCATGTTTATACAGATAGCGGTGGAAATATTTACATGTTTATACAGATGGAGATGTAGATATTTCCAAGGTTATGCAGATTGCGGTGGAGATATTTCCATGTTTATAGAGATAGCGGTGTAGATATTTCCATGTTAATACAGATAGCATTGGAGATATTTCCATGTTTATACAGATATCGGTGTAGATATTTCCATGTTTATACAAATAGCGGTGTAGATATTTCCATGTTTACAGAGATAGAGGTGTAGATATTTCCATACTTTCACAGATTGCCGTGTAGATATTTCCATCTTCACACAGATAGCGGTGTACATATTTCCATGTTTACACAGACAGCTGTGTAGATATTTCCATGTTTACACAGATAGTGCTGTGGATATTTCCTTGTTTATACAGATAGCGGTGAAGATACTTCCATGTTCATAATGATGGCGGTGTAGATATTTCCATGTTTATACACTTAGCGGTGGAGTTCTTTCCATGTTTATACAGATAGCGCTGTAGATATTTCCATGTTTATACAGAGAGCGGTGTAGATATTTCGATGTTTATACAGATAGCGGTGTAGATATTTCCATGTTTATACAGATAGCGGTGTAGATATTTCCATGTTTATACAGATAGCGGTGTATATACTTCCATGTTTATAGAGATAGCAGTGTAGATATTTACATGCTTATACAGATGGCTGTGTAGATATTTCCATGTTTATACAGATTGCAGTGAAGATATTTCCATGTTTATACAGATGGAGGTGTATATATTTCCAAGTTTAGACAGATGACTGTGTAGATATTTCCAAGTTTATACAGACACTGGTGTAGATATATCCATGTTTATACAGACCGTGGTGGAGATATTTCCATGTTTATACAGATAGCGGTGTAGATATTTTCATGTTTATACAGATAGCGGTGTAGATATTTCCATGTTTACAGAGATAGATTTGTAGATATTTCCATATTTGCCCAGATTGCAGTGTAGATATTCCCATCTTCACACAGATAGCGTTGTACATATTTACATGTTTACACAGACAGCTCTGTAGAAATTTCCATGTTTACACAGATAGTGTTGTAGATATTTCCATTTTTATACAGATAGCGGTGCAGATATTTCCGTGTTTATACAGATAGCGGTGGAGATATTTCCATGTTTATACAGATAATGGTGTAGATATTTCCATGTTTATAAAGATAGCCGTGGAGATATTTCCATGTTTATACAGATATCGGTGGATATATTTCAAAGTTTATGCAGATTGTGTGGAGATATTACCATGTTTATAGAGATAGCGGTGTAGATATTTCCATGTGGATACAGATAGCGGTGTAGATATTTCCATGTTTATAGAGATAGAGGTGAAGGTCTTTTCTTATTTATACAGATTGCGGTGTAGATATTTCCATGTTTATTCAGATGGCGGTGTTGATATTTCCATGTTTATACACATAGCGGTGTGGCTATTTCCATTTTTATATAGATGGCAGTGTAGATATTACCATGTTTATACAGATGAAGGTGTAGATATTTCCAAGGTTATGCAGATTGCGGTGGAGATATTTCCATGTTTATAGAGATAGCGTTGTAGATATTTCCATGTAGATACAGATAGCCGTATAGATATTTCCATGTTTATAGATAGCCATGTAGATATTTCCATGTTTATACAGATAGCAGTGTACACATTTCCATGTTTATAGAGATAGCGGTGAAGTTATTTCCCTATTTATACAGATAGTGGTGTAGATATTTCTAAGTTTATACAGATAGCGGTGTAGATATTTCCATGTTTATACAGACAGCGGTGGACATATTTCCATGTTTATACAGATATCGGTGTAGGTATTTCCATGTTTATAGACAAAGCAGTGATGTTATTTCCATGTTTATACAGATGGCATTGTAGATATTTCCATGTTTATACAGATAGTGGTGTAGATATTTCCATGTTTATACAGATGACTGTGTAGTTAATTTCATGTTTATAAAGATGGCGGTGTAGATATTTCCATGTTTATAGAGATAGCCATGTAGATATTTCCATGTTTTTACAGATAGCGGTGTAGATATTTCCATGTTTATAGAGATAGAGGAGTAGATATTTCCATATTTGCACAGACTGCCGTGTAGATATTTTCATCTTTACACAGATAGCGGTGTACATATTTCCATGTTTACACAGACAGCTGTGTAGATATTTCCATGTTTACACAGATAGTTTTGTGGATATTTCCATATTTATACAGATAGCGGTGTAGATATTTCCATGTTTATACACATAGCGGTGTAGATATTTCCATGTTTATACAGATAGCGCTGTAGATATTTCCATGTTTATACAGACAGTGGTGTACATATTTCCATGTTCATACAGATAGCGGTGTAGATATATCCATGATTATACAGATAGCAGTGTACGTACTTCCATGTTTATAGAGATAGCGGTGTAGATATTTACATGTTTATACAGATGGTTGTGTCGATATTTCCATGTTTATAAAGATTGCAGTGAAGGTATTTCCATGTTTATACAGTTGGAGGTGTAGATATTTCCATGTTTAGACAGATGACTGTGTAGTTATTTCCAAGTTTATACATATAGTGGTGTAGATATATCCATGTTTATACAGACCGTGGTGTAGATATTTCCATGTTTATACAGATAGCGGTGTAGATATTTTCATGTTTATACAGATAGCGGTGTAGATATTTCCATGTTTACAGAGATAGAGATGTAGATATTTCCATATTTGCCCAGATTGCGGTGTAGATATTTCTATCTTCACACAGATAGCGTTGTACATATTTCCATGTTTACACAGATAGCGGTGTACCTATTTCCATGTTTACACAGACAGCTGTGTAGATATTTCCATGTTTACACAGATAGTGTTGTAGATATTTCCATGTTTATACAGATAGCGGTGTAGATATTTCCACGTTTATACAGATAGCGGTGTAGATATTTCCATGTTTATACAGACCGTGGTGTAGATATTTCCATGTTTGTACAGATAGCGGTGTAGATATTTTCAGGTTTATACAGAAAGCGGTGTAGATATTTCCATGTTTACAGATATAGAGGTTTAGATATTTCCATATTTGCCCAGATTGCGGTGAAGATATTTCCATCTTCACACAGATAGCGTTGTAGATATTTCCATGTTTACACAGACAGCTGTGTAGATATTTCCATGTTTACACAGATAGTGTTGTAGATATTTCCATGTTTATACAGATAGCGGTGCAGATATTTCCATGTTTATACAGATAGCGGTGGAGATATTTCCATGTTTATACAGATAACGTTGTAGATATTTCCATGTTTATAAAGATAGCGGTGGAGATATTTCCATGTTTATACTGATATAGGTGGAGATATTTCCATGTTTATGCAGATTATGTGAAGATATTACCATGTTCATAGAGATAGTGGTGTAGATATATCCATGTAGATACAGATAGCGGTGTAGATATTTCCATGTTTATAGAGATAGCGGTGTAGATATTTCCATATTTCTGCGGATAGCAGTGTAGATATTTCCATGTTTATTCAGATGGCAGTGTAGATATTTCCATGTTTATACAGATTGCGGTGTGGCTATTTCCATGTTTATACAGATGTCAGTGTAGATATATCCATGTTTATACACATGGAGGTGTAGATATTTCCATGTTTACACAGATGACTGTGTAGATATATCCATGTTTTTACAGATGGCTGTGTATATATTTCCATCTTCTCACAGATAGCGGTGTACCTATTTCCATGTTTACACAGACAGCTGTGTAGATATTTCCATGTTTACACAGATAGTGTTGTAGATATTTCCATGTTTATACAGACTGCGGTGTAGATATTTCCAAGATTATACAGATAGCGGTGGAGATATTTCCATGTTTATACAGATAGCGCTGTAGATATTTCCCTGTTTATGCAGATAGCGGTGTAGATATTTCCATTTTTATACAGATAGCGGTGTAAATATTTCCATGTTTACACAAATAGCGTTGGAGATATTTCCATGTTTATACAGATAGCGGTGGAGATATTTCCTTGTTTATACAGATAGCGGTGGAAATATTTACATGTTTATACAGATGGAGGTGTAGATATTTCCAAGTTTATGCAGATTGCGGTGGAGATATTTCCATGTGTATAGAGATAGCGGTGTAGATATTTCAATGAAGATACAGATAGCCGTGTAGATATTTCCATGTTTATAGAGATAGCCATGTAGATATTTCCATGTTTATACAGATAGCGGTGTAGACATTTCCCTGTTTATAGAGATGGCGGTGAAGTTATTTCCCTATTTATACAGATAGCGGTGTAGATATTTCTAAGTTTATACAGATAGCGGTGTAGATATTTCTATGTTTATACAGATAGTGGTGGAGATATTTCCATGTTTATACAGATAGCGGTGTAGATATTTCCATGTTTATAGAGATAGCGGTGATGTTATTTCCATGTTTATACAGATAGTGGTGTAGAGATTTCCATGTTTATTCAGATGACTGTGTAGTTAATTCCACGTTTATAAAGATGGCAGTGTAGATATTTCCATATTTATACAGATAGCGGTGTAGTTATTTCCATGTTTACAGAGATAGAGGAGTAGATATCTCCATATTTTCACAGATTGCCGTGTAGATATTTCCATCTTCACACAGATAGCGGTGTACATATTTCCATGATTACACAGACAGCTGTGTAGATATTTCGATATTTACACAGATAGCGTTGTGGATATTTCCATGTTTATACAGATAGTGGTGTAGATATTTCCATGTTCATAAAGATAGCAGTGTAGATATTTCCATGTTTCCACAGATAGCGGTGCAGATATTTCCATGTTTGTACAGATAGCGGTGGAGATATTTTCATGTTTATACAGATAACGGTGTAGATATTTCCATGTTTATAAAGATAGCTGTGGAGATATTTCCATGTTTATACAGATGGCTGTGTAGATATTTCCATGTTTATACAGATTGCAGTGAAGGTATTTCCATGTTTATACAGATGGAGGTGTAGATATTTCCATGTTTAGACAGATGACTGTGTAGATATTTCCAAGTTTATACAGATAGTGGTGTAGATATATCCATGTTTATACAGTCCGTGGTGTAGATATTTCCATGTTTATACAGATAGCGGTGTAGATATTTTCATGTTTATACAGATAGCGGTGTAGATATTTCCATGTTTACAGAGATAGAGGTGTAGATATTTCCATATTTGCCCAGATTGCGGTGTAGATATTCCCATCTTCACACAGATAGCGTTGTACATATTTACATGTTTACACAGACAGCTGTGTAGAAATTTCCATGTTTAGACAGATAGTGTTGTAGATATTTCCATTTTTATACAGATAGCGGTGCAGATATTTCCATGTTTATACAGATAGCGGTGGAGATATTCCCATGTTTATACAGATAATGATGTAGATATTTCCATGTTTATAAAGATAGCCGTGGAGATACTTCCATGTTTATACAGACATCGGTGGAGATATTTCAAAGTTTATGCAGATTGTGTGGAGATATTACCATGTTTATAGAGATAGCGGTGTAGATATTTCCATGTGGATACAGATAGCGGTGTAGATATTTCCATGTTTATAGAGATAGAGTTGAAAGTCTTTTCATATTTATACAGATAGCGGTGTAGATATTTCCATGTTTATTCAGATGGCGGTGTTAATATTTCCATGTTTATACACATAGCGGTGTGGCTATTTCCATTTTTATATAGATGGCAGTGTAGATATTACCATGTTTATACAGATGAAGGCGTAGATAAATCCCTGTTTATACACATGGAGGTGTAGATATTTCCATGTTTATACAGATGACTGTGTAGATATTTCCATGTTTTTACCGATGGCGGTGTAGATATTTCCATGTTTTTACAGATAGCGGTGTGGCTATTTCCATCTTTATGCAGATAGCGATGTAGATATTTCGAAGTTTATAGAGATGTCTGTGTAGATATTTCCATGTTTATAGAAATGGCTGTGTAGATATTTCAATGTTTATACAGTTAGTGGTGTAGATATTTCCATGTTTATACAGACGACAGTGTAGTTATTTCCATGTTCATACAGATGGCGGTGTAGATATTTCCATGTTTATAGAGATAGCCATGTAGATATTTCCATGTTTACACAGAGAGCGGTGGAGATATTTCCATGTTTATACAGATAGCGCTGTTGTTATTTCCATGTTTTACAGACAGCGGTGTAGATATTTCCATGTTTATACAGATAGCGGTGTAGATATTTCCATGTTTATACAGATAGCGGTGGAGATATTTCCATGTTTATTCAGATAGCGGTGGAGATATTTCCATGTTTATACAGATAGCGGTGGAAATATTTACATGTTTATACAGATGGAGATGTAGATATTTCCAAGGTTATGCAGATTGCGGTGGAGATATTTCCATGTTTATAGAGATAGCGGTGTAGATATTTCCATGTTAATACAGATAGCATTGGAGATATTTCCATGTTTATACAGATATCGGTGTAGATATTTCCATGTTTATACAAATAGCGGTGTAGATATTTCCATGTTTACAGAGATAGAGGTGTAGATATTTCCATACTTTCACAGATTGCCGTGTAGATATTTCCATCTTCACACAGATAGCGGTGTACATATTTCCATGTTTACACAGACAGCTGTGTAGATATTTCCATGTTTACACAGATAGTGCTGTGGATATTTCCTTGTTTATACAGATAGCGGTGAAGATACTTCCATGTTCATAATGATAGCGGTGTAGATATTTCCATGTTTATACACTTAGCGGTGGAGTTCTTTCCATGTTTATACAGATAGCGCTGTAGATATTTCCATGTTTATACAGAGAGCGGTGTAGATATTTCGATGTTTATACAGATAGCGGTGTAGATATTTCCATGTTTATACAGATAGCGGTGTAGATATTTCCATGTTTATACAGATAGCGGTGTATATACTTCCATGTTTATAGAGATAGCAGTGTAGATATTTACATGCTTATACAGATGGCTGTGTAGATATTTCCATGTTTATACAGATTGCAGTGAAGATATTTCCATGTTTATACAGATGGAGGTGTATATATTTCCAAGTTTAGACAGATGACTGTGTAGATATTTCCAAGTTTATACAGACACTGGTGTAGATATATCCATGTTTATACAGACCGTGGTGGAGATATTTCCATGTTTATACAGATAGCGGTGTAGATATTTTCATGTTTATACAGATAGCGGTGTAGATATTTCCATGTTTACAGAGATAGATTTGTAGATATTTCCATATTTGCCCAGATTGCAGTGTAGATATTCCCATCTTCACACAGATAGCGTTGTACATATTTACATGTTTACACAGACAGCTCTGTAGAAATTTCCATGTTTACACAGATAGTGTTGTAGATATTTCCATTTTTATACAGATAGCGGTGCAGATATTTCCGTGTTTATACAGATAGCGGTGGAGATATTTCCATGTTTATACAGATAATGGTGTAGATATTTCCATGTTTATAAAGATAGCCGTGGAGATATTTCCATGTTTATACAGATATCGGTGGATATATTTCAAAGTTTATGCAGATTGTGTGGAGATATTACCATGTTTATAGAGATAGCGGTGTAGATATTTCCATGTGGATACAGATAGCGGTGTAGATATTTCCATGTTTATAGAGATAGAGGTGAAGGTCTTTTCTTATTTATACAGATTGCGGTGTAGATATTTCCATGTTTATTCAGATGGCGGTGTTGATATTTCCATGTTTATACACATAGCGGTGTGGCTATTTCCATTTTTATATAGATGGCAGTGTAGATATTACCATGTTTATACAGATGAAGGTGTAGATATATCCATGTTTATACACATGGAGGTGTAGATATTTCCATGTTTATAGAGATGACTGTGTAGATATTTCCATGTTTTTACAGACGGCGGTGTAGATATTTCCATGTTTTTACAGATAGCGGTGTGGCTATTTCCATGTTTATGCAGATAGCGATGTAGATATTTCCAAGTTTATAGAGATGTCTGTGTAGATGTTTCCATGTTTATAGAGATGGCTCTGTAGATATTTCCATGTTTATACAGATAGTGGTGTAGATATTTCCATGTTTATACAGATGACAGTGTAGTTATTTCCATGTTTATACAGATGGCTGTGTAGATATTTCCATGTTTATAGAGATAGCCGTGTAGATATTTCCATGTTTACACAGATAGCGGTGGAGATATTTCCATGTTTATACAGATATCGGTGGAGATATTTCCATGTTTATAGAGATAGCGGTGTAGAAATTTCCATGTTAATACAGATAGCATTGGAGATATTTGCACGTTTATACAGATATCGGTGTAGATATTTCCATGTTTATACAAATAGAGGTGTAGATATTTCCATGTTTACAGAGATAGAGGTGTAGATATTTCCATATTTGCACAGATTGCGGTGTAGATATTTCCATCTTCACACAGATAGCGGTGTACCTATTTCCATGTTTACACAGACAGCTGTGTAGATATTTCCATGTTTACACAGATAGTGTTGTAGATATTTCAATGTTTATACAGATAGCGGTGTAGATATTTCCAAGTTTATACAGATATCGGTGGAGATATTTCCATGTTTATACAGATAGCGCTGTAGATATTTCCCTGTTTATACAAATAGCGGTGTAGATATTTCCACGTTTATAGAGATATTGGTGTAGATATTTCCATGTTTATACAGATAGCGGTGGAGATATTTCCATGTTTATACAGATAACGGTGGAAATATTTACATTTTTATACAGATGGAGGTGTAGATATTTCCAGGTTTATGCAGATTACGTGGAGATATTTCCATGTTTATAGAGATAGCGGTGTATTTATTTCCATGTAGGTACAGATAGCCGTGTAGATATTTCCATGTTTATAGAGATAGCCATGTAGATATTTCCATGTTTATACAGATAGCGGTGTAGACTTTTCCATGTTTATAGAGATAGCGGTGAAGTTATTTCCCTATTTATACAGATAGCGGTGTAGATATTTCTAAGTTTATACAGATAGCGGTGTAGAAATTTCCATGTATATACAGATAGCGGTGGAGATATTTCCATGTTTATACAGATAGCGGTGTAGGTATTTCCATGTTTATAGCGAGAGCGGTGATGTTATTTCCATGTTTATACAGATGGCATTGTAGATATTTCCATGTTTATACAGATAGTGGTGTAGATATTTCCATGTTTATACAGATGACTGTGTAGTTATTTCCACGTTTATAAAGATGGCGGTGTAGATATTTCCATGTTTATAGATATAGCTATGTAGATATTTCCACGTTTACACAGATAGCGGTGTAGATATTTCCATGTTTACAGAGATAGAGGAGTAGATATTTCCATACTTTCACAGATTGCCGTGTAGATATTTTCATCTTCACACAGATAGCGGTGTACATATTTCCATGTTTACACAGACAGCTGTGTAGATATTTCCATGTTTACACAGATAGTGTTGGGGATATTTCCATGTTTATACAGGTAGCAGTGAAGATACTTCCATGTTCATAAATATAGCGGTGTAGATATTTCCATGTTTATACAGACAGCGGTGGATTTATTTCCATGTTTATACAGATAGCGCTGTAGATATTTCCATGTTTATACAGACAGCGGTGCAGATATTTCCATGTTTATACAGATAGCGGTGTAGATATGTCCATGTTTATACAGATAGCGGTGTACGTACTTCCATGTTTATAGAGATAGCAGTGTAGATATTTACATGCTTATACAGATGGCTGTGTAGATATTTCCATGTTTATACAGATTGCAGTGAAGGTATTTCCATGTTTATACAGATGGAGGTGTAGATATTTCCATGTTTAGACAGATGACTGTGTAGATATTTCCAAGTTTATACAGATAGTTGTGTAGATATATCCATGTTTATACAGACCGTGGTGTAGATATTTACATGTTTATACAGATAGCGGTGTAGATATTTTCATGTTTATACAGATAGCGGTGTAGATATTTCCATGTTTACAGAGATAGAGGTGTAGATATTTCCATATTTGCCCAGATTGCGGTGTAGATATTCCCATCTTCACACAGATAGTGTTGTACATATTTACATGTTTACACAGACTGCTGCGTAGAAAATTCCATGTTTACACACATAGTGTTGTAAATATTTCCATTTTTATACAGATAGCGGTGCAGATATTTCCATGTTTATACAGATAGCGGTGGAGATATTTCCATGTTTATACAGATAATGGTGTAGATATTTCCATGTTTATAAAGATAGCCATGGAGATATTTCCATGTTTATACAGATATCGGTGGAGATATTTCAAAGTTTATGCAGATTGTGTGGAGATATTACCATGTTTATAGAGATAGCAGTGTAGATATTTCCATGTGGATACAGATAGCGGTGTAGATATTTCCATGTTTATAGAGATAGAGGTGAAGGTCTTTTCATATTTATACAGATAGCGGTGTAGATATTTCCATGTTTATTCAGATGGCGGTGTTGATATTTCCATCTTTATACACATAGTGGTGTGGCTATTTCCATTTTTATACAGATGGCAGTGTAGATATTTCCATGTTTATAGAGATAGCGGTGAAGATATTTCCATGTTTATACAGATGGCATTGTAGATATTTCCATGTTCATAGAGATAGAGGTGTAGATATATCCATATTTGCACAGACTGCGGTGTCGATATTTCCATCTTCACACAGATAGCGGTGTATATATTTCCATGTTTACACAGACAGGTGTGTAGATATTTCCATGTTTACACAGATTTTGTTGTAGATATTTCCATGTTCATGCAGATAGCGGTGAAGATATTTCCATGCTTGTAAAGATAGCGTAGTAGATACTTTCAAGTTTATACAGATAGCGATGGAGATATTTCCATTTTTATACAGATAGCGATGTAGATATTTCCATGTTCATACAGATAGCGGTGTAGATATTTCCATGTTAATACAGATATCATTGGAGATATTTCCATGTTTATACAGATATCGGTGTAGATATTTCCATCTTTATACAGATAGCGGTGTAGATATTTCCATGTTTTTACAGATAGCGGTGTGGCAATTTCCATGTTTATGCAGATAGCGATGTAGATATTTCCAAGTTTATAGAGATGTCTGTGTAGATATTTCCATGTTTATAGAGATGGCTGTGTAGATATTTCCATGTTTATACAGATAGTGGTGTAGATATTTCCATGATAATACAGACGACAGTGTAGTTATTTCCATGTTCATACAGATGGCGGTGTAGATATTTCCATGTTTATAGAGATAGCCATGTAGATATTTCCATGTTTACACAGAGAGCGGTGGAGATATTTCTATGTTTATACAGATAGCGCTGTTGATATTTCCATGTTTATACAGACAGCGGTGTAGATATTTCCATTTTTATACAGATAGCGGTGTAGATATTTCCATGTTTATACAGATAGCAGTGTAGATATTTCCAAGTTTATACAGATAGCGGTGGAGATATTGCCATGTTTATACAGATAGCGCTGTAGATATTTCCCTGTTTATACAGATAGCGGTGTAGATATTTCCATGTTTATAGAGATAGCCATGTTGATGTTTCCATGTTTAGACAGATAGCGTTGTAGACATTTCCATGTTTTGTAGAGATAGGGTTGAAGATATTTCCATATTTATACAGATAGCGGTGTAGATATTTCCAAGTTTATACAGATAGCGGTGGAGGTATTTCCATGTTTATACAGATAGCGGTGTCGATATTTCCATGTTTACAGAGATAAAGGTGTAGATATTTCCATATTTGCACAGATTGCCGTGTAGATATTTCCATCTTCACATAGATAGCGGTGTACATATTTCCATGTTTACACAGACAGCTGTGTAGATATTAACATGTTTACACAGATAGTGTTGTAGATATTTCCATGTTTATACAGATATCGGTGCAGATATTTCCATGTTTATAAAGATAGCGGTGTAGATATTTCCATGTTTATACAGATAGCGGTGGAGATATTTCCATGTTTATACAGATGGCGGTGTAGATATTTCCAAGTTTAGGCAGATAGCGGTGGAGATATTTCCATTATTATGGAGATAGCGGTGTAGATATTTCCATGTGGAAACAGATAGCGGTGAAGATATTTCCATGTTTATAGAGATAGCGGTGAAGGTATTTTCATATTTATACAGATAGCGGTGTAGATATTTCCATGTTTATTCAGATGGCGGTGTTGTTATTTCCATGTTTATACACATAGCGGTGTGGCTATTTCCATTTTTATACAGATGGCAGTGTAGATATTTCCATGTTTATACAGATGGAGGTGTAGATATATCGATGTTTATACAGATGACTGTGTAGATATTTCCATGTTTTTACAGTTGGCGCTGTAGTTATTTCCATGTTTACAAAGATAGTGGTGTGGCTATTTCCATGTTTTTGCAGATAGCGATGGAGATATTTCCATGTTTATAGAGTTGGCTGTGTAGATATTTCCATGTTTATACAGATGGCAGTGTAGATATTTCCATGATTATATAGATAGTGGTGTAGATATTTCCATGTTTATACAGATGACGGTGTAGGTATTTCCATGTTTATACAGATGGCGGTGTAGATATTTCCATGTTTATAGGGATAGCCATGTTGATGTTTCCATGTTTAGACAGACAGCGGTGTAGACATTTCCATGTGTATAGAGATAGCGGTGAAGGTATTTCCATATTTATACAGATAGCGGTGTAGATATTTCCAAGTTTATACAGATAGCGGAGGAGGTATTTCAATGTTTATACAGATAGCGGTGTCGATATTTCCATGTTTACAGAGATAAAGGTGTAGATATTTCCATATTTGCACAGATTGCCGTGTAGATATTTCCATCTTCACACAGATAGCGGTGTACATATTTCCATGTTTACACAGACAGCTGTGTAGATATTTCCATGTTTAGACAGATAGTGTTGTAGATATTTCCATGTTTATACAGATAGCGGTGTAGATATTTCCATGTTTATAAAGATAGCGGTGTAGATATTTCCATGTTTATACAGATAGCGGTGGAGATATTTCCATGTTTATACAGATAGCGCTGTAGATATTTCCATGTTTATACAGACAGCGGTGTAGATATTTCCATGTGTATACAGATAGCGGTGTAGATATTTCCATGTTTATAGAGATAGCATTGGAGATATTTCCATGTTTATACAGATATCGGTGGAGATATTTCCATGTTTATACAGATAGCGGTGGAGATATTTACATGTTTATACAGATGGAGGTGTAGATATTTCAAAGGTTATGCAGATTGCGGTGGAGGTGTTTCCATTTTTATAGAGATAGCGGTGTAGATATTTCCATGTAGATACAGATAGCCGTGTAGATATTTCCATTTTTATACAGATAGCGGTGTTGACATTTCCATGTTTATAGAGATAGCGGTGAAGTTATTTCCCTATTTATACAGATAGCTGTGTAGATATTTCTAAGTTTATACAGATAGCGGTATAGATATTTCCATGTTTATACAGATAGCGGTGGAGATATTTCCATGTTTATACAGATAGCGGTGTAGGTATTTCCATGTTTATAGAGATAGCGGTGATGTTATTTCCATGTTTATACAGATGGCATTGTAGTTATTTCCATGTTTATACAGATAGTGGTGTAGATATTTCCATGTTTATACAGATGACTGTGTAGTTAATTCCATGTTTATAAAGATGGCGGTGTAGATATTTCCATGTTTATAGAGATTGCCATGTAGATATTTCCATGTTTATAAAGATAACACTGTAGATATTTCCATGTTTATACAGATAGCGTTGTGGCTATTTCCATGTTTACGCAGATAGCGATGTAGATATTTCCAAGTTTATAGAGATGTCTGTGTAGATATTTCCATGTTTATAGAGATGGCTGTGTAGATATTTCCATGTTTATACAGATAGTGGTGGAGATATTTCCATGTTTATACAGACGACAGTATAGTTATTTCAATGTTCATACAGATGGCGGTGTAGATATTTCCATGTTTATAGAGATAGCCATGTAGATATTTCCATGTTTACACAGAGAGCGGTGGGGATATTTCTATGTTTATACAGATAGCGCTGTTGATATTTCCATGTTTATGCAGACAGCGGTGTAGATATTTCCATGTTTATAGAGATAGCCATGATGATGTTTCCATGTTTAGACAGATAGCGTTGTAGACATTTCCATGTTTTGTAGAGATAGGGTTGAAGATATTTCCATATTTATACAGATAGCGGTGTAGATATTTCCAAGTTTATACAGATAGCGGTGGAGGTATTTCCATGTTTATACAGATAGCGGTGTCGATATTTCCTTGTTTACAGAGATAAAGGTGTAGATATTTCCATATTTGCACAGATTGCCGTGTAGATATTTCCATCTTCACATAGATAGCGGTGTACATATTTCCATGTTTACACAGACAGCTGTGTAGATATTAACATGTTTACACAGATAGTGTTGTAGATATTTCCATGTTTATACAGATAGCGGTGCAGATATTTCCATGTTTATAAAGATAGCGGTGTAGATATTTCCATGTTTATACAGATAGCGGTGGAGATATTTCCATGTTTATACAGATGGCGGTGTAGATATTTCCAAGTTTAGGCAGATAGCGGTGGAGATATTTCCATTATTATGGAGATAGCGGTGTAGATATTTCCATGTGGAAACAGATATCAGTGAAGATATTTCCATGTTTATAGAGATAGCGGTGAAGGTATTTTCATATTTATACAGATAGCGGTGTAGATATTTCCATGGTTATTCAGATGGCGGTGTTGTTATTTCCATGTTTATACACATAGCGGTGTGGCTATTTCCATTTTTATACAGATGGCAGTGTAGATATTTCCATGTTTATACAGATGGAGGTGTAGATATATCGATGTTTATACAGATGACTGTGTAGATATTTCCATGTTTTTACAGTTGGCGCTGTAGTTATTTCCATGTTTACAAAGATAGTGGTGTGGCTATTTCCATGTTTTTGCAGATAGCGATGGAGATATTTCCATGTTTATAGAGTTGGCTGTGTAGATATTTCCATGTTTATACAGATGGCAGTGTAGATATTTCCATGATTATATAGATAGTGGTGTAGATATTTCCATGTTTATACAGATGACGGTGTAGGTATTTCCATGTTTATACAGATGGCGGTGTAGATATTTCCATGTTTATAGGGATAGCCATGTTGATGTTTCCATGTTTAGACAGATAGCAGTGTAGACATTTCCATGTGTTTAGAGATAGCGGTGAAGGTATTTCCATATTTATACAGATAGCGGTGTGGATATTTCCAAGTTTATACAGATAGCGGAGGAGGTATTTCCATGTTTATACAGATAGCGGTGTCGATATTTCCATGTTTACAGAGATAAAGGTGTAGATATTTCCGTATTTGCACAGATTGCCGTGTAGATATTTCCATCTTCACACAGATAGCGGTGTACATATTTCCATGTTTACACAGACAGCTGTGTAGATATTTCCATGTTAGACAGATAGTGTTGTAGATATTTCCATGTTTATACAGATAGCGGTGTAGATATTTCCATGTTTATAAAGATAGCGGTGTAGATATTTCCATGTTTATACAGATAGCGTTGGAGATATTTCCATGTTTATACAGATAGCGCTGTAGATATTTCCATGTTTATACAGACAGCGGTGTAGATATTTCCATGTGTATACAGATAGCGGTGTAGATATTTCCATGTTTATACAGATAGCATTGGAGATATTTCCATGTTTATACAGATATCGGTGGAGATATTTCCATGTTTATACAGATAGCGGTGGAGATATTTACATGTTTATACCGATGGAGGTGTAGATATTTCAAAGGTTATGCAGATTGCGGTGGAGGTGTTTCCATTTTTATAGAGATAGCGGTGTAGATATTTCCATGTAGATACAGATAGCCGTGTAGATATTTCCATGTTTATAGAGATAGCCATGTAGATATTTCCATTTTTATACAGATAGCATTGGAGATATTTCCATGTTTATACAGATATCGGTGTAGATATTTCCATCTTTATACAGATAGCGGTGTAGATATTTCCATGTTTTTACAGATAGCGGTGTGGCAATTTCCATGTTTATGCAGATAGCGATGTAGATATTTCAAAGTTTATAGAGATGTCTGTGTAGATATTTCCATGTTTATAGAGATGGCTGTGTAGATATTTCCATGTTTATACAGATAGTGGTGGAGATATTTCCACGTTTATACAGACGACAGTATAGTTATTTCCATGTTCATACAGATGGCGGTGTAGATATTTCCATGTTTATAGAGATAGCCATGTAGATATTTCCATGTTTACACAGAGAGCGGTGGAGATATTTCTATGTTTATACAGATAGCGCTGTTGATATTTCCATGTTTATGCAGACAGCGGTGTAGATATTTCCATTTTTATACAGATAGCGGTGTAGATATTTCCATGTTTATACAGATAGCGCTGTAGATATTTCCCTGTTTATACAGATAGCGGTGTAGATATTTCCATGTTTATAGAGGTAGCCATGTTGAAGTTTCCATGTTTAGACAGATAGCGTTGTAGACATTTCCATGTTTTGTAGAGATAGCGTTGAAGATATTTCCATATTTCTACAGATAGCGGTGTACATATTTCCAAGTTTATACAGATAGCGGTGGAGGTATTTCCATGTTTATACAGATAGCGGTGTCGATATTTCCATGTTTACAGAGATAAAGGTGTAGATATTTCCATATTTGCACAGATTGCCGTGTAGATAATTCCATCTTCACATAGATAGCGGTGTACATATTTCCATGTTTACACAGACAGCTCTGTAGATATTTCCATGTTTACACAGATAGTGTTGTAGATATTTCCATGTTTATACAGATAGCGGTGTAGATATTTCCATGTTTATAAAGATAGCGGTGTAGATATTTCCATGTTTATACAGATAGCGGTGGAGATATTTCCATGTTTATACAGATGGCGGTGTAGATATTTCCAAGTTTATGCAGATAGCGGTGGAGATATTTCCATTATTATGGAGATAGCGGTGTAGATATTTCCATGTGGATGCAGATAGCGGTGAAGATATTTCCATGTTTATAGAGATAGCGGTGAAGGTATTTTCATATTTATACAGATAGCGGTGTAGATATTTCCATGTTTATTCAGATGGCGGTGTGTTATTTCCATGTTTATACACATAGCGGTGTGGCTATTTCCATTTTTATACAGATGGCAGTGTAGATATTTCCATGTTTATACAGATGGAGGTGTAGATATATCGATGTTTTTACAGATGACTGTGTAGATATTTCCATGTTTTTACAGTTGGCGCTGTAGTTGTTTCCATGTTTACAAAGATAGTGGTGTGGCTATTTCCATGTTTTTGCAGATAGCAATGGAGATATTTCCATGTTTATAGAGTTGGCTGTGTAGATATTTCCATGTTTATACTGATGGCAGTGTAGATATTTCCATGATTATATAGATAGTGGTGTAGATATTTCCATGTTTATACAGATGACGGTGTAGGTATTTCCATGTTTATACAGATGGCGGTGTAGATATTTCCATGTTTATAGAGATAGCGATGTTGATGTTTCCATGTTTAGACAGACAGCGGTGTCGATATTTCCATGTTTACAGAGATAAAGGTGTAGATATTTCCATATTTGCACAGATTGCCGTGTAGATATTTCCATCTTCACACAGATAGCGGTGTACATACTTCCATGTTTACACAGACAGCTGTGTAGATATTTCCATGTTTACACAGATGGTGTTGTAGATATTTCCATGTTTATACAGATAGCGGTGTAGATATTTCCATGTTTATAAAGATAGCGGTGTAGATATTTCCATGTTTATACAGATAGCGGTGGAGATATTTCCATGTTTATACAGATGGTGTTGTAGTTATTTCCATGTTTATACAGATAGCGGTGTAGATATTTCCATGTTTATAAAGATAGCGGTGTAGATATTTCCATGTTTGTACAGATAGCGGTGGAGATATTTCCATGTTTATACAGATAGCGCTGTAAATATTTCCATGTTTATACAGACAGCGGTGTAGATATTTCCATCTGTATACAGATAGCGGTGTAGATATTTCCATGTTTATGCAGATAGCGTTGGAGATATTTCCATGTTTATACAGATATCGGTGGAGATATTTCCATGTTTATACAGATAGCGGTGGAGATATTTACATGTTTATACAGATGGAGGTACAGATATTTCAAAGGTTATGCAGATTGCAGTGGCGGTGTTTCCATGTTTATAGAGATAGCGGTGTAGATATTTCCATGTAGATACAGATAGCCGTGTAGATATTTCCATGTTTATAGAGATAGCCATGTAGATATTTCCATGTTTATACAGATAGCGGTGTTGACATTTCCATGTTTATAGAGATAGCGGTGAAGTTATTTCCCTATTTATACAGATAGCGGTGTCGATATTTCTAAGTTTATACAGATAGCGGTATAGATATTTCCATGTTTATACAGATAGCGGTGGAGATATTTCCATCTTTATACAGATAGCGGTGTAGGTATTTCCATGTTTATACAGATAGCGGTGATGTTATTTCCATGTTTATACAGATGGCATTGTAGATATTTCCATGTTTATACAGATAGTGGTGTAGATACTTCCATGTTTATACAGATGACTGTGTAGTTAATTCCATGTTTATAAAGATGGCGGTGTAGATATTTCCATGTTTATAGAGATAGCCATGTAGATATTTCCTTGTTTATAAAGATAGCACTGTAGATACTTCCATGTTTATACAGATAGCGGTGTGTCTATTTCCAAGTTTACGCAGATAGCGATGGAGATATTTCCATGTTAATAGAGATGACTGTGTAGATATTTCCATGTTTTTACAGATGGCGGTGCAGATATTTCCATGTTTATACAGATAGCAGTGTGGCTGTTTCCATGTTTATGCAGATAGTGATGTAGATATTTCCATGTTTATACAGATGGCAGTGTAGGGATTTCCATGTGTATACAGATAGTGGTGCAGATATTTCCATGTGTATACAGATGACTGTGTAGGTATTTCCATGTTTATACAGATGGCGGTGTAGATATTTCCATGTTTATACTGATAGCGGTGTAGATATTTCCATGTTTATAGAGACAGCGGTGTAGATATTTCCATATTTATGCAGATAGCGGTGTAGATATTTCCAAGTTTATTCAGATGGCGTTGTAGATATTTCCATGTTTATACAGATTGCGGTGTGGCTATTTCCATTTTTATACAGATGGCAGTGTAGATATATCCATGTTTATACAGATGGAGGTGTAGATATTTCCATGTTTATACACATAGTGTTGCAGATATTTCCATGTTTATACAGATGACTGTGTAGGTATTTCCATGTTTATACAGATGGCGGTGTAGATATTTCCATGTTTACGCTGATAGCGGTGGAGATATTTCCATGTTTATACAGATAGCGCTGTAGATATTTCCATGTTTATACAGATAGCAGTGTAGATATTTTCATGTATATACAGATAGCGGTGTGGCTATTTCCATGTTTATGCAGATAGCAATGGAGATAATTCCATGTTTATACAGATGGCTGTGTCGATATTTCCATGTTTATACAGATGGCAGTGTAGATATTTCCAAGTTTATAGTGATAGTGGTGTAGATATTTCCATGTTTATACAGATGACGGTGTAGGTATTTCCATGTTCATAAAGATAGCGGTGTAGATATTTCCATGTTTATACAGATAGCGGTGTAGATATTTCCATGTTTATAGAGATAGCGGTGTAGATATTTCCATATTTATGCAGATAGCGGTGTAGATATTTCCAAGTTTATTCAGATGGCGGTGTAGATATTTCCATGTTTATACAGATTGCGGTGTGGCTATTTCTATTTTTATACAGATGGCAGTGTAGATATATCCATGTTTATACAGATGGAGGTGTAGATATTTCCATGTTTATACAGATGACTGTGTAGATATTTCCACGTTTATACAGATAGTGGTGTAGATATTTCCATGTTAATACAGATAGCGGTGTAGATATTTCCATGTTTATAGCGATAGCGGTGAAGTTATTTCCATATTTATACAGATAGCGGTGTAGATATTTCTAAGTTTATTCAGATAGCATTGTAATTATTTCCATGATTATACAGATAGCGGTGCAGATACTTCCAAGTTTATACAGATAGCGGTGTAGGAATTTCCATGTTTATAGAGATAGCGGTGAAGTTATTTCCATGTTTATACAGATGGCATTGTAGATATTTCCATGTTTATACAGATAGTGGTGTAGATATTTCCATGTTTATACTGATGGCGGTCTAGATATTTCCATGTTTATAGAGATCTCCATGTAGATATTTCCATGTTTATACAGATAGCGGTGTAGATATTTCCATGTGTACAGACATAGAGGTGTAGATATTTCCATATTTGCACAGATTGCCGTGTAGATATTTCCATCTTCACACAGATAGCGGTGTACAAATTTCCATGATTACACAGAGAGCTCTGTAGATATTTCCATGTTTACACAGATAGTGTTGTAGTTATTTCCGTGTTTATACAGATAGCGGTTTAGATATTTCCATGTTTATAAAGATAGCAGTGTAGATATTTCCAAGTTTATACAGATAGCGGTGTACATATTTTCATGTTTATACAGATAGCGCTGTAGATATTTCCATGTTTCTACAGACAGCGGTGTAGATATTTCCATGTTTATACAGATATCGGTGGAGATATTTCCATGTTTATACAGAAAGCAGTGGAAATATTTACATGTTTATACAGATGGCGGTGTAGATACTTCCATGTAGATACAGATAGTGGTGTAGATATTTCCATGGTTATAGAGATAGCGGTGCAGATGTTTCCATATTCATACAGAAAGCGGTGTAGATACTTCCATGTTTATTCAGATGGCGGTGTAGATATTTCCATGTTTATACAGATAGCGGTGTGGCTATTTCCATTTTTATACAGATGACTGTGTAGATATTTCCATGTTTTTACAGATGGCGGTGCAGATATTTCCATGTTTATACAGATAGCAGTGTGGCTGTTTCCATGTTTATGCAGATAGTGATGTAGATATTTCCATGTTTATAAAGATGGCTGTGTAGATATTTCCATGTTTATACAGATGGCAGTGTAGAGATTTCCATGTTTATACAGATAGTGGTGCAGATATTTCCATGTGTATAGTGATGACTGTGTAGGTATTTCCATGTTTATACAGATGGCGGTATAGATATTTCCATGTTTATACTGATAGCGGTGTAGATATTTCCATGTTTATAGAGACAGCGGTGTAGGTATTTCCAAGTTTATTCAGATGGTGGTGTAGATACTTCCATGTTTATACAGATTGCGGTGTGGCTATTTCCATTTTTATACAGATGGCAGTGTAGATATATCCATGTTTATACAGATGGAGGTGTAGATATTTCCATGTTTATACAGATGACTGTGTAGATATTTCCATTTTTATACAGATAGTGGTGTAGATATTTCCATGTTTATACAGATGACAGTGTAGTTATTTCCATGTTTATACAGATGGCGTTGTAGATATTTCCATGTTTATAGCGTTAGCCATGTAGATATTTCCATGTTTATACAGATAGTGGTGTAGACATTTCCATGTTTATAGAGATATCGGGGAAGATATTTCCATATTTATACAGATAGCGGTGTAGATATTTCCAAGTTTATACAGATAGCGGTGTATATATTTCCAAGTTTATACAGATAGCGGTGTATTTATTTCCATGTTTATACAGAGAGTGGTGGAGATATTTACATGTTTATACAGATAGCGGTGTAGCTATTTCCATGTTCATAGAGATAGCGGTGAAGATATTTCCATGTTTATACAGATGGCATTATTGATATTTCCATGTTCATAGAGATAGTGGTGTAGATATTTCAATGTTTATACAGATGACTGTGTAGTTAATTCCATGTTTATACAGATGGTGGTGTAGATATTTCCATGTTTATAGAGATAGCCATGTAGATATTTCTATGTTTATACAGATAGCGGTGTAGATATTTCCATGTTTATACAGATAGCGGTGTAGATATATCCATGTTTATACAGACCGTGGTGTAGATATTTCCATGTTTATACAGATAGCGGTGTAGATATTTACATGTTTATACGGATAGCGGTGTAGATATTTCCATATTTGCAGAGCTAGAGGTGTATATATATCCATATTTGCACAGATTGCGGTGTTGATATTTCCATCTTCACACAGATAGCGGTGTATATATTTCCATGTTTACACAGACAGGTGTGTAGATATTTCCATGTTTCCACAGATAGTGTTGTAGATATTTCCATGTTCATGCAGATAGCGCTGTAGATATTTCCATGTTTATAATGATAGCGGAGTAGATACTTCCATGTTTATAAAGATAGCAGTGTAGATATTTCCAAGTTTATACAGATAGCGGTGTAGATATTTCCATGTTTATACAGATAGTGCTGTATATATTGCCATGTTTCTACAGACAGCGGTGTAGATATTTCCATGTTTATACAGATATTGGTGTAGATATTTCCATGTTTATAGAGATAGCGGTGCAGATATTTCCATATTCATACAGATAGCGGTGTAGATACTTCCATGTTTATTCAGATGGCGGTGTAGATATTTCCATGTTTATACAAATAGTGGTGTGGCTATTTCCATTTTTATACAGATGGCAGTGTAGATATTTCCATGTTTATACAGATGGAGGGGTAGATATTTCTATGTTTACACAGATGACTTTGTAGATATTTCCATGTTTTTAAAGATGGCGGTGTAGATATTTCCATGTTTATACAGATGGCAGAGTAGACATTTCCATGTTTATACAGATAGTGTTGCAGATATTTCCATGTGTAAACAGATGACTGTGTAGGTATTTCCATGTTTATACAGATTGCGGTGTAGATATTTCCATGTTTATACTGATAGCGGTGGAGATATTTCCATGTTTATACAGATAGCGGTGTAGATATTTCCATATTTAGGCAGATAGCGGTGTAGATATTTCCAAGTTTATTCAGATGGCGGTGTAGATATTTCCATGTTTACACAGATTGCGGTGTGGCTATTTCCGTTTTTATACAGATGGCAGTGTAGATATATCCATGTTTATACAGATGGAGGTGTAGATATTTCCATGTTTATACAGATGACTGTGTAGATATTTCCATGTTTATACAGATAGTGGTGTAGATATTTCCATGTTTATACAGATGAGAGTGTAGTTATTTCCATGTTTATACACATGGCGGTGTAGATATTTCCATGTTTATAGCGATAGCCATGTAGATATTTCCATGTTTATACAGATAGTGGTGTAGACATTTCCATGTTTATGGAGATATCGGTGAAGATATTTGCATATTTATTCAGATAGCGGTGTAGATATTTCCAAGTTTATACAGATAGCGGTGTAGATATTTCCAAGTTTATACAGATAGCGGTGTATTTATTTCCATGTTTATACAGAGAGTGGTGGAGATATTTACATGTTTATACAGATAGCGGTGTAGCTATTTCCATGTTGATAGAGATAGCAGTGAAGATATTTCCATGTTTATACAGATGGCATTGTAGATATTTCCATGTTGATAGAGATAGTGGTGTAGATATTTCAATGTTTATACAGATGACTGTGTAGTTAATTCCATGTTTATACAGATGGTGTAGATATTTCCATGTTTATAGAGATAGCCATGTAGATATTTCTATGTTTATACAGATAGCGGTGTAGATATTTCTAAGTTTATACAGATAGCGGTGTAGTTATTTCCATGATTATACAGATAGCGGTGCAGATACTTCCAAGTTTATACAGATAGAGGTGTAGGAATTTCCATGTTTATAGAGATAGCGGTGAAGTTATTTCCATGTTTACAGATGGCATTGTAGATATTTCCATGTTTATACAGATAGTGGTGTAGATATTTCCATGTTTATACTGATGACTGTGTAGATATTTCCATGTTTATACAGATGGCGGTCTAGATATTTCCATGTTTATAGAGATCTCCATGTAGATATTTCCATGTTTATACAGATAGCGGTGTAGATATTTCCATGTGTACAGAGATGGAAGTGCAGATATTTCCATATTTGCACAGATTGCCGTGTAGATATTTCCATCTTCACACAGATAGCGGTGTACATATTTCCATGATTACACAGAGAGCTCTGTAGATATTTCCATGTTTACACAGATAGTGTTGTAGTTATTTCCGTGTTTATACAGATAGCGGTTTAGATATTTCCATGTTTATAAAGATAGCAGTGTAGATATTTCCAAGTTTATACAGATAGCGGTGTAGATATTTTCATGTTTATACAGATAGCGCTGTAGATATTTCCATGTTTCTACAGAAAGCGGTGTAGATATTTCCATGTTTATACAGATATCGGTGGAGATATTTCCATGTTTATACAGAAAGCAGTGGAAATATTTACATGTTTATACAGATGGCGGTGTAGATACTTCCATGTAGATACAGATAGTGGTGTAGATATTTCCATGTTTATAGAGATATCGGTGCAGATATTTCCATATTCATACAGATAGCGGTGTAGATACTTCCATGTTTATTCAGATGGAGTTGTAGATATTTCCATGTTTATACGATAGCGGTGTGGCTATTTCCATTTTTATACAGATGGCAGTGTAGATATTTCCATGTTTATACAGATGGAGGTGTAGATATTTCTATGTTTACAAAGATGACTGTGTAGATATTTCCATGTTTTTACAGATGGCGGTGCAGATATTTCCATGTTTATACAGATAGCAGTGTGGCTGTTTCCATGTTTATGCAGATAGTGATGTAGATATTTCCATGTTTATAAAGATGGCTGTGTAGATATTTCCATGTTTATACAGATGGCAGAGTAGAGATTTCCATGTTTATACAGATCATGGTGCAGATATTTCCATGTGTATACAGATGACTGTGTAGGTATTTCCATGTTTATACCGATGGCGGTGTAGATATTTCCATGTTTATACTGATAGCGGTGTAGATATTTCCATGTTTATAGACACAGCGGTGTAGATATTTCCATATTTATGCAGATAGCGGTGTAGATATTTCCAAGTTTATTCAGATGGCAGTGTAGATATTTCCATGTTTATACAGATTGCGGTGTGGCTATTTCCATTTTTATACAGATGGCAGTGTAGATATATCCATGTTTATACAGATGGAGGTGTAGATATTTCCATGTTTATACAGATGACTGTGTAGATATTTCCATGTTTATACAGATAGTGGTGTACTTATTTCCATGTTTATACAGATGACAGTGTAGTTTTTTCCATGTTTATACAGATGGCGGTGTAGATATTTCCATGTTTATAGCGATAGCCATGTAGATATTTCCATGTTTATACAGATATTGGTGTAGACATTTCCATGTTTATAGAGATATCGGTGAAGATATTTCCATATTTATACAGATAGCGGTGTAGATATTTCCAAGTTTATACAGATAGCAGTGTAGATATTTCCATGTTTATACAGATAGCGGTGTAGTTATTTCCATGTTTATACAGAGAGTGGTGGAGATATTTCCATGTTTATACAGATGGCGGTGTAGATATTTCCATGTTTATAGAGATGGCAGTGTAGGCATTTCCGTGTTTATACAGATAGTCGTGCAGATATTTCCATGTTTATACAGATGACTGTGTAGGTATTTCCATGTTTATACAGATGGCGGTGTAGATATTTCCATGTTTAAACTGATAGCGGTGGAGATATTTCCATGTTTATACAGATAGCAGTGTGGCTGTTTCCATGTTTATGCAGATAGTGATGTAGATATTTCCATGTTTATAAAGATGGCTGTGTAGATATTTCCATGTTTATACAGATGGAAGAGTAGAGATTTCCATGTTTATACAGATCATGGTGCAGATATTTCCATGTGTATACAGATGACTGTGTAGGTATTTCCATGTTTATACCGATGGCGGTGTAGATATTTCCATGTTTATACTGATAGAGGTGTAGATATTTCCATGTTTATAGACACAGCGGTGTAGATATTTCCATATTTATGCAGATAGCGGTGTAGATATTTCCAAGTTTATTCAGATGGCAGTGTAGATATTTCCATGTTTATACAGATTGCGGTGTGGCTATTTCCATTTTTATACAGATGGCAGTGTAGATATATCCATGTTTATACAGATGGAGGTGTAGATATTTCCATGTTTATACAGATGACTGTGTAGATATTTCCATGTTTATACAGATAGTGGTGTACTTATTTCCATGTTTATACAGATGACAGTGTAGTTTTTTCCATGTTTATACAGATGGCGGTGTAGATATTTCCATGTTTATAGCGATAGCCATGTAGATATTTCCATGTTTATACAGATATTGGTGTAGACATTTCCATGTTTATAGAGATATCGGTGAAGATATTTCCATATTTATACAGATAGCGGTGTAGATATTTCCAAGTTTATACAGATAGCAGTGTAGATATTTCCATGTTTATACAGATAGCGGTGTAGTTATTTCCATGTTTATACAGAGAGTGGTGGAGATATTTCCATGTTTATAGAGATGGCGGTGTAGATATTTCCATGTTTATAGAGACGGCAGTGTAGGCATTTCCGTGTTTATACAGATAGTCGTGCAGATATTTCCATGTTTATACAGATGACTGTGTAGGTATTTCCATGTTTATACAGATGGCGGTGTAGATATTTCCATGTTTAAACTGATAGCGGTGGAGATATTTCCATGTTTATACAGATAGCGCTGTAGATATTTCCATGTTTATACAGAGAGCGGTGTACATATTTCCATGTATATACAGATAGCGGTGTGGCTATTTCCATGTTTATGCAGATAGCGATGGAGATATTTCCATGTTTATAGAGATGGCTGTGTCGATATTTCCAAGTTTATATAGATAGTGGTGTAGATATTTCCATGTTTATACAGATGATGGTGTAGGTATTTCCATGTTCATAAAGATAGCGTTGTAGATACTTCCATGTTTATACAGAAAGCGGTGTAGATATATCCATGTTTATAGTGATAGCGGTGTAGATATTTCCATATTTATGCAGATAGCAGTGTAGATATTTCCAAGTTCATTCAGATGGTGGTGTAGATATTTCCATGTTTATACAGATTGCGGTGTGGCTATTTCCATTTTTATACAGATGGCAGTGTAGATATATCCATGTTTATACAGATGGAGGTGTAGATATTTCCATGTTTATACAGATGACTGTGTAGATATTTCCATGTTTATACAGATAGTGGTGTAGATATTTCCATGTTTATACAGATGACATTGTAGTTATTTCCATGTTTATACAGATGGCGGAGTAGATATTTCCCTGTTTATAGAGATAGCCATGTAGATATTTACATGTTTATACAGATAGTGGTGTAGACATTTCCATGTTTATGGAGATATCGGTGAAGATATTTCCATATTTATACAGATAGCGGTGTAGATATTTCCAAGTTTATACAGATAGCGGTGTAGATATTTCCATGTTTATACAGATAGCGGTGTAGCTATTTCCATGTTCATAGAGATAGCAGTGAAGATATTTCCATGTTTATATAGAAGGCATTCTAGATATTTCCATGTTCATATAGATAGTGTTGTAGATATTTCCATGTTTATACAGATGACTGTGTAGTTAATTTCATGTGTATACAGATGGCGGTGTAGATATTTCCATGTTTATAGAGATAGCCATGTAGATATTTCTCTGTTTATACAGATCGCGGTGTAGATATTTCCATGTTTATACAGATGGCTCTGAAGATATATCCATGTTTATACAGACCGTGGTGTAGATATTTTCATGTTTATACAGATAGCGGTGTAGATATTTACATGTTTATACAGATAGCGTTGTAGATATTTCCATGTTTACAGAGATAGAAGTGTATATATATCCATATTTGCACAGATTGCGGTGTCGATATTTCCATCTTCACACAGATAGCGGTGTATATATTTCCATGCTTACACAGACAGTTGTGTAGATATTTCCATGTTTACACAGATAGTGTTGTAGATATTCCCATGTTCATGCAGATAGCGGTGTAGATATTTCCATGTTTATAAAGATAGCGGAGTAGATACTTCCATGTTTATACAGATAGCGGTGGAGATATTTCCATTTCTAAACAGATAGCGCAGTAGATATTTCCATGTTTATACAGATAGCTGTGTAGATATTTCCATGTTTATACTGAGAGCGGTGTAGATATTTCCATGTTAATTCAGATAGCATTGGAGATATTTCCATGTTTATACAGATATCGTTGTAGATATTTCCATGTTTATACAGATAGCGGTGTAGTTATTTCCATGTTTACAGAGATAGAGGAGTAGATATTTCCATATTTGCACAGATTGCCGTGTAGATACTTCCATCTTCACACAGATAGCGGTGTACATATTTCCATGTTTACACAGACAGCTGTGTAGATATTTCCATGTTTACACAGATAGTGTTGTGGATATTTCCATGTTTATACAGATTGCGGTGTAGATATTTCCATGTTCATAAAGATAGCGGTGTAGATATTTCCATGTTTATACAGATAGCGGTGTAGATATTTCCATGTTTATACTGATGACTGTGTAGATATTTCCATGTTTATACAGATGGCGGTGTAGATATTTCCAAGTTTATAGAGATCTCCATGTAGATATTTCCATGTTTATACAGATAGCGGTGTAGATATTTCCATGTTTACAGAGCTAGAGGTGTAGATATTTCCATATTTGCACAGATTGCCATGTAGATATTTCCAAGTTCACACAGATATCGGTGTACATATTTCCATGATTACAATGAGAGCTCTGTAGATATTTCAATGTTTACAGAGATAATATTGTAGATATTTCTGTGTTTATACAGATAGCGGTGTAGATATTTCCATGTTTATAAAGATAGCAGTGTAGATATTTCCAAGTTTATACAGATAGCGGTGTAGATATTTCCATGTTTATACAGATAGCGCTGTAGATATTTCCATGTTTCTACAGACAGCGGTGTAGATATTTTCATGTATATACAGATATCGGTGGAGATATTTCCATGTTTATACAGAGAGCAGTGGAAATATCTACATGTTTATACAAATGGCAGTGTAGATATTTCCATGTAGATACAGATAGTCGTGTAGATATTTCCATGTTTATAGAGATAGCAGTGCAGATATTTCCATATTCATACAGATAGCGGTGTAGATACTTCCATGTTTATTCAGATGGCGGTGTAGATATTTCCATGTTTTTACAGATGGCGGTGTAGACATTTCCATGTTTATACAGATAGCGGTGTGGCTGTTTCCATGTTTATGCGGATAGTGATGTAGATATTTCCATGTTTATAAAGATGGCTGTGTAGATATTTCCATGTTTATACAGATGGCTGTGTAGGCATTTCCGTGTTTATACAGATAGTCGTGCAGATATTTCCATGTTTATACAGATGACTGTGTAGGTATTTCCATGTTTATACAGATGGCGATGTAGATATTTCCATGTTTAAACTGATAGCGGTGGAGATATTTCCATGTTTATACAGATAGCGCTGTAGATATTTCCATGTTTATACAGAGAGCGGTGTACATATTTCCATGTATATACAGATAGCGGTGTGGCTATTTCCATGTTTATGCAGATAGCGATGGAGATATTTCCATGTTTGTAGAGATGGCTGTGTCGATATTTCCAAGTTTATATAGATAGTGGTGTAGATATTTCCATGTTTATACAGATGACGGTGTAGGTATTTCCATGTTCATAAAGATAGCGTTGTAGATACTTCCATGTTTATACAGAAAGCGGTGTAGATATATCCATGTTTATAGTGATAGCGGTGTAAATATTTCCATATTTATGCAGATAGCGGTGTAGATATTTCCAAGTTCATTCAGATGGTGGTGTAGATATTTCCATGTTTATACAGATTGCGGTGTGGCTATTTCCATTTTTATACAGATGGCAGTGTGGATATATCCATGTTTATACAGATGGAGGTGTAGATATTTCCATGTTTATACAGATGACTGTGTAGATATTTCCATGTTTATACAGATAGTGGTGTAGATATTTCCATGTTTATACAGATGACATTGTAGTTATTTCCATGTTTATACAGATGGCGGAGTAGATATTTCCCTGTTTATAGAGATAGCCATGTAGATATTTACATGTTTATACAGATAGTGGTGTAGACATTTCCATGTTTATGGAGATATCGGTGAAGATATTTCCATATTTATACAGATAGCGGTGTAGATATTTCCAAGTTTATACAGATAGCGGTGTAGATATTTCCATGTTTATACAGATAGCGGTGTAGCTATTTCCATGTTCATAGAGATAGCAGTGAAGATATTTCCATGTTTATATAGAAGGCATTCTAGATATTTCCATGTTCATATAGATAGTGTTGTAGATATTTCCATGTTTATACAGATGACTGTGTAGTTAATTTCATGTGTATACAAATGGCGGTGTAGATATTTCCATGTTTATAGAGATAGCCATGTAGATATTTCTCTGTTTATACAGATAGCGGTGTAGATATTTCCATGTTTATACAGATGGCTCTGAAGATATATCCATGTTTATAAAGACCGTGGTGTAGATATTTTCATGTTTATACAGATAGCGGTGTAGATATTTACATGTTTATACAGATAGCATTGTAGATATTTCCATGTTTACAGAGATAGAAGTGTATATATATCCATATTTGCACAGATTGCGGTGTCGATATTTCCATCTTCACACAGATAGCGGTGTATATATTTCCATGTTTACACAGACAGTTGTGTAGATATTTCCATGTTTACACAGATAGTGTTGTAGATATTCCCATGTTCATGCAGATAGTGGTGTAGATATTTCCATGTTTATAAAGATAGCGGAGTAGATACTTCCATGTTTATACAGATAGCGGTGGAGATATTTCCATTTCTAAACAGATAGCGCAGTAGATATTTCCATGTTTATACAGATAGCTGTGTAGATATTTCCATGTTTATACTGAGAGCGGTGTAGATATTTCCATGTTAATTCAGATAGCATTGGAGATATTTCCATGTTTATACAGATATCGTTGTAGATATTTCCATGTTTATACAGATAGCGGTGTAGTTATTTCCATGTTTACAGAGATAGAGGAGTAGATATTTCCATATTTGCACAGATTGCCGTGTAGATATTTCCATCTTCACACAGATAGCGGTGTACATATTTCCATGTTTACACAGACAGCTGTGTAGATATTTCCATGTTTACACAGATAGTGTTGTGGATATTTCCATGTTTATACAGATTGCGGTGTAGATATTTCCATGTTCATAAAGATAGCGGTGTAGATATTTCCATGTTTATACAGATAGCGGTGGAGATATTTCCATGTTTATACAGATAGCGCTGTAGATATTTCCATGTTTATACAGACAGCGGTGTAGATACTTACATGTTTATACAGATAGCGGTGTCGATATTTCCATGTTTATACAGATAGCAGTGTACGTACTTCCAAGTTTATAGAGATAGCGGTGTAGATATTTACATGCTTATACAGATGGCTTTGTAGATATTTCCATGTTTATACAGATTGCAGTGAAGATATTTTCATATTTATACAGATGGAGGTGTAGATATTTCCATGTTTAGACAGATGACTGTGTAGATATTTCCAAGTTTATACAGATAGCGGTGTAGATATATCCATGTTTATGCAGACCGTGGTGTAGGTATTTCCATGTTTATACAGATAGCGGTGTAGATATTTTCATGTTTATACAGATAGCGGTGTAGATATTTCCATGTTTACAGAGATAGAGGTGTAGATATTTCCATATTTGCCCAGATTGCGGTGTATATATTTCCATCTTCACACAGATAGCGTTGTACATATTTCCATGTTTACACAGACAGCTGTGTAGATATTTCCATGTTTACACAGATAGTGTTGTAGATACTTCATTTTTATACAGATAGCGGTGCGGATATTTCCATGTTTATACAGATAGCGGTGGAGATATTTCCATGTTTATACAGATAACGGTGTAGATATTTCCATGTTTATAAAGATAGCAGTGGAGTTATTTCCATGTTTATACAGATATCAGTGGAAATATTTCCAAGTTTATGCAGATTGCGGTGGGGATATTACCATGTTTATAGAGATAGCGGTGTAGATATTTCCATGTAGATACAGATAGTGGTGTAGATATTTCCATGTTTATAGAGATAGCGGTGTAGGTATTTCCATATTTATGCAATTAGCTGTGTAGATATTTCCATGTTTATTCAGATGGCGGTGTACATATTTCCATGTTTATACAGATTGCGGTGTGGCTATTTCCATTTTTATACAGATGGCAGTGTAGATATATCCATGTTTATACACATGGAGGTGTAGATATTTCCATGTTTCTGCAGATGACTGTGTAGATATTTCCATGTTTTTACAGATGGCGGTGTAGATATTTCCATGTTTTTACAGATAGCGGTGTGGCTATTTCCATGTTTATGCAGATAGCGATGTAGATATTTCCAAGTTTATAGAAATGTCTGTGTAGATATTTCCATGTTTATAGAGATGGCTGTGTAGATATTTCCATGTTTATACAGATATTGGTGTAGATATTTCCATGTTTATACAGATGACATTGTAGTTATTTCCATGTTTATAGAGATGGCGTTGTAGATATTTCCTTGTTTATAGAGATAGCCACGTAGATAATTCCATGTTTATACAGATAGTGGTGTAGACATTTCCATGTTTATAGAGATATCAGTGAAGGTATTTCCATGTTTATACAGATAGCGGTGTAGATATTTCCAAGTTTATACAGATAGCGGTGTAGATATTTCCATGTTTATACAGATGGCGGTGTAGATATTTCCATGTTTATACAGAGAGTGGTGGAGATATTTCCATGTTTATACAGATATCGGTGTAGCTATTTCCATGTTTATAGAGATAGCGGTGAAGATATTTCCATGTTTATACAGATGGCATTGTAGATATTTCCATGTTCATAGAGATAGTGGTGTAGATATTTCCATGTTTATATAGATGACTGAGTCGTTAATTCCATGTTTATACAGATGGCGGTGTAGATATTTCCACATTTATAGAGATAGCCATGTACTTATTTCCAAGTTTATACAGAAAGCGGTGTAGATATATCCATGTTTATACAGACCGTGGTGTAGATACTTCCATGTTTATACAGATAGCGATGTAGATATTTACAAGTTTATACAGATAGCGGTGTAGATATTTCCATGTTTACACAGATAGAGGTGTAGATTTATCCATATTTGCACAGATTGCGGTGTCGATATTTCCATCTTCACACAGATAGCATCGTATATATTTCCATGTTTACACAGACAGTTGTGTAGATATTTCCATGTTTACACAGATAGTGTTGTAGATATTTCCAAGTTCATGCAGATAGCTGTGTAGATATTTCCATGTTTATAAGGATAGCGGAGGAGAAACTTCCATGTTTATACAGATAGCGGTGGAGATATTTCCATTTTTATACAGATAGCGCTGTAGATATTTCTATGTTTATACAGATAGCGGGGTAGATATTTCCATGTTTATACAGATAGCGGTGTAGATATTTCCATGTTTATACAGCTAGCGGTGGAGATATTTCCATGTTTATACAGATATCGGTGCAGATATTTCCATGTTTATACAGATAGCGGTGGAAATATTTACATGTTTCTACAGATGGAGGTGTAGATATTTCCAAGTTTATGCAGATTGCAATGGAGATATTTCCATGTTTATAGAGATAGCGGTGTAGATATTTCCATGTAGATACAGATAGCCGTGTAGATATTTCCATGTTTATAGAGATAGCTTTGTAGATATTTCCATATTTATAGAGATACCCGTGTAGATGTTTCCATGTTTACTCAGTTGGCGGTGTAGATATTTCCATGTTTATACAGATAGCGGTGTGGCTATTTCCATTTTTATACAGATGGCAGTGTAGATATTTCCATGTTTATACAGATGGCGGTGTATGTATTTCCATGTTTATACAGATGTCTGTGTAGATATTTCCATGTTTTTACACATGGCGGTGTGGCTGTTTCCATGTTTATGCAGACAGCGATGTAGGTATTTCCATGTTTATAGAGATGGCTGTGTAGATATTTCCACGTTTATACAGATGGCAGTGTTGATATTTCCATGTTTATACAGATATTGGTGCAGATATTTCCATTTTTATACAGATGACTGTGTAGGTATTTCCATGTTTATACAGATGGCGGTGTAGATATTTCCATGTTTATTGAGATAGCCATGTAGATATTTCCATGTTTATACAGATAGCGGTGTAGACATTTCCATGTTTATAGAGATAGCAGTGATGTTATTTCCCTATTTATACAGATGGCGGTGTAGATATTTCTAAGTTTATACAGATAGCGGTGTAGATATTTCCATGTTTATACAGATAGCGGTGGAGATATTTCCATGTTTATTCAGATGGTGGTGTAGATATTTCCAAGATTATACAGATTGCGGTGTGGCTATTTCCATTTTTATACAGATGGCAGTGTAGATATATCCATGTTTATACAGATGGAGGTGTAGATATTTCCATGTTTATAGAGATGGCTGTGTAGATATTTCCATGTTTATACAGAGAGTGGTGTAGATATTTCCAGGTTAATACAGATGACAGTGTAGTTATTTCCATGTTTATACAGATGGCGGTGTAGATATTTCCATGTTTATAGAGATAGCCATGTAGATATTTCCATGTTTATATAGATGTTGGTGTAGACATTTCCATGTTGATGGAGATATCGGTGAAGATATTTCCATGTTTATACAGATAGCAGTGTAGATATTTCCAAGTTTATACAGATAGCGGTGTAGATATTTCCATGTTTATACAGATAGCGGTGTAGTTATTTCCATGTTTATACAAAGAGTGGTGGAGATATTTCCATGTTTATACAGATATCGGTGTAGCTATTTCCATGTTTATAGAGATAGCGGTGAAGATATTTCCATGCATATACAGATGGCATTGTAGATATTTCCATGTTCATAGAGATGGTGGTGTAGATATTTCCATGTTTATACAGATGACTATTTTTTTTAATAGAAAAGCTAAAGGGCTTGTTGGTTGTACTACTGCCACATCTTCACAAACTGATAAAGAAATACAAAAACGAAAGCCTGAAGAAATTAATGACCCTCAACATGTTCAAAAATTAAATTACTCCATTAAAAATATTCTCTTAACATTCATCACATTAAGAAATCACATAAGTAATGAAATAGCTGTTAAATATTCAAGGATAACTTGGGTTGCAAGGGCTTCCAAAGGTATAAACCACCAAAGAGATTTTACTCTAGATTTCTAGAATTAAAATTATCTATTTTTTTCAAGCAGTTAAGGAGTGATGTTTAGTTTCTATGTTAAAGAATTTGCAACACTTATGACTATTCCTGTGTTCTTATGATTCTTTGGTCTTGTAAGGTCTGTTTTATATATATTAGCCTTATTGTAAGGAGAAATTTATGTTAAATTATAGATTTTGATGAACTAAATTCCCCCAACCCCAAACTACATTATAATGTGCACATCGTGTCACAGTTAATGTTCAACATACCCTCAAATACCATTTTGGGAATCAGAGGCTTAAGTGACACCAAAGCATTTCCACATGTAAATAATAAAAAAGATAACATTAACATTATATTTTTATTTTCAAGGAAGTCAGATTTGAAGAGCAATTACAAAGTGGACAGGAACTTGACAATAAAAACTTAAAAGTTACATTTCAAATGAAATACTATAACTTTTAAAGAAGAAAATGTTATTAACAGCATTAATTTTGTTAAAATAAAAACTTTACCCACGTTAAATTTAACATAATTTAATTGAGCAAGGAAAGATTCATGAATTGGGCAGCACTCGGAACCAGGAGAAGTTCAGAGAGCTCCACCCAGTAACATGGGCAGGCAGTATTTGTAGACAGAAAAAGTAAGTGACATACAGAAACAGCTTGATTGGTTAGAGCTCAGCATTTGCCTTATTTGAGCATGGTGTGCTAAGGCCTTTGCTTTATATGAACATGGTTTAATCATTTGTGCTGAACTTTGGCTGCTGTGATTGGCAGACACTCGGTTACAAGAGTATATGCTTAGATTGCTGGTTGTTTACATACTAAGGTTGCTGTTTGCTATGTAGGGATTCAAAGTACTACGTAATAACTATGGAGGAAGCTTTAGGCCAAATTTAATTTAATCTAACAGTTTCAAAAGCAGGTATTATTTTCACTAAAATGAGATTTTAAAATCTTAATTGAAAAAAGTGTTTATTTTGGAAAAACATTTATTATTACAGAACTTGTTCCTCTTGTAAGGGTCCAAAGTCAGTTACATAATGAATATTAAGGTGTCATGAAAAAAAAATAAAATGTGACACATGTAGAAAATGTTATATTATTAGTATAGTGCTAACCACTTGGTAGATGTTACAATTTTATAGTATGAATTAATAGTTGTTTAAATATAAATAACTGTTTAAATTGGTTTTGTATTATTTGTATAGCTTCCTCTGTCATTTGACACCTATTAGTGACTATGTGATCAGTAAAAATAGCAAGAAGCCTTGTAAAAGAGAAAGTGAAAGTAAAAATTTGAAGCGTTTGGACTTTTTAAACCAGTCAAGAATTAGACTCTTTGACTGTTTGGACATCATTTAACCAATGGTGTTTCTATGGGCCTATGGATGAGTTATTTAAATTTTGTGGGTCTCATTTATTCAGATCTAAACTAAGAATTTTAGATTCTAAATGTTCTCTATGGACCCATTTAGTATTAAAATGATAGATTTTAAAAACTATGTTGTAAGACTGGCCACAACTAATAGCTATTATACAGATGTATAACATATATTATATATGTGTATATCATATATGTGTATATGTTTTAATTTATATTATATATTTTATAATATAAATTATATGTTATATATTTATATTAAATATATTTATATGATATATAATATAAATTCAAACATATACACACATATGTGTGTATATGTCTCTGTGCACATACACATATATATATGCATACACACATACGTGTGTGTATGTGTGTATATATATTTCTTTTAATTCATCTAACAAATGAAATTGATATTACTCCAGATAGAAAGTGATGCTTGATAAATAACCGAAGATTGAAGGAAAGGACTTGGAAATGCAGGCATAAGTTGGGGAATGGAAAAAGGAGGACAGTCATGGCAAAACTATATAAATGTAGGTAGAAATCACATTGGAATCCAGGAACTAGGCCATGTAAGGAAGAGAAAGACACGGTTTCAAAGTAAAAGGATGCAGGATTTGTCAGCAGTTTAGATAGTAGTGTGAAATATTAGCGTAATCAGTATCTTTGGCACATGTTTTTTTTTTTTTGATAATTGTATGTCATGTAAAACAGATGGGATATGGCATGGCACCAAGTGTAACACCAACAGTTTTAGTTGAAAGGGGAAGTTTCTTTTTTTCTTAAAATACATTAAGAGCTTATAATGTGCTAGTTACTGTGCTGGATGCTCTGTTTGCAGCGCTTGTGTCCTTCAGTGTCCCTCCTGGAGGTTGTCCTTAAAGTCTCATAGAGAAGACGAACATTAAATGCACAAATACTTATGTGATTATAAACAATAAGAAGTTTGTAAAAATAAAAAGAAAATAGCCTTAGCTTGAGTGGTCAAGGAAGGCTTCTCTGAGAAAGTAACATCTAACCTGGAACTTCAGATACAATTTCTAATTCACAATAACTAATGAGTGGGTATGTGGGACATTGAGCTAGAACAAAAGACAAATATGGGTTAGTTAAGGTTTAAGTAGAGTTTAAATCTATCTTTTTTTATTTCTACTTTAGGTCTACGTCAGTGTTAAGTTGCTACATAGAAACATAAAAATGGGGGAAATTTGGGATTTGGTGTCTCTTTTACAAAGAGAATGAAAGGCATGTGATGATTTTTTGTAGAAAGACTTGTATATTAAAATAATAAATTAGAGTTCAACTCTTTTCCTTAAATATTACCTTTAATGGTATGGAAGATAAAATTAGTCTGATGGGAAAAAAATGACATTTAAGAATTTTAAAACTATGCTTCCTAAATAAGAATTTAATTTTGGCATGTGTGAGCCTATTGATCGGACAGTAGTGCATTGTATTCTGTTAAAATTTTATACCTTATTATGTCATTTTTAGATAATAAAAACACAATTTAATGAAAATTTTAATCAATAGCTCTGAACCTTCTTCACTTTTTTCTAAAATATCAACCAGACTTTTTTCAATTAAATCATTCATTGTAACCTTTAGTAAAATAGGTTCCATATAATTTTTACGATTTGGAAAAACTGAGAATAATTTGTCCTCATTCACATAATATATGAGATGCGAAGTGGGTTACAGGGTATATGGGTTCTCAGAGGGTATTTTAAAATAGCATGTGAGTGTGCAGAGTTTCAAGTAGCAAACTAATTTCAAGATGATCAACACTGATTCTTTTTAAAATTTACTTAGACAGGTTTCAGGAAGGCATTGTTATATATTAGAGGCAAAAACACAAATGTGCCCCAATTTGGGCCCTTTTTTTGCACATCTAAAAACACACAGAGGAAAATGGAACTGAAATGAACTTTGTGGTTTGTGAATCCTTTAAAAACCGCAAAAAGCAAATTAATCTCATATGACTTGAGTACTTAGAGATGATGTGTGTGATGATATGTGTAAGACATTTGTTTAGATTCCAAAGTAACGATCAGCTCCCCACATCCTCCCTCTCTCTACCTCTCTCTCTCTCTCAATGTGTGTATTCTCTTTCACTCAACAAGATTAGCAGGAAGAATTCTCTGTAAGTAAAAAATCATGTCTGAGGTTTTGAATGGCCCAATTTCTTAAATCTTTTTTTATTTCTCTTTTAATATTATTATTATTATTTACTCTCTGCCCTCAACGCAGCAGAGGCCTTGATGGGAAAAGGCTTTGTGGGCAAGCAGCAGGTGGGTAGTTGAATCTGCAAGACTGTAACAAATGAGACTCCTTCCTTCAGAAGAGTATGAAATAAGACATTTTATAAGGGGAGGGGAAGCTGAGTTGATTTAACCATTCCAGTGTGCAGATACATTAGAAAAGAATTAAGGGATCGTAATGCTTCCACAAATGAAATATTTCAACCATGTAGCACCATCCAAGTGCCCTGTTTGGAGATAATTCTCCACAGATTTCTTCTGTTTGGCACAGTTCAGCCTTTGAGCAAAGGGCGTATTTAAATGGTCTTTACCTTGAGACATTTGCTTACATTCCAGAGTAAAAATAAGCTCTTCTTGCCACCTCTCTTTCTCTGGAGGGGAGACTGGGCAGACATGCCAGCAGCCTATTCCAGCTAGAGTCTCCTCATTTTGTATTCCTCTCCTATGGTGTGACTGCCTCACATGCAGGTAAACATCCCTGCCTCCTCATATTGCCCTGTGGGAATGGAAGGTACTTCTCTGGCTGTTGCTTTTTCCTGTCTTTCTGTATCAGGGATCTAGTGTCTTACAGCAGTGTATATATATGAAATAGTGGCAAATTTACTCATTAGCTTCCAAGTAGGGTAAAATCTCAGGCCCTTCATGCTTTCTGATTTGAACTGTGCAAGGAATGGCAAATCCAAATAACTATGGGAACCAGACATGGGACATGAATTGAAAGAAGTAGGTGATATGGTTTGACTGTATGTCCCCCACTTAAATCTCTTGTTGATTTGTAATCCCCAGTGTTCAGGGCAGGACTGGTGAAAGTGATTGGATCATAGGGGTGGATTCCCCCTTGCTGTTTTCATGATAATGAGGGAGTTCTCATGAGATCTGGTTGTTTAAAAGTGTGTCGCACTTTCCCCCTTTCCCCTTCATTCTCTTCCTCCTACTCCAGCCATGTAGGAAATGCTGGCTTCCCTTTGCCTTCTGCCATGATTGTAAGTTTCCTGAGGCCTCCCAAGCCATGCTTCCTGTACAGGCTGTGGAACTGTGAGTCAATGAAACCTCTTTTCTTTATAGATTACCCAGTCTCACATAGTTCTTTACAGCAATGTGAAAACGAACTAATAAAGTAGGTGAAGTTTAAAATAATGAATGGCAGCTGACAACCTTGGTGTGGGTGCATAATAGGGAGGACTAGTGTCTGCAGCAGCTGAGGAGCAATGTCTTCTTGTGAGATATCCTACTTTTAAAATATTGGCAACTAATCTGACTCAAGAGCACTCATGGAGTTAAACTAAACTGTTATGGACTGGGTCCAGCCCAAGGGCCACGATTTAGTCTTCTCTATCGTAAATGGTGAGATAGTCAAGGATGGGGATGAATTTATTCCTTCCTGTTAACTGTGGAATTACTTGGCACAATGCCTAAGTAGGCACTCATTTTTCTTTTTTTAATCAAAAGTTCTCAGCAAGCTATAAGCCAGACATTAGCTAAGAAGAAATACAATATAATGCCAAAAGATCAACATAAATTTTGTTATGATTTTGTTTCCCAAATTAAGAAAAGAGATTTGGTAGACATCATATTTTTTTGTCAGTAATCATCTTATAGTTCTTGACTACTTATATATCCCAGCATTTTATTTTGTCTCTACTATTACAACAATGTTATTATTATCCATTCCTTTGCCTAGTTTCTCACACAGTTTTAATATGGCACTTATGACCCTTGTTTCATGATAAATGGTTTTCATATGTCTACTATAGTAGTTGAAAAACTCCAATTATTCTGCAGTTTTGTGTATGTGATAGAGTCAGCCACAGAGTTAGAATCATAAAATTTGTCAGGCCAAATCTGAGTTTTATTTCATAGAGATTGGTTTCAGGGTTGTGTAAACAATTGCAAAGATGATTTTAAAACCCTTTTATATTGTATCCAGCAAATAGTTCCCCCAGTATTGGCCTAAAAAGTTTGGAATTCTAAGCTGATTTTCTAAAAGCTCCCAAGAATTGTAGGTTATGTGGTTAAATATTAGATCGTACTCTGAATGTGTTTATAAGAATTTACTTAACACCTTAGGTGTTAAAATGGGCTAACAGAGAGCTTCATGTAATGCCTTTCATTCTGTTTGTGCATTTTTGATTATTGGAAAATGCAATGAAAAATAAGTGGGTATCATTAAGAAGTATAAGAGAGAGCGTAAGTATTTGTCCTCTACGAAATTATAAGTGGATAGCAACAGAAAATTGTTCATAGCTGAATTGAAGAATAGATTGAGATTCTTGAGATTACTATATGCTGGTTATAAAATGCCACACATTAAATTGGCAATTGAGAAAAAGACATGAAAGTAATAGACACATTGATGACTTTTGGCAATAAGTATAGAATAAATGCTTTGTATTTGTTTATTGAGGTATAATTTATATGTCGATTTTATCCTGTTTAGGTGAGCAGTTCTATGAATTTCAACAAATGTACAGTTGTCTTTTGGGATTCAGAGGATCAGCTCCAGGACTGCCGCCATGTAACTAAATCAGCACATATTCAAGTCCTACACTGGAAACAAAGTGTTGGCGCTCTGTATCTTTCACAGCCACAAGTATTTTTTATTGTGTTTGATTTAAAATAAGCCACACATAAGTGGACCAAGGCAGTTCAAACTCATGTTGTTTAAGAGCCAACTGTATACAGTTGTGTAAGCAACCACTACAACCAAAATAGAGCATATCTCCACCATTCCCCCAAATCTTCCATTTCTTGATATAGTCAATCTCCTCCTTTTACACCCCCAGCTCCTGACAACACAAATCTGATTTCTTTCCCAATTGATATGGTTTGGTTCTGTGTCCCCACCCAAATCTCACCTTGAATTGTAATACTCACCATGGGTCAAGGGTGGGACCAGGTGGATATATGGGGGTGGTTTCCCCATACTGTTCTCACAAAATCTGATGGTTTTATAAGGGGTTTCACCCTTTGCTCGGGTCTCATTCTCTCTCCTGTCACCATGTGAAGAAGGACATGTTATCTTCCCCTTCTGCCACAATTGTAAGTTTCTTGAGGCCTCCCCAGCCCTACGGAACTGTGAGTCAATTAAGCCTCTTTTCTTTGCACATTACCCAGTCTTAGGCAGTTCTTTATAGCAGCATGAGAGTATTCTAATACACCAATAATTCTGACTTTTCTAAAATGGCATAAAAGGAGCTGATAAATGATACAGGCTTTTGAGTCTGGCTTCTTTCACTTTAATGCTTTTGAGGTTCACAGCTTTTGTTGCATACATCATTGTTCCTTTTTGGTGCTGAGTGGTATTCTATTGTATGAATATACTGCAATTTGCTTATCTGCTTACCAGTTGGGAGATATTTGGGTTGATTTGAGCTTTTGGAGATTATTAAGAAAGCCTGTATAAACCTTGTTAATGGATTCTTGTTTAGACACATCTTCATTTGTCTTGAATAAACAAATACATACACGTGCATTGCCATGTCATATAAAAGTGTATGTTTAATTTTATAAGAACCTGCCAAATTAGTTGTATTAATATGGCTGTGCCATTTAGGATTCTCATCAGGAATGCATTGGAGTCCCAGTTGCTCCACATAGAATATATGCTTTTTATAAATTTTAAACTAAAATTTCTGTTTGAGACAGAAATTCTTATTTAAAGTTTATAAATTTATAATATATCTGAAAATACATTATAGTTATAAAACATACCAATTTTTAATATAATGTGTCTGAGGATACATTATATTAAAAACTGATATGTTATATTGGAATTGTGTAATATTTTACAAATACATGATGGCTAAAGTGAAAGTAAGCAGCAGGTTGAATTAATTCCATTTCTCTTATGAGTTAATGGAGGCTAAAACATGTGTTTGTATGTGAGGACAATCGTTTTTATATCATTTAAAATTTTGGTCAGTCATTCAGTTTCCTAAATACATAGAAGGATGTGCTCAGGAAAGTTGCCAGAGCCTCATTAATGTTTAAGCCTCAAAGTTCCAACGTGGTTACCAAGGCCAGTCTGTCTTTATGTGGAGCAGGTGGCAGCCCATGCAAAGAACAGCTTGGATGAGCTGGTTTACTTCATAACATTTCCAAGACGATGATAGTTCTAATATAAGTAGAATTGACCTGTACAGATAAGGCAGGTCATTTAAACTAAACTGGATTTTCAGTTGCCCTTTGAGGCACTCCGTAAGGTAGCAATGGGACTTAGGAGTAAAATTCGACTTCCCTAAAATTCCAGAATCAATACTATCTTATATACAGTGTATAATACTTGTGTTTCGATAATCTTCTATTCGTTCTCGGGGAAAAACACCATAAATGAAAGTGACGTTTTCATAATAGAGGCATTTGGGTTCATTCTTTTTGTGGTCCTTTTCTTAGGACTAGTATTTTAGAATAATTTACCAAGCTTTTTTGCAAGACTAAAATATAGGGTTAAAGTAGGGTTAAACCTTAACAGTCATAACTTTGTTCCTGAAGTGTGATTATTATCAAAAACTCTTTTAAAAATGATTTTCTTAAATATTCAAAAGAGATTGAGACTATCATACAAATAGACAATTTTAGTTTCTCAAATTGTAAGTATTGTTCATTAATTCTCAAGAATGCTAACATTTAGAGGTTAGCAAATTGAAGATATTTTGGTAAAAATTATGATTAAATTATGTATTAGAGCAAACCCAACCGTCTTCTGTCTTGGATTGTTTTTGTCTTCCCATTGGCCTTGAATGCAGATAGATACAATATTAAAATACTTCTCATGCAACATGAAGTAAACTCCAAAGGAAAAATGCCTTGAGCAAATCACATTCTGTAACCTGTTATGGCCCTCTCTGGGTTACAGAATTTTGTCTTAAATTTTCATAAATAGCCAATTCTTTAATTTGTGACTATATAAAGACAATAAAAAGTCTTGGAACAATTGACTCCAAACACCAGAATGGAGCTATGAATGTGTATATATCCCTAAAACTGATTTACAGCTACTTATATGTACAACAGCCTCACTCTCTGTGAAGTGGGATTTTAATATCAATTTTCTATTCCTTCTCATTAATAAGATAATGATAGTCATGAGGAGTGAGGCCAAGTCAATAGTATTTATTTTTATTTATCCTACTTTCTTCTTTCTTTTGCTGTTTCTTCTAAGCAATTTGTTAACATGTTCTGTGTTTTATTGCAGTGGGATTTACATGTATGGGTACAGGACATTAATTGGTGATTAATTTATATTTGTGCCTTTTCCCCAATTGTTCACCCAACTCTATTTTAAAAAATAAAACAGAGTACGTTTTTCTTTAGTATGTTCTTTCAAATTCTGTCTGCTAGTTTAGGTTTATTGAAAATAATTGTATGAGTTTGGACTAAATATTCTTTATGCATTTTTGTTTTCTCTGCCTATAATGCCTTTCACTCATGATGGTGGTGGGAAAAAGGATGCATTTTTATGTTTGGAGAGACTCATTGTAAAACAGCAGGACACTTCCTGTACAACACCATTAAATGTTGTTCAAACAATGTCAGGGGGACTATATTTGCCCACTAGTTCTATGCAGAAACATTTCCCAAATTAATTAATTTCCTGAGTGACAAATCAGGGAGAAAATCCTGGTGGACCTCAAGAAAGGGTAGAAAGTTGGAGAAAAGTGTTAAGAGGTTTGAGGTCAGCAATTTGACCTTTTAAAACTTTCTTTCATAAGGAGAATGTCAACAAATAATGTTTGTGGTAACTTCAAATGAAGGATAGAGCTTGAAATGTAAAACTTCAACTCCCACATATAACATTTGTGAGGAAAATGAAATGAAAACATATGTTCATATAATAATGGGAAAACGTAATGCATTTTTCTAAGTTTGAGTTTGCTAGAAGTTCTTTATTATTAAATTATGCTGGGATTCCTAGTAAGCATGCAACACATTTGCATAAGTATTAAAATAATTCATCATGATCAATTCTGTTACAGTAAATCTCAACCCTAATCACAATCTACCATATACTACAGTGGTTCATCTATATGTGGTATTTCATATTTTACTAAGTTTTGGTGGAACTGCAGCTCCTGCAGCAGCACAAATGTCATCTGAGTTCACTGTGATTAATGTGGCCCTGAAGGAGATCTAATCACGATTAGCCAATTTCATAAAGTGTTACAGAATCAGTGTCATGTGAGAAACATTTTAAAGCCCTTAAAACTGTATATCCTAGCAAGTAACTCTGGTAGAAAGTCTAGGAGGATGAGGAGGTTTAATTTGGGAAACAGATGACCGAGGAGGATGAGGGAACAATTATTTGCCTTCAAATACTTAAAGGACCAGAAGGGAACAACACAAATCTAGAACTAATGGCTGAAAGTTATAGGGCAGTGGATATCAATCTAATATACTGAAATTTCAAAAATGGAAACTTATCAGAAATGCAGTGAGCTCTATGGGTCTAATAGGCTCAATGAAGTATGGAGGTTTCTGTTACTAGGAGTATTCAAGGCAAGATTACCACTTCTGGAGACTACTGCAAAGTAATTTTTTAATGGCACAGAAGGTTATATTTGGGTACATTTTAAATTCCTCTTCATCCATTCCATAACTTAATTTCCTTTACCACATAAACACATTTCTTATTTTTATTTTTTATTTTATTTTTTTAGATATTGGTGGAGGCTTCAGTGGGAGATGGCTTCACTGGAGATATTGCGATTGATGATCTGTCATTTATGGACTGCACCCTCTACCCTGGTAAGAGAGAACATTTTAATTTGGGGTTATTTCTAAATCTGTTTACTTGGAAAACTTGCAAGGAAATCAATATTTCATTTCTACAAAATTTCCAACATGACCTTGCTTTTATTCTTTTTCTCAAAACTATTAACTCTGGAAAAGATTTTTTTAGATCCTTGCTAGTAATTAGCTTTAAAGTGTCAAACATAGTCAAGATGTTTGAATCACTTATGTCTATGACTTATCACATGCAAAATACTAGAAAATCATGTCTGAAGTTAAAATGTAATTCCATTATATTTAAGGAGTTACAATAACCAAACCATTTGCCTTATAATTGCATCACGTTGGATACTTTATTAACCTCTCGGATTACCCTCGGGAGGCACTTTAAATATTTCTAACAATTGTTGTCAACCATTTCCTCACTATTTTATGGACTTATGTCTATTAAAATGACATAAATGACATATTTTCCAGATATATATCGATTTTCAAACTTTCCCCTAACTCCAGACTCATATACTCACTACCTACTCAACAGCTTAACCTGGATGTCTAGAAGGCATCTTAAAGATAATGATAGAAAATAACCTAAAATAAACACAACCCAGGCCTTGAATAGTGTTATGAGGAGAAACCCATTCTGAGAAGTGCATAGTGATCTAAGAAGACTGGATATTAAACTAATGGAGTTTGGCACTCAGACTGAGAGCTCTTAAAGTGCACGACAAGAGGGAACATGATCTCCTCCCTGGAGTGATCAGAGGCTGGGGCCCAACAACATTCTCAATTGCCGAAAACTTAACATCCATCCCTGCTCTATCATCTTAGCCTCACTGGTCTGCGGAGCACCAGCTCCATCCCATGCAGAGTCAGGGGATGGGGCTGATTCCAATATTTTCAGTTGTAGCTATGTGACACAGCTCTGATCCTACCCACCACTCAGCATCCTAACAGGATCGATTGGTGTCACCACTGTGTGTCATGGTTTTCATAGAACTCTGGAGACAGCTGAATCCCTCTCTTGAAGGCTAGTAAAACAAGAGGCAGAATTGAACATATTTACTTTTACCTCTCAATGCCTAAAAGTGAATTCCTGATTACCAGTTGCCTCTCAATCCTGCCACTCCTGTATACCTCCCTATCTCAGCAAATGACAGTTTATATCTAGCTGCTTATTCCATATTAACAAATCTGGTTTATATTAACAAATTTGGTTTAGTACCCACTCCTCATTGCCCTCACCACTTTCCCCGTGGTCCAAGCAACCAGTGTCTATGTATGGATTATTGCAATTGCTTTTTAAATGATCTATCTGCTCCTACCCTTGAGTGCTATATTCTGAAAACAGCAGCCCACGTGTTTCTTTTCAAACTTAGATGAGATTAGGCCATTCTATTGTCAGAATCTTCCTATGACTTTCTATCTCATTCAGAGCAAACCTCAAACTAATGATAGCTTCCAAGGAATAAATGACTAACCCCTTATACCTCTTGAATTCACCTTTCACCAGTGTATATCTCATTCACTTTTTCCTACTACAAAGGTCTCTTAGCTAATACTTGAGCACTTCAGCCAATTTATGGTGTATTAGTCCATTCTCACACTGCTAATAAAGACATACCCGAGCCTGGGTAATGTATAAAGAAAGGTGATTTAACTGACTCACAGTTCTACATGGCTGTGAGGGCCTCACAATCATGGCAGAAGGTGAAGGAGAAGCAAAGTCACATCTTACAAGTTATAGGCAAAGAGAGTGTGTACAGGGTAACTCCCCTTTATAAAACTATCAAATCTTGTAAGACTTATTCACTTTCACAAGAACAGTGTAGGAAAGACCTGCCCCCATGATTCAATTACCTCTCAATGGGTCCCTCCCATGACATTTGGGAATTATAGGAGCCATAATTCAAGATGAGATTTGGGTAGGGACACAGCCAAACCATATCATATAGTTAGGGCTTTTCCATCTGCTTTCCCCTGTTCCTGGAACAGGTTTCCCACAGATGTCTATCTGACTCCCTCCCTTACTTCCTTCTGGTCTCTGCCAGAGTTTCTTCTTCAGGGAAGCCTCCTCTGAACACAACACAACACAGTTTCTTTCTTATCTGGCATTTTCTATTTCTACTCCTGGTGTTATTTTTCTCCACATCACCTATCACCCTTATGGTTAAATTTCTATTTTCCCCTGTAATGATGTTAGTTGCATGAGAGCAGGTATATCACCTCTTCACTGTTTAATCTCCAATTCCTAGAACAGTATTTGACACATACTAGTACTCAACAAATACTTGTTGGATGGATAAGTAGGTAGAGGAATGTCAATAATTTTAGGTGTTTTATATACTCTCGTTATATATTTTAGTTTAGTTTTAATATTATTGCTAAAATATTAAGTATTTCTATGTGCCAGATACTATAGTATATGTCAGTCAGCTTTTGTTGAAAGCCAAGTCTCAGAAGCTTATGACTACATTTATTTCTTGCTCTCAAGCGTGTGGGTTGGCATAGAGAATAAGAGCAAAGAAATAGACAGACAGATAGATAGACAGACAGACAGATCTTAATCATAGCTCTGTGTAATTTTATGTAGCTCTAAGATATGTGTCTCTGTTTCATGTGGTCCTCTCTCTCTGAGACCATGGCTAAAAGACCAAGTCCCTATTTGACACATTTCATAGAGGATGGAAAAAAAAGCATATTTGAAATTTCAACTGGGACATGGTATACACCTTACTGTGTCTATTCATGTTCATTATCCATTGATCAGATCCTAACAATGGGGCAGAGAAGTATTTTCCACCTACAGGGAGCTCAGCAGGGGTAGGGGAGATAGAAAATCTTTACAAGAAAGAGAGGTGATATGTACGGACAATATTACAACCGGCCATTCATACATATTTTATTTTACTTAATCTTACAATGTTTTAAGAGTCTAGAAGAGTGCCTGGTCCATCATAGGTGAATAGATGTTGTACGTGGGGCAGGATTAATGCCTTTATTATACCAGTTTTATGGAGGAAATTGAAAAGGAGATAAGGTGCTCAAGGGTACCTAGCTGTAAAGTGGCAGGACACAGTCACTGCTTCTTGGAACCATAATGTTAACCACTAGTATTATAGGGCTCATCAAACACACTAAACCTGAAAGGAAGAGGCTACAATCTCCAGTTTACAGATATGAAAAATTAAAGACATAAGTAGCATGGATGAGAATACAAAATTAAGGATTGGACTGTGATTTTACCTAAGCTGGTATGATTTCAGTGGCCAGGGCTTTCCCCACATTGCCCCCAAATCTGAGATTAGAGAGAATCACTGTGACCTCAGAGTGAGAAGAGAAAAAAAAAAAAAACACAGGAAAGAAACACAAGTCACCATTGAAGCTATTGTTGCCCTAATTATCCGGCTAAATCCATTCTGTGGCTCACAGTTCCCAGGGGAGGTAAAACAGCTACTAGAAGCATAGGCAGAAATGCGAAATATCAGTTACTGAGTGTTGGTCCCAATTTTCTGTTTCAAGTTTTGGAAGAAAAATAAAAAAACTTGAAAAACTGTAGGAGCTGTGTTTTTTGCAATGGCATAACAAAATAAACTATGGGTCAAAACCACAAGGCTTGTTGAATCCATAGGTTTGATAAAGGAATTTGATAAAGGAATCTTACCATAAAATGAAACAAAAATACAAATTGAGCTCTACGTAAAAAAAAAAAAATGTTGCTCTTGATGCTTTCCAGTCATTTTTTTTTTCATAGCATCATGTTATCTGAAGTAAGAATCATGCTTGTAACTTCACTAAGGGGCATTGATTTCCTTTTAATATTAACTGATTATTTGTTTATAGCATTTTTCTTCTTTGGCCAATAAAACAAAGCAAAATAAATAAAAACTCAAAGTCACATACACACAAACCAGAATGTTGACCTAATCCCCAAGATGTGGGTTTCTATCTTACCTACAACTTTTATTTCATAGAAAATGACTGAGCAGTAGATTATTTTACTTTTCTTTGGTACTTCAAAATCAACCTTTTCCCCTCGTGCCTGCCTTGTAATTTTAATGAAAGCAGTGTTCTCCAGCAACCTGGGCTTGAATTTCCGCAGTCATCTTTGACTTTCTTCTTAAACTTCTTCGGTTGTAAATTCCACTGACTACAACTGCAAGATATTTCTCGGACCTTCTGTTTTTTTCCATTACTGTAATTCAAGTCAGTGTTGACTTGAATGAAAAACAAATATTAGACCAAAAATGTTATTAATATTCCCCAATAGTTTTTATGCCCTTAAATTAGTTTATTTTTACTTTGTCTTAAAACATCATCATTTGCTCTTCCAAGTCTTCTCTCTCATATTCTGAGCTATAGCTTTTTTCTAATTTAATTTTCAAATCATTCTCAATTATTAATTATACCTGATTTGTTTCAATACTTTTATAATATTGTTAATTAATTTTTCCTACTTTATTAAGATATAATTGGCAAAATGGTATATAGTCAAGGTGTACAATATGATGTTTTGACATGTCTATATATTATGAAATAGTTACCACAATCAAACTATTAGTAATTGACACATCTCTAACCTCATATAGTTACCCATCCTCTGTGTGTGTGTGGTAAGAGAACTTGGCTGGGCCCGGTGGCTCATGCTTGTAATCCTAGCACTTTGGGAAGCCGAGGTGGGCAGATCACCTGAGGTCAGGAGTTCAACACCAGCCTGGTCAACATGGTGAAACGTGGTCTATACTAAAAATACAAAAGTTAGCTGGGCATGGTGGCACACACTTGTAATCCCAGCTACTTAGGAGGCTGAGGCAGGAGAATTGCTTGAAACTGGGAGGTGGAAGTTGCAGTGAGCCAAGATCATGCTACTGCACTCCAGCCTGCGTGACAGAGCAAGAGTCTGTCTCAAAAAAAAAAAAAGCACTTAAGATCTACTCTCAGCAATATTCAGCTGTACAATATCTTGCTGCTGACTATAGTCACCAGAACTTATTCTTCGGATAACTGGAAATTTGTACCATCTTACCAACATATCTCCATTTCTTTCATCCCTCGACCTATGCTAACTACCTCTCTACTCTGTTCTGTGAGTTCAACTTTTAGATTCCTCTTACATGTGCAATCATGCAGTATTTGCTTTCTGTGTCTGTCTTATTTCACTTAGTGTAATGGACATGGCATTATTCTAATTTCATAAAGACAGGATTTCTTGTTTTTTTAAAGCTGCATAATGTTCCAATGTACATATATATTAGATTTTCTTTATCCATTCATCTATCTCCATACATGTAAGTTGTTTCCCTATTGTGGCTGTTGTGAATCATGCTGCAATGAACATGGGAGTTCATTGGAGTCCAGATGTCTCTTTGAAATAGTGATTTTATTGCCCCTGGATATACACCCAGAACTGGGATTGCTGGATCATGTGGATAGTTACATTTTAAATTTTTTGAGCAACCTCCATACTGTTTTTCATAATGGCTGTATCAATTTACATTCCTACCAACGGGTATAAGTGTTCCCCTTTCTCCACATCTTCACCAACACTAGCTATCTTTTAACTTTTCATAATAGACATCCTAACAGATGAGAGTCAATATCTCATTGTAGTTTTGATTTGCATTTTCCTGATCATTACTGATAATGAGTGCCTTTTCATATACCTGTTGTCTATGTCTTCTTTGGAAAAAAAATGTCTATTCAGGTATTTTGCCCCTCTTAAAATTGGATTATTTGTTGTTGTTTTTTGTTTTGTTTGTTTTTGCTGTTGAGTTGTATAAGTTTCTTACGTAGTTTGATATTAACTCCTTATTGGTTATATGGTTTGGAAATACTTTCTCTTGTTGTGATTTTTGTACATGATGTAAGATAAGAGCCCAATTTCATTTTGCTTTGCATGTAGATATCCATTTCTTTAACACCACTTATTGAAGAGATTATTTTTTCCCATTGCATATTCTTGTCACTTTTTTTATTGATTACTTGACTTTATATGTGTGGGCTTATTTCTGTGCTTTCTATTATGCTCCATTGGTCCATGTTTCTGCTTTTATGCAAGTACCATGATGTTGTGATTACTACAGCATTGTAATATAATTTGAAATCGGGAAGTATGATGCCATCAGTTTTTTTCTTCTTGTTCAAAATTGCTTTAGCTATTTGGAATCTTTTGTAGTTCTCTATGAATTTTTGTCTTAGAGACAAAGATTTGAGGATCTTAGAGGAAAAGCTTTTAACTTTTTACCATTGAGTGTGATGTTAACTTTGGGCTTGTACAGGGGTTCGCTTTTACCCACATCCTCCCAATACTTGTTAAAAGTTTTAAGACTGTTACTGTATTAAGGAGCATTTCTTCTATTCCTAATTTGTTTGGAGTTTTTATCATGAAAGGATGTTAAATATTGTCAAATGCCTTTTCTACATTTTTTGACGTGATCATAAGATTTTAAGCCTTCATTCTGTTAATGTAATGTATCACATTTATAAATTTTCATATGTTGAACCACCTTTACGTCCCAGGGATAAATTCCACTTGGTCATAATATATGATCCTTTTACACTGTTATTGAAATCAGCTTGCTAGTATTTTGTTGAGGATTTGCATCTATATTCATCAGTCATATTGGCCTGTAATTTTCTTTCCTTGTAGTCTACTTTTCTGGCTTGGAATCAGGCTGAATTTTTTTTTTTACTTTTTCTTTTTTTTTTTTTTTTTGAGACGGAGTCTTGCTCTGTAGCCCAGGCTAGAGTGCAGTGGCATGATCTCGGCTCACTGCAAGCTCCGCCTCCCAGTTTCACACCATTCTCCAGCCTCACCCTCCCAAGTAGCTGGGAGTACAGGCGCCCACCACCATGCCCAGCTAATTTTTTGTACTTTTCGTGGATCCGGGGTTTCACTGTGTTAGCCAGGATGGTCTCGATCTCCTGGCCTCGTTATCCGCCTGCCTCGGCCTCTCAAAGTGCTGGGATTACAGGCGTGAGCCACCACGCCCAGCCCAGGCTGATCTTAAAAAATGAGTTTGAAAGTGTTTCTTCCTCTTCAGTTTTTGGAGGAGTTTGATAAGGATTGGTTTGAATTCTTTAAATGTTTGGTGGAATTTAGTAGTGAATCCATAAGGCCCTGGACTTTTCTTTGGTGGGAGATTTTTGGTTAATTATTCAATCTCATTACTCATAATTCATCTGTTTAGATTTTTTTATTTCTTGTTGATTCCATCTTGGTAGGTTGTATGTTTGTAGGAATTTATCCATTTCTTTAATGCTATTCAATTTCTTGGAGTATAATTGTTCATAGCAGTCTCGTATGATCCTTTGTATTTCTGTGGCTTCAGTTGTAATGTCTGTTTCTGATTTTATTTATTTGGGTCTTCTGTTTTTCTTATCTAAATGGTTGTTAATTTTATCTTTTCAAAAAATTAATTTTCAGTTTCATTGATCTTTTTATTTTTTTCTTCATTGTAATTATTTTTGCTCTGATCTTTATTAGTTCCTTCTTTCTATTAACTTGGAGCTTAGTTTGTTCTTTTTCAAGTTCCTTGAGGTATAAAGATAGATTGCTTATTTGAGTTTTTTTTATTTCTGAATCTTTTTTATTTTTTAGGTATTCAGTACTATAAACTTTCCTCTTAGAACTGCTATTGCTGTATCCCATAAGTTTTGGTATGTTGTGTTTCCATTTTCATTTATCTCAGATTTTTTATTTCATTTTGATTTCTTCTTTGACCTACTGGTTTTTAAGGAGTGTGTTGTTTTAATTGCCATGTTTGTGAATTTTCCAACTTTTCTCCTGTCAGTGATTTCTAGTTTCATACCATTGTGGTTAGAAAAGATGCTGGATAGGACTTCAAACTTCCTAATTTGTTAATGCTTGTTTTGTGGACTAACATATTATCTATCCTGGGGAATGTTCTGTGTGCTCTTGAGAAGGTGTATTCTGCTGCTGTTGAATGGAATGTTTTGTATATGACTGTTAGGTCAATTTCCTCTAAAGTATCATTTAAGTTCAATGTTTCTTAATTGATTTTCTGTCTATATGATCTATCCATTGTTGGAAGTGGGATATTGAAGTCCTTTACTATTATTGTTTTGCTGTCTCTTTCTCCCCTCAGATTTATTAATATTTGCTATACATTTGGGTTCTCTCATATTCAGTACATATATTTATAATTATTATATCCTCTTGATTAATTGCTATATATTTATATAATGACTTTTTGTCTCTTTTTACCATTTTTTGCTTAAAGTATATTTTGTCTTACGTAAGTCTAACTTCCTGTGCTCTTTTCTGGTTTGCATTAGCATGAAATGTGTTTTTTGTTCTTTCAGTTTTAGTATATCTGTGTCCTCAAAGTGGAAGTGAGACTCTTGTACGCAGCACACTATTGGATATATATATTTTTTAATCTGTTAAGACATTCTATGTCTTTTTGTTGTAGAATGTAATTCACTTACATTTAAAGTAATTATTAATAGGTAAGGACTTACTATTGCCATTTAAAAAATTCCTTCCTAGCTGTTTCGTAGATCTTTTGTTTCTTTCTCTCTTGCTATCTTCCATTGTGATTTGATGATTTTTCTGTAGTGGTATGCTTTGATTGCTTTCTCTTTACCTTTTGTGTATTTACTAAAGGTTTTTGCTATGTGTTTAAATAAGGCTTACAAAAACCAGCTTATAGTTACAACAATTCATTTTAAGCTGATAAAAACTTTATTTTAATTCTATACAAAATTCCTACACGTCTTCCCACCCCAACATTTATGTTTTTAATTTCACAATTTACATCTTTTTATATTTATAATATTCACAAATAATTCTAAATTCAGAATACAGAATACACACTAGTACTGTAATGATAATATGTAAATCACTTATAACTCTAAACACTAAAAGATAAATGTTATTAAAAATAACTATAGCATCAGTAATTTGTTAATGGATATGCAATATGTAAATAAATTCTTATTTTTAATCTAATCCATTAGGCAAAATTAATTATATTTCTAGTAGGAACTTAGCCATGTAATACATTTCTACAGTTCTTTGCATAGCTGTAAAATGATGTTGTCTATTACCTGAGGAGACCACGGTGAGGAATGATGACAAAGTTAAAGATATTTCCTTATATCTTGAATCAGATCTTCAGTTTAGATTAAGAATTGCTCTGAGACATTTATATTAAAAAGTGTGTATCTCAAAGGAAGTATTTGCTTTTCATTATTCTTTCTGTCCTTCATTAGAAAGGCCAGAATTATATTTTCTTCAGCTGAACATATATGACAGGAATTTTCTTTCTTGCACCAAGGATTAATGGTGAGATAGCTAGTTTATTTAGAAAAATAAAACACTGACTACATCACAAAATACTGTCTGCAAATTGAAATATAATTTATGTGCTCTTTATTCTCTTTTAAATTTTCAGATTTCAGCATGCACATTAGAATTGTTAGTTACTAAAATTATTAGTTATTACAATTTAAGTATTATATGAATATCCATGTTTACATCATTATTAGTATTTTGTTTTCCCCAGGAACTAAAGCAGTGGCACATTGTACAATTGATGATGCCTTCAAAATGATAAAATATGATGACTATTTTAAGGACGCTTAACATAATTTTTATGATGTCCTCCCCCACCCCTCACACATTAAATGTGTTGTTTTGTCGTTGTTGAACTGGGTTGATTACATTTTTGGCATCCCTTCTCGTTAGCTTCAATGTCTCACCAGCTTTATTTACAAATGGTGTTTAAGTCTTCCTTTATTCTGCAGAGATGAATGTTTGTTTCAGTGTGGATCAAAAAGCAAGGGGAACAGGGTAAATACTATTGGCTTTACTTTTAAGATATCACCTGCAGCTTTTCATCTTCTAAGACGCTGTTTGGCGTGTTCATTATATTTGTCTCTGAATAATAAATTACATGAAAGCACTGTGTTTTGAAATATGCCTTTCTTTTGTATTTTTCTAAAGGAGGTGTAGACTCAGAAGAAAATACCAGATTATTGGAAAGTTTTGCAGTTTAAAGTAAGATTTCAGGGGAAAAATAAAGAAATTTGAGCCTTGGTGATTGCAATCTTAAATATTCTGGTTTTAGCTTCTTTGGTGTAGTCTGTAAATTGATTTAGCATATATATAGGGAAAAAAATTTGGCCAAAGTCTGCGATATGTTCAATTAACAGTTTTATTGTGTTCTTAGAAAATAAAATTGAACAAATTATTCGCTTAACTTATTTTAAAGTTAAAACTTTTACATTGTTTCACATTCTCTCTTAATTGAGAGAAATGCTAAATGTTAAACATGGAGAAGGTTGTCTAAATGGTTAGTTCACAGCTTGGAAATTTTCCATCTGCTACTTCAGTCATTTGTAGTCACATTCAAATATAGTAGAATGCCTGTAAAGAAGGAAAATGTCATTGAATCTTTGTTATAAAGCAGAAGTATTTCAAAAATTGCTGATTGGCTACCGGAGACAGAAAAAAAAAAGCACTGCATAGTTTGTGGCAAACAGCTATAACACAGTTGTTATAATAGTATCCAAAGAATAGCTATTCTTTCATAAAACCTTTTCACCTGGAAAGTATATCTAACACAGACACTTCCATAAAATCATACTAAACACAGTTCTTTCAGCTTGTGAGTATAACTCCAATTTATTGTACTAAGTGAAATAGAAGAAATGTATGATATTCCCCAAAAGCTATAGATATTTAAACATTTTAAATTTTCTAAAGAGACTGTTTAAGCTTCAAATACGCTTTTACATTTTTATATTAAATATATTTCTTAACTCAAAAAGTCACAGGGAAAACATGCGTTGTTAGCTACAGATAGATATAAAGTACAATGATTCATATTAGTCAAGCAATTCATTCAGTAATCATATGTCTAAAGTTGGTAATAACTTATCAAGGACTAGAGATGTTAAAATGTTGTTTTTATTTGCTTAATTATCAGTGTGGGAATGGCTGTAGGGAGGGAAGTCTAGTATAAAACAAGTTGTAAAATCTATTTTACCAGAGAGAATATATTAATGTAGCCTGAAGTTTGTCATATTTGTTACAGTGAAGTTACAGAGCGAGGAGTTAGATCACTGAGTCCATTTGGAGCCTGAGACATCTACTTATGAAATCTTCCACATGACATATGTGCAGGTAGTTTGGTTCCCCTGTGGCTCAGAGATGTGGAAGAAGATCAGATCAAACCAGACTAATCTCTGCTTCTTAGTGAGTGCAAACTTCAGTCATATGCATTTCATCTTTTCTATTTTTGTTTCATCTGCAAAGATTTTAATGTTCTTTGTTTAAAGAGACTTAAATCTATCATTGCTACCAACTTTAGCCTTATTCTAAGCAATTATAGGCCAACAAAACCCTATAAGCTTTGTAATAATTTGAATATTTGCCCCACTCCACAATTCATATCTTGAAACCTTAATCCCCATTGAGATGGTATTTGGAAGTGGGGCCTTTGAGAGGTAATTTGGAGTAGATTAGGTCATGAGGATGAGGTTCTCATAATGGGATTAGTGCTCTTACAAAAAGAGGATGAGACAGGAGTTCTCGTGCGCTCTCTCGCTCTCTTGCTCTCTCTTTCTATATACTGCATAGTCATTTCTAGCATCACCTGAGTTAAGAGTGTGATACTTTAGAAAATACTCTTCTAAGTATTTGCAAAGTTAAATGAGTTGACCTCATGTCCCTTAGAGGAAAGTCTAAACAATGTGTGAGGACCAGAGAGTCCATCAGGAATCTTGCAGTACTTGTCATGCCTCAGTCACACATGAAGAACTGGCCTGACCATGTTTCTGGATTCTACTTTACTTCCACATCACAGAATCTGTGAAATCAGCTGCAACTCCATCTTCCCAGTTACAACCACCACCAATTGCAAAGTTCAGCTCCAGAAGAAGAAATGCTTTTCTCATTTAGCTCTTTTAGTGCTCTTCTCTTCAATGCAAGACATTGGACTTACTTTGTTTGTAAAATTTCCTCATTCTGGTGGAGTAATAAGGAAGTAATGAGAATAGGACTAAGAATTATGAACTCTTACTATGTTTTTGCTTAGAGTAGTTGTCCTTTTACTTATTCTCTGAAACCTTTTTAAGATAAAAGTGAATTGTCTCTACTTTTCCTCAGTATGAATTCATCGGTCTCTCTTTCAAGTCATCCAACTCATGTCCATGATTTCTCTCTAATGATTATTCTCTAGTTAAGTTGAAATCAGAACTAAAGATGCAGTTCAGACTGCTGGTTTTGCTGAGTGTGGTGGCTCATGCCTGTAATCCCAGGACTTTGGGAGGCCGAGGCGAGTGGATCACCTGAGGTCAGGAGTTTGAGACCAGCCTGGCCAACGCGGTGAAACCCGGTCTCTACTGAAAATACAAAAAATTAGATGGGCATGGTGGTAGGTGCCTGTAATCCCGCTACTCAGGAGGCTGAGGCACAAGAATCGATTGAATTGGGAGGCAGAAGTGGCAGTGATTCGAGATCGTGCCACTGCACTCCAGCCTGGGCGACAGTGAGACTGTCTCTCTCTCTTCTCTCTCTCTCTCTCTCTCTCTCTCTCACACACACACACACACACACACAACAGACTGCTGATTTTAGTAGTATGGAAGACCAGATGACCTAAAAACTGTGACACTATTTATTCCTAGAAATGTCAACTATAACATAACGTGCATTGATTTAAATGTCAAGCTGAGCTTAAAAAGGGGAAATCTCCAGGTGAGAGAAAAAAAGAGAGAGTATTGAGAAATAGAACAGAAAGACAAAGTAAATGCCAGAGTTAGGGAGTAAGAGCATAAGGGATGGACAAGATGGAGAGAAAGGGGAGAGGAGAGCCAGAAGTGAGTGAATTGCAAAAGAAGCACAATTAGGCTGATGACTGACTTCTTAAAAGAAAGAACAGAAGTCAGAGGACAGATATAATTTTCAGAGTTCTAAAAACTATTAATTGTTAGCCTAAAGCGAAGCAAAACTTTTTCAGGAAAGAGGGTTAAGATGGCATTAAAAGATAACACACACACACACACACACACACACACACACACACAAAAACAAAATAATATTATTTCACTGCACCAGATTCTGCAGTTCAGACAAATGAACTATGTAAATGTGAATCTCAGAAAGACACCAAATGAGCTCAACCAGGGATGTGATGAAAAATGGCAAACACATGGATAAACCTAAATATACGAATGAATGGCAAGTACATATTGTATGTTGAATATTTATATACTGCTGGGAAGTATAGAATTACTTTGGAAACTGGTTTGGCATTATCACCTAAGGTTGAAATTGTACATACCCCGTAACCAAGCAATTCCATTTCTAGATACATAAGGAGAAATGTGCAAAATGAGAAAACAATACCTTAGAAGAATCAACCCCAAAATCATTAATGGTAGAATGGCTAACTACAATATATTTTCATATAATAAAACACTAGACAGCATTCAGAATTACTGAATTACAATATACACATTAACAATAATGAATTAAAGTACTATCTTGAGGAAAATACCACATGACATTGGTTAAAATCTCTAATCATTATAATCTCTGTTGCTGATACAGAGAAAGCTTCCATTCATCTAAAGTTAAAAACCCAAATACCATTTTATTTAAAAAGGACCTCCCTGATGTTTACTATATTCTGTCACTATTATTAGAATTTTAAAATGTTAGGCCGGCTACAGTGGCTCATGCCTGTAATCCCAGCACTTTGGGAGGCCGAGGTGGGCAGATCACGAGGTCAGAGGTCGAGACCATCCTGGCTAACATGGTGAAACCCCGTCTCTACCAAAAACACAAAAAAACTAGCCAGGTGTGGTGGCACACGCCTGTAGTCCCAGCTACTTGGGAGGCTGAGGCAGGAGAATCACTTGAACCCGGGAGGTGGAGGTTGCAGTGAGCCGAGATGTCACCACTGCACTCCATCCTGGGCAACAGAGCGAGATTCTGTCTCAAAAAAATAAAAAAGTTAACTCATTTAATCACATAACAACCTAATGAAATAGAAACTGTGAGAGGATATTTGGTGCACCTGCAAATGAAAAAAATCATAAAAGCAAATAAATGAAAAATAATTCAGTATACTACTCACCTTGAGAGATGAGCAATGAGGGGTTAGAATCAGCAAGAAAGACACTGGAGGCTTCACAACTATCAGGAGATTGACATTTCATAAACTGGTAGGTTCATATCTTTTATTCTTTAAAGCAGGCATATATTTTACTCATTTTTATTCATGTGTAATAAAAATTTATACATTTCATAATAAAATGTAAATAAGTGAGAAAAGTTTGTGCTGCTCAATAGACTAATCGATCAAAACTGGCTATATATATAAATTAGATTATAATCATAGATAATATACAATAAAGTCTAAAGTAAAGACTTAAATGTGCAAACCACAACTATCAAAATTTAAAAATTATAGAAACATCTCAAATATTAGAGAAAAAAATTAGAGAAACTTTAAGGCATTAATCATAGAAGAAGTGATTGATAAATTAAAGGTCATTAAATTTTTTTTTAGTTTGAAGGACACCATACAAAACAAAAAGACATTTCACAGACTAGGAGAATATATTTGTCATACAGATAAATAAGAGGATTAGAATGGAGTATGTGGAATATAAACCTGTAAATAAGAAAACTATAATCCAATTGGAAAAAGAATAGGAGATATGAACCATCAGTTATAAGCCAGAGCAAAATACCAAAGTGGCCCTTTAAAAGTATGTATTTAAAAATATTTCATTTTAAATTTTATCTTTTATTTATTTTTATTATATTTTAAGTTCTGGGATACATGTGTAGAACGTGCAGGTTTGTTACATAGGTATACATGTGCCATGGTGGTTTGCTGCACCCATCAACCGTTCATCTAGGTTTTAAGCCGCGCATGCATTAGGTATTTGTCCTAATGCTCTCCCTCCCCTTGCCCTCCACCCACCACAGGCTCCGGTGTGTAATATTCCTCTCCTTGTGTCCATGTGTTCTTGTTGTTCAACTCCCACTGTGAGTGAGAACATGTGGTGTTTGGTTTTCCGTTCCTGTGTTAGTTTGCTGAGAATGATGGTTTCCAGCTTCATCCAAGTCCCTGCAAAGGACATGAACTCATTCTTTTTTATGGCTGCATAGTATTCCATGGTGTATATGTGCCACATTTTCTTTATCCAGTCTATCATTGATGGACATTTGGGTTGGTTCCAAATGTTTGCTATTGTAAATAGTGCTGCAATAAACGTATGTGTGCATGTATCTTTATAGTAGAATAATTTATAATCCTTCGGGTATATATCCAGTAATGGGATTCCTGGGTCAAATGGTATTTCTGGTTCTAAATCCTTGAGGAATCGCCACACTGTCTTCCACAACGGTTAAACTAATTTACACTCCCACCCAAAATATTTCTTGATGTAAAAATTACATAATTTTTACAATCTCAATAATTTTCATAATTTCCATAATTGGGAAAATACAAATTAAAATGTCAAATATGAAATGCAAGGATGTGGAGCAACAGGAATTCATGTTCATTGCTGGTAGAAATACCAAGTTATATAGCCGCTTTGAAAAAGGTTTGATATTTTCTTCTAGAATTAAACATAGTCTTACCATGTCATCCAGCAATCAAGTGCTTTAGTATTTACCCAAATGAGTATATTCACACAAAAAACCTAGATATAGATAGGTGTTTATAGCAGCTTTATTCACAATTGCTAAAACATGGAAGCAACCAGGACGTCCTTCAGTAGATACATAGGTAATAAACTGGATCACATCCAGAGAAAAATATTATTCAGTGCTAAATAAATGAGCTGTCAAGTTGAGATATGAAGGAAATTTACCTGCCTGTTACTAAGCAGAAGAAGCCAGTATGAAAAGGCTACATACCCTATGATTCTGACAATATGACATTCTGGAAAAAAGCGAAACTATGGAGGTAGTAAAAACATTAGTGTTTGCCATTGTTTAGGGGAGAGGGTGGGATGCATAGATGGAGGATTTTTAGAGCAGTAAAACTAGTCTGCATGATACTGTAATTGCTGATCTAAGTGCTGACAGGAATAGCGTGTCAGATTTGGGGTTGATGAGAACAAAAAGATATGCCAGTGTCCAACAAGCATATGAAAACATGCTCAACATGATCAAATAAGGAAAATGGAAATCAAAACCACAATGAGACATCACCTCATACCCATTAGGATGGCCACTATCCAAATAATAAAAAATAGCATTAGTGAGACTATAGAAAGATCAAAATTCTTGTGCATTCTTGGTGGGACTGTAAAGTGGTTTAGCCATTATGGAAAGCAGTATGACCATTCCTCAAAAAATTAAAAAATAGAATTATCCTATGATGTAGCAATGCTACTTTCAGATACATATCCAAAATAATTCAAGCAGAATCTTGAGATTTTTGCCTCCCCTTGTTCATTGCTACATTATTCACAATAGCTAAGAGGTGGAAGAACCCAAATGTCTATTAACAGATGATTGGATAAAGAAAATGTGGTATATACGTACAATGGAATATCATGCAGCCGTAAGGGGGAAGGAAATCCCATCACATGCAACCACATAGATGCTGTGGACTGAACGTATTTTCCCAAAACTTATATGTTGACATTCCAACCCCCAACGTGATGGTATTTGTATGTGGGATAATTAGGTCAGGAGAGTAAAGCTTTCATGGATGGAATCAATGCCTTTATAAAAAGACAGGAGAGAGCTTGCTTTTTCTCTCCCTATTCTCTACCATTTGAGGATACAAGGAGAAAATGGCCGTCAGCAAACCAGGAAGTGGGCCAGACACCACTTCTGCTGGCACCTTGAGCTTACACTTCCCAGCCTTCAGAACTAAGATAAATAAATGGCTGTTTAAGACACTCAGTGTGTAATGTGTTATAGCAGCCTGAACTGACTAAGACAATGGATTAACCTCGAGGACATCATGCTAAGCTAAATAAGCCAGTCAGGAAAGTACAACCATTGTAGGACTCAACTCATATGAATTATTTAAGGTAGTCAATATCATAGAAACAAATGTAGAAAGGTGCTTGCCGAGAGCTGGGGGGAGGGAGGAAGGAAGGAGAACAAGTGTTTAATGGATATAGTTTCTGGTTTTTGAGATTAAAAAAAGCTCTAAAGATCTGTTGTACAACCTTGTGAATAGCCTTAATACTATTTACCACAATAAAAACAATTAGAAAACAAACATGAGAAAATACAAATTGGTACAAACTAGTATTTGGATAAGGGTCCCTCTGAAGGCATTAGTGAAGGGGTAGAAAGAGGAAGAATGAGGTCTGGGCTTTATAGAAAGGTTTTCTTTCTTTCTATTCTTTCTTCCTCATTTATTTGTTAATATAAGGATCTGAAACAATGCTATAATAACAATTTACTTAGTCTTAGTGGTGGAGTCATGTATCTATTATATAATTTTCTTAATTTATATGAATGTTTAAAGTTATTCATAATTAAAGTCATTTTTTTAAAGAAAAGATGTAATTGAATCTGAAGCAGTTCAGTCGATGTCTTCTTTGTCTCAAATGCAAAGTTATTGACACTCAATTCGCTGGGCTTCTGTCCTGCCCTGAAATGTTCTTCTCTAGAAGGAAGAATAATAAAATCAGAAATCGGCCGGGTGAGGTGGCTCACGCCTGTAATCCCAGCACTTTGGGAGGCCAAGGCGGGCGGATCACGAGGTCAGGAGATCAAGACCATCCTGGTTAACACAGTGAAACCCCGTCTCTACTAAAAATACAAAAAAATTAGCCTGGCGTGGTGGCGGGCGCTTGTAGTCCCCGCTAATTAGGTGGCTGAGGCAGGAGAATGGTGTGAACCCGGGAGGCGGAGCTTGCAGTGAGCTGAGATCGTGACACTGCACTCCAGCCTGGTCGACAGAGCAAGACTCTGTCTCAAAAAATAAAAATAAAAATAAAATAAAAAATAAAATCAGAAATCAGTAAATCCTAGGTATTTGTGACTAGAAGTGTATTATCGAGCAAGTTTAAAGTAGTACAGTCAGTGAAGAACATCATATATGTGTTTCCATTTAGCTGTTTATTGAAGTTTCTGTGTATTAAGGTAAGGTGATTAATTGTAAATGTCTACTTCCATAAATATACATAATATACAGCAATGTGAAGAATAGGAAAACATGTGTGATCCACTGTTTTTTAAGACTTTTACTGTTCTAGTAATGTGTATTTACCCTGAGCTTGGAACACAAATTTACCCATTCTCCCTTGAAATTAATGCATTTCAAAATGGCTGCCTAAATTGGAGCATAGAACATTTTTCTCAGTGCAAATGACAGTCATCTCTGTGGAATTAAAATCTTTGTCTTAAACTAAAACTTTATTATCTAAATATGTTACAAACCAGCTTGGATGAGCATGTGCTAAAGTGAAAGAACTTGACATCCTGCTTTGGTTAAAGGAAAACTTTCATTGAAACTTTGACAAAATACGTCACTTTCCAGATGCCATTTTTGATATAGGACATACAAATAAAAAGTTTATATGCATCTTCTAATGCATTTTAATTATATATACATTTTTTATATATATAATTATATTATATATATATAATTTTATATATATATTTATATAGATATAATTATATATATATAATTTTATATATATATAAATATATATATATAATTTTATATATTTAATTATATATATAATTATATATATGTAATTTTATATATATAATTATATATATAATTTTATATATATAATTATATATATAATTATATATATGTAATTTTATATATATAATTATATATATAATTTTATATATATAATTATATATATAATTTTATATATAAAATTATATATATATAATTTTATATATAAAATTATATATATATAATTTTATATATAAAATTATATATATATAATTATATATATATATAAAATTATGTAAGTAAATTATGCTCTGAAATGGCACAACAAATTTAGCGATCAAATTAGAAGATTATTTTTAAGACCTTGTATTTAAACATTTTAAAAGGATGATTTTCAAAGAAATTTGTTCCATATATTCCACTGAGACATATAAAATATCCATCAACCTGGCCATTGAATGTTTTGCAGTTCTCAGCAAATTCCCTCAGAAGTGATTTTTATAATCTCATTATAGATTTATTTTAAAATAATTTTTCATCAAGGTTAGCGAATTTTTCTTTTTCTGATTCAAACTCTGTCCTTCAAGATCTTCAAAGTCATTGGCATTCAAAAATGATAAAATGTTTGTCTTTTTAATTTTTTTTCACATTTTATTATAACGTTGGATGCGTCAGATTTCTATGGAAGGTAATAACTTTCACCTCTAATTGGGTTCTTATTTTTGCTCAATGACTTAGACGTGAGTATATCCAACTGGATGTGAGATAAAGTTTCCAACCTGTTAGGATCTCCTTTTTTGTGTGTTGTTGTCATTGGCTTTCTATTTTAGGATAGAAAATATTTCTTTTTACATTTATTTTATTTTGATTGTTTAATTTTTTATTTTTTGTTTGGGTTGGGGGGTGGGAAGGTGGGGTCTTACTCTGTCACCCAGACCAGAGTGCAGTGGTGTGATCTCGGCTCACTGCAGCCTCAACCTCCCCAACTCAAGTGATTTTCTCACCTCAGCCTCCCACGTAGTTGGAACTACAGGTGTGGGCCACCATGCCCAGCTAATTTTTGTAGTTTTTTATTTTTGTAGAGATGAGGTTTCACCATGTTGCCCAGGCTAATCTCAAAATCCTGAGCTCAAGTGATCCACCTGCCTTAGCCTCCCAAATTGCTGGGATTATAGGTGTGAGCCACCACACCTGGTGAGAAAATATTTCTTATCCCTAAAAACTGACTCCTCTTCTATGTTTTATATATCTGATCTTGGGGAATAGAATGCTCATTTACTTAACAATCTATTAATCATTTCAAACTCACCCCTATGGGATCAGAATACTACTTCCTTGGTCTTAATCTCTCATGTAGACTGAGCTGTATCTGGCAGCCTAATATTCCTGGTCTCTCTTCATCCTCTTATTCATTCCTTCCCAGAGGAAGGAAGAGCAACAATGGATTGGTGAGTTTTCAAGAAGAATCTGAGTATGCATGCCTGGTCCCTCACCTCCTCTTTTCTTTTTAATGTTTACTAGCTGAGGAAATATGAAATCTGGTCAACTCTTCCTTGCTATAGTTTCACACAGGGTAGCCTGGAAGACACAGTTCGGGGTCTTATTTCTGGGTTTCACATTTTAGAAGACCACTTGTCTACAGAAATAGGAAATTTTCTTCAGGATTAGCTATATCAATAAAAAGTTGATATTTTGATCTATCTTCAATCTTAGGTCTTAATTGCCTCTGCATTTGAGCTAAGAAATAAACTACTAGTAATTGGACTTTCCGCAAATTCCCAACAGCATGTAAATCCCCAGTCCTCCAGATACTGGACGTTTAGTATTGCTCAGATTTTTGCTCTTTCCTTTAAACCATCTCTGTTTTGGTTTATTAGTTGACTGGATTAAAGAAAGAGGTTAACTATTCTAACTATTATTTTTTTTCAGTGTTAGAGCAACCTACAATTCATGCTTCACACTGATGCCAAAAAGTACATCCTGAAATAGACATTTTATATCTTGTTATTTCTCCATATTTTTGTGTGTTTATTTCAGACTCCCAAGTTGATTTCAGCTGGCTCTTTATGGTAACTGTCTACTCTACAGTTCCATATCTAATGAGTCAATCAGACGTATGCTTTATTATCATATCACAAGATATTATCGTGTTAAATTCTCACAGTATTTAAAATAAAAAAAAACAGTTTAATGTATTTCCATGCATTCACACAAGTTTTTTCTCATTGCCCATAAAGACCTTGTATTCTTTTTCACCTAGCAAGATGAGCTCATCAACCTTTGAAAGTCAGTTTAAGCATCAGCTTGCCAAGGCATCTTATTTGACTCCCATCTGATATTTGGTTTTCCTCTGTTTTCTTTCAATACACTGTGAAATCTTCCATTTGCTTTTTATTCATTCATCCACTCTGGTATTCATTCATCCGTCTGTCCATCCATCCATCCATCCGTCCATCCATCCATCCATCCATCCATCTATCCATCTATCCATCCATCCATCTGTCCATCTATCTGTCCATTTATTCACTTGTCAATGTCAGTATACCTACCATATGCCATTGTCTGTGAATTGTGCTATGGATGCAGGGATGAAAGATACCATTGTTGCTTCCCTGGAGTTATATCTTTACCATAAATTTATCCCAAATACCTGTAATGAAAGATACATCTGACTGCCTTGTCCACTAGATGTAAACTATTTAATGGCAGAGATGGCATATTTGACTTGTGTTCTGTGCAGAAAATGCACGAGGAGAGAAGGAAAGACACACACACAATACCTTTAAGGGTAAACAAGCTTTATCCCACATAAATAGCAATGCAGATATAATAAGCATATGATATAAGCAAATTAACATAAGCAAATTTATATAATAAGCAAATGATATAATAAGTAAATTGCAATGGGAAGGGGAGAAGGGAAAATATATACATATTTACACTCACCAGACTATGGAGGATTCACCACCAAACTGGGAAGCAGTTTGGGCTCCAGAGTTGGACACTGCACTCACCAGACAATGGAGGATTCACCACTAGGCCCGGAAGCAGCGGCCTAGGCTGCAGAGTTGGCCAGTAGTCCATGCACAGAGGAGGAGAGGTCTCATGAAGCTTTGGAGCAGCCTGGGACCCTAGCTCTTTTTGTAATGAGTTGTTTGGCATGAGGTCCATTCACAAGGGTCCTTTGTGACTGGGCCCCAAGAACACAAAAACGTTGACTTGTTTTGTGACTGTCTGTTGTTTTTCAATAACTAACATATAGGAATAGATAGAAATAGAGATTTCTTCTAAACAACACTGGATGAAAGCCTGAAGGGGCTCACACAACCCGTTCTGGGACTTCGTGATCATTCTTTGTGTCCATGTTCAATTTAGTTCAGGTTTAATATTTAACTTTTTCTCCACAGCTTGGATTCCCTGCATCTACCACGTGTATGGCACAGACATGTTACCAATACATGTTTATTGAATAACTTATAAATCAGTCATCATCTATAAATGTCTTCCATCCTCAGTAATTTCAGAAATTGTAGTCTTGTATAAAATTTCTAGATGAGGATTTCAGGTTTGACTCTTTCCTGAAACCTTGAATTTTAAATAAGTGAAAATATGTTAAACAAAGATGAGGAGATGTTAGATTAATTGTAGCAGTGGAAGGACAAAGGTTATTTACCTAGTAAATTAGAAAGTTATTTAGATCTTTACTCTGGCTCTTAATTCCAGAATCTGAAACTCCCTTGGTTCCTGCTGATTCTCTAAGCCCTGGCCTTGGGCCTCCCATTGATTTGGTGAGCTCTGAATAGCTTTCCAGTAATTTCCATCTGTACCTTCATCATTTTTCATGATCAAAGATGTTTAGTTTTTTACTGTTACTAAAAACAAGAACCTCAATTTTATTTTAGCAGAGTAGCTGATACTACCCACTGTTCTCTATGATATTGTGAGGCATATTTAGAAAGCTTCATTGTGTAAAATCTCTAAAGAAGTAGAAAACCAGAAAACCTGCTAAATGATGCCTGTATATTATTTCTTATCAAGGTAATTTGCCAGCAGACCTCCCAAATCCACCAGAAACGTCAGTTCCTGTAACATTACCTCCACACAACTGCACAGACAATGAATTTGTCTGCAGGTCTGATGATCACTGCATCGAAAAAATGCAGAAATGTGATTTTAAATATGACTGCCCTGACAAATCAGATGAAGCATCCTGTGGTAGGTGGATTCTTAAAATTGGTTTAAATATTGCCACAAAATAGAAAATACAAGTGTAATCTCTAAGTAGCACAGCCTAGCATCATAGTTAGATATTTTCAACAGGAGTTAGGGCAACTTCTAAATGTAACAGTTATTCATACAGAAAATTGTAATGGAAGAATCAGAATGCATTTTCTGCCAGGCCCAGTAAGTGGTAAGTGTCTTTAGATTAATGTTTTGGATTCAAAACTATCGTTTTCACAAACTTTACTTGACTCTGGGAGTAGCATTTAGTAGCTCTTTCCATCCATTCCCTTTGATCTGTACTCCTGACACTATAAAATAGGGAATGTTTAGGGAGGTAGCTTTATAATACTGTCAAATTAATTCATTCAAATTTTGCCATTGCCAAAATGCACATACAACATTAGTACTATTAAAATATGCAGAGTTCATGAGAAAACCTATCTTAATGCAAATGAGACTTTTATCCCCTGTGTCCTGGTTTTTACCTGCCAATTCAATGGTACCTGCCAATTCAGTGGCTTTTCCTAAATGGATCAAAGACAAACTATTTAATTTAAAAATGGACTTCTCAGCCAAAGATACAGTCTGAGAGGAGAAAAATTAATCTGTGTCTGAATGAGCAAAACATAAGATCAGAAGGGTAAACACTTTGAAATATCGTTCCCTTCCCTGTTCTTCATGGAGTAGCGTGTGAATTGACTGTACCATCATATTTCTCAAGTGTCTTGATAATATTAAGGGCTTAGAACAGACAGATAACACGGAGAGAGTATTGAAACCCTTGTTTTATGTAAACCTTGTGAAGAAATTCTGGGACTTAAGAAATCCAGTGAGGTTCATATTTATTCTTTTAATCTAGAAAAAAAGGTTTTTTAATGTACAAATACACCACCAATTAACTATCTAATCTAGACTAAAAAAGTCATAAAATCAAAGCTGACTCACTTCCTGCATAAGATGATACAGTAATTAACTCAAGCTAGCCAGGGATATATATCATGCATCACAGATGGAAAATAATACAATGGAAGGTGTGGTGGTGTTCAGACTTGCTCATCAGAAGGCATTCGAATCCCCTTATGATCTTATATAAGTTGTAGTGTTTGTAAGAGTTTATACAAAAACCTAATTAATTACACAAAATGAGTATCTTTAGGGAATACTGAATTTCCTCTAAGTTCAACTTTGTCATTTTAGTCATGTCGTTTATGATTAGAGGGGAAGTTTTGATAAATTATTTAAATGTCCTAAATGAGTGCCTACTATTAAGTTATTCTTAGTCAAATAGTTTTATAATTTTGAACAAATATAAATGAATTATTACCATTTTATTTATGAATAAACTGAGATATTGTCCCTTCCACCCTTTTCTAAGAAAAAATAGTATGACAAATCTGCCTGTAAACTATAAAGATTTTCTAACTGATTTTGAAAATTGTGATTAAAAACACATAACATGGCCAGGTGCACTGGCGCACGCCTGTAATCAAAGCACTTTGCGGGGCCAAGGTGAGCAGATCAGTTGAGCCAAGGAGTTTGAGACGAGCTTGGCCAACATGGCAAAACCCCATCTCTACAAAAAGAATACACAAATTAGCTGGGTGTAGTGGCGTGTGCCTCTAACAACAGCTACATATCATGTTTATACAGATAACGGTGTAGATATTTCCATGCTTATACAGATAGTGATGTACATATTTCCATGTTTATATAGATAGTGGTGTAGATATTTCCAAGTTTATAGAGGTAGCGGTGTAGATATTTCCATGTTTATAGAGGGAGCGGTGTAGATATTTCCATCTTTATAGAGATAGCTGTGTAGATATTCCCATGTTTATATAGATAGCGGTGTAGATACTTCCATGTTTATACAGATAGCGGTGTAGATATTCCCATATTTATACAGATAGCAGTGTAGATAATTCCATCTTTATAGAGATGGCGGTGTAGATATTTCCATGTTTATAGAGAAGGCGGTGAAGATATTTCCATGTTTATAGAGATAGCGGTGTAGTTATTTCCATGTTTATAGAGATGGCGGTGTAGATATTTCCATGTTTATACAGATAGCGGTGTAGATATTTCCATGTTTATACAGATGGCATTGTAGGTATTTCCAAGATTATACAGATGGCGGTGTAGATATTTCCATGTTTATACAGATGGCGGTGTAGATATTTCAATGTTTACAGACATAGCTGTGTGGATATTTCCATGTTTATAGAGATGGCATTGTAGATATTACCATGTTGATAGAGATGGCGTTGTAGATATTTCCATGGTTATAGAGATGGCGGTGTAGATATTTCCATGTTCATAGAGATGGCAGTGTAGATATTTCCATGTTTATACAGACGGCGGTGTAGATATTTCCGTGTTTATACAGATAGCGGTGTAGATATTTCCATGTTTATAGAGACGGCGGTGTAGATATTTCCATGTTTACAGAGATGGCGGTTTAGATATTTCCATGTTTATAGAGACAGCGGTGTAAATGTTTACATGTTTATAGAGATAGCGGTGTAGATATTTCCATGTTTATAGAGACAGCGGTGTAGATACTTCCACGTTTATACAGATAGCGGTGTAAATGTTTACAAGTTTATAGAGATAGCGCTGTAGATATTTCCATGTTTATGCAGATAGCGGTGTAGATATTTCCATATTTATACAGAGAGCGGTGTAGATATTCCCATGTTTATACAGAGAGCGGTGTAGATATTTCCATGTTTATACAGAGAGCGGTGTAGATATTTCCATGTTTATACAGATAGCGGTGGAGATATTTCCATGTTTATTCAGATAGCGGTGTAGATATTTCTGTGTATACAGAGACAGCGGTGTAGATATTTCCATGTTTATACAGATAGCGGTGTAGATATATCCATGTTTATAAGATAGCGGTGTAGCTATTTCCATGTTTATAGAGGTAGCGGTGTAGATATTTCCATGTTTATAGAGATAGAGGTGTAGATATTTCCATGTTTACACAGACAGTGGTGTTGATATTTCCATGTTTATAGAGATAGCAGTGTAGATATTTCCATTTTATACAGATAGTGGTGTAGATATTTCCATGTTTATACAGGTAGCGGTGTAGATATTTCCATGTTTGTAGAGATAGCGATGTAGATATTTCCATGTTTACACAGATAGCGGCGTAGGCATTTCCATGTTTATACAGATAGCGGTGTAGATGTTTCCATGTTCCTACAGGTAGTGGTGTAGATATTTCCATGTTTATACAGATAGCGATGTACATATTTCCATGTTTATACAGATAGCGGTGTAGATATTTCCATGTTTATAAGGGTAGCGGTGTAGATATTTCCATGTTTATAGAGGGAGCGGTGTGGATATTTCCATGTTTTTACAGATGGCGTTGTAGATATTTCCATGTTCATAGAGATAGCGGTGTAGATATTTCCATGTTTATAGAGATAGCGGTGTAGATATTTCCATGTTTATACAGATAGCAGTGTAGATATTTCCATATTTATACAGATAGCGGTGTAGATATTTCCAAGTTTTTACAGATAGTGGTGAAGATATTTCCTTGTTTATACAGATAGCGGTGTAGATATTTACATGTTTATACAGATATCGGTGTAAATATTTATGTGTTTATACAGATATCGGTGTAGATATTTACATGTTTATACAGATATCTGTGTAGATATTTCTGTGTTTATACAGATATCTGTGAAAATATATGTTCATACAGATATCTGTATTAATAATATTTACATCTTTATACAGATATCTGTATAAATATTTACATATTTGTACAAATATCTGTGTAAATAATATTTGTATGTTTATACAGATGACTGTATAAATATTTATATGTTTATACAGATAACTATAAATATGTATATGTTTATAGAAATACTTGTATAAATACTTATATATTTATACAGATTCTTGTGTAAATATTTATATGTTTATACAGATATGTGTATAAATATTTACATGTTTATACAGATATCAGTATAAATACTTATATCTTTAAACAGATAGCAGTATAAATACTTATATGTTTATACAGACAGCAGTATAAATACTTATACGTTTGTACAGTCAGCGGTATAAATACTTATATGTTTATACAGACAGCGGTATAAACACTTATATGTTTATACAGATAGCGGTATAAACACTTATATGTTTATACAGATAGCGGTATAAACACTAACATGTTTATACAGATAGCGGTATAAATACATGTTTATATAGATAGTGGTATAAATATTTACATGTTTATACAGATAGCGGTATCAATATATACATGTTTATACAGATAGCGGTATAGGTATTCGCAAGTTTATACAGATAGCGGCATAAGTATTTACATGTTTATAAAGATAGCAGTATAAATATTTACATGTTTATACAGATAGCGGTATAAAAATTTACATGATTATACAGATAGCGGTATAAATATTTACATGTTTAAACAGTGGTATAAATATCTACATGTTTATACAGACAGCGCTGTAAATATTTACATGTTTATACAGTTAGCCGTGTAAATATTTATATGTTTATTCAGATAGCGGTGTAAATATTTTCATGTTTATACAGATAGCGGTGGAAGTATTTACATGTTTATACAGATTTCGGTGTATTGACATGTTTATGCAGATAGCGGTGTAAATAATTACATGTTTATACAGATAGTGGTGTAAGTATTTACATGTTTATACAGATATCGCTGTAAATATTTACGTGTTTATACAGATAACGGGGTAAATATTTACGTGTTTATGCAGACATCGGTGTAAATATTTAAGTGTTTATGCAGATATGTGTGTAAATATTTACATGTTTATAGAGATATCTGTGAAAATATTTGTACGTTTATACAGATATCTTTGAAAATATATGTTCATACAGATATCTGTATGTTTATATGTTTATACAGGTATCTGTATAAATAATATTTACATTGATATACAGATATCTGTATAAATAATATTTACATGTTGATTCAGATACCTCTATAAATATTTACATCTTTATACAGATATCTGTATAAATAACATTTGTATGTTTATACAGATGACTGTACAAATAATGTTTATATATTTATACAGATAACTATAAATATTTATATGTTTATACAAATATCTGTATAAATACTTATGTTTATACAGATATCTGTGTAAATATTTATATGTTTATACATATATGTGTATAAATGTATGTTTATGCACATAGCGGTATAAATATGTTTATGTTTATACAATTATCGGTATAAATACTTATATCTTTATAGAGATAGCGGTATAAATACATATATGTTTACAGAGACAGCGGTATGAATACTTATATGTTCATACAGACTGCGGTATAAATACTTGTATGTTTATACAGACAGCGGTATAAATACATGTTTATACAGACAGCAGTATAAACACATGATTATACAGACAATGGTGTAAATACTAACATGTTTATACAGATAGCAGTACAAAGAGTTACATGTTTATACAGATAACGGTATAAATACATGTTTATACAGTTAGCAGTCTTAATATTTACATGTTTATACAGATAACGGTGAAAATATTTACATGTTTATACAGATAGTGGTGTAAATATCTACATGTTTATACAGATAGCGGTGTGAATATTTACAGGTTTATACAGATAGCGGTGAAAATATTTACATGTATATACAGATAGCGGTGTAAATACCTACATGTTTATACAGATCACGGTGTGAATATTTACATGTTTATACAGATAGCGCTGTAGATATTTACATGTTTATATAGATAACGGTGTTGATATTTACCTGTTTGTACAGATAGCGGTGTAGATATTTACATGTTTATGCAGGTGGCAGTGTAGATATTTCCATGTTTATACAGAGAGCAGTGTAGATATTTCCATGTTTATACAGAAAGCAGTGTAGATATTTCCATGTTTATACAGATAGAAGGGTTGATATTTCCATATTTATACAGATAGCGGTGTAGATATTTTCATATTTATACAGATACCGTTGTAGATATTTCCAAGTTTATACAGATAGCGATGTAGATATTTCCATGTTTATACAGATAGCGGGGTTATTTCCATGTTTATACAGAGAGCGGTGTAGATATTTTCCTGTTTATACAGATACCGTTGTAGATACTTCCAAATTTATACAGATAGCGGTGTAGATATTTCCACGTTTATACAGATAGCGGTGTACATATTTCCATGTTTATACAGATGACGGTGTAGGTATTTCCATGATTATACAGATGGCCGTGTAGATATTTCCATGTTTATACAGATGGCGGTGTAGATATTTCCATGTTTATAGACATAGCTGTGTGGAAATTTCCATGTTTATAGAGATGGCATTGTAGATATTACCATGTTGATAGAGACGGCATTGTAGATATTTCCATGATTATAGAGATGGTGGTGTAGATATTTCCATGTTTATAGAGATGGGGGTGTAGATATTTCCATGTTTATACAGACGGTGTTGTAGATATTTCCATGTGTATACAGATGTCGGTGTAGATATTTCCATGTTTATAGAGACGGCGGTGTAGATATTTCCATGTTCATACAGATGGCGGTGTGGAGATTTCCATGTTTACAGAGACGACGGTGTAGATATTTCCATGTTTATACAGATGGTGATGTAGATATTTCCATGTATGTAGTGACGGCGGTGCAGATATTTAGATGTTTATACAGATGGCGGTGTAGATATTTCCATGTTTGTAGGGATGGCGGTGTAGATATTTTCATGTTTATAGAGATAGCGGTGTGAATATTTCCATGTATATAGAGATGTCGGTGTAGATATTTTCATGTTTATAGAGATAGCGTTGTAAATATATCCATGTTTATAGAGACAGTGGTGTAGATATGTCCATGCTTAGAGAGATAGCGATTTAGATATTTCCATGTTTATACAGACAGCGGTGTAAATGTTTACATGTTTATAGAGATACCGGTGTAGATATTTCCATGTTTATAGAGACTACGGTGTAGACAATTCCACGTTTATTAAGATCGCGGTGTAGATAATTCCACGTTTATAGAGATAGCGGTGTAGATTTTCCATGTTTATACATATAGCAGAGTAGATATTTCCATGTTTACAGAGATAGCAATGTAGATATTTCCATGTTTATACAGATAGCGATGTGGATATTTCCATGTTTACAAGATAACGGTGTAGATATTTCCCTGTATATAAAGATAGCGGTGTAGATATTTCCATGTTTATAGAGATAGCGGTGTAGATATTTCCATGTTTATAGAGAAAGCGGTGTAGATATTTCCATGTTTATACAGACAGCAGTGTAGATATTTCCATGTTTTTACAGGTAGCGGTGTAGATATTTCCGTGTGTATAGAGATAGCTGTGTAGATATTTCTATGTTTATACAGGTAGCAGTGTAGACATTTCCAAGTTTATACCGGTAGCGGTTTGGATATTTCCATGTTAATACAGGTAGCGGTGTGGATATTTCCATGTTCTTTCAGGTAACGGTGTAGATACTTCTATGTTCATACAGATAGCGAAGTACATGTTTCCATGTTTGTACGGGTAGCGGTGTAGATATTTCCATGTTTATAGAGGGAGCGGTGTAGATACTTCCATGTTTATACAGATCGCGGAGTAGATATTTCCATGTTTATACAGATAGCGGTATAGATAATTCCATGTTTATACAGATAGCATTGTAGATATTTCACTGTTTATACAGATAGCGGTGTAGATAATTCCATGTTTATAGAGATGGCGGTGTAGATATTTCCATGTTTATACAGATGGCGGTGTAGATATTTCCATGTTTATAGACTTAGCTGTGTGGATATTTCTATGTTTATAGAGATGGCATTGTAGATATTACCATGTTGATAGAGATGGCATTGTAGATATTTGCATGGTTATAGAGATGGCGTTATAGATATTTCCATGTTAATAGAGATGGCGGTGTAGATATTTCCATGTTTATACAGTCGGCAGTGAAGATAATTCCGTGTTTATACAGATGGCGGTGTAGATACTTCCATGTTTATAGAGACGTCGGTGTAGATATTTCCATGTTTATACAGATGGCGGTGTAGATATTTCCATGTTTACAGAGGCAGCGGTGTAGATATTTGCATGTTTATAGGGACGGCAGTGTAGATATTTCCAGCTTTATAGAGATGGCGGTGTGAATATTTCCATGTTTATAGAGATGGCGGAATAGTTATTTTCATGTTTATAGAGATAGCGGTGCAAATGTATCCATGTTTATAGAGAGAGTGGTGTAGATATGTCCATGTTTTTAGAGATAGCGGTTTAGATATTTCCATGTTTATAGAGACAGCAGTGTAAATGTTTACATGTTTATAGAGATAGCAGTGTAGATATTTCCACGTTTATACAGATAGCGGTGTAAATCTTTACAAGTTTATAGTGATAGCGGTGCAGATATTTCCATGTTTATTCAGGTAGCGGTGTAGATATTTCCATGTTTGTAGAGATAGCGGTGTAGATATTTCCATGTTTATACAGGTAGCGGTGTAGGCATTTCCATGTTTATACAGGTAGCGGTGTGGATATTTCCATGTTTGTACAGGTAGTGGTGTGGATATTTCCTTGTTCCCACAGGTAACGGTGTAGATATTTCCATGTTTATACAGATAGCGGTTTAGATATTTCCATGTTTATACAGATAGCGGTGTAGATATTTCCATGTTTATACAGATAGCAGTGTACGTACTTCCATGTTTATACAGATCGCGGTGTAGATATTTACATGCTTATACAGATGGCTGTGTAGATATTTCCATGTTTATACAGATTGCAGTGAAGGTATTTCCATGTTTATACAGATGGAGGTGTAGATATTTCCATGTTTAGAAAGATGGTTGTGTAGATATTTCCAAGTTTATACATATAGCGGTGTAGATATATCCATGTTTATACGGACCATGGTGTAGATATTTCCATGTTTTTTCAGATGGCGCTGTATATATTTCCATGTTTATACAGATAGCGGTGTAGATATTTCCATGTTTATACAGATAGCGGTGTACGTACTTCCATGTTTATAGAGATAGCGGTGTAGATATTTACATGCTTATACAGATGGCTGTGTAGATATTTCCATGTTTATACAGATTGCAGTGAAGGCATTTCCATGTTTATACAGATGGAGGTGTAGATATTTCCATGTTTAGAAAGATGGCTGTGTAGATATTTCCAAGTTTATACATATAGCGGTGTAGATATATCCATGTTTATACAGACCATGGTGTAGATATTTCCAGGTTTATACAGATAGCGGTGTAGTTATTTTCATGTTTATACAGATAGCGGTGTAGATATTTCCATGTTTGCCCAGATTGCGGTGTAAATATTTCCATCTTCACACAGATAGCGTTGTATATATTTCCATGTTTACACAGACCGCTGTGTAGATATTTCTATGTTTACAAAGATAGTGTTGTAGATATTTCCATTTTTATATAGATAGCGGTGGAGATATTTCCATGTTTCTACATATAACGGTGTAGATATTTCCATGTTTAAAAAGATAGCGGTGGAGATATTTCCATGTTTATACAGATATCGGTGGAAATGTTTCCAAGTTTATGCAGATTGCGGTGGAGATATTACCATGTTTATGGAGATAGCGGTGTAGATATTTCCATGTAGATACAGATAGCGGTGTAGGTATTTCCATGTTTGTTGAGATAGCGGTGTAGATATTTCCATATTTATGCAGATAGCGGTGTAGATATTTCCATGTTTATTCAGATGGTAGTGTAGATATTTCCATGTTTATACAGATTGCGTTGTGGCTATTTCCATTTTTATACAGATGGCAGTGTAGTTATATCCATGTTTACACACATGGAGGTGTAGATATTTCCATGTTTATTCAGATGGTAGTGTAGATATTTCCATGTTTATACAGATGGCAGTGTAGATATTTCCATGTTTATATAGATAGTGGTGTAGATATTTCCATGTTTATACAGATGACGGTGTAGGTATTTCCATGTTTATACAGATGGCGGTGTAGATATTTCCATGTTTATAGAGACAGCCATGTTGATGTTTCCATGTTTAGACAGATAGCAGTGTAGACATTTCCATGTTTATAGAGATAACGGTGAAGATATTTCCATATTTATACAGATAGCGGTGTAGATATTTCCAAGTTTATACTGATAGCGGTGGAGGTATTTCCATGTTTACACAGATAGCGGTGTCGATATTTCCATGTTTACAGAGATAAAGGTGTAGATATTTCCATATTTGCACAGATTGCCGTGTAGATATTTCCATCTTCACACAGATAGCGGTGTACATATTTCCATGTTTACACAGACAGCTGTGTAGATATTTCCATGTTGACACAGATAGTGTTGTAGATATTTCCATGTTTATACAGATAGCGGTGTAGATATTTCCTTGTTTATGAAGATAGCGGTGTAGATATTTCCAGGTTTATGCAGATAGCGGTGGAGATATTTCCATGTTTACACAGATAGCGCTGTAGATATTTACATGTTTATACAGACAGCGGTGTAGATATTTCCAAGTGTATACAGATAGCGGTGTAGATATTTCCATGTTTATAAAGATAGCATTGGAGATATTTCCATGTGTATACACATATCGGTGGAGATATTTCCATGTTTATACAGATAGCGGTGGAAATATTTACATGTTTATACAGATGGAGGTGTAGATATATCCAAGGTTATGCAGATTGCGGTGGAGATATTTCCATGTTTATAGAGATAGCGGTGTAGATATTTCCATGTAGATACTGATAGCTGTGTAGATATTTCCATGTTTATAGAGATAGCCATGTAGATAATTCCATGTTTCTACAAGCAGCGGTGTAGGCATTTCCATGTTTATAGAGATAGCGGTGAAGGTATTTCCCTATTTATACAGATAGCGGTGTAGACATTTCTAAGTTTATACAGATAGCGGTGTAGATATTTCCATGTTTATACTGATAGCTGTGTAGGTATTTCCATGTTTATAGAGATAGGGGTGATGTTATTTCCATGTTTATACAGATGGCATTGTAGATATTTCCATGTTTATTCAGATAGTGGTGTATATATTTCCATGTTTATACAGATGACTGTGTAGTTAATTCCATGTTTATAAAGATGGCGGTGTAGATATTTCCATGTTCATCGAGATAGCCATGTAGATATTTCCATGTTTATACAGATAGAGGTGTAGATATATCCATGTTTACAGAGATAGAGGAGTAGATATTTCCATATTTGCACAGATTGCCGTGTAGATGTTTCCATCTTCACACAGATTGCTGTGTACTTATTTCCATGTTTACACAGGCAGCTCTGTATATATTTCCATGTTTACACAGATAGCGGTGTAGATATTTCCATGTTCATAAAGATAGCGGTGTAGATATTTCCATGTTTATACAGATTGCGGTGGAGATATTTCCATGTTTATACAGATAGCGCTGTAGATATTTCCATGTTTATACAGACAGCGGTGTAGATATTTTCATGTTTATACAGATAGCGGTGTCGATATTTCCATGTTTATACAGATAGCAGTGTACGTAATTCCATGTTTATAGAGATAGCGGTTTAGATATTTACATGCTTATACACATGGCTGTGTAGATATTTCCATGTTTATACAGATTGCAGTGAAGGTATTTCCATGTTTATACAGATGGAGGTGAAGATATTTGCATGTTTAGACAGATGACTGTGTAGATATTTCCAAGTTTATATATATAGCGGTGTAGATCTATCCATGTTTATACAGACCGCGATGTAGATATTTCCATGTTTATACTGATAGCGGTGTAGATATTTTCATGTTTATACAGATAGCGGTGTAGATATTTCCATGTTAACAGAGATAGAGGTCTCGATATTTCCATACTTGCCCAGATTGCCGTGTAAATATTTCCATCTTCACCCAGATAGCGTTGTACCTATTTCCATGTTTACACAGACAGCTGTGAAGGTATTTCTATGTTTACACAGATAGTGTTGTAGATATTTCCAGTTTTATATAGATAGCGGTTCAGATATTTCCATGTTTATACAGATAGCGGTGGAGATATTTCCATGTTTATACAGATAACGGTGTAGTTATTTCCATGTTTAAAAAGATAGCGGTGGAGATATTTCCATGTTTATACAGATATCGGTGGAGATATTTCCAAGTTTTTGCAGATTGTGGTGGAGATATTACCATGTTTATGGAGATAGCGGTGTAGATATTTCCATGTAGATACAGATAGCGGTGTAGATATTTCCATGTTTGTAGAGATAGCGGTGTAGATATTTCCCTATTTATGCAGATAACGCTGTAGATATTTCCATGTTTATTCAGATGGCGGTGTAGATATTTCCATGTTTATACAGATTGCGGTGTGGCTATTTCCATTTTTATACAGATGGAAGTGTAGTTATATCCATGTTTATACACATGGAGGTTTAGATATTTCCATGTTTATACAGATGACTGTGTAGATATTTCCATGTTTTAACAGATGGCGGTGTAGATATTTCCATGTTTTTACAGATAGCGGTGAGGCTATTTCCATGTTTATGCAGATACCGATGTAGATATTTCCAAGTTTATAGAGATGTCTGTGTAGATACTTCCATGTTTATAGAGATGGCTTTGTAGATATTTCCATGTTTATGCAGACAGTGGTGTAGATATTTCCATGTTTATACAGATGACAGTGTAGTTACTTCCAAGTTTATACACATGGCGGTGTAAATATTTCCATGTTTATAGAGATAGCCATGTAGATATTTCCATGTTTATACAGATAGTGGTGGAGATATTTCCATGTTTACACAGAGAGCGGTGTAGCTATTTCCATGTTTATAGAGATAGCGGTGAAGATATTTCCATGTTTATACAGATGGCACTGTAGATATTTCCACGTTCATAGAGATAGTGGTGTAGATATTTCCAGGTTTATACAGATGACTGTGTAGTTAATTCCATGTTTATACAGATGAATGTGTAGATATTTCCATGTTTTTTCAGATGACGCTGTAGATATTTCCATGTTTATACAGATAGCCGTGTGGCTATTTCCATGATTATGCAGATAGCGATGGAGATATTTCCATGTTTATAGAGATGGCTGTGAAGATATTTCCATGTTTACAGATGGCAGTGTAGATATTTCCATGTTTGTAGAGATACTGGTGTAGATATTTCCATGTTTATACAGATGTCGGTGTAGGTATTTCCATGTTTATACAGATGGCGGTGTAGATTTTTCCATGTTTATAGAGATAGCCATGTACATGTTTCCATGTTTATACAGATAGCGGGGTAGACATTTCCATGATTATAGAGATAGTGCTGAAGGTATTTCCATATTTATACAGATAGCGGTGTAGATATTTCCAAGTTTATACAGATAGCGTTGGAGATATTTCCATGTTTATACAGATAGCGGTGTAGATATTTCCAAGTTTATTCTGATAGCGTTGGAGATATTTCCATGTTTATACAGATAGCGGTGTAGATATTTTGATGTTTATACAGAGAGTGGTGGAGATATTTCCATGTTTATACAGGTAGCGATGGAGATATTTCCATGTTTATACAGATAGTGGTGTAGACATTTCCATGTTTATAGATATAGCGGTGAAGTTTTTTCCCTATTTATACAGATAGCGATGTAGATATTTCCTTTTTTATACAGATAGCAGTTCAGATATTTCATTGTTTATACAGATAGCAGTGTAGGTATTTCCATGTTGACAGAGATAGCGGTGATGTTATTTCCATGTTTATACAGATGGCATTGTAGATATTTCCATGTTTATACAGATAGTGGTGTAGATATTTCCATGTTTATGCAGATGACTGTGTAGTTAATTCCATGTTTATAAAGATGGCGGTGTAGATATTTCCATGTTTATAGAGATAGCCATGTAGATATTTCCATGTTTATACAGATAGCGGTGTAGAAATTTCCATGTTTACAGAGATAGAGGTGTAGATATTTCCATATTTGCACAGATTGCCGTGTAGATATTTCCATCTTCACACAGATAGCGGTGAACATATTTCGATGTTTACACAGACTGCTGTGTAGAAATTTCCATGTTTACACAGATAGTGTTGTCGATATTTCCATGTTTATACAGATAGCGCTGTAGATATTTCCATGTTTATACAGACAGCGGTGTAGATATTTCCATGTATATACAGATAGCAGTGTAGATATTTCCATGTTTATACAGATAGCGGTGTAGATTTTCCATGTTTATACAGATAGCGGTGGAGATATTTCCATGTTTATACAGATAGCGCTGGAGATATTTCCATGTTTATACAGACAGCGGTGTAGATATTCCCATGTGTATACAGATAGCGGTGTAGATATTTACATGTTTATACAGATGGAGGTGTAGATATTTCAAAGGTTATGCAGATTGCGGTGGAGATATTTCCATGTGTATAGAGATAGCGGTGTAGATATTTCCATGTAGATAAAGATAGCCGTGTAGATATTTCCATGTTTATAGAGATAGCCATGTAGATATTTCCATGTTTATACAGATAGTGGTGTAGATATTTCCATGTTTACAGAGATAGAGGTGTAGATATTTCCATATTTGCACAGATTGCCGTGTAGATATTTCCATGTTCACACAGATAGCGGTGTACATATTTCCATGTTTACACAGACAGCTGTGTAGAAATTTCCATGTTTACACAAATAGTGTTGTAGATATTTCTTGTTTATACAGATAGCGGTGTAGATATTTCCATGTTTATAAAGATAGCAGTGTAGATATTTCCATGTTTATACAGATAGCGGTGGAGATATTTCCATGTTTATACAGATAGCGCTGTAGATATTTCCATGTTTATACAGATAGCGCTGTAGATATTTCCATGTTTATACAGACAGCGCTGTAAATATTTCCATGTTTATACAGACAGCGGTGTAGATATTTCCATGTATAAACAGATAGCGGTGTGGCTATTTCCATGTTTATGCAGATAGCGATGGAGATATTTCCATGTTCTTAGAGATGGCTGTGTCGATATTTCCATGTTTATACAAATGGCAGTGTAGATATTTCCAAGTTTATAGAGATAGTGGTGTAGCTATTTCCATGTTTATACAGATGACGGTGTAGGTATTTCCATGTTCATAAAGATAGCGGTGTAGATATTTCCATGTTTATACAGATAGCGCTGTAGATATTTCCATGTTTATAGAGATAGCGGTGTAGATATTTCCATATTTATGCAGATAGCGGTGTAGATATTTCCAAGTTTATTCAGATGGCGGAGTAGATATTTCCATGTTTATACAGATTGCGGTGTGGCTATTTCCATTTTTATACAGATGGCAGTGTAGATATATCCATGTTTATACAGATGGAGTTGTATATATTTCCATGGTTATACAGATGACTGTGTAGATATTTCCATGTTTATACAGATAGTGGTGTAGAAGTTTCCATGTTTATACAGATTACAGTGTAGTTATTTCCATGTTTATACAGATGGCGGTGTAGATATTTCCATGTTTATAGAGATAGACATGTAGATATTTCCATGTTTATACAGATAGTGGTGTAGACATTTCCATGTTTATAGAGATATCGGTGAAGATATTTCCATATTTATACAGATAGCGGTGTAGGTATTTCCAAGTTTATACAGATAGCGGTGTAGATATTTCCATGTTCATACAGATAGCGGTGTAGTTTTTTCCATGTTTATACAGAGAGTGGTGGAGATATTTCCATGTTTATACAGATAGCGGTGTACCTATTTCCAAGTTCATGGAGATAGCGGTGAATATATTTCCATGTTTATACAGATGGCATTGTAGATATTTCCATGTTCACAGAGATAGTGGTGTAGATATTTCCATGTTTATACAGATGACTGTGTAGTTAATTCCATGTTTAAACAGATGGCGGTGTAGATATTTCCATGTTTATAGAGAGAGCCATGTAGATATTTCTATGTTTATACAGATAGCGGTGTAGATATTTCCATGTTTATACAGATAACGGTGTAGATATATCCATGTTTATACAGAACGTGGTGTAGATATTTCCCTGTTTATACAGACCGCGGTGTAGATATTTACATGTTTATAAAGATAGCGGAGTAGATACTTCCATGTTTATACAGATAGCGGTGGAGATATTTCCATTTTTAAACAGATAGCACGGTAAATATTTCCATGTTTATACAGATGGCGGTGTAGATATTTCCATGTTTATAGAGATAGACATGTAGATATTTCCATGTTTATACAGATACTGGTGTAGACATTTCCATGTTTATTGAGATATCGGTGAAGATATTTCCATATTTATACAGATAGCATTGTAGGTATTTCCAAGTTTATACAGATAGCGGTGTAGATATTTCCATGTTCATACAGATAGCGGTGTAGTTTTTTCCATGTTTATACAGAGAATGGTGGAGATATTTCCATGTTTATACAGATAGCGGTGTACCTATTTCCAAGTTCATGGAGATAGCGGTGAATATATTTCCATGTTTATACAGATGGCATTGTAGATATTTCCATGTTCACAGAGATAGTGGTGTAGATATTTCCATGTTTATACAGATGACTGTGTAGTTAATTCCATGTTTATACAGATGGCGGTGTAGATATTTCCATGTTTATAGAGATAGCCATGTAGATATTTCTATGTTTATACAGATAGCGGTGTAGATATTTCCATGTTTATACAGATAACGGTGTAGATATATACATGTTTATACAGACCGTGGTGTAGATATTTCCCTGTTTATACAGATCGCGGTGTAGATATTTACATGTTTATAAAGATAGCGGAGTAGATACTTCCATGTTCATACAGAGAGCGGTGGAGATATTTCCATTTTTAAACAGATAGCACGGTAGATATTTCCATGTTTATACAGATGGCGGTGTAGATATTTCCATGTTTATAGAGATAGACATGTAGATATTTCCATGTTTATACAGATAGTGGTGTAGGCATTTCCATGTTTATTGAGATATCGGTGAAGATATTTCCATATTTATACAGATAGCGGTGTAGGTATTTCCAAGTTTATACAGATAGCGGTGTAGATATTTCCATGTTCATACAGATAGTGGTGTAGTTTTTTCCATGTTTATACAGAGAGTGGTGGAGATATTTCCATGTTTATACAGATAGCGGTGTACCTATTTCCAAGTTCATGGAGATAGCGGTGAATATATTTCCATGTTTATACAGATGGCATTGTAGATATTTCCATGTTCACAGAGATAGTGCTGTGGATATTTCCATGTTCATACAGATGACTGTGTAGTTAATTCCATGTTTATACAGATGGCGGTGTAAATATTTCCATGTTTATAGAGATAGCCATGTAGATATTTCTATGTTTATACAGATAGCGGTGTAGATATTTCCATGTTTATACAGATAACGGTGTAGATATATCCATGTTTATACAGACCGTGGTGTAGATATTTCCATGTTTATACAGATAGCGGTGTAGATATTTACATGTTTATAAAGATAGCGGAGTAGATACTTCCATGTTTATACAGATAGCGGTGGAGATATTTCCATTTTTAAACAGATAGTACGGTAGATATTTCCATGTTTATACAGATGGCGGTGTAGATATTTCCATGTTTATAGAGATAGCCATGTAGATATTTCCATGTTTATTCAGATAGCGGTGTAGACACTTCCATGTTTATAGCGATAGTGGTGAAGTTATTTCCATATATACACAGACAGCGGTGTAGATATTTCTAAGTTTATACAGATAGTAGTGTAGATATTTCCATGACTATACAGATAGCGGTGCAGATACTTCCATGTTTATACAGATAGCGGTGTAGGAATTTCCATGTTTATAGAGATAGCGGTGAAGTTATTTCCATTTTTATACAGATGGCAGTGTAGATATATCCATCTTTATACACATGGAGGTGTAGATATTTCCATGTTTACAGATGACTGTGTAGATATTTCCAGGTTTTTACAGATGGCGGTGTAGATATTTCCATGTTTTTACAGATAGAGGTGTGGCTATTTCCATGTTTATGCAGATAGCGATGTAGATATTTCCATGTTTATAAAGATGGCTGTGTAGATATTTCCATGTTTATACAGATGGCAGTGTAGACATTTCCGTGCTTATACAGATAGTCGTGCAGATATTTCCATGTTTATACAGATGACTGTGTGGGTATTTCCATGTTTATACAGATGGCGGTGTAGATATTTCCATGTTTATACAGATAGCGCTGTAGATATTTCCATGTTTATACAGATAGCGGTGTAGATATTTCCATGTATATACAGATAGCGGTGTGGCTATTTCCATGTTTATGCAGATAGCGATGGAGATATTTCCATGTTTATAGAGATGGCTGTGTCGATATTTCCATCTTCACACAGATAGCAGTGTATATATTTCCATGTTTACACAGACAGGTTTGTAGATATTTCCATGTTTACACAGATAGTGTTGTTGATATTTCCATGTTCATGCAGATAGCGGTGTAGATATTTCTATGTTTATAAAGATAGCGGAGTAGATAATTCCATGTTTATACAGATAGCAGTGTAGATATTTCCATGTTAATACAGATAGCATTGGAGATATTTCCATGTTTATACAGATATCGGTGTAGATATTTCCATGTTTATACAGATAGCGGTGTAGTTATTTCCATGTTTACAGAGATAGAGGAGTAGATATTTCCACGTTTGCACAGATTGCCGTGTAGATATTTCCATCTTCACACAGATAGCGGTGTACATATTTCCATGTTTACACAGACAGCTGTGTAGATATTTCCATGTTTACACAGATAGTGTTGTGGATATTTCCATGTTTATACAGATAGCGGTGTAGATATTTCCATGTTCATAAAGATAGCGGTGTAGATACTTCCATGTTTATACAGATAGCGGTGGAGATATTTCCATGTTTATACAAATAGCGCTGTAGATATTTCCATGTTTATACAGACAGCGGTGTAGATATTTCCATGTTTATACAGATAGCGGTGCCGATATTTCCATGTTTATACAGATAGCGGTGTACGTACTTCCAAGTTTATAGGGATAGCGGTGTAGATATGTACATGCTTATACAGATTGCGGTGTATATATTTCCATCTTCAAACAGATAGCGTTGTACATATTTCCATGTTTACACAGACAGCTGTGTAGATATTTCCATGTTTACACAGATAGTATTGTAGATATTTCATTTTTATACAGATAGCGGTGCAGATATTTCCATGTTTATACAGATGGCGGTGGAGATATTTCCATGTTTATTCAGATAACGGTGTAGATATTTCCATGTTTATAAAGATAGCGGTGGAGATATTTCCATGTTTATACAGATATCGGTGGAGATATTTCCAAGTTTATGCAGATTGCGGTGGACATATTACCATGTTTATAGAGATAGCGGTGTAGATATTTCCATGTAGATACAGATAGCCGTGTAGATATTTCCATGTTTATAGAGATAGCGGTGTAGATATTTCCACATTTATGCAGATAGCTGTGTACATATTTCCATGTTTATTCAGATGGCGGTGTAGATATTTCCATGTTTATACAGATTGCGGTGCGGCTATTTCCATTTTTATACAGATGGCAGTGTAGATATATCCATGTTTATACACATGGAGGTGTAGATATTTCCTTGTTTATACAGATGACTGTGTAGATATTTCCATGTTTTTACAGATGGCGGTGTAGATATTTCCATGTTTTTACAGATAGCGCTGTGGCTATTTCCATGTTTATGCAGATAGCGATGTAGATATTTCCAAGTTTATAGAGATGTCTTTGTAGATATTTCCATGTTTACAGAGATGGCTGTGTAGATATTTCCATGTTTATACAGATATTGGTGTAGATATTTCCATGTTTATACAGATGACATTGTAGTTATTTCCATGTTTATAGAGATGGCGGTGTAGATATTTCCTTGTTTATAGAGATAGCCCCGTAGATAATTCCATGTTTATACAGATAGTGGTGTAGGTATTTCCATGTTTACAGAGATAGAGGTGTAGATATTTCCATATTTGCACAGATTGCCGTGTAGATATTTCCATCTTCACACAGATAGCGGTGTACATATTTCTATGTTTACACAGACAGCTGTTTAGATATTTCCATGTTTACTCAGATAGTGTTGTGGATATTTCCATGTTTATACAGATAGCGGTGCAGATATTTCCATGTTCATAAAGATAGCGGTGTAGATATTTTCATGTTTATACAGACAGCGGTGGAGATATTTCCATGTTTATACAGATAGCGCTGTAGATATTTCCCTGTTTATACAGACAGCGGTGTAGATATTTCCATGTTTATACAGATAGCGGTGTCGATATTTCCATGTTTATACAGATAGCGGTGTACGTACTTCCAAGTTTATAGAGATAGCGGTGTAGATATTTACATGCTTATACAGATGGCTGTGTAGATATTTCCATGTTTATACAGATTGCAGTGAAGTTATTTCCATGTTTATACAGATGGAGGTGTAGTTATTTCCATGTTTAGACAGACGACTGTGTAGATATTTCCAAGTTTATACAGATAGCGGTGTAGATATATCCATGTTTATACAGACCGTGGTGTAGATATTTCCATGTTTATACAGATAGCGGTGTAGATATTTTCATGTTTATACAGGTAGCGGTGTAGATTTTCCATGTTTACAGAGATAGAGGTGTAGATATTTCCATATTTGCCCAGAATGCGGTGTATATATTTCCATCTTCACACAGATAGCATTGTACATACTTCCATGTTTACACAGACAGCTGTGTAGATATTTCCATGTTTACACAGACAGTGTTGTAGATATTTCCATTTTTATATAGATAGCGGGGCAGATATTTCCATGTTTATACAGATAGCGGTGGAGATATTTCCATGTTTATACAGATAACGGTGTAGATATTTCCCTGTTTATAAATATAGCGGTGGAGATATTTCCATGTTTATACAGATATCGGTGGAGATATTTCCAAGTTTATGCAGATTGCGGTGGAGATATTATCATGTTTATAGAGATAGCGGTGTAGATATTTCCATGTAGATACAGATAGCGGTGTAGATATTTCCATGTTTATAGAGATAGTGGTGTAGATATTTCCATATTTATGCAGATAGCGGAGTAGATATTTCCATGTTAATTCAGATGGCGATTTAGATATTTCCATGTTTATACAGATAGTGCTGTAGACATTTCCATATTGATAGAGATATCGGTGAAGATATTTCCATGTTTATACAGATAGCAGTGTAGATATTTTCAAGTTTATACAGATAGCGGTGTAGATATTTCCATGTTTATACAGATAGCGGTGTAGATATTTCCATGTTTATACAGAGAGTGGTGTTGATATTTCCATGTTTATACAGATATCGGTGTAGCTATTTCCATGTTTATACAGATAGCAGTGAAGATATTTCCATGTTTATACAGATTGCATTGTAGATATTTCTATGTTCATAGAGATAGTCGTGTAGATATTTCCATGTTTATACAGATGACTGTGTAGTTAATTCCATATTTATACAGATGGTGGTGTAGATATTTCCACATTTATAGAGATAGCCATGTAGTTATTTCCATGTTTATACAGATAACGGTGTAGATATTTACATGTTTATACAGACAGCGGTGTAGATATATCCATGTTTATACAGACCATGGTGTAGATATTTCCATGTTTATACAGATAGCGGTGAAGTTATTTCCATTTTTATACAGATAGCACTGTAGATATTTCTATGTTTATACAGATAGCGGTGTAGATATTTCCATGTTTATACAGATAGCGGTTTAGATATTTCCATGTTTACAGAGATAGAGGTGTATATATATCCATATTTGCACAGATTGCGGTGTCGATATTTCCATCTTCACACAGATAGCGGTGTACATATTTCCATGTTTACACAGACAGCTGTGTAGATATTTCCATGTTTACACAGATAGTGTTGTAGATATTTCCATGTTTATACAGATAGTGGTGTAGATATTTCCATGTTTATAAAGATGGGGTGTAGATATTTCCGTGTTTATACAGATAGCGGTGGAGATATTTCCATGTTTGTACACACAGCGCTGTAGATATTTCCATGTTTATACAGATAGCGGTGGAGATTTTTCCATGTTTATACAGGTATCAGTGGGGATATTTCCATGTTTATAAATATAGCGGTGGACATATTTCCATGTTTATACAGATATCGGTGGAGATATTTCCATGTTTATGCAGATTGCGGTGGAGATATTATCATGTTTATAGAGATAGCGGTGTAGATATTTCCATGTAGATACAGATAGCGGTGTAGATATTTCCATGTTTATAGAGATAGTGGTGTAGATATTTCCATATTTATGCAGATAGCGGAGTAGATATTTCCATGTTTATTCAGATGGCGGTTTAGATATTTCCATGTTTATACAGATAGTGGTGTAGACATTTCCATATTGATAGAGATATCGGTGAAGGTATTTCCATGTTTATACAGATAGCGGTGTAGATATTTTCAAGTTTATACAGATAGCGGTGTAGATATTTCCATGTTTATACAGAGAGTGGTGGAGATATTTCCATGATTATACAGTTATCGGTGTAGCTACTTCCATGTTTATAGAGATAGCAGTGATGATATTTCCATGTTTATACAGATTGCATTGTAGATATTTCTATGTTCATAGAGATAGTCGTGTAGATATTTCCATGTTTATACAGATGACTGTGTAGTTAATTCCATGTTTATACAGATGGCGGTGTAGATATTTCCACATTTATAGAGATAGCCATGTAGTTATTTCCATGTTTATACAGATAACGGTGTAGATATTTACATGTTTATACAGACAGCGGTGTAGATATATCCATGTTTATACAGACCGTGGTGTAGATATTTCCATGTTTATACAGATAACGGTGAAGATATTTCCATTTTTATACAGAGAGCGCTGTAGAGATTTCTATGTTTATACAGATAGCGGTGTAGATATTTCCATGTTTATACAGATAGCGGTGTAGATATTTCCATGTTTACAGAGATAGAGGTGTATATATATCCATATTTGCACAGATTGCGGTGTCGATATTTCCATCTTCACACAGATAGCGGTGTACATATTTCCATGTTTACACAGACAGCTGTGTAGATATTTCCATGTTTACACAGATAGTGTTGTGGATATTTCCATGTTTATACAGATAGCGGTGTAGATATTTCCATGTTTATAAATATAGCGGTGAAGATATTTCCATGTTTATACAGATAGCGGTGGAGATATTTCCATGTTTATACAGATAGCGCTGTAGATATTTCCCTGTTTATACAGACAGCGGTGTAGATATTTCCATGTTTATACAGATAGCGGTGTCGATATTTCCATGTTTATACAGATAGCAGTGTACGTACTTCCAAGTTTATAGAGATAGCGGTGTAGATATTTACATGCTTATACAGATGGCTGTGTAGATATTTCCATGTTTATACAGATTGCAGTGAAGTTATTTCCATGTTTATACAGATGGAGGTGTGGATATTTCCATGTTTAGACAGATGACTGTGTAGATATTTCCAAGTTTATACAGATAGAGGTGTAGATATATCCATGTTTATACACACCGTGGTGTAGATATTTCCATGTTTAAACAGATAGCGGTGTAGATATTTTCATGTTTATACAGGTAGCGGTGTAGAAATTTCCATGTTTGCAGAGATAGAGGTGTAGATATTTCCATATTTGCCCAGAATGCGGTGTATATATTTCCATCTTCACACAGATAGCGTTGTACACACTTCCATGTTTACACAGACAGCTGTGTTGATATTTCCATGTTTACACAGACCGTGTTGTAGATATTTCCATTTTAATATAGATAGCGGTGCAGATATTTCCATGTTTATACAGATAGCGGTGGAGATATTTCCATGTTTATACAGATAACGGTGTAGATATTTCCATGTTTATAAATATAGCGATGGAGATATTTCCATGTTTATACAGATATCGGTGGAGATATTTCCAAGTTTATGCAGATTGCGGTGGAGATATTATCATGTTTATAGAGATAGCGGTGTAGATATTTCCATGTAGATACAGATAGCGGTGTAGATACTTCCATGTTTATAGAGATAGTGGTGTAGATATTTCCATATTTATGCAGATAGCGGAGTAGATATTTCCATGTTTATTCAGATGGCGGTTTAGATATTTCCATGTTTATACAGATAGTGGTGTAGACATTTCCATATTGATAGAGATATCGGTGAAGATATTTCCATGTTTATACAGATAGCGGTGTAGATATTTTCAAGTTTATACAGATAGCGGTGTAGATATTTCCATGTTTATACAGAGAGTGGTGGAGATATTTCCATGATTATACAGTTATCGGTGTAGCTATTTCCATGTTTATAGAGATAGCAGTGATGATATTTCCATGTTTATACAGATTGCATTGTAGATATTTCTATGTTCATAGAGATAGTCGTGTAGATATTTCCATGTTTATACAGATGACTTTGTAGTTAATTCCATGTTTATACAGATGGCGGTGTAGATATTTCCACATTTATAGAGATAGCCATGTAGTTATTTCCATGTTTATACAGATAACGGTGTAGATATTTACATGTTTATACAGACAGCGGTGTAGATATATCCATGTTTATACAGACCGTGGTGTAGATATTTCCATGTTTATACAGATAACGGTGAAGATATTTCCATTTTTATACAGAGAGCGCTGTAGATATTTCTATGTTTATACAGATAGCGGTGTAGATATTTCCATGTTTATACAGATAGCGGTGTAGATATTTCCATGTTTACAGAGATAGAGGTGTATATATATCAATATTTGCAGAGATTGTGGTGTCGATATTTCCATCTTCACACAGATAGCGGTGTACATATTTCCATGTTTACACAGACAGCTGTGTAGATATTTCCATGTTTACACAGATAGTGTTGTGGATATTTCCAAGTTTATACAGATAGCGGTGTAGATATTTCCATGTTTATAAAGATAGCGGTGTAGATATTTCCATGTTTATACAGATAGCGGTGGAGATATTTCCATGTTTGTACACACAGCGCTGTAGATATTTCCATGTTTATACAGACAGCGGTGTAGCTATTTCCATGTTTATACAGATAGCGGTGTAGATATTTCCATGTTTATACAGATAGCGGTGGAGATTTTTCCATGTTTATATAGATATCAGTGGGGATATTTCCATGTTTATACAGAGAGCGGTGGAAATATTTACATGTTTATACAGATGGATGTGTAGGTATTTCCAAGGTTATGCAGATTGCGGTGGAGATATTTCCATGTTTATAGAGATAGCAGTGTAGATATTTCCATGTAGATACAGATAGCCATGTAGATATTTCCATGTTTATAGAGATAGCCATGTAGATATTTCCATATTTATACAGATAGCGGTGTAGTTATTTCCATGTTTACAGAGATAGCGGTGATGTTATTTCCATGTTTATACAGATGGCATTGTAGATATTTCCATGTTTATACAGATAGTGGTGTAGATATTTCCATGTTTATACAGATGACTGTGTAGTTAATTCCATGTTTATAAAGATGGCGGTGTATATATTTCCATGTTTATAGAGATAGCCATGTAGATATTTCCATGTTTATACAGATAGCGGTGTAGTTATTTCCATGTTTACAGAGATAGAGGTGTAGATATTTCCATATTTGCACAGATTGCCGTGTAGATATTTCCATCTTCACACAGATAGCGGTGTACATATTTCTATGTTTACACAGACAGCTGTGTAGATATTTCCATGTTTACACAGATAGTGTTGTGGATATTTCCATGTTTATACAGATAGCGGTGCAGATATTTCCCTGTTCATAAAGATAGCGGTGTAGATATTTTCATGTTTATACAGACAGCGGTGGAGATATTTCCATGTTTATACAGATAGCGCTGTAGATATTTCCCTGTTTATACAGACAGCGGTGTAGATATTTCCATGTTTATACAGATAGCGGTGTCGATATTTCCATGTTTATACAGATAGCGGTGTACGTACTTCCAAGTTTATAGAGATAGCGGTGTAGATATTTACATGCTTATACAGATGGCTGTGTAGATATTTCCATGTTTATACAGATTGCAGTGAAGTTATTTCCATGTTTATACAGATGGAGGTGTAGTTATTTCCATGTTTAGACAGATGACTGTGTAGATATTTCCAAGTTTATACAGATAGCGGTGTAGATATATCCATGTTTATACAGACCGTGGTGTAGATATTTCCATGTTTATACAGAGAGCGGTGTAGATATTTTCATGTTTATACAGGGAGCAGTGTAGATATTTCCATGTTTACAGAGATAGAGGTGTAGATATTTCCATATTTGCCCAGAATGCGGTGTATATATTTCCATCTTCACACAGATAGCGTTGTACATACTTCCATGTTTACACAGACAGCTGTGTAGATATTTCCATGTTTACACAGACAGTGTTGTAGATATTTCCATTTTTATATAGATAGAGGTGCAGATATTTCCATGTTTATACAGATAGCGGTGGAGATATTTCCATGTTTATACGGATAACAGTGTAGATATTTCCATGTTTATAAATATAGCGGTGGAGATATTTCCATGTTTATACAGATATCGGTGGAGATATTTCCAAGTTTATGCAGATTGCGGTGGAGATATTATCATGTTTATAGAGATAGCGGTGTAGATATTTCCATGTAGATACAGATAGCGGTGTAGCTATTTCCATGTTTATAGAGATAGTGGTGTAGATATTTCCATATTTATGCAGATAGCGGAGTAGATATTTCCATGTTTATTCAGATGGCGGTTTAGATATTTCCATGTTTATACAGATAGTGGTGTAGACATTTCCATATTGATAGAGATATCGGTGAAGATATTTCCATGTTTATACAGATAGCGGTGTAGATATTTTCAAGTTTATACAGATAGCGGTGTACATATTTCCATGTTTATACAGATAGCGGTGTAGATATTTCCATGTTTATACAGAGAGTGGTGGAGATATTTCCATGTTTATACAGATATCGGTGTAGCTATTTCCATGTTTATAGAGATAGCAGTGAAGATATTTCCATGTTTATACAGATTGCATTGTAGATATTTCTATGTTCATAGAGATAGTCGTGTAGATATTTCCATGTTTATACAGATGACTGTGTAGTTAATTCCATATTTATACAGATGGCGGTGTAGATATTTCCACATTTATAGAGATAGCCATGTAGTTATTTCCATGTTTATACAGACAGCGGTGTAGATATTTCCATGTTTATACAGATAGCGGTGTAGATATTTCCATGTTTATACAGATAGCGGTGGAGATTTTTCCATGTTTATACAGATATCAGTGGGGATATTTCCATGTTTATACAGAGAGCGGTGGAAATATTTACATGTTTATACAGATGGAGGTGTAGGTATTTCCAAGGTTATGCAGATTGCGGTGGAGATATTTCCATGTTTATAGAGATAGCAGTGTAGATATTTCCATGTAGATACAGATAGCCATGTAGATATTTCCATGTTTATAGAGATAGCTATGTAGATATTTCCATATTTATACAGATAGCGGTGTAGTTATTTCCATGTTTACAGAGATAGCGGTGATGTTATTTCCATGTTTATACAGATGGCATTGTAGATATTTCCATGTTTATACAGATAGTGGTGTAGATATTTCCATGTTTATACAGATGACTGTGTAGTTAATTCCATGTTTATAAAGATGGCGGTGTATATATTTCCATGTTTATAGAGATAGCCATGTAGATATTTCCATGTTTATACAGATAGCGGTGTAGTTATTTCCATGTTTACAGAGATAGAGGTGTAGATATTTCCATATTTGCACAGATTGCCGTGTAGATATTTCCATCTTCACACAGATAGCGGTGTACATATTTCTATGTTTACACAGACAGCTGTGTAGATATTTCCATGTTTACACAGATAGTGTTGTGGATATTTCCATGTTTATACAGATAGCGGTGCAGATATTTCCCTGTTCATAAAGATAGCGGTGTAGATATTTTCATGTTTATACAGACAGCGGTGGAGATATTTCCATGTTTATACAGATAGCGCTGTAGATATTTCCCTGTTTATACAGACAGCGGTGTAGGTATTTCCATGTTTATACAGATAGCGGTGTCGATATTTCCATGTTTATACAGATAGCGGTGTACGTACTTCCAAGTTTATAGAGATAGCGGTGTAGATATTTACATGCTTATACAGATGGCTGTGTAGATATTTCCATGTTTATACAGATTGCAGTGAAGTTATTTCCATGTTTATACAGATGGAGGTGTAGTTATTTCCATGTTTAGACAGATGACTGTGTAGATATTTCCAAGTTTATACAGATAGCGGTGTAGATATTTCCATGTTTATACAGATAGCGGTGTAGATATTTTCATGTTTATACAGGTAGCAGTGTAGATATTTCCATGTTTACAGAGATAGAGGTGTAGATATTTCCATATTTGCCCAGAATGCGGTGTATATATTTCCATCTTCACACAGATAGCGTTGTACATACTTCCATGTTTACACAGACAGCTGTGTAGATATTTCCATGTTTACACAGACAGTGTTGTAGATATTTCCATTTTTATATAGATAGAGATGCAGATATTTCCATGATTATACAGATAGCGGTGGAGATATTTCCATGTTTATACAGATAACGGTGTAGATATTTCCATGTTTATAAATATAGCGGTGGAGATATTTCCATGTTTATACAGATATCGGTGGAGATATTTCCAAGTTTATGCAGATTGCGGTGGAGATATTATCATGTTTATAGAGATAGCGGTGTAGATATTTCCATGTAGATACAGATAGCGGTGTAGCTATTTCCATGTTTATAGAGATAGTGGTGTAGATATTTCCATATTTATGCAGATAGCGGAGTAGATATTTCCATGTTTATTCAGATGGCGGTTTAGATATTTCCATGTTTATACAGATAGTGGTGTAGACATTTCCATATTGATAGAGATATCGGTGAAGATATTTCCATGTTTATACAGATAGCGGTGTAGATATTTTCAAGTTTATACAGATAGCGGTGTAGATATTTCCATGTTTATACAGATAGCGGTGTAGATATTTCCATGTTTATACAGAGAGTGGTGGAGATATTTCCATGTTTATACAGATATCGGTGTAGCTATTTCCATGTTTATAGAGATAGCAGTGAAGATATTTCCATGTTTATACAGATTGCATTGTAGATATTTCTATGTTCATAGAGATAGTCGTGTAGATATTTCCATGTTTATACAGATGACTGTGTAGTTAATTCCATATTTATACAGATGGCGGTGTAGATATTTCCACATTTATAGAGATAGCCATGTAGTTATTTCCATGTTTATACAGACAGCGGTGTAGATATTTCCATGTTTATACTGATAGCGGTGTAGATATTTCCATGTTTATACAGATAGCGGTGGAGATTTTTCCGTGTTTATACAGATATCAGTGGGGATATTTCCATGTTTATACAGAGAGCGGTGGAAATATTTACATGTTTATACAGATGGAGGTGTAGGTATTTCCAAGGTTATGCAGATTGCGGTGGAGATATTTCCATGTTTATAGAGATAGCAGTGTAGATATTTCCATGTAGATACAGATAGCCATGTAGATATTTCCATGTTTATAGAGATAGCCATGTAGATATTTCCATATTTATACAGATAGCGGTGTAGTTATTTCCATGTTTACAGAGATAGCGGTGATGTTATTTCCATGTTTATACAGATGGCATTGTAGATATTTCCATGTTTATACAGATAGTGGTGTAGATATTTCCATGTTTATACAGATGACTGTGTAGTTAATTCCATGTTTATAAAGATGGCGGTGTATATATTTCCATGTTTATAGAGATAGCCATGTAGGTATTTCCATGTTTATACAGATAGCGGTGTAGTTATTTCCATGTTTACAGAAATAGAGGTGTAGATATTTCCATGTTTATACAGATAGCGGTGTAGATATTTCCATGTTTATACAGATAGCGGTGGAGATTTTTCCATGTTTATATAGATATCAGTGGGGATATTTCCATGTTTATACAGAGAGCGGTGGAAATATTTACATGTTTATACAGATGGAGGTGTAGGTATTTCCAAGGTTATGCAGATTGCGGTGGAGATATTTCCATGTTTATAGAGATAGCAGTGTAGATATTTCCATGTAGATACAGATAGCCATGTAGCTATTTCCATGTTTATAGAGATAGCCATGTAGATATTTCCATATTTATACAGATAGCGGTGTAGTTATTTCCATGTTTACAGAGATAGCGGTGATGTTATTTCCATGTTTATACAGATGGCATTGTAGATATTTCCATGTTTATACAGATAGTGGTGTAAATATTTCCATGTTTATACAGATGACTGTGTAGTTAATTCCATGTTTATAAAGATGGCGGTGTATATATTTCCATGTTTATAGAGATAGCCATGTAGATATTTCCATGTTTATACAGATAGCGGTGTAGTTATTTCCATGTTTACAGAGATAGAGGTGTAGATATTTCCATATTTGCACAGATTGCCGTGTAGATATTTCCATCTTCACACAGATAGCGGTGTACATATTTCTATGTTTACACAGACAGCTGTGTAGATATTTCCATGTTTACACAGATAGTGTTGTGGATATTTCCATGTTTATACAGATAGCGGTGCAGATATTTCCCTGTTCATAAAGATAGCGGTGTAGATATTTTCATGTTTATACAGACAGCGGTGGAGATATTTCCATGTTTATACAGATAGCGCTGTAGATATTTCCCTGTTTATACAGACAGCGGTGTAGATATTTCCATGTTTATACAGATAGCGGTGTCGATATTTCCATGTTTATACAGATAGCGGTGTACGTACTTCCAAGTTTATAGAGATAGCGGTGTAGATATTTACATGCTTATACAGATGGCTGTGTAGATATTTCCATGTTTATACAGATTGCAGTGAAGTTATTTCCATGTTTATACAAATGGAGGTGTAGTTATTTCCATGTTTAGACAGATGACTGTGTAGATATTTCCAAGTTTATACAGATAGCGGTGTAGATATATCCATGTTTATACAGACCGTGGTGTAGATATTTCCATGTTTATACAGATAGCGGTGTAGATATTTTCATGTTTATACAGGTAGCAGTGTAGATATTTCCATGTTTACAGAGATAGAGGTGTAGATATTTCCATATTTGCCCAGAATGCGGTGTATATATTTCCATCTTCACACAGATAGCGTTGTACATACTTCCATGTTTACACAGACAGCTGTGTAGATATTTCCATGTTTACACAGACAGTGTTGTAGATATTTCCATTTTTATATAGATAGAGGTGCAGATATTTCCATGTTTATACAGATAGCGGTGGAGATATTTCCATGTTTATACAGATAACGGTGTAGATATTTCCATGTTTATAAATATAGCGGTGGAGATATTTCCATGTTTATACAGATATCGGTGGAGATATTTCCAAGTTTATGCAGATTGCGGTGGAGATATTATCATGTTTATAGAGATAGCGGTGTAGATATTTCCATGTAGATACAGATAGCGGTGTAGCTATTTCCATGTTTATAGAGATAGTGGTGTAGATATTTCCATATTTATGCAGATAGCGGAGTAGATATTTCCATGTTTATTCAGATGGCGGTTTAGATATTTCCATGTTTATACAGATAGTGGTGTAGACATTTCCATATTGATAGAGATATCGGTGAAGATATTTCCATGTTTATACAGATAGCGGTGTAGATATTTTCAAGTTTATACAGATAGCGGTGTAGATATTTCCATGTTTATACAGATAGCGGTGTAGATATTTCCATGTTTATACAGAGAGTGGTGGACATATTTCCATGTTTATACAGATATCGGTGTAGCTATTTCCATGTTTATAGAGATAGCAGTGAAGATATTTCCATGTTTATACAGATTGCATTGTAGATATTTCTATGTTCATAGAGATAGTCGTGTAGATATTTCCATGTTTATACAGATGACTGTGTAGTTAATTCCATATTTATACAGATGGCAGTGTAGATATTTCCACATTTACAGAGATAGCCATGTAGTTATTTCCATGTTTATACAGACAGCGGTGTAGATATTTCCATGTTTATACAGATAGCGGTGTAGATATTTCCATGTTTATACTGATAGCGGTGGAGATTTTTCCATGTTTATACAGATATCAGTGGGGATATTTCCATGTTTATACAGAGAGCGGTGGAAATATTTACATGTTTATACAGATGGAGGTGTAGGTATTTCCAAGGTTATGCAGATTGCGGTGGAGGTATTTCCATGTTTATAGAGATAGCAGTGTAGATATTTCCATGTAGATACAGATAGCCATGTAGATATTTCCATGTTTATAGAGATAGCCATGTAGATATTTCCATATTTATACAGATAGCGGTGTAGTTATTTCCATGTTTACAGAGATAGCGGTGATGTTATTTCCATGTTTATACAGATGGCATTGTAGATATTTCCATGTTTATACAGATAGTGGTGTAGATATTTCCATGTTTATACAGATGACTGTGTAGTTAATTCCATGTTTATAAAGATGGCGGTGTATATATTTCCATGTTTATATAGATAGCCATGTAGGTATTTCCATGTTTATACAGATAGCGGTGTAGTTATTTCCATGTTTACAGAAATAGAGGTGTAGATATTTCCATATTTGCACAGATTGCCGTGTAGATATTTCCATCTTCACACAGATAGCGGTGTACATATTTCTATGTTTACACAGACAGCTGTGTAGATATTTCCATGTTTACACAGATAGTGTTGTGGATATTTCCATGTTTATACAGATAGCGGTGCAGATATTTCCCTGTTCATAAAGATAGCGGTGTAGATATTTTCATGTTTATACAGACAGCGGTGGAGATATTTCCATGTTTATACAGATAGCGCTGTAGATATTTCCCTGTTTATACAGACAGCGGTGTAGATATTTCCATGTTTATACAGATAGCGGAGTCGATATTTCCATGTTTATACAGATAGCGGTGTACGTACTTCCAAGTTTATAGAGATAGCGGTGTAGATATTTACATGCTTATACAGATGGCTGTGTAGATATTTCCATGTTTATAGAGATTGCAGTGAAGTTATTTCCATGTTTATACAGATGGAGGTGTAGATATTTCCATGTTTAGACAGATGACTGTGTAGATATTTCCAAGTTTATACAGATAGCGGTGTAGATATATCCATGTTTATACAGACCGTGGTGTAGATATTTCCATGTTTATACAGATAGCGGTGTAGATATTTTCATGTTTATACAGGTAGCGGTGTAGATATTTCCATGTTTACAGAGATAGAGGTGTAGATATTTCCATATTTGCCCAGAATGCGGTGTATATATTTCCATCTTCACACAGATAGCGTTGTACACACTTCCATGTTTACACAGACAGCTGTGTAGATATTTCCATGTTTACACAGACCGTGTTGTAGATATTTCCATTTTTTTATAGATAGCGGTGCAGATATTTCCATGTTTATACAGATAGCGGTGGAGATATTTCCATGTTTATACAGATAACGGTGTAGATATTTCCATGTTTATAAATATAGCAGTGAAGTTATTTCCATGTTTATACAGATATCGGTGGAGATATTTCCAAGTTTATGCAGATTGCGGTGGAGATATTATCATGTTTATAGAGATAGCGGTGTAGATATTTCCATGTAGATACAGATAGCGGTGTAGATATTTCCATGTTTATAGAGATAGTGGTGTAGATATTTCCATATTCATGCAGATAGCGGAGTAGATATTTCCATGTTTATTCAGATGGCGGTTTAGATATTTCCATGTTTATACAGATAGTGGTGTAGACATTTCCATATTGATAGAGATATCGGTGAAGATATTTCCATGTTTATACAGATAGCGGTGTAGATATTTTCAAGTTTATACAGATAGCGGTGTAGATATTTCCATGTTTATACAGAGAGTGGTGGAGATATTTCCATGATTATACAGTTATCGGTGTAGCTATTTCCATGTTTATAGAGATAGCAGTGATGATATTTCCATGTTTATACAGATTGCATTGTAGATATTTCTATGTTCATAGAGACAGTCGTGTAGATATTTCCATGTTTATACAGATGACTGTGTAGTTAATTCCATGTTTATACAGATGGCGGTGTAGATATTTCCACATTTATAGAGATAGCCATGTAGTTATTTCCATGTTTATACAGATAACGGTGTAGATATTTACATGTTTATACAGACAGCGGTGTAGATATATCCATGTTTATACAGACCGTGGTTTAGATATTTCCATGTTTATACAGATAACGGTGAAGATATTTCCATTTTTATACAGAGAGCGCTGTAGAGATTTCTATGTTTATACAGATAGCGGTGTAGATATTTCCATGTTTATACAGATAGCGGTGTAGATATTTCCATGTTTACAGAGATAGAGGTGTATATATATCCATATTTGCACAGATTGCGGTGTCGATATTTCCATCTTCACACAGATAGCGGTGTACATATTTCCATGTTTACACAGACAGCTGTGTAGATATTTCCATGTTTACACAGATAGCGTTGTGGATATTTCCATGTTTATACAGATAGCGGTGTAGATATTTCCATGTTTATAAATATAGCGGTGTAGATATTTCCATGTTTATACAGATAGCGGTGGAGATATTTCCATGTTTATACAGATAGCGCTGTAGATATTTCCCTGTTTATACAGACAGCGGTGTAGATATTTCCATGTTTATACAGATAGCGGTGTCGATATTTCCATGTTTATACAGATAGCAGTGTACGTACCTCCAAGTTTATAGAGATAGCGGTGTAGATATTTACATGCTTATACAGATGGCTGTGTAGATATTTCCATGTTTATACAGATTGCAGTGAAGTTATTTCCATGTTTATACAGATGGAGGTGTAGATATTTCCATGTTTAGACAGATGACTGTGTAGATATTTCCAAGTTTATACAGATAGAGGTGTAGATATATCCATGTTTATACACACCGTGGTGTAGATATTTCCATGTTTAAACAGATAGCGGTGTAGATATTTTCATGTTTATACAGGTAGCGGTGTAGATATTTCCATGTTTGCAGAGATAGAGGTGTAGATATTTCCATATTTGCCCAGAATGCGGTGTATATATTTCCATCTTCACACAGATAGCGTTGTACACACGTCCATGTTTACACAGACAGCTCTGTAGATATTTACATGTTTACACAGACCGTGTTGTAGATATTTCCATTTTTATATAGATAGCGGTGCAGATATTTCCATGTTTATACAGATAGCGGTGGAGATATTTCCATGTTTATACAGATAACGGTGTAGATATTTCCATGTTTATAAATATAGCGATGGAGATATTTCCATGTTTATACAGATATCGGTGGAGATATTTCCAAGTTTATGCAGATTGCGGTGGAGATATTATCATGTTTATAGAGATAGCGGTGTAGATATTTCCATGTAGATACAGATAGCGGTGTAGATACTTCCATGTTTATAGAGATAGTGGTGTAGATATTTCCATATTTATGCAGATAGCGGAGTAGATATTTCCATGTTTATTCAGATGGCGGTTTAGATATTTCCATGTTTATACAGATAGTGGTGTAGACATTTCCATATTGATAGAGATATCGGTGAAGATATTTCCATGTTTATACAGATAGCGGTGTAGATATTTTCAAGTTTATACAGATAGCGGTGTAGATATTTCCATGTTTATACAGAGAGTGGTGGAGATATTTCCATGATTATACAGTTATCGGTGTAGCTATTTCCATGTTTATAGAGATAGCAGTGATGATATTTCCATGTTTATACAGATTGCATTGTAGATATTTCTATGTTCATAGAGATAGTCGTGTAGATATTTCCATGTTTATACAGATGACTTTGTAGTTAATTCCATGTTTATACAGATGGCGGTGTAGATATTTCCACATTTATAGAGATAGCCATGTAGTTATTTCCATGTTTATACAGATAACGGTGTAGATATTTACATGTTTATACAGACAGCGGTGTAGATATATCCATGTTTACAGACCGTGGTGTAGATATTTCCATGTTTATACAGATAACGGTGAAGATATTTCCATTTTTATACAGAGAGCGCTGTAGATATTTCTATGTTTATACAGATAGCGGTGTAGATATTTCCATGTTTATACAGATAGCGGTGTAGATATTTCCATGTTTACAGAGATAGAGGTGTATATATATCCATATTTGCACAGATTGTGGTGTCGATATTTCCATCTTCACACAGATAGCGGTGTACATATTTCCATGTTTACACAGACAGCTGTGTAGATATTTCCATGTTTACACAGATAGTGTTGTGGATATTTCCATGTTTATACAGATAGCGGTGTAGATATTTCCATGTTTATAAAGATAGCGGTGTAGATATTTCCATGTTTATACAGATAGCGGTGGAGATATTTCCATGTTTGTACACACAGCGCTGTAGATATTTCCATGTTTATACAGACAGCGGTGTAGATATTTCCATGTTTATACAGATAGCGGTGTAGATATTTCCATGTTTATACAGATAGCGGTGGAGATTTTTCCATGTTTATATAGATATCAGTGGGGATATTTCCATGTTTATACAGAGAGCGGTGGAAATATTTACATGTTTATACAGATGGAGGTGTAGGTATTTCCAAGGTTATGCAGATTGCGGTGGAGATATTTCCATGTTTATAGAGATAGCAGTGTAGATATTTCCATGTAGATACAGATAGCCATGTAGATATTTCCATGTTTATAGAGATAGCCATGTAGATATTTCCATATTTATACAGATAGCGGTGTAGTTATTTCCATGTTTACAGAGATAGCGGTGATGTTATTTCCATGTTTATACAGATGGCATTGTAGATATTTCCATGTTTATACAGATAGTGGTGTAGATATTTCCATGTTTATACAGATATCGGTGGAGATATTTCCAAGTTTATGCAGATTGCGGTGGAGATATTATCATGTTTATAGAGATAGCGGTGTAGATATTTCCATGTAGATACAGATAGCGGTGTAGATATTTCCATGTTTATAGATATAGTGGTGTAGATATTTCCATATTTATGCAGATAGCGGAGTAGATATTTCCATGTTTATTCAGATGGCGGTTTAGATATTTCCACGTTTATACAGATAGTGGTGTAGACATTTCCATATTGATAGAGATATCGGTGAAGATATTTCCATGTTTATACAGATAGCGGTGTAGATATTTTCAAGTTTATACAGATAGCGGTGTAGATATTTCCATGTTTATACAGATAGCGGTGTAGATATTTCCATGTTTATACAGAGAGTGGTAGAGATATTTCCATCTTTATACAGATATCGGTGTAGCTATTTCCATGTTTATAGAGGTAGCAGTGAAGATATTTCCATGTTTATACAGATTGCATTGTAGATATTTCTATGTTCATAGAGATAGTCGTGTAGATATTTCCATGTTTATACAGATGACTGTGTAGTTAATTCCATATTTATACAGATGGCGGTGTAGATATTTCCACATTTATAGAGATAGCCATGTAGTTATTTCCATGTTTATACAGACAGCGGTGTAGATATTTCCATGTTTATACAGATAGCGGTGTAGATATTTCCATGTTTATACAGATAGCGGTGGAGATTTTTCCATGTTTATACAGATATCAGTGGGGATATTTCCATGTTTATACAGAGAGCGGTGGAAATATTTACATGTTTATACAGATGGAGGTGTAGGTATTTCCAAGGTTATGCAGATTGCGGTGGAGATATTTCCATGTTTATAGAGATAGCAGTGTAGATATTTCCATGTAGATACAGATAGCCATGTAGATATTTCTATGTTTATAGAGATAGCCATGTAGATATTTCCATATTTATACAGATAGCGGTGTAGGTATTTCCATGTTTACAGAGATAGCGGTGATGTTATTTCCATGTTTATACAGACGGCATTGTAGATATTTCCATGTTTATACAGATAGTGGTGTAGATATTTCCATGTTTATGCAGATGAATGTGTAGTTAATTCCATGTTTATAAAGATGGCGGTGTATATATTTCCATGTTTATAGAGATAGCCATGTAGATATTTCCATGTTTATACAGATAGCGGTGTAGTTATTTCCATGTTTACAGAAATAGAGGTGTAGATATTTCCATATTTGCACAGATTGCCATGTAGATATTTCCATCTTCACACAGATAGCGGTGTACATATTTCTATGTTTACACAGACAGCTGTGTAGATATTTCCATGTTTACACAGATAGTGTTGTGGATATTTCCATGTTTATACAGATAGCGGTGCAGATATTTCCCTGTTCATAAAGATAGCGGTGTAGATATTTTCATGTTTATACAGACAGCGGTGGAGATATTTCCATGTTTATACAGATAGCGCTGTAGATATTTCCCTGTTTATACAGACAGCGGTGTAGATATTTCCATTTTTATACAGATAGCGGTGTCGATATTTCCATGTTTATACAGATAGCGGTGTACGTAATTCCAAGTTTATAGAGATAGCGGTGTAGATATTTACATGCTTATACAGATGGCTGTGTAGATATTTCCATGTTTATACAGATTGCAGTGAAGTTATTTCCATGTTTATACAGATGGAGGTGTAGATATTTCCATGTTTAGACAGATGACTGTGTAGATATTTCCAAGTTTATACAGATAGCGGTGTAGATATATCCATGTTTATACAGACCGTGGTGTAGATATTTCCATGTTTATACAGATAGCGGTGTAGATATTTTCATGTTTATACAGGTAGCGGTGTATATATTTCCATGTTTACAGAGATAGAGGTGTAGATATTTCCATATTTGCCCAGAATGTGGTGTATATATTTCCATCTTCACACAGATAGCGTTGTACACACTTCATATGTTTACACAGACAGCTGGGTAGATATTTCCATGTTTACACAGACCGTGTTGTAGATATTTCCATTTTTATATAGATAGCGGTGCAGATATTTCCATGTTTATACAGATAGCGGTGGAGATATTTCCATGTTTATTCAGATGGCATTGTAGATATTTCCATGTTTATACAGATAGTGGTGTAGATATTTCCATGTTTATACAGATGACTGTGTAGTTAATTCCATGTTTATAAAGATGGCGGTGTATATATTTCCATGTTTATAGAGATAGCCATGTAGATATTTCCATGTTTATACAGATAGCGGTGTAGTTATTTCCATGTTTACAGAGATAGAGGTGTAGATATTTCCATATTTGCACAGATTGCCGTGTAGATATTTCCATCTTCACACAGATAGCGGTGTACATATTTCTATGTTTACACAGACAGCTGTGTAGATATTTCCATGTTTACACAGATAGTGTTGTGGATATTTCCATGTTTATACAGATAGCGGTGCAGATATTTCCCTGTTCATAAAGATAGCGGTGTAGATATTTTCATGTTTATACAGACAGCGGTGGAGATATTTCCATGTTTATACAGATAGCGCTGTAGATATTTCCCTGTTTATACAGACAGCGGTGTAGATATTTCCATGTTTATACAGATAGCGGTGTCGATATTTCCATGTTTATACAGATAGCAGTGTACGTACTTCCAAGTTTATAGAGATAGCGGTGTAGATATTTACATGCTTATACAGATGGCTGTGTAGATATTTCCATGTTTATACAGATTGCAGTGAAGTTATTTCCATGTTTAGACAGATGACTGTGTAGATATTTCCAAGTTTATACAGATAGCGGTGTAGATATATCCATGTTTATACAGACCGTGGTGTAGATATTTCCATGTTTATACAGATAGCGGTGTAGATATTTTCATGTTTATACAGGTAGCGGTGTAGATATTTCCATGTTTACAGAGATAGAGGTGTAGATATTTCCATATTTGCCCAGAATTCGGTGTATATATTTAAATCTTCACACAGATAGCGTTGTACATACTTCCATGTTTACACAGACAGCTGTGTAGATATTTCCATGTTTACACAGACAGTGTTGTAGATATTTCCATTTTTATATAGATAGAGGTGCAGATATTTCCATGTTTATACAGATAGCGGTGGAGATATTTCCATGTTTATACAGATAACGGTGTAGATATTTCCAAGTTTATAAATATAGCGGTGGAGATATTTCCATGTTTATACAGATATCGGTGGAGATATTTCCAAGTTTATGCAGATTGCGGTGGAGATATTATCATTTTTATGGAGAAAGCGGTGTAGATATTTCCATGTAGATACAGATAGCGGTGTAGATATTTCCATGTTTATAGAGATAGTGGTGTAAATATTTCCATATTTATGCAGATAGCGGAGTAGATATTTCCATGTTTATTCAGATGGCAGTTTAGATATTTCCATGTTTATACAGATAGTGGTGTAGACATTTCCATATTGATAGAGATATCGGTGAAGATATTTCCATGTTTATACAGATAGCGGTGTAGATATTTTCAAGTTTATACAGATAGCGGTGTAGATATTTCCATGTTTATACAGATAGCGGTGTAGATATTTCCATGTTTATACAGAGAGTGGTAGAGATATTTCCATGTTTATACAGATATCGGTGTAGTTATTTCCATGTTTATAGAGATAGCAGTGAAGATATTTCCATGTTTATACAGATTGCATTGTAGATATTTCTATGTTCATAGAGATAGTCGTGTAGATATTTCCATGTTTATACAGATGACTGTGTAGTTAATTCCATATTTATACAGATGGCGGTGTAGATATTTCCACATTTATAGAGATAGCCATGTAGTTATTTCCATGTTTATACAGACAGCGGTGTAGATATTTCCATGTTTATACAGATAGCGGTGTAGTTATTTCCATGTTTATACAGATAGCGGTGGAGATTTTTCCATGTTTATACAGATATCAGTGGGGATATTTCCATGTTTATACAGAGAGCGGTGGAAATGTTTACATGTTTATTTCCAAGGTTATGCAGATTGCGGTGGAGGTATTTCCATGTTTATAGAGATAGCAGTGTAGATATTTCCATGTAGATACAGATAGCCATGTAGATATTTCCATGTTTATAGAGATAGCCATGTAGATATTTCCATATTTATACAGATAGCGGTGTAGGTATTTCCATGTTTACAGAGATAGCGGTGATGTTATTTCCATGTTTATACAGATGGCATTGTAGATATTTCCATGTTTATACAGATAGTGGTGTAGATATTTCCATGTTTATACAGATGACTGTGTAGTTAATTCCATGTTTATAAAGATGGCGGTGTATATATTTCCATGTTTATAGAGATAGCCATGTAGATATTTCCATGTTTATACAGATAGCGGTGTAGTTATTTCCATGTTTACAGAAATAGAGGTGTAGATATTTCCATATTTGCACAGATTGCCGTGTAGATATTTCCATCTTCACACAGATAGCGGTGTACATATTTCTATGTTTACACAGACAGCTGTGTAGATATTTCCATGTTTACACAGATAGTGATGTGGATATTTCCATGTTTATACAGATAGCGGTGCAGATATTTCCCTGTTCATAAAGATAGCGGTGTAGATATTTTCATGTTTATACAGACAGCGGTGGAGATATTTCCATGTTTATACAGATAGCGCTGTAGATATTTCCCTGTTTATACAGACAGCGGTGTAGATATTTCCATGTTTATACAGATAGCGGTGTCGATATTTCCATGTTTATACAGATAGCGGTGTACGTACTTCCAAGTTTATAGAGATAGCGGTGTAGATATTTACATGCTTATACAGATGGCTGTGTAGATATTTCCATGTTTATACAGATTGCAGTGAAGTTATTTCCATGTTTATACAGATGGAGGTGTAGATATTTCCATGTTTATACAGAGAGTGGTGGAGATATTTCCATGTTTATACAGATATCGGTGTAGCTATTTCCATGTTTATAGAGATAGCAGTGAAGATATTTCCATGTTTATACAGATTGCATTGTAGATATTTCTATGTTCATAGAGATAGTCGTGTAGATATTTCCATGTTTATACAGATGACTGTGTAGTTAATTCCATGTTTATACAGATGGCGGTGTAGATATTTCCACATTTATAGAGATAGCCATGTAGTTATTTCCATTTTTATACAGATAACGGTGTAGATATTTACATGTTTATACAGACAGCGGTGTAGATATATCCATGTTTATACAGACCGTGGTGTAGATATTTCCATGTTTATACAGATAGCGGTGAAGATATTTCCATTTTTATACAGATAGCGCTGTAGATATTTCTATGTTTATACAGATAGCGGTGTAGATATTTCCATGTTTATACAGATAGCGGTGTAGATATTTCCATGTTTACAGAGATAGAGGTGTATATATATCCATATTTGCACAGATTGCGGTGTCGATATTTCCATCTTCACACAGATAGCGGTGTACATATTTCCATGTTTACACAGACAGCTGTGTAGATATTTCCATGTTTACACAGATAGTGTTGTAGATATTTCCATGTTTATACACATAGCGGTGTAGTTATTTCCATGTTTACAGAGATAGAGGTGTAGATATTTCCATATTTGCACAGATTGCCGTGTAGATATTTCCATCTTCACACGGATAGCGGTGTACATATTTCTATGTTTACACAGACAGCTGTGTAGATATTTCCATGTTTACACAGATAGTGTTGTGGATATTTCCATGTTTATACAGATAGCGGTGCAGATATTTCCATGTTCATAAAGATAGCGGTGTAGATATTTTCATGTTTATACAGACAGCGGTGGAGATATTTGCATGTTTTTACAGATAGCGCTGTAGATATTTCCCTGTTTATACAGACAGCGTTGTAGATATTTCCATGTTTATACAGATAGCAGTGTCGATATTTCCATGTTTATACAGATAGCGGTGTACGTACTTCCAAGTTTATAGAGATAGCGGTGTAGATATTTACATGCTTATACAGATGGCTGTGTAGATATTTCCATGTTTATACAGATTGCAGTGAAGTTATTTCCATGTTTATACAGATGGAGGTGTAGATATTTCCATGTTTAGACAGATGACTGTGTAGATATATCCAAGTTTATACTGATAGCGGTGTAGATATATCCATGTTTATACAGACCGTGGTGTAGATATTTCCATGTTTATACAGATAGTGGTGTAGATATTTTCATGTTTATACAGGTAGCGGTGTAGATATTTCCATGTTTACAGAGATAGAGGTGTAGATATTTCCATATTTGCCCAGAATGCGGTGTATATATTTCCATCTTCACACAGATAGCGTTGTACACACTTCCATGTTTACACAGACAGCTGTGTAGATATTTCCATGTTTACACAGACAGTGTTGTAGATATTTCCATTTTTATATAGATAGCGGTGCAGATATTTCCATGTTTATACAGATAGCGGTGGAGATATTTCCATGTTTATACAGATAACGGTGTAGATATTTCCATGTTTATAAATATAGCGGTGGAGATATTTCCATGTTTATACAGATATCAGTGGAGATATTTCCAAGTTTATGCAGATTGCGGTGGAGATATTATCATGTTTATAGAGATAGCGGTGTAGATATTTCCATGTAGATACAGATAGCGGTGTAGATATTTCCATGTTTATAGAGATAGTGGTGTAGATATTTCCATATTTATGCAGATAGCGGAGTAGATATTTCCATGTTTATTCAGATGGCGGTTTAGATATTTCCATGTTTATACAGATAGTGGTGTAGACATTTCCATATTGATAGAGATATCGGTGAAGATATTTCCATGTTTATACAGATAGCGGTGTAGATATTTTCAAGTTTATACAGATAGCGGTGTAGATATTTCCATGTTTATACAGATAGCGCTGTAGATATTTCCATGTTTATACAGAGAGTGTTGGAGATATTTCCATGATTATACAGTTATCGGTGTAGCTATTTCCATGTTTATAGAGATAACAGTGATGATATTTCCATGTTTATACAGATTGCATTGTAGATATTTCTATGTTCATAGAGATAGTCGTGTAGATATTTCCATGTTTATACAGATGACTGTGTAGTTAATTCCATGTTTATACAGATGGCGGTGTAGATATTTCCACATTTATAGAGATAGCCATGTAGTTATTTCCATGTTTATACAGATAACGGTGTAGATATTTACATGTTTATACAGACAGCGGTGTAGATATATCCATGTTTATACAGACCGTGGTGTAGATATTTTCATGTTTATACAGGTAGCGGTGTAGATATTTCCATGTTTACAGAGATAGAGGTGTAGATATTTCCATATTTGCCCAGAATGCGGTGTATATATTTCCATCTTCACACAGATAGCGTTGTACACACTTCCATGTTTACACAGACAGCTGTGTAGATATTTCCATGTTTACACAGACAGTGTTGTAGATATTTCCATTTTTATATAGATAGCGGTGCAGATATTTCCATGTTTATACAGATAGCGGTGGAGATATTTCCATGTTTATACAGATAACGGTGTAGATATTTCCATGTTTATAAATATAGCGGTGGAGATATTTCCATGTTTATACAGATATCGGTGGAGATATTTCCAAGTTTATGCAGATTGCGGTGGAGATATTATCATGTTTATAGAGATAGCGGTGTAGATATTTCCATGTAGATACAGATAGCGGTGTAGATATTTCCATGTTTATAGAGATAGTGGTGTAGATATTTCCATATTTATGCAGATAGCGGAGTAGATATTTCCATGTTTATTCAGATGGCGGTTTAGATATTTCCATGTTTATACAGATAGTGGTGTAGACATTTCCATATTGATAGAGATATCGGTGAAGATATTTCCACGTTTATACAGATAGCGGTGTAGATATTTTCAAGTTTATACAGATAGCGGTGTAGATATTTCCATGTTTATACAGATAGCGGTGTAGATATTTCCATGTTTATACAGAGAGTGGTGGAGATATTTCCGTGTTTATACAGATATCGGTGTAGCTATTTCCATGTTTATAGAGATAGCAGTGAAGATATTTCCATGTTTATACAGATTGCATTGTAGATATTTCTATGTTCATAGAGATAGTCGTGTAGATATTTCCATGTTTATACAGATGACTGTGTAGTTAATTCCATGTTTATACAGATGGCGGTGTAGATATTTCCACATTTATAGAGAAAGCCATGTAGTTATTTCCATGTTTATACAGATAACGGTGTAGATATTTACATGTTTATACAGACAACGGTGTAGATATATCCATGTTTATACAGACCGTGGTGTAGATATTTCCATGTTTATACAGATAGCGGTGAAGATATTTCCATTTTTATACAGATAGCGCTGTAGATATTTCTATGTTTATACAGATAGCGGTGTAGATATTTCCATGTTTATACAGATAGCGGTGTAGATATTTCCATGTTTACAGAGATAGAGGTGTATATATATATCCATATTTGAACAGATTGCGGTGTCGATATTTCCATCTTCACACAGATAGCGGTGTACATATTTCCATGTTTACACAGACAGCTGTGTAGATATTTCCATGTTTACACAGATAGTGTTGTAGATATTTCCATGTTTATACAGATAGCGGTGTAGATATTTCCATGTTTATAAAGATAGCGGTGTAGATATTTCCATGTTTATACAGATAGCGGTGGAGATATTTCCATGTTTGTACACACAGCGCTGTAGATATTTCCCTGTTTATACAGACAGCGGTGTAGATATTTCCATGTTTATACAGATAGCGGTGTATATATTTCCATGTTTATACAGATAGCGGTGGAGATTTTTCCATGTTTATACAGATATCAGTGGGGATATTTCCATGTTTATACAGAGAGCGGTGGAAATATTTACATGTTTATACAGATGGAGGTGTAGGTATTTCCAAGGTTATGCAGATTGCGGTGGAGATATTTCCATGTTTATAGAGATAGCAGTGTAGATATTTCCATGTAGATACAGATAGCCATGTAGATATTTCCATGTTTATAGAGATAGCCATGTAGATATTTCCATATTTATACAGATAGCGGTGTAGTTATTTCCATGTTTACAGAGATAGCGGTGATGTTATTTCCATGTTTATACAGATGGCATTGTAGATATTTCCATGTTTATACAGATAGTGGTGTAGATATTTCCATGTTTATACAGATGACTGTGTAGTTAATTCCATGTTTATAAAGATGGCGGTGTATATATTTCCATGTTTATAGAGATAGCCATGTAGATATTTCCATGTTTATACAGATAGCGGTGTAGTTATTTCCATGTTTACAGAGATAGAGGTGTAGATATTTCCATATTTGCACAGATTGCCGTGTAGATATTTCCATCTTCACACAGATAGCGGTGTACATATTTCTATGTTTACACAGACAGCTGTGTAGATATTTCCATGTTTACACAGATAGTGTTGTGGATATTTCCATGTTTATACAGATAGCGGTGCAGATATTTCCATGTTCACAAAGATAGCGGTGTAGATATTTTCATGTTTATACAGACAGCGGTGGAGATATTTCCATGTTTATACAGATAGCGCTGTAGATATTTCCCTGTTTATACAGACAGCGGTGTAGATATTTCCATGTTTATACAGATAGCGGTGTCGATATTTCCATGTTTATACAGATAGCGGTGTACGTACTTCCAAGTTTATAGAGATAGCGGTGTAGATATTTACATGCTTATACAGATGGCTGTGTAGATATTTCCATGTTTATACAGATTGCAGTGAAGTTATTTCCATGTTTATACAGATGGAGGTGTAGATATTTCCATGTTTAGACAGATGACTGTGTAGATATTTCCAAGTTTATACAGATAGCGGTGTAGATATATCCATGTTTATACAGACCGTGGTGTAGATATTTCCATGTTTATACAGATAGCGGTGTAGATATTTTCATGTTTATACAGGTAGCGGTGTAGATATTTCCATGTTTACAGAGATAGAGGTGTAGATATTTCCATATTTGCCCAGAATGCGGTGTATATATTTCCATCTTCACACAGATAGCGTTGTACACACTTCCATGTTTACACAGACAGCTGTGTAGATATTTCCATGTTTACACAGACCGTGTTGTAGATATTTCCATTTTTATATAGATAGCGGTGCAGATATTTCCATGTTTATACAGATAGCGGTGGAGATATTTCCATGTTTATACAGATAACGGTGTAGATATTTCCATGTTTATAAATATAGCGGTGGAGATATTTCCATGTTTATACAGATATCGGTGGAGATATTTCCAAGTTTATGCAGATTGCGGTGGAGATATTATCATGTTTATAGAGATAGCGGTGTAGATATTTCCATGTAGATACAGATAGCGGTGTAGATATTTCCATGTTTATAGAGATAGTGGTGTAGATATTTCCATATTTATGCAGATAGCGGAGTAGATATTTCCATGTTTATTCAGATGGCGGTTTAGATATTTCCATGTTTATACAGATAGTGGTGTAGACATTTCCATATTGATAGAGATATCGGTGAAGATATTTCCATGTTTATACAGATAGCGGTGTAGATATTTTCAAGTTTATACAGATAGCGGTGTAGATATTTCCATGTTTCTACAGATAGCGGTGTAGATATTTCCATGTTTATACAGAGAGTGGTGGAGATATTTCCATGTTTATACAGATATCGGTGTAGCTATTTCCATGTTTGTAGAGATAGCAGTGAAGATATTTCCATGTTTATACAGATTGCATTGTAGATATTTCTATGTTCATAGAGATAGTCGTGTAGATATTTCCATGTTTATACAGATGACTGTGTAGTTAATTCCATGTTTATACAGATGGCGGTGTAGATATTTCCACATTTATAGAGATAGCCATGTAGTTATTTCCATGTTTATACAGATAACGGTGTAGATATTTACATGTTTATACAGACAGCGGTGTAGATATATCCATGTTTATACAGACCGTGGTGTAGATATTTCCATGTTTATACAGATAACGGTGAAGATATTTCCATTTTTATACAGAGAGCGCTGTAGATATTTCTAGGTTTATACAGATAGCGGTGTAGATATTTCCATGTTTATACAGATAGCGGTGTAGATATTTCCATGTTTACAGAGATAGAGGTATATATATATCCATATTTGCACAGATTGCGGTGTCGATATTTCCATCTTCACACAGATAGCGGTGTACATATTTCCATGTTTACACAGACAGCTGTGTAGATATTTCCATGTTTACACAGATAGTGTTGTGGATATTTCCATGTTTATACAGATAGCGGTGTAGATATTTCCATGTTTATAAAGATAGCGGTGTAGATATTTCCATGTTTATACAGATAGCGGTGGAGATATTTCCATGTTTGTACACACAGCGCTGTAGATATTTCCATGTTTATACAGACAGCGGTGTAGATATTTCCATGTTTATACAGATAGCGGTGTAGATATTTCCATGTTTATACAGATAGCGGTGGAGATTTTTCCATGTTTATACAGATATCAGTGGGGATATTTCCATGTTTATACAGAGAGCGGAGGAAATATTTACATGTTTATACAGATGGAGGTGTAGGTATTTCCAAGGTTATGCAGATTGCGGTGGAGATATTTCCATGTTTATAGAGATAGCAGTGTAGATATTTCCATGTAGATACAGATAGCCATGTAGATATTTCCATGTTTATAGAGATAGCCATGTAGATATTTCCATATTTATGCAGATAGCGGAGTAGATATTTCCATGTTTATTCAGATGGCGGTTTAGATATTTCCATGTTTATACAGATAGTGGTGTAGACATTTCCATATTGATAGAGATATCGGTGAAGATATTTCCATGTTTATACAGATAGCGGTGTAGATATTTTCAAGTTTATACAGATAGCGGTGTAGATATTTCCATGTTTATACAGATAGCGGTGTAGATATTTCCATGTTTATACAGAGAGTGGTGGAGATATTTCCATGTTTATACAGATATCGGTGTAGCTATTTCCATGTTTGTAGAGATAGCAGTGAAGATATTTCCATGTTTATACAGATTGCATTGTAGATATTTCTATGTTCATAGAGATAGTCGTGTAGATATTTCCATGTTTATACAGATGACTGTGTAGTTAATTCCATGTTTATACAGATGGCGGTGTAGATATTTCCACATTTATAGAGATAGCCATGTAGTTATTTCCATGTTTATACAGATAACGGTGTAGATATTTACATGTTTATACAGACAGCGGTGTAGATATATCCATGTTTATACAGACCGTGGTGTAGATATTTCCATGTTTATACAGATAGCGGTGAAGATATATCCATTTTTATACAGATAGCGCTGTAGATATTTCTATGTTTATACAGATAGCGGTGTAGATATTTCCATGTTTATACAGATAGCGGTGTAGATATTTCCATGTTTACAGAGATAGAGGTGAATATATATCCATATTTGCACAGATTGCGGTGTCGATATTTCCATCTTCACACAGATAGCGGTGTACATATTTCCATGTTTACACAGACAGCTGTGTAGATATTTCCATGTTTACACAGATAGTGTTGTAGATATTTCCATGTTTATACACATAGCGGTGTAGTTCTTTCCATGTTTACAGAGATAGAGGTGTAGATATTTCCATATTTGCACAGATTGCCGTGTAGATATTTCCATCTTCACACAGATAGCGGTGTACATATTTCTATGTTTACACAGACAGCTGTGTAGATATTTCCATGTTTACACAGATAGTGTTGTGGATATTTCCATGTTTATACAGATAGCGGTGCAGATATTTCCATGTTCATAAAGATAGCGGTGTAGATATTTTCATGTTTATACAGACAGCGGTGGAGATATTTCCATGTTTATACAGATATCGCTGTAGATATTTCCCTGTTTATACAGACAGCGTTGTAGATATTTCCATGTTTATACAGATAGCGGTGTCGATATTTCCATGTTTATACAGATAGCGGTGTACGTACTTCCAGGTTTATAGAGATAGCGGTGTAGATATTTACATGCTTATACAGATGGCTGTGTAGATATTTCCATGTTTATACAGATTGCAGTGAAGTTATTTCCATGTTTATACAGATGGAGGTGTAGATATTTCCATGTTTAGACAGATGACTGTGTAGATATTTCCAAGTTTATACAGATAGCGGTGTAGATATATCCATGTTTATACAGACCGTGGTGTAGATATTTCCATGTTTATACAGATAGCGGTGTAGATATTTTCATGTTTATACAGGTAGCGGTGTAGATATTTCCATGTTTACAGAGATAGAGGTGTAGATATTTCCATATTTGCCCAGAATGCGGTGTATATATTTCCATCTTCACACAGAAAGCGTTGTACACACTTCCATGTTTACACAGACAGCTGTGTAGATATTTCCATGTTTACACAGACAGTGTTGTAGATATTTCCATTTTTATATAGATAGCGGTGCAGATATTTCCATGTTTATACAGATAGCGGTGGAGATATTTCCATGTTTATACAGATAACGGTGTAGCTATTTCCATGTTTATAAATATAGCGGTGGAGATATTTCCATGTTTATACAGATATCAGTGGAGGTATTTCCAAGTTTATGCAGATTGCGGTGGAGATATTATCATGTTTATAGAGATAGCGGTGTAGATATTTCCATGTAGATACAGATAGCGGTGTAGATATTTCCATGTTTATAGAGATAGTGGTGTAGATATTTCCATATTTATGCAGATAGCGGAGTAGATATTTCCATGTTTATTCAGATGGCGGTTTAGATATTTCCATGTTTATACAGAGAGTGGTGTAGACATTTCCATATTGATAGAGATATCGGTGAAGATATTTCCATGTTTATACAGATAGCGGTGTAGATATTTTCAAGTTTATACAGATAGCGGTGTAGATATTTCCATGTTTATACAGATAGCGCTGTAGATATTTCCATGTTTATACAGAGAGTGTTGGAGATATTTCCATGATTATACAGTTATCGGTGTAGCTATTTCCATGTTTATAGAGATAACAGTGATGATATTTCCATGTTTATACAGATTGCATTGTAGATATTTCTATGTTCATAGAGATAGTCGTGTAGATATTTCCATGTTTATACAGATGACTGTGTAGTTAATTCCATGTTTATACAGATGGCGGTGTAGATATTTCCACATTTATAGAGATAGCCATGTAGTTATTTCCATGTTTATACAGATAACGGTGTAGATATTTACATGTTTATACAGACAGCGGTGTAGATATATCCATGTTTATACAGACCGTGGTGTAGATATTTTCATGTTTATACAGGTAGCGGTGTAGATATTTCCATGTTTACAGAGATAGAGGTGTAGATATTTCCATATTTGCCCAGAATGCGGTGTATATATTTCCATCTTCACACAGATAGCGTTGTACACACTTCCATGTTTACACAGACAGCTGTGTAGATATTTCCATGTTTACACAGACAGTGTTGTAGATATTTCCATTTTTATATAGATAGCGGTGCAGATATTTCCATGTTTATACAGATAGCGGTGGAGATATTTCCATGTTTATACAGATAACGGTGTAGATATTTCCATGTTTATAAATATAGCGGTGGAGATATTTCCATGTTTATACAGATATCGGTGGAGATATTTCCAAGTTTATGCAGATTGCGGTGGAGATATTATCATGTTTATAGAGATAGCGGTGTAGATATTTCCATGTAGATACAGATAGCGGTGTAGATATTTCCATGTTTATAGAGATAGTGGTGTAGATATTTCCATATTTATGCAGATAGCGGAGTAGATATTTCCATGTTTATTCAGATGGCGGTTTAGATATTTCCATGTTTATACAGATAGTGGTGTAGACATTTCCATATTGATAGAGATATCGGTGAAGATATTTCCACGTTTATACAGATAGCGGTGTAGATATTTTCAAGTTTATACAGATAGCGGTGTAGATATTTCCATGTTTATACAGATAGCGGTGTAGATATTTCCATGTTTATACAGAGAGTGGTGGAGATATTTCCGTGTTTATACAGATATCGGTGTAGCTATTTCCATGTTTATAGAGATAGCAGTGAAGATATTTCCATGTTTATACAGATTGCATTGTAGATATTTCTATGTTCATAGAGATAGTCGTGTAGATATTTCCATGTTTATACAGATGACTGTGTAGTTAATTCCATGTTTATACAGATGGCGGTGTAGATATTTCCACATTTATAGAGAAAGCCATGTAGTTATTTCCATGTTTATACAGATAACGGTGTAGATATTTACATGTTTATACAGACAACGGTGTAGATATATCCATGTTTATACAGACCGTGGTGTAGATATTTCCATGTTTATACAGATAGCGGTGAAGATATTTCCATTTTTATACAGATAGCGCTGTAGATATTTCTATGTTTATACAGATAGCGGTGTAGATATTTCCATGTTTATACAGATAGCGGTGTAGATATTTCCATGTTTACAGAGATAGAGGTGTATATATATATCCATATTTGAACAGATTGCGGTGTCGATATTTCCATCTTCACACAGATAGCGGTGTACATATTTCCATGTTTACACAGACAGCTGTGTAGATATTTCCATGTTTACACAGATAGTGTTGTAGATATTTCCATGTTTATACAGATAGCGGTGTAGATATTTCCATGTTTATAAAGATAGCGGTGTAGATATTTCCATGTTTATACAGATAGCGGTGGAGATATTTCCATGTTTGTACACACAGCGCTGTAGATATTTCCCTGTTTATACAGACAGCGGTGTAGATATTTCCATGTTTATACAGATAGCGGTGTATATATTTCCATGTTTATACAGATAGCGGTGGAGATTTTTCCATGTTTATACAGATATCAGTGGGGATATTTCCATGTTTATACAGAGAGCGGTGGAAATATTTACATGTTTATACAGATGGAGGTGTAGGTATTTCCAAGGTTATGCAGATTGCGGTGGAGATATTTCCATGTTTATAGAGATAGCAGTGTAGATATTTCCATGTAGATACAGATAGCCATGTAGATATTTCCATGTTTATAGAGATAGCCATGTAGATATTTCCATATTTATACAGATAGCGGTGTAGTTATTTCCATGTTTACAGAGATAGCGGTGATGTTATTTCCATGTTTATACAGATGGCATTGTAGATATTTCCATGTTTATACAGATAGTGGTGTAGATATTTCCATGTTTATACAGATGACTGTGTAGTTAATTCCATGTTTATAAAGATGGCGGTGTATATATTTCCATGTTTATAGAGATAGCCATGTAGATATTTCCATGTTTATACAGATAGCGGTGTAGTTATTTCCATGTTTACAGAGATAGAGGTGTAGATATTTCCATATTTGCACAGATTGCCGTGTAGATATTTCCATCTTCACACAGATAGCGGTGTACATATTTCTATGTTTACACAGACAGCTGTGTAGATATTTCCATGTTTACACAGATAGTGTTGTGGATATTTCCATGTTTATACAGATAGCGGTGCAGATATTTCCATGTTCACAAAGATAGCGGTGTAGATATTTTCATGTTTATACAGACAGCGGTGGAGATATTTCCATGTTTATACAGATAGCGCTGTAGATATTTCCCTGTTTATACAGACAGCGGTGTAGATATTTCCATGTTTATACAGATAGCGGTGTCGATATTTCCATGTTTATACAGATAGCGGTGTACGTACTTCCAAGTTTATAGAGATAGCGGTGTAGATATTTACATGCTTATACAGATGGCTGTGTAGATATTTCCATGTTTATACAGATTGCAGTGAAGTTATTTCCATGTTTATACAGATGGAGGTGTAGATATTTCCATGTTTAGACAGATGACTGTGTAGATATTTCCAAGTTTATACAGATAGCGGTGTAGATATATCCATGTTTATACAGACCGTGGTGTAGATATTTCCATGTTTATACAGATAGCGGTGTAGATATTTTCATGTTTATACAGGTAGCGGTGTAGATATTTCCATGTTTACAGAGATAGAGGTGTAGATATTTCCATATTTGCCCAGAATGCGGTGTATATATTTCCATCTTCACACAGATAGCGTTGTACACACTTCCATGTTTACACAGACAGCTGTGTAGATATTTCCATGTTTACACAGACCGTGTTGTAGATATTTCCATTTTTATATAGATAGCGGTGCAGATATTTCCATGTTTATACAGATAGCGGTGGAGATATTTCCATGTTTATACAGATAACGGTGTAGATATTTCCATGTTTATAAATATAGCGGTGGAGATATTTCCATGTTTATACAGATATCGGTGGAGATATTTCCAAGTTTATGCAGATTGCGGTGGAGATATTATCATGTTTATAGAGATAGCGGTGTAGATATTTCCATGTAGATACAGATAGCGGTGTAGATATTTCCATGTTTATAGAGATAGTGGTGTAGATATTTCCATATTTATGCAGATAGCGGAGTAGATATTTCCATGTTTATTCAGATGGCGGTTTAGATATTTCCATGTTTATACAGATAGTGGTGTAGACATTTCCATATTGATAGAGATATCGGTGAAGATATTTCCATGTTTATACAGATAGCGGTGTAGATATTTTCAAGTTTATACAGATAGCGGTGTAGATATTTCCATGTTTCTACAGATAGCGGTGTAGATATTTCCATGTTTATACAGAGAGTGGTGGAGATATTTCCATGTTTATACAGATATCGGTGTAGCTATTTCCATGTTTGTAGAGATAGCAGTGAAGATATTTCCATGTTTATACAGATTGCATTGTAGATATTTCTATGTTCATAGAGATAGTCGTGTAGATATTTCCATGTTTATACAGATGACTGTGTAGTTAATTCCATGTTTATACAGATGGCGGTGTAGATATTTCCACATTTATAGAGATAGCCATGTAGTTATTTCCATGTTTATACAGATAACGGTGTAGATATTTACATGTTTATACAGACAGCGGTGTAGATATATCCATGTTTATACAGACCGTGGTGTAGATATTTCCATGTTTATACAGATAACGGTGAAGATATTTCCATTTTTATACAGAGAGCGCTGTAGATATTTCTAGGTTTATACAGATAGCGGTGTAGATATTTCCATGTTTATACAGATAGCGGTGTAGATATTTCCATGTTTACAGAGATAGAGGTATATATATATCCATATTTGCACAGATTGCGGTGTCGATATTTCCATCTTCACACAGATAGCGGTGTACATATTTCCATGTTTACACAGACAGCTGTGTAGATATTTCCATGTTTACACAGATAGTGTTGTGGATATTTCCATGTTTATACAGATAGCGGTGTAGATATTTCCATGTTTATAAAGATAGCGGTGTAGATATTTCCATGTTTATACAGATAGCGGTGGAGATATTTCCATGTTTGTACACACAGCGCTGTAGATATTTCCATGTTTATACAGACAGCGGTGTAGATATTTCCATGTTTATACAGATAGCGGTGTAGATATTTCCATGTTTATACAGATAGCGGTGGAGATTTTTCCATGTTTATACAGATAACAGTGGGGATATTTCCATGTTTATACAGAGAGCGGAGGAAATATTTACATGTTTATACAGATGGAGGTGTAGGTATTTCCAAGGTTATGCAGATTGCGGTGGAGATATTTCCATGTTTATAGAGATAGCAGTGTAGATATTTCCATGTAGATACAGATAGCCATGTAGATATTTCCATGTTTATAGAGATAGCCATGTAGATATTTCCATATTTATGCAGATAGCGGAGTAGATATTTCCATGTTTATTCAGATGGCGGTTTAGATATTTCCATGTTTATACAGATAGTGGTGTAGACATTTCCATATTGATAGAGATATCGGTGAAGATATTTCCATGTTTATACAGATAGCGGTGTAGATATTTTCAAGTTTATACAGATAGCGGTGTAGATATTTCCATGTTTATACAGATAGCGGTGTAGATATTTCCATGTTTATACAGAGAGTGGTGGAGATATTTCCATGTTTATACAGATATCGGTGTAGCTATTTCCATGTTTGTAGAGATAGCAGTGAAGATATTTCCATGTTTATACAGATTGCATTGTAGATATTTCTATGTTCATAGAGATAGTCGTGTAGATATTTCCATGTTTATACAGATGACTGTGTAGTTAATTCCATGTTTATACAGATGGCGGTGTAGATATTTCCACATTTATAGAGATAGCCATGTAGTTATTTCCATGTTTATACAGATAACGGTGTAGATATTTACATGTTTATACAGACAGCGGTGTAGATATATCCATGTTTATACAGACCGTGGTGTAGATATTTCCATGTTTATACAGATAGCGGTGAAGATATATCCATTTTTATACAGATAGCGCTGTAGATATTTCTATGTTTATACAGATAGCGGTGTAGATATTTCCATGTTTATACAGATAGCGGTGTAGATATTTCCATGTTTACAGAGATAGAGGTGAATATATATCCATATTTGCACAGATTGCGGTGTCGATATTTCCATCTTCACACAGATAGCGGTGTACATATTTCCATGTTTACACAGACAGCTGTGTAGATATTTCCATGTTTACACAGATAGTGTTGTAGATATTTCCATGTTTATACACATAGCGGTGTAGTTCTTTCCATGTTTACAGAGATAGAGGTGTAGATATTTCCATATTTGCACAGATTGCCGTGTAGATATTTCCATCTTCACACAGATAGCGGTGTACATATTTCTATGTTTACACAGACAGCTGTGTAGATATTTCCATGTTTACACAGATAGTGTTGTGGATATTTCCATGTTTATACAGATAGCGGTGCAGATATTTCCATGTTCATAAAGATAGCGGTGTAGATATTTTCATGTTTATACAGACAGCGGTGGAGATATTTCCATGTTTATACAGATATCGCTGTAGATATTTCCCTGTTTATACAGACAGCGTTGTAGATATTTCCATGTTTATACAGATAGCGGTGTCGATATTTCCATGTTTATACAGATAGCGGTGTACGTACTTCCAGGTTTATAGAGATAGCGGTGTAGATATTTACATGCTTATACAGATGGCTGTGTAGATATTTCCATGTTTATACAGATTGCAGTGAAGTTATTTCCATGTTTATACAGATGGAGGTGTAGATATTTCCATGTTTAGACAGATGACTGTGTAGATATTTCCAAGTTTATACAGATAGCGGTGTAGATATATCCATGTTTATACAGACCGTGGTGTAGATATTTCCATGTTTATACAGATAGCGGTGTAGATATTTTCATGTTTATACAGGTAGCGGTGTAGATATTTCCATGTTTACAGAGATAGAGGTGTAGATATTTCCATATTTGCCCAGAATGCGGTGTATATATTTCCATCTTCACACAGAAAGCGTTGTACACACTTCCATGTTTACACAGACAGCTGTGTAGATATTTCCATGTTTACACAGACAGTGTTGTAGATATTTCCATTTTTATATAGATAGCGGTGCAGATATTTCCATGTTTATACAGATAGCGGTGGAGATATTTCCATGTTTATACAGATAACGGTGTAGCTATTTCCATGTTTATAAATATAGCGGTGGAGATATTTCCATGTTTATACAGATATCAGTGGAGGTATTTCCAAGTTTATGCAGATTGCGGTGGAGATATTATCATGTTTATAGAGATAGCGGTGTAGATATTTCCATGTAGATACAGATAGCGGTGTAGATATTTCCATGTTTATAGAGATAGTGGTGTAGATATTTCCATATTTATGCAGATAGCGGAGTAGATATTTCCATGTTTATTCAGATGGCGGTTTAGATATTTCCATGTTTATACAGAGAGTGGTGTAGACATTTCCATATTGATAGAGATATCGGTGAAGATATTTCCATGTTTATACAGATAGCGGTGTAGATATTTTCAAGTTTATACAGATAGCGGTGTAGATATTTCCATGTTTATACAGATAGCGGTGTAGATATTTCCATGTTTATACAGAGAGTGTTGGAGATATTTCCATGATTATACAGTTATCGGTGTAGCTATTTCCATGTTTATAGAGATAACAGTGATGATATTTCCATGTTTATACAGATTGCATTGTAGATATTTCTATGTTCATAGAGATAGTCGTGTAGATATTTCCATGTTTATACAGATGACTGTGTAGTTAATTCCATGTTTATACAGATGGCGGTGTAGATATTTCCACATTTATAGAGATAGCCATGTAGTTATTTCCATGTTTATACAGATAACGGTGTAGATATTTACATGTTTATACAGACAGCGGTGTAGATATATCCATGTTTATACAGACCGTGGTGTAGATATTTCCATGTTTATACAGATAACGGTGAAGATATTTCCATTTTTATACAGAGAGCGCTGTAGATATTTCTATGTTTATACAGATAGCGGTGTAGATATTTCCATGTTTATACAGATAGCAGTGTAGATATTTCCATGTTTACAGAGATAGAGGTGTATATATATCCATATTTGCACAGATTGCGGTGTCGATATTTCCATCTTCACACAGATAGCAGTGTACATATTTCCATGTTTACACAGACAGCTGTGTAGATATTTCCATGTTTACACAGATAGTGTTGTGGATATTTCCATGTTTATACAGATAGCGGTGTAGATATTTCCATGTTTCTAAAGATAGCGGTGTAGATATTTCCATGTTTATACAGATAGCGGTGGAGATATTTCCATGTTTGTACACACAGCGCTGTAGATATTTCCATGTTTATACAGACAGCGGTGTAGATATTTCCTTGTTTATACAGATAGCGGTGTAGATATTTCCATGTTTATACAGATAGCGGTGGAGATTTTTCCATGTTTATACAGATATCAGTGGGGATATTTCCATGTTTATACAGAGAGCGGTGGAAATATTTACATGTTTATACAGATGGAGGTGTAGGTATTTCCAAGGTTATGCAGATTGCGGTGGAGATATTTCCATGTTCATAGAGATAGCAGTGTAGATATTTCCATGTAGATACAGATAGCCATGTAGATATTTCCATGTTTATAGAGATAGCCATGTAGATATTTCCATATTTATACAGATAGCGGTGTAGTTATTTCCATGTTTACAGAGATAGCGGTGATGTTATTTCCATGTTTATACAGATGGCATTGTAGATATTTCCATGTTTATACAGATAGTGGTGTAGATATTTCCATGTTTATACAGATGACTGTGTAGTTAATTCCATGTTTATAAAGATGGCGGTGTATATATTTCCATGTTTATAGAGATAGCCATGTAGATATTTCCATGTTTATACAGATAGCAGTGTAGTTATTTCCATGTTTACAGAGATAGAGGTGTAGATATTTCCATATTTGCACAGATTGCCGTGTAGATATTTCCATCTTCACACAGATAGCGGTGTACATATTTCTATGTTTACACAGACAGCTGTGTAGATATTTCCATGTTTACACAGATAGTGTTGTGGATATTTCCATGTTTATACAGATAGCGGTGCAGATATTTCCATGTTCATAAAGATAGCGGTGTAGATATTTTCATGTTTATACAGACAGCGGTGGAGATATTTCCATGTTTATACAGATAGCGCTGTAGATATTTCCCTGTTTATACAGACAGCGGTGTAGATATTTCCATGTTTATACAGATAGCGGTGTCGATATTTCCATGTTTATACAGATAGCGGTGTACGTACTTCCAAGTTTATAGAGATAGCGGTGTAGATATTTAAATGCTTATACAGATGGCTGTGTAGATATTTCCATGTTTATACAGATTGCAGTGAAGTTATTTCCATGTTTATACAGATGGAGGTGTAGATATTTCCATGTTTAGACAGATGACTGTGTAGATATTTCCAAGTTTATACAGATAGCGGTGTAGATATATCCATGTTTATACAGACCGTGGTGTAGATATTTCCATGTTTATACAGATAGCGGTGTAGATATTTTCATGTTTATACAGGTAGCGGTGTAGATATTTCCATGTTTACAGAGATAGAGGTGTAGATATTTCCATATTTGCCCAGAATGCGGTGTATATATTTCCATCTTCACACAGATAGCGTTGTACACACTTCCATGTTTGCACAGACAGCTGTGTAGATATTTCCATGTTTACACAGACAGTGTTGTAGATATTTCCATTTTTATATAGATAGCGGTGCAGATATTTCCATGTTTATACAGATAGCGGTGGAGATATTTCCATGTTTATACAGATAACGGTGTAGATATTTCCATGTTTATAAATATAGCGGTGGAGATATTTCCATGTTTATACAGATATCGGTGGAGATATTTCCAAGTTTATGCAGATTGCGGTGGAGATATTATCATGTTTATAGAGATAGCGGTGTAGATATTTCCATGTAGATACAGATAGCGGTGTAGATATTTCCATGTTTATAGAGATAGTGGTGTAGATATTTCCATATTTATGCAGATAGCGGAGTAGATATTTCCATGTTTATTTAGATGGCGGTTTAGATATTTCCATGTTTATACAGAGAGTGGTGTAGACATTTCCATATTGATAGAGATATCGGTGAAGATATTTCCATGTTTATACAGATAGCGGTGTAGATATTTTCAAGTTTATACAGATAGCGGTGTAGATATTTCCATGTTTATACAGATAGCGGTGTAGATATTTCCATGTTTATACAGAGAGTGGTGGAGATATTTCCATGTTTATACAGATATCGGTGTAGCTATTTCCATGTTTATAGAGATAGCAGTGAAGATATTTCCATGTTTATGCAGATTGCATTGTAGATATTTCTATGTTCATAGAGATAGTCGTGTAGATATTTCCATGTTTATACAGATGACTGTGTAGTTAATTCCATGTTTATACAGATGGCGGTGTAGATATTTCCACATTTATAGAGATAGCCATGTAGTTATTTCCATTTTTATACAGATAACGGTGTAGATATTTACATGTTTATACAGACAGCGGTGTAGATATATCCATGTTTATACAGACCGTGGTGTAGATATTTCCATGTTTATGCAGATTGCGGTGAAGATATTTCCATTTTTATACAGATAGCGCTGTAGATATTTCTATGTTTATACAGATAGCGGTGTAGATATTTCCATGTTTATACAGATAGCGGTGTAGATATTTCCATGTTTATACAGATAGCGGTGTCGATATTTCCATGTTTATACAGATAGCGGTGTACGTACTTCCAAGTTTATAGAGATAGCGGTGTAGATATTTACATGCTTATACAGATGGCTGTGTAGATATTTCCATGTTTATACAGATTGCAGTGAAGTTATTTCCATGTTTATACAGATGGAGGTGTAGATATTTCCATGTTTAGACAGATGACTGTGTAGATATTTCCAAGTTTATACAGATAGCGGTGTAGATATATCCATGTTTATACAGACCGTGGTGTAGATATTTCCATGTTTATACAGATAGCGGTGTAGATATTTTCATGTTTATACAGGTAGCGGTGTAGATATTTCCATGTTTACAGAGATAGAGGTGTAGATATTTCCATATTTGCCCAGAATGCGGTGTATATATTTCCATCTTCACACAGATAGCGTTGTACACACTTCCATGTTTACACAGACAGCTGTGTAGATATTTCCATGTTTACACAGACCGTGTTGTAGATATTTCCATTTTTATATAGATAGCGGTGCAGATATTTCCATGTTTATACAGATAGCGGTGGAGATATTTCCATGTTTATACAGATAACGGTGTAGATATTTCCATGTTTATAAATATAGCGGTGGAGATATTTCCATGTTTATACAGATATCGGTGGAGATATTTCCAAGTTTATGCAGATTGCGGTGGAGATATTATCATGTTTATAGAGATAGCGGTGTAGATATTTCCATGTAGATACAGATAGCGGTGTAGATATTTCCATGTTTATAGAGATAGTGGTGTAGATATTTCCATATTTATGCAGATAGCGGAGTAGATATTTCCATGTTTATTCAGATGGCGGTTTAGATATTTCCATGTTTATACAGATAGTGGTGTAGACATTTCCATATTGATAGAGATATCGGTGAAGATATTTCCATGTTTATACAGATAGCGGTGTAGATAATTTCAAGTTTATACAGATAGCGGTGTAGATATTTTCAAGTTTATACAGATAGCGGTGTAGATATTTCCATGTTTCTACAGATAGCGGTGTAGATATTTCCATGTTTATACAGAGAGTGGTGGAGATATTTCCATGTTTATACAGATATCGGTGTAGCTATTTCCATGTTTGTAGAGATAGCAGTGAAGATATTTCCATGTTTATACAGATTGCATTGCAGATATTTCTATGTTCATAGAGACAGTCGTGTAGACATTTCCATGTTTATACAGATGACTGTGTAGTAAATTCCATGTTTATACAGATGGCGGTGTAGATATTTCCACATTTATAGAGATAGCCATGTAGTTATTTCCATGTTTATACAGATAACGGTGTAGATATTTACATGTTTATACAGACAGCGGTGTAGATATATCCATGTTTATACAGACCGTGGTGTAGATATTTCCATGTTTATACAGATAACGGTGAAGATATTTCCATTTTTATACAGAGAGCGCTGTAGATATTTCTAGTTTTATACAGATAGCGGTGTAGATATTTCCATGTTTATACAGATAGCGGTGTAGATATTTCCATGTTTACAGAGATAGAGGTATATATATATCCATATTTGCACAGATTGCGGTGTCGATATTTCCATCTTCACACAGATAGCGGTGTACATATTTCCATGTTTACACAGACAGCTGTGTAGATATTTCCATGTTTACACAGATAGTGTTGTGGATATTTCCATGTTTATACAGATAGCGGTGTAGATATTTCCATGTTTATAAAGATAGCGGTGTAGATATTTCCATGTTTATACAGATAGCGGTGGAGATATTTCCATGTTTGTACACACAGCGCTGTAGATATTTCCATGTTTATACAGACAGCGGTGTAGATATTTCCATGTTTATACAGATAGCGGTGTAGATATTTCCATGTTTATACAGATAGCGGTGGAGATTTTTCCATGTTTATACAGATATCAGTGGGGATATTTCCATGTTTATACAAAGAGCGGTGGAAATATTTACATGTTTATACAGATGGAGGTGTAGGTATTTCCAAGGTTATGCAGATTGCGGTGGAGATATTTCCATGTTTATAGAGATAGCAGTGTAGATATTTCCATGTAGATACAGATAGCCATGTAGATATTTCCATGTTTATAGAGATAGCCATGTAGATATTTCCATATTTATGCAGATAGCGGAGTAGATATTTCCATGTTTATTCAGATGGCGGTTTAGATATTTCCATGTTTATACAGATAGTGGTGTAGACATTTCCATATTGATAGAGATATCGGTGAAGATATTTCCATGTTTATACAGATAGCGGTGTAGATATTTTCAAGTTTATACAGATAGCGGTGTAGATATTTCCATGTTTATACAGATAGCGGTGTAGATATTTCCATGTTTATACAGAGAGTGGTGGAGATATTTCCATGTTTATACAGATATCGGTGTAGCTATTTCCATGTTTGTAGAGATAGCAGTGAAGATATTTCCATGTTTATACAGATGGCATTGTAGATATTTCTATGTTCATAGAGATAGTCGTGTAGATATTTCCATGTTTATACAGATGACTGTGTAGTTAATTCCATGTTTATACAGATGGCGGTGTAGATATTTCCACATTTATAGAGATAGCCATGTAGTTATTTCCATGTTTATACAGATAACGGTGTAGATATTTACATGTTTATACAGACAGCGGTGTAGATATATCCATGTTTATACAGACCGTGGTGTAGATATTTCCATGTTTATACAGATAGCGGTGAAGATATTTCCATTTTTATACAGATAGCGCTGTAGATATTTCTATGTTTATACAGATAGCGGTGTAGATATTTCCATGTTTATACAGATAGCGGTGTAGATATTTCCATGTTTACAGAGATAGAGGTGAATATATATCCATATTTGCACAGATTGCGGTGTCGATATTTCCATCTTCACACAGATAGCGGTGTACATATTTCCATGTTTACACAGACAGCTGTGTAGATATTTCCATGTTTACACAGATAGTGTGGTAGATATTTCCATGTTTATACACATAGCGGTGTAGTTCTTTCCATGTTTACAGAGATAGAGGTGTAGATATTTCCATATTTGCACAGATTGCCGTGTAGATATTTCCATCTTCACACAGATAGCGGTGTACATATTTCTATGTTTACACAGACAGCTGTGTAGATATTTCCATGTTTACACAGATAGTGTTGTGGATATTTCCATGTTTATACAGATAGCGGTGCAGATATTTCCATGTTCATAAAGATAGCGGTGTAGATATTTTCATGTTTATACAGACAGCGGTGGAGATATTTCCATGTTTATACAGATAGCGCTGTAGATATTTCCCTGTTTATACAGACAGCGTTGTAGATATTTCCATGTTTATACAGATAGCAGTGTCGATATTTCCATGTTTATACAGATAGCGGTGTACGTACTTCCAGGTTTATAGAGATAGCGGTGTAGATATTTACATGCTTATACAGATGGCTGTGTAGATATTTCCATGTTTATACAGATTGCAGTGAAGTTATTTCCATGTTTATACAGATGGAGGTGTAGATATTTCCATGTTTAGACAGATGACTGTGTAGATATTTCCAAGTTTATACAGATAGCGGTGTAGATATATCCATGTTTATACAGACCGTGGTGTAGATATTTCCATGTTTATACAGATAGCGGTGTAGATATTTTCATGTTTATACAGGTAGCGGTGTAGATATTTCCATGTTTACAGAGATAGAGGTGTAGATATTTCCATATTTGCCCAGAATGCGGTGTATATATTTCCATCTTCACACAGAAAGCGTTGTACACACTTCCATGTTTACACAGACAGCTGTGTAGATATTTCCATGTTTACACAGACAGTGTTGTAGATATTTCCATTTTTATATAGATAGCGGTGCAGATATTTCCATGTTTATACAGATAGTGGTGTAGACATTTCCATATTGATAGAGATATCGGTGAAGATATTTCCATGTTTATACAGATAGTGGTGTAGATATTTTCAAGTTTATACAGATAGCGGTGTAGATATTTCCATGTTTATACAGATAGCGGTGTAGATATTTCCATGTTTATACAGAGAGTGTTGGAAATATTTCCATGATTATACAGTTATCGGTGTAGCTATTTCCATGTTTATAGAGATAACAGTGATGATATTTCCATGTTTATACAGATTGCATTGTAGATATTTCTATGTTCATAGAGATAGTCGTGTAGATATTTCCATGTTTATACAGATGACTGTGTAGTTAATTCCATGTTTATACAGATGGCGGTGTAGATATTTCCACATTTATAGAGATAGCCATGTAGTTATTTCCATGTTTATACAGATAACGGTGTAGATATTTACATGTTTATACAGACAGCGGTGTAGATATATCCATGTTTATACAGACCGTGGTGTAGATATTTCCATGTTTATACAGATAACGGTGAAGATATTTCCATTTTTATACAGAGAGCGCTGTAGATATTTCTATGTTTATACAGATAGCGGTGTAGATATTTCCATGTTTATACAGATAGCAGTGTAGATATTTCCATGTTTACAGAGATAGAGGTGTATATATATCCATATTTGCACAGATTGCGGTGTCGATATTTCCATCTTCACACAGATAGCAGTGTACATATTTCCATGTTTACACAGACAGCTGTGTAGATATTTCCATGTTTACACAGATAGTGTTGTGGATATTTCCATGTTTATACAGATAGCGGTGTAGATATTTCCATGTTTCTAAAGATAGCGGTGTAGATATTTCCATGTTTATACAGATAGCGGTGGAGATATTTCCATGTTTGTACACACAGCGCTGTAGATATTTCCATGTTTATACAGACAGCGGTGTAGATATTTCCTTGTTTATACAGATAGCGGTGTAGATATTTCCATGTTTATACAGATAGCGGTGGAGATTTTTCCATGTTTATACAGATATCAGTGGGGATATTTCCATGTTTATACAGAGAGCGGTGGAAATATTTACATGTTTATACAGATGGAGGTGTAGGTATTTCCAAGGTTATGCAGATTGCGGTGGAGATATTTCCATGTTCATAGAGATAGCAGTGTAGATATTTCCATGTAGATACAGATAGCCATGTAGATATTTCCATGTTTATAGAGATAGCCATGTAGATATTTCCATATTTATACATATAGCGGTGTAGTTATTTCCATGTTTACAGAGATAGCGGTGATGTTATTTCCATGTTTATACAGATGGCATTGTAGATATTTCCATGTTTATACAGATAGTGGTGTAGATATTTCCATGTTTATACAGATGACTGTGTAGTTAATTCCATGTTTATAAAGATGGCGGTGTATATATTTCCATGTTTATAGAGATAGCCATGTAGATATTTCCATGTTTATACAGATAGCGGTGTAGTTATTTCCATGTTTACAGAGATAGAGGTGTAGATATTTCCATATTTGCACAGATTGCCGTGTAGATATTTCCATCTTCACACAGATAGCGGTGTACATATTTCTATGTTTACACAGACAGCTGTGTAGATATTTCCATGTTTACACAGATAGTGTTGTGGATATTTCCATGTTTATACAGATAGCGGTGCAGATATTTCCATGTTCATAAAGATAGCGGTGTAGATATTTTCATGTTGATACAGACAGCGGTGGAGATATTTCCATGTTTATACAGATAGCGCTGTAGATATTTCCCTGTTTATACAGACAGCGGTGTAGATATTTCCATGTTTATACAGATAGCGGTGTCGATATTTCCATGTTTATACAGATAGCGGTGTACGTACTTCCAAGTTTATAGAGATAGCGGTGTAGATATTTAAATGCTTATACAGATGGCTGTGTAGATATTTCCATGTTTATACAGATTGCAGTGAAGTTATTTCCATGTTTATACAGATGGAGGTGTAGATATTTCCATGTTTAGACAGATGACTGTGTAGATATTTCCAAGTTTATACAGATAGCGGTGTAGATATATCCATGTTTATACAGACCGTGGTGTAGATATTTCCATGTTTATACAGATAGCGGTGTAGATATTTTCATGTTTATACAGGTAGCGGTGTAGATATTTCCATGTTTACAGAGATAGAGGTGTAGATATTTCCATATTTGCCCAGAATGCGGTGTATATATTTCCATCTTCACACAGATAGCGTTGTACACACTTCCATGTTTGCACAGACAGCTGTGTAGATATTTCCATGTTTACACAGACAGTGTTGTAGATATTTCCATTTTTATATAGATAGCGGTGCAGATATTTCCATGTTTATACAGATAGCGGTGGAGATATTTCCATGTTTATACAGAGAGTGGTGGAGATATTTCCATGTTTATACAGATATCGGTGTAGCTATTTCCATGTTTATAGAGATAGCAGTGAAGATATTTCCATGTTTATACAGATTGCATTGTAGATATTTCTATGTTCATAGAGATAGTCGTGTAGATATTTCCATGTTTATACAGATGACTGTGTAGTTAATTCCATGTTTATACAGATGGCGGTGTAGATATTTCCACATTTATAGAGATAGCCATGTAGTTATTTCCATGTTTATACAGATAACGGTGTAGATATTTACATGTTTATACAGACAGCGGTGTAGATATATCCATGTTTATACAGACCGTGGTGTAGATATTTCCATGTTTATACAGATAACGGTGAAGATATTTCCATTTTTATACAGAGAGCGCTGTAGATATTTCTAGTTTTATACAGATAGCGGTGTAGATATTTCCATGTTTATACAGATAGCGGTGTAGATATTTCCATGTTTACAGAGATAGAGGTATATATATATCCATATTTGCACAGATTGCGGTGTCGATATTTCCATCTTCACACAGATAGCGGTGTACATATTTCCATGTTTACACAGACAGCTGTGTAGATATTTCCATGTTTACACAGATAGTGTTGTGGATATTTCCATGTTTATACAGATAGCGGTGTAGATATTTCCATGTTTATAAAGATAGCGGTGTAGATATTTCCATGTTTATACAGATAGCGGTGGAGATATTTCCATGTTTGTACACACAGCGCTGTAGATATTTCCATGTTTATACAGACAGCGGTGTAGATATTTCCATGTTTATACAGATAGCGGTGTAGATATTTCCATGTTTATACAGATAGCGGTGGAGATTTTTCCATGTTTATACAGATATCAGTGGGGATATTTCCATGTTTATACAAAGAGCGGTGGAAATATTTACATGTTTATACAGATGGAGGTGTAGGTATTTCCAAGGTTATGCAGATTGCGGTGGAGATATTTCCATGTTTATAGAGATAGCAGTGTAGATATTTCCATGTAGATACAGATAGCCATGTAGATATTTCCATGTTTATAGAGATAGCCATGTAGATATTTCCATATTTATGCAGATAGCGGAGTAGATATTTCCATGTTTATTCAGATGGCGGTTTAGATATTTCCATGTTTATACAGATAGTGGTGTAGACATTTCCATATTGATAGAGATATCGGTGAAGATATTTCCATGTTTATACAGATAGCGGTGTAGATATTTTCAAGTTTATACAGATAGCGGTGTAGATATTTCCATGTTTATACAGATAGCGGTGTAGATATTTCCATGTTTATACAGAGAGTGGTGGAGATATTTCCATGTTTATACAGATATCGGTGTAGCTATTTCCATGTTTGTAGAGATAGCAGTGAAGATATTTCCATGTTTATACAGATGGCATTGTAGATATTTCTATGTTCATAGAGATAATCGTGTAGATATTTCCATGTTTATACAGATGACTGTGTAGTTAATTCCATGTTTATACAGATGGCGGTGTAGATATTTCCACATTTATAGAGATAGCCATGTAGTTATTTCCATGTTTATACAGATAACGGTGTAGATATTTACATGTTTATACAGACAGCGGTGTAGATATATCCATGTTTATACAGACCGTGGTGTAGATATTTCCATGTTTATACAGATAGCGGTGAAGATATTTCCATTTTTATACAGATAGCGCTGTAGATATTTCTATGTTTATACAGATAGCGGTGTAGATATTTCCATGTTTATACAGATAGCGGTGTAGATATTTCCATGTTTACAGAGATAGAGGTGAATATATATCCATATTTGCACAGATTGCGGTGTCGATATTTCCATCTTCACACAGATAGCGGTGTACATATTTCCATGTTTACACAGACAGCTGTGTAGATATTTCCATGTTTACACAGATAGTGTGGTAGATATTTCCATGTTTATACACATAGCGGTGTAGTTCTTTCCATGTTTACAGAGATAGAGGTGTAGATATTTCCATATTTGCACAGATTGCCGTGTAGATATTTCCATCTTCACACAGATAGCGGTGTACATATTTCTATGTTTACACAGACAGCTGTGTAGATATTTCCATGTTTACACAGATAGTGTTGTGGATATTTCCATGTTTATACAGATAGCGGTGCAGATATTTCCATGTTCATAAAGATAGCGGTGTAGATATTTTCATGTTTATACAGACAGCGGTGGAGATATTTCCATGTTTATACAGATAGCGCTGTAGATATTTCCCTGTTTATACAGACAGCGTTGTAGATATTTCCATGTTTATACAGATAGCAGTGTCGATATTTCCATGTTTATACAGATAGCGGTGTACGTACTTCCAGGTTTATAGAGATAGCGGTGTAGATATTTACATGCTTATACAGATGGCTGTGTAGATATTTCCATGTTTATACAGATTGCAGTGAAGTTATTTCCATGTTTATACAGATGGAGGTGTAGATATTTCCATGTTTAGACAGATGACTGTGTAGATATTTCCAAGTTTATACAGATAGCGGTGTAGATATATCCATGTTTATACAGACCGTGGTGTAGATATTTCCATGTTTATACAGATAGCGGTGTAGATATTTTCATGTTTATACAGGTAGCGGTGTAGATATTTCCATGTTTACAGAGATAGAGGTGTAGATATTTCCATATTTGCCCAGAATGCGGTGTATATATTTCCATCTTCACACAGAAAGCGTTGTACACACTTCCATGTTTACACAGACAGCTGTGTAGATATTTCCATGTTTACACAGACAGTGTTGTAGATATTTCCATTTTTATATAGATAGCGGTGCAGATATTTCCATGTTTATACAGATAGTGGTGTAGACATTTCCATATTGATAGAGATATCGGTGAAGATATTTCCATGTTTATACAGATAGTGGTGTAGATATTTTCAAGTTTATACAGATAGCGGTGTAGATATTTCCATGTTTATACAGATAGCGGTGTAGATATTTCCATGTTTATACAGAGAGTGTTGGAAATATTTCCATGATTATACAGTTATCGGTGTAGCTATTTCCATGTTTATAGAGATAACAGTGATGATATTTCCATGTTTATACAGATTGCATTGTAGATATTTCTATGTTCATAGAGATAGTCGTGTAGATATTTCCATGTTTATACAGATGACTGTGTAGTTAATTCCATGTTTATACAGATGGCGGTGTAGATATTTCCACATTTATAGAGATAGCCATGTAGTTATTTCCATGTTTATACAGATAACGGTGTAGATATTTACATGTTTATACAGACAGCGGTGTAGATATATCCATGTTTATACAGACCGTGGTGTAGATATTTCCATGTTTATACAGATAACGGTGAAGATATTTCCATTTTTATACAGAGAGCGCTGTAGATATTTCTATGTTTATACAGATAGCGGTGTAGATATTTCCATGTTTATACAGATAGCAGTGTAGATATTTCCATGTTTACAGAGATAGAGGTGTATATATATCCATATTTGCACAGATTGCGGTGTCGATATTTCCATCTTCACACAGATAGCAGTGTACATATTTCCATGTTTACACAGACAGCTGTGTAGATATTTCCATGTTTACACAGATAGTGTTGTGGATATTTCCATGTTTATACAGATAGCGGTGTAGATATTTCCATGTTTCTAAAGATAGCGGTGTAGATATTTCCATGTTTATACAGATAGCGGTGGAGATATTTCCATGTTTGTACACACAGCGCTGTAGATATTTCCATGTTTATACAGACAGCGGTGTAGATATTTCCTTGTTTATACAGATAGCGGTGTAGATATTTCCATGTTTATACAGATAGCGGTGGAGATTTTTCCATGTTTATACAGATATCAGTGGGGATATTTCCATGTTTATACAGAGAGCGGTGGAAATATTTACATGTTTATACAGATGGAGGTGTAGGTATTTCCAAGGTTATGCAGATTGCGGTGGAGATATTTCCATGTTCATAGAGATAGCAGTGTAGATATTTCCATGTAGATACAGATAGCCATGTAGATATTTCCATGTTTATAGAGATAGCCATGTAGATATTTCCATATTTATACATATAGCGGTGTAGTTATTTCCATGTTTACAGAGATAGCGGTGATGTTATTTCCATGTTTATACAGATGGCATTGTAGATATTTCCATGTTTATACAGATAGTGGTGTAGATATTTCCATGTTTATACAGATGACTGTGTAGTTAATTCCATGTTTATAAAGATGGCGGTGTATATATTTCCATGTTTATAGAGATAGCCATGTAGATATTTCCATGTTTATACAGATAGCGGTGTAGTTATTTCCATGTTTACAGAGATAGAGGTGTAGATATTTCCATATTTGCACAGATTGCCGTGTAGATATTTCCATCTTCACACAGATAGCGGTGTACATATTTCTATGTTTACACAGACAGCTGTGTAGATATTTCCATGTTTACACAGATAGTGTTGTGGATATTTCCATGTTTATACAGATAGCGGTGCAGATATTTCCATGTTCATAAAGATAGCGGTGTAGATATTTTCATGTTGATACAGACAGCGGTGGAGATATTTCCATGTTTATACAGATAGCGCTGTAGATATTTCCCTGTTTATACAGACAGCGGTGTAGATATTTCCATGTTTATACAGATAGCGGTGTCGATATTTCCATGTTTATACAGATAGCGGTGTACGTACTTCCAAGTTTATAGAGATAGCGGTGTAGATATTTAAATGCTTATACAGATGGCTGTGTAGATATTTCCATGTTTATACAGATTGCAGTGAAGTTATTTCCATGTTTATACAGATGGAGGTGTAGATATTTCCATGTTTAGACAGATGACTGTGTAGATATTTCCAAGTTTATACAGATAGCGGTGTAGATATATCCATGTTTATACAGACCGTGGTGTAGATATTTCCATGTTTATACAGATAGCGGTGTAGATATTTTCATGTTTATACAGGTAGCGGTGTAGATATTTCCATGTTTACAGAGATAGAGGTGTAGATATTTCCATATTTGCCCAGAATGCGGTGTATATATTTCCATCTTCACACAGATAGCGTTGTACACACTTCCATGTTTGCACAGACAGCTGTGTAGATATTTCCATGTTTACACAGACAGTGTTGTAGATATTTCCATTTTTATATAGATAGCGGTGCAGATATTTCCATGTTTATACAGATAGCGGTGGAGATATTTCCATGTTTATACAGAGAGTGGTGGAGATATTTCCATGTTTATACAGATATCGGTGTAGCTATTTCCATGTTTATAGAGATAGCAGTGAAGATATTTCCATGTTTATACAGATTGCATTGTAGATATTTCTATGTTCATAGAGATAGTCGTGTAGATATTTCCAGGTTTATACAGATGACTGTGTAGTTAATTCCATGTTTATACAGATGGCGGTGTAGATATTTCCACATTTATAGAGACAGCCATGTAGTTATTTCCATTTTTATACAGATAACGGTGTAGATATTTACATGTTTATACAGACAGCGGTGTAGATATATCCATGTTTATACAGACCGTGGTGTAGATATTTCCATGTTTATACAGATTGCGGTGAAGACATTTCCATTTTTATACAGATAGCGCTGTAGATATTTCTATGTTTATACAGATAGCGGTGTAGATATTTCCATGTTTATACAGATAGCGGTGTAGATATTTCCATGTTTATACAGATAGCGGTGTCGATATTTCCATGTTTATACAGATAGCGGTGTACGTACTTCCAAGTTTATAGAGATAGCGGTGTAGATATTTACATGCTTATACAGATGGCTGTGTAGATATTTCCATGTTTATACAGATTGCAGTGAAGTTATTTCCATGTTTATACAGATGGAGGTGTAGATATTTCCATGTTTAGACAGATGACTGTGTAGATATTTCCAAGTTTATACAGATAGCGGTGTAGATATATCCATGTTTATACAGACCGTGGTGTAGATATTTCCATGTTTATACAGATAGCGGTGTAGATATTTTCATGTTTATACAGGTAGCGGTGTAGATATTTCCATGTTTACAGAGATAGAGGTGTAGATATTTCCATATTTGCCCAGAATGCGGTGTATATATTTCCATCTTCACACAGATAGCGTTGTACACACTTCCATGTTTACACAGACAGCTGTGTAGATATTTCCATGTTTACACAGACAGTGTTGTAGATATTTCCATTTTTATATAGATAGCGGTGCAGATATTTCCATGTTTATACAGATAGCGGTGGAGATATTTCCATGTGTATACAGATAACGGTGTAGATATTTCCATGTTTATAAATATAGCGGTGGAGATATTTCCATGTTTATACAGATATCGGTGGTGATATTTCCAAGTTTATGCAGATTGCGGTGGAGATATTATCATGTTTATAGAGATAGCGGTGTAGATATTTCCATGTAGATACAGATAGCGGTGTAGATATTTCCATGTTTATAGAGATAGTGGTGTAGATATTTCCATATTTATGCAGATAGCGGAGTAGATATTTCCATGTTTATTCAGATGGCGGTTTAGATATTTCCATGTATATACAGAGAGTGGTGTAGACATTTCCATATTGATAGAGATATCGGTGAAGATATTTCCATGTTTATACAGATAGCGGTGTAGATATTTTCAAGTTTATACAGATAGCGGTGTAGATATTTCCATGTTTATACAGATAGCGGTGTAGTTATTTCCATGTTTATACAGAGAGTGGTGGAGATATTTCCATGTTTATACAGATATCGGTGTAGCTATTTCCATGTTTATAGAGATAGCAGTGAAGATATTTCCATGTTTATACAGATTGCATTGTAGATATTTCTATGTTCATAGAGATAGTCGTGTAGATATTTCCATGTTTATACAGATGACTGTGTAGTTAATTCCATGTTTATACAGATGGCGGTGTAGATATTTCCACATTTATAGAGATAGCCATGTAGTTATTTCCATGTTTATACAGATAACGGTGTAGATATTTACATGTTTATACAGACAGCGGTGTAGATATATCCATGTTTATACAGACCGTGGTGTAGATATTTCCATGTTTATACAGATTGCGGTGAAGATATTTCCATTTTTATACAGATAGCGCTGTAGATATTTCTATGTTTATACAGATAGCGGTGTAGATATTTCCATGTTTATACAGATAGCGGTGTAGATATTTCCATGTTTACAGAGATAGAGGTGTATATATATATCCATATTTGCACAGATTGCGGTGTCGATATTTCCATCTTCACACAGATAGCGGTGTACATATTTCCATGTTTACACAGACAGCTGTGTAGATATTTCCATGTTTACACAGATAGTGTTGTAGATATTTCCATGTTTATACAGATAGCGGTGTAGATATTTCCATGTTTATAAAGATAGCGGTGTAGATATTTCCATGTTTATACAGATAGCGGTGGAGATATTTCCATGTTTGTACACACAGCGCTGTAGATATTTCCATGTTTATACAGACAGCGGTGTAGATATTTCCATGTTTATACAGATAGCGGTGTAGATATTTCCATGTTTATACAGATAGCGGTGGAGATTTTTCCATGTTTATACAGATATCAGTGGGGATATTTCCATGTTTATACAGAGAGCGGTGGAAATATTTACATGTTTATACAGATGGAGGTGTAGGTATTTCCAAGGTTATGCAGATTGCGGTGGAGATATTTCCATGTTTATAGAGATAGCAGTGTAGATATTTCCATGTAGATACAGATAGCCATGTAGATATTTCCATGTTTATAGAGATAGCCATGTAGATATTTCCATATTTATACAGATAGCGGTGTAGGTATTTCCATGTTTACAGAGATAGCGGTGATGTTATTTCCATGTTTATACAGATGGCATTGTAGATATTTCCATGTTTATACAGATAGTGGTGTAGATATTTCCATGTTTATACAGATGACTGTGTAGTTAATTCCATGTTTATAAAGATGGCGGTGTATATATTTCCATGTTTATAGAGATAGCCATGTAGATATTTCCATGTTTATACACATAGCGGTGTAGTTCTTTCCATGTTTACAGAGATAGAGGTGTAGATATTTCCATATTTGCACAGATTGCCGTGTAGATATTTCCATCTTCACACAGATAGCGGTGTACATATTTCTATGTTTACACAGACAGCTGTGTAGATATTTCCATGTTTACACAGATAGTGTTGTGGATATTTCCATGTTTATACAGATAGTGGTGCAGATATTTCCATGTTCATAAAGATAGCGGTGTAGATATTTTCATGTTTATACAGACAGCGGTGGAGATATTTCCATGTTTGTACAGATAGCGCTGTAGATATTTCCCTGTTTATACAGACAGCGGTGTAGATATTTCCATGTTTATACAGATAGCGGTGTCGATATTTCCATGTTTATACAGATAGCGGTGTACGTACTTCCAAGTTTATAGAGATAGCGGTGTAGATATTTACATGCATATACAGATGGCTGTGTAGATATTTCCATGTTTATACAGATTGCAGTGAAGTTATTTCCATGTTTATACAGATGGAGGTGTAGATATTTCCATGTTTAGACAGATGACTGTGTAGATATTTCCAAGTTTATACAGATAGCGGTGTAGATATATCCATGTTTATACAGACCGTGGTGTAGATATTTCCATGTTTATACAGATAGCGGTGTAGATATTTTCATGTTTATACAGGTAGCGGTGTAGATATTTCCATGTTTACAGAGATAGATGTGTAGATATTTCCATATTTGCCCAGAATGCGGTGTATATATTTCCATCTTCACACAGATAGCGTTGTACACACTTCCATGTTTACACAGACAGCTGTGTAGATATTTCCATGTTTACACAGACAGTGTTGTAGATATTTCCATTTTTATATAGATAGCAGTGCAGATATTTCCATGTTTATACAGATAGCGGTGGAGATATTTCCATGTTTATACAGATAACGGTGTAGATATTTCCATGTTTATAAATATAGCGGTGGAGATATTTCCATGTTTATACAGATATCGGTGGAGATATTTCCAAGTTTATGCTGATTGCGGTGGAGATATTATCATGTTTATAGAGATAGCGGTGTAGATATTTCCATGTAGATACAGATAGCGGTGTAGATATTTCCATGTTTATAGAGATAGTGGTGTAGATATTTCCATATTTATGCAGATAGCGGAGTAGATATTTCCATGTTTATTCAGATGGCGGTTTAGATATTTCCATGTTTATACAGATAGTGGTGTAGACATTTCCATATTGATAGAGATATCGGTGAAGATATTTCCATGTTTATACAGATAGCGATGTAGATATTTTCAAGTTTATACAGATAGCGGTGTAGATATTTCCATGTTTATACAGATAGCAGTGTAGATATTTCCATGTTTATACAGAGAGTGGTGGAGATATTTCCATGTTTATACAGATATCGGTGTAGCTATTTCCATGTTTATAGAGATAGCAGTGAAGATATTTCCATGTTTATACAGATTGCATTGTAGATATTTCTATGTTCATAGAGATAGTTGTGTAGATATTTCCATGTTTATACAGATGACTGTGTAGTTAATTCCATGTTCATACAGATGGCGGTGTAGATATTTCCACATTTATAGAGATAGCCATGTAGTTATTTCCATGTTTATACAGATAACGGTGTAGATATTTACATGTTTATACAGACAGCGGTGTAGATATATCCATGTTTATACAGACCGTGGTGTAGATATTTCCATGTTTATACAGATAGCAGTGAAGATATTTCCATGTTTATACAGATAGCGCTGTAGATATTTCTAAGTTTATACAGATAGCGGTGTAGATATTTCCATGTTTATACAGATAGCGGTGTAGATATTTCCATGTTTACAGAGATAGAGGTGTATATATATCCATATTTGCACAGATTGCGGTGTCGATATTTCCATCTTCACACAGATAGCGGTGTACATATTTCCATGTTTACACAGACAGCTGTGTAGATATTTCCATGTTTACACAGATAGTGTTGTAGATATTTCCATGTTTATACAGATAGCGGTGTAGATATTTCCATGTGTATAAAGATAGCGGTGTAGATATTTCCATGTTTATACAGATAGCGGTGTACGTACTTCCAAGTTTATAGAGATAGCGGTGTAGATATTTACATGCTTATACAGATGGCTGTGTAGATATTTCCATGTTTATACAGATTGCAGTGAAGTTATTTCCATGTTTATACAGATGGAGGTGTAGATATTTCCATGTTTAGACAGATGACTGTGTAGATATTTCCAAGTTTATACAGATAGCGGTGTAGATATATCCATGTTTATACAGACCGTGGTGTAGATATTTCCATGTTTATACAGATAGCGGTGTAGATATTTTCATGTTTATACAGGTAGCGGTGTAGATATTTCCATGTTTACAGATATAGAGGTGTAGATATTTCCATATTTGCCCAGAATGCGGTGTATATATTTCCATCTTCACACAGATAGCGTTGTACACACTTCCATGTTTACACAGACAGCTGTGTAGATATTTCCATGTTTACACAGACAGTGTTGTAGATATTTCCATTTTTATATAGATAGCAGTGCAGATATTTCCATGTTTATACAGATAGCGGTGGAGATATTTCCATGTTTATACAGATAACGGTGTAGATATTTCCATGTTTATAAATATAGCGGTGGAGATATTTCCATGTTTATACAGATATCGGTGGAGATATTTCCAAGTTTATGCAGATTGCGGTGGAGATATTATCATGTTTATAGAGATAGCGGTGTAGATATTTCCATGTAGATACAGATAGCGGTGTAGATATTTCCATGTTTATAGAGATAGTGGTGTAGATATTTCCATATTTATGCAGATAGCGGAGTAGATATTTCCATGTATATTCAGATGGCGGTTTAGATATTTCCATGTTTATACAGATAGTGGTGTAGACATTTCCATATTGATAGAGATATCGGTGAAGATATTTCCATGTTTATACAGATAGCGGTGTAGATATTTTCAAGTTTATACAGATAGCGGTGTAGATATTTCCATGTTTATACAGATAGCAGTGTAGATATTTCCATGTTTATACAGAGAGTGGTGGAGATATTTCCATGTTTATACAGATATCGGTGTAGCTATTTCCATGTTTATAGAGATAGCAGTGAAGATATTTCCATGTTTATACAGATTGCATTGTAGATATTTCTATGTTCATAGAGATAGTCGTGTAGATATTTCCATGTTTATACAGATGACTGTGTAGTTAATTCCATGTTCATACAGATGGCGGTGTAGATATTTCCACATTTATAGAGATAGCCATGTAGTTATTTCCATGTTTATACAGATAACGGTGTAGATATTTACATGTTTATACAGACAGCGGTGTAGATATATCCATGTTTATACAGACCGTGGTGTAGATATTTCCATGTTTATACAGATAGCGGTGAAGATATTTCCATTTTTATACAGATAGCGCTGTAGATATTTCTATGTTTATACAGATAGCGGTGTAGATATTTCCATGTTTATACAGATAGCGGTGTAGATATTTCCATGTTTACAGAGATAGAGGTGTATATATATCCATATTTGCACAGATTGCGGTGTCGATATTTCCATCTTCACACAGATAGCGGTGTACATATTTCCATGTTTACACAGACAGCTGTGTAGATATTTCCATGTTTACACAGATAGTGTTGTAGATATTTCCATGTTTATACAGATAGCGGTGTAGATATTTCCATGTGTATAAAGATAGCGGTGTAGATATTTCCATGTTTATACAGATAGCGGTGTAGATATTTCCATGTTTATACAGATAGCGGTGGAGATATTTCCATGTTTATACAGATAGCGGTGGAGATATTTCCATGTTTGTACACACAGCGCTGTAGATATTTCCATGTTTATACAGACAGCGGTGTAGATATTTCCATGTTTATACACATAGCGGTGTAGATATTTCCATGTTTATACAGATAGCGGTGGAGATTTTTCCATGTTTATACAGATATCAGTGGGGATATTTCCATGTTTATACAGAGAGCGGTGGAAATATTTACATGTTTATACAGATGGAGGTGTAGGTATTTCCAAGGTTATGCAGATTGCGGTGGAGATATTTCCATGTTTATAGAGATAGCAGTGTAGATATTTCCATGTAGATACAGATAGCCATGTAGATATTTCCATGTTTATAGAGATAGCCATGTAGATATTTCCATATTTATACAGATAGCGGTGTAGGTATTTCCATGTTTACAGAGATAGCGGTGATGTTATTTCCATGTTTATACAGATGGCATTGTAGATATTTCCATGTTTATACAGATAGTGGTGTAGATACTTCCATGTTTATACAGATGACTGTGTAGTTAATTCCATGTTTATAAAGATGGCGGTGTATATATTTCCATGTTTATAGAGATAGCCATGTAGATATTTCCATGTTTATACACATAGCGGTGTAGTTCTTTCCATGTTTACAGAGATAGAGGTGTAAATATTTCCATATTTGCACAGATTGCCGTGTAGATATTTCCATCTTCACACAGATAGCGGTGTACATATTTCTATGTTTACACAGACAGCTGTGTAGATATTTCCATGTTTACACAGATAGTGTTGTGGATATTTCCATGTTTATACAGATAGTGGTGCAGATATTTCCATGTTCATAAAGATAGCGGTGTAGATATTTTCATGTTTATACAGACAGCGGTGGAGATATTTCCATGTTTGTACAGATAGCGCTGTAGATATTTCCCTGTTTATACAGACAGCGGTGTAGATATTTCCATGTTTATACAGATAGCGGTGTCGATATTTCCATGTTTATACAGATAGCGGTGTACGTACTTCCAAGTTTACAGAGATAGCGGTGTAGATATTTACATGCTTATACAGATGGCTGTGTAGATATTTCCATGTTTATACAGATTGCAGTGAAGTTATTTCCATGTTTATACAGATGGAGGTGTAGATATTTCCATGTTTAGACAGATGACTGTGTAGATATTTCCAAGTTTATACAGATAGCGGTGTAGATATATCCATGTTTATACAGACGGTGGTGTAGATATTTCCATGTTTATACAGATAGCGGTGTAGATATTTTCATGTTTATACAGGTAGCGGTGTAGATATTTCCATGTTTACAGAGATAGAGGTGTAGATATTTCCATATTTGCCCAGAATGCGGTGTATATATTTCCATCTTCACACAGATAGCGTTGTACACACGTCCATGTTTACACAGACAGCTGTGTAGATATTTCCATGTTTACACAGACAGTGTTGTAGATATTTCCATTTTTATATAGATAACGGTGCAGATATTTCCATGTTTATACAGATAGCGGTGGAGATATTTCCATGTTTATACAGATAACGGTGTAGATATTTCCATGTTTATAAATATAGCGGTGGAGATATTTCCATGTTTATACAGATATCGGTGGAGATATTTCCAAGTTTATGCAGATTGCGGTGGAGATATTATCATGTTTATAGAGATAGCGGTGTAGATATTTCCATGTAGATACAAATAGCGGTGTAGATATTTCCATGTTTATAGAGATAGTGGTGTAGATATTTCCATATTTATGCAGATAGCGGAGTAGATATTTCCATGTTTATTCAGATGGCGGTTTAGATATTTCCATGTTTATACAGATAGTGGTGTAGACATTTCCATATTGATAGAGATATCGGTGAAGATATTTCCATGTTTATACAGATAGCGTTGTAGATATTTTCAAGTTTATACAGATAGCGGTGTAGATATTTCCATGTTTATACAGATAGCGGTGTAGATATTTCCATGTTTATACAGAGAGTGGTGGAGATATTTCCATGTTTATACAGATATCGGTGTAGCTATTTCCATGTTTATAGAGATAGCAGTGAAGATATTTCCATGTTTATACAGATTGCATTGTAGATATTTCTATGTTCATAGAGATAGTCGTGTAGATATTTCCATGTTTATACAGATGACTGTGAAGTTAATTCCATGTTTATACAGATGGCGGTGTAGATATTTCCACATTTATAGAGATAGCCATGTAGTTATTTCCATGTTTATACAGATAACGGTGTAGATATTTACATGTTTATACAGACAGCGGTGTAGATATATCCATGTTTATACAGACCGTGGTGTAGATATTTCCATGTTTATACAGATAGCGGTGAAGATATTTCCATTTTTATACAGATAGCGCTGTAGATATTTCTATGTTTATACAGATAGCGGTGTAGCTATTTCCATGTTTATACAGATAGCGGTGTAGATATTTCCATGTTTACAGAGATAGAGGTGTATATATATCCATATTTGCACAGATTGCGGGGTCGATATTTCCATCTTCACACAGATAGCGGTGTACATATTTCCATGTTTACACAGACAGCTGTGTAGATATTTCCATGTTTACACAGATAGTGTTGTAGATATTTCCATGTTTATACAGATAGCGGTGTAGATATTTCCATGTTTATAAAGATAGCGGTGTAGATATTTCCATGTTTATACAGATAGCGGTGGAGATATTTCCATGTTTGTACACACAGCGCTGTAGATATTTCCATGTTTATACAGACAGCGGTGTAGATATTTCCATGTTTATACAGATAGCGGTGTAGATATTTCCATGTTTATACAGATAGCGGTGGAGATTTTTCCATGTTTATACAGATATCAGTGGGGATATTTCCATGTTTATACAGAGAGCGGTGGAAATATTTACATGTTTATACAGATGGAGGTGTAGGTATTTCCAAGGTTATGCAGATTGCGGTGGAGATATTTCCATGTTTATAGAGATAGCAGTGTATATATTTCCATGTAGATACAGATAGCCATGTAGATATTTCCATGTTTATAGAGATAGCCATGTAGATATTTCCATATTTATACAGATAGCGGTGTAGGTATTTCCATGTTTACGGAGAGAGCGGTGATGTTATTTCCATGTTTATGCAGATGGCATTGTAGATATTTACATGTTTATACAGATAGTGGTGTAGATATTTCCATGTTTATACAGATGACTGTGTAGTTAATTCCATGTTTATAAAGATGGCGGTGTATATATTTCCATGTTTATAGAGATAGCCATGTAGATATTTCCATGTTTATACAGATAGCGGTGTAGTTATTTCCATGTTTACAGAGATAGAGGTGTAGATATTTCCATATTTGCACAGATTGCCGTGTAGATATTTCCATCTTCACACAGATAGCGGTGTACATATTTCTATGTTTACACAGACAGCTGTGTAGATATTTCCATGTTTACACAGATAGTGTTGTGGATATTTCCATGTTTATACAGATAGCGGTGCAGATATTTCCATGTTCATAAAGATAGCGGTGTAGATATTTTCATGTTTATACAGACAGCGGTGGAGGTATTTCCATGTTTATACAGATAGCGCTGTAGATATTTCCCTGTTTATACAGACAGCGGTGTAGATATTTCCATGTTTATACAGAAAGCGGTGTCGATATTTCCATGTTTATACTGATACCTGTGCAGATATTTCCATGTTCATAAAGATAGTGGTGTAGATATTTCCATGTTTATACAGACAGTGGTGGAGATATTTCCATGTTTATACAGATAGCGCTGTAGATATTTCCATGTTTATACAGACAGCGGTGTAGATATTTCCATGTTTATACAGATAGCGGTGTTGATATTTCCATGTTTATACAGATAGCGGTGTACGTACTTCCAAGTTTATAGAGATAGCGGTGTAGATATTTACATGCTTATACAGATGGCTGTGTAGTTATTTCCATGTTTATACAGATTGCAGTGAAGTTATTTCCATGTTTATACAGATGGAGGTGCAGATATTTCCATGTTTAGACAGATGACTGTGTAGATATTTCCAAGTTTATACAGATAGCGGTGTAGATATATCCATGTTTATACAGACCGTGGTGTAGATATTTCCATGTTTATACAGATAGCGGTGTAGATATTTTCATGTTTATACAGGTAGCGGTGTAGATATTTCCATGTTTACAGACATAGAGGTGTAGATATTTCCATATTTGCCCAGAATGCGGTGTATATATTTCCATCTTCACACAGATAGCGTTGTACATACTTCCATGTTTACACAGACAGCTGTGTACACGTTTCCATGTTTACACAGACCGTGTTGTAGATATTTCCATTTTTATATAGATAGCGGTGCAGATATTTCCATGTTTATACAGATAGCGGTGGAGATATTTCCATGTTTATACAGATAACGGTGTAGATATTTCCATGTTTATAAATATAGCGGTGGAGATATTTCCATGTTTATACAGATATCGGTGGAGATATTTCCAAGTTTATGCAGATTGCGGTGGAGATATTATCATGTTTATAGAGATAGCGGTGTAGATATTTCCATGTAGATACAGATAGCTGTGTAGATATTTCCATGTTTATAGAGATAGTGGTGTAGATATTTCCATATTTATGCAGATAGCGGAGTAGATATTTCCATGTTTATTCAGATGGCGGTTTAGATATTTCCATGTTTATACAGATAGTGGTGTAGACATTTCCATATTGATAGAGATATCGGTGAAGATATTTCCATGTTTATACAGATAGCGGTGTAGATATTTTCAAGTTTATACAGATAGCGGTGTAGATATTTCCATGTTTATACAGATAGCGGTGTAGATATTTCCATGTTTATACAGAGAGTGGTGGAGATATTTCCATGTTTATACAGATATCGGTGTAGCTATTTCCATGTTTATAGAGATAGCAGTGAAGATATTTCCATGTTTATACAGATTGCATTGTAGATATTTCTATGTTCATAGAGATAGTCGTGTAGATATTTCCATGTTTATACAGATGACTGTGTAGTTAATTCCATGTTCATACAGATGGCGGTGTAGATATTTCCACATATATAGAGATAGCCATGTAGTTATTTCCATGTTTATACAGGTAACGGTGTAGAAATTTACATGTTTATACAGACAGCGGTGTAGATATATCCATGTTTATACAGACCGTGGTGTAGATATTTCCATGTTTATACAGATAGCGGTGAAGATATTTCCATTTTTATACAGATAGCGCTGTAGATATTTCTATGTTTATACAGATAGCGGTGTAGATATTTCCATGTTTATACAGATAGCGGTGTAGATATTTCCATGTTTACAGAGATAGAGGTGTATATATATCCATATTTGCACAGATTGCGGTGTCGATATTTCCATCTTCACACAGATAGCGGTGTACATATTTCCATGTTTACACAGACAGCTGTGTAGATATTTCCATGTTTACACAGATAGTGTTGTAGATATTTCCATGTTTATACAGATAGCGGTGTAGATATTTCCATGTTTATAAAGATAGCGGTGTAGATATTTCCATGTTTATACAGATAGCGGTGGAGATATTTCCATGTTTGTACACACAGCGCTGTAGATATTTCCATGTTTATACAGACAGCGGTGTAGATATTTCCATGTTTATACAGATAGCGGTATAGATATTTCCATGTTTATACAGATAGCGGTGGAGATTTTTCCATGTTTATACAGATATCAGTGGGGATATTTCCATGTTTATACAGAGAGCGGTGGAAATATTTACATGTTTATACAGATGGAGGTGTAGGTATTTCCAAGGTTATGCAGATTGCGGTGGAGATATTTCCATGTTTATAGAGATAGCAGTGTAGATATTTCCATGTAGATACAGATAGCCATGTAGATATTTCCATGTTTATAGAGATAGCCATGTAGATATTTCCATATTTATACAGATAGCGGTGTAGGTATTTCCATGTTTACAGAGATAGCGGTGATGTTATTTCCATGTTTATACAGATGGCATTGTAGATATTTCCATGTTTATACAGATAGTGGTGTAGATATTTCCATGTTTATACAGATGACCATGTAGTTAATTCCATGTTTATAAAGATGGCGGTGTATATATTTCCATGTTTATAGAGATAGCCATGTAGATATTTCCATGTTTATACAGATAGCGGTGTAGTTGTTTCCATGTTTACAGAGATAGAGGTGTAGATATTTCCATATTTGCACAGATTGCCGTGTAGATATTTCCATCTTCACACAGATAGCGGTGTACATATTTCTATGTTTACACAGACAGCTGTGTAGATATTTCCATGTTTACACAGATAGTGTTGTGGATATTTCCATGTTTATACAGATAGCGGTGCAGATATTTCCATGTTCATAAAGATAGCGGTGTAGATATTTTCATGTTTATACAGACAGCGGTGGAGATATTTCCATGTTTATACAGATAGCGCTGTAGATATTTCCCTGTTTATTCAGACAGCGGTGTAGATATTTCCATGTTTATACAGATAGCGGTGTCGATATTTCCATGTTTATACAGATAGCAGTGTACGTACTTCCAAGTTTATAGAGATAGCGGTGTAGATATTTACAGGCTTATACAGATGGCTGTGTAGATATTTCCATGTTTATACAGATTGCAGTGAAGTTATTTCCATGTTTAAACAGATGGAGGTGTAGATATTTCCATGTTTAGACAGATGACTGTGTAGATATTTCCAATTTATACAGATAGCGGTGTAGATATATCCATGTTTATACAGACCGTGGTGTAGATATTTCCATGCTTATACAGATAGCGGTGTAGATATTTTCATGTTTATACAGGTAGCGGTGTAGATATTTCCATGTTTACAGAGATAGAGGTGTAGATATTTCCATATTTGCCCAGAATGCGGTGTATATATTTCCATCTTCACACAGATAGCGTTGTACACACTTCCATGTTTACACAGACAGCTGTGTAGATATTTCCATGTTTACACAGACCGTGTTGTAGATATTTCCATTTTTATATAGATAGCGGTGCAGATATTTCCATGTTTATACAGATAGCGGTGGAGATATTTCCATGTTTATACAGATAACGGTGTAGATATTTCCATGTTTATAAATATAGCGGTGGAGATATTTCCATGTTTATACAGATATCGGTGGAGATATTTCCAAGTTTATGCAGATTGTGGTGGAGATATTATCATGTTTATAGAGATAGCGGTGAAGATATTTCCATGTAGATACAGATAGCGGTGTAGATATTTCCATGTTTATAGAGATAGTGGTGTAGATATTTCCATATTTATGCAGATAGCGGAGTAGATATTTCCATGTTTATTCAGATGGCGGTTTAGATATTTCCATGTTTATACAGATAGTGGTGTAGACATTTCCATATTGATAGAGATATCGGTGAAGATATTTCCATGTTTATACAGATAGCGGTGTAGATATTTTCAAGTATATACAGATAGCGGTGTAGATATTTCCATGTTTATACAGATAGCGGTGTAGATATTTCCATGTTTATACAGAGAGTGGTGGAGATATTTCCATTTTTATACAGATAGCGGTGTAGATATTTTCAAGTTTATACAGATAGCGGTGTAGATATTTCCATGTTTATACAGATAGCGGTGTAGATATTTCCATGTTTATACAGAGAGTGGTGGAGATATTTCCGTGTTTATACAGATATCGGTGTAGCTATTTCCATGTTTATAGAGATAGCAGTGAAGATATTTCCATGTTTATACAGATTGCATTGTAGATATTTCTATGTTCATAGAGATAGTCGTGTAGATATTTCCATGTTTATACAGATGACTGTGTAGTTAATTCCATGTTCATACAGATGGCGGTGTAGATATTTCCACATTTATAGAGATAGCCATGTAGTTATTTCCATGTTTATACAGATAACGGTGTAGATATTTACATGTTTATACAGACAGCGGTGTAGATATATCCATGTTTATACAGACCGTGGTGTAGATATTTCCATGTTTATACAGATAGCGGTGAAGATATTTCCATTTTTATACAGATAGCGCTGTAGATATTTCTATGTTTATACAGATAGCGGTGTAGATATTTCCATGTTTATACAGATAGTGGTGTAGATACTTCCATGTTTATACAGATGACTGTGTAGTTAATTCCATGTTTATAAAGATGGCGGTGTATATATTTCCATGTTTATAGAGATAGCCATGTAGATATTTCCATGTTTATACACATAGCGGTGTAGTTCTTTCCATGTTTGCAGAGATAGAGGTGTAGATATTTCCATATTTGCACAGATTGCCGTGTAGATATTTCCATCTTCACACAGATAGCGGTGTACATATTTCTATGTTTACACAGACAGCTGTGTAGATATTTCCATGTTTACACAGATAGTGTTGTGGATATTTCCATGTTTATACAGATAGTGGTGCAGATATTTCCATGTTCATAAAGATAGCGGTGTAGATATTTTCATGTTTATACAGACAGCGGTGGAGATATTTCCATGTTTGTACAGATAGCACTGTAGATATTTCCCTGTTTATACAGACAGCGGTGTAGATATTTCCATGTTTATACAGATAGCGGTGTCGATATTTCCATGTTTATACAGATAGCGGTGTACGTACTTCCAAGTTTATAGAGATAGCGGTGTAGATATTTACATGCTTATACAGATGGCTGTGTAGATATTTCCATGTTTATACAGATTGCAGTGAAGTTATTTCCATGTTTATACAGATGGAGGTGTAGATATTTCCATGTTTAGACAGATGACTGTGTAGATATTTCCAAGTTTATACAGATAGCGGTGTAGATATATCCATGTTTATACAGACGGTGGTGTAGATATTTCCATGTTTATACAGATAGCGGTGTAGATATTTTCATGTTTATACAGGTAGCGGTGTAGATATTTCCATGTTTACAGAGATAGAGGTGTAGATATTTCCATATTTGCCCAGAATGCGGTGTATATATTTCCATCTTCACACAGATAGCGTTGTACACACTTCCATGTTTACACAGACAGCTGTGTAGATATTTCCATGTTTACACAGACAGTGTTGTAGATATTTCCATTTTTATATAGATAGCGGTGCAGATATTTCCATGTTTATACAGATAGCGGTGGAGATATTTCCATGTTTATACAGATAACGGTGTAGATATTTCCATGTTTATAAATATAGCGGTGGAGATATTTCCATGTTTATACAGATATCGGTGGAGATATTTCCAAGTTTATGCAGATTGCGGTGGAGATATTATCATGTTTAGAGAGATAGCGGTGTAGATATTTCCATGTAGATACAGATAGCGGTGTAGATATTTCCATGTTTATAGAGATAGTGGTGTAGATATTTCCATATTTATGCAGATAGCGGAGTAGATATTTCCATGTTTATTCAGATGGCGGTTTAGATATTTCCATGTTTATACAGATAGTGGTGTAGACATTTCCATATTGATAGAGATATCGGTGAAGATATTTCCATGTTTATACAGATAGCGTTGTAGATATTTTCAAGTTTATACAGATAGCGGTGTAGATATTTCCATGTTTATACAGATAGCGGTGTAGATATTTCCATGTTTATACAGAGAGTGGTGGAGATATTTCCATGTTTATACAGATATCGGTGTAGCTATTTCCATGTTTATAGAGATAGCAGTGAAGATATTTCCATGTTTATACAGATTGCATTGTAGATATTTCTATGTTCATAGAGATAGTCGTGTAGATATTTCCATGTTTATACAGATGACTGTGTAGTTAATTCCATGTTTATACAGATGGCGGTGTAGATATTTCCACATTTATAGAGATAGCCATGTAGTTATTTCCATGTTTATACAGATAACGGTGTAGATATTTACATGTTTATACAGACAGCGGTGTAGATATATCCATGTTTATACAGACCGTGGTGTAGATATTTCCATGTTTATACAGATAGCGGTGAAGATATTTCCATTTTTATACAGATAGCGCTGTAGATATTTCTATGTTTATACAGATAGCGGTGTAGCTATTTCCATGTTTATACAGATAGCGGTGTAGATATTTCCATGTTTACAGAGATAGAGGTGTATATATATCCATATTTGCACAGATTGCGGGGTCGATATTTCCATCTTCACACAGATAGCGGTGTACATATTTCCATGTTTACACAGACAGCTGTGTAGATATTTCCATGTTTACACAGATAGTGTTGTAGATATTTCCATGTTTATACAGATAGCGGTGTAGATATTTCCATGTTTATAAAGATAGCGGTGTAGATATTTCCATGTTTATACAGATAGCGGTGGAGATATTTCCATGTTTGTACACACAGCGCTGTAGATATTTCCATGTTTATACAGACAGCGGTGTAGATATTTCCATGTTTATACAGATAGCGGTGTAGATATTTCCATGTTTATACAGATAGCGGTGGAGATTTTTCCATGTTTATACAGATATCAGTGGGGATATTTCCATGTTTATACAGAGAGCGGTGGAAATATTTACATGTTTATACAGATGGAGGTGTAGGTATTTCCAAGGTTATGCAGATTGCGGTGGAGATATTTCCATGTTTATAGAGATAGCAGTGTAGATATTTCCATGTAGATACAGATAGCCATGTAGATATTTCCATGTTTATAGAGATAGCCATGTAGATATTTCCATATTTATACAGATAGCGGTGTAGGTATTTCCATGTTTACGGAGAGAGCGGTGATGTTATTTCCATGTTTATGCAGATGGCATTGTAGATATTTACATGTTTATACAGATAGTGGTGTAGATATTTCCATGTTTATACAGATGACTGTGTAGTTAATTCCATGTTTATAAAGATGGCGGTGTATATATTTCCATGTTTATAGAGAGAGCCATGTAGATATTTCCATGTTTATACAGATAGCGGTGTAGTTATTTCCATGTTTACAGAGATAGAGGTGTAGATATTTCCATATTTGCACAGATTGCCGTGTAGATATTTCCATCTTCACACAGATAGCGGTGTACATATTTCTATGTTTACACAGACAGCTGTGTAGATATTTCCATGTTTACACAGATAGTGTTGTGGATATTTCCATGTTTATACAGATAGCGGTGCAGATATTTCCATGTTCATAAGGATAGCGGTGTAGATATTTTCATGTTTATACAGACAGCGGTGGAGATATTTCCATGTTTATACAGATAGCGCTGTAGATATTTCCCTGTTTATACAGACAGCGGTGTAGATATTTCCATGTTTATACAGAAAGCGGTGTCGATATTTCCATGTTTATACTGATACCTGTGCAGATATTTCCATGTTCATAAAGATAGTGGTGTAGATATTTCCATGTTTATACAGACAGTGGTGGAGATATTTCCATGTTTATACAGATAGCGCTGTAGATATTTCCATGTTTATACAGACAGCGGTGTAGATATTTCCATGTTTATACAGATAGCGGTGTCGATATTTCCATGTTTATACAGATAGCGGTGTACGTACTTCCAAGTTTATAGAGATAGCGGTGTAGATATTTACATGCTTATACAGATGGCTGTGTAGTTATTTCCATGTTTATACAGATTGCAGTGAAGTTATTTCCATGTTTATACAGATGGAGGTGCAGATATTTCCATGTTTAGACAGATGACTGTGTAGATATTTCCAAGTTTATACAGATAGCGGTGTAGATATATCCATGTTTATACAGACCGTGGTGTAGATATTTCCATGTTTATACAGATAGCGGTGTAGATATTTTCATCTTTATACAGGTAGCGGTGTAGATATTTCCATGTTTACAGAGATAGAGGTGTAGATATTTCCATATTTGCCCAGAATGCGGTGTATATATTTCCATCTTCACACAGATAGCGTTGTACATACTTCCATGTTTACACAGACAGCTGTGTACACGTTTCCATGTTTACACAGACCGTGTTGTAGATATTTCCATTTTTATATAGATAGCGGAGCAGATATTTCCATGTTTATACACATAGCGGTGGAGATATTTCCATGTTTATACAGATAACGGTGTAGATATTTCCATGTTTATAAATATAGCGGTGGAGATATTTCCATGTTTATACAGATATCGGTGGAGATATTTCCAAGTTTATGCAGATTGCGGTGGAGATATTATCATGTTTATAGAGATAGCGGTGTAGATATTTCCATGTAGATACAGATAGCGGTGTAGATATTTCCATGTTTATAGAGATAGTGGTGTAGATATTTCCATATTTATGCAGATAGCGGAGTAGATATTTCCATGTTTATTCAGATGGCGGTTTAGATATTTCCATGTTTATACAGATAGTGGTGTAGACATTTCCATATTGATAGAGATATCGGTGAAGATATTTCCATGTTTATACAGATAGCGGTGTAGATATTTTCAAGTTTATACAGATAGCGGTGTAGATATTTCCATGTTTATACAGATAGCGGTGTAGATATTTCCATGTTTATACAGAGAGTGGTGGAGATATTTCCATGTTTATACAGATATCGGTGTAGCTATTTCCATGTTTATAGAGATAGCAGTGAAGATATTTCCATGTTTATACAGATTGCATTGTAGATATTTCTATGTTCATAGAGATAGTCGTGTAGATATTTCCATGTTTATACAGATGACTGTGTAGTTAATTCCATGTTCATACAGATGGCGGTGTAGATATTTCCACATATATAGAGATAGCCATGTAGTTATTTCCATGTTTATACAGGTAACGGTGTAGAAATTTACATGTTTATACAGACAGCGGTGTAGATATATCCATGTTTATACAGACCGTGGTGTAGATATTTCCATGTTTATACAGATAGCGGTGAAGATATTTCCATTTTTATACAGATAGCGCTGTAGATATTTCTATGTTTATACAGATAGCGGTGTAGATATTTCCATGTTTATACAGATAGCGGTGTAGATATTTCCATGTTTACAGAGATAGAGGTGTATATATATCCATATTTGCACAGATTGCGGTGTCGATATTTCCATCTTCACACAGATAGCGGTGTACATATTTCCATGTTTACACAGACAGCTGTGTAGATATTTCCATGTTTACACAGATAGTGTTGTAGATATTTCCATGTTTATACAGATAGCGGTGTAGATATTTCCATGTTTACAGAGATAGAGGTGTAGATATTTCCATATTTGCACAGATTGCCGTGTAGATATTTCCATCTTCACACAGATAGCGGTGTACATATTTCTATGTTTACACAGACAGCTGTGTAGATATTTCCATGTTTACACAGATAGTGTTGTGGATATTTCCATGTTTATACAGATAGCGGTGCAGATATTTCCATGTTCATAAAGATAGCGGTGTAGATATTTTCATGTTTATACAGACAGCGGTGGAGATATTTCCATGTTTATACAGATAGCGCTGTAGATATTTCCCTGTTTATTCAGACAGCGGTGTAGATATTTCCATGTTTATACAGATAGCGGTGTCGATATTTCCATGTTTATACAGATAGCAGTGTACGTACTTCCAAGTTTATAGAGATAGCGGTGTAGATATTTACAGGCTTATACAGATGGCTGTGTAGATATTTCCATGTTTATACAGATTGCAGTGAAGTTATTTCCATGTTTAAACAGATGGAGGTGTAGATATTTCCATGTTTAGACAGATGACTGTGTAGATATTTCCAAGTTTATACAGATAGCGGTGTAGATATATCCATGTTTATACAGACCGTGGTGTAGATATTTCCATGCTTATACAGATAGCGGTGTAGATATTTTCATGTTTATACAGGTAGCGGTGTAGATATTTCCATGTTTACAGAGATAGAGGTGTAGATATTTCCATATTTGCCCAGAATGCGGTGTATATATTTCCATCTTCACACAGATAGCGTTGTACACACTTCCATGTTTACACAGACAGCTGTGTAGATATTTCCATGTTTACACAGACCGTGTTGTAGATATTTCCATTTTTATATAGATAGCGGTGCAGATATTTCCATGTTTATACAGATAGCGGTGGAGATATTTCCATGTTTATACAGATAACGGTGTAGATATTTCCATGTTTATAAATATAGCGGTGGAGATATTTCCATGTTTATACAGATATCGGTGGAGATATTTCCAAGTTTATGCAGATTGTGGTGGAGATATTATCATGTTTATAGAGATAGCGGTGTAGATATTTCCATGTAGATACAGATAGCGGTGTAGATATTTCCATGTTTATAGAGATAGTGGTGTAGATATTTCCATATTTATGCAGATAGCGGAGTAGATATTTCCATGTTTATTCAGATGGCGGTTTAGATATTTCCATGTTTATACAGATAGTGGTGTAGACATTTCCATATTGATAGAGATATCGGTGAAGATATTTCCATGTTTATACAGATAGCGGTGTAGATATTTTCAAGTATATACAGATAGCGGTGTAGATATTTCCATGTTTATACAGATAGCGGTGTAGATATTTCCATGTTTATACAGAGAGTGGTGGAGATATTTCCATGTTTATACAGATAGCGGTATAGATATTTTCAAGTTTATACAGATAGCGGTGTAGATATTTCCATGTTTATACAGATAGCGGTGTAGATATTTCCATGTTTATACAGAGAGTGGTGGAGATATTTCCGTGTTTATACAGATATCGGTGTAGCTATTTCCATGTTTATAGAGATAGCAGTGAAGATATTTCCATGTTTATATAGATTGCATTGTAGATATTTCTATGTTCATAGAGATAGTCATGTAGATATTTCCATGTTTATACAGATGACTGTGTAGTTAATTCCATGTTCATACAGATGGCGGTGTAGATATTTCCACATTTATAGAGATAGCCATGTAGTTATTTCCATGTTTATACAGATAACGGTGTAGATATTTACATGTTTATACAGACAGCGGTGTAGATATATCCATGTTTATACAGACTGTGGTGTAGATATTTCCATGTTTATACAGATAGCGGTGAAGATATTTCCATTTTTATACAGATAGCGCTGTAGATATTTCTATGTTTATACAGATAGCGGTGTAGATATTTCCATGTTTATACAGATAGTGGTGTAGATACTTCCATGTTTATACAGATGGCTGTGTAGTTAATTCCATGTTTATAAAGATGGCGGTGTATATATTTCCATGTTTATAGAGATAGCCATGTAGATATTTCCATGTTTATACACATAGCGGTGTAGTTCTTTCCATGTTTACAGAGATAGAGGTGTAGATATTTCCATATTTGCACAGATTGCCGTGTAGATATTTCCATCTTCACACAGATAGCGGTGTACATATTTCTATGTTTACACAGACAGCTGTGTAGATATTTCCATGTTTACACAGATAGTGTTGTGGATATTTCCATGTTTATACAGATAGTGGTGCAGATATTTCCATGTTCATAAAGATAGCGGTGTAGATATTTTCATGTTTATACAGACAGCGGTGGAGATATTTCCATGTTTGTACAGATAGCGCTGTAGATATTTCCCTGTTTATACAGACAGCGGTGTAGATATTTCCATGTTTATACAGATAGCGGTGTCGATATTTCCATGTTTATACAGATAGCGGTGTACGTACTTCCAAGTTTATAGAGATAGCGGTGTAGATATTTACATGCTTATACAGATGGCTGTGTAGATATTTCCATGTTTATACAGATTGCAGTGAAGTTATTTCCATGTTTATACAGATGGAGGTGTAGATATTTCCATGTTTAGACAGATGACTGTGTAGATATTTCCAAGTTTATACAGATAGCGGTGTAGATATATCCATGTTTATACAGACCGTGGTGTAGATATTTCCATGTTTATACAGATAGCGGTGTAGATATTTTCATGTTTATACAGGTAGCGGTGTAGATATTTCCATGTTTACAGAGATAGAGGTGTAGATATTTCCATATTTGCCCAGAATGCGGTGTATATATTTCCATCTTCACACAGATAGCGTTGTACACACTTCCATGTTTACACAGACAGCTGTGTAGATATTTCCATGTTTACACAGACAGTGTTGTAGATATTTCCATTTTTATATAGATAGCGGTGCAGATATTTCCATGTTTATACAGATAGCGGTGGAGATATTTCCATGTTTATACAGATAACGGTGTAGATATTTCCATGTTTATAAATATAGCGGTGGAGATATTTCCATGTTTATACAGATATCGGTGGAGATATTTCCAAGTTTATGCAGATTGCGGTGGAGATATTATCATGTTTATAGAGATAGCGGTGTAGATATTTCCATGTAGATACAGATAGCGGTGTAGATATTTCCATGTTTATAGAGATAGTGGTGTAGATATTTCCATATTTATGCAGATAGCGGAGTAGATATTTCCATGTTTATTCAGATGGCGGTTTAGATATTTCCATGTTTATACAGATAGTGGTGTAGACATTTCCATATTGATAGAGATATCGGTGAAGATATTTCCATGTTTATACAGATAGCGTTGTAGATATTTTCAAGTTTATACAGATAGCGGTGTAGATATTTCCATGTTTATACAGATAGCGGTGTAGATATTTCCATGTTTATACAGAGAGTGGTGGAGATATTTCCATGTTTATACAGATATCGGTGTAGCTATTTCCATGTTTATAGAGATAGCAGTGAAGATATTTCCATGTTTATACAGATTGCATTGTAGATATTTCTATGTTCATAGAGATAGTCGTGTAAATATTTCCATGTTTATACAGATGACTGTGTAGTTAATTCCATGTTTATACAGATGGCGGTGTAGATATTTCCACATTTATAGAGATAGCCATGTAGTTATTTCCATGTTTATACAGATAACGGTGTAGATATTTACATGTTTATACAGACAGCGGTGTAGATATATCCATGTTTATACAGACCGTGGTGTAGATATTTCCATGTTTATACAGATAGCGGTGAAGATATTTCCATTTTTATACAGATAGCGCTGTAGATATTTCTATGTTTATACAGATAGCGGTGTAGCTGTTTCCATGTTTATACAGATAGCGGTGTAGATATTTCCATGTTTACAGAGATAGAGGTGTATATATATCCATATTTGCACAGATTGCGGGGTCGATATTTCCATCTTCACACAGATAGCGGTGTACATATTTCCATGTTTACACAGACAGCTGTGTAGATATTTCCATGTTTACACAGATAGTGTTGTAGATATTTCCATGTTTATACAGATAGCGGTGTAGATATTTCCATGTTTATACAGATAGCGGTGTAGATATTTCCATGTTTATACAGATAGCGGTGGAGATTTTTCCATGTTTATACAGATATCAGTGGGGATATTTCCATGTTTATACAGAGAGCGGTGGAAATATTTACATGTTTATACAGATGGAGGTGTAGGTATTTCCAAGGTTATGCAGATTGCGGTGGAGATATTTCCATGTTTATAGAGATAGCAGTGTAGATATTTCCATGTAGATACAGATAGCCATGTAGATATTTCCATGTTTATATAGATAGCCATGTAGATATTTCCATATATATACAGATAGCGGTGTAGGTATTTCCATGTTTACGGAGAGAGCGGTGATGTTATTTCCATGTTTATGCAGATGGCATTGTAGATATTTACATGTTTATACAGATAGTGGTGTAGATATTTCCATGTTTATACAGATGACTGTGTAGTTAATTCCATGTTTATAAAGATGGCGGTGTATATATTTCCATGTTTATAGAGATAGCCATGTAGATATTTCCATGTTTATACAGATAGCGGTGTAGTTATTTCCATGTTTACAGAGATAGAGGTGTAGATATTTCCATATTTGCACAGATTGCCGTGTAGATATTTCCATCTTCACACAGATAGCGGTGTACATATTTCTATGTTTACACAGACAGCTGTGTAGATATTTCCATGTTTACACAGATAGTGTTGTGGATATTTCCATGTTTATACAGATAGCGGTGCAGATATTTCCATGTTCATAAAGATAGCGGTGTAGATATTTTCATGTTTATACAGACAGCGGTGGAGATATTTCCATGTTTATACAGATAGCGCTGTAGATATTTCCCTGTTTATACAGACAGCGGTGTAGATATTTCCATGTTTATACAGAAAGCGGTGTCGATATTTCCATGTTTATACTGATACCTGTGCAGATATTTCCATGTTCATAAAGATAGTGGTGTAGATATTTCCATGTTTATACAGACAGTGGTGGAGATATTTCCATGTTTATACAGATAGCGCTGTAGATATTTCCATGTTTATACAGACAGCGGTGTAGATATTTCCATGTTTATACAGATAGCGGTGTCGATATTTCCATGTTTATACAGATAGCGGTGTACGTACTTCCATGTTTATAGAGATAGCTGTGTAGATATTTACATGCTTATACAGATGGCTGTGTAGTTATTTCCATGTTTATACAGATTGCAGTGAAGTTATTTCCATGTTTATACAGATGGAGGTGCAGATATTTCCATGTTTAGACAGATGACTGTGTAGATATTTCCAAGTTTATACAGATAGCGGTGTAGATATATCCATGTTTATACAGACCGTGGTGTAGATATTTCCATGTTTATACAGATAGCGGTGTAGATATTTTCATGTTTATACAGGTAGCGGTGTAGATATTTCCATGTTTACAGAGATAGAGGTGTAGATATTTCCATATTTGCCCAGAATGCGGTGTATATATTTCCATCTTCACACAGATAGCGTTGTACATACTTCCATGTTTACACAGACAGCTGTGTACACGTTTCCATGTTTACACAGACCGTGTTGTAGATATTTCCATTTTTATATAGATAGCGGTGCAGATATTTCCATGTTTATACACATAGCGGTGGAGATATTTCCATGTTTATACAGATAACGGTGTAGATATTTCCATGTTTATAAATATAGCGGTGGAGATATTTCCATGTTTATACAGATATCGGTGGAGATATTTCCAAGTTTATGCTGATTGCGATGGAGATATTATCATGTTTATAGAGATAGCGGTGTAGATATTTCCATGTAGATACAGATAGCGGTGTAGATATTTCCATGTTTATAGAGATAGTGGTGTAGATATTTCCATATTTATGCAGATAGCGGAGTAGATATTTCCATGTTTATTCAGATGGCGGTTTAGATATTTCCATGTTTATACAGATAGTGGTGTAGACATTTCCATATTGATAGAGATATCGGTGAAGATATTTCCATGTTTATACAGATAGCGGTGTAGATATTTTCAAGTTTATACAGATAGCGGTGTAGATATTTCCATGTTTATACAGATAGCGGTGTAGATATTTCCATGTTTATACAGAGAGTGGTGGAGATATTTCCATGTTTATACAGATATCGGTGTAGCTATTTCCATGTTTATAGAGATAGCAGTGAAGATATTTCCATGTTTATACAGATTGCATTGTAGATATTTCTATGTTCATAGAGATAGTCGTGTAGATATTTCCATGTTTATACAGATGACTGTGTAGTTAATTCCATGTTCATACAGATGGCGGTGTAGATATTTCCACATATATAGAGATAGCCATGTAGTTATTTCCATGTTTATACAGGTAACGGTGTAGAAATTTACATGTTTATACAGACAGCGGTGTAGATATATCCATGTTTATACAGACCGTGGTGTAGATATTTCCATGTTTATACAGATAGCGGTGAAGATATTTCCATTTTTATACAGATAGCGCTGTAGATATTTCTATGTTTATACAGATAGCGGTGTAGATATTTCCATGTTTATACAGATAGCGGTGTAGATATTTCCATGTTTATACAGATAGCGGTGGAGATATTTCCATGTTTGTACACACAGCGCTGTAGATATTTCCCTGTTTATACAGACAGCTGTGTAGATATTTCCATGTTTATACAGATAGCGGTGTAGATATTTCCATGTTTATACAGATAGCGGTGGAGATTTTTCCATGTTTATACAGATATCAGTGGGGATATTTCCATGTTTATACAGAGAGCGGTGGAAATATTTACATGTTTATACAGATGGAGGTGTAGGTATTTCCAAGGTTATGCAGATTGCGGTGGAGATATTTCCATGTTTATAGAGATAGCAGTGTAGATATTTCCATGTAGATACAGATAGCCATGTAGATATTTCCATGTTTATAGAGATAGCCATGTAGATATTTCCATATTTATACAGATAGCGGTGTAGGTATTTCCATGTTTACAGAGATAGCGGTGATTTTATTTCCATGTTTATACAGATGGCATTGTAGATATTTCCATGTTTATACAGATAGTGGTGTAGATATTTCCATGTTTATACAGATGACTGTGTAGTTAATTCCATGTTTATAAAGATGGCGGTGTCTATATTTCCATGTTTATAGAGATAGCCATGTAGATATTTCCATGTTTATACAGATAGCGGTGTAGTTATTTCCATGTTTACAGTGATAGAGGTGTAGATATTTCCATATTTGCACAGATTGCCGTGTAGATATTTCCATCTTCACACAGATAGCGGTGTACATATTTCTATGTTTACACAGACAGCTGTGTAGATATTTCCATGTTTACACAGATAGTGTTGTGGATATTTCCATGTTTATACAGATAGCGGTGCAGATATTTCCATGTTCATAAAGATAGCGGTGTAGATATTTTCATGTTTATACAGACAGCGGTGGAGATATTTCCATGTTTATACAGATAGCGCTGTAGATATTTCCCTGTTTATACAGACAGCGGTGTAGATATTTCCATGTTTATACAGATAGCGGTGTCGATATTTCCATGTTTATACAGATAGCGGTGTACGTACTTCCAAGTTTATAGAGATAGCGGTGTAGATATTTACATGCTTATACAGATGGCTGTGTAGATATTTCCATGTTTATACAGATTGCAGTGAAGTTATTTCCATGTTCATACAGATGGAGGTGTAGATATTTCCATGTTTAGACAGATGACTGTGTAGATATTTCCAAGTTTATACAGATAGCGGTGTAGATATATCCATGTTTATACAGACCGTGGTGTAGATACTTCCATGTTTATACAGATAGCGGTGTAGATATTTTCATGTTTATGCAGGTAGCGGTGTAGTTATTTCCATGTTTACAGAGATAGAGGTGTAGATATTTCCATATTTGCCCAGAATGCGGTGTATATATTTCCATCTTCACACAGATAGCGTTGTACACACTTCCATGTTTACACAGACAGCTGTGTATTTATTTCCATGTTTACACAGACAGTGTTGTAGATATTTCCATTTTTATATAGATAGCGGTGCAGATATTTCCATGTTTATACAGATAGCGGTGGAGATATTTCCATGTTTATACAGATAACGGTGTAGATATTTCCATGTTTATAAATATAGCGGTGGAGATATTTCCATGTTTATACAGATATCGGTGGAGATATTTCCAAGTTTATGCAGATTGTGGTGGAGATATTATCATGTTTATAGAGATAGCGGTGTAGATATTTCCATGTAGATACAGATAGTGGTGTAGATATTTCCATGCTTATAGAGATAGTGGTGTAGATATTTCCATATTTATGCAGATAGCGGAGTAGATATTTCCATGTTTATTCAGATGGCGGTTTAGATATTTCCATGTTTATTCAGATAGTGGTGTAGACATTTCCATATTGATAGAGATATCGGTGAAGATATTTCCATGTTTATACAGATTGCGGTGTAGATATTTTCAAGTATATACAGATAGCGGTGTAGATATTTCCATGTTTATACAGATAGCGGTGTAGTTATTTCTATGTTTATACAGATAGCGGTGTAGATATTTCCATGTTTATACAGATAGCGGTGTAGATATTTCCATGTTTACAGAGATAGAGGTGTATATATATCCATATTTGCACAGATTGCGGTGTCGATATTTCCATCTTCACACAGATAGCGGTGTACATATTTCCATGTTTACACAGACAGCTGTGTAGATATTTCCATGTTTACACAGATAGTGTTGTAGATATTTCCATGTTTATACAGATAGCGGTGTAGATATTTCCATGTTTATAAAGATAGCGGTGTAGATATTTCCATGTTTATACAGATAGCGGTGGAGATATTTCCATGTTTGTACACACAGCGCTGTAGATATTTCCCTGTTTATACAGACAGCGGTGTAGATATTTCCATGTTTATACAGATAGCGGTGTAGATATTTCCATGTTTATACAGATAGCGGTGGAGATTTTTCCATGTTTATACAGATATCAGTGGGGATATTTCCATGTTTATACAGAGAGCGGTGGAAATATTTACATGTTTATACAGATGGAGGTGTAGGTATTTCCAAGGTTATGCAGATTGCGGTGGAGATATTTCCATGTTTATAGAGATAGCAGTGTAGATATTTCCATGTAGATACAGATAGCCATGTAGATATTTCCATGTTTATAGAGATAGCCATGTAGATATTTCCATATTTACACAGATAGCGGTGTAGGTATTTCCATGTTTACAGAGATAGCGGTGATGTTATTTCCATGTTTATACAGATGGCATTGTAGATATTTCCATGTTTATACAGATAGTGGTGTAGATATTTCCATGTTTATACAGATGACTGTGTAGTTAATTCCATGTTTATAAAGATGGCGGTGTATATATTTCCATGTTTATAGAGATAGCCATGTAGATATTTCCATGTTTATACAGATAGCGGTGTAGTTATTTCCATGTTTACAGAGATAGAGGTGTAGATATTTCCATATTTGCACAGATTGCCGTGTAGATATTTCCATCTTCACACAGATAGCGGTGTACATATTTCTATGTTTACACAGACAGCTGTGTAGATATTTCCATGTTTACACAGATAGTGTTATGGATATTTCCATGTTTATACAGATAGCGGTGCAGATATTTCCATGTTCATAAAGATAGCGGTGTAGATATTTTCATGTTTATACAGACAGCGGTGGAGATATTTCCATGTTTATACAGATAGCGCTGTAGATATTTCCCTGTTTATACAGACAGCGGTGTAGATATTTCCATGTTTATACAGATAGCGGTGTCGATATTTCCATGTTTATACAGATAGCGGTGTACGTACTTCCAAGTTTATGGAGATAGCGGTGTAGATATTTACATGCTTATACAGATGGCTGTGTAGATATTTCCATGTTTATACAGATTGCAGTGAAGTTATTTCCATGTTTATACAGATGGAGGTGTAGATATTTCCATGTTTAGACAGATGACTGTGTAGATATTTCCAAGTTTATACAGATAGCGGTGTAGATATATCCATGTTTATACAGACCGTGGTGTAGATACTTCCATGTTTATACAGATAGCGGTGTAGATATTTTCATGTTTATGCAGGTAGCGGTGTAGATATTTCCATGTTTACAGAGATAGAGGTGTAGATATTTCCATATTTGCCCAGAATGCGGTGTATATATTTCCATCTTCACACAGATAGCGTTGTACACACTTCCATGTTTACACAGACAGCTGTGTATATATTTCCATGTTTACACAGACAGTGTTGTAGATATTTCCATTTTTATATAGATAGCGGTGCAGATATTTCCATGTTTATACAGATAGCGGTGGAGATATTTCCATGTTTATACAGATAACGGTGTAGATATTTCCATGTTTATAAATATAGCGGTGGAGATATTTCCATGTTTATACAGATATCGGTGGAGATATTTCCAAGTTTATGCAGATTGTGGTGGAGATATTATCATGTTTATAGAGATAGCGGTGTAGATATTTCCATGTAGATACACATAGCGGTGTAGATATTTCCATGTTTATAGAGATAGTGGTGTAGATATTTCCATATTTATGCAGATAGCGGAGTAGATATTTCCATGTTTATTCAGATGGCGGTTTAGATATTTCCATGTTTATACAGATAGTGGTGTAGACATTTCCATATTGATAGAGATATCGGTGAAGATATTTCCATGTTTATACAGATTGCGGTGTAGATATTTTCAAGTATATACAGATAGCAGTGTAGATATTTCCATGTTTATACAGATAGCGGTGTAGATATTTCCATGTTTATACAGAGAGTGGTGGAGATATTTCCATGTTTATACAGATAGCGGTGTAGATATTTTCAAGTTTATACAGATAGCGGTGTAGATATTTCCATGTTTATACAGATAGCGGTGTAGATATTTCCATGTTTATACAGAGAGTGGTGGAGATATTTCCATGTTTATACAGATATCGGTGGAGATATTTCCAAGTTTATGCAGATTGCGGTGGAGATATTATCATGTTTATAGAGATAGCGGTGTAGATATTTCCATGTAGATACAGATAGCGGTGTAGATATTTCCATGTTTATAGAGATAGTGGTGTAGATATTTCCATATTTATGCAGATAGCGGAGTAGATTTTCCATGTTTATTCAGATGGCGGTTTAGATATTTCCATGTTTATACAGATAGTGGTGTAGACATTTCCATATTGATAGAGATATCGGTGAAGATATTTCCATGTTTATACAGATAGCGGTGTAGATATTTCCATGTTTATACAGAGAGTGGTGGAGATATTTCCCTGTTTATACAGATATCGGTGTAGCTATTTCCATGTTTATAGAGATAGCAGTGAAGATATTTCCATGTTTATACAGATTGCATTGTAGATATTTCTATGTTCATAGAGATAGTCGTGTAGATATTTCCATGTTTATACAGATGACTGTGTAGTTAATTCCATGTTTATACAGATGGCGGTGTAGATATTTCCACATTTATAGAGATAGCCATGTAGTTATTTCCATGTTTATACAGATAACGGTGTAGATATTTACATGTTTATACAGACAGCGGTGTAGATATATCCATGTTTATACAGACCGTGGTGTAGATATTTCCATGTTTATACAGATAGCGGTGAAGATATTTCCATTTTTATACAGATAGCGCTGTAGATATTTCTATGTTTATACAGATAGCGGTGTAGATATTTCCATGTTTATACAGATAGCGGTGTAGATATTTCCATGTTTACAGAGATAGAGGTGTATATATATCCATATTTGCACAGATTGCGGTGTCGATATTTCCATCTTCACACAAATAGCGGTGTTCCTATTTCCATGTTTACACAGACAGCTGTGTAGATATTTCCATGTTTACACAGATAGTGTTGTGGATATTTCCATGTTTATACAGATAGTGGTGTAGATATTTCCATGTTTATAAAGATAGCGGTGTAGATATTTCCATGTTTATACAGATAGCGGTTGAGATATTTCCATGTTTGTACACACAGCGCTGTAGATATTTCCATGTTTATACAGACAGCGGTGTAGATATTTCCATGTTTATACAGATAGCGGTGTAGATATTTCCATGTTTATACAGATAGCGGTGGAGATTTTTCCATGTTTATACAGATATCAGTGGGGATATTTCCATGTTTATACAGAGAGCGGTGGAAATATTTACATGTTTATACAGATGGAGGTGTAGGTATTTCCAAGGTTATGCAGATTGCGGTGGAGATATTTCCATGTTCATAGAGATAGCAGTGTAGATATTTCCATGTAGATACAGATAGCCATGTAGATATTTCCATGTTTATAGAGATAGCCATGTAGATATTTCCATATTTATACAGATAGCGGTGTAGGTATTTCCATGTTTACAGAGATAGCGGTGATGTTATTTCCATGTTTATACAGATGGCATTGTAGATATTTCCATGTTTATACAGATAGTGGTGTAGATATTTCCATGTTTATACAGATGACTGTGTAGTTAATTCCATGTTTATAAAGATGGCGGTGTATATATTTCCATGTTTATAGAGATAGCCATGTAGATATTTCCATGTTTATACAGATAGCGGTGTAGTTATTTCCATGTTTACAGAGATAGAGGTGTAGATATTTCCATATTTGCACAGATTGCCGTGTAGATATTTCCATCTTCACACAGATAGCGGTGTACATATTTCTATGTTTACACAGACAGCTGTGTAGATATTTCCATGTTTACACAGATAGTGTTGTGGATATTTCCATGTTTATACAGATAGCGGTGCAGATATTTCCATGTTCATAAAGATAGCGGTGTAGATATTTTCATGTTTATACAGACAGCGGTGGAGATATTTCCATGTTTATACAGATAGCGCTGTAGATATTTCCCTGTTTATACAGACAGCGGTGTAGATATTTCCATGTTTATACAGATAGCGGTGTCGATATTTCCATGTTTATACAGATAGCAGTGTACGTACTTCCAAGTTTATAGAGATAGCGGTGTAGATATTTACAGGCTTATACAGATGGCTGTGTAGATATTTCCATGTTTATACAGATTGCAGTGAAGTTATTTCCATGTTTATACAGATGGAGGTGTAGATATTTCCATGTTTAGACAGATGACTGTGTAGATATTTCCAAGTTTATACAGATAGCGGTGTAGATATATCCATGTTTATACAGACCGTGGTGTAGATATTTCCATGTTTATACAGATAGCGGTGTAGATATTTTCATGTTTATACAGGTAGCGGTGTGGATATTTCCATGTTTACAGAAATAGAGGTGTAGATATTTCCATATTTGCCCAGAATGCGGTGTATATATTTCCATCTTCACACAGATAGCGTTGTACACACTTCCATGTTTACACAGACAGCTGTGTAGATATTTCCATGTTTACACAGACAGTGTTGTAGATATTTCCGTTTTTATATAGATAGCGGTGCAGATATTTCCATGTTTATACAGATAGCGGTGGAGATATTTCCATGTTTATACAGATAACGTTGTAGATATTTCCATGTTTATAAATATAGCGGTGGAGATATTTCCATGTTTATACAGATATCGGTGGAGATATTTCCAAGTTTATGCAGATTGCGGTGGAGATATTATCATGTTTATAGAGATAGCGGTGTAGATATTTCCATGTAGATACAGATAGCGGTGTAGATATTTCCATGTTTATAGAGATAGTGGTGTAGATATTTCCATATTTATGCAGATAGCGGAGTAGATATTTCCATGTTTCTTCAGATGGCGGTTTAGATATTTCCATGTTTATACTGATAGTGGTGTAGACATTTCCATATTGATAGAGATATCGGTGAAGATATTTCCATGTTTATACAGATACCGTTGTAGATATATTCAAGTTTATACAGATAGCGGTGTAGATATTTCCATGTTTATACAGATAGCGGTGTAGATATTTCCATGTTTATACAGAGAGTGGTGGAGATATTTCCATGTTTATACAGATATCGGTGTAGCTATTTCCATGTTTATAGAGATAGCAGTGATGATATTTCCATGTTTATACAGATTGCATTGTAGATATTTCTATGTTCGTAGAGATATTCGTGTAGATATTTCCATGTTTATACAGATGACTGTGTAGTTAATTCCATGTTTATACAGATGGCGGTGTAGATATTTCCACATTTATAGAGATAGCCATGTAGTTATTTCCATGTTTATACAGATAACGGTGTAGATATTTACATGTTTATACAGACAGCGGTGTAGATATATCCATGTTTATACAGACCGTGGTGTAGATATTTCCATGTTTATACAGATAGCGGTGAAGATATTTCCATTTTTATACAGATAGCGCTGTAGATATTTCTATGTTTATACAGATAGCGGTGTAGATATTTCCATGTTTATACAGATAGCGGTGTAGATATTTCCATGTTTACAGAGATAGAGGTGTATATATATCCATATTTGCACAGATTGCGGTGTCGATATTTCCATCTTCACACAGATAGCGGTGTACATATTTCCATGTTTACACAGACAGCTGTGTAGATATTTCCATGTTTACACAGATAGTGTTGTAGATATTTCCATGTTTATACAGATAGCGGTGTAGATATTTCCATGTTTATAAAGATAGCGGTGTAGATATTTCCATGTTTATGCAGATAGCTGTGGAGATATTTCCATGTTTGTACACTCAGCGCTGTAGATATTTCCATGTTTATACAGACAGCGGTGTAGATATTTCCATGTTTATACAGATAGCGGCGTAGATATTTCCATGTTTATACAGATAGCGGTGGAGATTTTTCCATGTTTATACAGATATCAGTGGGGATATTTCCATGTTTATACAGAGAGCGGTGGTAATATTTACATGTTTATACAGATGGAGGTGTAGGTATTTCCAAGGTTATGCAGATTGCGGTGGAGATATTTCCATGTTTATAGAGATAGCAGTGTAGATATTTCCATGTAGATACAGATAGCCATGTAGATATTTCCATGTTTATAGAGATAGCCATGTAGATATTTCCATATTTATACAGATAGCGGTGTAGGTATTTCCATGTTTACAGAGATAGCGGTGATGTTATTTCCATGTTTATACAGATGGCATTGTAGATATTTCCATGTTTATACAGATAGTGGTGTAGATATTTCCATGTTTATACAGATGACTGTGTAGTTAATTCCATGTTTATAAAGATGGCGGTGTATATATTTCCATGTTTATAGAGATAGCCATGTAGATATTTCCATGTTTATACAGATAGCGGTGTAGTTATTTCCATGTTTACAGAGATAGAGGTGTAGATATTTCCATATTTGCACAGATTGCCGTGTAGATATTTCCATCTTCACACAGATAGCGGTGTACATATTTCTATGTTTACACAGACAGCTGTGTAGATATTTCCATGTTTACACAGATAGTGTTGTGGATATTTCCATGTTTATACAGATAGCGGTGCAGATATTTCCCTGTTCATAAAGATAGCGGTGTAGATATTTTCATGTTTATACAGACAGCGGTGGAGATATTTCCATGTTTATACAGATAGCGCTGTAGATATTTCCATGTTTATACAGAGAGTGGTGGAGATATTTCCATGTTTATACAGATATCGGTGTAGCTATTTCCATGTTTATAGAGATAGCAGTGATGATATTTCCATGTTTATACAGATTGCATTGTAGATATTTCTATGTTCATAGAGATAGTTGTGTAGATATTTCCATGTTTATACAGATGACTGTGTAGTTAATTCCATGTTTATACAGATGGCGGTGTAGATATTTCCACATTTATAGAGATAGCCATGTAGTTATTTCCATGTTTATACAGATAACGGTGTAGATATTTACATGTTTATACAGACAGCGGTGTAGATATATCCATGTTTATACAGACCGTGGTGTAGATATTTCCATGTTTATACAGATAGCGGTGAAGATATTTCCATTTTTATACAGATAGCGCTGTAGATATTTCTATGTTTATACAGATAGCGGTGTAGATATTTCCATGTTTATACAGATAGCGGTGTAGATATTTCCATGTTTACAGAGATAGAGGTGTATATATATCCATATTTGCACAGATTGCGGTGTCGATATTTCCATCTTCACACAGATAGCGGTGTACATATTTCCATGTTTACACAGACAGCTGTGTAGATATTTCCATGTTTACACAGATAGTGTTGTAGATATTTCCATGTTTATACAGATAGCGGTGTAGATATTTCCATGTTTATAAAGATAGCGGTGTAGATATTTCCATGTTTATACAGATAGCTGTGGAGATATTTCCATGTTTGTACACTCAGCGCTGTAGATATTTCCATGTTTATACAGACAGCGGTGTAGATATTTCCATGTTTATACAGATAGCGGTGTAGATATTTCCATGTTTATACAGATAGCGGTGGAGATTTTTCCATGTTTATACAGATATCAGTGGGGATATTTCCATGTTTATACAGAGAGCGGTGGTAATATTTACATGTTTATACAGATGGAGGTGTAGGTATTTCCAAGGTTATGCAGATTGCGGTGGAGATATTTCCATGTTTATAGAGATAGCAGTGTAGATATTTCCATGTAGATACAGATAGCCATGTAGATATTTCCATGTTTATAGAGATAGCCATGTAGATATTTCCATATTTATACAGATAGCGGTGTAGGTATTTCCATGTTTACAGAGATAGCGGTGATGTTATTTCCATGTTTATACAGATGGCATTGTAGATATTTCCATGTTTATACAGATAGTGGTGTAGATATTTCCATGTTTATACAGATGACTGTGTAGTTAATTCCATGTTTATAAAGATGGCGGTGTATATATTTCCATGTTTATAGAGATAGCCATGTAGATATTTCCATGTTTATACAGATAGCGGTGTAGTTATTTCCATGTTTACAGAGATAGAGGTGTAGATATTTCCATATTTGCACAGATTGCCGTGTAGATATTTCCATCTTCACACAGATAGCGGTGTACATATTTCTATGTTTACACAGACAGCTGTGTAGATATTTCCATGTTTACACAGATAGTGTTGTGGATATTTCCATGTTTATACAGATAGCGGTGCAGATATTTCCATGTTCATAAAGATAGCGGTGTAGATATTTTCATGTTTATACAGACAGCGGTGGAGATATTTCCATGTTTATACAGATAGCGCTGTAGATATTTCCCTGTTTATACAGACAGCGGTGTAGATATTTCCATTTTTATACAGATAGCGGTGTCGATATTTCCATGTTTATATAGATAGCGGTGTACGTACTTCCAAGTTTATAGAGATAGCAGTGTAGATATTTACATGCTTATACAGATGGCTGTGTAGATATTTCCATGTTTATACAGACTGCAGTGAAGTTATTTCCATGTTTATACAGATGGAGTTGTAGATATTTCCTTGTTTAGACAGATGACTGTGTAGATATTTCCAAGTTTATACAGATAGCGGTGTAGATATATCCATGTTTATACAGACCGTGGTGTAGATATTTCCATGATTATACAGATAGCGGTGTAGATATTTTCATGTTTATACAGGTAGCGGTGTAGATATTTCCATGTTTACAGAGATAGAGGTGTAGATATTTCCATATTTGCCCAGAATGCGGTGTATATATTTCCATCTTCACACAGATAGCGTTGTACACACGTCCATGTTTACACAGACAGCTGTGTAGATATTTCCATGTTTACACAGACAGTGTTGTAGATATTTCCATTTTTATATAGATAGCGGTGCAGATATTTCCATGTTTATACAGATAGCGGTGGAGATATTTCCATGTTTATACAGATAACGGTGTAGATATTTCCATGTTTATAAATATAGCGGTGGAGATATTTCCATGTTTATAGAGATATCGGTGGAGATATTTCCAAGTTTATGCAGATTGCGGTGGAGATATTATCATGTTTATAGAGATAGCAGTGTAGATATTTCCATGTAGATACAGATAGCGGTGTAGATATTTCCATGTTTATAGAGATAGTGGTGTAGATATTTCCATATTTATGCAGATAGCGGAGTAGATATTTCCATGTTTATTCAGATGGCAGTATAGATATTTCCATGTTTATACAGATAGTGGTGTAGACATTTCCATATTGATAGAGATATCGGTGAAGATATTTCCATGTTTATACAGATAGCGGTGTAGATATTTTCAAGTTTATACAGATAGCGGTGTAGATATTTCCATGTTTATACAGATAGCGGTGTAGATATTTCCATGTTTATACAGAGATTGGTGGAGATATTTCCATGTTTATACAGATATCGGTGTAGCTATTTCCATGTTTATAGAGATAGCCGTGAAGATATTTCCATGTTTATACAGATTGCATTGTAGATATTTCTATGTTCATAGAGATAGTCGTGTAGATATTTCCATGTTTTTACAGATGACTGTGTAGTTAATTCCATGTTTATACAGATGGCGGTGTAGATATTTCCACATTTATAGAGATAGCCATGTAGTTATTTCCATGTTTATACAGATAACGGTGTAGATATTTACATGTTTATACAGACAGCGGTGTAGATATATCCATGTTTATACAGACCGTGGTGTAGATATTTCCATCTTTATACAGATAGCGGTGAAGATATTTCCATTTTTATACAGATAGCGCTGTAGATATTTCTATGTTTATAAAGATAGCGGTGTAGATATTTCCATGTTTATACAGATAGCGGTGTAGATATTTCCATGTTTACAGAGATAGAGGTGTATATATATCCATATTTGCACAGATTGCGGTGTCAATATTTCCATCTTCACACAGATAGCGGTGTACATATTTCCATGTTTACACAGACAGCTGTGTAGATATTTCCATGTTTACACAGATAGTGTTGTAGATATTTCCATGTTTATACAGATAGCGGTGTAGATATTTCCATGTTTATAAAGATAGCGGTGTAGATATTTCCATGTTTATACAGATAGCGGTGGAGATATTTCCATGTTTGTACACACAGCGCTGTAGATATTTCCATGTTTATACAGACAGCGGTGTAGATATTTCCATGTTTATACAGATAGCGGTGTAGATATTTCCATGTTTATACAGATAGCGGTGGAGATTTTTCCATGTTTACACAGATATCATTGGGGATATTTCCATGTTTATACAGAGAGCAGTGGAAATATTTACATGTTTATACAGATGGAGGTGTAGGTATTTCCAAGGTTATGCAGATTGCGGTGGAGATATTTCCATGTTTATAGAGATAGCAGTGTAGATATTTCCATGTAGATACAGATAGCCATGTAGATATTTCCATGTTTATAGAGATAGCCATGTAGATATTTCCATATTTATACAGATAGCGGTGTAGGTATTTCCATGTTTACAGAGATAGCGGTGATGTTATTTCCATGTTTATACAGATGGCGTTGTAGATATTTCCATGTTTATACAGATAGTGGTGTAGATATTTCCATGTTTATACAGATAGCGGTGTAGATATTTCCATGTTTATAAAGATAGCGGTGTAGATATTTCCATGTTTATACAGATAGCGGTGGAGATATTTCCATGTTTGTACACACAGCGCTGTAGATATTTCCATGTTTATACAGACAGCGGTGTAGATATTTCCATGTTTATACAGATAGCGGTGTAGATATTTCCATGTTTATACAGATAGCGGTGGAGATTTTTCCATGTTTTTACAGATATCAGTGGGGATATTTCCATGTTTATACAGAGAGCGGTGGAAATATTTACATGTTTATACAGATGGAGGTGTAGGTATTTCCAAGGTTATGCAGAATGCGGTGGAGATATTTCCATGTTTATAGAGATAGCAGTGTAGATATTTCCATGTAGATACAGATAGCCATGTAGATATTTCCATGTTTATAGAGATAGCCATGTAGATATTTCCATATTTATACAGATAGCGGTGTAGGTATTTCCATGTTTACAGAGATAGCGGTGATGTTATTTCCATGTTTATACAGATGGCATTGTAGATATTTACATGTTTATTCAGATAGTGGTGTAGGTATTTCCATGTTTATACAGATGACTGTGTAGTTAATTCCATGTTTATAAAGATGGTGGTGTATATATTTCCATGTTTATAGAGATAGCCATGTAGATATTTCCATGTTTATACAGATAGCGGTGTAGTTATTTCCATGTTTACAGAGATAGAGGTGTAGATATTTCCATATTTGCACAGATTGCCGTGTAGATATTTCCATCTTCACACAGATAGTGGTGTACATATTTCTATGTTTACACAGACAGCTGTGTAGATATTTCCATGTTTACATAGATAGTGTTGTGGATATTTCCATGTTTATACAGATAGCGGTGCAGATATTTCCATGTTTACACAGATAGTGTTGTGGATATTTCCATGTTTATACAGATAGCGGTGCAGATATTTCCATGTTCATAAAGATAGCGGTGTAGATATTTACATGTTTATACAGACAGCGGTGGAGATATTTCCATGTTTATACAGATAGCGCTGTAGATATTTCCCTGTTTATACAGACAGCGGTGTAGATATTTCCATGTTTATACAGATAGCGGTGTCGATATTTCCATGTTTATAAAAATAGCGGTGTACGTACTTCCAAGTTTATAGAGATAGCGGTGTAGATATTTACATGCTTATACAGATGGCTGTGCAGATATTTCCATGTTTATACAGATTGCAGTGAAGTTATTTCCATGTTTATACAGATGGAGGTGTAGATATTTCCATGTTTAGACAGATGACTGTGTAGATATTTCCAAGTTTATACAGATAGCGGTGTAGATATATCCATGTTTATACGGACCGTGGTGTAGATATTTCCATGTTTATACAGATAGCGGTCTAGAAATTTTCATGTTTATACAGGTAGCGGTGTAGATATTTCCATGTTTACAGAGATAGAGGTGTAGATATTTCCATATTTGCCCAGAATGCGGTGTATATATTTCCATCTTCACACAGATAGCGTTGTACACACTTCCATGTTTACACAGACAGCTGTGTAGATATTTCCATGTTTACACAGACAGTGTTGTAGATATTTCCATTTTTATATAGATAGCGGTGCAGATATTTCCATGTTTATACAGATAGCGGTGGAGATATTTCCATGTTTATACAGATAACGGTGTAGATATTTCCATGTTTATAAATATAGCGGTGGAGATATTTCCATGTTTATACAGATATCGGTGGAGATATTTCCAAGTTTATGCAGATTGCGGTGGAGATATTATCATGTTTATAGAGATAGCGGTGTAGATATTTCCATGTAGATACAGATAGCGGTGTAGATATTTCCATGTTTATAGAGATAGTGGTGTAGATATTTCCATATTTATGCAGATAGCGGAGTAGATATTTCCATGTTTATTCAGATGGCGGTTTAGATATTTCCATGTTTATACAGATAGTGGTGTAGACATTTCCATATTGATAGAGATATCGGTGAAGATATTTCCATGTTTATACAGATAGCGGTGTAGATATTTTCAAGTTTATACAGATAGCGGTGTAGATATTTCCATGTTTATACAGATAGCGGTGTAGATATTTCCATGTTTATACAGAGAGTGATGGAGATATTTCCATGTTTATACAGATATCGGTGTAGCTATTTCCATGTTTATAGAGATAGCAGTGAAGATATTTCCATGTTTATACAGATTGCATTGTAGATATTTCTATGTTCATAGAGATAGTCGTGTAGATATTTCCATGTTTATACAGATGACTGTGTAGTTAATTCCATGTTTATACAGATGGCGGTGTAGATATTTCCACATTTATAGAGATAGCCATGTAGTTATTTCCATGTTTATACAGATAACGGTGTAGATATTTACATGTTTATACAGACAGCGGTGTAGATATATCCATGTTTATACAGACCGTGGTGTAGATATTTCCATGTTTATACAGATAGCGGTGAAGATATTTCCATTTTTATACAGATAGCGCTGTAGATATTTCTATGTTTATACAGTTAGCGGTGTAGATATTTCCATGTTTATACAGATAGCGGTGTAGATATTTCCATGTTTACAGAGATAGAGGTGTATATATATCCATATTTGCACAGATTGCGGTGTCGATATTTCCATCTTCACACAGATAGCGGTGTACATATTTCCATGTTTACACAGACAGCTGTGTAGATATTTCCATGTTTACACAGATAGTGTTGTAGATATTTCCATGTTTATACAGATAGCGGTGTAGATATTTCCATGTTTATAAAGATAGCGGTGTAGATATTTCCATGTTTATACAGATAGCGGTGGAGATATTTCCATGTTTGTACACACAGCGCTGTAGATATTTCCATGTTTATACAGACAGCGGTGTAGATATTTCCATGTTTATACAGATAGCGGTGGAGATTTTTCCATGTTTATACAGATATCAGTGGGGATATTTCCATGTTTATACAGAGAGCGGTGGAAATATTTACATGTTTATACAGATGGAGGTGTAGGTATTTCCAAGGTTATGCAGATTGCGGTGGAGATATTTCCATGTTTATAGAAATAGCAGTGTAGATATTTCCATGTAGATGCAGATTGCGTTGGAGATATTTCCATGTTTATAGAAATAGCAGTGTAGATATTTCCATGTAGATACAGATAGCCATGTAGATATTTCCACGTTTATAGAGATAGCCATGTAGATATTTCCATATTTATACAGATAGCGGTGTAGTTATTTCCATGTTTACAGAGATAGCGGTGATGTTATTTCCATGTTTATACAGATGGCATTGTAGATATTTCCATGTTTATGCAGATAGTGGTGTAGATATTTCCATGTTTATACAGATGACTGTGTAGTTAATTCCATGTTTACAAAGATGGCGGTGTATATATTTCCATGTTTATAGAGATAGCCATGTAGATATTTCCATGTTTATACAGATAGCGGTGTAGTTATTTCCATGTTTACAGAGATAGAGGTGTAGATATTTCCATATTTGTACAGATTGCCGTGTAGATATTTCCATCTTCACACAGATAGCGGTGTACATATTTCTATGTTTACACAGACAGCTGTGTAGATATTTCCATGTTTACACAGATAGTGTTGTGGATATTTCCATGTTTATACAGATAGCGGTGCAGATATTTCCATGTTCATAAAGATAGCGGTGTAGATATTTTCATGTTGATACAGACAGCGGTGGAGATATTTCCATGTTTATACAGATAGCGCTGTAGATATTTCCCTGTTTATACAGACAGCGGTGTAGATATTTCCATGTTTATACATATAGCGGTGTCGATATTTCCATGTTTATACAGATAGCGGTGTACGTACTTCCAAGTTTATAGAGATAGCGGTGTAGATATTTACATGCTTATACAGATGGATGTGTAGATATTTCCATGTTTATACAGATTGCAGTGAAGTTATTTCCATGTTTATACAGATGGAGGTGTAGATATTACCATGTTTAGACAGATGACTGTGTAGATATTTCCAAGTTTATACAGATAGCGGTGTAGATATATCCATGTTTATACAGACCGTGGTGTAGATATTTCCATGTTTATACAGATAGCGGTGTAGATATTTTCATGTTTATACAGGTAGCGGTGTAGATATTTCCATGTTTACAGAGATAGAGGTGTAGATATTTCCATATTTGCCCAGAATGCGGTGTATATATTTCCATCTTCACACAGATAGCGTTGTACACACTTCCATGTTTACACAGACAGCTGTGTAGATATTTCCATGTTTACACAGACAGTGTTGTAGATATTTCCATTTTTATATAGATAGCGGTGCAGATATTTCCATGTTTATACAGATAGCGGTGGAGATATTTCCATGTTTATACAGATAACGGTGTAGATATTTCCATGTTTATAAATATAGCGGTGGAGATATTTCCATGTTTATACAGATATCGGTGGAGATATTTCCAAGTTTATGCAGATTGCGGTGGAGATATTATCATGTTAATAGAGATAGCGGTGTAGATATTTCCATGTAGATACAGATAGCGGTGTAGATATTTCCATGTTTATAGAGATAGTGGTGTAGATATTTCCATATTTATGCAGATAGCGGAGTAGATATTTCCATGTTTATTCAGATGGCGGTTTAGATATTTCCATGTTTATACAGATAGTGGTGTAGACATTTCCATATTGATAGAGATATCGGTGAAGATATTTCCATGTTTATACAGATAGCGGTGTAGATATTTTCAAGTTTATACAGATAGCGGTGTAGATATTTCCATGTTTATACAGATAGCGGTGTGGATATTTCCATGTTTATACAGAGAGTGGTGGAGATATTTCCATGTTTATACAGATATCGGTGTAGCTATTTCCATGTTTATAGAGATAGCAGTGAAGGTATTTCCATGTTTATACAGATTGCATTGTAGATATTTCTATGTTCATAGAGATAGTCGTGTAGATATTTCCATGTTTATACAGATGACTGTGTAGTTAATTCCATGTTTATACAGATGGCGGTGTAGATATTTCCACATTTATAGAGATAGCCATGTAGTTATTTCCATGTTTATACAGATAACGGTGTAGATATTTACATGTTTATACAGACAGCGGTGTAGATATATCCATGTTTATACAGACCGTGGTGTAGATATTTCCATGTTTATACAGATAGCGGTGAAGATATTTCCATTTTTATACAGATAGCGCTGTAGATATTTCTATGTTTATACAGATAGCGGTGTAGATATTTCCATGTTTATACAGATAGCGGTGTAGATATTTCCATGTTTACAGAGATAGAGGTGTATATATATCCATATTTGCACAGATTGCGGTGTCGATATTTCCATCTTCACAGATATCGGTGTACATATTTCCATGTTTACACAGACAGCTGTGTAGATATTTCCATGTTTACACAGATAGTGTTGTAGATATTTCCATGTTTATACAGATAGCAGTGTAGATATTTCCATGTTTATAAAGATAGCGGTGTAGATATTTCCATGTTTATACAGACCGTGGTGTAGATATTTCCATGTTTAGACAGATGACTGTGTAGATATTTCCAAGTTTATACAGATAGCGGTGTAGATATATCCATGTTTATACAGACCGTGGTGTAGATATTTCCATGTTTATAGAGATAGCGGTGTAGATATTTTCATGTTTATACACTTAGCGGTGTACATATTTCCATGTTTACAGAGATAGAGGTGTAGATATTTCCATATTTGCCCAGAATGCGGTGTATATATTTCCATCTTCACACAGATAGCGTTGTACACACTTCCATGTTTACACAGACAGCTGTGTAGATATTTCCATGTTTACACAGACAGTGTTGTAGATATTTCCATTTTTATATAGATAGCGGTGCAGATATTTCCATGTTTATACAGATAGCGGTGGAGATATTTCCATGTTTATACAGATAACGGTGTAGATATTTCCATGTTTATAAATATAGCGGTGGAGATATTTCCATGTTTATACAGATATCGGTGGAGATATTTCCAAGTTTATGCAGATTGCGGTGGAGATATTATCATGTTTATAGAGATAGCGGTGTAGATATTTCCATGTAGATACAGATAGGGGTGTAGATATTTCCATGTTTATAGAGATAGTGGTGTAGATATTTCCATATTTATGCAGATAGCGGAGTAGATATTTCCATGTATATTCAGATGGCGGTTTAGATATTTCCATGTTTATACAGATAGTGGTGTAGACATTACCATATTGATAGAGATATCGGTGAAGATATTTCCATGTTTATACAGATAGCGGTGTAGATATTTTCAAGTTTATACAGATAGCGGTGTAGATATTTCCATGTTTATACAGATAGCAGTGTAGATATTTCCATGTTTATACAGAGAGTGGTGGAGATATTTGCATGTTTATACAGATATCGGTGTAGCTATTTCCATGTTTATAGAGATAGCAGTGATGATATTTCCATGTTTATACAGATTGCATTGTAGATATTTCTATGTTCATAGAGATAGTCGTGTAGATATTTCCATGTTTATACAGATGACTGTGTAGTTAATTGCATGTTTATACAGATGGCGGTGTAGATATTTCCATATTTATAGAGATAGCCATGTAGTTATTTCCATGTTTATACAGATAACGGTGTAGATATTTACATGTTTATACAGACAGCGGTGTAGATATATCCATGTTTATACAGACCATGGTGTAGGTATTTCCATGTTTATACAGATAGCGGTGAAGATATTTCCATTTTTATACAGATAGCGCTGTAGATATTTCTATGTTTATACAGATAGCGGTGTAGATATTTCCATGTTTATACAGATAGCGGTGTAGATATTTCCATGTTTACAGAGATAGAGGTGTATATATATCCATATTTGCACAGATTGCGGTGTCGATATTTCCATCTTCACACAGATAGCGGTGTACATATTTCCATGTTTACACAGACAGCTGTGTAGATATTTCCATGTTTACACAGATAGTGTTGTAGATATTTCCATGTTTATACAGATAGCAGTGTAGATATTTCCATGTTTATAAAGATAGCGGTGTAGATATTTCCATGTTTATACAGACCGTGGTGTAGATATTTCCATGTTTAGACAGATGACTGTGTAGATATTTCCAAGTTTATACAGATAGCGGTGTAGATATATCCATGTTTATACAGACCGTGGTGTAGATATTTCCATGTTTATACAGATAGCGGTGTAGATATTTTCATGTTTATACAGGTAGCGGTGTAGATATTTCCATGTTTACAGAGATAGAGGTGTAAATATTTCCATATTTGCCCAGAATGCGGTGTATATATTTCCATCTTCACACAGATAGCGTTGTACACACGTCCATGTTTACACAGACAGTGTTGTAGATATATCCATTTTTATATAGATAGCGGTGCAGATATTTCCATGTTTATACAGATAGCGGTGGAGATATTTCCATGTTTATACAGATAACGGTGTAGATATTTCCATGTTTATAAATATAGCGGTGGAGATATTTCCATGTTTATACAGATATCGGTGGAGATATTTCCAAGTTTATGCAGATTGCGGTGGAGATATTATCATGTTTATAGAGATAGCGGTGTAGATATTTCCATGTAGATACAGATAGCGGTGTAGATATTTCCATGTTTATAGAGATAGTGGTGTAGATATTTCCATATTTATGCAGATAGCGGAGTAGATATTTCCATGTTTATTCAGATGGCGGTTTAGATATTTCCATGTTTATACAGATAGTGGTGTAGACATTTCCATATTGATAGAGATATCGGTGAAGATATTTCCATGTTTATACAGATAGCGGTGTAGATATTTTCAAGTTTATACAGATAGCGGTGTAGATATTTCTATGTTTATACAGAAAGCGGTGTAGATATTTCCATGTTTATACAGAGAGTGGTGGAGATATTTCCATGTTTATACAGATATCGGTGTAGCTATTTCCATGTTTATAGAGATAGCAGTGAAGATATTTCCATGTTTATACAGATTGCATTGTAGATATTTCTATGTTCATAGAGATAGTCGTGTAGATATTTCCATGTTTATACAGATGACTGTGTAGTTAATTCCATGTTTATACAGATGGCGGTGTAGATATTTCCACATTTATAGAGATAGCCATGTAGTTATTAACATGTTTATACAGATAACGGTGTAGATATTTACATGTTTATACAGACAGCGGTGTAGATATATCCATGTTTATACAGACCGTGGTGTAGATATTTCCATGTTTATACAGATAGCGGTGAAGATATTTCCATTTTTATACAGATAGAGCTGTAGATATTTCTATGTTTATACAGATAGCGGTGTAGATATTTCCATGTTTATACAGATAGCGGTGTAGATATTTCCATGTTTACAGAGATAGAGGTGTATATATATCCATATTTGCACAGATTGCGGTGTCGATATTTCCATCTTCACACAGATAGCGGTGTACATATTTCCATGTTTACACAGACAGCTGTGTAGATATTTCCATGTTTACACAGATAGTGTTGTGGATATTTCCATGTTTATACAGATAGCGGTGTAGATATTTCCATGTTTATAAAGATAGCGGTGTAGATATTTCCATGTTTATACAGATAGCGGTGGAGATATTTCCATGTTTGTACACACAGCGCTGTAGATATTTCCATGTTTATACAGACAGCGGTGTAGATATTTCCATGTTTATACAGATAGCGGTGTAGATATTTCCATGTTTATACAGATAGCGGTGGAGATTTTTCCATGTTTATACAGATATCAGTAGGGATATTTCCATGTTTATACAGAGAGCGGTGGAAATATTTACATGTTTATACAGATGGAGGTGTAGGTTTTCCAAGGTTATGCAGATTGCGGTGGAGATATTTCCATGTTTATAGAGATAGCGGTGTAGATATTTCCATGTTTATACAGAGAGTGGTGGAGATATTTGCATGTTTATACAGATATCGGTGTAGATATTTCCATGTTTATAGAGATAGCAGTGATGATATTTCCATGTTTATACAGATTGCATTGTAGATATTTCTATGTTCATAGAGATAGTCGTGTAGATATTTCCATGTTTATACAGATGACTGTGTAGTTAATTCCATGTTTATACAGATGGCGGTGTAGATATTTCCACATTTATAGAGATAGCCATGTAGATATTTCCATGTTTATACAGATAACGGTGTAGATATTTACATGTTTATACAGACAGCGGTGTAGATATATCCATGTTTATACAGACCGTGGTGTAGATATTTCCATGTTTATACAGATAGCGGTGAAGATATTTCCATTTTTATACAGATAGCGCTGTAGATATTTCTATGTTTATACAGATAGCGGTGTAGATATTTCCATGTTTATACAGATAGCGGTGTAGATATTTCCATGTTTACAGAGATAGAGGTGTATATATATCCATATTTGCACAGATTGCGGTGTCGATATTTCCATCTTCACAGATATCGGTGTACATATTTCCATGTTTACACAGACAGCTGTGTAGATATTTCCATGTTTACACAGATAGTGTTGTAGATATTTCCATGTTTATACAGATAGCAGTGTAGATATTTCCATGTTTATAAAGATAGCGGTGTAGATATTTCCATGTTTATACAGACCGTGGTGTAGATATTTCCATGTTTAGACAGATGACTGTGTAGATATTTCCAAGTTTATACAGATAGCGGTGTAGATATATCCATGTTTATACAGACCGTGGTGTAGATATTTCCATGTTTATAGAGATAGCGGTGTAGATATTTTCATGTTTATACACTTAGCGGTGTACATATTTCCATGTTTACAGAGATAGAGGTGTAGATATTTCCATATTTGCCCAGAATGCGGTGTATATATTTCCATCTTCACACAGATAGCGTTGTACACACTTCCATGTTTACACAGACAGCTGTGTAGATATTTCCATGTTTACACAGACAGTGTTGTAGATATTTCCATTTTTATATAGATAGCGGTGCAGATATTTCCATGTTTATACAGATAGCGGTGGAGATATTTCCATGTTTATACAGATAACGGTGTAGATATTTCCATGTTTATAAATATAGCGGTGGAGATATTTCCATGTTTATACAGATATCGGTGGAGATATTTCCAAGTTTATGCAGATTGCGGTGGAGATATTATCATGTTTATAGAGATAGCGGTGTAGATATTTCCATGTAGATACAGATAGGGGTGTAGATATTTCCATGTTTATAGAGATAGTGGTGTAGATATTTCCATATTTATGCAGATAGCGGAGTAGATATTTCCATGTATATTCAGATGGCGGTTTAGATATTTCCATGTTTATACAGATAGTGGTGTAGACATTACCATATTGATAGAGATATCGGTGAAGATATTTCCATGTTTATACAGATAGCGGTGTAGATATTTTCAAGTTTATACAGATAGCGGTGTAGATATTTCCATGTTTATACAGATAGCAGTGTAGATATTTCCATGTTTATACAGAGAGTGGTGGAGATATTTGCATGTTTATACAGATATCGGTGTAGCTATTTCCATGTTTATAGAGATAGCAGTGATGATATTTCCATGTTTATACAGATTGCATTGTAGATATTTCTATGTTCATAGAGATAGTCGTGTAGATATTTCCATGTTTATACAGATGACTGTGTAGTTAATTGCATGTTTATACAGATGGCGGTGTAGATATTTCCATATTTATAGAGATAGCCATGTAGTTATTTCCATGTTTATACAGATAACGGTGTAGATATTTACATGTTTATACAGACAGCGGTGTAGATATATCCATGTTTATACAGACCATGGTGTAGGTATTTCCATGTTTATACAGATAGCGGTGAAGATATTTCCATTTTTATACAGATAGCGCTGTAGATATTTCTATGTTTATACAGATAGCGGTGTAGATATTTCCATGTTTATACAGATAGCGGTGTAGATATTTCCATGTTTACAGAGATAGAGGTGTATATATATCCATATTTGCACAGATTGCGGTGTCGATATTTCCATCTTCACACAGATAGCGGTGTACATATTTCCATGTTTACACAGACAGCTGTGTAGATATTTCCATGTTTACACAGATAGTGTTGTAGATATTTCCATGTTTATACAGATAGCAGTGTAGATATTTCCATGTTTATAAAGATAGCGGTGTAGATATTTCCATGTTTATACAGACCGTGGTGTAGATATTTCCATGTTTAGACAGATGACTGTGTAGATATTTCCAAGTTTATACAGATAGCGGTGTAGATATATCCATGTTTATACAGACCGTGGTGTAGATATTTCCATGTTTATACAGATAGCGGTGTAGATATTTTCATGTTTATACAGGTAGCGGTGTAGATATTTCCATGTTTACAGAGATAGAGGTGTAAATATTTCCATATTTGCCCAGAATGCGGTGTATATATTTCCATCTTCACACAGATAGCGTTGTACACACGTCCATGTTTACACAGACAGTGTTGTAGATATATCCATTTTTATATAGATAGCGGTGCAGATATTTCCATGTTTATACAGATAGCGGTGGAGATATTTCCATGTTTATACAGATAACGGTGTAGATATTTCCATGTTTATAAATATAGCGGTGGAGATATTTCCATGTTTATACAGATATCGGTGGAGATATTTCCAAGTTTATGCAGATTGCGGTGGAGATATTATCATGTTTATAGAGATAGCGGTGTAGATATTTCCATGTAGATACAGATAGCGGTGTAGATATTTCCATGTTTATAGAGATAGTGGTGTAGATATTTCCATATTTATGCAGATAGCGGAGTAGATATTTCCATGTTTATTCAGATGGCGGTTTAGATATTTCCATGTTTATACAGATAGTGGTGTAGACATTTCCATATTGATAGAGATATCGGTGAAGATATTTCCATGTTTATACAGATAGCGGTGTAGATATTTTCAAGTTTATACAGATAGCGGTGTAGATATTTCTATGTTTATACAGAAAGCGGTGTAGATATTTCCATGTTTATACAGAGAGTGGTGGAGATATTTCCATGTTTATACAGATATCGGTGTAGCTATTTCCATGTTTATAGAGATAGCAGTGAAGATATTTCCATGTTTATACAGATTGCATTGTAGATATTTCTATGTTCATAGAGATAGTCGTGTAGATATTTCCATGTTTATACAGATGACTGTGTAGTTAATTCCATGTTTATACAGATGGCGGTGTAGATATTTCCACATTTATAGAGATAGCCATGTAGTTATTTCCATGTTTATACAGATAACGGTGTAGATATTTACATGTTTATACAGACAGCGGTGTAGATATATCCATGTTTATACAGACCGTGGTGTAGATATTTCCATGTTTATACAGATAGCGGTGAAGATATTTCCATTTTTATACAGATAGAGCTGTAGATATTTCTATGTTTATACAGATAGCGGTGTAGATATTTCCATGTTTATACAGATAGCGGTGTAGATATTTCCATGTTTACAGAGACAGAGGTGTATATATATCCATATTTGCACAGATTGTGGTGTCGATATTTCCATCTTCACACAGATAGCGGTGTACATATTTCCATGTTTACACAGACAGCTGTGTAGATATTTCCATGTTTACACAGATAGTGTTGTGGATATTTCCATGTTTATACAGATAGCGGTGTAGATATTTCCATGTTTATAAAGATAGCGGTGTAGATATTTCCATGTTTATACAGATAGCGGTGGAGATATTTCCATGTTTGTACACACAGCGCTGTAGATATTTCCATGTTTATACAGACAGCGGTGTAGATATTTCCATCTTTATACAGATAGCGGTGTAGATATTTCCATGTTTATACAGATAGCGGTGGAGATTTTTCCATGTTTATACAGATATCAGTAGGGATATTTCCATGTTTATACAGAGAGCGGTGGAAATATTTACATGTTTATACAGATGGAGGTGTAGGTTTTCCAAGGTTATGCAGATTGCGGTGGAGATATTTCCATGTTTATAGAGATAGCGGTGTAGATATTTCCATGTTTATACAGAGAGTGGTGGAGATATTTGCATGTTTATACAGATATCGGTGTAGATATTTCCATGTTTATAGAGATAGCAGTGATGATATTTCCATGTTTATACAGATTGCATTGTAGATATTTCTATGTTCATAGAGATAGTCGTGTAGATATTTCCATGTTTATACAGATGACTGTGTAGTTAATTCCATGTTTATACAGATGGCGGTGTAGATATTTCCATATTTATAGAGATAGCCATGTAGTTATTTCCATGTTTATACAGATAACGGTGTAGATATTTACATGTTTATACAGACAGCGGTGTAGATATATCCATGTTTATACAGACCGTGGTGTAGATATTTCCATGTTTATACAGATAGCGGTGAAGATATTTCCATTTTCATACAGATAGCGCTGTGGATATTTCTATGTTTATACAGATAGCGGTGTAGATATTTCCATGTTTATACAGATAGCGGTGTAGATATTTCCATGTTTACAGAGATAGAGGTGTATATATATCCATATTTGCACAGATTGCGGTGTCGATATTTCCATCTTCACACAGATAGCGGTGTACATATTTCCATGTTTACACAGACAGCTGTGTAGATATTTCCATGTTTACACAGATAGTGTTGTAGATATTTCCATGTTTATACAGATAGCAGTGTAGATATTTCCATGTATATAAAGATAGCGGTGTAGATATTTCCATGTTCATACAGACCGTGGTGTAGATATTTCCATGTTTAGACAGATGACTGTGTAGATATTTCCAAGTTTATACAGATAGCGGTGTAGATATATCCATGTTTATACAGACCGTGGTGTAGATATTTCCATGTTTATACAGATAGCGGTGTAGATATTTTCATGTTTATACAGGTAGCGGTGTAGATATTTCCATGTTTACAGAGATAGAGGTGTAGATATTACCATATTTGCCCAGAATGCGGTGTATATATTTCCATCTTCACACAGATAGCGTTGTACACACGTCCATGTTTACACAGACAGCTGTGTAGATATTTCCATGTTTACACTGACAGTGTTGTAGATATTTCCATTTTTATATAGATAGCGGTGCAGATATTTCCATGTTTATACAGATAGCGATGGAGATATTTCCATGTTTATACAGATAACGGTGTAGATATTTCCATGTTTATAAATATAGCGGTGGAGATATTTCCATGTTTATACAGATATCGGTGGAGATATTTCCAAGTTTATGCAGATTGCGGTGGAGATATTATCATGTTTATAGAGATAGCGGTGTAGATATTTCCATGTAGATACAGATAGCGGTGTAGATATGTCCATGTTTATAGAGATAGTGGTGTAGATATTTCCATATTTATGCAGATAGCGGAGTAGATATTTCCATGTTTATTCAGATGGCGGTTTAGATATTTCCATGTTTATACAGATAGTGGTGTAGACATTTCCATATTGATAGAGATATCGGTGAAGATATTTCCATGTTTATACAGATAGCGGTGTAGATATTTTCAAGTTTATACAGATAGCGGTGTAGATATTTCTATGTTTATACAGATAGCGGTGTAGATATTTCCATGTTTATACAGAGAGTGGTGGAGATATTTCCATGTTTATACAGATATCGGTGTAGCTATTTCCATGTTTATAGAGATAGCAGTGAAGATATTTCCATGTTTATACAGATTGCATTGTAGATATTTCTATGTTCATAGAGATAGTCGTGTAGATATTTCCATGTTTATACAGATGACTGTGTAGTTAATTCCATGTTTATACAGATGGCGGTGTTGATATTTCCACATTTATAGAGATAGCCATGTAGTTATTTCCATGTTTATACAGATAACGGTGTAGATATTTACATCTTTATACAGACAGCGGTGTAGATATATCCATGTTTATACAGACCGTGGTGTAGATATTTCCATGTTTATACAGATAGCGGTGAAGATATTTCCATTTATATACAGATAGAGCTGTAGATATTTCTATGTTTATACAGATAGCGGTGTAGATATTTCCATGTTTATACAGATAGCGGTGTAGATATTTCCATGTTTACAGAGATAGAGGTGTATATATATCCATATTTGCACAGATTGCGGTGTCGATATTTCCATCTTCACACAGATAGCGGTGTACATATTTCCATGTTTACACAGACAGCTGTGTAGATATTTCCATGTTTACACAGATAGTGTTGTGGATATTTCCATGTTTATACAGATAGCGGTGTAGATATTTCCATGTTTATAAAGATAGCGGTGTAGATATTTCCATGTTTATACAGATAGCGGTGGAGATATTTCCATGTTTGTACACACAGCGCTGTAGATATTTCCATGTTTATACAGACAGCGGTGTAGATATTTCCATCTTTATACAGATAGCGGTGTAGATATTTCCATGTTTATACAGATAGCGGTGGAGATTTTTCCATGTTTATACAGATATCAGTAGGGATATTTCCATGTTTATACAGAGAGCGGTGGAAATATTTACATGTTTATACAGATGGAGGTGTAGGTATTTCCAAGGTTATGCAGATTGCGGTGGAGATATTTCCATGTTTATAGAGATAGCAGTGTAGATATTTCCATGTAGATACAGATAGCCATGTAGATATTTCCATGTTTATAGAGATAGCCATGTAGATATTTCCATATTTATACAGATAGCGGTGTAGGTATTTCCATGTTTGCAGAGATAGCGGTGATGATAATTCCATGTTTATACAGATGGCATTGTAAATATTTACATGTTTATTCAGATAGTGGTGTAGATATTTCCATGTTTATACAGATGTCTGTGTAGTTAATTCCATGTTTATAAAGATGGCGGTGTATATATTTCCATGTTTATAGAGATAGCCATGTAGATATTTCCATGTTTATACAGATAGCGGTGTAGTTATTTCCATGTTTACAGAGATAGAGGTGTAGATATTTCCATATTTGCACAGATTGCCGTGTAGACATTTCCATCTTCACACAGATAGCGGTGTACATATTTCTATGTTTACACAGACAGCTGTGTAGATATTTCCATGTTTACACAGATAGTGTTGTGGATATTTCCATGTTTATACAGATAGCGGTGCAGATATTTCCATGTTCATAAAGATAGCGGTGTAGATATTTTCATGTTTATACAGACAGCGGTGGAGATATTTCCATGTTTATACAGATAGCGCTGTAGATATTTCCCTGTTATACAGACAGCGGTGTAGATATTTCCATGTTTATACAGATAGCGGTGTCGATATTTCCATGTTTATACAGATAGCGGTGTACGTACTTCCACGTTTATAGAGATAGCGGTGTAGATATTTACATGCTTATACAGATGGCTGTGTAGATATTTCCATGTTTATACAGATTGCAGTGAAGTTATTTCCATGTTTATACAGATGGAGGTGTAGATATTTACATGTTTAGACAGATGACTGTGTAGATATTTCCAAGTTTATACAGATAGCGGTGTAGATATATCCATGTTTATAAGGACTGTGGTGTAGATATTTCCATGTTTATACAGATAGCGGTGTAGATATTTTCATGTTTATACAGGTAGCGGTGTAGATATTTCCATGTTTACAGAGATAGAGGTGTAGATATTTCCATATTTGCCCAGAATGCGGTGTATATATTTCCATCTTCACACAGATAGCGTTGTACATACTTCCATGTTTACACAGACAGCTGTGTAGATATTTCCATGTTTACACAGACAATGTTGTAGATATTTCCATTTTTATATAGATAGCGGTGCAGATATTTCCATGTTTATACAGATAGCGGTGGAGATATTTCCATGTTTATACAGATAACGGTGTAGATATTTCCATGTTTATAAATATAGCGGTGGAGATATTTCCATGTTTATACAGATATCGGTGGAGATATTTCCAAGTTTATGCAGATTGCGGTGGAGATATTATCATGTTTATAGAGATAGCGGTGTAGATATTTCCATGTAGATACAGATAGCGGTGTAGATATTTCCATGTTTATAGAGATAGTGGTGTAGATATTTCCATATTTATGCAGATAGCGGAGTAGATATTTCCATGTTTATTCAGATGGCGGTTTAGATATTTCCATGTTTATACAGATAGTGGTGTAGACATTTCCATATTGATAGAGATATCGGTGAAGATATTTCCATGTTTATACAGATAGCGGTGTAGATATTTTCAAGTTTATACAGATAGCGGTGTAGATATTTCCATGTTTATACAGATAGCGGTGTAGATATTTCCATGTTTCTACAGAGAGTGGTGGAGATATTTCCATGTTTATACTGATATCGGTGTAGCTATTTCCATGTTTATAGAGATAGCAGTGAAGATATTTCCATGTTTATACAGATTGCATTGTAGATATTTCTATGTTCATAGAGATAGTCGTGTAGATATTTCCATGTTTATACAGATGACTGTGTAGTTAATTCCATGTTTATACAGATGGCGGTGTAGATATTTCCACATTTATAGAGATAGCCATGTAGTTATTTCCATGTTTATACAGATAACGGTGTAGATATTTACATGTTTATACAGACAGCGGTGTAGATATATCCATGTTTATACAGACCGTGGTGTAGATATTTCCATGTTTATACAGATAGCGGTGAAGATATTTCCATTTTTATACAGATAGCGCTGTAGATATTTCTATGTTTATACAGATAGCGGTGTAGATATTTCCATGTTTATACAGATAGCGGTGTAGATATTTCCATGTTTACAGAGATAGAGGTGTATATATATCCATATTTGCACAGATTGCGGTGTCGATATTTCCATCTTCACACAGATAGCGGTGTACATATTTCCATGTTTACACAGACAGCTGTGTAGATATTTCCATGTTTACACAGATAGTGTTGTAGATATTTCCATGTTTATACAGATAGCGGTGTAGATATTTCCATGTGTATAAAGATAGCGGTGTAGATATTTCCATGTGTATACAGATAGCGGTGGAGATATTTCCATGTTTGTACACACAGCGCTGTAGATATTTCCATGTTTATACAGACAGCGGTGTAGATATTTCCATGTTTATACAGACAGCGGTGTAGATATTTCCATGTTTATACAGATAGCGGTGGAGATTTTTCCATGTTTATACAGATAGCGGTGGAGATTTTTCCATGTTTATACAGATATCAGTGGGGATATTTCCATGTTTATACAGAGAGCGGTGGAAATATTTACATGTTTATACAGATGGAGGTGTAGGTATTTCCAAGGTTATGCAGATTGCGGTGGAGATATTTCCACGTTTATAGAGATAGCAGTGTAGATATTTCCATGTAGATACAGATAGCCATGTAGATATTTCCATGTTTATAGAGATAGCCATGTAGATATTTCCATATTTATACAGATAGCGGTGTAGTTATTTCCATGTTTACAGAGATAGCGGTGATGTTATTTCCATGTTTATACAGATGGCATTGTAGATATTTCCATGTTTATACTGATAGTGGTGTAGATATTTCCATGTTTATACAGATGACTGTGTAGTTAATTCCTTGTTTATAAAGATGGCGGTGTATATATTTCCATGTTTATAGAGATAGCCATGTAGATATTTCCATGTTTATACAGATAGCGGTGTAGTTATTTCCATGTTTACAGAAATAGAGGTGTAGATATTTCCATATTTGCACAGATTGCCGTGTAGATATTTCCATCTTCACACAGATAGCGGTGTACATATTTCTATGTTTACACAGACAGCTGTGTAGATATTTCCATGTTTACACAGATAGTGTTGTGGATATTTCCATGTTTATACAGATAGCGGTGCAGATATTTCCATGTTCATAAAGATAGCGGTGTAGATATTTTCATGTTTATACAGACAGCGGTGGAGATATTTCCATGTTTATACAGATAGCGCTGTAGATATTTCCCTGTTTATACAGACAGCGGTGTAGATATTTCCATGTTTATACAGATAGCGGTGTCGATATTTCCATGTTTATACAGATAGCGGTGTACGTACTTCCAAGTTTATAGAGATAGCGGTGTAGATATTTACATGCTTATACAGATGGCTGTGTAGATATTTCCATGTTTATACAGATTGCAGTGATGTTATTTCCATGTTTATACAGATGGAGGTGTAGATATTTACATGTTTAGACAGATGACTGTGTAGATATTTCCAAGTTTATACAGATAGCGGTGTAGATATATCGATGTTTATAAGGACCATGGTGTAGATATTTCCATGTTTATACAGATAGCGGTGTAGATATTTTCATGTTTATACAGGTAGCGGTGTAGATATTTCCATGTTTACAGAGATAGAGGTGTAGATATTTCCATATTTGCCCAGAATGCGGTGTATATATTTCCATCTTCACACAGATAGCGTTGTACATACTTCCATGTTTACACAGACAGCTGTGTAGATATTTCCATGTTTACACAGACAATGTTGTAGATATTTCCATTTTTATATAGATAGCGGTGCAGATATTTCCATGTTTATACAGATAGCGGTGGAGATATTTCCATGTTTATACAGATAACGGTGTAGATATTTCCATGTTTATAAATATAGCGGTGGAGATATTTCCATGTTTATACAGATATCGGTGGAGATATTTCCAAGTTTATGCAGATTGCGGTGGAGATATTATCATGTTTATAGAGATAGCGGTGTAGATATTTCCATGTAGATACAGACAGCGGTGTAGATATTTCCATGTTTATAGAGATAGTGGTGTAGATATTTCCATATTTATGCAGATAGCGGAGTAGATATTTCCATGTTTATTCAGATGGCGGTTTAGGTATTTCCATGTTTATACAGATAGTGGTGTAGACATTTCCATATTGATAGAGATATCGGTGAAGATATTTCCATGTTTATACAGATAGCGGTGTAGATATTTTCAAGTTTACACAGATAGCGGTGTAGATATTTCCATGTTTATACAGATAGCGGTGTAGATATTTCCATGTTTATACAGAGAGTGGTGGAGATATTTCCATGTTTATACAGATATCGGTGTAGCTATTTCCATGTTTATAGAGATAGCAGTGAAGATATTTCCATGTTTATACAGATTGCATTGTAGATATTTCTATGTTCATAGAGATAGTCGTGTAGATATTTCCATGTTTATACAGATGACTGTGTAGTTAATTCCATGTTTATACAGATGGCGGTGTAGATATTTCCACATTTATAGAGATAGCCATGTAGTTATTTCCATGTTTATACAGATAACGGTGTAGATATTTACATGTTTATACAGACAGCGGTGTAGATATATCCATGTTTATACAGACCGTGGTGTAGATATTTCCATGTTTATACAGATAGCGGTGAAGATATTTCCATTTTTATACAGATAGCGCTGTAGATATTTCTATGTTTATACAGATAGCGGTGTAGATATTTCCATGTTTATACAGATAGCGGTGTAGATATTTCCATGTTTACAGAGATAGAGGTGTATATATATCCATATTAGCACAGATTGCGGTGTCGATATTTCCATCTTCACACAGATAGCGGTGTACATATTTCCATGTTTACACAGACAGCTGTGTAGATATTTCCATGTTTACACAGATAGTGTTGTAGATATTTCCATGTTTATACAGATAGCGGTGTAGATATTTCCATGTGTATAAAGATAGCGGTGTAGATATTTCCATGTGTATACAGATAGCGGTGGAGATATTTCCATGTTTGTACACACAGCGCTGTAGATATTTCCATGTTTATACAGACAGCGGTGTAGATATTTCCATGTTTATACAGATAGCGGTGTAGATATTTCCATGTTTATACAGATAGCGGTGGAGATTTTTCCATGTTTATACAGATATCAGTGGGGATATTTCCATGTTTATACAGAGAGCGGTGGAAATATTTACATGTTTATACAGATGGAGGTGTAGGTATTTCCAAGGTTATGCAGATTGCGGTGGAGATATTTCCATGTTTATAGAGATAGCAGTGTAGATATTTCCATGTAGATACAGATAGCCATGTAGATATTTCCATGTTTATAGAGATAGCCATGTAGATATTTCCATATTTATACAGATAGCGGTGTAGTTATTTCCATGTTTACAGAGATAGCGGTGATGTTATTTCCATGTTTATACAGATGGCATTGTAGATATTTCCATGTTTATACAGATAGTGGTGTAGATATTTCCATGTTTATACAGATGACTGTGTAGTTAATTCCATGTTTATAAAGATGGCGGTGTATATATTTCCATGTTTATAGAGATAGCCATGTAGATATTTCCATGTTTATACAGATAGCGGTGTAGTTATTTCCATGTTTACAGAGATAGAGGTGTAGATATTTCCATATTTGCACAGATTGCCGTGTAGATATTTCCATCTTCACACAGATAGCGGTGTACATATTTCTATGTTTACACAGACAGCTGTGTAGATATTTCCATGTTTACACAGATAGTGTTGTGGATATTTCCATGTTTATACAGATAGCGGTGCAGATATTTCCATGTTCATAAAGACAGCGGTGTAGATATTTTCATGTTTATACAGACAGCGGTGGAGATATTTCCATGTTTATACAGATAGCGCTGTAGATATTTCCCTGTTTATACAGACAGCGGTGTAGATATTTCCATGTTTATACAGATAGCGGTGTCGATATTTCCATGTTTATACAGATAGCGGTGTACGTACTTCCAAGTTTATAGAGATAGCGGTGTAGATATTTACATGCTTATACAGATGGCTGTGTAGATATTTCCATGTTTTTACAGATAGCGGTGGAGATATTTCCATGTTTGTACACACAGCGCTGTAGATATTTCCATGTTTATACAGACAGCGGTGTAGATATTTCCATGTTTATACAGATAGCGGTGTAGATATTTCCATGTTTATACAGATAGCGGTGGAGATTTTTCCATGTTTATACAGATATCAGTGGGGATATTTCCATGTTTATACAGAGAGCGGTGGAAATATTTACATGTTTATACAGATGGAGGTGTAGGTATTTCCAAGGTTATGCAGATTGCGGTGGAGATATTTCCATGTTTATAGAGATAGCAGTGTAGATATTTCCATGTAGATACAGATAGCCATGTAGATATTTCCATGTTTATAGAGATTGCCATGTAGATATTTCCATATTTATACAGATAGCGGTGTAGGTATTTCCATGTTTGCAGAGATAGCGGTGATGATATTTCCATGTTTATACAGATGGCATTGTAAATATTTACATGTTTATTCAGATAGTGGTGTAGATATTTCCATGTTTATACAGATGTCTGTGTAGTTAATTCCATGTTTATAAAGATGGCGGTGTATATATTTCCATGTTTATAGAGATAGCCATGTAGATATTTCCATGTTTATACAGATAGCGGTGTAGTTATTTCCATGTTTACAGAGATAGAGGTGTAGATATTTCCATATTTGCACAGATTGCCGTGTAGATATTTCCATCTTCACACAGATAGCGGTGTACATATTTCTATGTTTACACAGACAGCTGTGTAGATATTTCCATGTTTACACAGATAGTGTTGTGGATATTTCCATGTTTATACAGATAGCGGTGCAGATATTTCCATGTTCATAAACATAGCGGTGTAGATATTTTCATGTTTATACAGACAGCGGTGGAGATATTTCCATGTTTATACAGATAGCGCTGTAGATATTTCCCTGTTTATACAGACAGCGGTGTAGATATTTCCATGTTTATACAGATAGCGGTGTCGATATTTCCATGTTTATACAGATAGCGGTGTACGTACTTCCAAGTTTATAGAGATAGCGGTGTAGATATTTACATGCTTATACAGATGGCTGTGTAGATATTTCCAGGTTTATACAGATTGCAGTGAAGTTATTTCCATGTTTATACAGATGGAGGTGTAGATATTTACATGTTTAGACAGATGACTGTGTAGATATTTCCAAGTTTATACAGATAGCGGTGTAGATATATCCATGTTTATAAGGACCGTGGTGTAGATATTTCCATGTTTATACAGATAGCGGTGTAGATATTTTCATGTTTATACAGGTAGCGGTGTAGATATTTCCATGTTTACAGAGATAGAGGTGTAGATATTTCCATATTTGCCCAGAATGCGGTGTATATATTTCCATCTTCACACAGATAGCGTTGTACATACTTCCATGTTTACACAGACAGCTGTGTAGATATTTCCATGTTTACACAGACAATGTTGTAGATATTTCCATTTTTATATAGATAGCGGTGCAGATATTTCCATGTTTATACAGATAGCGGTGGAGATATTTCCATGTTTATACAGATAACGGTGTAGATATTTCCATGTTTATAAATATAGCGGTGGAGATATTTCCATGTTTATACAGATATCGGTGGAGATATTTCCAAGTTTATGCAGATTGCGGTGGAGATATTATCATGTTTATAGAGATAGCGGTGTAGATATTTCCATGTAGATACAGATAGCGGTGTAGATATTTCCATGTTTATAGAGATAGTGGTGTAGATATTTCCATATTAATGCAGATAGCGGAGTAGATATTTCCATGTTTATTCAGATGGCGGTTTAGATATTTCCATGTTTATACAGATAGTGGTGTAGACATTTCCATATTGATAGAGATATCGGTGAAGATATTTCCATGTTTATACAGATAGCGGTGTAGATATTTTCAAGTTTATACAGATAGCGGTGTAGATATTTCCATGTTTATACAGATAGCGGTGTAGATATTTCCATGTTTATACAGAGAGTGGTGGAGATATTTCCATGTTTATACAGATATCGGTGTAGCTATTTCCATGTTTATAGAGATAGCATTGAAGATATTTCCATGTTTATACAGATTGCATTGTAGATATTTCTATGTTCATAGAGATAGTCGTGTAGATATTTCCATGTTTATACAGATGACTGTGTAGTTAATTCCATGTTTATACAGATGGCGGTGTAGATATTTCCACATTTATAGAGATAGCCATGTAGTTATTTCCATGTTTATACAGATAACGGTGTAGATATTTACATGTTTATACAGACAGCGGTGTAGATATATCCATGTTTATACAGACCGTGGTGTAGATATTTCCATGTTTATACAGATAGCGGTGAAGGTATTTCCATTTTTATACAGATAGCGCTGTAGATATTTCTATGTTTATACAGATAGCGGTGTAGATATTTCCATGTTTATACAGATAGCGGTGTAGATATTTCCATGTTTACAGAGATAGAGGTGTATATATATCCATATTTGCACAGATTGCGGTGTCGATATTTCCATCTTCACACAGATAGCGGTGTACATATTTCCATGTTTACACAGACAGCTGTGTAGATATTTCCATGTTTACACAGATAGTGTTGTAGATATTTCCATTTTTATACAGATAGCGGTGTAGATATTTCCATGTGTATAAAGATAGCGGTGTAGATATTTCCATGTGTATACAGATAGCGGTGGAGATATTTCCATGTTTGTACACACAGCGCTGTAGATATTTCCATGTTTATACAGACAGCGGTGTAGATATTTCCATGTTTATACAGATAGCGGTGTAGATATTTCCATGTTTATACAGATAGCGGTGGAGATTTTTCCATGTTTATACAGATATCAGTGGGGATATTTCCATGTTTATACAGAGAGCGGTGGAAATATTTACATGTTTATACAGATGGAGGTGTAGGTATTTCCAAGGTTATGCAGATTGCGGTGGAGATATTTCCATGTTTATAGAGATAGCAGTGTAGATATTTCCATGTAGATACAGATAGCCATGTAGATATTTCCATGTTTATAGAGATAGCCATGTAGATATTTCCATATTTATACAGATAGCGGTGTAGTTATTTCCATGTTTACAGAGATAGCGGTGATGTTATTTCCATGTTTATACAGATGGCATTGTAGATATTTCCATGTTTATACAGATAGTGGTGTGGATATTTCCATGTTTATACAGATGACTGTGTAGTTAATTCCATGTTTATAAAGATGGCGGTGTATATATTTCCATGTTTATAGAGATAGCCATGTAGATATTTCCATGTTTATACAGATAGCGGTGTAGTTATTTCCATGTTTACAGAGATAGAGGTGTAGATATTTCCATATTTGCACAGATTGCCGTGTAGATATTTCCATCTTCACACAGATAGCGGTGTACATATTTCTATGTTTACACAGACAGCTGTGTAGATATTTCCATGTTTACACAGATAGTGTTGTGGATATTTCCATGTTTATACAGATAGCGGTGCAGATATTTCCATGTTCATAAAGATAGCGGTGTAGATATTTTCATGTTTATACAGACAGCAGTGGAGATATTTCCATGTTTATACAGATAGCGCTGTAGATATTTCCCTGTTTATACAGACAGCGGTGTAGATATTTCCATGTTTATACAGATAGCGGTGTCGATATTTCCATGTTTATACAGATAGCGGTGTACGTACTTCCAAGTTTATAGAGATAGCGGTGTAGATATTTACATGCTTATACAGATGGCTGTGTAGATATTTCCATGTTTATACAGATTGCAGTGAAGTTATTTCCATGTTTATACAGATGGAGGTGTAGATATTTACATGTTTAGACAGATGACTGTGTAGATATTTCCAAGTTTATACAGATAGCGGTGTAGATATATCCATGTTTATAAGGACCGTGGTGTAGATATTTCCATGTTTATAAGGACCGTGGTGTAGATATTTCCATGTTTATACAGATAGCGGTGTAGATATTTTCATGTTTATACAGGTAGCGGTGTAGATATTTCCATGTTTACAGAGATAGAGGTGTAGATATTTCCATATTTGCCCAGAATGCGGTGTATATATTTCCATCTTCACACAGATAGCGTTGTACACACTTCCATGTTTACACAGACAGCTGTGTAGATATTTCCATGTTTACACAGACAGTGTTGTAGATATTTCCATTTTTATATAGATAGCGGTGCAGATATTTCCATGTTTATACAGATAGCGGTGGAGATATTTCCATGTTTATACAGATAACGGTGTAGATATTTCCATGTTTATAAATATAGCGGTGGAGATATTTCCATGTTTATACAGATATCGGTGGAGATATTTCCAAGTTTATGCAGATTGCGGTGGAGATATTATCATGTTTATAGAGATAGCGGTGTAGATATTTCCATGTGGATACAGATAGCGGTGTACATATTTCCATGTTTATAGAGATAGTGGTGTAGATATTTCCATATTTATGCAGATAGCGGAGTAGATATTTCCATGTTTATTCAGATGGCGGTTTAGGTATTTCCATGTTTATACAGATAGTGGTGTAGACATTTCCATATTGATAGAGATATCGGTGAAGATATTTCCATGTTTATACAGATAGCGGTGTAGATATTTTCAAGTTTATACAGATAGCGGTGTAGATATTTCCATGTTTATACAGATAGCGGTGTAGATATTTCCATGTTTATACAGAGAATGGTGGAGATATTTCCATGTTTATACAGATATCGGTGTAGCTATTCCCATGTTTATAGAGATAGCAGTGAAGATATTTCCATGTTTATACAGATTGCATTGTAGATATTTCTATGTTCATAGAGATAGTCGTGTAGATATTTCCATGTTTATACAGATGACTGTGTAGTTAATTCCATATATATACAGATGGCGGTGTAGATATTTCCACATTTATAGAGATAGCCATGTAGTTATTTCCATGTTTATACAGATAACGGTGTAGATATTTACATGTTTATACAGACAGCGGTGTAGATATATCCATGTTTATACAGACCGTGGTGTAGATATTTCCATGTTTATACAGATAGCGGTGAAGATATTTCCATTTTTATACAGATAGCGCTGTAGATATTTCTATGTTTATACAGACGGCGGTGTAGATATTTCCATGTTTATACAGATAGCGGTGTAGATATTTCCATGTTTACAGAGATAGAGGTGTATATATATCCATATTTGCACAGATTGCGGTGTCGATATTTCCATCTTCACACAGATAGCGGAGTACATATTTCCATGTTTACACAGACAGCTGTGTAGATATTTCCATGTTTACACAGATAGTGTTGTAGATATTTCCATGTTTATACAGATAGCGGTGTAGATATTTCCATGTTTATAAAGATAGCGGTGTAGATATTTCCATGTTTATACAGATAGCGGTGGAGATATTTCCATGTTTGTACACACAGCGCTGTAGATATTTCCATGTTTATACAGACAGCGGTGTAGATATTTCCATGTTTATACAGATAGCGGTGTAGATATTTCCATGTTTATACAGATAGCGGTGGAGATTTTTCCATGTTTTTACAGATATCAGTGGGGATATTTCCATGTTTATACAGAGAGCGGTGGAAATATTTACATGTTTATACAGATGGAGGTGTAGGTATTTCCAAGGTTATGCAGAATGCGGTGGAGATATTTCCATGTTTATAGAGATAGCAGTGTAGATATTTCCATGTAGATACAGATAGCCATGTAGATATTTCCATGTTTATAGAGATAGCCATGTAGATATTTCCATATTTATACAGATAGCGGTGTAGGTATTTCCATGTTTACAGAGATAGCGGTGATGTTATTACCATGTTTATACAGATGGCATTGTAGATATTTACATGTTTATTCAGATAGTGGTGTAGGTATTTCCATGTTTATACAGATGACTGTGTACTTAATTCCATGTTTATAAAGATGGTGGTGTATATATTTCCATGTTTATAGAGATAGCCATGTAGATATTTCCATGTTTATACAGATAGCGGTGTAGTTATTTCCATGTTTACAGAGATAGAGGTGTAGATATTTCCATATTTGCACAGATTGCCGTGTAGATATTTCCATCTTCACACAGATAGCGGTGTACATATTTCTATGTTTACACAGACAGCTGTGTAGATATTTCCATGTTTACATAGATAGTGTTGTGGATATTTCCATGTTTATACAGATAGCGGTGCAGATATTTCCATGTTTACACAGATAGTGTTGTGGATATTTCCATGTTTATACAGATAGCGGTGCAGATATTTCCATGTTCATAAAGATAGCGGTGTAGATATTTTCATGTTTATACAGACAGCGGTGGAGATATTTCCATGTTTATACAGATAGCGCTGTAGATATTTCCCTGTTTATACAGACAGCGGTGTAGATATTTCCATGTTTATACAGATAGCGGTGTCGATATTTCCATGTTTATACAGATAGCGGTGTACGTACTTCCAAGTTTATAGAGATAGCGGTGTAGATATTTACATGCTTATACAGATGGCTGTGCAGATATTTCCATGTTTATACAGATTGCAGTGAAGTTATTTCCATGTTTATACAGATGGAGGTGTAGATATTTCCATGTTTAGACAGATGACTGTGTAGATATTTCCAAGTTTATACAGATAGCGGTGTAGATATATCCATGTTTATACGGACCGTGGTGTAGATATTTCCATGTTTATACAGATAGCGGTCTAGAAATTTTCATGTTTATACAGGTAGCGGTGTAGATATTTCCATGTTTACAGAGATAGAGGTGTAGATATTTCCATATTTGCCCAGAATGCGGTGTATATATTTCCATCTTCACACAGATAGCGTTGTACACACTTCCATGTTTACACAGACAGCTGTGTAGATATTTCCATGTTTACACAGACAGTGTTGTAGATATTTCCATTTTTATATAGATAGCGGTGCAGATATTTCCATGTTTATACAGATAGCGGTGGAGATATTTCCATGTTTATACAGATAACGGTGTAGATATTTCCATGTTTATAAATATAGCGGTGGAGATATTTCCATGTTTATACAGATATCGGTGGAGATATTTCCAAGTTTATGCAGATTGCGGTGGAGATATTATCATGTTTATAGAGATAGCGGTGTAGATATTTCCATGTAGATACAGATAGCGGTGTAGATATTTCCATGTTTATAGAGATAGTGGTGTAGATATTTCCATATTTATGCAGATAGCGGAGTAGATATTTCCATGTTTATTCAGATGGCGGTTTAGATATTTCCATGTTTATACAGATAGTGGTGTAGACATTTCCATATTGATAGAGATATCGGTGAAGATATTTCCATGTTTATACAGATAGCGGTGTAGATATTTTCAAGTTTATACAGATAGCGGTGTAGATATTTCCATGTTTATACAGATAGCGGTGTAGGTATTTCCATGTTTATACAGAGAGTGGTGGAGATATTTCCATGTTTATACAGATATCGGTGTAGCTATTTCCATGTTTATAGAGATAGCAGTGAAGATATTTCCATGTTTATACAGATTGCATTGTAGATATTTCTATGTTCATAGAGATAGTCGTGTAGATATTTCCATGTTTATACAGATGACTGTGTAGTTAATTCCATGTTTATACAGATGGCGGTGTAGATATTTCCACATTTATAGAGATAGCCATGTAGTTATTTCCATGTTTATACAGATAACGGTGTAGATATTTACATGTTTATACAGACAGCGGTGTAGATATATCCATGTTTATACAGACCGTGGTGTAGATATTTCCATGTTTATACAGATAGCGGTGAAGATATTTCCATTTTTATACAGATAGCGCTGTAGATATTTCTATGTTTATACAGTTAGCGGTGTAGATATTTCCATGTTTATACAGATAGCGGTGTAGATATTTCCATGTTTACAGAGATAGAGGTGTATATATATCCATATTTGCACAGATTGCGGTGTCGATATTTCCATCTTCACACAGATAGCGGTGTACATATTTCCATGTTTACACAGACAGCTGTGTAGATATTTCCATGTTTACACAGATAGTGTTGTAGATATTTCCATGTTTATACAGATAGCGGTGTAGATATTTCCATGTTTATAAAGATAGCGGTGTAGATATTTCCATGTTTATACAGATAGCGGTGGAGATATTTCCATGTTTGTACACACAGCGCTGTAGATATTTCCATGTTTATACAGACAGCGGTGTAGATATTTCCATGTTTATACAGATAGCGGTGTAGATATTTCCATGTTTATACAGATAGCGGTGGAGATTTTTCCATGTTTATACAGATATCAGTGGGGATATTTCCATGTTTATACAGAGAGCGGTGGAAATATTTACATGTTTATACAGATGGAGGTGTAGGTATTTCCAAGGTTATGCAGATTGCGGTGGAGATATTTCCATGTTTATAGAAATAGCAGTGTAGATATTTCCATGTTTATACAGATAGCAGTGTAGATATTTCCATGTTTATAAAGATAGCGGTGTAGATATTTCCATGTTTATACAGACCGTGGTGTAGATATTTCCATGTTTAGACAGATGACTGTGTAGATATTTCCAAGTTTATACAGATAGCGGTGTAGATATATCCATGTTTATACAGACCGTGGTGTAGATATTTCCATGTTTATAAAGATAGCGGTGTAGATATTTTCATGTTTATACAGGTAGCGGTGTAGATATTTCCATGTTTACAGAGATAGAGGTGTAAATATTTCCATATTTGCCCAGAATGCAGTGTATATATTTCCATCTTCACACAGATAGCGTTGTACACACGTCCATGTTTACACAGACAGTGTTGTAGATATATCCATTTTTATATAGATAGCGGTGCAGATATTTCCATGTTTATACAGATAGCGGTGGAGATATTTCCATGTTTATACAGATAACGGTGTAGATATTTCCATGTTTATAAATATAGCGGTGGAGATATTTCCATGTTTATACAGATATCGGTGGAGATATTTCCAAGTTTATGCAGATTGCGGTGGAGATATTATCATGTTTATAGAGATAGCGGTGTAGATATTTCCATGTAGATACAGATAGCGGTGTAGATATTTCCATGTTTATAGAGATAGTGGTGTAGATATTTCCATATTTATGCAGATAGCGGAGTAGATATTTCCATGTTTATTCAGATGGCGGTTTAGATATTTCCATGTTTATACAGATAGTGGTGTAGACATTTCCATATTGATAGAGATATCGGTGAAGATATTTCCATGTTTATACAGATAGCGGTGTAGATATTTTCAAGTTTATACAGATAGCGGTGTAGATATTTCTATGTTTATACAGAAAGCGGTGTAGATATTTCCATGTTTATACAGAGAGTGGTGGAGATATTTCCATGTTTATACAGATATCGGTGTAGCTATTTCCATGTTTATAGAGATAGCAGTGAAGATATTTCCATGTTTATACAGATTGCATTGTAGATATTTCTATGTTCATAGAGATAGTCGTGTAGATATTTCCATGTTTATACAGATGACTGTGTAGTTAATTCCATGTTTATACAGATGGCGGTGTAGATATTTCCATATTTATAGAGATAGCCATGTAGTTATTTCCATGTTTATACAGATAACGGTGTAGATATTTACATGTTTATACAGACAGCGGTGTAGATATATCCATGTTTATACAGACCATGGTGTAGGTATTTCCATGTTTATACAGATAGCGGTGAAGATATTTCCATTTTTATACAGATAGCGCTGTAGATATTTCTATGTTTATACAGATACCGGTGTAGATATTTCCATGTTTATACAGATAGCGGTGTAGATATTTCCATGTTTACAGAGATAGAGGTGTATATATATCCATATTTGCACAGATTGCGGTGTCGATATTTCCATCTTCACACAGATAGCGGTGTACATATTTCCATGTTTACACAGACAGCTGTGTAGATATTTCCATGTTTACACAGATAGTGTTGTAGATATTTCCATGTTTATACAGATAGCAGTGTAGATATTTCCATGTTTATAAAGATAGCGGTGTAGATATTTCCATGTTTATACAGACCGTGGTGTAGATATTTCCATGTTTAGACAGATGACTGTGTAGATATTTCCAAGTTTATACAGATAGCGGTGTAGATATATCCATGTTTATACAGACCGTGGTGTAGATATTTCCATGTTTATACAGATAGCGGTGTAGATATTTTCATGTTTATACAGGTAGCGGTGTAGATATTTCCATGTTTACAGAGATAGAGGTGTAAATATTTCCATATTTGCCCAGAATGCGGTGTATATATTTCCATCTTCACACAGATAGCGTTGTACACACGTCCATGTTTACACAGACAGTGTTGTAGATATATCCATTTTTATATAGATAGCGGTGCAGATATTTCCATGTTTATACAGATAGCGGTGGAGATATTTCCATGTTTATACAGATAACGGTGTAGATATTTCCATGTTTATAAATATAGCGGTGGAGATATTTCCATGTTTATACAGATATCGGTGGAGATATTTCCAAGTTTATGCAGATTGCGGTGGAGATATTATCATGTTTATAGAGATAGCGGTGTAGATATTTCCATGTAGATACAGATAGCGGTGTAGATATTTCCATGTTTATAGAGATAGTGGTGTAGATATTTCCATATTTATGCAGATAGCGGAGTAGATATTTCCATGTTTATTCAGATGGCGGTTTAGATATTTCCATGTTTATACAGATAGTGGTGTAGACATTTCCATATTGATAGAGATATCGGTGAAGATATTTCCATGTTTATACAGATAGCGGTGTAGATATTTTCAAGTTTATACAGATAGCGGTGTAGATATTTCTATGTTTATACAGAAAGCGGTGTAGATATTTCCATGTTTATACAGAGAGTGGTGGAGATATTTCCATGTTTATACAGATATCGGTGTAGCTATTTCCATGTTTATAGAGATAGCAGTGAAGATATTTCCATGTTTATACAGATTGCATTGTAGATATTTCTATGTTCATAGAGATAGTCGTGTAGATATTTCCATGTTTATACAGATGACTGTGTAGTTAATTCCATGTTTATACAGATGGCGGTGTAGATATTTCCACATTTATAGAGATAGCCATGTAGTTATTTCCATGTTTATACAGATAACGGTGTAGATATTTACATGTTTATACAGACAGCGGTGTAGATATATCCATGTTTATACAGACCGTGGTGTAGATATTTCCATGTTTATACAGATAGCGGTGAAGATATTTCCATTTTTATACAGATAGAGCTGTAGATATTTCTATGTTTATACAGATAGCGGTGTAGATATTTCCATGTTTATACAGATAGCGGTGTAGATATTTCCATGTTTACAGAGATAGAGGTGTATATATATCCATATTTGCACAGATTGCGGTGTCGATATTTCCATCTTCACACAGATAGCGGTGTACATATTTCCATGTTTACACAGACAGCTGTGTAGATATTTCCATGTTTACACAGATAGTGTTGTGGATATTTCCATGTTTATACAGATAGCGGTGTAGATATTTCCATGTTTATAAAGATAGCGGTGTAGATATTTCCATGTTTATACAGATAGCGGTGGAGATATTTCCATGTTTGTACACACAGCGCTGTAGATATTTCCATGTTTATACAGACAGCGGTGTAGTTATTTCCATCTTTATACAGATAGCGGTGTAGATATTTCCATGTTTATACAGATAGCGGTGGAGATTTTTCCATGTTTATACAGATATCAGTAGGGATATTTCCATGTTTATACAGAGAGCGGTGGAAATATTTACATGTTTATACAGATGGAGGTGTAGGTTTTCCAAGGTTATGCAGATTGCGGTGGAGATATTTCCATGTTTATAGAGATAGCGGTGTAGATATTTCCATGTTTATACAGAGAGTGGTGGAGATATTTGCATGTTTATACAGATATCGGTGTAGATATTTCCATGTTTATAGAGATAGCAGTGATGATATTTCCATGTTTATACAGATTGCATTGTAGATATTTCTATGTTCATAGAGATAGTCGTGTAGATATTTCCATGTTTATACAGATGACTGTGTAGTTAATTCCATGTTTATACAGATGGCGGTGTAGATATTTCCATATTTATAGAGATAGCCATGTAGTTATTTCCATGTTTATACAGATAACGGTGTAGATATTTACATGTTTATACAGACAGCGGTGTAGATATATCCATGTTTATACAGACCGTGGTGTAGATATTTCCATGTTTATACAGATAGCGGTGAAGATATTTCAATTTTTATACAGATAGCGCTGTAGATATTTCTATGTTTATACAGATAGCGGTGTAGATATTTCCATGTTTATACAGATAGCGGTGTAGATATTTCCATGTTTACAGAGATAGAGGTGTATATATATCCATATTTGCACAGATTGCGGTGTCGATATTTCCATCTTCACACAGATAGTGGTGTACATATTTCCATGTTTACACAGACAGCTGTGTAGATATTTCCATGTTTACACAGATAGTGTTGTAGATATTTCCATGTTTATACAGATAGCAGTGTAGATATTTCCATGTATATAAAGATAGCGGTGTAGATATTTCCATGTTTATACAGACCGTGGTGTAGATATTTCCATGTTTAGACAGATGACTGTGTAGATATTTCCAAGTTTATACAGATAGCGGTGTAGATATATCCATGTTTATACAGACCGTGGTGTTAATATTTCCATGTTTATACAGATAGCGGTGTAGATATTTTCATGTTTATACAGGTAGCGGTGTAGATATTTCCATGTTTACAGAGATAGAGGTGTAGATATTACCATATTTGCCCAGAATGCGGTGTATATATTTCCATCTTCACACAGATAGCGTTGTACACACGTCCATGTTTACACAGACAGCTGTGTAGATATTTCCATGTTTACACTGACAGTGTTGTAGATATTTCCATTTTTATATAGATAGCGGTGCAGATATTTCCATGTTTATACAGATAGCGGTGGAGATATTTCCATGTTTATACAGATAACGGTGTAGATATTTCCATGTTTATAAATATAGCGGTGGAGATATTTCCATGTTTATACAGATATCGGTGGAGATATTTCCAAGTTTATGCAGATTGCGGTGGAGATATTATCATGTTTATAGAGATAGCGGTGTAGATATTTCCATGTAGATACAGATAGCGGTGTAGATATTTCCATGTTTATAGAGATAGTGGTGTAGATATTTCCATATTTATGCAGATAGCGGAGTAGATATTTCCATGTTTATTCAGATGGCGGTTTAGATATTTCCATGTTTATACAGATAGTGGTGTAGACATTTCCATATTGATAGAGATATCGGTGAAGATATTTCCATGTTTATACAGATAGCGGTGTAGATATTTTCAAGTTTATACAGATAGCGGTGTAGATATTTCCATGTTTATACAGACAGCGGTGTAGATATTTCCATGTTTATACAGAGAGTGGTGGAGATATTTCCCTGTTTATACAGATATCGGTGTAGCTATTTCCATGTTTATAGAGATAGCAGTGAAGATATTTCCATGTTTATACAGATTGCATTGTAAATATTTCTATGTTCATAGAGATAGTCGTGTAGATATTTCCATGTTTATACAGATGACTGTGTAGTTAATTCCATGTTTATAAAGATGGCGGTGTATATATTTCCATGTTTATAGAGATAGCCATGTAGATATTTCCATGTTTATACAGATAGCGGTGTAGTTATTTCCATGTTTACAGAGATAGAGGTGTAGATATTTCCATATTTGCACAGATTGCCGTGTAGATATTTCCATCTTCACACAGATAGCGGTGTACATATTTCTATGTTTACACAGACAGCTGTGTAGATATTTCCATGTTTACACAGATAGTGTTGTGGATATTTCCATGTTTATACAGATAGCGGTGCAGATATTTCCATGTTCATAAAGATAGCGGTGTAGATATTTTCATGTTTATACAGACAGCGGTGGAGATATTTCCATGTTTATACAGATAGCGCTGTAGATATTTCCCTGTTTATACAGACAGCGGTGTAGATATTTCCATGTTTATACAGATAGCGGTGTCGATATTTCCATGTTTATACAGATAGCGGTGTACGTACTTCCAAGTTTATAGAGATAGCGGTGTAGATATTTACATGCTTATACAGATGGCTGTGTAGATATTTCCAGGTTTATACAGATTGCAGTGAAGTTATTTCCATGTTTATACAGATGGAGGTGTAGATATTTACATGTTTAGACAGATGACTGTGTAGATATTTCCAAGTTTATACAGATAGCGGTGTAGATATATCCATGTTTATAAGGACCGTGGTGTAGATATTTCCATGTTTATACAGATAGCGGTGTAGATATTTTCATGTTTATACAGGTAGCGGTGTAGATATTTCCATGTTTACAGAGATAGAGGTGTAGATATTTCCATATTTGCCCAGAATGCGGTGTATATATTTCCATCTTCACACAGATAGCGTTGTACATACTTCCATGTTTACACAGACAGCTGTGTAGATATTTCCATGTTTACACAGACAATGTTGTAGATATTTCCATTTTTATATAGATAGCGGTGCAGATATTTCCATGTTTATACAGATAGCGGTGGAGATATTTCCATGTTTATACAGATAACGGTGTAGATATTTCCATGTTTATAAATATAGCGGTGGAGATATTTCCATGTTTATACAGATATCGGTGGAGATATTTCCAAGTTTATGCAGATTGCGGTGGAGATATTATCATGTTTATAGAGATAGCGGTGTAGATATTTCCATGTAGATACAGATAGCGGTGTAGATATTTCCATGTTTATAGAGATAGTGGTGTAGATATTTCCATATTTATGCAGATAGCGGAGTAGATATTTCCATGTTTATTCAGATGGCGGTTTAGATATTTCCATGTTTATACAGATAGTGGTGTAGACATTTCCATATTGATAGAGATATCGGTGAAGATATTTCCATGTTTATACAGATAGCGGTGTAGATATTTTCAAGTTTATACAGATAGCGGTGTAGATATTTCCATGTTTATACAGATAGCGGTGTAGATATTTCCATGTTTATACAGAGAGTGGTGGAGATATTTCCATGTTTATACAGATATCGGTGTAGCTATTTCCATGTTTATAGAGATAGCAGTGAAGATATTTCCATGTTTATACAGATTGCATTGTAGATATTTCTATGTTCATAGAGATAGTCGTGTAGATATTTCCATGTTTATACAGATGACTGTGTAGTTAATTCCATGTTTATACAGATGGCGGTGTAGATATTTCCACATTTATAGAGATAGCCATGTAGTTATTTCCATGTTTATACAGATAACGGTGTAGATATTTACATGTTTATACAGACAGCGGTGTAGATATATCCATGTTTATACAGACCGTGGTGTAGATATTTCCATGTTTATACAGATAGCGGTGAAGATATTTCCATTTTTATACAGATAGCGCTGTAGATATTTCTATGTTTATACAGATAGCGGTGTAGATATTTCCATGTTTATACAGATAGCGGTGTAGATATTTCCATGTTTACAGAGATAGAGGTGTATATATATCCATATTTGCACAGATTGCGGTGTCGATATTTCCATCTTCACACAGATAGCGGTGTACATATTTCCATGTTTACACAGACAGCTGTGTAGATATTTCCATGTTTACACAGATAGTGTTGTAGATATTTCCATGTTTATACAGATAGCGGTGTAGATATTTCCATGTGTATAAAGATAGCGGTGTAGATATTTCCATGTGTATACAGATAGCGGTGGAGATATTTCCATGTTTGTACACACAGCACTGTAGATATTTCCATGTTTATACAGACAGCGGTGTAGATATTTCCATGTTTATACAGACAGCGGTGTAGATATTTCCATGTTTATACAGATAGCGGTGGAGATTTTTCCATGTTTATACAGATAGCGGTGGAGATTTTTCCATGTTTATACAGATATCAGTGGGGATATTTCCATGTTTATACAGAGAGCGGTGGAAATATTTACATGTTTATACAGATGGAGGTGTAGGTATTTCCAAGGTTATGCAGATTGCGGTGGAGATATTTCCATGTTTATAGAGATAGCAGTGTAGATATTTCCATGTAGATACAGATAGCCATGTAGATATTTCCATGTTTATAGAGATAGCCATGTAGATATTTCCATATTTATACAGATAGCGGTGTAGTTATTTCCATGTTTACAGAGATAGCGGTGATGTTATTTCCATGTTTATACAGATGGCATTGTAGATATTTCCATGTTTATACAGATAGTGGTGTAGATATTTCCATGTTTATACAGATGACTGTGTAGTTAATTCCTTGTTTATAAAGATGGCGGTGTATATATTTCCATGTTTATAGAGATAGCCATGTAGATATTTCCATGTTTATACAGATAGCGGTGTAGTTATTTCCATGTTTACAGAGATAGAGGTGTAGATATTTCCATATTTGCACAGATTGCCGTGTAGATATTTCCATCTTCACACAGATAGCGGTGTACATATTTCTATGTTTACACAGACAGCTGTGTAGATATTTCCATGTTTACACAGATAGTGTTGTGGATATTTCCATGTTTATACAGATAGCGGTGCAGATATTTCCATGTTCATAAAGATAGCGGTGTAGATATTTTCATGTTTATACAGACAGCGGTGGAGATATTTCCATGTTTATACAGATAGCGCTGTAGATATTTCCCTGTTTATACAGACAGCGGTGTAGATATTTCCATGTTTATACAGATAGCGGTGTCGATATTTCCATGTTTATACAGATAGCGGTGTACGTACTTCCAAGTTTATAGAGATAGCGGTGTAGATATTTACATGCTTATACAGATGGCTGTGTAGATATTTCCATGTTTATACAGATTGCAGTGAAGTTATTTCCATGTTTATACAGATGGAGGTGTAGATATTTACATGTTTAGACAGATGACTGTGTAGATATTTCCAAGTTTATACAGATAGCGGTGTAGATATATCCATGTTTATAAGGACCATGGTGTAGATATTTCCATGTTTATACAGATAGCGGTGTAGATATTTTCATGTTTATACAGGTAGCGGTGTAGATATTTCCATGTTTACAGAGATAGAGGTGTAGATATTTCCATATTTGCCCAGAATGCGGTGTATATATTTCCATCTTCACACAGATAGCGTTGTACATACTTCCATGTTTACACAGACAGCTGTGTAGATATTTCCATGTTTACACAGACAATGTTGTAGATATTTCCATTTTTATATAGATAGCGGTGCAGATATTTCCATGTTTATACAGATAGCGGTGGAGATATTTCCATGTTTATACAGATAACGGTGTAGATATTTCCATGTTTATAAATATAGCGGTGGAGATATTTCCATGTTTATACAGATATCGGTGGAGATATTTCCAAGTTTATGCAGATTGCGTTGGAGATATTATCATGTTTATAGAGATAGCGGTGTAGATATTTCCATGTAGATACAGATAGCGGTGTAGATATTTCCATGTTTATAGAGATAGTGGTGTAGATATTTCCATATTTATGCAGATAGCGGAGTAGATATTTCCATGTTTATTCAGATGGCGGTTTAGGTATTTCCATGTTTATACAGATAGTGGTGTAGACATTTCCATATTGATAGAGATATCGGTGAAGATATTTCCATGTTTATACAGATAGCGGTGTAGATATTTTCAAGTTTATACAGAAGGCGGTGTAGATATTTCCATGTTTATACAGATAGCGGTGTAGATATTTCCATGTTTATACAGAGAGTGGTGGAGATATTTCCATGTTTATACAGATATCGGTGTAGCTATTTCCATGTTTATAGAGATAGCAGTGAAGATATTTCCATGTTTATACAGATTGCATTGTAGATATTTCTATGTTCATAGAGATAGTCGTGTAGATATTTCCATGTTTATACAGATGACTGTGTAGTTAATTCCATGTTTATACAGATGGCGGTGTAGATATTTCCACATTTATAGAGATAGCCATGTAGTTATTTCCATGTTTATACAGATAACGGTGTAGATATTTGCATGTTTATACAGACAGCGGTGTAGATATATCCATGTTTATACAGACCGTTGTGTAGATATTTCCATGTTTATACAGATAGCGGTGAAGATATTTCCATTTTTATACAGATAGCGCTGTAGATATTTCTATGTTTATACAGATAGCGGTGTAGATATTTCCATGTTTATACAGATAGCGGTGTAGATATTTCCATGTTTACAGAGATAGAGGTGTATATATATCCATATTTGCACAGATTGCGGTGTCGATATTTCCATCTTCACACAGATAGCGGTGTACATATTTCCATGTTTACACAGACAGCTGTGTAGATATTTCCATGTTTACACAGATAGTGTTGTAGATATTTCCATGTTTATACAGATAGCGGTGTAGATATTTCCATGTGTATAAAGATAGCGGTGTAGATATTTCCATGTGTATACAGATAGCGGTGGAGATATTTCCATGTTTGTACACACAGCGCTGTAGATATTTCCATGTTTATACAGACAGCGGTGTAGATATTTCCATGTTTATACAGATAGCGGTGTAGATATTTCCATGTTTATACAGATAGCGGTGGAGATTTTTCCATGTTTATACAGATATCAGTGGGGATATTTCCATGTTTATACAGAGAGCGGTGGAAATATTTACATGTTTATACAGATGGAGGTGTAGGTATTTCCAAGGTTATGCAGATTGCGGTGGAGATATTTCCATGTTTATAGAGATAGCAGTGTAGATATTTCCATGTAGATACAGATAGCCATGTAGATATTTCCATGTTTATAGAGATAGCCATGTAGATATTTCCATATTTATACAGATAGCGGTGTAGTTATTTCCATGTTTACAGAGATAGCGGTGATGTTATTTCCATGTTTATACAGATGGCATTGTAGATATTTCCATGTTTATACAGATAGTGGTGTAGATATTTCCATGTTTATACAGATGACTGTGTAGTTAATTCCATGTTTATAAAGATGGCGGTGTATATATTTCCATGTTTATAGAGATAGCCATGTAGATATTTCCATGTTTATACAGATAGCGGTGTAGTTATTTCCATGTTTACAGAGATAGAGGTGTAGATATTTCCATATTTGCACAGATTGCCGTGTAGATATTTCCATCTTCACACAGATAGCGGTGTACATATTTCTATGTTTACACAGACAGCTGTGTAGATATTTCCATGTTTACACAGATAGTGTTGTGGATATTTCCATGTTTATACAGATAGCGGTGCAGATATTTCCATGTTCATAAAGATAGCGGTGTAGATATTTTCATGTTTATACAGACAGCGGTGGAGATATTTCCATGTTTATACAGATAGCGCTGTAGATATTTCCCTGTTTATACAGACAGCGGTGTAGATATTTCCATGTTTATACAGATAGCGGTGTCGATATTTCCATGTTTATACAGATAGCGGTGTACGTACTTCCAAGTTTATAGAGATAGCGGTGTAGATATTTACATGCTTATACAGATGGCTGTGTAGATATTTCCATGTTTATACAGATAGCGGTGGAGATATTTCCATGTTTGTACACACAGCGCTGTAGATATTTCCATGTTTATACAGACAGCGGTGTAGATATTTCCATGTTTATACAGATAGCGGTGTAGATATTTCCATGTTTATACAGATAGCGGTGGAGATTTTTCCATGTTTATACAGATATCAGTGGGGATATTTCCATGTTTATACAGAGAGCGGTGGAAATATTTACATGTTTATACAGATGGAGGTGTAGGTATTTCCAAGGTTATGCAGATTGCGGTGGAGATATTTCCATGTTTACAGAGATAGCAGTGTAGATATTTCCATGTAGATACAGATAGCCATGTAGATATTTCCATGTTTATAGAGATAGCCATGTAGATATTTCCATATTTATACAGATAGCGGTGTAGGTATTTCCATGTTTGCAGAGATAGCGGTGATGATATTTCCATGTTTATACAGATGGCATTGTAAATATTTACATGTTTATTCAGATAGTGGTGTAGATATTTCCATGTTTATACAGATGTCTGTGTAGTTAATTCCATGTTTATAAAGATGGCGGTGTATATATTTCCATGTTTATAGAGATAGCCATGTAGATATTTCCATGTTTATTCAGATAGCGGTGTAGTTATTTCCATGTTTACAGAGATAGAGGTGTAGATATTTCCATATTTGCACAGATTGCCGTGTAGATATTTCCATCTTCACACAGATAGCGGTGTACATATTTCTATGTTTACACAGACAGCTGTGTAGATATTTCCATGTTTACACAGATAGTGTTGTGGATATTTCCATGTTTATACAGATAGCGGTGCAGATATTTCCATGTTCATAAAGATAGCGGTGTAGATATTTTCATGTTTATACAGACAGCGGTGGAGATATTTCCATGTTTATACAGATAGCGCTGTAGATATTTCCCTGTTTATACAGACAGCGGTGTAGATATTTCCATGTTTATACAGATAGCGGTGTCGATATTTCCATGTTTATACAGATAGCGGTGTACGTACTTCCAAGTTTATAGAGATAGCGGTGTAGATATTTACATGCTTATACAGATGGCTGTGTAGATATTTCCATGTTTATACAGATTGCAGTGAAGTTATTTCCATGTTTATACAGATGGAGGTGTAGATATTTACATGTTTAGACAGATGACTGTGTAGATATTTCCAAGTTTATACAGATAGCGGTGTAGATATATACATGTTTATAAGGACCGTGGTGTAGATATTTCCATGTTTATACAGATAGCGGTGTAGATATTTTCATGTTTATACAGGTCGCGGTGTAGATATTTCCATGTTTACAGAGATAGAGGTGTAGATATTTCCATATTTGCCCAGAATGCGGTGTATATATTTCCATCTTCACACAGATAGCGTTGTACATACTTCCATGTTTACACAGACAGCTGTGTAGATATTTCCATGTTTACACAGACAATGTTGTAGATATTTCCATTTTTATATAGATAGCGGTGCAGATATTTCCATGTTTATACAGATAGCGGTGGAGATATTTCCATGTTTATACAGATAACGGTGTAGATATTTCCATGTTTATAAATATAGCGGTGGAGATATTTCCATGTTTATACAGATATCGGTGGAGATATTTCCAAGTTTATGCAGATTGCGGTGGAGATATTATCATGTTTATAGAGATAGCGGTGTAGATATTTCCATGTAGATACAGATAGCGGTGTAGATATTTCCATGTTTATAGAGATAGTGGTGTAGATATTTCCATATTTATGCAGATAGCGGAGTAGATATTTCCATGTTTATTCAGATGGCGGTTTAGATATTTCCATGTTTATACAGATAGTGGTGTAGACATTTCTATATTGATAAAGATATCGGTGAAGATATTTCCATGTTTATACAGATAGCGGTGTAGATATTTTCAAGTTTATACAGATAGCGGTGTAGATATTTCCATGTTTATACAGATAGCGGTGTAGATATTTCCATGTTTATACAGAGAGTGGTGGAGATATTTCCATGTTTATACAGATATCGGTGTAGCTATTTCCATGTTTATAGAGATAGCAGTGAAGATATTTCCATGTTTATACAGATTGCATTGTAGATATTTCTATGTTCATAGAGATAGTCGTGTAGATATTTCCATGTTTATACAGATGACTGTGTAGTTAATTCCATGTTTATACAGATGGCGGTGTAGATATTTCCACATTTATAGAGATAGCCATGTAGTTATTTCCATGTTTATACAGATAACGGTGTAGATATTTACATGTTTATACAGACAGCGGTGTAGATATATCCATGTTTATACATACCATGGTGTAGATATTTCCATGTTTATACAGATAGCGGTGAAGGTATTTCCATTTTTATACAGATAGCGCTGTAGATATTTCTATGTTTATACAGATAGCGGTGTAGATATTTCCATGTTTATACAGATAGCGGTGTAGATATTTCCATGTTTACAGAGATAGAGGTGTATATATATCCATATTTGCACAGATTGCGGTGTCGATATTTCCATCTTCACACAGATAGCGGTGTACATATTTCCATGTTTACACAGACAGCTGTGTAGATATTTCCATGTTTACACAGATAGTGTTGTAGATATTTCCATGTTTATACAGATATCGGTGTAGATATTTCCATGTGTATAAAGATAGCGGTGTAGATATTTCCATGTGTATACAGATAGCGGTGGAGATATTTCCATGTTTGTACACACAGCGCTGTAGATATTTCCATGTTTATACAGACAGCGGTGTAGATATTTCCATGTTTATACAGATAGCGGTGTAGATATTTCCATGTTTATACAGATAGCGGTGGAGATTTTTCCATGTTTATACAGATATCAGTGGGGATATTTCCATGTTTATACAGAGAGCGGTGGAAATATTTACATGTTTATACAGATGGAGGTGTAGGTATTTCCAAGGTTATGCAGATTGCGGTGGAGATATTTCCATGTTTATAGAGATAGCAGTGTAGATATTTCCATGTAGATACAGATAGCCATGTAGATATTTCCATGTTTATAGAGATAGCCATGTAGATATTTCCATATTTATACAGATAGCGGTGTAGTTATTTCCATGTTTACAGAGATAGCGGTGATGTTATTTCCATGTTTATACAGATGGCATTGTAGATATTTCCATGTTTATACAGATAGTGGTGTAGATATTTCCATGTTTATACAGATGACTGTGTAGTTAATTCCATGTTTATAAAGATGGCGGTGTATATATTTCCATGTTTATAGAGATAGCCATGTAGATATTTCCATGTTTATACAGATAGCGGTGTAGTTATTTCCATGTTTACAGAGATAGAGGTGTAGATATTTCCATATTTGCACAGATTGCCGTGTAGATATTTCCATCTTCACACAGATAGCGGTGTACATATTTCTATGTTTACACAGACAGCTGTGTAGATATTTCCATGTTTACACAGATAGTGTTGTGGATATTTCCATGTTTATACAGATAGCGGTGCAGATATTTCCATGTTCATAAAGATAGCGGTGTAGATATTTTCATGTTTATACAGACAGCAGTGGAGATATTTCCATGTTTATACAGATAGCGCTGTAGATATTTCCCTGTTTATACAGACAGCGGTGTAGATATTTCCATGTTTATACAGATAGCGGTGTCGATATTTCCATGTTTATACAGATAGCGGTGTACGTACTTCCAAGTTTATAGAGATAGCGGTGTAGATATTTACATGCTTATACAGATGGCTGTGTAGATATTTCCATGTTTATACAGATTGCAGTGAAGTTATTTCCATGTTTATACAGATGGAGGTGTAGATATTTACATGTTTAGACAGATGACTGTGTAGATATTTCCAAGTTTATACAGATAGCGGTGTAGATATATCCATCTTTATAAGGACTGTGGTGTAGATATTTCCATGTTTATAAGGACCGTGGTGTAGATATTTCCATGTTTATACAGATAGCGGTGTAGATATTTTCATGTTTATACAGGTAGCGGTGTAGATATTTCCATGTTTACAGAGATAGAGTTGTAGATATTTCCATATTTGCCCAGAATGCGGTGTATATATTTCCATCTTCACACAGATAGCGTTGTACATACTTCCATGTTTACACAGACAGCTGTGTAGATATTTCCATGTTTACACAGACAATGTTGTAGATATTTCCATTTTTATATAGATAGCGGTGCAGATATTTCCATGTTTATACAGATAGCGGTGGAGATATTTCCATGTTTATACAGATAACGGTGTAGATATTTCCATGTTTATAAATATAGCGGTGGAGATATTTCCATGTTTATACAGATATCGGTGGAGATATTTCCAAGTTTATGCAGATTGCGGTGGAGATATTATCATGTTTATAGAGATAGCGGTGTAGATATTTCCATGTGGATACAGATAGCGGTGTAGATATTTCCATGTTTATAGAGATAGTGGTGTAGATATTTCCATATTTATGCAGATAGCGGAGTAGATATTTCCATGTTTATTCAGATGGCGGTTTAGGTATTTCCATGTTTATACAGATAGTGGTGTAGACATTTCCATATTGATAGAGATATCGGTGAAGATATTTCCATGTTTATACAGATAGCGGTGTAGATATTTTCAAGTTTATACAGATAGCGGTGTAGATATTTCCATGTTTATACAGATAGCGGTGTAGATATTTCCATGTTTATACAGAGAATGGTGGAGATATTTCCATGTTTATACAGATATCGGTGTAGCTATTTCCATGTTTATAGAGATAGCAGTGAAGATATTTCCATGTTTATACAGATTGCATTGTAGATATTTCTATGTTCATAGAGATAGTCGTGTAGATATTTCCATGTTTATACAGATGACTGTGTAGTTAATTCCATGTATATACAGATGGCGGTGTAGATATTTCCACATTTATAGAGATAGCCATGTAGTTATTTCCATGTTTATACAGATAACGGTGTAGATATTTACATGTTTATACAGACAGCGGTGTAGATATATCCATGTTTATACAGACCGTGGTGTAGATATTTCCATGTTTATACAGATAGCGGTGAAGATATTTCCATTTTTATACAGATAGCGCTGTAGATATTTCTATGTTTATACAGATAGCGGTGTAGATATTTCCATGTTTATACAGATAGCGGTGTAGATATTTCCATGTTTACAGAGATAGAGGTGTATATATATCCATATTTGCACAGATTGCGGTGTCGATATTTCCATCTTCACACAGATAGCGGTGTACATATTTCCATGTTTACACAGACAGCTGTGTAGATATTTCCATGTTTACAGAGATAGTGTTGTAGATATTTCCATGTTTATACAGATAGCGGTGTAGATATTTCCATGTGTATAAAGATAGCGGTGTAGATATTTCCATGTTTATACAGATAGCGGTGGAGATATTTCCATGTTTGTACACACAGCGCTGTAGATATTTCCATGTTTATACAGACAGCGGTGTAGATATTTCCATGTTTATACAGATAGCGGTGTAGATATTTCCATGTTTATACAGATAGCGGTGGAGATTTTTCCATGTTTATACAGATATCAGTGGGGATATTTCCATGCTTATACAGAGAGCGGTGGAAATATTTACATGTTTATACAGATGGAGGTGTAGGTATTTCCAAGGTTATGCAGATTGCGGTGGAGATATTTCCATGTTTATAGAGATAGCAGTGTAGATATTTCCATGTAGATACAGATAGCCATGTAGATATTTCCATGTTTATAGAGATAGCCATGTAGATATTTCCATATTTATACAGAGAGCGGTGTAGTTATTTCCATGTTTACAGAGATAGCGGTGATGTTATTTCCATGTTTATACAGATGGCATTGTAGATATTTCCATGTTTATACAGATAGTGGTGTAGATATTTCCATGTTTATACAGATGACTGTGTAGTTAATTCCTTGTTTATAAAGATGGCGGTGTATATATTTCCATGTTTATAGAGATAGCCATGTAGATATTTCCATGTTTATACAGATAGCGGTGTAGTTATTTCCATGTTTACAGAGATAGAGGTGTAGATATTTCCATATTTGCACAGATTGCCGTGTAGATATTTCCATCTTCACACAGATAGCGGTGTACATATTTCTATGTTTACACAGACAGCTGTGTAGATATTTCCATGTTTACACAGATAGTGTTGTGGATATTTCCATGTTTATACAGATAGCGGTGCAGATATTTCCATGTTCATAAAGATAGCGGTGTAGATATTTTCATGTTTATACAGACATCGGTGGAGATATTTCCATGTTTATACAGATAGCGCTGTAGATATTTCCCTGTTTATACAGACAGCGGTGTAGATATTTCCATGTTTATACAGATAGCGGTGTACGTACTTCCAAGTTTATAGAGATAGCGGTGTAGATATTTACATGCTTATACAGATGGCTGTGTAGATATTTCCATGTTTATACAGATTGCAGTGAAGTTATTTCCATGTTTATACAGATGGAGGTGTAGATATTTACATGTTTAGACAGATGACTGTGTAGATATTTCCAAGTTTATACAGATAGCGGTGTAGATATATCCATGTTTATAAGGACCGTGGTGTAGATATTTCCATGTTTATACAGATAGCGGTGTAGATATTTTCATGTTTATACAGGTAGCGGTGTAGATATTTCCATGTTTACAGAGATAGAGGTGTAGATATTTCCATATTTGCCCAGAATGCGGTGTATATATTTCCACCTTCACACAGATAGCGTTGTACATACTTCCATGTTTACACAGACAGCTGTGTAGATATTTCCATGTTTACACAGACAATGTTGTAGATATTTCCATTTTTATATAGATAGCGGTGCAGATATTTCCATGTTTATACAGATAGCAGTGGAGATATTTCCATGTTTATACAGATAACGGTGTAGATATTTCCATGTTTATAAATATTGCGGTGGAGATATTTCCATGTTTATACAGATATCGGTGGAGATATTTCCAAGTTTATGCAGATTGCGGTGGAGATATTATCATGTTTATAGAGATAGCGGTGTAGATATTTCCATGTAGATACAGATAGCGGTGTAGATATTTCCATGTTTATAGAGATAGTGGTGTAGATATTTCCATATTTATGCAGATAGCGGAGTAGATATTTCCATGTTTATTCAGATGGCGGTTTAGGTATTTCCATGTTTATACAGATAGTGGTGTAGACATTTCCATATTGATAGAGATATCGGTGAAGATATTTCCATGTTTATACAGATAGCGGTGTAGATATTTTCAAGTTTATACAGATAGCGGTGTAGATATTTCCATGTTTATACAGATAGCGGTGTAGATATTTCCATGTTTATACAGAGAGTGGTGGAGATATTTCCATGTTTATACAGATATCGGTGTAGCTATTTCCATGTTTATAGAGATAGCAGTGAAGATATTTCCATGTTTATACAGATTGCATTGTAGATATTTCTATGTTCATAGAGATAGTCGTGTAGATATTTCCATGTTTATACAGATGACTGTGTAGTTAATTCCATGTTTATACAGATGGCGGTGTAGATATTTCCACATTTATAGAGATAGCCATGTAGTTATTTCCATGTTTATACAGATAACGGTGTAGATATTTACATGTTTATACAGACAGCGGTGTAGATATATCCATGTTTATACATACCGTGGTGTAGATATTTCCATGTTTATACAGATAGCGGTGAAGATATTTCCATTTTTATACAGATAGCGCTGTAGATATTTCTATGCTTATACAGATAGCGGTGTAGATATTTCCATGTTTATACAGATAGCGGTGTAGATATTTCCATGTTTACAGAGATAGAGGTGTATACATATCCATATTTGCACAGATTGCGGTGTCGATATTTCCATCTTCACACAGATAGCGGTGTACATATTTCCATGTTTACACAGACAGCTGTGTAGATATTTCCATGTTTACACAGATAGTGTTGTAGATATTTCCATGTTTATACAGATAGCGGTGTAGATATTTCCATGTGTATAAAGATATCGGTGTAGATATTTCCATGTGTATACAGATAGCGGTGGAGATATTTCCATGTTTGTACACACAGCGCTGTAGATATTTCCATGTTTATACAGACAGCGGTGTAGATATTTCCATGTTTATACAGATAGCGGTGTAGATATTTCCATGTTTATACAGATAGCGGTGGAGATTTTTCCATGTTTATACAGATATCAGTGGGGATATTTCCATGTTTATACAGAGAGCGGTGGAAATATTTACATGTTTATACAGATGGAGGTGTAGGTATTTCCAAGGTTATGCAGATTGCGGTGGAGATATTTCCATGTTTATAGAGATAGCAGTGTAGATATTTCCATGTAGATACAGATAGCCATGTAGATATTTCCATGTTTATAGAGATAGCCATGTAGATATTTCCATATTTATACAGATAGCGGTGTAGTTATTTCCATGTTTACAGAGATAGCGGTGATGTTATTTCCATGTTTATACAGATGGCATTGTAGATATTTCCATGTTTATACAGATAGTGGTGTAGATATTTCCATGTTTATACAGATGACTGTGTAGTTAATTCCATGTTTATAAAGATGGCGGTGTATATATTTCCATGTTTATAGAGATAGCCATGTAGATATTTCCATGTTTATACAGATAGCGGTGTAGTTATTTCCATGTTTACAGAGATAGAGGTGTAGATATTTCCATATTTGCACAGATTGCCGTGTAGATATTTCCATCTTCACACAGATAGCGGTGTACATATTTCTATGTTTACACAGACAGCTGTGTAGATATTTCCATGTTTACACAGATAGTGTTGTGGATATTTCCATGTTTATACAGATAGCGGTGCAGATATTTCCATGTTCATAAAGATAGCGGTGTAGATATTTTCATGTTTATACAGACAGCGGTGGAGATATTTCCATGTTTATACAGATAGCGCTGTAGATATTTCCCTGTTTATACAGACAGCGGTGTAGATATTTCCATGTTTATACAGATAGCGGTGTCGATATTTCCATGTTTATACAGATAGCGGTGTACGTACTTCCAAGTTTATAGAGATAGCGGTGTAGATATTTACAGGCTTATACAGATGGATGTGTAGATATTTCCATGTTTATACAGATTGCAGTGAAGTTATTTCCATGTTTATACAGATGGAGGTGTAGATATTTCCATGTTTAGACAGATGACTGTGTAGATATTTCCAAGCTTATACAGATAGCGGTGTAGATATATCCATGTTTATACAGACCGTGGTGTAGATATTTCCATGTTTATACAGATAGCGGTGTAGATATTTTCATGTTTATACAGGTAGCGGTGTAGATATTTCCATGTTTACAGAGATAGAGGTGTAGATATTTCCATATTTGCCCAGAATGCGGTGTATATATTTCCATCTTCACACAGATAGCGTTGTACACACTTCCATGTTTACACAGACAGCTGTGTAGATATTTCCATGTTTACACAGACCGTTTTGTAGATATTTCCATTTTTATATAGATAGCGGTGCAGATATTTCCATGTTTATACAGATAGCGGTGGAGATATTTCCATGTTTATACAGATAACGGTGTAGATATTTCCATGTTTATAAATATAGCGGTGGAGATATTTCCATGTTTATACAGATATCGGTGGAGATATTTCCAAGTTTATGCAGATTGCGGTGGAGATATTATCATGTTTATAGAGATAGCGGTGTAGATATTTCCATGTAGATACAGATAGCGGTGTAGATATTTCCATGTTTATAGAGATAGTGGTGTAGATATTTCCATATTTATGCAGACAGCGGAGTAGATATTTCCATGTTTATTCAGATGGCGGTTTAGATATTTCCATGTTTATACAGATAGTGGTGTCGACATTTCCATATTGATAGAGATATCGGTGAAGATATTTCCATGTTTATACAGATAGCGGTGTAGATATTTTCAAGTTTATACAGATAGCGGTGTAGATATTTCCATGTTTATACAGATAGCGGTGTAGATATTTCCATGTTTATACAGAGAGTGGTGGAGATATTTCCATGTTTATACAGATATCGGTGTAGCTATTTCCATGTTTATAGAGATAGCAGTGAAGATATTCCCATGTTTATACAGATTGCATTGTAGATATTTCTATGTTCATAGAGATAGTCGTGTAGATATTTCCATGTTTATACAGATGACTGCGTAGTTAATTCCATGTTTATACAGATGGCGGTGCAGATATTTCCACATTTATAGAGATAGCCATGTAGTTATTTCCATGTTTATACAGATAACTGTGTAGATATTTACATGTTTATACAGACAGCGGTGTAGATATATCCATGTTTATACAGACCGTGGTGTAGATATTTCCATGTTTATACAGATAGCGGTGAAGATATTTCCATTTTTATACAGATAGCGCTGTAGATATTTCTATGTTTATACAGATAGCGGTGTAGATATTTCCATGTTTATACAGATAGCGGTGTAGATATTTCCATGTTTACAGAGATAGAGGTGTATATATATCCATATTTGCACAGATTGCGGTGTCGATATTTCCATCTTCACACAGATAGCGGTGTACATATTTCCATGTTTACACAGACAGCTGTGTAGATATTTCCATGTTTACACAGATAGTGTTGTAGATATTTCCATGTTTATACAGATAGCGGTGTAGATATTTCCATGTTTATAAAGATAGCGGTGTAGATATTTCCATGTTTATACAGATAGCGGTGGAGATATTTCCATGTTTGTACACACAGCGCTGTAGATATTTCCATGTTTATACAGACAGCGGTGTAGATATTTCCATGTTTATACAGATAGCGGTGTAGATATTTCCATGTTTATACAGATAGCGGTGGAGATTTTTCCATGTTTATACAGATATCAGTGGAGATATTTCCATGTTTATACAGAGAGCGGTGGAAATATTTACATGTTTATACAGATGGAGGTGTAGGTATTTCCAAGGTTATGCAGATTGCGGTGGAGATATTTCCATGTTTATAGAGATAGCAGTGTAGATATTTCCATGTAGATACAGATAGCCATGTAGATATTTCCATGTTTATAGAGATAGCCAAGTAGATATTTCCATATTTATACAGATAGCGGTGTAGGTATTTCCATGTTTACAGAGATAGCGGTGATGTTATTTCCATGTTTATACAGATGGCATTGTAGATATTTCCATGTTTATACAGATAGTGGTGTAGATATTTCCATGTTTATACAGATTACTGTGTAGTTAATTCCATGATTATAAAGATGGCGGTGTATATATTTCCATGTTTATAGAGATAGCCATGTAGATATTTCCATGTTTATACAGATAGCGGTGTAGTTATTTCCATGTTTACAGAGATAGAGGTGTAGATATTTCCATATTTGCACAGATTGCCGTGTAGATATTTCCATCTTCACACAGATAGCGGTGTACATATTTCTATGTTTACACAGACAGCTGTGTAGATATTTCCATGTTTACACAGATAGTGTTGTGGATATTTCCATGTTTATGCAGATAGCGGTGCAGATATTTCCATGTTCATAAAGATAGCGGTGTAGATATTTTCATGTTTATACAGACAGCGGTGGAGATATTTCCATGTTTATACAGATAGCGCTGTAGATATTTCCCTGTTTATACAGACAGCGGTGTAGATATTTCCATGTTTATACAGATAGCGGTGTCGATATTTCCATGTTTATACAGATAGCGGTGTACGTACTTCCAAGTTTATAGAAATAGCGGTGTAGATATTTACATGCTTATACAGATGGCTGTGTAGATATTTCCATGTTTATACAGATTGCAGTGAATTTATTTCCATGTTTATACAGATGGAGGTGTAGATATTTCCATGTTTACAGAGATAGAGGTGTAGATATTTCCATATTTGCCCAGAATGCGGTGTATATATTTCCATCTTCACACAGATAGCGTTGTACATACTTCCATGTTTACACAGACAGCTTTGTAGATATTTCCATGTTTACACAGACAATGATGTAGATATTTCCATTTTTATATAGATAGCGGTGCAGATATTTCCATGTTTATACAGATAGCGGTGGAGATATTTCCATGTTTATACAGATAACGGTGTAGTTATTTCCATGTTTATAAATATAGCGGTGGAGATATTTCCATGTTTATACAGATATCGGTGGAGATATTTCCAAGTTTATGCAGATTGCGGTGGAGATATTATCATGTTTACAGAGATAGCGGTGTAGATATTTCCATGTAGATACAGATAGCGGTGTAGATATTTCCATGTTTATAGAGATAGTGTTGTAGATATTTCCATATTTATGCAGATAGCGGAGTAGATATTTCCATGTTTATTCAGATGGCGGTTTAGATATTTCCATGTTTATACAGATAGTGGTGTAGACATTTCCATATTGATAGAGATATCAGTGAAGATATTTCCATGTTTATACAGATAGCGGTGCAGATATTTCCATGTTCATAAAGATAGCGGTGTAGATATTTTCATGTTTATCCAGACAGCGGTGGAGATATTTCCATGTTTATACAGATAGCGCTGTAGATATTTCCCTGTTTATACAGACAGCGGTGTAGATATTTCCATGTTTATACAGATAGCGGTGTCGATATTTCCATGTTTATACAGATAGCGGTGTACGTACTTCCAAGTTTATAGAGATAGCGGTGTAGATATTTACATGCTTATACAGATGGCTGTGTAGATATTTCCATGTTTATACAGATTGCAGTGAAGTTATTTTCATGTTTACACAGATGGAGGTGTAGATATTTCCATGTTTGGACAGATGACTGTGTAGATATTTCCAAGTTTATACAGATAGCGGTGTAGATACATCCATGTTTATACAGACCGTGGTGTAGATATTTCCATGTTTATTCAGATAGCGGTGTAGATATTTTCATGTTTATACAGGTAGCGGTGTAGATATTTCCATGTTTGCAGAGATAGAGGTGTAGATATTTCCATATTTGCCAAGAATGCGGTGTATATATTTCCATCTTCACACAGATAGCGTTGTACATACTTCCATGTTTACACAGACAGCTGTGTAGATATTTCCATGTTTACACAGACAGTGTTGTAGATATTTCCATTTTTATATAGATAGCGGTGCAGATATTTCCATGTTTATACAGATAGCGGTGGAGATATTTCCATGTTTATACAGATAACGGTGTAGATATTTCCATGTTTATAAATATAGCGGTGGAGATATTTCCATGTTTATACAGATATCGGTGGAGATATTTCTAAGTTTATGCAGATTGCGGTGGAGATATTATCATGTTTACAGAGATAGCGGTGTAGATATTTCCATGTAGATACAGATAGCGGTGTAGATATTTCCATGTTAATAGAGATAGTGGTGTAGATATTTCCATATTTATGCAGATAGCGGAGTAGATATTTCCATGTTTATTCAGATGGCGGTTTAGGTATTTCCATGTTTATACAGATATTGGTGTAGACATTTCCATATTGATAGAGATATCGGTGAAGATATTTCCATGTTTATACAAATAGCGGTGTAGATATTTTCAAGTTTATACAGATAGCGGTGTAGATATTTCCATGTTTATACAGATAGCGGTGTAGATATTTCCATGTTTATACAGAGAGTGGTGGAGATATTTCCATGTTTATACAGATATCGGTGTAGCTATTTCCATGTTTATAGAGATAGCGGTGAAGTTATTTCCATGTTTATACAGATTGCATTGTAGATATTTCTATGTTCATAGAGATAGTGGTGTAGATATTTCCATGTTTATACAGATGACTGTGTAGTTAATTCCATGTTTATACAGATGGCGGTGTAGCTATTTCCACATTTATAGAGATAGCCATGTAGTTATTTCCATGTTTATACAGATAACGGTGTAGATATTTACATGTTTATACAGACAGCGGTGTAGATATATCCATGTTTATACAGACCGTGGTGTAGATATTTCCATCTTTATACAGATAGCAGTGTAGATATTTACATGTTTAAACAGATAGCGGTGTAGATATTTCCATGTTTACAGAGATAGAGGTGTAGATATATCCATATTTGCACAGATTGCGTTGTCGATATTTCCATCTTCACACAGATAGCGCTGTATATATTTACATGTTTACACAGACAGGTGTGTAGATATTTCCATGTTTACACAGATAGTGTTGTAGATATTTCCAAGTTCATGCAGACAGTGGTGTAGATATTTCCATGTTTATAAAGATAGCGGAGGAGATACTTCCATGTTTATACTGATATCGGTGGAGATATTTCCATTTTTATGCAGATAGCGCTGTAGATATTTCTATGTTTATAAAGATAGCGGTGTAGATATTTGCATGTTTATACAGATAGCGGTGTAGATATTTCCATGTTTACAGAGATAGAGGTGTATATATATCCATATTTGCACAGATTGCTGTGTCGATATTTCCATCTTCACACAGATAGCGGTGTACATATTTCCATGTTTACACAGACAGCTGTGTAGATATTTCCATGTTTACACAGATAGTGTTTTAGATATTTCCATGTTTATACAGATAGCGGTGTAGATATTTCCATGTTTATAAAGATAGCGGTGTAGATATTTCCATGTTTATAAAGATAGCGGTGTAGATATTTCCATGTTTATACAGACAGCGGTGTAGGTATTTCCATGTTTATACAGATAGCGGTGTAGATATTTCTATGTTTATACAGATAGCGGTGGAGATATTTCCATGTTTATACAGATATCAGTGGGGATATTTCCATGTTTATTCAGAGAGCGGTGGAAATATTTACATGTTTATACAGATGGAGGTGTAGGTATTTCCAAGGTTTTGCAGATTGCGATGGAGATATTTCCATGTTTATAGAGATAGCAGTGTAGATATTTCCATGTAGATACAGATAGCCGTGTAGATATTTCCATGTTTATAGAAATAGCGGTGATGTTATTTCCATGTTTATACAGATGGCATTGTAGATATTTCCATGTTTATACAGATAGTTGTGTAGGTATTTCCATGTTTATACAGATGACTGTGTAGTTAATTCCATGTTTATAAAGATGGCGGTGTACATTTTTCCATGTTTATACAGATAGCCATGTAGCTATTTCCTTGTTTATACAGATAGCGGTGTACATACTTCCATGTTTATAGAGATAGCCGTGTAGATATTTACATGCTTATACAGATGGCTGTGTAGATATTTCCATGTTTATACAGATTGCAGTGAAGGTATTTCCATGCTTATACAGATGGAGGTGTAGATATTTCCATGTTTAGACAGATGACTGTGTATATATTTCCAAGTTTAAACAGATAGTGGTGTACTTATAATCATGTTTATACAGATAGCGGTGTAGATATATTCATGTTTATACAGATAGCGGTGTAGATATTTCCATGTTTACAGAGATAGAGGTGTAGGGATTTCGATATTTGCCCAGATTGCGGTGTAGATATTTCCATCTTCACACAGATAGCGTTGTACATATTTCCATGTTTACACAGACAGCTGTGTAGATATTTCCATGTTTACACAGATAGTGTTGTAGATATTTCCATTTTTACAAAGATAGGGGTGCAGATATTTCCATGTTTATAAAGATAGCGGTGGAGATATTTGATGTTTATACAGATATCGGTGGAGATATTCCCAAGTTTATGCAGATTCCGTTGGAGATATTACCATGTTTATAGCGATAGCGGTGTAGATATTTCCATGTAGATACAGATAGCGGAGTAGATATATCCATGTTTATAGAGATAGCGGTATAGATATTTCCATATTTATGCAGATTGCGGTGTAGATATTTCCATGTTTATACAGATTGCGGTGTGGCTATTTCCATTTTTATACAGATGGCAGTGTAGATATATCCATGTTTATACAGAAGCAGGTGTAGATATTTCCATGTTTATACAGATGATTGTGTAGATATTTCCATGTTTATACAGATAGTGGTGTAGATATTTCCATGTTTTTACAGATGACAGTGTAGTTATTTCCATGTTTATATATATGGCGGTGTAGATATTTCCATGTTTATGGAGATAGCCTTGTAGATATTTCCATGTTTATACAGTTAGTGGTGTAGACATTTCCATGTTTATAGAGATATCGGTGAAGATATTCCCATGTTTATGCAGATAGCGGTGTAGTTATTTCAATGTTTATACAGAGAGTGGTGGAGATATTTACATGTTTATACAGATAGCGGTGTAGCTATTTCCATGTTTATAGAGATAGCGGTGAAGATATTTCCATGTTTATACTGATGGCATTGTAGATATTTCCATGTTCATAGATATAGTGGTGTAGATATTTCCATGTTTATACAGATGACTGTGTAGTTAATTCCATATTTATACAGATGGCGGTGTAGATATTTCCATGTTTATAGAGATAGCCATGTATATATTTCTATGTTTACACAGATAGCGGTGTAGATATTTCCATGTTTATACAGATAGCGTTGTAGATAAATCCATGTTTATACAGACCGTGGTGTAGATATTTCCATGTTTATACAGATAGCGGTGTAGATATTTACATGTTTACAGAGATAGAGGTGTATATATATCCATATTTGCACAGATTGCGGTGTCGATATTTCCATCTTCACTCATATAGCGGTGCATATATTCCCATGTTTACACAGACAGGTGTGTAGATATTTCCATGTTTACACAGATAGTGTTGTAGATATTTCCATGTTCATGCAGATAGCGGTGTAGATATTTCCATGTTTATAAAGATAGCGGAGTAGATACTTCCATGTTTATACAGATAGTGGAGGAAATATTTCCATTTTCAAACAGATAGCGCGGTAGATATTTCCAGGTTTATACAGATGGCGGTGTAGATATTTTCATGTTTATACAGGTAGCGGTGTAGATAATTCCATGTTTACAGAGACGGAGGTGTAGATATTTCCATATTTGCCCAGATTGCGGTGTAGATATTTCCATATTCACATAGATAGCGTTGTACATATTTCCATGTTTACTCAGATAGTGTTGTAGGTATTTCCATTTTTATATAGATAACGGTGCAGATATTTCCATGTTTATGCAGATAGCGATGGAGATATTTCCATGTTTATTCAGATGGCTATGTAGATATTTCCATGTTTATACAGATTGCAGTGTAGATATTTCCATGTTTATAGAGATAGTGGTGTAGATATTTCCATGTTTCTACAGACGACAGTGTAGGTATTTCCATGTTTATACAGATGGCGGTGTAGATATTTCCATGTTAACAGAGATAGCCTTGTTGATGTTTCCATTTTTAGACAGATCGCGGTGTAGACATTTCCATGTTTATAGAGATAGCGGTGAAGATATTTCCATATTTATACAGATAGCGGTGTAGATATTTCCAAGTTTATACAGATAGCGGTGGAGGTATTTCCATGTTTATTCAGATAGCGGTGTAGATATTTCCATGTTTATACAGAGAGTGTTGGAGATATTTCCATGTTTATACAGATAGCGGTGGAGATATTTCCATGTTTATACAGATAGCGGTGTAGGTATTTCCATGTTTATACAGATGGCATTGCAGATATTTCCATATTTATACAGATAGTGGTGTAGATACTTCCATGTTTATACAGATGAGTGTGTAGTTAATTCCATGTTTATACAGATGGCGGTGTAGATATTTCCACGTTTATAGAGATAGCCATGTAGATATTTCCATGTTTATACAGATAGCGGTGTCGATATTTCCATGTTTACAGAGATAAAGGTGTAGATATTTCCGTATTTGCACAGATTGCCGTGAAGGTATTTCCATCTTCACACAGATAGCGGTGTACTTATTTCCATGTTTACACAGACAGCTGGGTAGATATTTCCATGTTTACACAGATAGTGTTGTACATATTTCCATGTTTATACAGATAGCGGTGTATATATTTCCATGTTTATAAAGATAGCGGTGTAGATATTTCCATGTTTATACCGATAGCGGTGGAGATATTTCCATATTTATACAGGTAGCGCTGTAGATATTTCCATGTTTATACAGACAGCGGTGGAGGTATTTCCATGTTTATGCAGATAGCGGTGGAGATATTTCCATGTTTCTACAGATAGCGGTGGAAATATTGACATGTTTATACAGATGGAGGTGTAGATATTTCCAAGGTTATGCAGATTTCGGTGGAGATATTTCCATGTTTATAGAGATATCGGTGTAGATATTTCCATGTAGATACAGATAGCCGTGTAGATATTTCCATGTTTATAGAGATAGCCATGTAGATATTTCCATGTTTATAAAGATAGCGGTGTAGACATTTCCATGTTTATAGAGATAGCGGTGAAGTTATTTCCCTATTTATACAGATAGCGGTGTAGATATTTCCATGTTTATACAGACAGCGGTGGACATATTTCCATGTTTATACAGATAGCGTTGTAGGTATTTCCATGTTTATAGAGATAGCGGTGATGTTTTTTCCATGTTTATACAGATGGCATTGTAGATATTTCCATGTTTATACAGATAGTGGTGTAGATATTTCCATGTTTATACAGATGACTGTGTAGTTAATTCCATGTTTATAAAGATGGCGGTGTAGATATTTCCATGTTTATAGAGATAGCCATGTAGATATTTCCATGTTTATACAGATAGCGGTGTAGATATTTCCATGATTACAGAGATAGAGGAGTAGATATTTCCATATTTGCACAGATTGCCGTGTAGATGTTTCCATCTTCACACAGATAGCGGTGTACATATTTCCATATTTACACAGAGAGCTCTGTAGATATTTCCATGTTTACACAGATAGTGTTGTGGATATTTCCATGTTCATAAAGATAGCGGTGTAGATATTTCCATGTTTATACTGATAGCGGTGGAGATATTTCCATGTTTATACAGATCGCGCTGCAGATATTTCCATGTTTATACAGACAGCGGTGTAGATATTTCCATGTTTATACAGATAGCGGTGTAGATATTTCCATGTTTATACAGATTGCAGTGAAGGTATATCCATGTTTATACAGATGGAGGTGAAGATATTTCCATGTTTAGACAGATGACTGTGTAGATATTTCCAAGTTTATACATATAGCGGAGTAGATATATCCATGTTTATACAGACCGTGGTGTAGATATTTCCATGTATATACAGATAGCGGTGTAGATATTTTCATGTTTATACAGATAGCGGTGTAGATGTTTCCATGTTTACAGAGATAGAGGTGTAGATATTTCCATATTTTCCCAGATTGCGGTGTAGATATTTCCATATTCACATAGATAGCGTTGTACATATTTCCATGTTTACTCAGATAGTGTTGTAGGTATTTCCATTTTTATATAGATAACGGTGCAGATATTTCCATGTTTATACAGATAGCGGTGGAGATATTTCCATGTTTATACAGATAACGGTGGAGATATTTCCATGTTTATACAGATAGCGCTGTAGATATTTCCATGTTTATTCAGACAGCGGTGTAGTTATTTCCAAGTTTATACAGATAGCGGTGGAGATATTTCCATGTTTATACAGACAGCGCTGTAGATATTTCCCTGTTTATACAGATAGCGGTGTAGATATTTCCATGTTTATGCAGATAGCGATGGAGATATTTCCATGTTTATTCAGATGGCTATGTAGATATTTCCATGTTTATACAGATTGCAGTGTAGATATTTCCATGTTTATAGAGATAGTGGTGTAGATATTTCCATGTTTCTACAGACGACAGTGTAGGTATTTCCATGTTTATACAGATGGCGGTGTAGATATTTCCATCTTTACAGAGATAGCCTTGTTGATGTTTCCATTTTTAGACAGATCGCGGTGTAGACATTTCCAAGTTTATACAGATAGCGGTGGAGGTATTTCCATGTTTATTCAGATAGCGGTGTAGATATTTCCATGTTTATACAGAGAGTGTTGGAGATATTTCCATGTTTATACAGATAGCGGTGGAGATATTTCCATGTTTATACAGATAGCAGTGCAGTTATTTCCATGTTTACAGAGATAGAGGAGTAGATTTTTCCATATTTCCACAGATTGCCATGTAGATATTTCCATCTTCACACAGATAGCGGTGTACATATTTCCATGTTTACACAGACAGCTGTGTAGATATTTCCATGTTTACACAGATAGTGTTGTTGATATTTCCATGTTTATACAGATAGCGGTGTAGATATTTCCATGTTCATAAAGATAGCGGTGTAGATATTTCCATGTTTATACAGATAGCGGTGGAGATATTTCCATGTTTATACAGATAGCGCTGTAGATATTTCCATGTTTATTCAGACAGCGGTGTAGTTATTTCCAAGTTTATACAGATAGCGGTGGAGATATTTCCATGTTTATACAGATAGCACTGTAGATATTTCCCTGTTTATACAGATAGCGGTGTAGATATTTCCATGTTTATGCAGATAGCGATGGAGATATTTCCATGTTTATTCAGATGGCTGTGTAGATATTTCCATGTTTATACAGATTGCAGTGTAGATATTTCCATGTTTATAGAGATAGTGGTGTAGATATTTCCATGTTTCTACAGACGACAGTGTAGGTATTTCCATGTTTATACAGATGGCGGTGTAGATATTTCCATGTTAACAGAGATAGCCTTGTTGATGTTTCCATTTTTAGACAGATCGCGGTGTAGACATTTCCATGTTTATAGAGATAGCGGTGAAGATATTTCCATATTTATACAGATAGCGGTGTAGATATTTCCAAGTTTATACAGATAGCGGTGGAGGTATTTCCATGTTTATTCAGATAGCGGTGTAGATATTTCCATGTTTATACAGAGAGTGTTGGAGATATTTCCATGTTTATACAGATAGCGGTGGAGATATTTCCATGTTTATACAGATAGCGGTGTAGGTATTTCCATGTTTATACAGATGGCATTGCAGATATTTCCATATTTATACAGATAGTGGTGTAGATACTTCCATGTTTATACAGATGAGTGTGTAGTTAATTCCATGTTTATACAGATGGCGGTGTAGATATTTCCACGTTTATAGAGATAGCCATGTAGATATTTCCATGTTTATACAGATAGCGGTGTCGATATTTCCATGTTTACAGAGATAAAGGTGTAGATATTTCCGTATTTGCACAGATTGCCGTGAAGGTATTTCCATCTTCACACAGATAGCGGTGTACTTATTTCCATGTTTACACAGACAGCTGGGTAGATATTTCCATGTTTACACAGATAGTGTTGTACATATTTCCATGTTTATACAGATAGCGGTGTATATATTTCCATGTTTATAAAGATAGCGGTGTAGATATTTCCATGTTTATACCGATAGCGGTGGAGATATTTCCATATTTATACAGGTAGCGCTGTAGATATTTCCATGTTTATACAGACAGCGGTGGAGGTATTTCCATGTTTATGCAGATAGCGGTGGAGATATTTCCATGTTTCTACAGATAGCGGTGGAAATATTGACATGTTTATACAGATGGAGGTGTAGATATTTCCAAGGTTATGCAGATTTCGGTGGAGATATTTCCATGTTTATAGAGATATCGGTGTAGATATTTCCATGTAGATACAGATAGCCGTGTAGATATTTCCATGTTTATAGAGATAGCCATGTAGATATTTCCATGTTTATAAAGATAGCGGTGTAGACATTTCCATGTTTATAGAGATAGCGGTGAAGTTATTTCCCTATTTATACAGATAGCGGTGTAGATATTTCCATGTTTATACAGACAGCGGTGGACATATTTCCATGTTTATACAGATAGCGTTGTAGGTATTTCCATGTTTATAGAGATAGCGGTGATGTTTTTTCCATGTTTATACAGATGGCATTGTAGATATTTCCATGTTTATACAGATAGTGGTGTAGATATTTCCATGTTTATACAGATGACTGTGTAGTTAATTCCATGTTTATAAAGATGGCGGTGTAGATATTTCCATGTTTATAGAGATAGCCATGTAGATATTTCCATGTTTATACAGATAGCGGTGTAGATATTTCCATGATTACAGAGATAGAGGAGTAGATATTTCCATATTTGCACAGATTGCCGTGTAGATGTTTCCATCTTCACACAGATAGCGGTGTACATATTTCCATATTTACACAGAGAGCTCTGTAGATATTTCCATGTTTACACAGATAGTGTTGTGGATATTTCCATGTTCATAAAGATAGCGGTGTAGATATTTCCATGTTTATACTGATAGCGGTGGAGATATTTCCATGTTTATACAGATCGCGCTGCAGATATTTCCATGTTTATACAGACAGCGGTGTAGATATTTCCATGTTTATACAGATAGCGGTGTAGATATTTCCATGTTTATACAGATTGCAGTGAAGGTATATCCATGTTTATACAGATGGAGGTGAAGATATTTCCATGTTTAGACAGATGACTGTGTAGATATTTCCAAGTTTATACATATAGCGGAGTAGATATATCCATGTTTATACAGACCGTGGTGTAGATATTTCCATGTATATACAGATAGCGGTGTAGATATTTTCATGTTTATACAGATAGCGGTGTAGATGTTTCCATGTTTACAGAGATAGAGGTGTAGATATTTCCATATTTTCCCAGATTGCGGTGTAGATATTTCCATATTCACATAGATAGCGTTGTACATATTTCCATGTTTACTCAGATAGTGTTGTAGGTATTTCCATTTTTATATAGATAACGGTGCAGATATTTCCATGTTTATACAGATAGCGGTGGAGATATTTCCATGTTTATACAGATAACGGTGTAGATATTTCCATGTTTATAAAGATAGCGGTGGAGATATTTCCATGTTAATACAGATATCGATGCAGATATTTCCATGTTTATGCAGATTGCGTTGGAGATATTACCATGTTTATAGAGATAGCGGTGCAGATATTTCCATGTAGATACAGATAGCGTTGTAGATATTTCCGTGTTTGTAGAGATAGCGGTGTAGATATTTCCATATTTATGCAGATAGCGGTGTAGATATTTCCATGTTTATTCAGATGGCGGTGTAGATATTTCCATGTATATAGAGATGGCTGTGTAGATATTTCCATGTTTATACAGATAGTGGTGTAGATATTTCCATGTTTATACAGATGACAGTGTAGTTATTTGCATGTTTATACAGATGGCGGTGTAGATATTTCCATGTTTATAGACATAGCCATGTAGATATTTCCATGTTTATACAGATAGTGGTGTAGACAATTCCATGTTTATAGAGATATCGGTGAAGATATTTTCATATTATAGAGATAGCGCTGTAGGTATTTCCAAGTTTATACACATAGCCGTGTAGATATTTCCGTGTTTATACAGATAGCGGTGTAGATATATCCATGTTTATACAGACCGTGGTGTAGATATTTCCATGTTTATACAGATAGAGGTGTAGATATTTCCTTGTTTATACAGATTTCGGTGTAGATATTTCCATGTTTTCAGAGATAGAGGTGTAAATATATCCATATTTGCACAAATTGCGGTGTCGATATTTCCATCTTCACACAGATAGCAGTGTATATATTTCCATGTTTACACAGACAGGTGTGTGGATATTTCCATGTTTACTCAGATAGCGGTGTAGATATTTCCATGTTTACAAAGATAGAGGAGTAGATATATCCATATTTTCACAGATTGCGTGTAGATATTTCCATCTTCACACAGATAGCGGTGTACATATTTCCATGTTTACCGAGACAGCTGTGTAAATATTTCCATGTTTACACAGTTAGTGTTGTGGATATTTCCATGTTTATACAGATAGCGGTGTAGATACTTCCATGTTCATAAAGATAGCAGTGTAGATATTTCCATGTTTATAAAGATAGCGGTGGACATATTTCCATGTTTATACAGATAGCGCTGTAGATATTTCCATGTTTATACAGACAGCGGTGTAGATATTTCCATGTTTATACAGATAGCGCTGTAGATATTTCCCTGTTTATACAGATAGCGGTGTAGATATTTCCATGTTTATGCAGATAGCGATGGAGATATTTCCATGTTTATAGAGATGGCTGTGTAGATATTTCCATGTTTATACAGAGGGCAGTGTAGATATTTCCATGTTTATACAGATAGCGGTGTAGATATTTCCATGTTTAAAGAGATGGCGGTGTAGATATTTCCATCTTTGCACAGATTGCGGTTTAGATATTTCCATCTTCACACAGATAGTGGTGTAGATATTTCCAAGTTTACACAGATATCTGTGTAGATATTTCCATGTTTACACAGATAGCGTCGTAGATATTTCCATGTTTATTCGGATAGTGGTGTAGATATTTCCTTGTTTATACAGATCGTGGTGTAGAGATTTCCATGTTTATACAGATAGCGGTGTAGATATTTCCATGTTTATACATGTAGAGGTGTAGATATTTCCATGTGTATACAGATATCAGTGTAGATATTTCCATGTTTATACATGTAGAGGTGTAGATATTTCCATGTTTATACAGATCGTGCGGTAGATATTTCCATCGTTCCACAGATTGCATTGTAGATATTTCCATGTTTATACAGATTGCAGTGTAGATAGTTCCATGTATATGGAGATTGCGGTTTAGATATTTTCATGTTGATAGATATGGAGCTGTAGTTATTTCCATGTTTATAGAGATAGCGGTGTAGATATTTCCATGTTTATACAGACAGCGGTGTGGATATTTCCATTTTTATAGAGATGGCGGTGTAGGATTTCTATGTTTCTACAGATAGCGGTGTAGCTATTTCCATGTTTATTCAGAAAGCGGTGTAGATATTTTCATGTTTACACAGATAGCGTTGTAGATATTTCCATCTTTGCACAGATTGCAGTGTAGATTGTATATGTTTATTCAGATAGCAGTGTAGATATTTCCATGTTTCCACAGATAGCTCTGTAGACAGTTACTTGTTTACACTGATAGCGTTGTAGACATTTCCAGGTTTATAGAGATAGCTGTTTAGATATTTCCATATTTACACAGAAAGCGGTGTTGGTATTTCCATGTTTATGCAGATTGCGTTGTAGATATTTCCCTGTTTATACAGCTCGCGGTGTAGGTATTTCCATCTTTATACAGATGGCAGTGTAGATATTTCCATGTATATACAGATAGCGGTGTAGATATTTCCATGTTTATACAGATGGCGGTGTAGATATTTCCATGTTTATGGAGATGGCGGTGTAGATATTTCCATGTTTATACAGATAGCGGTTTAGACATTTCCATGTTTATACAGACGGGTTTGTAGATATTTCCATGTGTACACAGATGGCGGTGTAGATATTTCCATGTAAATACAGATGGTGGTGTAGATATTTCCATGTTTATACAGATGACTGTGTGGTTATTTCCATGTTTATACGGATGGCGGTGTAGACATTTCCATGTTTATAGAGATAGCGGTGTAGATATTTACATGCTTATACAGATGGCTGTGTAGATATTTCCATGTTTATACAGATTGCAGTGAAGTTATTTTCATGTTTATACAGATGGAGGTGTAGATATTTCCATGTTTGGACAGATGACTGTGTAGATATTTCCAAGTTTATACAGATAGCGGTGTAGATATATCCATGTTTATACAGACCGTGGTGTAGATATTTCCAAGTTTATTCAGATAGCGGTGTAGATATTTTCATGTTTATACAGGTAGCGGTGTAGATATTTCCATGTTTACAGAGATAGAGGTGTAGATATTTCCATATTTGCCCAGAATGCGGTGTATATATTTCCATCTTCACACAGATAGCGTTGTACATACTTCCATGTTTACACAGACAGCTGTGTAGATATTTCCATGTTTACACAGACAGTGTTGTAGATATTTCCATTTTTATATAGATAGCGGTGCAGATATTTCCATGTTTATACAGATAGCGGTGGAGATATTTCCATGTTTATACAGATAACGGTGTAGATATTTCCATGTTTATAAATATAGCGGTGGAGATATTTCCATGTTTATACAGATATCGGTGGAGATATTTCCAAGTTTATGCAGATTGCGGTGGAGATATTATCATGTTTACAGAGATAGCGGTGTAGATATTTCCATGTAGATACAGATAGCGGTGTAGATTTTCCATGTTAATAGAGATAGTGGTGTAGATATTTCCATATTTATGCAGATAGCGGAGTAGATATTTCCATGTTTATTCAGATGGCGGTTTAGGTATTTCCATGTTTATACAGATAGTGGTGTAGACATTTCCATATTGATAGAGATATCGGTGAAGATATTTCCATGTTTATACAGATAGCGGTGTAGATATTTTCAAGTTTATACAGATAGCGGTGTAGATATTTCCATGTTTATACAGATAGCGGTGTAGATATTTCCATGTTTATACAGAGAGTGGTGGAGATATTTCCATGTTTATACAGATATCGGTGTAGCTATTTCCATGTTTATAGAGATAGCGGTGAAGTTATTTCCATGTTTATACAGATTGCATTGTAGATATTTCTATGTTCATAGAGATAGTGGTGTAGATATTTCCATGTTTATACAGATGACTGTGTAGTTAATTCCATGTTTATACAGATGGCGGTGTAGCTATTTCCACATTTATAGAGATAGCCATGTAGTTATTTCCATGTTTATACAGATAACGGTCTAGATATTTACATGTTTATACAGACAGCGGTGTAGATATATCCATGTTTATACAGACCGTGGTGTAGATATTTCCATCTTTATACAGATAGCAGTGTAGATATTTACATGTTTAAACAGATAGCGGTGTAGATATTTCCATGTTTACAGAGATAGAGGTGTAGATATATCCATATTTGCACAGATTGCGTTGTCGATATTTCCATCTTCACACAGATAGCGCTGTATATATTTACATGTTTACACAGACAGGTGTGTAGATATTTCCATGTTTACACAGATAGTGTTGTAGATATTTCCAAGTTCATGCAAACAGTGGTGTAGATATTTCCATGTTTATAAAGATAGCGGAGGAGATACTTCCATGTTTATACTGATAGCGGTGGAGATATTTCCATTTTTATACAGATAGCGCTGTAGATATTTCTATGTTTATACAGATAGCGGTGTAGATATTTCCATGTTTATACAGATAGCGGTGTAGATATTTCCATGTTTACAGAGATAGAGGTGTATATATATCCATATTTGCACAGATTGCTGTGTCGATATTTCCATCTTCACACAGATAGCGGTGTACATATTTCCATGTTTACACAGACAGCTGTGTAGATATTTCCATGTTTACACAGATAGTGTTGTAGATATTTCCATGTTTATACAGATAGCGGTGTAGATATTTCCATGTTTATAAAGATAGCGGTGTAGATATTTCCATGTTTATAAAGATAGCGGTGTAGATATTTCCATGTTTATACAGACAGCGGTGTAGGTATTTCCATGTTTATACAGATAGCGGTGTAGATATTTCCATGTGTATACAGATAGCGGTGGAGATATTTCCATGTTTATACAGATATCAGTGGGGATATTTCCATGTTTATTCAGAGAGCGGTGGAAATATTTACATGTTTATACAGATGGAGGTGTAGGTATTTCCAAGGTTTTGCAGATTGCGGTGGAGATATTTCCATGTTTATAGAGATAGCAGTGTAGATATTTCCATGTAGATACAGATAGCCGTGTAGATATTTCCATGTTTATAGAAATAGCGGTGATGTTATTTCCATGTTTATACAGATGGCATTGTAGATATTTCCATGTTTATACAGATAGTTGTGTAGGTATTTCCATGTTTATACAGATGACTGTGTAGTTAATTCCATGTTTATAAAGATGGCGGTGTACATTTTTCCATGTTTATAGAGATAGCCATGTAGCTATTTCCTTGTTTATACAGATAGCGGTGTACATACTTCCATGTTTATGGAGATAGCCGTGTAGATATTTACATGCTTATACAGATGGCTGTGTAGATATTTCCATGTTTATACAGATTGCAGTGAAGGTATTTCCATGCTTATACAGATGGAGGTGTAGATATTTCCATGTTTAGACAGATGACTGTGTATATATTTCCAAGTTTAAACAGATAGTGGTGTACTTATAATCATGTTTATACAGATAGCGGTGTAGATATATTCATGTTTATACAGATAGCGGTGTAGATATTTCCATGTTTACAGAGATAGAGGTGTAGAGATTTCGATATTTGCCCAGATTGCGGTGTAGATATTTCCATCTTCACACAGATAGCGTTGTACATATTTCCATGTTTACACAGACAGCTGTGTAGATATTTCCATGTTTACACAGATAGTGTTGTAGATATTTCCATTTTTACAAAGATAGGGGTGCAGATATTTCCATGTTTATAAAGATAGCGGTGGAGATATTTGATGTTTATACAGATATCGGTGGAGATATTCCCAAGTTTATGCAGATTCCGTTGGAGATATTACCATGTTTATAGCGATAGCGGTGTAGATATTTCCATGTATATACAGATAGCGGAGTAGAAATATCCATGTTTATAGAGATAGCGGTATAGATATTTCCATATTTATGCAGATTGCGGTGTAGATATTTCCATGTTTATACAGATTGCGGTGTGGCTATTTCCATTTTTATACAGATGGCAGTGTAGATATATCCATGTTTATACAGAAGGAGGTGTAGATATTTCCATGTTTATACAGATGATTGTGTAGATATTTCCATGTTTATACAGATAGTGGTGTAGATATTTCCATGTTTTTACAGATGACAGTGTAGTTATTTCCATGTTTATACATATGGCGGTGTAGATATTTCCATGTTTATAGAGATAGCCTTGTAGATAATTCCATGTTTATACAGTTAGTGGTGTAGACATTTCCATGTTTATAGAGATATCGGTGAAGATATTTCCATATTTATACAGATAGCGGTGTAGATATTTCCAAGTTTATACAGATAGCGGTGTAGATATTTCCATGTTTATGCAGATAGCGGTGTAGTTATTTCAATGTTTATACAGAGAGTGGTGGAGATATTTACATGTTTATACAGGTAGCGGTGTAGCTATTTCCATGTTTATAGACATAGCGGTGAAGATATTTCCATGTTTATACAGATGGCATTGTAGATATTTCCATGTTCATAGATATAGTGGTGTAGATATTTCCATGTTTATACAGATGACTGTGTAGTTAATTCCATATTTATACAGATGGCGGTGTAGATATTTCCATGTTTATAGAGATAGCCATGTATATATTTCTATGTTTACACAGATAGCGGTGTAGATATTTCCATGTTTATACAGATAGCGGTGTAGATATATCCATGTTTATACAGACCGTAGTGTAGATATTTCCATGTTTATACAGATAGCGGTGTAGATATTTACATGTTTACAGAGATAGAGGTGTATATATATCCATATTTGCACAGATTGCGGTGTCGATATTTCCATCTTCACTCATATAGCGGTGCATATATTCCCATGTTTACACAGACAGGTGTGTAGATATTTCCATGTTTACACAGATAGTGTTGTAGATATTTCCATGTTCATGCAGATAGCGGTGTAGATATTTCCATGTTTATAAAGATAGCGGAGTAGATACTTCCATGTTTATACAGATAGTGGAGGAGATATTTCCATTTTCAAACAGATAGCGTGGTAGATATTTCCATGTTTATACAGATGGCGGTGTAGATATTTTCATGTTTATACAGGTAGCGGTGTAGATAATTCCACGTTTACAGAGACGGAGGTGTAGATATTTCCATATTTGCCCAGATTGCGGTGTAGATATTTCCATCTTCACACAGATAGCGTTGTAAATATTTCCATGTTTACACAGACAGCTGTGTAGATATTTCCATGTTTACACAGATAGTGTTGTAGATATTTCCATTTTTATAAGGATAGCGGTGCAGATATTTCCATGTTTATAAAGATAGCGGTGGAGATATTTCCATGTTTATACAGATAGTGTTGTAGATATTTCCATGTTCATGAAGATAGCGGTGTAAATATTTCCATGTTTATAAAGATAGCAGAGTAGATACTTTCATGTTTATACAGATAGCGGTGGAGATATTTCCATTTTTAAACAGATAGCGCAGTAGATATTTCCATGTTTATACAGATAGCGGTGGAGATATTTCCATGTTTATACAGATAGCGGTGTAGATATTTCCATGTTAATACAGATAGCATTGGAGTTGTTTCCATGTTTACAGAGATAGAGGAGTAGATTTTTCCATATTTCCACAGATTGCCATGTAGATATTTCCATCTTCACACAGATAGCGGTGTACATATTTCCATGTTTACACAGACAGCTGTGTAGATATTTCCATGTTTACACAGATAGTGTTGTTGATATTTCCATGTTTATACAGATAGCGGTGTAGATATTTCCATGTTCATAAAGATAGCGGTGTAGATATTTCCATGTTTATACAGATAGCGGTGGAGATATTTCCATGTTTATACAGATAGCGCTGTAGATATTTCCATGTTTATTCAGACAGCGGTGTAGTTATTTCCAAGTTTATACAGATAGTGGGGGAGATATTTCCATGTTTATACAGACAGCGCTGTAGATATTTCCCTGTTTATACAGATAGCGGTGTAGATATTTCCATGTTTATGCAGATAGCGATGGAGATATTTCCATGTTTATTCAGATGGCTATGTAGATATTTCCATGTTTATAGAGATTGCAGTGTAGATATTTCTATGTTTATAGAGATAGTGGTGTAGATATTTCCATGTTTCTACAGACGACAGTGTAGGTATTTCCATGATAATACAGATGGCGGTGTAGATATTTCCATGTTTACAGAGATAGCCTTGTTGATGTTTCCATTTTTAGACAGATCGCGGTGTAGACATTTCCATGTTTATAGAGATAGCGGTGAAGATATTTCCATATTTATACAGATAGCGGTGTAGATATTTCCAAGTTTATACAGATAGCGGTGGAGGTATTTCCATGTTTATTCAGATAGCGGTGTAGATATTTCCATGTTTATACAGAGGGTGTTGGAGATATTTCCATGTTTATACAGATAGCGGTGGAGATATTTCCATGTTTATACAGATAGCAGTGCAGTTATTACCATGTTTACAGAGATAGAGGAGTAGATTTTTCCATATTTCCACAGATTGCCATGTAGATATTTCCATCTTCACACAGATAGCGGTGTACATATTTCCATGTTTACACAGACAGCTGTGTAGATATTTCCATGTTTACACAGATAGTGTTGTTGATATTTCCATGTTTATACAGATAGCGGTGTAGATATTTCCATGTTCATAAAGATAGCGGTGTAGATATTTCCATGTTTATACAGATAGCGGTGGAGATATTTCCATGTTTATACAGATAGCGCTGTAGATATTTCCATGTTTATTCAGACAGCGGTGTAGTTATTTCCAAGTTTATACAGATAGCGGTGGAGATATTTCCATGTTTATACAGATAGCGCTGTAGATATTTCCATGTTTATGCAGATAGCGATGGAGATATTTCCATGTTTACTCAGATGGCTGTGTAGATATTTCCATGTTTATACAGATTGCAGTGTAGATATTTCCATGTTTATAGAGATAGTGGTGTAGATATTTCCATGTTTCTACAGACGACAGTGTAGGTATTTCCATGTTTATACAGATGGCGGTGTAGATATTTCCATGTTTACAGAGATAGCCTTGTTGATGTTTCCATTTTCAGACAGATCGCGGTGTAGACATTTCCATGTTTATAGAGATAGCGGTGAAGTTATTTCCATATTTATACAGATAGCGGTGTAGATATTTCCAAGTTTATACAGATAGCGGTGGAGGTATTTCCATGTTTATTCAGATAGCGGTGTAGATATTTCCATGTTTATACAGAGAGTGTTGGAGATATTTCCATGTTTATACAGATAGCGGTGGAGATATTTCCATGTTTATACAGATAGCGGTGTAGGTATTTCCATGTTTATACAGATGGCATTGCAGATATTTCCATATTTATACAGATAGTGGTGTAGATACTTCCATGTTTATACAGATGAGTGTGTAGTTAATTCCATGTTTATACAGATGGCGGTGTAGATATTCCCACGTTTATAGAGATAGCCATGTAGATATTTCCATGTTTATACAGATAGCGGTGTCGATATTTCCATGTTTACAGAGATAAAGGTGTAGATATTTCCGTATTTGCACAGATTGCCGTGTAGGTATTTCCATCTTCACACAGATAGCGGTGTACTTATTTCCATGTTTACACAGACAGCTGTGTAGATATTTCCATGTTTACACAGATAGTGTTGTACATATTTCCATGTTTATACAGATAGCGGTGTAGATATTTCAATGTTTATAAAGATAGCGGTGTAGATATTTCCATGTTTATACCTATAGCGGTGGAGATATTTCCATATTTATACAGGTAGCGCTGTAGATATTTCCATGTTTATACAGACAGCGGTGGAGGTATTTCCATGTTTATGCAGATAGCGGTGGAGATATTTCCATGTTTCTACAGATAGCGGTGGAAATATTGACATGTTTATACAGATGGAGGTGTAGATAATTCCAAGGTTATGCAGATTTCGGTGGAGATATTTCCATGTTTATAGAGATATCGGTGTAGATATTTCCATGTAGATACAGATAGCCGTGTAGATATTTCCATGTTTATAGAGATAGCCATGTAGATATTTCCATGTTTATAAAGATAGCGGTGTAGACATTTTCATGTTTATAGAGATAGCGGTGAAGTTATTTCCCTATTTATACAGATAGCGGTGTAGATATTTCCATGTTTATACAGACAGCGGTGGACATATTTCCATGTTTATACAGATAGCGTTGTAGGTATTTCCATGTTTATAGAGATAGCGGTGATGTTTTTTCCATGTTTATACAGATGGCATTGTAGATATTTCCATGTTTATACAGATAGTGTTGTAGATATTTCCATGTTTATACAGATGACTGTGTAGTTAATTCCATGTTTATAAAGATGGCGGTGTAGATATTTCCATGTTTATAGAGATAGCCATGTAGATATTTCCATGTTTATACAGATAGCGGTGTAGATATTTCCATGATTACAGAGATAGAGGAGTAGATATTTCCATATTTGCACAGATTGCCGTGTAGATGTTTCCATCTTCACACAGATAGCGGTGTACATATTTCCATGTTTACACAGAGAGCTCTGCAGATATTTCCATGTTTACACAGATAGTGTTGTGGATATTTCCATGTTCATAAAGATAGCGGTGTAGATATTTCCATGTTTATACTGATAGAGGTGGAGATATTTCCATGTTTATACAGATCGCGCTGCAGATATTTCCATGTTTATACAGACAGCGGTGTAGATATTTCCATGTTTATACAGATAGCGGTGTAGATATTTCCATGTTTATACAGATTGCAGTGAAGGTATATCCATGTTTATACAGATGGAGGTGAAGATATTTCCATGTTTAGACAGATGACTGTGTAGATATTTCCAAGTTTATACATATAGCGGAGTAGATATATCCATGTTTATACAGACCGTGGTGTAGATATTTCCATGTTTATACAGATAGCGGTGTAGATATTTTCATGTTTATACAGATAGCGGTGTAGATGTTTCCATGTTTACAGAGATAGAGGTGTAGATATTTCCATATTTTCCCAGATTGCGGTGTAGATATTTCCATATTCACATAGATAGCGTTGTACATATTTCCATGTTTACTCAGATAGTGTTGTAGGTATTTCCATTTTTATATAGATAACGGTGCAGATATTTCCATGTTTATACAGATAGCGGTGGAGATATTTCCATGTTTATACAGATAACGGTGTAGATATTTCCATGTTTATAAAGATAGCGGTGGAGATATTTCCATGTTAATACAGATATCGATGCAGATATTTCCATGTTTATGCAGATTGCGTTGGAGATATTACCATGTTTATAGAGATAGCGGTGCAGATATTTCCATGTAGATACAGATAGTGGTGTAGATATTTCCGTGTTTGTAGAGATAGCAGTGTAGATATTTCCATATTTATGCAGATAGCGGTGTAGATATTTCCATGTTTATTCAGATGGCGGTGTAGATATTTCCATGTATATAGAGATGGCTGTGTAGATATTTCCATGTTTATACAGATAGTGGTGTAGATATTTCCATGTTTATACAGATGACAGTGTAGTTATTTGCATGTTTATACAGATGGCGGTGTAGATATTTCCATGTTTATAGACATAGCCATGTAGATATTTCCATGTTTATACAGATAGTGGTGTAGACAATTCCATGTTTATAGAGATATCGGTGAAGATATTTTCATATTTATAGAGATAGCGCTGTAGGTATTTCCAAGTTTATACACATAGCCGTGTAGATATTTCCGTGTTTATACAGATAGCGGTGTAGATATATCCATGTTTATACAGACCGTGGTGTAGATATTTCCATGTTTATACAGATAGAGGTGTAGATATTTCCTTGTTTATACAGATTTCGGTGTAGATATTTCCATGTTTACAGAGATAGAGGTGTAAATATATCCATATTTGCACAAATTGCGGTGTCGATATTTCCATCTTCACACAGATAGCAGTGTATATATTTCCATGTTTACACAGACAGGTGTGTGGATATTTCCATGTTTACTCAGATAGCGGTGTAGATATTTCCATGTTTACAAAGATAGAGGAGTAGATATTTCCATATTTTCACAGATTGCGTGTAGATATTTCCATCTTCACACAGATAGCGGTGTACATATTTCCATGTTTACCGAGACAGCTGTGTAGATATTTCCATGTTTACACAGTTAGTGTTGTGGATATTTCCATGTTTATACAGATAGCGGTGTAGATACTTCCATGTTCATAAAGATAGCAGTGTAGATATTTCCATGTTTATAAAGATAGCGGTGGACATATTTCCATGTTTATACAGATAGCGCTGTAGATATTTCCATGTTTATACAGACAGCGGTGTAGATATTTCCATGTTTATACAGATAGCGCTGTAGATATTTCCCTGTTTATACAGATAGCGGTGTAGATATTTCCATGTTTATGCAGATAGCGATGGAGATATTTCCATGTTTATAGAGATGGCTGTGTAGATATTTCCATGTTTATACAGATAGCGGTGTAGATATTTCCATGTTTAAAGAGATGGCGGTGTAGGTATTTCCATCTTTGCACAGATTGCGGTTTAGATATTTCCATCTTCACACAGATAGTGGTGTAGATATTTCCAAGTTTACACAGATATCTGTGTAGATATTTCCATGTTTACACAGATAGCGTCGTAGATATTTCCATGTTTATTCGGATAGTGGTGTAGATATTTCCTTGTTTATACAGATCGTGTTGTAGAGATTTCCATGTTTATACAGATAGCGGTGTAGATATTTCCATGTTTATACATGTAGAGGTGTAGATATTTCCATGTGTATACAGATATCAGTGTAGATATTTCCATGTTTATACATGTAGAGGTGTAGATATTTCCATGTTTATACAGATCGTGCGGTAGATATTTCCATCGTTCCACAGATTGAATTGTAGATATTTCCATGTTTATACAGATTGCAGTGTAGATAGTTCCATGTATATGGAGATTGCGGTTTAGATATTTTCATGTTGATAGATATGGCGCTGTAGTTATTTCCATGTTTATAGAGATAGCGGTGTAGATATTTCCATGTTTATACAGACGGCGGTGTGGATATTTCCATTTTTATAGAGATGGCGGTGTAGGATTTCTATCTTTATACAGATAGCGGTGTAGCTATTTCCATGTTTATTCAGAAAGCGGTGTAGATATTTTCATGTTTACACAGATAGCGTTGTAGATATTTCCATCTTTGCACAGATTGCAGTGTAGATTGTATATGTTTATTCAGATAGCAGTGTAGATATTTCCATGTTTCCACAGATAGCTCTGTAGACAGTTACTTGTTTACACTGATAGCGTTGTAGACATTTCCAGGTTTATAGAGATAGCTGTTTAGATATTTGCATATTTACACAGAAAGCGGTGTTGGTATTTCCATGTTTATGCAGATTGCGTTGTAGATATTTCCCTGTTTATGCAGCTCGTGGTGTAGGTATTTCCATCTTTATACAGATGGCAGTGTAGATATTTCCATGTATATACAGATAGCGGTGTAGATATTTCCATGTTTATACAGATGGCGGTGTAGATATTTCCATGTTTATGGAGATGGCGGTGTAGATATTTCCATGTTTATACAGATAGCGGTTTAGACATTTCCATGTTTATACAGATGGGTTTGTAGATATTTCCATGTGTACACAGATGGCGGTGTAGATATTTCCATGTAAATACAGATGGTGGTGTAGATATTTCCATGTTTATACAGATGACTGTGTGGTTATTTCCATGTTTATACGGATGGCGGTGTAGACATTTCCATGTTTATAGAGATAGCGGTGTAGATATTTCCATGTTTATACAGATAGCGTTGTAGATATTTCCAAGTTTACACAGATCGCGGTGTAGATATTTCCATGTTTATAAAGATAGCGGTGTAGATATTTCCATGTTTATACAGATATCGGTGCAGATATTTCCATGTTTATACAGATCATGGTTTAGATATTTCCATGTTTATACAGATAGCGTTGTAGATATTTCCAGGTTTATACAGATAGCGGTGTAGATATTTCCATGTTTTTACAGATCACGGTGTAGATATTTCTACCTTTCTGCAGATTGCAGTGTGGATATTTCTATGTTTATACAGATGGCGGTGTAGATATTTCCATATTTATAGAGATGGCGGTGTAGATATTTCCTTGTTTATATATATGGTGGTGTAGATATTTCCATGTTTATAGAGATGGCGGTGTATATATTTCCATGTTTATAGAGATAGCGGTGTAGATATTTCAATGTTTATACAGATATCGGTGTAGATATTTCCATGTTTATACAACACGCGGTGTAGATATTTACATCTTTATACAGATGGCTTTGTAGATATTTCCATGTTCATACAGACGGCGGTGTAGATATTTCCATGTTTATACAGATGGCGGTGTGGATAGTTCCATGTTTATGGAGATGGCGCTGTAGATATTTCCATGCTGTTGAAGATGTTGGTGTGGATATTTCCATGTTTATAATGATAGCGGTGTGGCTATTTCCAAGTTTATACAGATGGCTGTGTAGATGTTTCCATGTTTATACCGATGGCATTGCAGATATTTCCATGTTTATACAGATAGTGGTGTAGATATTTCCATGTTTATGCAGATGACCGTGTAGGTATTTCCAAGTTTATACAGATGGCGGTGTAGGTATTTCCATGTTTATAGAGATAGCCATGTAGATATTTCCATGTTTATACAGATAGCAGTGTAGACATTTCCATGTTTATACAGATAGCGGTGTAGATATTTCCATATTTATACAGATAGCGGTGTGGATATTTCCATTTTTATAGAGGTGGAGGTGTAGATACTTCCATATTTATGCAGATCGCGGTATAGATAATTCCATGTTTCTACAGATGGCAGTGTAGATATTTCTATGTTTATACAGATGGCGGTGTAGATATTTCAACATTTATACAGATGGCGGTGTAAATGTTTCCATGTTTATGCAGATGGTGGTGTAGATATTTCCATGTTTATAGAAATGGTGCTGTAGCTATTTCTATGTTTATAGAGATAGCAGTGTAGGTATTTCCATCTTTATAGAGATGGCGGTGTAGTTATTTCCATGTTTTTAGAGATAGTGGTGTAGATATTTCCATGTTTATACAGATTGCAGTGTAGATATTTCCAAGTTTATACAGATAGTGGTGTTGGTATTTCCATGTTTGTACTGATAGCAGTGTAGATATTATTGTGTTTACAGAGATAGCGGTGTATATATTTCCATCTTTGTACAGATTGCATTGTAGATATTTCCATCTTTACACAGATAGAGGTATAGATATTTCCATCATTGCAAAGATTGCGGTGCAGATATTTCCATCTTTACACAGATAGCGGTGTAGATATTTCCATGTTTCACATATAGCGGTGCAGATATTTCCATGTTTACACAGATAGCTTTGTAGATATTTGCACGTTTATACACATAGCGGTGTAGATATTTCAATGTTCATACAGATAGCGGGGAACATATTTCCATGTTTATACAGATAGCGGTGTAGATTTTTCCAAGTTTATAGAGATGGTTGTTTAGATATTTCCATGTTTATACAGAAGGCCGTGCAGTTATTTCCATGTTTATACCGATAGTGCTGTAGATATTTCCATGTTTATACAGACGACTGTGTAGGTGTTTCAATGTTTATACAGATGGGGGTGTAGATATTTCCATCTTTATAGAGATAGCCATGTAGATATTTCCATGTTTATACAGATAGCAGTGTAGACATTTCCATGTTTATAGAGACAGCGGTGTTGATATTTCCATATTTATACAGATAGAGGTGTAGATATTTCCGTGTTTATAAAGGTGTAGGTGTATATATTTCCATGTTTATACAGATTGTGGTGCAGATATTTCCATCTTTCTACAGATGACAGTGTAGATATTTCTATGCTTATACAGATGGCAGTGTAGATATTTCCATGTTTATACATATGGCGGTGTAGATATTTCTATATTTATGCAGATGGCGGTGTAGATAATTCCAAGTTAATAGAGATGGCGGTGCAGATATTTCCAAGTTTATACAGATAGCGGTGGAGATATTTCCATGTTTATACAGATAACGGTGGAGATATTTCCATGTTTATACAGATGGCGGTGTAGATATTTCCATGTTTATACAGATGGTGGTGTAGATATTTCCGTGTTTATACAGATGACTCTTTAGTTATTTCCATGTTTATATAGATGGCGGTTTAGATATTTCCATGTTTATAGAGATTGCAGTGTAGATACTTCCAAGTTCATAGAGATAGCGGTGTACATATTTCCATCTTTGCACAGATTGTGGAGTTGATATTTCCATCATTACACAGATAGTGGTGTAGATATTTCCATCTTTGCACAGATTGTGGTGTAGATATTTCCATCTTTACACAGATTGCAGTGTAGATGTTTCCATCTTTACGCCGATAGCGGTGTAGATATTTCCATGTTTATAGGGATGGTGGTGGAGTTTATTCCACGTTTATACAGATGACTGTGTAGATATTTCCATGTTTATACAGATGGCGGTTTAGATATTTCCATGTTTATACAGATAGTTGGGTAGAAATTTCCATGTTTATAGAGATAGTGGTATAGATATTTCGAAATTTATAGAGATTGTGGTGTAGATATTTCCATGTTTATACTGATAGCCGTGTACATATTTCCATGTTTATACAGGCAGCAGTGTAGGTATTTCCATGTTTCTACAGATCACGATGTAGACATTTCCATCTTTCTAAAGATGGCAGTGTAGATAATTCTATGTTTATAAAGGTGGCGGTGTAGATATTTCCATGTTTATACAGACGGCCGTGTAGTTACTTCCATGTTTATTGAGATGGCGGTGTAGATATTTCCAGATTTATAGAGATGATGGTGTAGATATTTCTATGTTTATAGAGATAGCGGTGCCGATAATTCCATGTTTATATTGATGGTGTTGTAGTTATTTCCATGTTTATCGATATAGTGGTGCAGATATTTCCATCTTTATACAGATAGCGGTGTAGATATTTCCACGTTTATACAGATAGCCGTGTTGGTATTTCCATGTTTATACAGAATGCGGTGTAGATATTTCCATGTTTATACAGCTCACGGTGTAGATATTTCCAGCTTTATACAGATGGCAGTGTTGATATTTCCATGTTTATACAGATAGCGGTGTAGATATTTCCATGTTTACACAGATGGTGGTGTAGACAGTTCCATGTTAATGGAGATGGCGGTGTAGGTATTTTCATGTTTATACAGATGGCGGTGTAGATATTTCCAAGTTTATAGAGATGGCGGTGTAGATATTTCCATGTTTATAGAGATAGCGGTGTAGATATTTCCATGTTTATACAGATGGCTTTGTAGATATTTCCATGTGTATACAGATGACAGTGTAGATATTTCCATGTTTATACAGATTTCAGTGTAGATATTTCCATTTTTATACGGATGGTGGTGTAAATATTTCCATGTTTATAGAAATATCCGTGTAGATATTTCCATGTTTATAATGATAGCGGTGTAAATATTTCCTAGTTTATACAGATAGCGTTCTATATATTTCCATGTTTATAGAGATAGCGGTGTAAATATTTCCATGTTTATACAGATAATGTTTTAAATGATTTCAAATTTACAGAGATAGCGGTGTAGATATTTCCAGGTTTACACAGAAAGTGGTCTAGATATTTCCACGTTTACAGAGATAGCGGTGTATATATTTCCATGTTTATACAGATAGTGGTGTGGATATTTCCACGTTTATAAAGATAGTGGTGTAGATTTCCACGTTTATAGAGATATTGGTGTAGATATTTCCATTTTTATACAGACAGCGGTGTAGATATTTCCACGTGTATACTAATAGCGGTGTAGATATTTCCACGTTTATAGAGAGAGCGGTGTAGATATTTCCAAGTTTATACAGGTAGCGGTTTAGATATTTCTATGTTTTCAGAGACACCGGTGTAGATATGTCCACGTTTATAGAGATACCCATGTAGATATTTCCAAGTTTATGGAGACAGTGGTGTAGGTATTTGCATGTTTATAGAGACAGCAATGTAGATATTTCCATGTTTTAGATACAGCGGTGTAGATATTTCCATGTTTATACAGATAGCAGTGTAGATATTTCCATGTTTATAGATACAGCGGTGTAGGTATTTCCATGTTTATACAGATGGCGCTGTAGGTATTTCCATGTTTATACAGACAGCGGTGTAGATATTTCTAAGTTTGTAAAGATAGCGGTGTAGATATTTTCATGTTCATGCAGACAGCGGTGTAGTTATTTCCATGTTTATAGAGATAGCGGTGTAGATATTTCCATGTTTATAGACATAGCGGTGTAATTATTTCCATGTTTATACAGATAGCGGTGTATTTCCATGTTTATGCATCTCGCGGTGTAGATATTTCCATCTTTATACAGATGGCAGTGTAGATATTTCCATCTTTATAGAGATAGCGGTGTAAATATTTCCATGTTTATACAGATAGCATTGTAAATATTTCCATCTTTATAGAGATAGCGGTGTAAATATTGCCATGTTTATACAGAAAACGGTTTAAATGTTTACACATTTACAGAGATAGCATTGTAAATATTTACATGTTTACACAGAAAGTGGTGTAGATATTTCCACGTTTATACTGATAGCGGTGTAGATGCTTCCACGTTTATAGAGATAGCGGTGTAGATATTTCCATGTTTATACAGATAGCAGTGTAGAAATTTCCACGTTTATACAGATAGCGGTGTAGATATTTCTACGTTTATACAGATTGCGGTGTATATATTTCCACGTTTATAGAGATAGCGATGTAGATATTTCAATGTTTATAAAGACAGCGGTGTAGATATTTCCACGTTTATACTGATAGGGGTGTAGATATTTCCACGTTTATAGAGATAGCGGTGTAGATATTTCCAAGTTTATACAGATAGCCGTTTGGATATTTCCATGTTTACAGAGACACCGGCGTAGATAGTTCCACGTTTATAGAGATAGCGGTGTAGATATTTCCATGTTTATAGAGACAGTGGTGCAGATATTTCCACGTTTATACAGATGGCCCTGTAGATATTTCCAAGTTTATGGAGACAGCGGTGTGGATATTTGCATATTTATAGAGACAGCTGCGTAGATATTTCCATGTTTTTAGAGACAGCGGTGTAGATATTTCCATGTTTATACAGATAGCGGTGTAGATATTTCCATGTTTATACAGATAGCAGTGTAGATATTTCTATGTTTATACAGATAGCGGTGTAGATATTTCCATGTTTATACAGATTGCAGTGTATGTATTTCCATGTTTATAGAGATAGCAGTGAAAATGTTTCCATATTTATAAAGATAGCAGTGTAGATATTGCCATGTTTATTCAGATAGCGGTGCAGATATTTCCATGTTTATACAGAGAGCAGTGTAGGTAATTCCATGTTTATACAGGTAGCGGTGTAGGTATTTCCATGTTTACACATATCGCGGAGTAGATATTTCCATCTTTCTACAGATGGCATTGTAGATATTTCTATGTTTATAGAGATGGTGGTGTAGATATCTCTATGTTTAGGCAAATAGCGGTGTAGATATTTCCATGTTTATACAGATAGCGGTTTAGATATTTCCAGGTTTATACAGATAGTGGTGGAGATATCTCCATGTTTATAGAGATAGCGGTGTAGATATTTCCGTGTTTATACAGATGGCGGTGTAGATATTTCCATGTTTATACAGATAGCGGTCTGGCTATTTCCATGATTATACAGATAGCGGCTTAGCTATTTCCATGTTTATAGAGATGGGTGTGTAGATATTTCCACGTTTATATAGTTGACAGTGTAGATATTTCCATGTTTATACAGATGGTGGTGTAGATATTTCCATGTTTATACAGATGACTGTCTAGTTATTGCCATGTTTATACAGATGGCAATGTAGATATTTCCATGTTTTTAGGGATAGCGTTGTAGATATTTCCATGTTTATAAAGATAGTGGTGTAAATATTTCCTAGTTTATACAGATAGCGTTGTATATATTTCCATGTTTATAGAGATAGCGGTGTAAATATTTCCATGTTTATACAGATAATGGTTTAAATGATTTCACATTTACAGAGATAGCGGTGTAGATATTTCCATGTTTACACAGAAAGTGGTCTAGATATTTCCACGTTTACAGAGGTAGCGGTGTATATATTTCCATGTTTATACAGATAGTGGTGTAGATATTTCCACGTTTGTAAAGATAGTGGTGTAGATATTTCCACGTTTATAGAGATATTGGTGTAGATATTTCCATTTTTATACAGACAGCGGTGTAGATATTTCCACGTGTATACTAATAGCGGTGTAGATATTTCCACGTTTATAGAGATAGCGGTGTAGATATTTCCAAGTTTATACAGGTAGCGGTTTAGATATTTCTATGTTTTCAGAGACACCGGTGTAGATATTTCCACGTTTATAGAAATACCCAAGTAGATATTTCCAAGTTTATGGAGACAGTGGTGTAGGTATTTGCATGTTTATAGAGACAGCAGTGTAGATATTTACATGTTTTAGATACAGCGGTGTAGATATTTCCATGTTTATACAGATAGCAGTGAAGATATTTCCATGTTTATAGAGAAAGAGGTGTAGGTATTTCCATGTTTATACAGATGGCGCTGAAGATATTTCCATGTTTATACAGACAGCGGTGTAGATATTTCTAAGTTTGTAAAGATAGCGGTGTAGATATTTTCATGTTCATGCAGACAGCGGTGTAGTTATTTCCATGTTTATAGAGATAGCGGTGTAGATATTTCCATGTTTATAGACATAGCGGTGTAATTATTTCCATGTTTATACAGATAGCGGTGTATTTCCATGTTTATGCATCTCGCGGTGTAGATATTTCCATCTTTATACAGATGGCAGTGTAGATATTTCCATGTTTGTAGAGATAGCGGTGTAAAGATTTCCATGTTTATACAGATAGCATTGTAAATATTTCCATCTTTATAGAGATAGCGGTGTAAATATTTCCATGTTTATACAGAAAATGGTTTAAATGTTTACACATTTACAGAGATAGCATTGTAGATATTTACATGTTTACACAGAAAGTGGTGTAGATATTTCCACGTTTATACTGATAGCGGTGTAGATGCTTCCACGTTTATAGAGATAGCGGTGTAGACATTTCCATGTTTATACAGATAGCAGTGTAGAAATTTCCACGTTTATACAGATAGCGGTGTAGATATTTCTACGTTTATACAGATTGCGGTGTAGATATTTCCACGTTTATAGAGATAGCGGTGTAGATATTTCAATGTTTATAAAGACAGCGGTGTAGATATTTCCACGTTTATACTGATAGGGGTGTAGATATTTCCACGTTTATAGAGATAGCGGTGTAGATATTTCCAAGTTTATACAGATAGCCGTTTGGATATTTCCATGTTTACAGAGACACCGGCGTAGATAGTTCCACGTTTATAGAGATAGCGGTGTAGATATTTCCATGTTTATAGAGACAGTGGTGCAGATATTTCCACGTTTATACAGATGGCCCTGTAGATATTTCCAAGTTTATGGAGACAGCGGTGTGGATATTTGCATATTTATAGAGACAGCTGCGTAGATATTTCCATGTTTTTAGAGACAGCGGTGTAGATATTTCCATGTTTATACAGATAGCGGTGTAGATATTTCCATGTTTATACAGATAGCAGTGTAGATATTTCTATGTTTATACAGATAGCGGTGTAGATATTTCCATGTTTATACAGATTGCAGTGTATGTATTTCCATGTTTATAGAGATAGCAGTGAAAATGTTTCCATATTTATAAAGATAGCAGTGTAGATATTGCCATGTTTATTCAGATAGCGGTGCAGATATTTCCATGTTTATACAGAGAGCAGTGTAGGTAATTCCATGTTTATACAGGTAGCGGTGTAGGTATTTCCATGTTTACACATATCGCGGAGTAGATATTTCCATCTTTCTACAGATGGCATTGTAGATATTTCTATGTTTATAGAGATGGTGGTGTAGATATCTCTATGTTTAGGCAAATAGCGGTGTAGATATTTCCATGTTTATACAGATAGCGGTTTAGATATTTCCAGGTTTATACAGATAGTGGTGGAGATATCTCCATGTTTATAGAGATAGCGGTGTAGATATTTCCGTGTTTATACAGATGGCGGTGTAGATATTTCCATGTTTATACAGATAGCGGTCTGGCTATTTCCATGATTATACAGATAGCGGCTTAGCTATTTCCATGTTTATAGAGATGGGTGTGTAGATATTTCCACGTTTATATAGTTGACAGTGTAGATATTTCCATGTTTATACAGATGGCAATGTAGATATTTCCATGTTTTTAGGGATAGCGTTGTAGATATTTCCATGTTTATAAAGATAGCGGTGTAAATATTTCCTAGTTTATACAGATAGCGTTGTATATATTTCCATGTTTATAGAGATAGCGGTGTAAATATTTCCATGTTTATACAGATAATGGTTTAAATGATTTCACATTTACAGAGATAGCGGTGTAGATATTTCCATGTTTACACAGAAAGTGGTCTAGATATTTCCACGTTTACAGAGGTAGCGGTGTATATATTTCCATGTTTATACAGATAGTGGTGTAGATATTTCCACGTTTATAAAGATAGTGGTGTAGATATTTCCACGTTTATAGAGATATTGGTGTAGATATTTCCATTTTTATACAGACAGCGGTGTAGATATTTCCACGTGTATACTAATAGCGGTGTAGATATTTCCACGTTTATAGAGATAGCGGTGTAGATATTTCCAAGTTTATACAGGTAGCGGTTTAGATATTTCTATGTTTTCAGAGACACCGGTGTAGATATTTCCACGTTTATAGAAATACCCAAGTAGATATTTCCAAGTTTATGGAGACAGTGGTGTAGGTATTTGCATGTTTATAGAGACAGCAGTGTAGATATTTACATGTTTTAGATACAGCGGTGTAGATATTTCCATGTTTATACAGATAGCAGTGAAGATATTTCCATGTTTATAGAGAAAGAGGTGTAGGTATTTCCATGTTTATACAGATGGCGCTGAAGATATTTCCATGTTTATACAGACAGCGGTGTAGATATTTCTAAGTTTGTAAAGATAGCGGTGTAGATATTTTCATGTTCATGCAGACAGCGGTGTAGTTATTTCCATGTTTATAGAGATAGCGGTGTAGATATTTCCATGTTTATAGACATAGCGGTGTAATTATTTCCATGTTTATACAGATAGCGGTGTATTTCCATGTTTATGCATCTCGCGGTGTAGATATTTCCATCTTTATACAGATGGCAGTGTAGATATTTCCATGTTTGTAGAGATAGCGGTGTAAAGATTTCCATGTTTATACAGATAGCATTGTAAATATTTCCATCTTTATAGAGATAGCGGTGTAAATATTTCCATGTTTATACAGAAAACGGTTTAAATGTTTACACATTTACAGAGATAGCATTGTAGATATTTACATGTTTACACAGAAAGTGGTGTAGATATTTCCACGTTTATACTGATAGCGGTGTAGATGCTTCCACGTTTATAGAGATAGCGGTGTAGACATTTCCATGTTTATACAGATAGCAGTGTAGAAATTTCCACGTTTATACAGATAGCGGTGTAGATATTTCTACGTTTATACAGATTGCGGTGTAGATATTTCCACGTTTATAGAGATAGCGGTGTAGATATTTCAATGTTTATAAAGACAGCGGTGTAGATATTTCCACGTTTATACTGATAGGGGTGTAGATATTTCCACGTTTATAGAGATAGCGGTGTAGATATTTCCAAGTTTATACAGATAGCCGTTTGGATATTTCCATGTTTACAGAGACACCGGCGTAGATAGTTCCACGTTTATAGAGATAGCGGTGTAGATATTTCCATGTTTATAGAGACAGTGGTGCAGATATTTCCACGTTTATACAGATGGCCCTGTAGATATTTCCAAGTTTATGGAGACAGCGGTGTGGATATTTGCATATTTATAGAGACAGCTGCGTAGATATTTCCATGTTTTTAGAGACAGCGGTGTAGATATTTCCATGTTTATACAGATAGCGGTGTAGATATTTCCATGTTTATACAGATAGCAGTGTAGATATTTCTATGTTTATACAGATAGCGGTGTAGATATTTCCATGTTTATACAGATTGCAGTGTATGTATTTCCATGTTTATAGAGATAGCAGTGAAAATGTTTCCATATTTATAAAGATAGCAGTGTAGATATTGCCATGTTTATTCAGATAGCGGTGCAGATATTTCCATGTTTATACAGAGAGCAGTGTAGGTAATTCCATGTTTATACAGGTAGCGGTGTAGGTATTTCCATGTTTACACATATCGCGGAGTAGATATTTCCATCTTTCTACAGATGGCATTGTAGATATTTCTATGTTTATAGAGATGGTGGTGTAGATATCTCTATGTTTAGGCAAATAGCGGTGTAGATATTTCCATGTTTATACAGATAGCGGTTTAGATATTTCCACGTTTATACAGATAGTGGTGGAGATATCTCCATGTTTATAGAGATAGCGGTGTAGATATTTCCGTGTTTATACAGATGGCGGTGTAGATATTTCCATGTTTATACAGATAGCGGTCTGGCTATTTCCATGATTATACAGATAGCGGCTTAGCTATTTCCATGTTTATAGAGATGGGTGTGTAGATATTTCCACGTTTATATAGTTGACAGTGTAGATATTTCCATGTTTATACAGATGGTGGTGTAGATATTTCCATGTTTATACAGATGACTGTCTAGTTATTGCCATGTTTATACAGATGGCAATGTAGATATTTCCATGTTTTTAGGGATAGCGTTGTAGATATTTCCATGTTTATAAAGATAGCGGTGTAAATATTTCCTAGTTTATACAGATAGCGTTGTATATATTTCCATGTTTATAGAGATAGCGGTGTAAATATTTCCATGTTTATACAGATAATGGTTTAAATGATTTCACATTTACAGAGATAGCGGTGTAGATATTTCCATGTTTACACAGAAAGTGGTCTAGATATTTCCACGTTTACAGAGGTAGCGGTGTATATATTTCCATGTTTATACAGATAGTGGTGTAGATATTTCCACGTTTATAAAGATAGTGGTGTAGATATTTCCACGTTTATAGAGATATTGGTGTAGATATTTCCATTTTTATACAGACAGCGGTGTAGATATTTCCACGTGTATATTAATAGCGGTGTAGATATTTCCACGTTTATAGAGATAGCGGTGTAGATATTTCCAAGTTTATACAGGTAGCGGTTTAGATATTTCTATGTTTTCAGAGACACCGGTGTAGATATTTCCACGTTTATAGAAATACCCAAGTAGATATTTCCAAGTTTATGGAGACAGTGGTGTAGGTATTTGCATGTTTATAGAGACAGCAGTGTAGATATTTACATGTTTTAGATACAGCGGTGTAGATATTTCCATGTTTATACAGATAGCAGTGAAGATATTTCCATGTTTATAGAGAAAGAGGTGTAGGTATTTCCATGTTTATACAGATGGCGCTGAAGATATTTCCATGTTTATACAGACAGCGGTGTAGATATTTCTAAGTTTGTAAAGATAGCGGTGTAGATATTTTCATGTTCATGCAGACAGCGGTGTAGTTATTTCCATGTTTATAGAGATAGCGGTGTAGATATTTCCATGTTTATAGACATAGCGGTGTAATTATTTCCATGTTTATACAGATAGCGGTGTATTTCCATGTTTATGCATCTCGCGGTGTAGATATTTCCATCTTTATACAGATGGCAGTGTAGATATTTCCATGTTTGTAGAGATAGCGGTGTAAAGATTTCCATGTTTATACAGATAGCATTGTAAATATTTCCATCTTTATAGAGATAGCGGTGTAAATATTTCCATGTTTATACAGAAAACGGTTTAAATGTTTACACATTTACAGAGATAGCATTGTAGATATTTACATGTTTACACAGAAAGTGGTGTAGATATTTCCACGTTTATACTGATAGCGGTGTAGATGCTTCCACGTTTATAGAGATAGCGGTGTAGACATTTCCATGTTTATACAGATAGCAGTGTAGAAATTTCCACGTTTATACAGATAGCGGTGTAGATATTTCTACGTTTATACAGATTGCGGTGTAGATATTTCCACGTTTATAGAGATAGCGGTGTAGATATTTCAATGTTTATAAAGACAGCGGTGTAGATATTTCCACGTTTATACTGATAGGGGTGTAGATATTTCCACGTTTATAGAGATAGCGGTGTAGATATTTCCAAGTTTATACAGATAGCCGTTTGGATATTTCCATGTTTACAGAGACACCGGCGTAGATAGTTCCACGTTTATAGAGATAGCGGTGTAGATATTTCCATGTTTATAGAGACAGTGGTGCAGATATTTCCACGTTTATACAGATGGCCCTGTAGATATTTCCAAGTTTATGGAGACAGCGGTGTGGATATTTGCATATTTATAGAGACAGCTGCGTAGATATTTCCATGTTTTTAGAGACAGCGGTGTAGATATTTCCATGTTTATACAGATAGCGGTGTAGATATTTCCATGTTTATACAGATAGCAGTGTAGATATTTCTATGTTGACACAGATGGCTGTGTAGATATTTGCAGCTGTATAGAGATGGCAATGTAGGTATTTCCATGTTTATACAGGTGGTGGTGTAGATATTTCCATATTTATACAGATACTGGTGTAGATATTTCCATGTTTACACAGATGGTGGTGTAGATATTTCCATATTTATGGAGATTGCGGTGTAGATATTTACAAGTTTGTAGAGATGGCGGTGTACATATTTCTATGTTTATACAGATGGCAGTGTAGGTATTTCCAAGTTTATTCAGATAGCGGTGTAGATATTTCCATGTTCACAGAGATAGCCGTGTAGATATTTCCATCTTTGCACAGATTGTGGTGTAGATATTTCCATGTTCTCACATGTAGCGTTGTAGCCACTTCCATGTTTATACAGATACCGGTGTAGATATTTCCATGTTTGTACAGATGACGGTGTGGATATTTCCATATTCATAAAGATAGCGTTGTAGATATTTCCATGTTTATAGAGGTAGCGTTGCAGGTATTTCCATCTTTATATAGATAGCGGTGTAGATATTTCCATGTTTATAGAGATACTGGTGTAGATATTTCCATGTTTATACAGATTGCAGTGTAGATGTTTCCACGTGTATACAGATGGCAGTGTAGATATTTCCATGTTTACACCGATGGAGGTGTAGATATTTCCATGTTTATACAGATGACCGTGTAGATATTTCCATGTTTTTACAGATGGCGGTGTAGACATTTCCACGTTTATACAGATGGCGGTGTAGATATTTCCATGTTTTTACAGATGGTGGTGTAGATATTTCAATGTTTACACAGATAGCGCTGTAGATATATCCATGTTTACAGAGATAGTGGTGTAGATAGTTCCATCTTTGCACAGATTGCCGTGTAGATATTTCCATGATTACACAGATAGCGGTGTAGATATTTCCATGTTTATACAGATAGCTGTTTAGATATTTCCAGGTTTATACAGATTGCGGTGGAGATATTTCCATGTTTATACAGATAGCGTTGTGGATATTTCCATGTTTATACACATAGCGGTGTAGGTATTTCCATGTTTATAGAGATAGTGGTGTAGATATTTCCATGTTTATACAGATGGCAGTGTAGATATATTCATGTGTTTAAAGATGGCAGTGTAAATATTTCCATGTTTATACAGAAGGAGGAGAAGTTATTTCCATGTTTATACAGCTGACTCTGTAGATATTTCCATGTTTTTACAGATGGCGGTGTAGATATTTCCATGTTTATACAGATAGCAGTGTGGCTATGTCCATGTTTATACAGATAGCGATGTAGATAATTCCAGGTTTATAGAGATGGCTGTGTAGATATTTCCATATTTATACAGATGGCAGTGTAGATATTTCCATGTTTAGACAGATAGTGGTGTAGATATTTCCATGTTTATACAGATAGCGGTGTAGATATTTCATGTTTATAGAGATAGTGGTGTAGATATTTCCATGTTTATACAGATATAGCTGTAGATATTTCCATGTTTACAATTATAGTGGTGTTGGTATTTCCATGTTTATACAGATAGCGGTGTAGAAATTTCCATGTTTCCACAGATGGCAGTGTATATTGTTCCATGTTTATCGAGATGGCTGTGTAGATATATTCATGTTTATAGAGATGGCGGTGTAGATATTCCCATGTTTATACAGATTGCGATGTAGATATTTCCATGTTTATAGAGATTGTGGTGTAGATCTTTCCATGTTTACACAGATAGCGGTGTGGATATTTCCATATTTATACAGATAGCGGTGTAGTTATTTCCATGTTTATTCACATGGTGTTGTAGATATTTCCATGTTTATACAGATAGTGTTGTAGATATTTCCATGTTTATACAGATAGCGTTTTAGATATTTCCATGTTTATACAGATAGCGGTGGAGATCTTTCCATGTTTATACAGATGGCCGTGGAGATATTTCCATCTTTATACAGATGGCGGTGTAGATATTTCCAAGTTTATACAGATAGCAGTGTAGATATTTCCATGTTTATTCAGATAGCGGTGTAGATATTTGCATGTTTATACAGGTAGAGGTGTAGATATTTCCATGTTTATACAGATCGCGGTGTAGATATTTCCATGTTTATGCAGATGGCGTTGTAGATATTTCCATGTTTATACAGATAGCGGTGAAGATATTTCCATGTTTATAGAGATAGCAGTGTAGATATTTACATATTTGCACAGACAGCGGTGTAGATATTTCCATCTTTACACAGATAGCGGTGTACATATTTCCATGTTTCCACAGATAGCGGTGTAGATATTTCCATGTTAACACAGATAGTTTTGTAGATATTTCCTTGTTTATACAGATTGCGGTATAGATATTTCCATGTTTATAAAGATTGCGGTGCAGATATTTCCATGTTTATACAGATAGCGGTGGAGATATTTCCATGTTTGTACAGATAGCGATGTACATATTTCCATGTTTATACAGATAGCGGTGGATATATTTCCATGTTTATACAGATGATGGTGTAGATATTTCCATGTTTATAGAGATAGCCATGTAGATATTTCCACGTTTATATAGAGAGCGGTGTAGATTTTCCATGTTTATACAGATTGCGGTGTAGATATTTCCATGTTTATCAAAATAGCGGTGTAGATATTTCCATGTTTATAGAGACAGCAGTGTAGACATTTCCATGTTTATACAGATAGTGATGCAGATATTTCCAGGTTTATAAAGATAGCGGTGTAGATATTTCCATGTCTATACAGATAGTGGGGTAGATATTTCCATGTTTATACAGATAGCGGTGTACATATTTCCATGAGTATGCAGATAGCGGTGGAGATATTTCCATGTTTATACAGATAGCTGTGGAGATATTACCATGTTTATACAGATGGCGGTGTAGATATTTAAAAGTTTATACAAATCGTTGTGTATATATTTCCATGTTTATTCAGATAGCGGTGTAGATATTTCCATGTTTATACCGATAGCGGTATAGGTATTTCCATGTTTATAGAGATAACGGTGTAGATAATTCCATGCTTATACAGATGGCGGTGTAGATATTTCCATGTGTATACAGATGGCTGTGTAGGTATTTCCATGTTATACAGATGGTGGTGTAGATATTTCCATGTTTATAGAGATAGCAGTGTATATATTTCCATATTTATACAGATAGTGGTGTATATATTTCCATGTTTATACAGGTAGCGGTGTAGTTATTTCCATGTTTATACAGATAGCGATGTAGATATTTCCATGTTTACACAGATGGCGGTGTAGATATTTCCATGTTTAAACAGATAGCAGTGTAGATATTTCCATGTTTATACAGATAGCGTTGTAGATATTTCCATGTTTATGCAGATCGTGGTGTCGATATTTCCATGTTTATACAGATAGCGGTGTAGATATTTTCATGTTTATAGAGATGGTTTTGTAGGTATTTCAATGTTTATACAGATGGCAGTGTAAATATTTCCATGTTTAGACATATAGTGGTGTAGATATTTCCATGTTTATACAGATGACTGTGTAGTTATTTCCATGTTCATACAGATGGCGGTTTAGATATTTCCATGTTTATAAAGATAGCGGTGTAGACATTTCCATGTTCATTGAGATAGCGCTGTAGATATTTCCATATTTATACAGATAGCTGTGTAGTTATTTAAATGTTTATACAGATAGAGGTGTAGATATTTCCATGTTTATGCAGATGTCAGTGTAGATATTTCCATCTTTATACAGATGGCAGTGTAGGTATTTCAATGTTTATAGAGATGGCAGTGTTGATAATTCCATGTTTATACAGAAGGCGGTGAAGTTATTTCCATGTTTATGCTGATGGCGGTGTAGATATTTCAATTTTCATAGAGATGGTGGTGTAGATATTTCAAGGTTTGTAGAGAAAGCGTTGTAGTTAATTCCATGTTTATAGAGATGGCGGTGTAGGTATTTCCATGTTTATAGAGATAGTGGTGTAGATATTTCCTTGTTTATACAGATAGAGCTGTGGATATTTCCATGTTTATACAGATAGTGGTGTTGGTATTTCCATGTTTATACTGATAGCGGGGTAGAAATTTCCATGTTTCCGCAGATGGCAGTGTATATTGTTCCATGTTTATGGAGATGGCTCTGTAGATATTTTCATGTTTATAGAGATGGCGGTGTAGATATTTCCATGTTTATACAGATTGCGGTGTAGATATTTCCATGTTTATAGAGATTGTGGTGTAGATGTTTCCATGTTTATACAGATAGCGGTGGAGATATTTCCATGTTTATACAGATCACATTGTAGATATTTCCATGTTTATGCAGATGGCGGTGTAGATATTTCCATGTTTATACAGATCATGGTGTAGATATTTCCTTGTTTATACAAATAGGGGTGTAGTTATTTCCATGTTTATACAGATAGCGGTGTAGATATTTCCATGTATATACAGATGGCTGTGTAGATATTTCCATGTTTATACGGATAGCTGTGTAGATATTTCCATGTTTATACAGATGGCGGTGTAGATATTTCTATGTTTATAGAGATGGCGGTGTAGATATATCCATGTTCATAGAGATAGCTGTGTAGGTATATCCATGTTCATAGAGATAGCAGTGAGGATATTTCCATGTTTATACAGATAGCGGTGTAGATATTTCCATGTTTATACAGACCGCTGTGTAGATATTTCCATATTTTTACAGATAGCAGTGCATATATTTCCATGTTTGTACAGATGGCGGTGTTGATATTTCCATCTATACACAGATAACTGTGTAGATATTTCCATGTTTATACAGATGGCGACAGAGATATTTCTATGGATATGTAGATGGCGGTGTAGATATTTCCTTGTTTATACAGATAGCGGTGTAGTTATTTCCATGTTTGTATAGATAGCGGTGTAGATATTTCCATGTATATACACATGGCTGTGTAGATATTTCCATGTTTATACAGATGGCGGTGTAGATATTTCGATTTTTATAGAGATTTCAGTGGAGATGTTTCCATGTTTATACAGATAGCAGTGTAGATATTTCCATGCTTATACTGATCGCGCTGTAGATATTTCCATGTTTGTAGAGTTGGCGGTGTAGATATTTCCATGTTCATAGAGATAGCGGTGTTGATTTTTCCATGTTTATACAGAAAGCTGTGTGGATATTTCCATGTTTATACAGATAGGTGTGTAGATATTTCCATGTTTATAGAGATGGCGGTGTAGATATTTCCATGTTTATACAGATCACGGTGTAGATATTTCCATGTTTATACAGATCGCGGTGTAGACATTTCCGTGTTTATACAAATCATGGTGTAGATATTTCCATGTTTATACAGATCGCGGTGTTGATATTACCATGTTTATAGGGATAGCGGTGCATATATTTCCACATTTATACAGATAGCGGTGTAGTTATTAGCATGTTTATACAGATAGCGGTGTAGATAATTCCATGTATAAACAGATGTCTGTGTATATATTTCCATTTTTAAACAGATGGCGGTGTAGATATTTCCTTGTTTATAGAAATAGCAGTGTAGATATTTCCATGTTTATACAGATAGGGGTGTAAATATTTCCATGTATGTACAGATGGCTGTGTAGATATTTCCATGTATATACAGATGGCTGTGTAGATATTTCCATGTTTATACAGATGGCTGTTTAGGTATTTACATGTTTATACAGATGACTTTGTAGGTATTTCCATGTTTATACAGATGGCGGTGTAGATATTTCCATGTTTGTAGAAATAGCTGTGTGGATATTTCCATGTTTACACAGATAGCGGATTAGATATTTCCATGTTTATATAGATCGCGGTGTAGATATTTCCATGTTTATACAGATCGCGGTGTGGATATTTCCATGTTTATACAGATAGCTGTGTAGATATCTCCACGCTTATACAGATGGCAGTGTAGATATTTCCATCTTTCTACAAATGGCAGTGTAGATATTTCCATGTTTATAGAGATGGCGGTGTAGATATTTCCATGTTTATATAGATGGCAATGTAGATATTTTCTTGTTTATGTAGATGGCGTTGTAGATACCTCCATGTTTAAAAAGATGGCGGTGTGTATATTTCCATGTTGATGGAGATAGCGGTGTAGATATTTCCAAGTTTGTAGAGATAGCGGTGTAGATATTTCCATGTTTCTACCGATGACTGTGTAGTTATTTCCATGTTTGTACAGATGGCAGTGTAGATATTTCCATGTGTATAGAGATAACGGTGTAGTTATTTTCATGTTTATACATATTGCGGTAGATATTTGTCCATGTTTATACAGATAGCAATGGAGATATTTCCACGTTAATACACAGAGCGGTGTAGATATTTCCATGTTTATACAGATACCGGTGTAGATATTTCCATGTTTATACAGATGGCTGTGCCAATATTTCCATGTTTATACAGAGTTCTCTGTAGCTATTTCCATGTTTATATAGATGGCAGTGTAGATATTTCCAGGTTTATACAGATGACTGTGTAGATATTTCCATGTTAATACAGATGGCGGTGTAGATATTTCCGTGTTTATAAAGTTAGCGGTGTAGATATTTCCATGTTTATAGAGATAGCGGTTTAAATATTTCCATCTTTATACAGATAGTGGTGTAGATATTTCCATGTTTATACAGATGGCGGTGTAGATACAGCCATGTTTCTGAATATGGCAGTGTAGATATTTTCATGTTTACATAGATGGCGGTGTAGATAGTTCCATGTTTACAGAGATTGCGGTGTAGATATTTCCATGTGTATAGTGCAAGTGTTGTAGGTATTTCCATGTTTATAGAGATAGCAGTGTAGACATTTCCATATTTATACAGGAAGCGGTGTAGGTATTTCCATGTTTATACAGATGGCAGTGTAGATATTTCCATGTTTGTAGAGATTGCTGTGTGGATATTTCCATGTTTACACAGATAGCGGTTTAGATATTTCCAAGTTTATACAGATCGCGGTGTAGATATTTCCATGTTTATAGAGATCGCAGTGTAGATATTTCCATGTTTATACAGATCACGGTGTAGATATTTCCTTGTTTATACAAATAGCGGTGTAGTTATTTCCATGTTTATACAGATAGCGGTGTAGATATTTCCTTGTTTATACAAATAGCGGTGTAGATATTTACATGTTCATACAGATCATGGTGTAGATATTTCCTGGTTTATACAAATAGCGGTGTAGTTATTTCCATGTTTATACAGATAGCGGTGTAAATATTTCCATGTATATACAGATGGCTGTGTAGATATTTCCATGTTTATACAGATGGCTGTGTAGATATTTCCATGTTTATACAGATGACTTTGTAGGTATTTCCATGTTTATACAGATGGCGGTGTAGATATTTCCATGTTTCTAAAGATGGCAGTGTAGATATTTCCTTGTTTATACAGATAGCGGTGTAGATATTTCCATGTATATGCAGATAGCGGTGTAGATTTTTCAATGTTTACACAAATAGCGGTCCAGATATTTCCCTGTTTCTACAGATAGCGATGTAGATATTTCCATGTTTGTACAGATAGCGGTGTAGATATTTCCATGTTTATAGAGATGGCTGTGTAGATATTTCCATGTGTATACAGATTTCAGTGTAGATATTTCCATTTTTATACATATAGCGGTGTAGATATTTCCATGTTTACAGATATAGCGGTAAAGATATTTCCATCTTTGCACAGATTGCGGTGTAGACATTGCAAACTTTACACAGATAGCGGTGTAGATATTTCAAAGTTTACACAGATATCTGTGTCGATATTTCCATATTTACAGAGATATCATTGTAGATATTTCCTTGTTTATACAGATAGCGGTGTAGTTATTTATATGTTGATACAGATAGCGGTGTAGATATTTTCAGGGTTATACAGATAGTGGTGTAGATATTTCCACTTTTTACAAATAGCTGTGTAGATATTTCCCTGTTTACACAGATAGCGTTGTAAATATTTCCATGTTTACCCAGATAGCGTTGTGGATATTTCCATGCTTACACAGATTGCGGTGTAGATATTTCCAAGTTTATGCAGATAGCTGTGTAGATATTTCCATGTTTACATAGATAGCGTTGTAGATATTTCATTGTTTATAGAGATAGCGGTGTAGGTATTTCCATGTTTTTAAAGATACCGGTGTAGGTATTTCCGTGTTTATAAAGATAGCAGTGGAGATATTTCCATGTTTATACAGATAGCTGTGTAGATATTTCCATGTTTATACAGATGGCGGTGTAGATATTTCCATGTTTATAGAGATGGCGGTGTAGATATTTCCATGTTCATAGAGATAGCGGTGATGATATATCCATGTTCATAGACATAGCAGTGAGGATATTTCCATGTTTATACAGATAGCTGTGTAGATATTTCTATTTTTATAGAGATAGCGGTTTTGATATTTCATATTTATACAGATAGCGGTGTAGATATTTCCATGTTTATACAGATTGCGGTGTAGATATTTCCATGTTTATACAGATAGCGGTGTAGATATTTCCACGTTTATACAGATGGCGGTGCAGATATTTCCATCTTTCTACTAATGCCAGTGCAGATATTTCCATGTTTATAGAGATGGCGGTGTATATATTTCCATGTTTATATAGGTGGCAATGTAGATGTTTTCTTGTTTATGTAGATGGCGTTGTAGATATCTCCATGTTTAAAGAGATGGCGGTGTATATATTTCCATGTTGATGGAGATAGCGGTATAGATATTTCCATGTTTATAGAGATAGCGGTGTAGATATTTCCATGTTTATACAGATCACGGTGTAGATATTTCCTTGTTTATACAAATAGCGGTGTAGTTATTTCCATGTTTATACAGATAGCGGTGTAGATATTTCCTTGTTTATACAAATAGCGGTGTAGATATGTACATGTTTATACAGATCATGGTGTAGATATTTCCTTGTTTATACAAATAGCGGTGTAGTTATTTCCTTGTTTATACAGATAGCGGTGTAAATATTTCCATGTATATACAGATGGCTGTGTAGATATTTCCATGTTTATACAGATAGCTGTGTAGATATTTCCATGTTTATACAGATGACTTTGTAGGTATTTCCATGTTTATACAGATGGCAGTGTAGATATTTCCATGTTTATAGAGATAGCTGTGTAGATGTTTCCATGTTTATAGAGATAGAGCTTTAGATAATTCCATGTTTATACAGATCGCGGTGTAGATGTCTCCATGTTGATACTGATAGCGGTGTAGTTATTTCCATGTTTATACACATGGCGGTGTAGATATTTCCACGCTTATACAAATGGCGGTGTAGATATTTCCATCTTTCTACAAATGGCAGTGTAGACATTTCCATGTTAATAGAGATGGCGGTGTAGATATTTCCATGTTTACAGAGATAGCGGTGTAGTTATTTCCATGTTTCTACAGATGACTGTGTAGATATTTCCATGTTTGTACAGATGGCAGTGTAGATATTTCCATGTGTATACAGATAACGGTGTAGATATTTTCATGTTTATACATATTGCGGTGGATATTTGTCCATGTTTATACAGATAGCAATGGAGATATTTCCAGGTTAATACACATAGCAGAGTAGATATTTCCATGTTTATACAGATAGCGGTGTAGATAATTCCATGTTTATACAGATGGCTGTGCCGATATTTCCATGTTTATACAGAGTTGTCTGTAGATATTTCCATGTTTCTATAGATGACAGTGTAGATATTTCCAGGTTTATACAGATGATTGTGCAGATATTTCATGTTAATACAGATGGCGGTGTAGATATTTCCATGTTTATAGAGATAGCGGTTTAAATATTTCCATCTTTATACAGATAGTGGTGTAGATATTTCCATGTTTATACAGATGGCGGTGTAGATACAGCCATGTTTCTGAATATGGCAGTGTAGATATTTTCATGTTTACATAGATGGTGGTGTAGATATTTCCATGTTTACAGAGATTGCGGTGTAGATATTTCCATGTGTATAGTGCAAGTGGTGTAGGTATTTCCATGTTTATAGAGATAGCAGTGTATACATTTCCATATATATACAGGAAGCGGTGTAGGTATTTCCATGTTTATACAGATGGCGGTGTAGATATTTCCATGTTTCTAAAGATGGCGGTGTAGGTATTTCCTTGTTTATACAGATAGCGGTGTAGATATTTCCATGTATATACAGATAGCGGTGTAGATTTTTCCATGTTTACACAGATAGCGGTGTAGTTATTTCCATGTTTTTACAGATATTGTTGTAGATATTTCCATGTTTGCACAGATTGCGGTGTAGATATTTCCATGTTTATACAGATGGCCGTGTAGATATTTCCATGTTTATACACATGGCGGTGTAGATATTTCCATGTTTATATAGATGGTGGTGTAGGTATTACCATGTTTATTCAGATAGCGGTGTAGATATTTCCCTGTTTATACAGATCGTGGTGAAGGTATTTCCATGTTTATACAGATTGCAGTGTAGATATTTCCATGTTTATACAGATCGCAGTGTAGATATTTCCATGTTTATACAGATAGCGGTGTAGATATTTCCATGTTTACACAGATAGCTGTGTAGATATTTCTATGTTTATACAGATGGCGGTGTAGATATTTCCATGTTCATACAGAGTTCTCTGTAGATATTTCCATGTTTATATAGATGACAGTGTAGATATTTCCAGCTTTATACAGATGACTGTGTACATATTTCCATGTTAATACAGATGGCGGTGTAGATATTTCCATGTTTATAAAGATAGCGGTGTAGATATTTCCATGTTTATAGAGATTGCGGTTTAAATATTTCCGTCTTTACACAGATAGTGGTGTAGATATTTCCATGTTTATACAGATGGCGGTGTAGATACAGCCATGTTTCTGAATATGGCAGTGTAGATATATTCATGTTTACATAGATGGCGGTGTAGATATTTCCATGTTTCCAGAGATTTCGGTGTAGATATTTCCATGTGTATAGTGCAAGTGGTGTAGGCATTTCCATGTTTATACAGATACTAGTGTAGACATTTCCATATTTATACAGGTAGCGGTGTAGGTTTTTCCATGTTTATACAGATGGCGGTGTAGATATTTCCATGTTTCTAAAGATGGCGGTGTAGATATTTCCTTGTTTATACAGATAGCGGTGTGGATATTTCCATGTATATGCAGATAGCGGTGTAGATTTTTCCATGTTTACACAAATAGCGGTCCAGATATTTCCCTGTTTCTACAGATAGCGATGTAGATATTTCCATGTTTGTACAGATAGCGGTGTAGATATTTCCATGTTTATAGTGATGGCTGTGTAGATATTTCCATGTGTATACAGATTGCAGTGTAGATATTTCCATGTTTATATATATAGCGGTGTAGATATTTCCATGTTTACAGATATAGCGGTAAAGATATTTCCATCTTTGCACAGATTGCGGTGTAGACTTTGCCAACTTTACACAGATAGCGGTGTAGATATTTCCAAGTTTACACAGATAGCTGTGTCGATATTTCCATGTTTACAGAGATATCATTGTAGATATTTCCATGTTTATACAGATAGCGGTGTAGTTATTTACATGTTGATACAGATAGCGGTGTAGATATTTTCAGGGTTATACAGATAGTGGTGTAGATATTTCCACGTTTTACAGATAGCTGTGTAGATATTTCCCTGTTTACACAGATAGCGTTGTAAATATTTCCATGTTTACCCAGATAGCGTTGTAGATATTTCCATGCTTACACAAATTGCGATGTAGATATTTCCAAGTTTACGCAGATAGCTGTGTAGATATTTGCATGTTTACATAGATACCGTTGTAGATATTTCATTGTTTATAGAGATAGCGTTGTAGGTATTTTTCTTGTTTTTAAAGATACCGGTGTAGTTATTTCCGTGTTTATAAAGATAGCAGTGGAGATATTTCCATGTTTATACAGATAGCTGTGTAGATATTTCCATGTTTATACAGATGGCGGTGTAGATATTTCCGTGTTTATTGAGATAGAGGTGTAGACATTTCCATTTTTATACTGGTAGCGGTGTAGATATTTCCATGTTTACACAGATGGCGGTGTAGATATTTCCATGTTTATTGTGATAGCGGTGTAGACATTTCCATGTTTATACCGATAGTGGTGAAGGTATTTAAATGATTACAGAGATAGCGGTGTTGATATTTCCATATTTATACATATAGCGTTGTAGACATTTCCATGTTTACAGTGATAGCGGTGTAGGAATTTCCATGTTTATAATGATAGCGGTGTAGATATTTCCATGTTTATACGGATAGCGGTGTAGATACTTCCATGTTTATACGGTTAGCGGTGTTGATATTTTCATGTTTATACAGATAGCGGTGTAGGTATTTCCATGCTAATGCAGATAGCGGTGTGGATATTTCCATGTTTATACAGATGGCTATGTAGATATTTCCATGTTTATACACATGGCATTGTAGATATTTCCATGTTTATGCAGATGGTGGTGTTGATATTTCCGTGTTTACAGAGATAGCGGTGTAGATATTTCCATCTTTGCAGAGATTGCGGTGCAGGTATTTCCATCTTTACACAGATAGTGGTGTTGATATTTCCGAGTTTACAAAGATAGCTGTGTAGATATTTCCATGTTTACACAGATGGCGTTGTAGATATTTCCATGTTTACACAGATAGCGTTGTAGATATTTCCATGTTTATACAGTTAGCGGTGTAGGTATTTCCATGTTTATACAGATAGCGGTGTAGGTATTTCCATGTTTATACAGATAGCGGTGTAGATATTTCCATATTTATAGAGATAGCGATGGAGATATTTTCATGTTTATACAGATAGCGGTGTAGATATTTCCATGTTTATACAGATAGCGGTGTAGATATTTCCATGTTTATAGAGATAGCGGTGTAGATATTTACATATTTGCACAGACAGCGGTGTAGATGTTTCCATCTTTACGCAGATAGCGGTGTTCATATTTCCATGTTTCCACAGATAGCGATGTAGATATTTCCATGTTAACACAGATAGTTTTGTAGATATTTCCATGTTTATACAGATTGCGGTATAGATATTTCCATGTTTATAAAGATTGCGGTGCAGATATTACCATGTTTATACAGATAGCGGTGGAGATATTTCCGTGTTTGTACAGATAGCGATGTAGATATTTCCATGTTTGTACAGAGAGCGGTGGATATATTTCCATGTTTATACAGATGGTGGTGTAGATATTTCCATGTTTATAGAGATAGCCATGTAGATATTTCCACGTTTATACAGAGAGCGGTGTAGATTTTCCATGTTTATACAGATTGCGGTGTAGATATTTCCATGTTTATCAAAATAGCGGTGTGGATATTTCCATGTTTATAGAGACAGTGGTGTAGACATTTCCATGTTTATACAGATAGTGATGCAGATATTTCCAGGTTTATAAAGATAGCGGTGTAGATATTTCCACGTTTATACAGATAGTGGGGTAGATATTTCCATGTTTATACAGATAGAGGTGTATATATTTCCATGAGTATGCAGATAGCGGTGGAGATATTTCCATGTTTATACAGATAGCTGTGGAGATATTACCATGTTTATACAGATGGCGGTGTAGATATTTCCAAGTTTATACAAATCGTGGTGTATATATTTCCATGTTTATTCAGATAGCGGTGTAGATATTTCCAGGTTTATACCGATAGCGGTATAGGTATTTCCATGTTTATAGAGATAGCGGTGTAGATAAGTCCATGTTTATACAGATGGCGGTGTAGATATTTCCATGTGTATACAGATGGAGGTGTAGATATTTCCATGTTTATACAGATGACTGTGAAGATATTTCCATGTTTTTACAGATGGTGGTGTAGATATTTCCATGTTTGTAGATATTGCTGTGTAGATATTTGCATGTTTATACAGATGTCAGTGTAGATATTTCCATGTTTATACAGATAGTGTTGTAGATATTTCCATGTTTATACAGATGGCTGTGTAGGCATTTCCATGTATATACAGATGGTGGCGTAGATATTTCCATGTTTGTAGATATAGCCATGTAGATATTTCTATGTTTATACAGAGAGCGGTGTAGACATTTCCATGTTTATAGAGATAGCAGTGTATATATTTCCATATTTATAAAGATAGCGGTGTATATATTTCCATGTTTATACAGGTAGCGGTGTAGTTATTTAGATGTTTATACAGATAGCGGTGTAGTTATTTCCATGTTTACACAGATGGTGGTGTAGATATTTCCATGGTTACACAGATGGCGTTGTAGATATTTCCATGTTTATACAGATAGCGGTGTAGCTATTTCCATGTTTATACAGATAGCGGTGTAGATATTTCCATGTTTATAGAGATAGCGGTGTAGATATTTACATATTTGCACAGACAGCGGTGTAGATATTTCCATCTTTACACAGATAGCGGTGTTCATATTTCCGTGTTTCCACAGATAGCGATGTAGATATTTCCATGTTAACACAGATAGTATTGTAGATATTTCCATGTTTACAAAGATTGCGGTGCAGATATTTCCATGTTTATACAGATAGCGGTGGAGATATTTCCATGTTTGTACAGATAGCGATGTAGATCTTTCCATGTTTATACAGATAGCGGTGGATATATTTCCTTGTTTATACGGATGGTGTTGTAGATATTTCCATGTTTATAGAGATAGCCATGTAGATATTTCCACGTTTATACCGACAGCGGTGTCGATTTTCCATGTTTATACAGATTGCTGTGTAGATATTTCCATGTTTATCAAAATAGCGGTGTAGATATTTCCATGTTTATAGAGACAGCGGTGTAGACATTTCCATGTTTATACAGATAGTGATGCAGATATTTCCAGGTTTATAAAGATAGCGGTGTACATATTTCCATGTTTATTCAGAAGGCGGTGTAGTTATTTCCTTGTTTATACAGATGGTGGTGTAGATATTTCCATGTTTATACAGATAGCGCTATAGATATCTCCATGTTTACAGAGATGGTGGTGTAGATATTTCCATATTTGCACAGATTGCGGTGTAGATATTTCCATCTTTACACAGATAGCGGTGTACATATTTCCATGTTTACACAGATTGCTGTGTAGATATTTCCATGTTTACACAGATAGTGTTGTAGATATTTCCATGTTTATACAGATAGCGTTGTAGATATTTCCATGTTTATACAGATGGCTGTGGAGATCTTTCCATGTTATACAGATGGCAATGGAGATATTTCCCTCTTTATACAGATGGCGGTGTAGGTATTTCCAAGGTTATACAGATAGCGGTGTAGATATTTACATGTTTATACAGATAGGGGTTTGCATATTTGCATGTTTATACAGGTAGAGGTGTAGATATTTCCATGTTTATACAGATCACGGTGTGGATATTTCCATGTTTATGCAGACTGCGGTGTAGCTATTTCCATGTTTATAGAGATAGCGGTGTAGATATTTCTATGTTTTTAGAGATAGCAGTGTAGATAATTCCATGTTTATAGAGATGGTGGTGTAGGTATTTCCCTGTTCATAAAGATAGTGGTGTAGATATTTCCAAGTTTATTCAGATAGCAGTGTAGATATTTTCATGTTTATACAGATAGTGGTGTTGAAATTTCCATGTTTATACACATAGCGGTGTAGACATTTCCATGTTTATTCTGCTGGCAGTGCAGGTAACTCCATGTTTATACAGATGGCAGTGTAGCTATTTCCATGTTTATGCAGATAGCGGTGTAGATATTTCCATGTTTATACAGGTAGAGGTGTAGATATTTCCATGTTTATTCAGATCTCGGTGAAGATATTTCCATCTTTCTACAGATGGCATTGTAGATATTTCTATGTTTATAGAGATGGCGGTGTAGATAATTCCACATTTATACAGACGGCAGTGTAGTTATTTCCATGTTTATGCTGATGGCGGTGTAGATATTTCCATGTTTATTGAGATAGCGGTGTAGATATTTCCATTTTTATACTGGTAGCGGTGTAGATATTTCCATGTTTACACAGATGGTAGTGTAGATATTTCCATGTTTATTGTGATAGCGGTGTAGACATTTCCATGTTTATACAGATAGTGGTGTAGATATTTAAATGTTTATAGAGATAGCGGTGTAGATATTTCCATATTTATACATATAGCGTTGTAGACATTTCCATGATTATAGTGATAGCGGTGTAGGAATTTCCATGTTTATAATGATAGCGGTGTAGATATTTCCAAGTTTATATGGATAGCGGTGTAGATATTTCCATGTTTATACGGTTAGCGGTGTTGATATTTTCATGTTTATACAGATAGCGGTGTAGGTATTTCCATGTTAATGCAGATAGCGGTGTGGATATTTCCCTGTTTATACAGATGGCTATGTAGATATTTCCATGTTTATACAGATGGCAGTGTAGATATTTCCATGTTTATGCAGATGGTGGTGTTGATATTTCCGTGTTTACAGAGATAGCGCTGTAGATATTTCCATCTTTGCACAGATTGCGGTGCAGGTATTTCCATCTTTACACAGATAGTGGTGTTGATATTTCCGAGTTTACAAAGATAGCTGTGTAGATATTTCCATGTTTACACAGATGGCATTGAAGATATTTCCATGTTTATACAGATAGCGGTGTAGTTATTTCCATGTTTATACAGATAGCTGTGTAGGTATTTCCATGTTTATACAGATAGCGGTGTAGATATTTCCATATTTATAGAGATAGCGGTGGAGATATTTTCATGTTTATACAGATAGCGTTGTAGATATTTCCATGTTTATACAGATAGCGGTGTAGGTATTTCCATGTTTATACAGATAGCTGTGTAGGTATTTCCATGTTTATACAGATAGCGGTGTAGATATTTCCATATTTATAGAGATAGCGGTGGAGATATTTTCATGTTTATACAGATAGCGGTGTAGATATTTCCATGTTTATACAGATAGCGGTGTAGATATTTCCATGTTTATAGAGATAGCGGTGTAGATATTTACATATTTGCACAGACAGCGGTGTAGATATTTCCATCTTTACACAGATAGCGGTGTTCTTATTTCCATGTTTCCACAGATAGCGATGTAGATATTTCCATGTTAACACAGATAGTTTTGTAGATATTTCCATGTTTATACAGATTGCGGTATAGATATTTCCATGTTTATAAAGATTGCGGTGCAGATATTTCCATGTTTATACAGATAGCGGTGGAGATATTTCCGTGTTTGTACAGATAGCGAAGTAGATATTTCCATGTTTATACAGATCACGCTGTAGATATTTCCATGTTTATACAGATCGAGGTGTAGATATTTCCATCTTTATAAAGATCGTGGTGTAGAAATTTCCATGTTTATGCAGATCGTGGTGCTGATATTACCATGTTTATAGGGATAGCGGTGCAAATATTTCCACATTTATAGATATAGCGGTGTAGTTATTAGCATGTTTATACACATAGCGGTGTAGATATCTCCATGTATAAACAGATGTCTGTGTATATATTTCCATGTTTAAACAGATGGCGGTATAGATATTTCCTTGTTTATACAAACAGCGCTTTAGTTATTTATATGTTTATACATATAGCGGTGTAGATTTTCCATGTATATACAGACGGCTGTGTAGATATTTCCATGTTTATAGAGATGGCTTTGTAGATATTTCCATGTTTATACAGACGACTTTGAAGGTATTTCCATGTTTACACAGATGGCGGTGTACGTATTTCCATGTTTATAGAGATAGCTGTGTAGGTATTTCCATGTTTATACAGATGGCGGTGTAGAGATTTCCATGTTTATAGAGATAGCGGTGTAGATATTTCCATATTTATACAGATAACGGTGTAGATATTTCCATGTTTATACAGATAGCAGTGTAAATATTTCCATGTTTATACAGATCACGGTGTAGTTATTTCCATGTTCATAGAGATAGCGGTGTAGATATTTCCATGTTTATACAGATAACGGTTTAGATATTTTCATGTTTATACAGACAGCGGTGAAGATATTTCCATGTTTATACAGATAGCGGTGCAGATATTTCCATGTTTGTACAGATGGTGGTGTTGATATTTCCATCTATACACAGATGACCGTGTAGATATTTCCATGTTTATACAGATGGTGGTGCAGATATTTCCATGGTTATGTATATGGCGGTGGAGATATTTCCATGATTATACAAATAGCGGTGTAGTTATTTCCATGTTCATATAGATAGCGGTGTAGATATTTCCATGTATATACATTTGGCTGTGTAGTTATTTCCATGTTTATATAGATCGCTCTGAAGATATTTCCATGTTTATACAAATCGCGGTGTAGATAGTTCCATGTTCCTACGCATGACTGTGTTGGTATTTACATGTTTATACAGATGGCTTAGTAGATTTTTCCATGTTTATAGAGATAGCGGTGTGGATATTTCCATGTCTATACAGATAGGGGTGTGGATATTTCTATGTTTATAGAGATGGCGGTGTAGATATTTCCATGTTTATACAGATCACGTAGTAGATATTTCCTTGTTTATACAAATATCGGTGTAGTTATTTCCATGTTTATACAGATAGCGGTGTAGATATTTCCTTGTTTATACAAATAGCACTGTAGATATTTCCGTGTTTATACAGATCACGGTGTAGAGATTTCCTTGTTTATACACATAGCAGTGTAGTTATTTCCATGTTTATACAGATAGTGGTGTAGATAATTCCATGTATATACAGATGGCTCTGTAGATATTTCCATGCTTACACAGATGGCTGTGTAGATATTTCCATGTTTATACAGATGACTTGTAGGTATTTCCCTGTTTATACAGATGGCGGTGAAGATATTTCCATGTTTATAGAGAAAGCTGTGTAGATATTTCCATGTTTATACACATAGCGGTGTAGATATTTCCATGTTTACACAGATCGCGGTGTAGATATTTCCATGTTTATGCAGATCGCGGTGTAGATATTTCCATGTTTATACAGATAGCGGTGTAGATATTTCCATGTTTTTACAGATAATGTTGTAGATAATTCAATGTTTGCACAGATTGCGGTGTAGGTATTTCCATCTTTCTACAGATGGCCTTGTAGATATTTCCATGTTTATACAGATGGCGGTGTAGATATTTCCATGTTTATATAGATGGTGGTGTAGATATTACCATATATATACAGATAGCTTTGTAGATATTTCCATGTTTATACAGATCGTGGTGAAGATATTTCCATGTTTATACAGATCACGGTGTAGATATTTCCATGTTTATACAGATCGCGGTGTAGATATTTCCATGTTTATACAGATAGCGGTGTAGATATTTCCATGTTTATACAGATAGCGGTGTAGATATTTCCATGTTTATACAGATGGCGGTGTAGATATTTCCATGTTTATAGAGATGGCGGTGTAGATATTTCCATGTTCATTGTGATAACGGTGTAGATATATCCATGTACATAGAGATAGCAATGAGGAGATTTCCATGTTTATACAGATAGCAGTGTAGATATTTCCATTTTTATAGAGATAGCGGTTTTGATATTTCATATTTATACAGATAGCGGTGTAGATATTTCCATGTTTATACAGATTGCGGTGTAGATATTTCCATGTTTATACAGTTAGCGGTGTAGGTATTTCCACGTTTATACAGATGGCGGTTTAGATATTTCCATGTTTATACAGATAGCGGTGTAGTTATTTCCATGTTTATATAGATAGCGGTGTAGATATTTCCATGTATATACACATGGCTGTGTAGATATTTCCATGTTTATACAGATGGCGGTGTAGATATTTTGATGTTTATAGAGATAGCAGTAGAGTTATTTCCATGTTTTTAGAGATAGTGTTGTAGATATTTCCACGTTTATACTGATCGCGGTGTAGATATTTCCATGTTTATAGAGATGGCAGTGTAGTTATTTCCATGTTCATAGAGATAGCAGTGTTGATTTTTCCATGTTTATAGAGATAGCGGTGTGGATATTTCCATGTTTATACAAATAGGGGTGTAGATATTTCCACGTTTATAGAGATGGCGGTGTAGATATTTCCATGTTTATACAGATCACGGTGAAGATATTTCCATGTTTATACAGATCGCGGTGTAGATATTTCCATGTTTATACAGATCATAGTGTAGATATTTCCATGATTATAGAGATCGCGGTGTTGATATAACCATGTTTATAGGGATAGCGGTTCAAATATTTCCACATTTATAAAGATAGCGGTGTAGTTATTAGCATGTTTATACAGATAGTGGTGTAGATATTTCCATGTATAAACAGATGTCTCTGTATATATTTCCATGTTTAAACAGCTGGCGGTGTAGATATTTCCTTGTTTATACAAATAGCGGTGTAGTTATTTCCATTTTTATACAGATCACGGTGTAGATACTTCCTTGTTTATACAAATAGCGGTGTAGTTATTTCAATGTGTATACAGATAGCGGTGTAGATATTTCCTTGTTTATACAAATAGCGGTGTAGAGATTTCCATGTTTATACAGATCACGGTGTAGATATTTCCTTGTTTATACAAATCGCGGTGTAGTTATTTCCATGTTTATACAGATAGCGGTATATATATTTCCATGTTTTTACAGATATTGGTGTAGATATTTCCATGTTTACACAGATTGCGGTGTACATATTTCCATCTTTCTACAGATGGCATTGTAGATATTTCCATGTTTATACAGATGGCGGTGTAGTTATTTCCATGTTTATATAGATGGTAGTGTAGATATTACCATGTTTATACAGATAGCGGTGTAGATATTTCCATGTTTTTACAGATCGTGGTGAAAATATTTCCATGTTTATACAGATCGCGGTGTAGATATATCCATGTTTATACAGATCGCAGTGTAGATATATCCATGTTTATACAGATAACGTTGTAGATATTTCCATCTTTATACAAACGGTGGTGTAGATATTCCCATGTTCCTACACATGACTGTGTAGTTATTTCCATGTTTTTACAGACTGCAGTGTAGGTATTTCTATGTTTATACAGATAGCGGTGTAGATATTTCCATGTTTGTACAGATGGCGTTGTAAATATTTCCATGTTTATACAGATCGTGGTGAAGATATTTCCATGTTTATACAGATACCGGTGTAGATATTTCCATGTTTATACAGACCGCAGTGTAGATATTTCCATGTTTATAGAGATAGCGGTGTAGATATTTCCATGTTTCTAGAGATGGCGGTTTTGATGTTTCCAACTTTACACAGATTGCCGTGTAGGTATTTCCATGTGTATACAGATGGCATTGTAGATATTTCCATGTTTATACAGATGGTGGTGTAGATATTTCCATGTTTATACAGATGACTGTCTAGGTATTTCCATGTTTTTACAGATGGCATTGTAGTTATTTCCATGCTTATAGAGATAGCATTTTAGATATTTTCATGTTTATATAGATGGCGGTGTAGATATTTCCATGTTTATACAGATAACGGTGTAGATATTTCCATGTTTATACAGAGTTCTCTGTAGATATTTCCATGTTTATAGAGATGACAGTGTAGATATTTCCAGGTTTATACAGATGACTGTGTAGATATTTCCATGTTAATACAGATGGCAGTGTAGATATTTCCATGTTTATAGAGATCACTGTGTAGATATTTCCATGTTTATACAGATAACGTTGTAGATATTTCCATCTTTATACAAACGGTGGTGTAGATATTTCCATGTTCCTACACATGACTGTGTAGTTATTTCCATTTTTATACAGATGGCGGTGTAGATATTTCCATATTTATAGAGATAACGGTGTAGATATTTCCAGGTTTATACAGATAGCGGTGTAAATATTTCCAAGTTTATACAGATCGTGGTGTAGATATTTCCATGTTTATACAGATACCGGTGTAGATATTTCCATGTTTATACAGACTGCAGTGTAGGTATTTCTATGTTTATACAGATAGCGGTGTAGATATTTCCATGTTTGTAGAGATGGCGGTGTTGATATTTAGATGTGTACACAGACTGCCGTGTAGATATTTCCATCTTTATACAGATGGCGTTGTAGATATTTCCATGGATATGCAGATGGCGGTGTGGATATTTCCATGTTTATAGAGATAGCGGTGTAGATATTTCCATGTTTATACAGATCGCGGTGTAGATATTTCCATGTTTATACAGACAGCAGTGGAGATATTTCCATGTTTATACACATAGCGGTGTACATATTTCCATGTTTATAGAGACAGCGGTGTAGGTATTTCCATGTTTATACAGATAGCGGTGCAGATATTTCCATGTTTATACAGATGCCTATGCAGATATTTCCATATTTATACAGAGGTCTGTGTTGATATTTCCACGTTTATACAGATGGCAGTGTAGATATTTCCATGTTTATACACATGACTGTGTATGTATTTCCATGTTTATACAGATGGCTTTGTAGATATTTCCATGTTTATAGAGATATCGATGCAGATATTTCCATGTTTATACAGATAGCAGTGTAGATATTTACATGTTTATACAGACCGCAGTGTAAGTATTTCCATGTTTATAGAGATAGCGATGTAGATGTTTCCATGTTTGTACAGATGGTGGTGTTGATGTTTCCATTTACACACAGATTGCCGTGTAGGTATTTCCATGTGTACACAGATGGCATTGTAGATATTTCCATGTTTATAGAGATCGCGATGTAGATATTTCCATATTTATTCAGCTAACTGTGTAGATATTTCCATCTTTATACAGATTGCGGTGTAAATATTTCCATGTTTATACAGATCATGGTGCAGATATTTCCATGTTTATAGAGATCACGGTGTAGATTTCTCCATGTTTATACAGATAGCGATGTAGATATTTCCATGTTTATACAGACCGCGGTGTAGATATTTCCATGTTTATACAGATAGCGGTGCAGATATTTCCATGTTTGTCCAGATGGCGGTGTTGATATTTCCATCTATACACAGATGACCGTGTAGATATTTCCATGTTTATACAGATGGCGGCACAGATATTTCTATGGATATGTAGATGGCGGTGTAGATATATCCATATTTATACAGATGACGTTGTAGTTATTTCCAAGTTTATATAGATAGCGGTGTAGATATTTCCACGTTTATACAGATGGCGGTGTAGATATTTCCATCTTTCTACAAAAGGCAGTGTAGATATTTCCATGTTTATAAAGATGGCGGTGTAGATATTTCCATGTTTATATAGATGGCATTGTAGATATTTTCTTGTTTATGTAGATGGCGTTGTAGATATCTCCATGTTTAAAGAGATGGCGGTGTACATATTTCCATGTTTATAGAGACAGCGGTGTAGGTATTTCCATGTTTATACAGATAGCGGTGCAGATATTTCCATGTTTATACAGATTCCTATGCAGATATTTCCATATTTATACAGAGGGATGTGTAGATATTTCTATGTTTATACAGATGGTAGTGTAGATATTTCCATGTTCCTACACATGACTTTGTAGGCATTTCCATGTTTATACAGATGGCTTTGTAGATATTTCCATGTTTATAGAGATAGCGGTGCAGATATTTCCATGTTTATACAGATAGCGGTGTATATATTTCCATGTTTATACAGATCGTGGTGTAGATATTTCCATGTTTATAGAGATAGCAGTGTAGATATTTCCATGTTTGTACAGATGGCGGTGTTGATGTTTCCATCTATACACAGATTGCCGTGTAGGTATTTCCATGTGTATACAGATGGCATTGTAGATATTTCCATGTTTATACAGATGGTGGTGTAGATATTTCCATGTTTACACAGATGACTGTATAGGTATTTCCATGTTTATACAGATGGCGGTATGGATATTTCCATGTTTATAGAGATAGCGGTGTAGATATTTCCATATTTATACAGATAACGGTGTAGAAATTTCCATGTTTATACAGATATCGGTGTAAATATTTCCATGTTTATACAGATCACGGTGTAGTTATTTCCATGTTTATAGAGATAGCGGTGTATGTATTTCCATGTTGATACTGATCGCGGTGTAGATATTTCCATGTTTATACAGACCGCGGAGCAGATATTTCCATGTTTATACAGATAGCCGTGCAGATATTTCCATGTTTGTACAGATGGCGGTGTTGATAACTCCATCTACACGCAGATGACCGTGTAGATATTTCCATGTTTATACAGATGGCAGTGTAGTTATTTCCATGTTTATACCGATAACTTTGTAAGTATTTCCATGTTTATACAGATGGCGGTGTAGATATTTCGATGTTTATAGAGATAGCAGTGGAGATATTTCCATGTTTATAGAGATAGCGGTGTAGATATTTCCACGTTTATAATGATCGCGGTGTAGATTTTTCCATGTTTATAGAGATAGCAGTGTGGATATTTCCAAGTTTATACAGATAGGGGTGTAGATATTTCCATGTCTATAGAGATGGCGGTGGAGATATTACCATGTTTATACAGATCACGTTGTAGATATTTCCTTTTTTTACAAATAGCGGTGTAGTTATTTCCATCTTTACAGATAGCGGTGTAGATATTTCCTTGTTTATACAAATTGCACTGTAGATATTTCCATGTTTATACAGATCACTGTGTAGATATTTCCTTGTTTATACAAATAGCAGTGTAGTTATTTCCATGTTTATACAGATAGCGGTGTTGATATTTCCATGTATATACAGATGGCTGTGTAGATATTTCCATGTTTATACAGATGGCTGTGTAGATATTTCCCTGTTTATACAGATGACCTGTAGGTATTTCCATGTTTATACAGATGGCGGTGAAGATATTTCCATGTTTATAGAGATAGCTGTGTAGATATTTCCATGTTTATACAGATCGCGTTGTAGATATTTCCTTGTTTATACAGATCGTGGTGTAGATATTTCCATGTTTATGCAGATCACGGTGTAGATATTTCCATGTTTATACAGATAGCGGTGAAGATACTTCCATGTTTTTACAGATATTGTTGTAGATATTTCCATGTTTACACAGATTGCGGTGTAGGTATTTCCATCTTTCTACAGATTGCATTGTAGATATTTCCATGTTTATACACATGGCGGTGTAGATATTTCCATGTTTATATAGATGGTGGTGCATGTAGTACCATGTTTATACATATAGCTTTGTAGAGATTTCCATGTTTTTACAGATCGTGGTGAAGATATTTCCATGTTTATACAGATCGCGGTGTAGATATTTCCATGTTTATACAGATCGCGGTGTAGATATTTCCATGTTTATACATATAGCGTTGTAGATATTTCCATGTTTATACAGATGGCGGTGTAGATATTTCCATGTTTACAGATATGGCGGTGTAGATATTTCCATGTTCATTGAGATAGCGGTGTAGATGTATCCATGTTCCTAGAGATAGCAGTGAGGATATTTCCAAGTTTATAAAGATAGCAGTGTAGATATTTCCATTTTTATAGAGATAGCGGTTTTGATATTTCATATTTATACAGATAGCGGTGTAGATATTTCCATGTGTATACAGATTTCGGTGTAGATATTTCCATGTTTATACAGTTAGCGGTGTAGATATTTCCACGTTTATACAGAAGGCGGTTTAGATATTTCCATCTTTCTACAAATGGCAGTGTAGATATTTCCATGTTTATAAAGATGGCGGTGTAGATATTTCCATGTTTATATAGATGGCAATGTAGATATTTTCTTGTTTATGTAGATGGCGTTTTCGATATCTCCATGTTTAAAGAGATGGCGGTGTACATACTTCCATGTTTATAGAGACAGCGGTGTAGGTGTTTCCATGTTTATACAGATAGTGGTGCAGATATTTCCATGTTTATACAGATTCCTATGCAGATATTTCCATATTTATACAGAGGGCTGTGTAGATATTTCTATGTTTATACAGATGGCAGTGTAGATATTTCCATCGTCCTTCACCTGACTTTGTAGGCATTTCCATATTTATTCAGATGGCTTTGTAGATATTTCCATGTTTATAGAGATAGCGGTGCAGATATTTCCATGTTTATACAGATAGCGGTGTATATATTTCCATGTTTCTACAGATCGTGGTGTAGATATTTCCATGTTTATACAGATACCGGTGTAGATATTTCCATGTTTATACAGAGCGCGGTGTAGATATTTCCATGTTTATAGAGATAGCAGTGTAGATATTTCCATGTTCGTATAGATGGCGGTGTTGATGTTTCCATCTTTACACAGATTGCCGTGTAGGTATTTCCATGTGTATACAGATGGCATTGTAAATATTTCCATGTTTATACAGATGGTGGTGTAGATATTTCCATGTTTACACAGATGAATGTATAGGTATTTCCATGTTTATACAGATGGCGGTATAGATATTTCCATGTTTATAGAGATAGTGGTGTAGATATTTCCATATTTATGCAGATAACGGTGTAGAAATTTCCATGTTTATACAGATATCGGTGTAAATATTTCCATGTTTATACAGATCACGGTGTAGGTATTTACATGTTTATAGAGATAGCGGTGTATATATTTCCATGTTGATACAGATCACGGTGTAGATATTTACATGTTTATACAGACCGCGGTGTAGATATTTCCATGTTTCTACAGATAGCAGTGCAGATATTTCCATGTTTGTACAGATGGCGGTGTTGATAAATCCATCTATACGCAGATGACCGTGTAGATATTTCCATGTTTATACAGATGGCAGTGTAGATATTTCCATGTTTATACCAATAAATTTGTAAGTATTTCCATGTTTATACAGATGGCGGTGTAGATATTTCGATGTTTATAGAGATAGCATTGGAGATATTTCCATGTTTATAGAGATAGCAGTGTAGATATTTCCACGTTTATACTGATCGCGGTGTAGATTTTTCCATGTTTATAGAGATAGCAGTGTGGATATTTCCAAGTTTATACAGATAGGGGTGTAGATATTTCCATGTTTATAGAGATGGCGGTGTAGATATTTCCATGTTTATACAGATCACGTTGTAGATATTTCCTTGTTTTTACAAATAGCCGTGTAGTTATTTCCATGTTTATACAGATAGCGGTGTAGATATTTCCTTGTTTATACAAATAGCACTGTAGATATTTCCATGTTGATACAGATCACGGTGTAGATATTTCCTTGTTTATACAAATAGCAGTGTAGTTATTTCCATGTTTATATAGATAGCGGTGTAGATATTTCCATGTATATACTGATGGCTGTGTAGATATTTCCATGTTTATACAGATGGCTGTGTAGATATTTCCCTGTTTACTCTGATGGCTTGTAGGTATTTCCATGTTTATACAGATGGCGGGGAAGATATTTCCATGTTTATAGAGATAGCTGTGTAGATATTTCCATGTTTATACAGATCACGTTGTAGATATTTCCATGTTTATACAGATCGTGGTGTAGATATGTCCATGTTTATGCAGATCACGGTGTAGATATTTCCATGTTTACAGATAGCGGTGTAGATACTTCCATGTTTTTACAGATATTTTTGTAGATATTTCCATGTTCACACAGATTGCGGTGTAGGTATATCCATCTTTCCACAGATGGCATTGTAGATATTTCCATGTTTATACACATGGCGGTGTAGATATTTCCATGTTTATATAGATGGTGGTGCAGGTATTACCATGTTTATACAGATAGCTTTGTAGATATTTCCATGTTTTTACAGATCGTGGTGAAGTTATTTCCATGTTTATACAGAACGCGGTGTAGATATTTCCATGTTTATACAGATTGCGATGTAGGTATATCCATCTTTCCACAGATGGCATTGTAGATATTTCCATGTTTATACACATGGCGGTGAAGATGTTTCCATGTTTATATAGATGGTGGTGCAGGTATTACCATGTTTATACAGATAGCTTTGTTGATATTTCCATGTTTTCACAGATCGTGGTGAAGTTATTTCCATGTTTATACAGATCGCGGTGTAGATATTTCCATGTTTATACAGATAGCGGTGTAGATATTTCCATGTTTTTGCAGATGGCGGTGTAGATATTTCCATGTTTACAGAGATGACGGTGTAGATATTTCCATGTTCATTGAGATAGCGGTGTAGATATATCCATGTTCCTAGAGATAGCAGTGAGGATATTTCCACGATTATACAGATAGCAGTGTAGATATTTCCATTTTTATAGAGATAGCGGTTTTGATATTTCATATTTATACAGATAGCGGTGTAGATATTTCCATGTTTATACAGATTGCAGTGTAGATATTTCCATGTTTATACAGTTAGCAGTGTAGATATTCCCACGTTTATACAGATGGCAGTTTAGATATTTCCATCTTTCTACAAATGGCAGTGTAGATATTTCCATGTTTATAAAGATGGCGGTGTAGATATTTCCATGTTTATATAGATGGTAATGTAGATATTTTCTTGTTTATGTAGATGGCGTTGTAGATATCTCCATGTTTAAAGATATGGCGGTGTACATATTTCCATGTTTATAGAGACAGCGATGTAGGTATTTCCATGTTTATACAGATAGCGGTGCAGATATTTCCATGTTTATACAGATTCCTATGCAGATATTTCCATATTTACACAGAGGGCTGTGTAGATATTTCTATGTTTATTCAGATGGCAGTGTAGATATTTCCATGTTCCTACACATACTTTGTAGGCTTTTCCATGTTTATACAGAAGGCTTTGTAGTTATTTCCATGTTTATAGAGATAGCGTTGCAGATATTTCCATGTTTATGCAGATAGCGGTGTATATATTTCCATGTTTATACAGATCGTGGTGTAGATATTTCCATGTTTATACCGATACCGGTGTAGATATTTCCATGTTTATACAGAGCGCGGTTTAGATATTTCCATGTTTATAGAGATAGCAGTGTAGATATTTCCATGTTCGTACAGATGGCGGTGTTGATGTTTCCATCTATACACAGACTGCCTTGTAGGTATTTCCATGTGTATACAGATGGCATTGTAGATATTTCCATGTTTATACAGATGGTGGTGTAGATATTTCCATGTTTACACAGATGACTGTATAGGTATTTCCATGTTTATTCAGATGGCGGTATAGATATTTCCAAGTTTATAGAGATAGCGGTGTATATATTTCCATGTTGATACAGATAGCGGTGTAGATATTTCCATGTTTATACAGACCGCGGTGTAGATATTTCCATGTTTATACAGATAGCGGTGCAGATATTTCCATGTTTGTACAGATGGCAGTGTTGATAACTCCATCTATACGCAGATGACCTTGTAGATATTTCCATGTTTATACAGATGGCAGTGTAGATATTTCCATGTTTATACCGATAACTTTGTAAGTATTTCCATGTTTATACAGATGGCGGTGTAGATATTTCGATGTTTATAGAGATAGCAGTGGAGATATTTTCATGTTTATAGAGATAGCGGTGTAGATATTTCCACGTTTATACTGATCGCGGTGTAGATATTTCCATGTTTATAGAGATAGCAGTGTGGATATTTCCATGTTTATACAGATAGGGGTGTAGATATTTCCATGTTTATAGAGATGGCGGCGTAGATATTTGCATGTTTTTACAGATCACGTTGTAGGTATTTCCTTGTTTATACAAATAGCGGTGTAGTTATGTTCATGTTTATACAGATAGCGGTGTAGATATTTCCTTGTTTATACAAATAGCACTGTAGATATTTCCATGTTTATACAGATATCGGTGACAATATATCCATGTTTATACAGATCACGGTGTACGTATTTCCATGTTTATAGAGATAGCCGTGTATATATTTCCATGTTTATACAGATAGCGGTGTCGATATTTCCATGTTAATACAGACCGCGGTGCAGATATTTCCATGTTTCTACAGATGGCGGTGTTGAGATTTCCATCTATACACAGATGACCGTGTAGATATTCCCATGTTTATACAGATGGCAGTGCTGAGATTTCTATGGATATGTAGATGGCGGTGTAGATATTTCCATGTATATACAGATAGCAGTGTAGTTATTACCATGTTTATATAGAGAGCGGTGTGCATATTTCCATATATGTACACATGGCTGTGTATATATTTCCATGTTTATACAGATGGCGGTGTAGATATTTCCATGTTTATACAGATAACTTTGTAAATATTTCCATGTTTATACAGATGGCGGTGTAGATATTTCGATGCTTATAGAGTTAGCAGTGGAGATATTTCCATGTTTATAAAAATGGCGGTGTAGTTATTTCCATGTTTATATAGATAGCGGTGTAGATATTTCCATGTATATTCACATGGCTGTGTAGATATTTCCATGTTTATACAGATGGCGGTGTAGATATTTCCATGTTTATACAGATAACTTTGTAAGTTTTTCCATGTTTATACAGATGGCGGTGTAGATATTTCGATGCTTATTGAGATAGCTGTGGAGATATTTCCATGTTTATACAGATAGCGGTGTAGACATTTCCATGTTTATACAGATCGCGGTGTAGATATTTCCATGTTTATGCAGATCGCGGTGTAGATAGTTCCATGTTTATACAGATAGCGGTGTAGATACTTCCATGTTTTAACACATATTGTTGTAGATAGTTCCATGTTTACACAGATTGCGGTGTAGGTATTTCCATCTTTCTACAGATGGCATTGTAGATATTTCCATGTTTATACACATGGCGTTGTAGATATTTCCAGGTTTATATAGATGGTGGTGTAGATATTACCAAGTTTATACAGATAGCTTTTTAGATATTTCCATGTTTTTACAGATCGTGGTGAAGATATTTCCATGTTTATACAGATCGCGGTGTAGATATTTCCAAGTTTATACAGATAGCTGTTTAGATATTTCCATGTTTATACAGATAGCGGTGTAGATATTTCCATGTTTATACAGATGGCGGTGTAGGTATTTCCATGTTTATAGAGATGGCGATGTAGATATTTCCATGTTCATTCAGATAGCGGTGTAGATATATCCATGTTCCTAGAGATAGCAGTGAGGATATTTCCATGTTTATACAGATAGCAGTGTAGATATTTCCATTTTTATATAGATAGCGGTTTTGATATTTCATATTTATACAGATAGCGGTGTAGATATTTCCATGTTTATACAGATTGCGGTGTAGATATTTCCATGTTTATACAGATAGCGGTGTAGATATTTCCACGTTTATACAGATTGCGGTGTAGATATTTCCATCTTTCTACAAATGGCAGTGTAGATATTTAGATGTTTATACAGATGGTGGTGTAGATATTTCCATGTTTACACAGATGACTGTATAGGTATTTCCATGTTTATACAGATGGCGGTATAGATATTTCCATGTTTATAGAGATATCGGTGTAGATATTTCCATATTTATACAGATAACAGTGTAGAAATTTTCATGTTTATACAGATATCATTGTCAATATTTCCATGTTTATATAGATCACGGTGTACGTATTTCCATGTTTATAGAGATAGCTGTGTATATATTTCCATGTTTATTCAGACAGCGGTGTAGATATTTCCATGTTTATACAGACCGCAGTGTAGATATTTCCATGTTTATACAGATAGCGGTGCTGATATTTCCATGTTTCTGCAGATGGCGGTGTTGCTATTTCCATCTATACACAGATGACCGTGAAGATATTCCCATGTTTATACAGATGGCAGTGCAGATATTTCTATGGATATGTAGATGGCGGTGTAGATATTTCCATGTATATACTGATAGCGGTGTAGTTATTACCATGTTTACATAGTGAGCGGTGTGGATATTTCCATATATGTACCCATGGCTGTGTAGATATTTCCATGTTTATACAGATGGCGGTGTAGATATTTCCATGTTTATATAGATAACTTTGTAAGTATTTCCATGTTTATACAGATGGCGGTGTAGATATCTCGATGTTTATAGAGATAGCAGTGGAGATATTTCCATGTTTATAAAAATGGCGGTGTAGTTATTTCCATGTTTATATAGATAGCGGTGTAGATATTTCCATGTATATACACATGGCTGTGTAGATATTTCCATGATTATACAGATGGCGGTGTAGATATTTCCATGTTTATACAGATAACTTTTTAAGTTTTTCCATGTTTATACAGATGGCGGTGTAGATATTTTGATGCTTATTGAGATAGCTGTGGAGATATTTCCATGTTTATACAGATAGCGGTGTAGATATTTCCATGTTTATACTGATCGCGGTATAGATATATCCATGTTTATAGAGATGGCGGTGCAGATATTTCCATGTTCATAGTGATAGCGGTGTTGATTTTTCCATTTTTATAGAGATAGCGGTGTGGATAATTCCATGTTTATACAGATAGTGGTGTAGATATTTCCATATTTATAGAGATGGCGGTGTAGATATTTCCATGTTTATGCAGATCACGGTGTAGATATTTCCATGTTTATACAGATCACGGTGTAGATATTTCCATGTTTATACAGATCATGGTGTAGATATTTCCATGTTTATACAGATCACGCTGTTGATATTACCATGTTTATAGGGATAGCGGTGCAAATATTTCCAAATTTATACAGATACCGGTGTAGTTATTAGCATGTTTTTACAGATAGTGGTGTAGATATTTCCATGTATAAACAGATGTCTGTGTAGATATTTCCATGTTTAAACAGATGGTGGTGTAGATATTTCCTTTCCTCTACCAATAGCGGTGTATTTATTTCCATGTTTATACAGATAGCGGTGTAGATATTTCCATGTGTATACAGACGGCTCTGTAGATATTTCCATGTATATACAGATGGCTGTGTAGATATTTCCATGTTTATACAGATTGCAGTGAAGTTATTTCCATGTTTATACAGATGGAGGTGTAGATATTTCCATGTTTAGACAGATGACGGTGTAGATATTTCCAAGTTTATACAGATAGCGGTGTAGATATATCCATGTTTATACAGACCGTGGTGTAGATATTTCCATGTTTATACAGATAGCGGTGTATATATTTTCATGTTTATACAGGTAGCGGTGTAGATATTTCCATGTTTACAGAGATAGAGGTGTAGATATTTCCATATTTGCCCAGAATGCGGTGTATATATTTCCATCTTCACACAGATAGCGTTGTACACACTTCCATGTTTACACAGACAGCTGTGTAGATATTTCCATGTTTACACAGACCGTGTTGTAGATATTTCCATTTTAATATAGATAGCGGTGCAGATATTTCCATGTTTATACAGATAGCGGTGGAGATATTTCCATGTTTATACAGATAACGGTGTAGATATTTCCATGTTTATAAATATAGCGGTGGAGATATTTCCATGTTTATACAGATATCGGTGGAGATATTTCCAAGTTTATGCAGATTGCGGTGGAGATATTATCATGTTTATAGAGATAGCGGTGTAGATATTTCCATGTGGATACAGATAGCGGTGTAGATACTTCCATGTTTATAGAGATAGTGGTGTAGATATTTCCATATTTATGCAGATAGCGGAGTAGATATTTCCATGTTTATTCAGATGGCGGTTTAGATATTTCCATGTTTATACAGATAGTGGTGTAGACATTTCCATATTGATAGAGATATCGGTGAAGATATTTCCATGTTTATACAGATAGCGGTGTAGATATTTTCAAGTTTATACAGATAGCGGTGTAGATATTTCCATGTTTATACAGAGAGTGGTGGAGATATTTCCATGATTATACAGTTATCGGTGTAGCTATTTCCATGTTTATAGAGATAGCAGTGATGATATTTCCATGTTTATACAGATTGCATTGTAGATATTTCTATGGTCATAGAGATAGTCGTGTAGATATTTCCATGTTTATACAGATGACTTTGTAGATAATTCCATGTTTATACAGATGGCGGTGTAGATATTTCCACATTTATAGAGATAGCCATTTAGTTATTTCCATGTTTATACAGATAACGGTGTAGATATTTACATGTTTATACACACAGCGGTGTAGATATATCCATGTTTATACAGACCGTGGTGTAGATATTTCCATGTTTATACAGATAACGGTGAAGATATTTCCATTTTTATACAGAGAGCGCTGTAGATATTTCTATGTTTATACAGATAGCGGTGTAGATATTTCCATGTTTATACAGATAGCGGTGTAGATATTTCCATGTTTACAGAGATAGAGGTGTATATATATCCATATTTGCACAGATTGTGGTGTCGATATTTCCATCTTCACACAGATAGCGGTGTACATATTTCCATGTTTACACAGACAGCTATGTAGATATTTCCATGTTTACACAGATAGTGTTGTGGATATTTCCATGTTTATACAGATAGCGGTGTAGATATTTCCATGTTTATAAAGATAGCGGTGTAGATATTTCCATGTTTATACAGATAGCGGTGGAGATATTTCCATGTTTGTACACACAGCGCTGTAGATATTTCCATGTTTATACAGACAGCGGTGTAGATATTTCCATGTTTATACAGATAGCGGTGTAGATATTTCCATGTTTATACAGATAGCGGTGGAGATTTTTCCATGTTTATATAGATATCAGTGGCGATATTTCCATGTTTATACAGAGAGCGGTGGAAATATTTACATGTTTATAAAGATGGAGGTGTAGGTATTTCCAAGGTTATGCAGATTGCGGTGGAGATATTTCCATGTTTATAGAGATAGCAGTGTAGATATTTCCATGTAGATACAGATAGCCATGTAGATATTTCCATGTTTATAGAGATAGCCATGTAGATATTTCCATATTTATACAGATAGCGGTGTAGTTATTTCCATGTTTACAGAGATAGCGGTGATGTTATTTCCATGTTTATACAGATGGCATTGTAGATATTTCAATGTTTATACAGATAGTGGTGTAGATATTTCCATGTTTATACAGATGACTGTGTAGTTAATTCCATGTTTATAAAGATGGCGGTGTATATATTTCCATGTTTATAGAGATAGCCATGTAGATATTTCCATGTTTATACAGATAGCGGTGTAGTTATTTCCATGTTTACAGAGATAGAGGTGTAGATATTTCCATATTTGCACAGATTGCCGTGTAGATATTTCCATCTTCACACAGATAGCGGTGTACATATTTCTATGTTTACACAGACAGCTGTGTAGATATTTCCATGTTTACACAGATAGTGTTGTGGATATTTCCATGTTTATACAGATAGCGGTGCAGATATTTCCCTGTTCATAAAGATAGCGGTGTAGATATTTTCATGTTTATACAGACAGCGGTGGAGATATTTCCATGTTTATACAGATAGCGCTGTAGATATTTCCCTGTTTATACAGACAGCGGTGTAGATATTTCCATGTTTATACAGATAGCGGTGTCGATATTTCCATGTTTATACAGATAGCGGTGTACGTACTTCCAAGTTTATAGAGATAGCGGTGTAGATATTTACATGCTTATACAGATGGCTGTGTAGATATTTCCATGTTTATACAGATTGCAGTGAAGTTATTTCCATGTTTATACAGATGGAGGTGTAGTTATTTCCATGTTTAGACAGATGACTGTGTAGATATTTCCAAGTTTATACAGATAGCGGTGTAGATATATCCATGTTTATACAGACCGTGGTGTAGATATTTCCATGTTGATACAGAGAGCGGTGTAGATATTTTCATGTTTATACAGGTAGCAGTGTAGATATTTCCATGTTTACAGAGATAGAGGTGTAGATATTTCCATATTTGCCCAGAATGCGGTGTATATATTTCCATCTTCACACAGATAGCGTTGTACATACTTCCATGTTTACACAGACAGCTGTGTAGATATTTCCATGTTTACACAGACAGTGTTGTAGATATTTCCATTTTTATATAGATAGAGGTGCAGATATTTCCATGTTTATACAGATAGCGGTGGAGATATTTCCATGTTTATACAGATAACGGTGTAGATATTTCCATGTTTACAAATATAGCGGTGGAGATATTTCCATGTTTATACAGATATCGGTGGAGATATTTCCAAGTTTATGCAGATTGCGGTGGAGATATTATCATGTTTATAGAGATAGCGGTGTAGATATTTCCATGTAGATACAGATAGCGGTGTAGCTATTTCCATGTTTATAGAGATAGTGGTGTAGATATTTCCATATTTATGCAGATAGCGGAGTAGATATTTCCATGTTTATTCAGATGGCGGTTTAGATATTTCCATGTTTATACAGATAGTGGTGTAGACATTTCCATATTGATAGAGATATCGGTGAAGATATTTCCATGTTTATACAGATAGCGGTGTAGATATTTTCAAGTTTATACAGATAGCGGTGTAGATATTTCCATGTTTATACAGATAGCGGTGTAGATATTTCCATGTTTATACAGAGAGTGGTGGAGATATTTCCATGTTTATACAGATATCGGTGTAGCTATTTCCATGTTTATAGAGATAGCAGTGAAGATATTTCCATGTTTATACAGATTGCATTGTAGATATTTCTATGTTCATAGAGATAGTCGTGTAGATATTTCCATGTTTATACAGATGACTGTGTAGTTAATTCCATATTTATACAGATGGCGGTGTAGATATTTCCACATTTATAGAGATAGCCATGTAGTTATTTCCATGTTTATACAGACAGCGGTGTAGATATTTCCATGTTTATACAGATAGCGGTGTAGATATTTCCATGTTTATACAGATAGCGGTGGAGATTTTTCCATGTTTATATAGATATCAGTGGGGATATTTCCATGTTTATACAGAGAGCGGTGGAAATATTTATATGTTTATAAAGATGGAGGTGTAGGTATTTCCAAGGTTATGCAGATTGCGGTGGAGATATTTCCATGTTTATAGAGATAGCAGTGTAGATATTTCCATGTAGATACAGATAGCCATGTAGATATTTCCATGTTTATAGAGATAGCCATGTAGATATTTCCATATTTATACAGATAGCGGTGTAGTTATTTCCATGTTTACAGAGATAGCGGTGATGTTATTTCCATGTTTATACAGATGGCATTGTAGATATTTCCATGTTTATACAGATAGTGGTGTAGATATTTCCATGTTTATACAGATGACTGTGTAGTTAATTCCATGTTTATAAAGATGGCGGTGTACATATTTCCATGTTTATAGAGATAGCCATGTAGATATTTCCATGTTTATACAGATAGCGGTGTAGTTATTTCCATGTTTACAGAGATAGAGGTGTAGATATTTCCATATTTGCACAGATTGCCGTGTAGATATTTCCATCTTCACACAGATAGCGGTGTACATATTTCTATGTTTACACAGACAGCTGTGTAGATATTTCCATGTTTACACAGATAGTGTTGTGGATATTTCCATGTTTATACAGATAGCGGTGCAGATATTTCCCTGTTCATAAAGATAGCGGTGTAGATATTTTCATGTTTATACAGACAGCGGTGGAGATATTTCCATGTTTATACAGATAGCGCTGTAGATATTTCCCTGTTTATACAGACAGCGGTGTAGATATTTCCATGTTTATACAGATAGCGGTGTCGATATTTCCATGTTTATACAGATAGCGGTGTACGTACTTCCAAGTTTATAGAGATAGCGGTGTAGATATTTACATGCTTATACAGATGGCTGTGTAGATATTTCCATGTTTATACAGATTGCAGTGAAGTTATTTCCATGTTTATACAGATGGAGGTGTTGTTATTTCCATGTTTAGACAGATGACTGTGTAGATATTTCCAAGTTTGTACAGATAGCGGTGTAGATATATCCATGTTTATACAGACCGTGGTGTAGATATTTCCATGTTTATACAGATAGCGGTGTAGATATTTTCATGTTTATACAGGTAGCAGTGTAGATATTTCCAGGTTTACAGAGATAGAGGTGTAGATATTTCCATATTTGCCCAGAATGCGGTGTATATATTTCCATCTTCACACAGATAGCGTTGTACATACTTCCATGTTTACACAGACAGCTGTGTAGATATTTCCATGTTTACACAGACAGTGTTGTAGATATTTCCATTTTTATATACATAGAGGTGCAGATATTTCCATGTTTATACAGATAGCGGTGGAGATATTTCCATGTTTATACAGATAACGGTGTAGATATTTCCATGTTTATAAATATAGCGGTGGAGATATTTCCATGTTTATACAGATATCGGTGGAGATATTTCCAAGTTTGTGCAGATTGCGGTGGAGATATTATCATGTTTATAGAGATAGCGGTGTAGATATTTCCATGTAGATACAGATAGCGGTGTAGCTATTTCCATGTTTATAGAGATAGTGGTGTAGATATTTCCATATTTATGCAGATAGCGGAGTAGATATTTCCATGTTTATTCAGATGGCGGTTTAGATATTTCCATGTTTATACAGATAGTGGTGTAGACATTTCCATATTGATAGAGATATCGGTGAAGATATTTCCATGTTTATACAGATAGCGGTGTAGATATTTTCAAGTTTATACAGATAGCGGTGTAGATATTTCCATGTTTATACAGATAGCGGTGTAGATATTTCCATGTTTATACAGAGAGTGGTGGAGATATTTCCATGTTTATACAGATATCGGTGTAGCTATTTCCATGTTTATAGAGATAGCAGTGAAGATATTTCCATGTTTATACAGATTGCATTGTAGATATTTCTATGTTCATAGAGATAGTCGTGTAGATATTTCCATGTTTATACAGATGACTGTGTAGTTAATTCCATATTTATACAGATGGCGGTGTAGATATTTCCACATTTATAGAGATAGCCATGTAGTTATTTCCATGTTTATACAGACAGCGGTGTAGATATTTCCATGTTTATACAGATAGCGGTGTAGATATTTCCATGTTTATACAGATAGCGGTGGAGATTTTTCCATGTTTATACAGATATCAGTGGGGATATTTCCATGTTTATACAGAGAGCGGTGGAAATATTTACATGTTTATACAGATGGAGGTGTAGGTATTTCCAAGGTTATGCAGATTGCAGTGGAGATATTTCCATGTTTATAGAGATAGCAGTGTAGATATTTCCATGTAGATACAGATAGCCATGTAGATATTTCCATGTTTATAGAGATAGCCATGTAGATATTTCCATATTTATACAGATAGCGGTGTAGTTATTTCCATGTTTACAGAGATAGCGGTGATGTTATTTCCATGTTTATACAGATGGCATTGTAGATATTTCCATGTTTATACAGATAGTGGTGTAGATATTTCCATGTTTATACAGATGACTATGTAGTTAATTCCATGTTTATAAAGATGGCGGTGTATATATTTCCATGTTTATAGAGATAGCCATGTAGGTATTTCCATGTTTATACAGATAGCGGTGTAGTTATTTCCATGTTTACAGAAATAGAGGTGTAGATATTTCCATGTTTATACAGATAGCGGTGTAGATATTTCCATGTTTATACAGATAGCGGTGGAGATTTTTCCATGTTTATATAGATATCAGTGGGGATATTTCCATGTTTATACAGAGAGCGGTGGAAATATTTACATGTTTATACAGATGGAGGTGTAGGTATTTCCAAGGTTATGCAGATTGCGGTGGAGATATTTCCATGTTTATAGAGATAGCAGTGTAGATATTTCCATGTAGATACAGATAGCCATGTAGCTATTTCCATGTTTATAGAGATAGCCATGTAGATATTTCCATATTTATACAGATAGCGGTGTAGTTATTTCCATGTTTACAGAGATAGCGGTGATGTTATTTCCATGTTTATACAGATGGCATTGTAGATATTTCCATGTTTATACAGATAGTGGTGTAGATATTTCCATGTTTATACAGATGACTGTGTAGTTAATTCCATGTTTATAAAGATGGCGGTGTATATATTTCCATGTTTATAGAGATAGCCATGTAGATATTTCCATGTTTATACAGATAGCGGTGTAGTTATTTCCATGTTTACAGAGATAGAGGTGTAGATATTTCCATATTTGCACAGATTGCCGTGTAGATATTTCCATCTTCACACAGATAGCGGTGTACATATTTCTATGTTTACACAGACAGCTGTGTAGATATTTCCATGTTTACACAGATAGTGTTGTGGATATTTCCATGTTTATACAGATAGCGGTGCAGATATTTCCCTGTTCATAAAGATAGCGGTGTAGATATTTTCATGTTTATACAGACAGCGGTGGAGATATTTCCATGTTTATACAGATAGCGCTGTAGATATTTCCCTGTTTATACAGACAGCGGTGTAGATATTTCCATGTTTATACAGATAGCGGTGTCGATATTTCCATGTTTATACAGATAGCGGTGTACGTACTTCCAAGTTTATAGAGATAGCGGTGTAGATATTTACATGCTTATACAGATGGCTGTGTAGATATTTCCATGTTTATACAGATTGCAGTGAAGTTATTTCCATGTTTATACAAATGGAGGTGTAGTTATTTCCATGTTTAGACAGATGACTGTGTAGATATTTCCAAGTTTATACAGATAGCGGTGTAGATATATCCATGTTTATACAGACCGTGGTGTAGATATTTCCATGTTTATACAGATAGCGGTGTAGATATTTTCATGTTTATACAGGTAGCAGTGTAGACATTTCCATGTTTACAGAGATAGAGGTGTAGATATTTCCATATTTGCCCAGAATGCGGTGTATATATTTCCATCTTCACACAGATAGCGTTGTACATACTTCCATGTTTACACAGACAGCTGTGTAGATATTTCCATGTTTACACAGACAGTGTTGTAGATATTTCCATTTTTATATAGATAGAGGTGCAGATATTTCCATGTTTATACAGATAGCGGTGGAGATATTTACATGTTTATACAGATAACGGTGTAGATATTTCCATGTTTATAAATATAGCGGTGGAGATATTTCCATGTTTATACAGATATCGGTGGAGATATTTCCAAGTTTATGCAGATTGCGGTGGAGATATTATCATGTTTATGGAGATAGCGGTGTAGATATTTCCATGTAGATACAGATAGCGGTGTAGCTATTTCCATGTTTATAGAGATAGTGGTGTAGATATTTCCATATTTATGCAGATAGCGGAGTAGATATTTCCATGTTTATTCAGATGGCGGTTTAGATATTTCCATGTTTATACAGATAGTGGTGTAGACATTTCCATATTGATAGAGATATCGGTGAAGATATTTCCATGTTTATACAGATAGCGGTGTAGATATTTTCAAGTTTATACAGATAGCGGTGTAGATATTTCCATGTTTATACAGATAGCGGTGTAGATATTTCCATGTTTATACAGAGAGTGGTGGAGATATTTCCATGTTTATACAGATATCGGTGTAGCTATTTCCATGTTTATAGAGATAGCAGTGAAGATATTTCCATGTTTATACAGATTGCATTGTAGATATTTCTATGTTCATAGAGATAGTCGTGTAGATATTTCCATGTTTATACAGATGACTGTGTAGTTAATTCCATATTTATACAGATGGCGGTGTAGATATTTCCACATTTATAGAGATAGCCATGTAGTTATTTCCATGTTTTAACAGACAGCGGTGTAGATATTTCCATGTTTATACAGATAGCGGTGTAGATATTTCCATGTTTATACAGATAGCGGTGGAGATTTTTCCATGTTTATACAGATATCAGTGGGGATATTTCCATGTTTATACAGAGAGCGGTGGAAATATTTACATGTTTATACAGATGGAGGTGTAGGTATTTCCAAGGTTATGCAGATTGCGGTGGAATTATTTCCATGTTTATAGAGATAGCAGTGTAGATATTTCCATGTAGATACAGATAGCCATGTAGATATTTCCATGTTTATAGAGATAGCCATGTAGATATTTCCATATTTATACAGATAGCGGTGTAGTTATTTCCATGTTTACAGAGATAGCGGTGATGTTATTTCCATGTTTATACAGATGGCATTGTAGATATTTCCATGTTTATACAGATAGTGGTGTAGATATTTCCATGTTTATACAGATGACTGTGTAGTTAATTCCATGTTTATAAAGATGGCGGTGTATATATTTCCATGTTTATATAGATAGCCATGTAGGTATTTCCATGTTTATACAGATAGCGGTGTAGTTATTTCCATGTTTACAGAAATAGAGGTGTAGATATTTCCATATTTGCACAGATTGCCGTGTAGATATTTCCATCTTCACACAGATAGCGGTGTACATATTTCTATGTTTACACAGACAGCTGTGTAGATATTTCCATGTTTACACAGATAGTGTTGTGGATATTTCCATGTTTATACAGATAGCGGTGCAGATATTTCCCTGTTCATAAAGATAGCGGTGTAGATATTTTCATGTTTATACAGACAGCGGTGGAGATATTTCCATGTTTATACAGATAGCGCTGTAGATATTTCCCAGTTTATACAGACAGCGGTGTAGATATTTCCATGTTTATACAGATAGCGGTGTCGATATTTCCATGTTTATACAGATAGCGGTGTACGTACTTCCAAGTTTATAGAGATAGCGGTGTAGATATTTACATGCTTATACAGATGGCTGTCTAGATATTTCCATGTTTATACAGATTGCAGTGAAGTTATTTCCATGTTTATACAGATGGAGGTGTAGATATTTCCATGTTTAGACAGATGACTGTGTAGATATTTCCAAGTTTATACAGATAGCGGTGTAGATATATCCATGTTTATACAGACCGTGGTGTAGATATTTCCATGTTTATACAGATAGCGGTGTAGATATTTTCATGTTTATACAGGTAGCGGTGTAGATATTTCCATGTTTACAGAGATAGAGGTGTAGATATTTCCATATTTGCCCAGAATGCGGTGTATATATTTCCATCCTCACACAGATAGCGTTGTACACACTTCCATGTTTACACAGACAGCTGTGTAGATATTTCCATGTTTACACAGACCGTGTTGTAGATATTTCCATTTTTTTATAGATAGCGGTGCAGATATTTCCATGTTTATACAGATAGCGGTGGAGATATTTCCATGTTTATACAGATAACGGTGTAGATATTTCCATGTTTATAAATATAGCAGTGGAGATATTTCCATGTTTATACAGATATCGGTGGAGATATTTCCAAGTTTATGCAGATTGCGGTGGAGATATTATCATGTTTATAGAGATAGCGGTGTAGATATTTCCATGTAGATACAGATAGCGGTGTAGATATTTCCATGTTTATAGAGATAGTGGTGTAGATATTTCCATATTTATGCAGATAGCGGAGTAGATATTTCCATGTTTATTCAGATGGCGGTTTAGATATTTCCATGTTTATACAGATAGTGGTGTAGACATTTCCATATTGATAGAGATATCGGTGAAGATATTTCCATGTTTATACAGATAGCGGTGTAGATATTTTCAAGTTTATACAGATAGCGGTGTAGATATTTCCATGTTTATACAGAGAGTGGTGGAGATATTTCCATGATTATACAGTTATCGGTGTAGCTATTTCCATGTTTATAGAGATAGCAGTGATGATATTTCCATGTTTATACAGATTGCATTGTAGATATTTCTATGTTCATAGAGATAGTCGTGTAGATATTTCCATGTTTATACAGATGACTGTGTAGTTAATTCCATGTTTATACAGATGGCGGTGTAGATATTTCCACATTTATAGAGATAGCCATGTAGTTATTTCCATGTTTATACAGATAACGGTGTAGATATTTACATGTTTATACAGACAGCGGTGTAGATATATCCATGTTTATACAGACCGTGGTGTAGATATTTCCAAGTTTATACAGATAACGGTGAAGATATTTCCATTTTTATACAGAGAGCGCTGTAGAGATTTCTATGTTTATACAGATAGCGGTGTAGATATTTCCATGTTTATACAGATAGCGGTGTAGATATTTCCATGTTTACAGAGATAGAGGTGTATATATATCCATATTTGCACAGATTGCGGTGTCGATATTTCCATCTTCACACAGATAGCGGTGTACATGTTTCCATGTTTACACAGACAGCTGTGTAGATATTTCCATGTTTACACAGATAGTGTTGTGGATATTTCCATGTTTATACAGATAGCGGTGTAGATATTTCCATGTTTATAAATATAGCGGTGTAGATATTTCCATGTTTATACAGATAGCGGTGGAGATATTTCCATGTTTATACAGATAGCGCTGTAGATATTTCCCTGTTTATACAGATAGCGGTGTAGATATTTCCATGTTTATAAAGATAGCGGTGTAGATATTTCCATGTTTATACAGATAGCGGTGGAGATATTTCCATGTTTGTACACACAGCGCTGTAGATATTTCCATGTTTATACAGACAGCGGTGTAGATATTTCCATGTTTATACACATAGCGGTGTAGATATTTCCATGTTTATACAGATAGCGGTGGAGATTTTTCCATGTTTATATAGATATCAGTGGGGATATTTCCATGTTTATACAGAGAGCGGTGGAAATATTTACATGTTTATACAGATGGAGGTGTAGGTATTTCCAAGGTTATGCAGATTGCGGTGGAGATATTTCCATGTTTATAGAGATAGCAGTGTAGATATTTCCATGTAGATACAGATAGCCATGTAGATATTTCCATGTTTATAGAGATAGCCATGTAGATATTTCCATATTTATACAGATAGCGGTGTAGTTATTTCCATGTTTACAGAGATAGCGGTGATGTTATTTCCATGTTTATACAGATGGCATTGTAGATATTTCCATGTTTATACAGATAGTGGTGTAGATATTTCCATGTTTATACAGATGACCGTGTAGTTAATTCCATGTTTATAAAGATGGCGGTGTATATATTTCCATGTTTATAGAGATAGCCATGTAGATATTTCCATGTTTATACAGATAGCGGTGTAGTTATTTCCATGTTTACAGAGATAGAGGTGTAGATATTTCCATATTTGCACAGATTGCCGTGTAGATATTTCCATCTTCACACAGATAGCGGTGTACATATTTCTATGTTTACACAGACAGCTGTGTAGATATTTCCATGTTTACACAGATAGTGTTGTGGATATTTCCATGTTTATACAGATAGCGGTGCAGATATTTCCCTGTTCATAAAGATAGCGGTGTACATATTTTCATGTTTATACAGACAGCGGTGGAGATATTTCCATGTTTATACAGATAGCGCTGTAGATATTTCCCTGTTTATACAGACAGCGGTGTAGATATTTCCATGTTTATACAGATAGCGGTGTCGATATTTCCATGTTTATACAGATAGCGGTGTACGTACTTCCAAGTTTATAGAGATAGCGGTGTAGATATTTACATGCTTATACAGATGGCTGTGTAGATATTTCCATGTTTATACAGATTGCAGTGAAGTTATTTCCATGTTTATACAGATGGAGGTGTAGTTATTTCCATGTTTAGACAGATGACTGTGTAGATATTTCCAAGTTTATACAGATAGCGGTGTAGATATATCCATGTTTATACAGACCGTGGTGTAGATATTTCCATGTTTATACAGAGAGCGGTGTAGATATTTTCATGTTTATACAGGTAGCAGTGTAGATATTTCCATGTTTACAGAGATAGAGGTGTAGATATTTCCATATTTGCCCAGAATGCGGTGTATATATTTCCATCTTCACACAGATAGCGTTGTACATACTTCCATGTTTACACAGACAGCTGTGTAGATATTTCCATGTTTACACAGACAGTGTTGTAGATATTTCCATTTTTATATAGATAGAGGTGCAGATATTTCCATGTTTATACAGATAGCGGTGGAGATATTTCCATGTTTATACAGATAACGGTGTAGATATTTCCATGTTTATAAATATAGCGGTGGAGATATTTCCATGTTTATACAGATATCGGTGGAGATATTTCCAAGTTTATGCAGATTGCGGTGGAGATATTATCATGTTTATAGAGATAGCGGTGTAGATATTTCCATGTAGATACAGATAGCGGTGTAGCTATTTCCATGTTTATAGAGATAGTGGTGTAGATATTTCCATATTTATGCAGATAGCGGAGTAGATATTTCCATGTTTATTCAGATGGCGGTTTAGATATTTCCATGTTTATACAGATAGTGGTGTAGACATTTCCATATTGATAGAGATATCGGTGAAGATATTTCCATGTTTATACAGATAGCGGTGTAGATATTTTCAAGTTTATACAGATAGCGGTGTAGATATTTCCATGTTTATACAGATAGCGGTGTAGATATTTCCATGTTTATACAGAGAGTGGTGGAGATATTTCCATGTTTATACAGATATCGGTGTAGCTATTTCCATGTTTATAGAGATAGCAGTGAAGATATTTCCATGTTTATACAGATTGCATTGTAGATATTTCTATGTTCATAGAGATAGTCGTGTAGATATTTCCATGTTTATACAGATGACTGTGTAGTTAATTCCATATTTATACAGATGGCGGTGTAGATATTTCCACATTTATAGAGATAGCCATGTAGTTATTTCCATGTTTATACAGACAGCGGTGTAGATATTTCCATGTTTATACAGATAGCGGTGTAGATATTTCCATGTTTATACAGATAGCGGTGGAGATTTTTCCATGTTTATACAGATATCAGTGGGGATATTTCCATGTTTATACAGAGAGCGGTGGAAATATTTACATGTTTATACAGATGGAGGTGTAGGTATTTCCAAGGTTATGCAGATTGCGGTGGAGATATTTCCATGTTTATAGAGATAGCAGTGTAGATATTTCCATGTAGATACAGATAGCCATGTAGATATTTCCATGTTTATAGAGATAGCCATGTAGATATTTCCATATTTATACAGATAGCGGTGTAGTTATTTCCATGTTTACAGAGATAGCGGTGATGTTATTTCCATGTTTATACAGATGGCATTGTAGATATTTCCATGTTTATACAGATAGTGGTGTAGATATTTCCATGTTTATACAGATGACTGTGTAGTTAATTCCATGTTTATAAAGATGGCGGTGTACATATTTCCATGTTTATAGAGATAGCCATGTAGATATTTCCATGTTTATACAGATAGCGGTGTAGTTATTTCCATGTTTACAGAGATAGAGGTGTAGATATTTCCATATTTGCACAGATTGCCGTGTAGATATTTCCATCTTCACACAGATAGCGGTGTACATATTTCTATGTTTACACAGACAGCTGTGTAGATATTTCCATGTTTACACAGATAGTGTTGTGGATATTTCCATGTTTATACAGATAGCGGTGCAGATATTTCCCTGTTCATAAAGATAGCAGTGTAGATATTTTCATGTTTATACAGACAGCGGTGGAGATATTTCCATGTTTATACAGATAGCGCTGTAGATATTTCCCTGTTTATACAGACAGCGGTGTAGATATTTCCATGTTTATACAGATAGCGGTGTCGATATTTCCATGTTTATACAGATAGCGGTGTACGTACTTCCAAGTTTATAGAGATAGCGGTGTAGATATTTACATGCTTATACAGATGGCTGTGTAGATATTTCCATGTTTATACAGATTGCAGTGAAGTTATTTCCATGTTTATACAGATGGAGGTGTAGTTATTTCCATGTTTAGACAGATGACTGTGTAGATATTTCCAAGTTTATACAGATAGCGGTGTAGATATATCCATGTTTATACAGACCGTGGTGTAGATATTTCCATGTTTATACAGATAGCGGTGTAGATATTTTCATGTTTATACAGGTAGCAGTGTAGATATTTCCATGTTTACAGAGATAGAGGTGTAGATATTTCCATATTTGCCCAGAATGCGGTGTATATATTTCCATCTTCACACAGATAGCGTTGTACATACTTCCATGTTTACACAGACAGCTGTGTAGATATTTCCATGTTTACACAGAAAGTGTTGTAGATATTTCCATTTTTATATAGATAGAGGTGCAGATATTTCCATGTTTATACAGATAGCGGTGGAGATATTTCCATGTTTATACAGATAACGGTGTAGATATTTCCATGTTTATAAATATAGCGGTGGAGATATTTCCATGTTTATACAGATATCGGTGGAGATATTTCCAAGTTTATGCAGATTGCGGTGGAGATATTATCATGTTTATAGAGATAGCGGTGTAGATATTTCCATGTAGATACAGATAGCGGTGTAGCTATTTCCATGTTTATAGAGATAGTGGTGTAGATATTTCCATATTTATGCAGATAGCGGAGTAGATATTTCCATGTTTATTCAGATGGCGGTTTAGATATTTCCATGTTTATACAGATAGTGGTGTAGACATTTCCATATTGATAGAGATATCGGTGAAGATATTTCCATGTTTATACAGATAGCGGTGTAGATATTTTCAAGTTTATACAGATAGCGGTGTAGATATTTCCATGTTTATACAGATAGCGGTGTAGATATTTCCATGTTTATACAGAGAGTGGTGGAGATATTTCCATGTTTATACAGATATCGGTGTAGCTATTTCCATGTTTATAGAGATAGCAGTGAAGATATTTCCATGTTTATACAGATTGCATTGTAGATATTTCTATGTTCATAGACATAGTCGTGTAGATATTTCCATGTTTATACAGATGACTGTGTAGTTAATTCCATATTTATACAGATGGCGGTGTAGATATTTCCACATTTATAGAGATAGCCATGTAGTTATTTCCATGTTTATACAGACAGCGGTGTAGATATTTCCATGTTTATACAGATAGCGGTGTAGATATTTCCATGTTTATACAGATAGCGGTGGAGATTTTTCCATGTTTATACAGATATCAGTGGGGATATTTCCATGTTTATACAGAGAGCGGTGGAAATATTTACATGTTTATACAGATGGAGGTGTAGGTATTTCCAATGTTATGCAGATTGCGGTGGAGATATTTCCATGTTTATAGAGATAGCAGTGTAGATATTTCCATGTAGATACAGATAGCCATGTAGCTATCTCCATGTTTATAGAGATAGCCATGTAGATATTTCCATATTTATACAGATAGCGGTGTAGTTATTTCCATGTTTACAGAGATAGCGGTGATGTTATTTCCATGTTTATACAGATGGCATTGTAGATATTTCCATGTTTATACAGATAGTGGTGTAGATATTTCCATGTTTATACAGATGACTGTGTAGTTAATTCCATGTTTATAAAGATGGCGGTGTATATATTTCCATGTTTATAGAGATAGCCATGTAGATATTTCCATGTTTATACAGATAGCGGTGTAGTTATTTCCATGTTTACAGAGATAGAGGTGTAGATATTTCCATATTTGCACAGATTGCCGTGTAGATATTTCCATCTTCACACAGATAGCGGTGTACATATTTCTATGTTTACACAGACAGCTGTGTAGATATTTCCATGTTTACACAGATAGTGTTGTGGATATTTCCATGTTTATACAGATAGCGGTGCAGATATTTCCCTGTTCATAAAGATAGCGGTGTAGATATTTTCATGTTTATACAGACAGCGGTGGAGATATTTCCATGTTTATACAGATAGCGCTGTAGATATTTCCCTGTTTATACAGACAGCGGTGTAGATATTTCCATGTTTATACAGATAGCGGTGTCGATATTTCCATGTTTATACAGATAGCGGTGTACGTACTTCCAAGTTTATAGAGATAGCGGTGTAGATATTTACATGCTTATACAGATGGCTGTGTAGATATTTCCATGTTTATACAGATTGCAGTGAAGTTATTTCCATGTTTATACAAATGGAGGTGTAGTTATTTCCATGTTTAGACAGATGACTGTGTAGATATTTCCAAGTTTATACAGATAGCGGTGTAGATATATCCATGTTTATACAGACCGTGGTGTAGATATTTCCATGTTTATACAGAGAGCGTTGTAGATATTTTCATGTTTATACAGGTAGCAGTGTAGATATTTCCATGTTTACAGAGATAGAGGTGTAGATATTTCCATATTTGCCCAGAATGCGGTGTATATATTTCCATCTTCACACAGATAGCGTTGTACATACTTCCATGTTTACACAGACAGCTGTGTAGATATTTCCATGTTTACACAGACAGTGTTGTAGATATTTCCATTTTTATATAGATAGAGGTGCAGATATTTCCATGTTTATACAGATAGTGGTGGAGATATTTCCATGTTTATACAGATAACGGTGTAGATATTTCCATGATTATAAATATAGCGGTGGAGATATTTCCATGTTTATACAGATATCGGTGGAGATATTTCCAAGTTTATGCAGATTGCGGTGGAGATATTATCATGTTTATAGAGATAGCGGTGTAGATATTTCCATGTAGATACAGATAGCGGTGTAGCTATTTCCATGTTTATAGAGATAGTGGTGTAGATATTTCCATATTTATGCAGATAGCGGAGTAGATATTTCCATGTTTATTCAGATGGCGGTTTAGATATTTCCATGTTTATACAGATAGTGGTGTAGACATTTCCATATTGATAGAGATATCGGTGAAGATATTTCCATGTTTATACAGATAGCGGTGTAGATATTTTCAAGTTTATACAGATAGCGGTGTAGATATTTCCATGTTTATACAGATAGCGGTGTAGATATTTCCATGTTTATACAGAGAGTGGTGGAGATATTTCCATGTTTATACAGATATCGGTGTAGCTATTTCCATGTTTATAGAGATAGCAGTGAAGATATTTCCATGTTTATACAGATTGCATTGTAGATATTTCTATGTTCATAGAGATAGTCGTGTAGATATTTCCATGTTTATACAGATGACTGTGTAGTTAATTCCATATTTATACAGATGGCGGTGTAGATATTTCCACATTTATAGAGATAGCCATGTAGTTATTTCCATGTTTATACAGACAGCGGTGTAGATATTTCCATGTTTATACAGATAGCGGTGTAGATATTTCCATGTTTATACAGATAGCGGTGGAGATTTTTCCATGTTTATACAGATATCAGTGGGGATATTTCCATGTTTATACAGAGAGCGGTGGAAATATTTACATGTTTATACAGATGGAGGTGTAGGTATTTCCAAGGTTATGCAGATTGCGGTGGAGGTATTTCCATGTTTATAGAGATAGCAGTGTAGATATTTCCATGTAGATACAGATAGCCATGTAGATATTTCCATGTTTATAGAGATAGCCATGTAGATATTTCCATATTTATACAGATAGCGGTGTAGTTATTTCCATGTTTACAGAGATAGCGGTGATGTTATTTCCATGTTTATACAGATGGCATTGTAGATATTTCCATGTTTATACAGATAGTGGTGTAGATATTTCCATGTTTATACAGATGACTGTGTAGTTAATTCCATGTTTATAAAGATGGCGGTGTATATATTTCCATGTTTATATAGATAGCCATGTAGGTATTTCCATGTTTATACAGATAGCGGTGTAGTTATTTCCATGTTTACAGAAATAGAGGTGTAGATATTTCCATATTTGCACAGATTGCCGTGTAGGTATTTCCATCTTCACACAGATAGCGGTGTACATATTTCTGTGTTTACACAGACAGCTGTGTAGATATTTCCATGTTTACACAGATAGTGTTGTGGATATTTCCATGTTTATACAGATAGCGGTGCAGATATTTCCCTGTTCATAAAGACAGCGGTGTAGATATTTTCATGTTTATACAGACAGCGGTGGAGATATTTCCATGTTTATACAGATAGCGCTGTAGATATTTCCCTGTTTATACAGACAGCGGTGTAGATATTTCCATGTTTATACAGATAGCGGTGTCGATATTTCCATGTTTATACAGATAGCGGTGTACGTACTTCCAAGTTTATAGAGATAGCGGTGTAGATAATTACATGCTTATACAGATGGCTGTGTAGATATTTCCATGTTTATACAGATTGCAGTGAAGTTATTTCCATGTTTATACAGATGGAGGTGTAGATATTTCCATGTTTAGACAGATGACTGTGTAGATATTTCCAAGTTTATACAGATAGCGGTGTAGATATATCCATGTTTATACAGACCGTGGTGTAGATATTTCCATGTTTATACAGATAGCGGTGTAGATATTTTCATGTTTATACAGGTAGCGGTGTAGATATTTCCATGTTTACAGAGATAGAGGTGTAGATATTTCCATATTTGCCCAGAATGCGGTGTATATATTTCCATCCTCACACAGATAGCGTTGTACACACTTCCATGTTTACACAGACAGCTGTGTAGATATTTCCATGTTTACACAGACCGTGTTGTAGATATTTCCATTTTTTTATAGATAGCGGTGCAGATATTTCCATGTTTATACAGATAGCGGTGGAGATATTTCCATGTTTATACAGATAACGGTGTAGATATTTCCATGTTTATAAATATAGCAGTGGAGATATTTCCATGTTTATACAGATATCGGTGGAGATATTTCCAAGTTTATGCAGATTGCGGTGGAGTTATTATCATGTTTATAGAGATAGCGGTGTAGATATTTCCATGTAGATACAGATAGCGGTGTAGATATTTCCATGTTTATAGAGATAGTGGTGTAGATATTTCCATATTTATGCAGATAGCGGAGTAGATATTTCCATGTTTATTCAGATGGCGGTTTAGATATTTCCATGTTTATACAGATAGTGGTGTAGACATTTCCATATTGATAGAGATATCGGTGAAGATATTTCCATGTTTATACAGATAGCGGTGTAGATATTTTCAAGTTTATACAGATAGCGGTGTAGATATTTCCATGTTTATACAGAGAGTGGTGGAGATATTTCCATGATTATACAGTTATCGGTGTAGCTATTTCCATGTTTATAGAGATAGCAGTGATGATATTTCCATGTTTATACAGATTGCATTGTAGATATTTCTATGTTCATAGAGATAGTCGTGTAGATATTTCCATGTTTATACAGATGACTGTGTAGTTAATTCCATGTTTATACAGATGGCGGTGTAGATATTTCCACATTTATAGAGATAGCCATGTAGTTATTTCCATGTTTATACAGATAACGGTGTAGATATTTACATGTTTATACAGACAGCGGTGTAGATATATCCATGTTTATACAGACCGTGGTGTAGATATTTCCATGTTTATACAGATAACGGTGAAGATATTTCCATTTTTATACAGAGAGCGCTGTAGAGATTTCTATGTTTATACAGATAGCGGTGTAGATATTTCCATGTTTATACAGATAGCGGTGTAGATATTTCCATGTTTACAGAGATAGAGGTGTATATATATCCATATTTGCACAGATTGCGGTGTCGATATTTCCATCTTCACACAGATAGCGGTGTACATATTTCCATGTTTACACAGACAGTTGTGTAGATATTTCCATGTTTACACAGATAGTGTTGTGGATATTTCCATGTTTATACAGATAGCGGTGTAGATATTTCCATGTTTATAAATATAGCGGTGTAGATATTTCCATGTTTATACAGATAGCGGTGGAGATATTTCCATGTTTATACAGATAGCGCTGTAGATATTTCCCTGTTTATACAGACAGCGGTGTAGATATTTCCATGTTTATACAGATAGCGGTGTCGATATTTCCATGTTTATACAGATAGCAGTGTACGTACTTCCAAGTTTATGGAGATAGCGGTGTAGATATTTACATGCTTATACAGATGGCTGTGTAGATATTTCCATGTTTATACAGATTGCAGTGAAGTTATTTCCATGTTTATACAGATGGAGGTGTAGATATTTCCATGTTTAGACAGATGACTGTGTAGATATTTCCAAGTTTATACAGATAGAGGTGTAGATATATCCATGTTTATACACACCGTGGTGTAGATATTTCCATGTTTAAACAGATAGCGGTGTAGATATTTTCATGTTTATACAGGTAGCGGTGTAGATATTTCCATGTTTGCAGAGATAGAGGTGTAGATATTTCCATATTTGCCCAGAATGCGGTGTATATATTTCCATCTTCACACAGATAGCGTTGTACACACTTCCATGTTTACACAGACAGCTGTGTAGATATTTCCATGTTTACACAGACAGTGTTGTAGATATTTCCATTTTAATATAGATAGCGGTGCAGATATTTCCATGTTTATACAGATAGCGGTGGAGATATTTCCATGTTTATACAGATAACGGTGTAGATATTTCCATGTTTATAAATATAGCGATGGAGATATTTCCATGTTTATACAGATATCGGTGGAGATATTTCCAAGTTTATGCAGATTGCGGTGGAGATATTATCATGTTTATAGAGATAGCGGTGTAGATATTTCCATGTAGATACAGATAGCGGTGTAGATACTTCCATGTTTATAGAGATAGTGGTGTAGATATTTCCATATTTATGCAGATAGCGGAGTAGATATTTCCATGTTTATTCAGATGGCGGTTTAGATATTTCCATGTTTATACAGATAGTGGTGTAGACATTTCCATATTGATAGAGATATCGGTGAAGATATTTCCATGTTTATACAGATAGCGGTGTAGATATTTTCAAGTTTATACAGATAGCGGTGTAGATATTTCCATGTTTATACAGAGAGTGGTGGAGATATTTCCATGATTATACAGTTATCGGTGTAGCTATTTCCATGTTTATAGAGATAGCAGTGATGATATTTCCATGTTTATACAGATTGCATTGTAGATATTTCTATGTTCATAGAGATAGTCGTGTAGATATTTCCATGTTTATACAGATGACTTTGTAGTTAATTCCATGTTTATACAGATGGCGGTGTAGATATTTCCACATTTATAGAGATAGCCATGTAGTTATTTCCATGTTTATACAGATAACGGTGTAGATATTTACATGTTTATACAGACAGCGGTGTAGATATATCCATGTTTATACAGACCGTGGTGTAGATATTTCCATGTTTATACAGATAACGGTGAAGATATTTCCATTTTTATACAGAGAGCGCTGTAGATATTTCTATGTTTATACAGATAGCGGTGTAGATATTTCCATGTTTATACAGATAGCGGTGTAGATATTTCCATGTTTACAGAGATAGAGGTGTATATATATCCATATTTGCACAGATTGTGGTGTCGATATTTCCATCTTCACACAGATAGCGGTGTACATATTTCCATGTTTACACAGACAGCTGTGTAGATATTTCCATGTTTACACAGATAGTGTTGTGGATATTTCCATGTTTATACAGATAGCGGTGTAGATATTTCCATGTTTATAAAGATAGCGGTGTAGATATTTCCATGTTTATACAGATAGCGGTGGAGATATTTCCATGTTTGTACACACAGCGCTGTAGATATTTCCATGTTTATACAGACAGCGGTGTAGATATTTCCATGTTTATACACATAGCGGTGTAGATATTTCCATGTTTATACAGATAGCGGTGGAGATTTTTCCATGTTTATATAGATATCAGTGGGGATATTTCCATGTTTATACAGAGAGCGGTGGAAATATTTACATGTTTATACAGATGGAGGTGTAGGTATTTCCAAGGTTATGCAGATTGCGGTGGAGATATTTCCATGTTTATAGAGATAGCAGTGTAGATATTTCCATGTAGATACAGATAGCCATGTAGATATTTCCATGTTTATAGAGATAGCCATGTAGATATTTCCATATTTATACAGATAGCAGTGTAGTTATTTCCATGTTTACAGAGATAGCGGTGATGTTATTTCCATGTTTATACAGATGGCATTGTAGATATTTCCATGTTTATACAGATAGTGGTGTAGATATTTCCATGTTTATACAGATATCGGTGGAGATATTTCCAAGTTTATGCAGATTGCGGTGGAGATATTATCATGTTTATAGAGACAGCGGTGTAGATATTTCCATGTAGATACAGATAGCGTTGTAGATATTTCCATGTTTATAGAGATAGTGGTGCAGATATTTCCATATTTATGCAGATAGCGGAGTAGATATTTCCATGTTTATTCAGATGGCGGTTTAGATATTTCCATGTTTATACAGATAGTGGTGTAGACATTTCCATATTGATAGAGATATCGGTGAAGATATTTCCATGTTTATACAGATAGAGGTGTAGATATTTTCAAGTTTATACACATAGCGGTGTAGATATTTCCATGTTTATACAGATAGCGTTGTAGATATTTCCATGTTTATACAGAGAGTGGTAGAGATATTTCCATGTGTATACAGATATTGGTGTAGCTATTTCCATGTTTATAGAGATAGCAGTGAAGATATTTCCATGTTTATACAGATTGCATTGTAGATATTTCTATGTTCATAGAGATAGTCGTGTAGATATTTCCATGTTTATACAGATGACTGTGTAGTTAATTCCATATTTATACAGATGGCGGTGTAGATATTTCCACATTTATAGAGATAGCCATGTAGTTATTTCCATGTTTATACAGACAGCGGTGTAGATATTTCCATGTTTATACAGATAGCGGTGTAGATATTTCCATGTTTATACAGATAGCGGTGGAGATTTTTCCATGTTTATACAGATATCAGTGGGGATATTTCCATGTTTATACAGAGAGCGGTGGAAATATTTACACGTTTATACAGATGGAGGTGTAGGTATTTCCAAGGTTATGCAGATTGCGGTGGAGATATTTCCATGTTTATAGAGATAGCAGTGTAGATATTTCCATGTAGATACAGATAGCCATGTAGATATTTCCATGTTTATAGAGATAGCCATGTAGATATTTCCATATTTATACAGATAGCGGTGTAGGTATTTCCATGTTTACAGAGATAGCGGTGATGTTATTTCCATGTTTATACAGATGGCATTGTAGATATTTCCATGTTTATACAGATAGTGGTGTAGATATTTCCATGTTTATACAGATGAATGTGTAGTTAATTCCATGTTTATAAAGATGGCGGTGTATATATTTCCATGTTTATAGAGATAGCCATGTAGATATTTCCATGTTTATACAGATAGCGGTGTAGTTATTTCCATGTTTACAGAAATAGAGGTGTAGATATTTCCATATTTGCACAGATTGCCGTGTAGATATTTCCATCTTCACACAGATAGCGGTGTACATATTTCTATGTTTACACAGACAGCTGTGTAGATATTTCCATGTTTACACAGATAGTGTTGTGGATATTTCCATGTTTATACAGATAGCGGTGCAGATATTTCCCTGTTCATAAAGATAGCGGTGTAGATATTTTCATGTTTATACAGACAGCGGTGGAGATATTTCCATGTTTATACAGATAGCGCTGTAGATATTTCCCTGTTTATACAGACAGCGGTGTAGATATTTCCATTTTTATACAGATAGCGGTGTCGATATTTCCATGTTTATACAGATAGCGGTGTACGTACTTCCAAGTTTATAGAGATAGCGGTGTAGATATTTACATGCTTATACAGATGGCTGTGTAGATATTTCCATGTTTATACAGATTGCAGTGAAGTTATTTCCATGTTTATACAGATGGAGGTGTAGATATTTCCATGTTTAGACAGATGACTGTGTAGATATTTCCAAGTTTATACAGATAGCGGTGTAGATATATCCATGTTTATACAGACCGTGGTGTAGATATTTCCATGTTTATACAGATAGCGGTGTAGATATTTTCATGTTTATACAGGTAGCGGTGTAGATATTTCCATGTTTACAGAGATAGAGGTGTAGATATTTCCATATTTGCCCAGAATGTGGTGTATATATTTCCATGTTCACACAGATAGCGTTGTACACACTTCCATGTTTACACAGACAGCTGTGTAGATATTTCCATGTTTACACAGACCGTGTTGTAGATATTTCCATTTTTATATAGATAGCGGTGCAGATATTTCCATGTTTATACAGATAGCGGTGGAGATATTTCCATGTTTATACAGATAACGGTGTAGATATTTCCATGTTTATAAATATAGCGGTGGAGATATTTCCATGTTTATACAGATATCGGTGGAGATATTTCCAAGTTTATGCAGATTGCGGTGGAGATATTATCATGTTTATAGAGATAGCGGTGTAGATATTTCCATGTAGATACAGATAGCGGTGTAGATATTTCCATGTTTATAGAGATAGTGGTGTAGATATTTCCATATTTATGCAGATAGCGGAGTAGATATTTCCATGTTTATTCAGATGGCGGTTTAGATATTTCCATGTTTATACAGATAGTGGTGTAGACATTTCCATATTGATAGAGATATCGGTGAATATATTTCCATGTTTATACAGATAGCGGTGTAGATATTTTCAAGTTTATACAGATAGCGGTGTAGATATATCCATGTTTATACAGATAGCGGTGTAGATATTTCCATGTTTATACAGAGAGTGGTGGAGATATTTCCATGATTATACAGTTATCGGTGTAGCTATTTCCATGTTTATAGAGATAGCAGTGATGATATTTCCATGTTTATACAGATTGCATTGTAGATATTTCTATGTTCATAGAGATAGTCGTGTAGATATTTCCATGTTTATACAGATGACTGTGTAGTTAATTCCATGTTTATACAGATGGCGGTGTAGATATTTCCACATTTATAGAGATAGCCATGTAGTTATTTCCATGTTTATACAGATAACGGTGTAGATATTTACATGTTTATACAGACAGCGGTGTAGATATATCCATGTTTATACAGACCGTGGTGTAGATATTTCCATGTTTATACAGATAACGGTGAAGATATTTCCATTTTTATACAGAGAGCGCTGTAGATATTTCTATGTTTATACAGATAGCGGTGTAGATATTTCCATGTTTATACAGATAGAGGTGTAGATATTTCCATGTTTACAGAGATAGAGGTGTATATATATCCATATTTGCACAGATTGCGGTGTCGATATTTCCATCTTCACACAGATAGCGGTGTACATATTTCCATGTTTACACAGACAGCTGTGTAGATATTTCCATGTTTACACAGATAGTGTTGTGGATATTTCCATGTTTATACAGATAGCGGTGTAGATATTTCCATGTTTCTAAAGATAGCGGTGTAGATATTTCCAGGTTTATACAGATAGCGGTGGAGATATTTCCATGTTTGTACACACAGCGCTGTAGATATTTCCATGTTTATACAGACAGCGGTGTAGATATTTCCATGTTTATACAGATAGCGGTGTAGATATTTCCATGTTTATACAGATAGCGGTGGAGATTTTTCCATGTTTATACAGATATCAGTGGGGATATTTCCATGTTTATACAGAGAGCGGTGGAAATATTTACATGTTTATACAGATGGAGGTGTAGGTATTTCCAAGGTTATGCAGATTGCTGTGGAGATATTTCCATGTTTATAGAGATAGCAGTGTAGATATTTCCATGTAGATACAGATAGCCATGTAGATATTTCCATGTTTATAGAGATAGCCATGGAGATATTTCCATATTTATACAGATAGCGGTGTAGTTATTTCCATGTTTACAGAGATAGCGGTGATGTTATTTCCATGTTTATACAGATGGCATTGTAGATATTTCCATGTTTATACAGATAGTGGTGTAGATATTTCCATGTTTATACAGATGACTGTGTAGTTAATTCCATGTTTATAAAGATGGCGGTGTATATATTTCCATGTTTATAGAGATAGCCATGTAGATATTTCCATGTTTATACAGATAGCGGTGTAGTTATTTCCATGTTTACAGAGATAGAGGTGTAGATATTTCCATATTTGCACAGATTGCCGTGTAGATATTTCCATCTTCACACAGATAGCGGTGTACATATTTCTATGTTTACACAGACAGCTGTGTAGATATTTCCATGTTTACACAGATAGTGTTGTGGATATTTCCATGTTTATACAGATAGCGGTGCAGATATTTCCCTGTTCATAAAGATAGCGGTGTAGATATTTTCATGTTTATACAGACAGCGGTGGAGATATTTCCATGTTTATACAGATAGCGCTGTAGATATTTCCCTGTTTATACAGACAGCGGTGTAGATATTTCCATGTTTATACAGATAGCGGTGTCGATATTTCCATGTTTATACAGATAGCGGTGTACGTACTTCCAAGTTTATAGAGATAGCGGTGTAGATATTTACATGCTTATACAGATGGCTGTGTAGATATTTCCATGTTTATACAGATTGCAGTGAAGTTATTTCCATGTTTAGACAGATGACTGTGTAGATATTTCCAAGTTTATACAGATAGCGGTGTAGATATATCCATGTTTATACAGACCGTGGTGTAGATATTTCCATGTTTATACAGATAGCGGTGTAGATATTTTCATGTTTATACAGGTAGCGGTGTAGATATTTCCATGTTTACAGAGATAGAGGTGTAGATATTTCCATATTTGTCTAGAATTCGGTGTATATATTTCAATCTTCACACAGATAGCGTTGTACATACTTCCATGTTTACACAGACAGCTATGTAGATATTTCCATGTTTACACAGACAGTGTTGTAGATATTTCCATTTTTATATAGATAGAGGTGCAGATATTTCCATGTTTATACAGATAGCGGTGGAGATATTTCCATGTTTATACAGATAACGGTGTAGATATTTCCAAGTTTATAAATATAGCGGTGGAGATATTTCCATGTTTATACAGATATCGGTGGAGATATTTCCAAGTTTATGCAGATTGCGGTGGAGATATTATCATTTTTATGGAGAAAGCGGTGTAGATATTTCCATGTAGATACAGATAGCGGTGTAGATATTTCCATGTTTATAGAGATAGTGGTGTAGATATTTCCATATTTATGCAGATAGCGGAGTAGTTATTTCCATGTTTATTCAGATGGCGGTTTAGATATTTCCATGTTTATACAGATAGTGGTGTAGACATTTCCATATTGATAGAGATATCGGTGAAGATATTTCCATGTTTATACAGATAGCGGTGTAGATATTTTCAAGTTTATACAGATAGCGGTGTAGATATTTCCATGTTTATACAGATAGCGGTGTAGATATTTCCATGTTTATACAGAGAGTGGTGGAGATATTTCCATGTTTATACAGATATCGGTGTAGCTATTTCCATGTTTATAGAGATAGCAGTGAAGATATTTCCATGTTTATACAGATTGCATTGTAGATATTTCTATGTTCATAGAGATAGTCGTGTAGATATTTCCATGTTTATACAGATGACTGTGTAGTTAATTCCATATTTATACAGATGGCGGTGTAGATATTTCCACATTTATAGAGATAGCCATGTAGTTATTTCCATGTTTATACAGACAGCGGTGTAGATATTTCCATGTTTATACAGATAGCGGTGTAGATATTTTCATGTTTATACAGGTAGCGGTGTAGATATTTCCATGTTTATACAGACAGCGGTGTAGATATTTCCCTGTTTATACAGACAGCGGTGTAGATATTTCCATGTTTATACAAATAGCGGTGTCGATATTTCCATGTTTATACAGATAGCGGTGTACGTACTTCCAAGTTTATAGAGATAGCGGTGTAGATATTTACATGCTTATACAGATGGCTGTGTAGATATTTCCATGTTTATACAGATTGCAGTGAAGTTATTTCCATGTTTATACAGATGGAGGTGTAGATATTTCCATGTTTAGACAGATGACTGTGTAGATATTTCCAAGTTTATACAGATAGCGGTGTAGATATATCCATGTTTATACAGACCGTGGTGTAGATATTTCCATGTTTATACAGATAGCGGTGTAGATATTTTCATGTTTATACAGGTAGCGGTGTAGATATTTCCATGTTTTCAGAGATAGAGGTGTAGATATTTCCATATTTGCCCAGAATGCGGTTTATATATTTCCATCTTCACACAGATAGCGTTGTACACACTTCCATGTTTACACAGACAGCTGTGTAGATATTTCCATGTTTACACAGACCGTGTTGTAGATATTTCCATTTTTATATAGATAGCGGTGCAGATATTTCCATGTTTATACAGATAGCGGTGGAGATATTTCCATGTTTATACAGATAACGGTGTAGATATTTCCATGTTTATAAATATAGCGGTGGAGATATTTCCATGTTTATACAGATATCGGTGGAGATATTTCCAAGTTTATGCAGATTGAGGTGGAGATATTATCATGTTTATAGAGATAGCGGTGTAGTTATTTCCATGTAGATACAGATAGCGGTGTAGATATTTCCATGTTTATAGAGATAGTGGTGTAGATATTTCCATATTTATGCAGATAGCGGAGTAGATATTTCCATGTTTATTCAGATGGCGGTTTAGATATTTCCATGTTTATACAGATAGTGGTGTAGACATTTCCATATTGATAGAGATATCGGTGAATTTATTTCCAAGTTTATACAGATAGCGGTGTAGATATTTTCAAGTTTATACAGATAGCGGTGTAGATATTTCCATGTTTATACAGATAGCGGTGTAGATATTTCCATGTTTATACAGAGAGTGGTGGAGATATTTCCATGATTATACAGTTATCGGTGTAGCTATTTCCATGTTTATAGAGATAGCAGTGATGATATTTCCATGTTTATACAGATTGCATTGTAGATATTTCTATGTTCATAGAGATAGTCGTGTAGATATTTCCATGTTTATACAGATGACTGTGTAGTTAATTCCATGTTTATACAGATGGCGGTGTAGATATTTCCACATTTATAGAGATAGCCATGTAGTTATTTCCATGTTTATACAGATAACGGTGTAGATATTTACATGTTTATACAGACAGCGGTGTAGATATATCCATGTTTATACAGACCGTGGTGTAGATATTTCCATGTTTATACAGATAACGGTGAAGATATTTCCATTTTTATACAGAGAGCGCTGTACATATTTCTATGTTTATACAGATAGCGGTTTAGATATTTCCATGTTTATACAGATAGCGGTGTAGATATTTCCATGTTTACAGAGATAGAGGTATATATATATCCATATTTGCACAGATTGCGGTGTCGATATTTCCATCTTCACACAGATAGCGGTGTAGATATTTCCATGTTTACAGAGATAGAGGTATATATATATCCATATTTGCACAGATTGCGGTGTCGATATTTCCATCTTCACACAGATAGCGGTGTACATATTTCCACGTTTACACAGACAGCTGTGTAGATATTTCCATGTTTACACAGATAGTGTTGTGGATATTTCCATGTTTATACAGATAGCGGTGTAGATATTTCCATGTTTATAAACATAGCGGTGTAGATATTTCCATGTTTATACTGATAGCGGTGGAGATATTTCCATGTTTGTACACACAGCGCTGTAGATATTTCCATGTTTATACAGACAGCGGTGTAGATATTTCCATGTTTATACAGATAGCGGTGTAGATATTTCCATGTTTATACAGATAGCGGGGGAGATTTTTCCATGTTTATACAGATATCAGTGGGGATATTTCCATGTTTATACAGATAGCGGTGAAGATATTTCCATTTTTATACAGATAGCGCTGTAGATATTTCTATGTTTATACAGATAGCGGTGTAGATATTTCCATGTTTATACAGATAGCGGTGTAGATATTTCCATGTTTACAGAGATAGAGGTGTATATATATCCATATTTGCACAGATTGCAGTGTCGATATTTCCATCTTCACACAGATAGCGGTGTACATATTTCCATGTTTACACAGACAGCTGTGTAGATATTTCCATGTTTACACAGATAGTGTTGTAGATATTTCCATGTTTATACAGATAGCGGTGTAGATATTTCCATGTTTCTAAAGATAGCGGTGTAGATATTTCCATGTTTATACAGATAGCGGTGGAGATATTTCCATGTTTGTACACACAGCGCTGTAGATATTTCCCTGTTTATACAGACAGCGGTGTAGATATTTCCATGTTTATACAGATAGCGGTGTAGATATTTCCATGTTTATACAGATAGCGGTGGAGATTTTTCCGTGTTTATACAGATATCAGTGGGGATATTTCCATGTTTATACAGAGAGCGGTGGAAATATTTACATGTTTATACAGATGGAGGTGTAGGTATTTCCAAGGTTATGCAGATTGCGGTGGAGATATTTCCATGTTTATAGAGATAGCAGTGTAGATATTTCCATGTAGATACAGATAGCCATGTAGATATTTCCATGTTTATAGAGATAGCCATGTAGATATTTCCATATTTATACAGATAGCGGTGTAGGTATTTCCATGTTTACAGAGATAGCGGTGATGTTATTTCCATGTTTATACAGATGGCATTGTAGATATTTCCATGTTTATACAGATAGTGGTGTAGATATTTCCATGTTTATACAGATGACTGTGTAGTTAATTCCATGTTTATAAAGATGGCGGTGTATATATTTCCATGTTTATAGAGATAGCCATGTAGATATTTCCATGTTTATACAGATAGCGGTGTAGTTATTTCCATGTTTACAGAGATAGAGGTATAGATATTTCCATATTTGCACAGATTGCCGTGTAGATATTTCCATCTTCACACAGATAGCGGTGTACATATTTCTATGTTTACACAGACAGCTGTGTAGATATTTCCATGTTTACACAGATAGTGTTGTGGATATTTCCATGTTTATACAGATAGCGGTGCAGATATTTCCATGTTCATAAAGATAGCGGTGTAGATATTTTCATGTTTATACAGACAGCGGTGGAGATATTTCCATGTTTATACAGATAGCGCTGTAGATATTTCCCTGTTTATACAGACAGCGGTGTAGATATTTCCATGTTTATACAGATAGCGGTGTCGATATTTCCATGTTTATACAGATAGCGGTGTACGTACTTCCAAGTTTATAGAGATAGCGGTGTAGATATTTACATGCTTATACAGATGGCTGTGTAGATATTTCCATGTTTATACAGATTGCAGTGAAGTTATTTCCATGTTTATACAGATGGAGGTGTAGATATTTCCATGTTTAGACAGATGACTGTGTAGATATTTCCAAGTTTATACAGATAGCGGTGTAGATATATCCATGTTTATACAGGCCGTGGTGTAGATATTTCCATGTTTATACAGATAGCGGTGTAGATATTTTCATGTTTATACAGGTAGCGGTGTAGATATTTCCATGTTTACAGAGATAGAGGTGTAGATATTTCCATATTTGCCCAGAATGCGGTGTATATATTTCCATCTTCACACAGATAGCGTTGTACACACTTCCATGTTTACACAGACAGCTGTGTAGATATTTCCATGTTTACACAGACCGTGTTGTAGATATTTCCATTTTTATATAGATAGCGGTGCAGATATTTCCATGTTTATACAGATAGCGGTGGAGATATTTCCATGTTTATACAGATAACGGTGTAGATATTTCCATGTTTATAAATATAGCGGTGGAGATATTTCCATGTTTATACAGATATCGGTGGAGATATTTCCAAGTTTATGCAGATTGCGGTGGAGATATTATCATGTTTATAGAGATAGCGGTGTAGATATTTCCATGTAGATACAGATAGCGGTGTAGATATTTCCATGTTTATAGAGATAGTGGTGTAGATATTTCCATATTTATGCAGATAGCGGAGTAGATATTTCCATGTTTATTCAGATGGCGGTTTAGATATTTCCATGTTTATACAGATAGTGGTGTAGACATTTCCATATTGATAGAGATATCGGTGAAGATATTTCCATGTTTATACAGATAGCGGTGTAGATATTTTCAAGTTTATACAGATAGCGGTGTAGATATTTCCATGTTTCTACAGATAGCGGTGTAGATATTTCCATGTTTATACAGAGTGGTGGAGATATTTCCATGTTTATACAGATATCGGTGTAGCTATTTCCATGTTTGTAGAGATAGCAGTGAAGATATTTCCATGTTTATACAGATTGCATTGTAGATATTTCTATGTTCATAGAGATAGTCGTGTAGATATTTCCATGTTTATACAGATGACTGTGTAGTTAATTCCATGTTTATACAGATGGCGGTGCAGATATTTCCACATTTATAGAGATAGCCATGTAGTTATTTCCATGTTTATACAGATAACGGTGTAGATATTTACATGTTTATACAGACAGCGGTGTAGATATATCCATGTTTATACAGACCGTGGTGTAGATATTTCCATGTTTATACAGATAGCGGTGAAGATATTTCCATTTTTATGCAGATAGCGCTGTAGATATTTCTATGTTTATACAGATAGCGGTGTAGATATTTCCATGTTTATACAGATAGCGGTGTAGATATTTCCATGTTTACAGAGATAGAGGTGTATATATATCCATATTTGCACAGATTGCGGTGTCGATATTTCCATCTTCACACAGATAGCGGTGTACATATTTCCATGTTTACACAGACAGCTGTGTAGATATTTCCATGTTTACACAGATAGTGTTGTAGATATTTCCATGTTTATACAGATATCGGTGTAGATATTTCCATGTTTCTAAAGATAGCGGTGTAGATATTTCCATGTTTATACAGATAGCGGTGGAGATATTTCCATGTTTGTACACACAGCGCTGTAGATATTTCCATGTTTATACAGACAGCGGTGTAGATATTTCCATGTTTATACAGATAGCGGTGTAGATATTTCCATGTTTATACAGATAGCGGTGGAGATTTTTCCATGTTTATACAGATATCAGTGGGGATATTTCCATGTTTATACAGAGAGCGGTGGAAATATTTACATGTTTATACAGATGGAGGTGTAGGTATTTCCAATGTTATGCAGATTGCGGTGGAGATATTTCCATGTTTATAGAGATAGCAGTGTAGATATTTCCATGTAGATACAGATAGCCATGTAGATATTTCCATGTTTGTAGAGATAGCCATGTAGATATTTCCATATTTATACAGATAGCGGTGTAGGTATTTCCATGTTTACAGAGATAGCGGTGATGTTATTTCCATGTTTATACAGATGGCATTGTAGATATTTCCATGTTTATACAGATAGTGGTGTAGATATTTCCAGGTTTATACAGATGACGTTGTAGTTAATTCCATGTTTATAAAGATGGCGGTGTATATATTTCCATGTTTATAGAGATAGCCATGTAGATATTTCCATGTTTATACAGATAGCGGTGTAGTTATTTCCATGTTTACAGAGATAGAGGTGTAGATATTTCCATATTTGCACAGATTGCCGTGTAGATATTTCCATCTTCACACAGATAGCGGTGTACATATTCCTATGTTTACACAGACAGCTGTGTAGATATTTCCATGTTTACACAGATAGTGTTGTGGATATTTCCATGTATATACAGATAGCGGTGCAGATATTTCCATGTTCATAAAGATAGCGGTGTAGATATTTTAATGTTTATACAGACAGCGGTGGAGATATTTCCATGTTTATACAGATAGCGCTGTAGATATTTCCCTGTTTATACAGACAGCGGTGTAGATATTTCCATGTTTATAGAGATAGCGGTGTCGATATTTCCATGTTTATACAGATAGTGGTGTTCGTACTTCCAAGTTTATAGAGTTAGCAGTGTAGATATTTACATGCTTATACAGATGGCTGTGTAGATATTTCCATGTTTATACAGATTGCAGTGAAGTTATTTCCATGTTTATACAGATGGAGGTGTAGATATTTCCATGTTTAGACAGATGACTGTGTAGATATTTCCAAGTTTATACGGATAGCGGTGTAGATATATCCATGTTTATACAGACCGTGGTGTAGATATTTCCATGCTTATACAGATAGCGGTGTAGATATTTTCATGTTTATACAGGTAGCGGTGTAGATATTTCCATGTTTACAGAGATAGAGGTGTAGATATTTCCATATTTGCACAGAATGCGGTGTATATATTTCCATCTTCACACAGATAGCGTTGTACACACTTCCGTGTTTACACAGACAGCTGTGTAGATGTTTCCATGTTTACACAGACCGTGTTGTAGATATTTCCATTTTTATATAGATAGCGGTGCAGATATTTCCATGTTTATACAGATAGCGGTGGAGATATTTCCATGTTTATACAGATAACGGTGTAGATATTTCCATGTTTATAAATATAGCGGTGGAGATATTTCCATGTTTATACAGATATCGGTGGAGATATTTCCAAGTTTATGCTGATTGCGGTGGAGATATTATCATGTTTATAGAGATAGCGGTGTAGATATTTCCATGTAGATACAGATAGCGGTGTAGATATTTCCATGTTTATAGAGATAGTGGTGTAGATATTTCCATATTTATGCAGATAGCGGAGTAGATATTTCCATGTTTATTCAGATGGCGGTTTAGATATTTCCATGTTTATACAGATAGTGGTGTAGACATTTCCATATTGATAGAGATATCGGTGAAGATATTTCCATGTTTATACAGATAGCGGTGTAGATATTTTCAAGTTTATACAGATAGCGGTGTAGATATTTCCATGTTTATACAGATAGCGGTGTAGATATTTCCATGTTTATACAGAGAGTGGTGGAGATATTTCCATGTTTATACAGATATTGGTGTAGCTATTTCCATGTTTATAGAGATAGCAGTGAAGATATTTCCATGTTTATACAGATTGCATTGTAGATATTTCTATGTTCATAGAGATAGTCGTGTAGATATTTCCATGTTTATACAGATGACTATGTAGTTAATTCCATGTTCATACAGATGGCGGTGTAGATATTTCCACATTTATAGAGATAGCCATGTAGTTATTTCCATGTTTATACAGGTAACGGTGTAGATATTTACATGTTTATACAGACAGCGGTGTAGATATATCCATGTTTATACAGACCGTGGTGTAGATATTTCCATGTTTATACAGATAGCGGTGAAGATATTTCCATTTTTATACAGATAGCGCTGTAGATATTTCTATGTTTATACAGATAGCGGTGTAGATATTTCCATGTTTATACAGATAGCGGTGTAGATATTTCCATGTTTACAGAGATAGAGGTGTATATATATCCATATTTGCACAGATTGCGGTGTCGATATTTCCATCTTCACACAGATAGCGGTGTACATATTTCCATGTTTACACAGACAGCTGTGTAGATATTTCCATGTTTACACAGATAGTGTTGTAGATATTTCCATGTTTATACAGATAGCGGTGTAGATATTTCCATGTTTCTAAAGATTGCGGTGTAGATATTTCCATGTTTATACAGATAGCGGTGGAGATATTTCCATGTTTGTACACACAGCGCTGTAGATATTTCCCTGTTTATACAGACAGCGGTGTAGATATTTCCATGTTTATACAGATAGCGGTGTAGATATTTCCATGTTTATACAGATAGCGGTGGAGATTTTTCCATGTTTATACAGATGGAGGTGTAGGTATTTCCAAGGTTATGCAGATTGCGGTGGAGATATTTCCATGTTTATAGAGATAGCAGTGTAGATATTTCCATGTAGATACAGATAGCCATGTAGATATTTCCATGTTTATAGAGATAGCCATGTAGATATTTCCATATTTATACAGATAGCGGTGTAGGTATTTCCATGTTTACAGAGATAGCGGTGATGTTATTTCCATGTTTATACAGATGGCATTGTAGATATTTACATGTTTATACAGATAGTGATGTAGATATTTCCATGTTTATACAGATGACTGTGTAGTTAATTCCATGTTTATAAAGATGGCGGTGTATATATTTCCATGTTTATAGAGATAGCCATGTAGATATTTCCATGTTTATACAGATAGCGGTGTAGTTCTTTCCATGTTTACAGAGATAGAGGTGTAGATATTTCCATATTTGCACAGATTGCCGTGTAGATATTTCCATCTTCACACAGATAGTGGTGTACATATTTCTGTGTTTACACAGACAGCTGTGTAGATATTTCCATGTTTACACAGATAGTGTTGTGGATATTTCCATGTTTATACAGATAGCGGTGCAGATATTTCCATGTTCATAAAGATAGCGGTGTAGATATTTTCATGTTTATACAGACAGCGGTGGAGATATTTCCATGTTTATACAGATAGCGCTGTAGATATTTCCCTGTTTATACAGACAGCGGTGTAGATATTTCCATGTTTATAGAGATAGCGGTGTCGATATTTCCATGTTTATACAGATAGCGGTGTACGTACTTCCAAGTTTATAGAGATAGCGGTGTAGATATTTACATGCTTATACAGATGGCTGTGTAGATATTTCCATGTTTATACAGATTGCAGTGAAGTTATTTCCATGTTTATACAGATGGAGGTGTAGATATTTCCATGTTTAGACAGATGACTGTGTAGATATTTCCAAGTTTATACAGATAGCGGTGTAGATATATCCATGTTTATACAGACCGTGGTGTAGATATTTCCATGTTTATACAGATAGCGGTGTAGATATTTTCATGTTTATACAGGTAGCGGTGTAGATATTTCCATGTTTACAGAGATAGAGGTGTAGATATTTCCATATTTACCCAGAATGCGGTGTATATATTTCCATCTTCACACAGATAGCGTTGTACACACTTCCATGTTTACACAGACAGCTGTGTAGATATTTCCATGTTTACACAGACAGTGTTGTAGATATTTCCATTTTTATATAGATAGCGGTGCAGATATTTCCATGTTTATACAGATAGCGGTGGAGATATTTCCATGTTTATACAGATAACGGTGTAGATATTTCCATGTTTATAAATATAGCGGTGGAGATATTTCCATGTTTATACAGATATCGGTGGAGATATTTCCAAGTTTATGCAGATTGCGGTGGAGATATTATCATGTTTATAGAGATAGCGGTGTAGATATTTCCATGTAGATACAGATAGCGGTGTAGATATTTCCATGTTTATAGAGATACTGGTGTAGATATTTCCACATTTATGCAGATAGCGGAGTAGATATTTCCATGTTTATTCAGATGGCGGTTTAGATATTTCCATGTTTATACAGATAGTGGTGTAGACATTTCCATATTGATAGAGATATCGGTGAAGATATTTCCATGTTTATACAGTTAGCGGTGTAGATATTTTCAAGTTTATACAGATAGCGGTGTAGATATTTCCATGTTTATACAGACAGCGGTGTAGATATTTCCATGTTTATACAGAGAGTGGTGGAGATATTTCCATGTTTATACAGATATCGGTGTAGCTATTTCCATGTTTATAGAGATAGCAGTGAAGATATTTCCATGTTTATACAGATTGCATTGTAGATATTTCTATGTTCATAGAGATAGTCGTGTAGATATTTCCATGTTTATACAGATGACTGTGTAGTTAATTCCATGTTTATACAGATGGCGGTGTATATATTTCCACATTTATAGAGATAGCCATGTAGTTATTTCCATGTTTATACAGATAACGGTGTAGATATTTACATGTTTATACAGACAGCGGTGTAGATATATCCATGTTTATACAGACCGTGGTGTAGATATTTCCATGTTTATACAGATAGCGGTGAAGATATTTCCATTTTTATACAGATAGCGCTGTAGATATTTCTATGTTTATACAGATAGCGGTGTAGATATTTCCATGTTTATACAGATAGCGGTGTAGTTATTTCCATGTTTACAGAGATAGAGGTGTAGATATATCCATATTTGCACAGATTGCCGTGTAGATATTTCCATCTTCACACAGATAGCGGTGTACATATTTCTATGTTTACACACACAGCTGTGTAGATATTTCCATGTTTACACAGATAGTGTTGTGGATATTTCCATGTTTATACAGATAGCGGTGCAGATATTTCCATGTTCATAAAGATAGCGGTGTAGATATTTTCATGTTTATACAGACAGCGGTGGAGATATTTCCATGTTTGTACAGATAGCGCTGTAGATATTTCCCTGTTTATACAGACAGCGGTGTAGATATTTCCATGTTTATACAGATAGCGGTGTCGATATTTCCATGTTTATACAGATAGCGGTGTACGTACTTCCAAGTTTATAGAGATAGCGGTGTAGATATTTACATGCTTATACAGATGGCTGTGTAGATATTTCCATGTTTATACAGATTGCAGTGAAGTTATTTCCATGTTTATACAGATGGAGGTGTAGATATTTCCATGTTTAGACAGATGACTGTGTAGATATTTCCAAGTTTATACAGATAGCGGTGTAGATATATCCATGTTTATACAGACCGTGGTGTAGATATTTCCATGTTTATACAGATAGCGGTGTAGATATTTTCATGTTTATACAGGTAGCGGTGTAGATATTTCCATGTTTACAGAGATAGAGGTGTAGATATTTCCATATTTGCCCAGAATGCGGTGTATATATTTCCATCTTCACACAGATAGCGTTGTACACACTTCCATGTTTACACAGACAGCTGTGTAGATATTTCCATGTTTACACAGACAGTGTTGTAGATATTTCCATTTTTATATAGATAGCGGTGCAGATATTTCCATGTTTATACAGATAGCGGTGGAGATATTTCCATGTTTATACAGATAACGGTGTAGATTTTCCATGTTTATAAATATAGCGGTGGAGATATTTCCATGTTTATACAGATATCGGTGGAGATATTTCCAAGTTTATGCAGATTGCGGTGGAGATATTATCATGTTTATAGAGATAGCGGTGTAGATATTTCCATGTAGATACAGATAGCGGTGTAGATATTTCCATGTTTATAGAGATATTGGTGTAGATATTTCCATATTTATACAGATAGCGGAGTAGATATTTCCATGTTTATTCAGATGGCGGTTTAGATATTTCCATGTTTATACAGATAGTGGTGTAGACATTTCCATATTGATAGAGATATCGGTGAAGATATTTCCATGTTTATACAGATAGCGGTGTAGATATTTTCAAGTTTATACAGATAGCGGTGTAGATATTTCCATGTTTCTACAGATAGCGGTGTAGATATTTCCATGTTTATACAGAGAGTGGTGGAGATATTTCCATGTTTATACAGATATCGGTGTAGCTATTTCCATGTTTATAGAGATAGCAGTGAAGATATTTCCATGTTTATACAGATTGCATTGTAGATATTTCTATGTTCATAGAGATAGTCGTGTAGATATTTCCATGTTTATACAGATGACTGTGTAGTTAATTCCATGTTTATACAGATGGCGGTGTAGATATTTCCACATTTATAGAGAAAGCCATGTAGTTATTTCCATGTTTATACAGATAACGGTGTAGATATTTACATGTTTATACAGACAACGGTGTAGATATATCCATGTTTATACAGACCGTGGTGTAGATATTTCCATGTTTATACAGATAGCGGTGAAGATATTTCCATTTTTATACAGATAGCGCTGTAGATATTTCTATGTTTATACAGATAGCGGTGTAGATATTTCCATGTTTATACAGATAGCGGTGTAGATATTTCCATGTTTACAGAGATAGAGGTGTATATATATATCCATATTTGAACAGATTGCGGTGTCGTTATTTCCATCTTCACACAGATAGCGGTGTACATATTTCCATGTTTACACAGACAGCTGTGTAGATATTTCCATGTTTACACAGATAGTGTTGTAGATATTTCCATGTTTATACAGATAGCGGTGTAGATATTTCCATGTTTATAAAGATAGCGGTGTAGATATTTCCATGTTTATACAGATAGCGGTGGAGGTATTTCCATGTTTGTACACACAGCGCTGTAGATATTTCCCTGTTTATACAGACAGCGGTGTAGATATTTCCATGTTTATACAGATAGCGGTGTAGATATTTCCATGTTTATACAGATAGCGGTGGAGATTTTTCCATGTTTATACAGATATCAGTGGGGATATTTCCATGTTTATACAGAGAGCGGTGGAAATATTTACATGTTTATACAGATGGAGGTGTAGGTATTTCCAAGGTTATGCAGATTGCGGTGGAGATATTTCCATGTTTATAGAGATAGCAGTGTAGATATTTCCATGTAGATACAGATAGCCATGTAGATATTTCCATGTTTATAGAGATAGCCATGTAGATATTTCCATATTTATACAGATAGCGGTGTAGGTATTTCCATGTTTACAGAGATAGCGGTGATGTTATTTCCATGTTTATACAGATGGCATTGTAGATATTTCCATGTTGATACAGATAGTGGTGTAGATATTTCCATGTTTATACAGATGACTGTGTAGTTAATTCCATGTTTATAAAGATGGCGGTGTATATATTTCCATGTTTATAGAGATAGCCATGTAGATATTTCCATGTTTATACAGATAGCGGTGTAGTTATTTCCATGTTTACAGAGATAGAGGTGTAGATATTTCCATATTTGCACAGATTGCCGTGTAGATATTTCCAACTTCACACAGATAGCGGTGTACATATTTCTATGTTTACACAGACAGCTGTGTAGATATTTCCATGTTTACACAGATAGTGTTGTGGATATTTCCATGTTTATACAGATAGCGGTGCAGATATTTCCATGTTCATAAAGATAGTGGTGTAGATATTTTCATGTTTATACAGACAGCGGTGGAGATATTTCCATGTTTATACAGATAGCGGTGTCGATATTTCCATGTTTATACAGATAGCGGTGTACGTACTTCCAAGTTCATAGAGATAGCGGTGTAGATATTTACATGCTTATACAGATGGCTGTGTAGATATTTCCATGTTTATACAGATTGCAGTGAAGTTATTTCCATGTTTATACAGATGGAGGTGTAGATATTTCCATGTTTAGACAGATGACTGTGTAGATATTTCCAAGTTTATACAGATAGCGGTGTAGATATATCCATGTTTATACAGACCGTGGTGTAGATATTTCCATGTTTATACAGATAGCGGTGTAGATATTTTCATGTTTATACAGGTAGCGGTGTAGATATTTCCTTGTTTACAGAGATAGAGGTGTAGATATTTCCATATTTGCCCAGAATGCGGTGTATATATTTCCATCTTCACACAGATAGCGTTGTACACACTTCCATGTTTACACAGACAGCTGTGTAGATATTTCCATGTTTACACAGACAGTGTTGTAGATATTTCCATTTTTATATAGATAGCGGTGCAGATATTTCCATGTTTATACAGATAGCGGTGGAGATATTTCCATGTTTATACAGATAACGGTGTAGATATTTCCATGTTTATAAATATAGCGGTGGAGATATTTCCATGTTTATACAGATATCGGTGGAGATATTTCCAAGTTTATGCAGATTGCGGTGGAGATATTATCATGTTTATAGAGATAGCGGTGTAGATATTTCCATGTAGATACAGATAGCGGTGTAGATATTTCCATGTTTATAGAGATAGTGGTGTAGATATTTCCATATTTATGCAGATAGCGGAGTAGATATTTCCATGTTTATTAAGATGGCGGTTTAGATATTTCCATGTTTATACAGATAGTGGTGTAGACATTTCCATATTGATAGAGATATCGGTGAAGATATTTCCATGTTTATACAGATAGCGGTGTAGATATTTTCAAGTTTATACAGATAGCGGTGTAGATATTTCCATGTTTATACAGACAGCGGTGTAGATATTTCCATGTTTATACAGAGAGTGGTGGAGATATTTCCATGTTTATACAGATATCGGTGTAGCTATTTCCATGTTTATAGAGATAGCAGTGAAGATATTTCCATGTTTATACAGATTGCATTGTAAATATTTCTATGTTCATAGAGATAGTCGTGTAGATATTTCCATGTTTATACAGACGACTGTGTAGTTAATTCCATGTTTATACAGATGGCGGTGTAGATATTTCCACATTTATAGAGATAGCCATGTAGTTATTTCCATGTTTATACAGATAACGGTGTAGATATTTACATGTTTATACAGACAGCGGTGTAGATATATCCATGTTTATACAGACCGTGGTGTAGATATTTCCATGTTTATACAGATAGCGGTGAAGATATTTCCATTTTTATACAGATAGCGCTGTAGATATTTCTATGTTTATACAGATAGCGGTGTAGATATTTCCATGTTTATACAGATAGCGGTGTAGATATTTCCATGTTTACAGAGATAGAGGTGTATATATATCCATATTTGCACAGATCGCGGTGTCGATATTTCCATCTTCACACAGATAGCGGTGTACATATTTCCATGTTTACACAGACAGCTGTGTAGATATTTCCATGTTTACACAGATAGTGTTGTAGATATTTCCATGTTTATACACATAGCGGTGTAGTTATTTCCATGTTTACAGAGATAGAGGTGTAGATATTTCCATATTTGCACAGATTGCCGTGTAGATATTTCCATCTTCACACAGATAGCGGTGTACATATTTCTATGTTTACACAGACAGCTGTGTAGATATTTCCATGTTTACACAGATAGTATTGTGGTATTTCCATGTTTATACAGATAGCGGTGCAGATATTTCCATGTTCATAAAGATAGCGGTGTAGATATTTTCATGTTTATACAGACAGCGGTGGAGATATTTCCATGTTTATACAGATAGCGCTGTAGATATTTCCCTGTTTATACAGACAGCGTTGTAGATATTTCCATGTTTATACAGATAGCGGTGTCGATATTTCCATGTTTATACAGATAGCGGTGTACGTACTTCCAAGTTTATAGAGATAGCGGTGTAGATATTTACATGCTTATACAGATGGCTGTGTAGATATTTCCATGTTTATACAGATTGCAGTGAAGTTATTTCCATGTTTATACAGATGGAGGTGTAGATATTTCCATGTTTAGACAGATGACTGTGTAGATATATCCAAGTTTATACAGATAGCGGTGTAGATATTTTCATGTTTATACAGGTAGCGGTGTAGATATTTCCATGTTTACAGAGATAGAGGTGTAGATATTTCCATATTTGCCCAGAATGCGCTGTATATATTTCCGTCTTCACACAGATAGCGTTGTACACACTTCCATGTTTACACAGACAGCTGTGTAGATATTTCCATGTTTACACAGACAGTGTTGTAAATATTTCCATTTTTATATAGATAGCGGTGCAGATATTTCTATGTTTATACAGATAGCGGTGGAGATATTTCCATGTTTATACAGATAACGGTGTAGATATTTCCATGTTTATAAATATAGCGGTGGAGATATTTCCATGTTTATACAGATATCAGTGGAGATATTTCCAAGTTTATGCAGATTGCGGTGGAGATATTATCATGTTTATAGAGATAACGGTGTAGATATTTCCATGTAGATACAGATAGCGGTGTAGATATTTCCATGTTTATAGAGATAGTGGTGTAGATATTTCCATATTTATGCAGATAGTGGAGTAGATATTTCCATGTTTATTCAGATGGCGGTTTAGATATTTCCATGTTTATACAGATAGTGGTGTAGACATTTCCATATTGATAGAGATATCGGTGAAGATATTTCCATGTTTATACAGATAGCGGTGTAGATATTTTCAAGTTTATACAGATAGCGGTGTAGATATTTCCATGTTTATACAGATAGCGGTGTAAATATTTCCATGTTTATACAGAGAGTGGTGGAGATATTTCCATGATTATACAGTTATCGGTGTAGCTATTTCCATGTTTATAGAGATAACAGTGATGATATTTCCATGTTTATACAGATTGCATTGTAGATATTTCTATGTTCATAGAGATAGTCGTGTAGATATTTCCATGTTTATACAGATGACTGTGTAGTTAATTCCATGTTTATACAGATGGCGGTGTAGATATTTCCACATTTATAGAGATAGCCATGTAGTTATTTCCATGTTTATACAGATAACGGTGTAGATATTTACATGTTTATACAGACAGCGGTGTAGATATATCCATGTTTATACAGACCGTGGTGTAGATATTTCCATGTTTATACAGATAACGGTGAAGATATTTCCATTTTTATACAGAGAGCGCTGTAGATATTTCTATGTTTATACAGATAGCGTTGTAGATATTTCCATGTTTATACAGATAGCAGTGTAGATATTTCCATGTTTACAGAGATAGAGGTGTATATATATCCATATTTGCACAGATTGCGGTGTCGATATTTCCATCTTCACACAGATAGCAGTGTACATATTTCCATGTTTACACAGACAGCTGTGTAGATATTTCCATGTTTACACAGATAGTGTTGTGGATATTTCCATGTTTATACAGATAGCGGTGTAGATATTTCCATGTTTCTAAAGATAGCGGTGTAGATATTTCCATGTTTATACAGATAGCGGTGGAGATATTTCCATGTTTGTACACACAGCGCTGTAGATATTTCCATGTTTATACAGACAGCGGTGTAGATATTTCCTTGTTTATACAGATAGCGGTGTAGATATTTCCATGTTTATACAGATAGCGGTGGAGATTTTTCCATGTTTATACAGATATCAGTGGGGATATTTCCATGTTTATACAGAGAGCGGTGGAAATATTTACATGTTTATACAGATGGAGGTGTAGGTATTTCCAAGGTTATGCAGATTGCGGTGGAGATATTTCCATGTTCATAGAGATAGCAGTGTAGATATTTCCATGTAGATACAGATAGCCATGTAGATATTTCCATGTTTATAGAGATAGCCATGTAGATATTTCCATATTTATACAGATAGCGGTGTAGTTATTTCCATGTTTACAGAGATAGCGGTGATGTTATTTCCATGTTTATACAGATGGCATTGTAGATATTTCCATGTTTATACAGATAGTGGTGTAGATATTTCCATGTTTATACAGATGACTGTGTAGTTAATTCCATGTTTATAAAGATGGCGGTGTATATATTTCCATGTTTATAGAGATAGCCATGTAGATATTTCCATGTTTATACAGATAGCGGTGTAGTTATTTCCATGTTTACAGAGATAGAGGTGTAGATATTTCCATATTTGCACAGATTGCCGTGTAGATATTTCCATCTTCACACAGATAGCGGTGTACATATTTCTATGTTTACACAGACAGCTGTGTAGATATTTCCATGTTTACACAGATAGTGTTGTGGATATTTCCATGTTTATACAGATAGCGGTGCAGATATTTCCATGTTCATAAAGATAGCGGTGTAGATATTTTCATGTTTATACAGACAGCGGTGGAGATATTTCCATGTTTATACAGATAGCGCTGTAGATATTTCCCTGTTTATACAGACAGCGGTGTAGATATTTCCATGTTTATAGAGATAGCGGTGTCGATATTTCCATGTTTATACAGATAGCGGTGTACGTACTTCCAAGTTTATAGAGATAGCGGTGTAGATATTTAAATGCTTATACAGATGGCTGTGTAGATATTTCCATGTTTATACAGATTGCAGTGAAGTTATTTCCATGTTTATACAGATGGAGGTGTAGATATTTCCATGTTTAGACAGATGACTGTGTAGATATTTCCAAGTTTATACAGATAGCGGTGTAGATATATCCATGTTTATACAGACCGTGGTGTAGATATTTCCATGTTTATACAGATAGCGGTGTAGATATTTTCATGTTTATACAGGTAGCGGTGTAGATATTTCCATGTTTACAGAGATAGAGGTGTAGATATTTCCATATTTGCCCAGAATGCGGTGTATATATTTCCATCTTCACACAGATAGCGTTGTACACACTTCCATGTTTGCACAGACAGCTGTGTAGATATTTCCATGTTCACACAGACAGTGTTGTAGATATTTCCATTTTTATATAGATAGCGGTGCAGATATTTCCATGTTTATACAGATAGCGGTGGAGATATTTCCATGTTTATACAGATAACGGTGTAGATATTTCCATGTTTATAAATATAGCGGTGGAGATATTTCCATGTTTATACAGATATCGGTGGAGATATTTCCAAGTTTATGCAGATTGCGGTGGAGATATTATCATGTTTATAGAGATAGCGGTGTAGATATTTCCATGTAGATACAGATAGCGGTGTAGATATTTCCATGTTTATAGAGATAGTGGTGTAGATATTTCCATATTTATGCAGATAGCGGAGTAGATATTTCCATGTTTATTCAGATGGCGGTTTAGATATTTCCATGTTTATACAGATAGTGGTGTAGACATTTCCATATTGATAGAGATATCGGTGAAGATATTTCCATGTTTATACAGATAGCGGTGTAGATATTTTCAAGTTTATACAGATAGCGGTGTAGATATTTCCATGTTTATACAGACAGCGGTGTAGATATTTCCATGTTTATACAGAGAGTGGTGGAGATATTTCCATGTTTATTCATATATCGGTGTAGCTATTTCCATGTTTATAGAGATAGCAGTGAAGATATTTCCATGTTTATACAGATTGCATTGTAGATATTTCTATGTTCATAGAGATAGTCGTGTAGATATTTCCATGTTTATACAGATGACTGTGTAGTTAATTCCATGTTTATACAGATGGCGGTGTAGATATTTCCACATTTATAGAGATAGCCATGTAGTTATTTCCATGTTTATACAGATAACGGTGTAGATATTTACATGTTTATACAGACAGCGGTGTAGATATATCCATGTTTATACAGACCGTGGTGTAGATATTTCCATGTTTATACAGATAGCGGTGAAGATATTTCCATTTTTATACAGATAGCGCTGTAGATATTTCTATGTTTATACAGATAGCGGTGTAGATATTTCCATGTTTATACAGATAGCGGTGTAGATATTTCCATGTTTACAGAGATAGAGGTGTATATATATCCATATTTGCACAGATTGCGGTGTCGATATTTCCATCTTCACACAGATAGCGGTGTACATATTTCCATGTTTACACAGACAGCTGTGTAGATATTTCCATGTTTACACAGATATTGTTGTAGATATTTCCATGTTTATACACATAGCGGTGTAGTTATTTCCATGTTTACAGAGATAGAGGTGTAGATATTTCCATATTTGCACAGATTGCCGTGTAGATATTTCCATCTTCACACAGATAGCGGTGTACATATTTCTATGTTTACACAGACTGCTGTGTAGATATTTCCATGTTTACACAGATAGTGTTGTGGATATTTCCATGTTTATACAGATAGCGGTGCAGATATTTCCATGTTCATAAAGATAGCGGTGTAGATATTTTCATGTTTATACAGACAGCGGTGGAGATATTTCCATGTTTGTACAGATAGCGCTGTAGATATTTCCCTGTTTATACAGACAGCGGTGTAGATATTTCCATGTTTATACAGATAGCGGTGTCGATATTTCCATGTTTATACAGATAGCGGTGTACGTACTTCCAAGTTTATAGAGATAGCGGTGTAGATATTTACATGCTTATACAGATGGCTGTGTAGATATTTCCATGTTTATACAGATTGCAGTGAAGTTATTTCCATGTTTATACAGATGGAGGTGTAGATATTTCCATGTTTAGACAGATGACTGTGTAGATACTTCCAAGTTTATACAGATAGCGGTGTAGATATATCCATGTTTATACAGACAGCGGTGTAGATATTTCCATGTTTATACAGATAGCGGTGTAGATATTTCCATGTTTATACAGATAGCGGTGGAGATTTTTCCATGTTTATACAGATATCAGTGGGGATATTTCCATGTTTATACAGAGAGTGGTGGAAATATTTACATGTTTATACAGATGGAGGTGTAGGTATTTCCAAGGTTATGCAGATTGCGGTGGAGATATTTCCATGTTTATAGAGATAGCAGTGTAGATATTTCCATGTAGATACAGATAGCCATGTAGATATTTCCATGTTTATAGAGATAGCCATGTAGATATTTCCATATTTATACAGATAGCGGTGTAGGTATTTCCATGTTTACAGAGATAGCGGTGATGTTATTTCCATGTTTATACAGATGGCATTGTAGATATTTCCATGTTTATACAGATAGTGGTGTAGATATTTCCATGTTTATACAGATGACTGTGTAGTTAATTCCATGTTTATAAAGATGGCGGTGTATATATTTCCATGTTTATAGAGATAGCCATGTAGATATTTCCATGTTTATACACATAGCGGTGTAGTTCTTTCCATGTTTACAGAGATAGAGGTGTAGATATTTCCATATTTGCACAGATTGCCGTGTAGATATTTCCATCTTCACACAGATAGCGGTGTACATATTTCTATGTTTACACAGACAGCTGTGTAGATATTTCCATGTTTACACAGATAGTGTTGTGGATATTTCCATGTTTATACAGATAGCGGTGCAGATATTTCCATGTTCATAAAGATAGCGGTGTAGATATTTTCATGTTTATACAGACAGTGGTGGAGATATTTTCATGTTTATAAAGATAGCGCTGTAGATATTTCCCTGTTTATACAGACAGCGTTGTAGATATTTCCATGTTTATACAGATAGCGGTGTCGATATTTCCATGTTTATACAGATAGCGGTGTACGTACTTCCAAGTTTATAGAGATAGCGGTGTAGATATTTACATGCTTATACAGATGGCTGTGTAGATATTTCCATGTTTATACAGATTGCAGTGAAGTTATTTCCATGTTTATACAGATGGAGGTGTAGATATTTCCATGTTTAGACAGATGACTGTGTAGATATATCCAAGTTTATACAGATAGCGGTGTAGATATTTTCATGTTTATACAGGTAGCGGTGTAGATATTTCCATGTTTACAGAGATAGAGGTGTAGATATTTCCATATTTGCCCAGAATGCGCTGTATATATTTCCGTCTTCACACAGATAGCGTTGTACACACTTCCATGTTTACACAGACAGCTGTGTAGATATTTCCATGTTTACACAGACAGTGTTGTAGATATTTCCATTTTTATATAGATAGCGGTGCAGATATTTCTATGTTTATACAGATAGCGGTGGAGATATTTCCATGTTTATACAGATAACGGTGTAGATATTTCCATGTTTATAAATATAGCGGTGGAGATATTTCCATGTTTATACAGATATCAGTGGAGATATTTCCAAGTTTATACAGATTGCGGTGGAGATATTATCATGTTTATAGAGATAACGGTGTAGATATTTCCATGTAGATACAGATAGCGGTGTAGATATTTCCATGTTTATAGAGATAGTGGTGTAGATATTTCCATATTTATGCAGATAGCGGAGTAGATATTTCCATGTTTATTCAGATGGCGGTTTAGATATTTCCATGTTTATACAGATAGTGGTGTAGACATTTCCATATTGATAGAGATATCGGTGAAGATATTTCCATGTTTATACAGATAGCGGTGTAGATATTTTCAAGTTTATACAGATAGCGGTGTAGATATTTCCATGTTTATACAGATAGCGGTGTAAATATTTCCATGTTTATACAGAGAGTGGTGGAGATATTTCCATGATTATACAGTTATCGGTGTAGCTATTTCCATGTTTATAGAGATAACAGTGATGATATTTCCATGTTTATACAGATTGCATTGTAGATATTTCTATGTTCATAGAGATAGTCGTGTAGATATTTCCATGTTTATACAGATGACTGTGTAGTTAATTCCATGTTTATACAGATGGCGGTGTAGATATTTCCACATTTATAGAGATAGCCATGTAGTTATTTCCATGTTTATACAGATAACGGTGTAGATATTTACATGTTTATACAGACAGCGGTGTAGATATATCCATGTTTATACAGACCGTGGTGTAGATATTTCCATGTTTATACAGATAACGGTGAAGATATTTCCATTTTTATACAGAGAGCGCTGTAGATATTTCTATGTTTATACAGATAGCGGTGTAGATATTTCCATGTTTACAGAGATAGAGGTGTATATATATCCATATTTGCACAGATTGCGGTGTCGATATTTCCATCTTCACACAGATAGCAGTGTACATATTTCCATGTTTACACAGACAGCTGTGTAGATATTTCCATGTTTACACAGATAGTGTTGTGGATATTTCCATGTTTATACAGATAGCGGTGTAGATATTTCCATGTTTCTAAAGATAGCGGTGTAGATATTTCCATGTTTATACAGATAGCGGTGGAGATATTTCCATGTTTGTACACACAGCGCTGTAGATATTTCCATGTTTATACAGACAGCGGTGTAGATATTTCCTTGTTTATACAGATCGCGGTGTAGATATTTCCATGTTTATACAGATAGCGGTGGAGATTTTTCCATGTTTATACAGATATCAGTGGGGATATTTCCATGTTTATACAGAGAGCGGTGGAAATATTTACATGTTTATACAGATGGAGGTGTAGGTATTTCCAAGGTTATGCAGATTGCGGTGGAGATATTTCCATGTTCATAGAGATAGCAGTGTAGATATTTCCATGTAGATACAGATAGCCATGTAGATATTTCCATGTTTATAGAGATAGCCATGTAGATATTTCCATATTTATACAGATAGCGGTGTAGTTATTTCCATGTTTACAGAGATAGCGGTGATGTTATTTCCATGTTTATACAGATGGCATTGTAGATATTTCCATGTTTATACAGATAGTGGTGTAGATATTTCCATGTTTATACAGATGACTGTGTAGTTAATTCCATGTTTATAAAGATGGCGGTGTATATATTTCCATGTTTATAGAGATAGCCATGTAGATATTTCCATGTTTATACAGATAGCGGTGTAGTTATTTCCATGTTTACAGAGATAGAGGTGTAGATATTTCCATATTTGCACAGATTGCCGTGTAGATATTTCCATCTTCACACAGATAGCGGTGTACATATTTCTATGTTTACACAGACAGCTGTGTAGATATTTCCATGTTTACACAGATAGTGTTGTGGATATTTCCATGTTTATACAGATAGCGGTGCAGATATTTCCATGTTCATAAAGATAGCGGTGTAGATATTTTCATGTTTATACAGACAGCGGTGGAGATATTTCCATGTTTATACAGATAGCGCTGTAGATATTTCCCTGTTTATACAGACAGCGGTGTAGATATTTCCATGTTTATACAGATAGCGGTGTCGATATTTCCATGTTTATACAGATAGCGGTGTACGTACTTCCAAGTTTATAGAGATAGCGGTGTAGATATTTAAATGCTTATACAGATGGCTGTGTAGATATTTCCATGTTTATACAGATTGCAGTGAAGTTATTTCCATGTTTATACAGATGGAGGTGTAGATATTTCCATGTTTAGACAGATGACTGTGTAGATATTTCCAAGTTTATACAGATAGCGGTGTAGATATATCCATGTTTATACAGACCGTGGTGTAGATATTTCCATGTTTATACAGATAGCGGTGTAGATATTTTCATGTTTATACAGGTAGCGGTGTAGATATTTCCATGTTTACAGAGATAGAGGTGTAGATATTTCCATATTTGCCCAGAATGCGGTGTATATATTTCCATCATCACACAGATAGCGTTGTACACACTTCCATGTTTGCACAGACAGCTGTGTAGATATTTCCATGTTTACACAGACAGTGTTGTAGATATTTCCATTTTTATATAGATAGCGGTGCAGATATTTCCATGTTTATAAATATAGCGGTGGAGATATTTCCATGTTTATACAGATATCGGTGGAGATATTTCCAAGTTTATGCAGATTGCGGTGGAGATATTATCATGTTTATAGAGATAGCGGTGTAGATATTTCCATGTAGATACAGATAGCGGTGTAGATATTTCCATGTTTATAGAGATAGTGGTGTAGATATTTCCATATTTATGCAGATAGCGGAGTAGATATTTCCATGTTTATTCAGATGGCGGTTTAGATATTTCCATGTTTATACAGATAGTGGTGTAGACATTTCCATATTGATAGAGATATCAGTGAAGATATTTCCATGTTTATACAGATAGCGGTGTAGATATTTTCAAGTTTATACAGATAGCGGTGTAGATATTTCCATGTTTATACAGACAGCGGTGTAGATATTTCCATGTTTATACAGAGAGTTGTGGAGATATTTCCATGTTTATTCATATATCGGTGTAGCTATTTCCATGTTTATAGAGATAGCAGTGAAGATATTTCCATGTTTATACAGATTGCATTGTAGATATTTCTATGTTCATAGAGATAGTCGTGTAGATATTTCCATGTTTATACAGATGACTGTGTAGTTAATTCCATGTTTATACAGATGGCGGTGTAGATATTTCCACATTTATAGAGATAGCCATGTAGTTATTTCCATGTTTATACAGATAACGGTGTAGATATTTACATGTTTATACAGACAGCGGTGTAGATATATCCATGTTTATACAGACCGTGGTGTAGGTATTTCCATGTTTATACAGATAGCGGTGAAGATATTTCCATTTTTATACAGATAGCACTGTAGATATTTCTATGTTTATACAGATAGCGGTGTAGCTATTTCCATGTTTATACAGATAGCGGTGTAGATATTTCCATGTTTACAGAGATAGAGGTGTATATATATCCATATTTGCACAGATTGCAGTGTCGATATTTCCATCTTCACACAGATAGCGGTGTACATATTTCCATGTTTACACAGACAGCTGTGTAGATATTTCCATGTTTACACAGATAGTGTTGTAGATATTTCCATGTTTATACAGATAGCGGTGTAGTTATTTCCATGTTTACAGAGATAGAGGTGTAGATATTTCCATATTTGCACAGATTGCCGTGTAGATATTTCCATCTTCACACAGATAGCGGTGTACATATTTCTATGTTTACACAGACAGCTGTGTAGATATTTCCATGTTTACACAGATAGTGTTGTGGATATTTCCATGTTTATACAGATAGCGGTGCAGATATTTCCATGTTCATAAAGATAGCGGTGTAGATATTTTCATGTTTATACAGACAGCGGTGGAGATATTTCCATGTTTGTACAGATAGCGCTGTAGATATTTCCCTGTTTATACAGACAGCGGTGTAGATATTTCCATGTTTATACAGATAGCGGTGTCGATATTTCCATGTTTATACAGATAGCGGTGTACGTACTTCCAAGTTTATAGAGATAGCGGTGTAGATATTTACATGCTTATACAGATGGTTGTGTAGATATTTCCATGTTTATACAGATTGCAGTGAAGTTATTTCCATGTTTATACAGATGGAGGTGTAGATATTTCCATGTTTAGACAGATGACTGTGTAGATACTTCCAAGTTTATACAGATAGCGGTGTAGATATATCCATGTTTATACAGACCGTGGTGTAGATATTTCCATGTTTATACAGGTAGCGGTGTAGATATTTTCATGTTTATACAGGTAGCGGTGTAGATATTTCCATGTTTACAGAGATAGAGGTGTAGATATTTCCATATTTGCCCAGAATGCGGTGTATATATTTCCATCTTCACACAGATAGCGTTGTACACACTTCCATGTTTACACAGACAGCTGTGTAGATATTTCCATGTTTACACAGACAGTGTTGTAGATATTTCCATTTTTATATAGATAGCGGTGCAGATATTTCCATGTTTATACAGATAGCGGTGGAGATATTTCCATGTTTATACAGATAACGGTGTAGATATTTCCATGTTTATAAATATAGCGGTGGAGATATTTCCATGTTTATACAGATATCGGTGGAGATATTTCCAAGTTTATGCAGATTGCGGTGGAGATATTATCATGTTTATAGAGATAGCGGTGTAGATATCTCCATGTAGATACAGATAGCGGTGTAGATATTTCCATGTTTATAGAGATAGTGGTGTAGATATTTCCATATTTATGCAGATAGCGGAGTAGATATTTCCATGTTTATTCAGATGGCGGTTTAGATATTTCCATGTTTATACAGAGAGTGGTGTAGACATTTCCATATTGATAGAGATATCGGTGAAGATATTTCCATGTTTATACAGATAGCGTTGTAGATATTTTCAAGTTTATACAGATAGCGGTGTAGATATTTCCATGTTTATACAGATAGCGGTGTAGATATTTCCATGTTTATACAGAGAGTGGTGGAGATATTTCCATGTTTATACAGATATCGGTGTAGCTATTTCCATGTTTATAGAGATAGCAGTGAAGATATTTCCATGTTTATACAGATTGCATTGTAGATATTTCTATGTTCATAGAGATAGTCGTGTAAATATTTCCATGTTTATACAGATGACTGTGTAGTTAATTCCATGTTTATACAGATGGCGGTGTAGATATTTCCACATTTATAGAGATAGCCATGTAGTTATTTCCATGTTTATACAGATAACGGTGTAGATATTTACATGTTTATACAGACAGCGGTGTAGATATATCCATGTTTATACAGACCGTGGTGTAGATATTTCCATGTTTATACAGATAGCGGTGAAGATATTTCCATTTTTATACAGATAGCGCTGTAGATATTTCTATGTTTATACAGATAGCGGTGTAGCTGTTTCCATGTTTATACAGATAGCGGTGTAGATATTTCCATGTTTACAGAGATAGAGGTGTATATATATCCATATTTGCACAGATTGCGGGGTCGATATTTCCATCTTCACACAGATAGCGGTGTACATATTTCCATGTTTACACAGACAGCTGTGTAGATATTTCCATGTTTACACAGATAGTGTTGTAGATATTTCCATGTTTATACAGATAGCGGTGTAGATATTTCCATGTTTATACAGATAGCGGTGTAGATATTTCCATGTTTATACAGATAGCGGTGGAGATTTTTCCATGTTTATACAGATATCAGTGTGGATATTTCCATGTTTATACAGAGAGCGGTGGAAATATTTACATGTTTATACAGATGGAGGTGTAGGTATTTCCAAGGTTATGCAGATTGCGGTGGAGATATTTCCATGTTTATAGAGATAGCAGTGTAGATATTTCCATGTAGATACAGATAGCCATGTAGATATTTCCATGTTTATATAGATAGCCATGTAGATATTTCCATATATATACAGATAGCGGTGTAGGTATTTCCATGTTTACGGAGAGAGCGGTGATGTTATTTCCATGTTTATGCAGATGGCATTGTAGATATTTACATGTTTATACAGATAGTGGTGTAGATATTTCCATGTTTATACAGATGACTGTGTAGTTAATTCCATGTTTATAAAGATGGCGGTGTATATATTTCCATGTTTATAGAGATAGCCATGTAGATATTTCCATGTTTATACAGATAGCGGTGTAGTTATTTCCATGTTTACAGAGATAGAGGTGTAGATATTTCCATATTTGCACAGATTGCCGTGTAGATATTTCCATCTTCACACAGATAGCGGTGTACATATTTCTATGTTTACACAGACAGCTGTGTAGATATTTCCATGTTTACACAGATAGTGTTGTGGATATTTCCATGTTTATACAGATAGCGGTGCAGATATTTCCATGTTCATAAAGATAGCGGTGTAGATATTTTCATGTTTATACAGACAGCGGTGGAGATATTTCCATGTTTATACAGATAGCGCTGTAGATATTTCCCTGTTTATACAGACAGCGGTGTAGATATTTCCATGTTTATACAGAAAGCGGTGTCGATATTTCCATGTTTATACTGATACCTGTGCAGATATTTCCATGTTCATAAAGATAGTGGTGTAGATATTTCCATGTTTATACAGACAGTGGTGGAGATATTTCCATGTTTATACAGATAGCGCTGTAGATATTTCCATGTTTATACAGACAGCGGTGTAGATATTTCCATGTTTATACAGATAGCGGTGTCGATATTTCCATGTTTATACAGATAGCGGTGTACGTACTTCCATGTTTATAGAGATAGCTGTGTAGATATTTACATGCTTATACAGATGGCTGTGTAGTTATTTCCATGTTTATACAGATTGCAGTGAAGTTATTTCCATGTTTATACAGATGGAGGTGCAGATATTTCCATGTTTAGACAGATGACTGTGTAGATATTTCCAAGTTTATACAGATAGCGGTGTAGATATATCCATGTTTATACAGACCGTGGTGTAGATATTTCCATGTTTATACAGATAGCGGTGTAGATATTTTCATGTTTATACAGGTAGCGGTGTAGATATTTCCATGTTTACAGAGATAGAGGTGTAGATATTTCCATATTTGCCCAGAATGCGGTGTATATATTTCCATCTTCACACAGATAGCGTTGTACATACTTCCATGTTTACACAGACAGCTGTGTACACGTTTCCATGTTTACACAGACCGTGTTGTAGATATTTCCATTTTTATATAGATAGCGGTGCAGATATTTCCATGTTTATACACATAGCGGTGGAGATATTTCCATGTTTATACAGATAACGGTGTAGATATTTCCATGTTTATAAATATAGCGGTGGAGATATTTCCATGTTTATACAGATATCGGTGGAGATATTTCCAAGTTTATGCTGATTGCGATGGAGATATTATCATGTTTATAGAGATAGCGGTGTAGATATTTCCATGTAGATACAGATAGCGGTGTAGATATTTCCATGTTTATAGAGATAGTGGTGTAGATATTTCCATATTTATGCAGATAGCGGAGTAGATATTTCCATGTTTATTCAGATGGCGGTTTAGATATTTCCATGTTTATACAGATAGTGGTGTAGACATTTCCATATTGATAGAGATATCGGTGAAGATATTTCCATGTTTATACAGATAGCGGTGTAGATATTTTCAAGTTTATACAGATAGCGGTGTAGATATTTCCATGTTTATACAGATAGCGGTGTAGATATTTCCATGTTTATACAGAGAGTGGTGGAGATATTTCCATGTTTATACAGATATCGGTGTAGCTATTTCCATGTTTATAGAGATAGCAGTGAAGATATTTCCATGTTTATACAGATTGCATTGTAGATATTTCTATGTTCATAGAGATAGTCGTGTAGATATTTCCATGTTTATACAGATGACTGTGTAGTTAATTCCATGTTCATACAGATGGCGGTGTAGATATTTCCACATATATAGAGATAGCCATGTAGTTATTTCCATGTTTATACAGGTAACGGTGTAGAAATTTACATGTTTATACAGACAGCGGTGTAGATATATCCATGTTTATACAGACCGTGGTGTAGATATTTCCATGTTTATACAGATAGCGGTGAAGATATTTCCATTTTTATACAGATAGCGCTGTAGATATTTCTATGTTTATACAGATAGCGGTGTAGATATTTCCATGTTTATACAGATAGCGGTGTAGATATTTCCATGTTTATACAGATAGCGGTGGAGATATTTCCATGTTTGTACACACAGCGCTGTAGATATTTCCCTGTTTATACAGACAGCGGTGTAGATATTTCCATGTTTATACAGATAGCGGTGTAGATATTTCCATGTTTATACAGATAGCGGTGGAGATTTTTCCATGTTTATACAGATATCAGTGGGGATATTTCCATGTTTATACAGAGAGCGGTGGAAATATTTACATGTTTATACAGATGGAGGTGTAGGTATTTCCAAGGTTATGCAGATTGCGGTGGAGATATTTCCATGTTTATAGAGATAGCAGTGTAGATATTTCCATGTAGATACAGATAGCCATGTAGATATTTCCATGTTTATAGAGATAGCCATGTAGATATTTCCATATTTATACAGATAGCGGTGTAGGTATTTCCATGTTTACAGAGATAGCGGTGATGTTATTTCCATGTTTATACAGATGGCATTGTAGATATTTCCATGTTTATACAGATAGTGGTGTAGATATTTCCATGTTTATACAGATGACTGTGTAGTTAATTCCATGTTTATAAAGATGGCGGTGTCTATATTTCCATGTTTATAGAGATAGCCATGTAGATATTTCCATGTTTATACAGATAGCGGTGTAGTTATTTCCATGTTTACAGTGATAGAGGTGTAGATATTTCCATATTTGCACAGATTGCCGTGTAGATATTTCCATCTTCACACAGATAGCGGTGTACATATTTCTATGTTTACACAGACAGCTGTGTAGATATTTCCATGTTTACACAGATAGTGTTGTGGATATTTCCATGTTTATACAGATAGCGGTGCAGATATTTCCATGTTCATAAAGATAGCGGTGTAGATATTTTCATGTTTATACAGACAGCGGTGGAGATATTTCCATGTTTATACAGATAGCGCTGTAGATATTTCCCTGTTTATACAGACAGCGGTGTAGATATTTCCATGTTTATACAGATAGCGGTGTCGATATTTCCATGTTTATACAGATAGCGGTGTACGTACTTCCAAGTTTATAGAGATAGCGGTGTAGATATTTACATGCTTATACAGATGGCTGTGTAGATATTTCCATGTTTATACAGATTGCAGTGAAGTTATTTCCATGTTCATACAGATGGAGGTGTAGATATTTCCATGTTTAGACAGATGACTGTGTAGATATTTCCAAGTTTATACAGATAGCGGTGTAGATATATCCATGTTTATACAGACCGTGGTGTAGATACTTCCATGTTTATACAGATAGCGGTGTAGATATTTTCATGTTTATGCAGGTAGCGGTGTAGTTATTTCCATGTTTACAGAGATAGAGGTGTAGATATTTCCATATTTGCCCAGAATGCGGTGTATATATTTCCATCTTCACACAGATAGCGTTGTACACACTTCCATGTTTACACAGACAGCTGTGTATTTATTTCCATGTTTACACAGACAGTGTTGTAGATATTTCCATTTTTATATAGATAGCGGTGCAGATATTTCCATGTTTATACAGATAGCGGTGGAGATATTTCCATGTTTATACAGATAACGGTGTAGATATTTCCATGTTTATAAATATAGCGGTGGAGATATTTCCATGTTTATACAGATATTGGTGGAGATATTTCCAAGTTTATGCAGATTGTGGTGGAGATATTATCATGTTTATAGAGATAGCGGTGTAGATATTTCCATGTAGATACAGATAGCGGTGTAGATATTTCCATGTTTATAGAGATAGTGGTGTAGATATTTCCATATTTATGCAGATAGCGGAGTAGATATTTCCATGTTTATTCAGATGGCGGTTTAGATATTTCCATGTTTATACAGATAGTGGTGTAGACATTTCCATATTGATAGAGATATCGGTGAAGATATTTCCATGTTTATACAGATTGCGGTGTAGATATTTTCAAGTATATACAGATAGCGGTGTAGATATTTCCATGTTTATACAGATAGCGGTGTAGTTATTTCTATGTTTATACAGATAGCGGTGTAGATATTTCCATGTTTATACAGATAGCGGTGTAGATATTTCCATGTTTACAGAGATAGAGGTGTATATATATCCATATTTGCACAGATTGCGGTGTCGATATTTCCATCTTCACACAGATAGCGGTGTACATATTTCCATGTTTACACAGACAGCTGTGTAGATATTTCCATGTTTACACAGATAGTGTTGTAGATATTTCCATGTTTATACAGATAGCGGTGTAGATATTTCCATGTTTATAAAGATAGCGGTGTAGATATTTCCATGTTTATACAGATAGCGGTGGAGATATTTCCATGTTTGTACACACAGCGCTGTAGATATTTCCCTGTTTATACAGACAGCGGTGTAGATATTTCCATGTTTATACAGATAGCGGTGTAGATATTTCCATGTTTATACAGATAGCGGTGGAGATTTTTCCATGTTTATACAGATATCAGTGGGGATATTTCCATGTTTATACAGAGAGCGGTGGAAATATTTACATGTTTATACAGATGGAGGTGTAGGTATTTCCAAGGTTATGCAGATTGCGGTGGAGATATTTCCATGTTTATAGAGATAGCAGTGTAGATATTTCCATGTAGATACAGATAGCCATGTAGATATTTCCATGTTTATAGAGATAGCCATGTAGATATTTCCATATTTACACAGATAGCGGTGTAGGTATTTCCATGTTTACAGAGATAGCGGTGATGTTATTTCCATGTTTATACAGATGGCATTGTAGATATTTCCATGTTTATACAGATAGTGGTGTAGATATTTCCATGTTTATACAGATGACTGTGTAGTTAATTCCATGTTTATAAAGATGGCGGTGTATATATTTCCATGTTTATAGAGATAGCCATGTAGATATTTCCATGTTTATACAGATAGCGGTGTAGTTATTTCCATGTTTACAGAGATAGAGGTGTAGATATTTCCATATTTGCACAGATTGCCGTGTAGATATTTCCATCTTCACACAGATAGCGGTGTACATATTTCTATGTTTACACAGACAGCTGTGTAGATATTTCCATGTTTACACAGATAGTGTTATGGATATTTCCATGTTTATACAGATAGCGGTGCAGATATTTCCATGTTCATAAAGATAGCGGTGTAGATATTTTCATGTTTATACAGACAGCGGTGGAGATATTTCCATGTTTATACAGATAGCGCTGTAGATATTTCCCTGTTTATACAGACAGCGGTGTAGATATTTCCATGTTTATACAGATAGCGGTGTCGATATTTCCATGTTTATACAGATAGCGGTGTACGTACTTCCAAGTTTATGGAGATAGCGGTGTAGATATTTACATGCTTATACAGATGGCTGTGTAGATATTTCCATGTTTATACAGATTGCAGTGAAGTTATTTCCATGTTTATACAGATGGAGGTGTAGATATTTCCATGTTTAGACAGATGACTGTGTAGATATTTCCAAGTTTATACAGATAGCGGTGTAGATATATCCATGTTTATACAGACCGTGGTGTAGATACTTCCATGTTTATACAGATAGCGGTGTAGATATTTTCATGTTTATGCAGGTAGCGGTGTAGATATTTCCATGTTTACAGAGATAGAGGTGTAGATATTTCCATATTTGCCCAGAATGCGGTGTATATATTTCCATCTTCACACAGATAGCGTTGTACACACTTCCATGTTTACACAGACAGCTGTGTATATATTTCCATGTTTACACAGACAGTGTTGTAGATATTTCCATTTTTATATAGATAGCGGTGCAGATATTTCCATGTTTATACAGATAGCGGTGGAGATATTTCCATGTTTATACAGATAACGGTGTAGATATTTCCATGTTTATAAATATAGCGGTGGAGATATTTCCATGTTTATACAGATATCGGTGGAGATATTTCCAAGTTTATGCAGATTGTGGTGGAGATATTATCATGTTTATAGAGATAGCGGTGTAGATATTTCCATGTAGATACAGATAGCGGTGTAGATATTTCCATGTTTATAGAGATAGTGGTGTAGATATTTCCATATTTATGCAGATAGCGGAGTAGATATTTCCATGTTTATTCAGATGGCGGTTTAGATATTTCCATGTTTATACAGATAGTGGTGTAGACATTTCCATATTGATAGAGATATCGGTGAAGATATTTCCATGTTTATACAGATTGCGGTGTAGATATTTTCAAGTATATACAGATAGCAGTGTAGATATTTCCATGTTTATACAGATAGCGGTGTAGATATTTCCATGTTTATACAGAGAGTGGTGGAGATATTTCCATGTTTATACAGATAGCGGTGTAGATATTTTCAAGTTTATACAGATAGCGGTGTAGATATTTCCATGTTTATACAGATAGCGGTGTAGATATTTCCATGTTTATACAGAGAGTGGTGGAGATATTTCCGTGTTTATACAGATATCGGTGTAGCTATTTCCATGTTTATAGAGATAGCAGTGAAGATATTTCCATGTTTATACAGATTGCATTGTAGATATTTCTATGTTCATAGAGATAGTCGTGTAGATATTTCCATGTTTATACAGATGACTGTGTAGTTAATTCCATGTTCATACAGATGGCGGTGTAGATATTTCCACATTTATAGAGATAGCTATGTAGTTATTTCCATGTTTATACAGATAACGGTGTAGATATTTACATGTTTATACAGACAGTGGTGTAGATATATCCATGTTTATACAGACCGTGGTGTAGATATTTCCATGTTTATACAGATAGCGGTGAAGATATTTCCATTTTTATACAGATAGCGCTGTAGATATTTCTATGTTTATACAGATAGCGGTGTAGATATTTCCATGTTTATACAGATAGCGGTGTAGATATTTCCATGTTTACAGAGATAGAGGTGTATATATATCCATATTTGCACAGATTGCGGTGTCGATATTTCCATCTTCACACAGATAGCGGTGTACATATTTCCATGTTTACACAGACAGCTGTGTAGATATTTCCATGTTTACACAGATAGTGTTGTAGATATTTCCATGTTTATACAGATAGCGGTGTAGATATTTCCATGTTTATAAAGATAGCGGTGTAGATATTTCCATGTTTATGCAGATAGCGGTGGAGATATTTCCATGTTTGTACACACAGCGCTGTAGATATTTCCCTGTTTATACAGACAGCAGTGTAGATATTTCCATGTTTATACAGATAGCGGTGTAGATATTTCCATGTTTATACAGATAGCGGTGGAGATTTTTCCATGTTTATACAGATATCAGTGGGGATATTTCCATGTTTATACAGAGAGCGGTGGAAATATTTACATGTTTATACAGATGGAGGTGTAGGTATTTCCAAGGTTATGCAGATTGCGGTGGAGATATTTCCATGTTTATAGAGATAGCAGTGTAGATATTTCCATGTAGATACAGATAGCCATGTAGATATTTCCATGTTTATAGAGATAGCCATGTAGATATTTCCATATTTATACAGATATCGGTGTAGGTATTTCCATGTTTACAGAGATAGCGGTGATGTTATTTCCATGTTTATACAGATGGCATTGTAGATATTTCCATGTTTATACAGATAGTGGTGTAGATATTTCCATGTTTATACAGATGACTGTGTAGTTAATTCCATGTTTATAAAGATGGCGGTGTATATATTTCCATGTTTATAGAGATAGCCATGTAGATATTTCCATGTTTATACAGATAGCGGTGTAGTTATTTCCATGTTTACAGAGATAGAGGTGTAGATATTTCCATATTTGCACAGATTGCCGTGTAGATATTTCCATCTTCACACAGATAGCGGTGTACATATTTCTATGTTTACACAGACAGCTGTGTAGATATTTCCATGTTTACACAGATAGTGTTGTGGATATTTCCATGTTTATACAGATAGCGGTGCAGATATTTCCATGTTCATAAAGATAGCGGTGTAGATATTTTCATGTTTATACAGACAGCGGTGGAGATATTTCCATGTTTATACAGATAGCGCTGTAGATATTTCCCTGTTTATACAGACAGCGGTGTAGATATTTCCATGTTTATACAGATAGCGGTGTCGATATTTCCATGTTTATACAGATAGCGGTGTACGTACTTCCAAGTTTATAGAGATAGCGGTGTAGATATTTACATGCTTATACAGATGGATGTGTAGATATTTCCATGTTTATACAGATTGCAGTGAAGTTATTTCCATGTTTATACAGATGGAGGTGTAGATATTTCCATGTTTAGACAGATGACTGTGTAGATATTTCCAAGTTTATACAGATAGCGGTGTAGATATATCCATGTTTATACAGACCGTGGTGTAGATATTTCCATGTTTATACAGATAGCGGTGTAGATATTTTCATGTTTATGCAGGTAGCGGTGTAGATATTTCCATGTTTACAGAGATAGAGGTGTAGATATTTCCATATTTGCCCAGAATGCGGTGTATATATTTCCATCTTCACTCAGATAGCGTTGTACACACTTCCATGTTTACACAGACAGCTGTGTAGATATTTCCATGTTTACACAGACAGTGTTGTAGATATTTCCATTTTTATATAGATAGCGGTGCAGATATTTCCATGTTTATACAGATAGCGGTGGAGATATTTCCATGTTTATACAGATAACGGTGTAGATATTTCCATGTTTATAAATATAGCGGTGGAGATATTTCCATGTTTATACAGATATCGGTGGAGATATTTCCAAGTTTATGCAGATTGCGGTGGAGATATTATCATGTTTATAGAGATAGCGGTGTAGATATTTCCATGTAGATACAGATAGCGGTGTAGATATTTCCATGTTTATAGAGATAGTGGTGTAGATATTTCCATATTTATGCAGATAGCGGAGTAGATTTTCCATGTTTATTCAGATGGCGGTTTAGATATTTCCATGTTTATACAGATAGTGGTGTAGACATTTCCATATTGATAGAGATATCGGTGAAGATATTTCCATGTTTATACAGATAGCGGTGTAGATATTTCCATGTTTATACAGAGAGTGGTGGAGATATTTCCCTGTTTATACAGATATCGGTGTAGCTATTTCCATGTTTATAGAGATAGCAGTGAAGATATTTCCATGTTTATACAGATTGCATTGTAGATATTTCTATGTTCATAGAGATAGTCGTGTAGATATTTCCATGTTTATACAGATGACTGTGTAGTTAATTCCATGTTTATACAGATGGCGGTGTAGATATTTCCACATTTATAGAGATAGCCATGTAGTTATTTCCATGTTTATACAGATAACGGTGTAGATATTTACATGTTTATACAGACAGCGGTGTAGATATATCCATGTTTATACAGACCGTGGTGTAGATATTTCCATGTTTATACAGATAGCGGTGAAGATATTTCCATTTTTATACAGATAGCGCTGTAGATATTTCTATGTTTATACAGATAGCGGTGTAGATATTTCCATGTTTATACAGATAGCGGTGTAGATATTTCCATGTTTACAGAGATAGAGGTGTATATATATCCATATTTGCACAGATTGCGGTGTCGATATTTCCATCTTCACACAGATAGCGGTGTTCCTATTTCCATGTTTACACAGACAGCTGTGTAGATATTTCCATGTTTACACAGATAGTGTTGTGGATATTTCCATGTTTATACAGATAGTGGTGTAGATATTTCCATGTTTATAAAGATAGCGGTGTAGATATTTCCATGTTTATACAGATAGCGGTTGAGATATTTCCATGTTTGTACACACAGCGCTGTAGATATTTCCATGTTTATACAGACAGCGGTGTAGATATTTCCATGTTTATACAGATAGCGGTGTAGATATTTCCATGTTTATACAGATAGCGGTGGAGATTTTTCCATGTTTATACAGATATCAGTGGGGATATTTCCATGTTTATACAGAGAGCGGTGGAAATATTTACATGTTTATACAGATGGAGGTGTAGGTATTTCCAAGGTTATGCAGATTGCGGTGGAGATATTTCCATGTTCATAGAGATAGCAGTGTAGATATTTCCATGTAGATACAGATAGCCATGTAGATATTTCCATGTTTATAGAGATAGCCATGTAGATATTTCCATATTTATACAGATAGCGGTGTAGGTATTTCCATGTTTACAGAGATAGCGGTGATGTTATTTCCATGTTTATACAGATGGCATTGTAGATATTTCCATGTTTATACAGATAGTGGTGTAGATATTTCCATGTTTATACAGATGACTGTGTAGTTAATTCCATGTTTATAAAGATGGCGGTGTATATATTTCCATGTTTATAGAGATAGCCATGTAGATATTTCCATGTTTATACAGATAGCGGTGTAGTTATTTCCATGTTTACAGAGATAGAGGTGTAGATATTTCCATATTTGCACAGATTGCCGTGTAGATATTTCCATCTTCACACAGATAGCGGTGTACATATTTCTATGTTTACACAGACAGCTGTGTAGATATTTCCATGTTTACACAGATAGTGTTGTGGATATTTCCATGTTTATACAGATAGCGGTGCAGATATTTCCATGTTCATAAAGATAGCGGTGTAGATATTTTCATGTTTATACAGACAGCGGTGGAGATATTTCCATGTTTATACAGATAGCGCTGTAGATATTTCCCTGTTTATACAGACAGCGGTGTAGATATTTCCATGTTTATACAGATAGCGGTGTCGATATTTCCATGTTTATACAGATAGCAGTGTACGTACTTCCAAGTTTATAGAGATAGCGGTGTAGATATTTACAGGCTTATACAGATGGCTGTGTAGATATTTCCATGTTTATACAGATTGCAGTGAAGTTATTTCCATGTTTATACAGATGGAGGTGTAGATATTTCCATGTTTAGACAGATGACTGTGTAGATATTTCCAAGTTTATACAGATAGCGGTGTAGATATATCCATGTTTATACAGACCGTGGTGTAGATATTTCCATGTTTATACAGATAGCGGTGTAGATATTTTCATGTTTATACAGGTAGCGGTGTGGATATTTCCATGTTTACAGAAATAGAGGTGTAGATATTTCCATATTTGCCCAGAATGCGGTGTATATATTTCCATCTTCACACAGATAGCGTTGTACACACTTCCATGTTTACACAGACAGCTGTGTAGATATTTCCATGTTTACACAGACAGTGTTGTAGATATTTCCATTTTTATATAGATAGCGGTGCAGATATTTCCATGTTTATACAGATAGCGGTGGAGATATTTCCATGTTTATACAGATAACGTTGTAGATATTTCCATGTTTATAAATATAGCGGTGGAGATATTTCCATGTTTATACAGATATCGGTGGAGATATTTCCAAGTTTATGCAGATTGCGGTGGAGATATTATCATGTTTATAGAGATAGCGGTGTAGATATTTCCATGTAGATACAGATAGCGGTGTAGATATTTCCATGTTTATAGAGATAGTGGTGTAGTTATTTCCATATTTATGCAGATAGCGGAGTAGATATTTCCATGTTTCTTCAGATGGCGGTTTAGATATTTCCATGTTTATACTGATAGTGGTGTAGACATTTCCATATTGATAGAGATATCGGTGAAGATATTTCCATGTTTATACAGATAGCGTTGTAGATATATTCAAGTTTATACAGATAGCGGTGTAGATATTTCCATGTTTATACAGATAGCGGTGTAGATATTTCCATGTTTATACAGAGAGTGGTGGAGATATTTCCATGTTTATACAGATATCGGTGTAGCTATTTCCATGTTTATAGAGATAGCAGTGATGATATTTCCATGTTTATACAGATTGCATTGTAGATATTTCTATGTTCATAGAGATATTCGTGTAGATATTTCCATGTTTATACAGATGACTGTGTAGTTAATTCCATGTTTATACAGATGGCGGTGTAGATATTTCCACATTTATAGAGATAGCCATGTAGTTATTTCCATGTTTATACAGATAACGGTGTAGATATTTACATGTTTATACAGACAGCGGTGTAGATATATCCATGTTTATACAGACCGTGGTGTAGATATTTCCATGTTTATACAGATAGCGGTGAAGATATTTCCATTTTTATACAGATAGCGCTGTAGATATTTCTATGTTTATACAGATAGCGGTGTAGATATTTCCATGTTTATACAGATAGCGGTGTAGATATTTCCATGTTTACAGAGATAGAGGTGTATATATATCCATATTTGCACAGATTGCGGTGTCGATATTTCCATCTTCACACAGATAGCGGTGTACATATTTCCATGTTTACACAGACAGCTGTGTAGATATTTCCATGTTTACACAGATAGTGTTGTAGATATTTCCATGTTTATACAGATAGCGGTGTAGATATTTCCATGTTTATAAAGATAGCGGTGTAGATATTTCCATGTTTATACAGATAGCTGTGGAGATATTTCCATGTTTGTACACTCAGCGCTGTAGATATTTCCATGTTTATACAGACAGCGGTGTAGATATTTCCATGTTTATACAGATAGCGGCGTAGATATTTCCATGTTTATACAGATAGCGGTGGAGATTTTTCCATGTTTATACAGATATCAGTGGGGATATTTCCATGTTTATACAGAGAGCGGTGGTAATATTTACATGTTTATACAGATGGAGGTGTAGGTATTTCCAAGGTTATGCAGATTGCGGTGGAGATATTTCCATGTTCATAGAGATAGCAGTGTAGATATTTCCATGTAGATACAGATAGCCATGTAGATATTTCCATGTTTATAGAGATAGCCATGTAGATATTTCCATATTTATACAGATAGCGGTGTAGGTATTTCCATGTTTACAAAGATAGCGGTGATGTTATTTCCATGTTTATACAGATGGCATTGTAGATATTTCCATGTTTATACAGATAGTGGTGTAGATATTTCCATGTTTATACAGATGACTGTGTAGTTAATTCCATGTTTATAAAGATGGCGGTGTATATATTTCCATGTTTATAGAGATAGCCATGTAGATATTTCCATGTTTATACAGATAGCGGTGTAGTTATTTCCATGTTTACAGAGATAGAGGTGTAGATATTTCCATATTTGCACAGATTGCCGTGTAGATATTTCCATCTTCACACAGATAGCGGTGTACATATTTCTATGTTTACACAGACAGCTGTGTAGATATTTCCATGTTTACACAGATAGTGTTGTGGATATTTCCATGTTTATACAGATAGCGGTGCAGATATTTCCCTGTTCATAAAGATAGCGGTGTAGATATTTTCATGTTTATACAGACAGCGGTGGAGATATTTCCATGTTTATACAGATAGCGCTGTAGATATTTCCATGTTTATACAGAGAGTGGTGGAGATATTTCCATGTTTATACAGATATCGGTGTAGCTATTTCCATGTTTATAGAGATAGCAGTGATGATATTTCCATGTTTATACAGATTGCATTGTAGATATTTCTATGTTCATAGAGATAGTCGTGTAGATATTTCCATGTTTATACAGATGACTGTGTAGTTAATTCCATGTTTATACAGATGGCGGTGTAGATATTTCCACATTTATAGAGATAGCCATGTAGTTATTTCCATGTTTATACAGATAACGGTGTAGATATTTACATGTTTATACAGACAGCGGTGTAGATATATCCATGTTTATACAGACCGTGGTGTAGATATTTCCATGTTTATACAGATAGCGGTGAAGATATTTCCATTTTTATACAGATAGCGCTGTAGATATTTCTATGTTTATACAGATAGCGGTGTAGATATTTCCATGTTTATACAGATAGCGGTGTAGATATTTCCATGTTTACAGAGATAGAGGTGTATATATATCCATATTTGCACAGATTGCGGTGTCGATATTTCCATCTTCACACAGATAGCGGTGTACATATTTCCATGTTTACACAGACAGCTGTGTAGATATTTCCATGTTTACACAGATAGTGTTGTAGATATTTCCATGTTTATACAGATAGCGGTGTAGATATTTCCATGTTTATAAAGATAGCGGTGTAGATATTTCCATGTTTATACAGATAGCTGTGGAGATATTTCCATGTTTGTACACTCAGCGCTGTAGATATTTCCATGTTTATACAGACAGCGGTGTAGATATTTCCATGTTTATACAGATAGCGGTGTAGATATTTCCATGTTTATACAGATAGCGGTGGAGATTTTTCCATGTTTATACAGATATCAGTGGGGATATTTCCATGTTTATACAGAGAGCGGTGGTAATATTTACATGTTTATACAGATGGAGGTGTAGGTATTTCCAAGGTTATGCAGATTGCGGTGGAGATATTTCCATGTTTATAGAGATAGCAGTGTAGATATTTCCATGTAGATACAGATAGCCATGTAGATATTTCCATGTTTATAGAGATAGCCATGTAGATATTTCCATATTTATACAGATAGCGGTGTAGGTATTTCCATGTTTACAGAGATAGCGGTGATGTTATTTCCATGTTTATACAGATGGCATTGTAGATATTTCCATGTTTATACAGATAGTGGTGTAGATATTTCCATGTTTATACAGATGACTGTGTAGTTAATTCCATGTTTATAAAGATGGCGGTGTATATATTTCCATGTTTATAGAGATAGCCATGTAGATATTTCCATGTTTATACAGATAGCGGTGTAGTTATTTCCATGTTTACAGAGATAGAGGTGTAGATATTTCCATATTTGCACAGATTGCCGTGTAGATATTTCCATCTTCACACAGATAGCGGTGTACATATTTCTATGTTTACACAGACAGCTGTGTAGATATTTCCATGTTTACACAGATAGTGTTGTGGATATTTCCATGTTTATACAGATAGCGGTGCAGATATTTCCATGTTCATAAAGATAGCGGTGTAGATATTTTCATGTTTATACAGACAGCGGTGGAGATATTTCCATGTTTATACAGATAGCGCTGTAGATATTTCCCTGTTTATACAGACAGCGGTGTAGATATTTCCATTTTTATACAGATAGCGGTGTCGATATTTCCATGTTTATATAGATAGCGGTGTACGTACTTCCAAGTTTATAGAGATAGCAGTGTAGATATTTACATGCTTATACAGATGGCTGTGTAGATATTTCCATGTTTATACAGATTGCAGTGAAGTTATTTCCATGTTTATACAGATGGAGTTGTAGATATTTCCTTGTTTAGACAGATGACTGTGTAGATATTTCCAAGTTTATACAGATAGCGGTGTAGATATATCCATGTTTATACAGACCGTGGTGTAGATATTTCCATGATTATACAGATAGCGGTGTAGATATTTTCATGTTTATACAGGTAGCGGTGTAGATATTTCCATGTTTACAGAGATAGAGGTGTAGATATTTCCATATTTGCCCAGAATGCGGTGTATATATTTCCATCTTCACACAGATAGCGTTGTACACACGTCCATGTTTACACAGACAGCTGTGTAGATATTTCCATGTTTACACAGACAGTGTTGTAGATATTTCCATTTTTATATAGATAGCGGTGCAGATATTTCCATGTTTATACAGATAGCGGTGGAGATATTTCCATGTTTATACAGATAACGGTGTAGATATTTCCATGTTTATAAATATAGCGGTGGAGATATTTCCATGTTTATAGAGATATCGGTGGAGATATTTCCAAGTTTATGCAGATTGCGGTGGAGATATTATCATGTTTATAGAGATAGCAGTGTAGATATTTCCATGTAGATACAGATAGCGGTGTAGATATTTCCATGTTTATAGAGATAGTGGTGTAGATATTTCCATATTTATGCAGATAGCGGAGTAGATATTTCCATGTTTATTCAGATGGCAGTATAGATATTTCCATGTTTATACAGATAGTGGTGTAGACATTTCCATATTGATAGAGATATCGGTGAAGATATTTCCATGTTTATACAGATAGCGGTGTAGATATTTTCAAGTTTATACAGATAGCGGTGTAGATATTTCCATGTTTATACAGATAGCGGTGTAGATATTTCCATGTTTATACAGAGATTGGTGGAGATATTTCCATGTTTATACAGATATCGGTGTAGCTATTTCCATGTTTATAGAGATAGCCGTGAAGATATTTCCATGTTTATACAGATTGCATTGTAGATATTTCTATGTTCATAGAGATAGTCGTGTAGATATTTCCATGTTTTTACAGATGACTGTGTAGTTAATTCCATGTTTATACAGATGGCGGTGTAGATATTTCCACATTTATAGAGATAGCCATGTAGTTATTTCCATGTTTATACAGATAACGGTGTAGATATTTACATGTTTATACAGACAGCGGTGTAGATATATCCATGTTTATACAGACCGTGGTGTAGATATTTCCATCTTTATACAGATAGCGGTGAAGATATTTCCATTTTTATACAGATAGCGCTGTAGATATTTCTATGTTTATAAAGATAGCGGTGTAGATATTTCCATGTTTATACAGATAGCGGTGTAGATATTTCCATGTTTACAGAGATAGAGGTGTATATATATCCATATTTGCACAGATTGCGGTGTCAATATTTCCATCTTCACACAGATAGCGGTGTACATATTTCCATGTTTACACAGACAGCTGTGTAGATATTTCCATGTTTACACAGATAGTGTTGTAGATATTTCCATGTTTATACAGATAGCGGTGTAGATATTTCCATGTTTATAAAGATAGCGGTGTAGATATTTCCATGTTTATACAGATAGCGGTGGAGATATTTCCATGTTTGTACACACAGCGCTGTAGATATTTCCATGTTTATACAGACAGCGGTGTAGATATTTCCATGTTTATACAGATAGCGGTGTAGATATTTCCATGTTTATACAGATATCATTGGGGATATTTCCATGTTTATACAGAGAGCAGTGGAAATATTTACATGTTTATACAGATGGAGGTGTAGGTATTTCCAAGGTTATGCAGATTGCGGTGGAGATATTTCCATGTTTATAGAGATAGCAGTGTAGATATTTCCATGTAGATACAGATAGCCATGTAGATATTTCCATGTTTATAGAGATAGCCATGTAGATATTTCCATATTTATACAGATAGCGGTGTAGGTATTTCCATGTTTACAGAGATAGCGGTGATGTTATTTCCATGTTTATACAGATGGCGTTGTAGATATTTCCATGTTTATACAGATAGTGGTGTAGATATTTCCATGTTTATACAGATAGCGGTGTAGATATTTCCATGTTTATAAAGATAGCGGTGTAGATATTTCCATGTTTATACAGATAGCGGTGGAGATATTTCCATGTTTGTACACACAGCGCTGTAGATATTTCCATGTTTATACAGACAGCGGTGTAGATATTTCCATGTTTATACAGATAGCGGTGTAGATATTTCCATGTTTATACAGATAGCGGTGGAGATTTTTCCATGTTTTTACAGATATCAGTGGGGATATTTCCATGTTTATACAGAGAGCGGTGGAAATATTTACATGTTTATACAGATGGAGGTGTAGGTATTTCCAAGGTTATGCAGAATGCGGTGGAGATATTTCCATGTTTATAGAGATAGCAGTGTAGATATTTCCATGTAGATACAGATAGCCATGTAGATATTTCCATGTTTATAGAGATAGCCATGTAGATATTTCCATATTTATACAGATAGCGGTGTAGGTATTTCCATGTTTACAGAGATAGCGGTGATGTTATTTCCATGTTTATACAGATGGCATTGTAGATATTTACATGTTTATTCAGATAGTGGTGTAGGTATTTCCATGTTTATACAGATGACTGTGTAGTTAATTCCATGTTTATAAAGATGGTGGTGTATATATTTCCATGTTTATAGAGATAGCCATGTAGATATTTCCATGTTTATACAGATAGCGGTGTAGTTATTTCCATGTTTACAGAGATAGAGGTGTAGATATTTCCATATTTGCACAGATTGCCGTGTAGATATTTCCATCTTCACACAGATAGTGGTGTACATATTTCTATGTTTACACAGACAGCTGTGTAGATATTTCCATGTTTACATAGATAGTGTTGTGGATATTTCCATGTTTATACAGATAGCGGTGCAGATATTTCCATGTTTACACAGATAGTGTTGTGGATATTTCCATGTTTATACAGATAGCGGTGCAGATATTTCCATGTTCATAAAGATAGCGGTGTAGATATTTACATGTTTATACAGACAGCGGTGGAGATATTTCCATGTTTATACAGATAGCGCTGTAGATATTTCCCTGTTTATACAGACAGCGGTGTAGATATTTCCATGTTTATACAGATAGCGGTGTCGATATTTCCATGTTTATAAAAATAGCGGTGTACGTACTTCCAAGTTTATAGAGATAGCGGTGTAGATATTTACATGCTTATACAGATGGCTGTGCAGATATTTCCATGTTTATACAGATTGCAGTGAAGTTATTTCCATGTTTATACAGATGGAGGTGTAGATATTTCCATGTTTAGACAGATGACTGTGTAGATATTTCCAAGTTTATACAGATAGCGGTGTAGATATATCCATGTTTATACGGACCGTGGTGTAGATATTTCCATGTTTATACAGATAGCGGTCTAGAAATTTTCATGTTTATACAGGTAGCGGTGTAGATATTTCCATGTTTACAGAGATAGAGGTGTAGATATTTCCATATTTGCCCAGAATGCGGTGTATATATTTCCATCTTCACACAGATAGCGTTGTACACACTTCCATGTTTACACAGACAGCTGTGTAGATATTTCCATGTTTACACAGACAGTGTTGTAGATATTTCCATTTTTATATAGATAGCGGTGCAGATATTTCCATGTTTATACAGATAGCGGTGGAGATATTTCCATGTTTATACAGATAACGGTGTAGATATTTCCATGTTTATAAATATAGCGGTGGAGATATTTCCATGTTTATACAGATATCGGTGGAGATATTTCCAAGTTTATGCAGATTGCGGTGGAGATATTATCATGTTTATAGAGATAGCGGTGTAGATATTTCCATGTAGATACAGATAGCGGTGTAGATATTTCCATGTTTATAGAGATAGTGGTGTAGATATTTCCATATTTATGCAGATAGCGGAGTAGATATTTCCATGTTTATTCAGATGGCGGTTTAGATATTTCCATGTTTATACAGATAGTGGTGTAGACATTTCCATATTGATAGAGATATCGGTGAAGATATTTCCATGTTTATACAGATAGCGGTGTAGATATTTTCAAGTTTATACAGATAGCGGTGTAGATATTTCCATGTTTATACAGATAGCGGTGTAGATATTTCCATGTTTATACAGAGAGTGATGGAGATATTTCCATGTTTATACAGATATCGGTGTAGCTATTTCCATGTTTATAGAGATAGCAGTGAAGATATTTCCATGTTTATACAGATTGCATTGTAGATATTTCTATGTTCATAGAGATAGTCGTGTAGATATTTCCATGTTTATACAGATGACTGTGTAGTTAATTCCATGTTTATACAGATGGCGGTGTAGATATTTCCACATTTATAGAGATAGCCATGTAGTTATTTCCATGTTTATACAGATAACGGTGTAGATATTTACATGTTTATACAGACAGCAGTGTAGATATATCCATGTTTATACAGACCGTGGTGTAGATATTTCCATGTTTATACAGATAGCGGTGAAGATATTTCCATTTTTATACAGATAGCGCTGTAGATATTTCTATGTTTATACAGTTAGCGGTGTAGATATTTCCATGTTTATACAGATAGCGGTGTAGATATTTCCATGTTTACAGAGATAGAGGTGTATATATATCCATATTTGCACAGATTGCGGTGTCGATATTTCCATCTTCACACAGATAGCGGTGTACATATTTCCATGTTTACACAGACAGCTGTGTAGATATTTCCATGTTTACACAGATAGTGTTGTAGATATTTCCATGTTTATACAGATAGCGGTGTAGATATTTCCATGTTTATAAAGATAGCGGTGTAGATATTTCCATGTTTATACAGGTAGCGGTGGAGATATTTCCATGTTTGTACACACAGCGCTGTAGATATTTCCATGTTTATACAGACAGCGGTGTAGATATTTCCATGTTTATACAGATAGCGGTGGAGATTTTTCCATGTTTATACAGATATCAGTGGGGATATTTCCATGTTTATACAGAGAGCGGTGGAAATATTTACATGTTTATACAGATGGAGGTGTAGGTATTTCCAAGGTTATGCAGATTGCGGTGGAGATATTTCCATGTTTATAGAAATAGCAGTGTAGATATTTCCATGTAGATGCAGATTGCGTTGGAGATATTTCCATGTTTATAGAAATAGCAGTGTAGATATTTCCATGTAGATACAGATAGCCATGTAGATATTTCCACGTTTATAGAGATAGCCATGTAGATATTTCCATATTTATACAGATAGCGGTGTAGTTATTTCCATGTTTACAGAGATAGCGGTGATGTTATTTCCATGTTTATACAGATGGCATTGTAGATATTTCCATGTTTATGCAGATAGTGGTGTAGATATTTCCATGTTTATACAGATGACTGTGTAGTTAATTCCATGTTTACAAAGATGGCGGTGTATATATTTCCATGTTTATAGAGATAGCCATGTAGATATTTCCATGTTTATACAGATAGCGGTGTAGTTATTTCCATGTTTACAGAGATAGAGGTGTAGATATTTCCATATTTGTACAGATTGCCGTGTAGATATTTCCATCTTCACACAGATAGCGGTGTACATATTTCTATGTTTACACAGACAGCTGTGTAGATATTTCCATGTTTACACAGATAGTGTTGTGGATATTTCCATGTTTATACAGATAGCGGTGCAGATATTTCCATGTTCATAAAGATAGCGGTGTAGATATTTTCATGTTGATACAGACAGCGGTGGAGATATTTCCATGTTTATACAGATAGCGCTGTAGATATTTCCCTGTTTATACAGACAGCGGTGTAGATATTTCCATGTTTATACATATAGCGGTGTCGATATTTCCATGTTTATACAGATAGCGGTGTACGTACTTCCAAGTTTATAGAGATAGCGGTGTAGATATTTACATGCTTATACAGATGGATGTGTAGATATTTCCATGTTTATACAGATTGCAGTGAAGTTATTTCCATGTTTATACAGATGGAGGTGTAGATATTACCATGTTTAGACAGATGACTGTGTAGATATTTCCAAGTTTATACAGATAGCGGTGTAGATATATCCATGTTTATACAGACCGTGGTGTAGATATTTCCATGTTTATACAGATAGCGGTGTAGATATTTTCATGTTTATACAGGTAGCGGTGTAGATATTTCCATGTTTACAGAGATAGAGGTGTAGATATTTCCATATTTGCCCAGAATGCGGTGTATATATTTCCATCTTCACACAGATAGCGTTGTACACACTTCCATGTTTACACAGACAGCTGTGTAGATATTTCCATGTTTACACAGACAGTGTTGTAGATATTTCCATTTTTATATAGATAGCGGTGCAGATATTTCCATGTTTATACAGATAGCGGTGGAGATATTTCCATGTTTATACAGATAACGGTGTAGATATTTCCATGTTTATAAATATAGCGGTGGAGATATTTCCATGTTTATACAGATATCGGTGGAGATATTTCCAAGTTTATGCAGATTGCGGTGGAGATATTATCATGTTAATAGAGATAGCGGTGTAGATATTTCCATGTAGATACAGATAGCGGTGTAGATATTTCCATGTTTATAGAGATAGTGGTGTAGATATTTCCATATTTATGCAGATAGCGGAGTAGATATTTCCATGTTTATTCAGATGGCGGTTTAGATATTTCCATGTTTATACAGATAGTGGTGTAGACATTTCCATATTGATAGAGATATCGGTGAAGATATTTCCATGTTTATACAGATAGCGGTGTAGATATTTTCAAGTTTATACAGATAGCGGTGTAGATATTTCCATGTTTATACAGATAGCGGTGTGGATATTTCCATGTTTATACAGAGAGTGGTGGAGATATTTCCATGTTTATACAGATATCGGTGTAGCTATTTCCATGTTTATAGAGATAGCAGTGAAGGTATTTCCATGTTTATACAGATTGCATTGTAGATATTTCTATGTTCATAGAGATAGTCGTGTAGATATTTCCATGTTTATACAGATGACTGTGTAGTTAATTCCATGTTTATACAGATGGCGGTGTAGATATTTCCACATTTATAGAGATAGCCATGTAGTTATTTCCATGTTTATACAGATAACGGTGTAGATATTTACATGTTTATACAGACAGCGGTGTAGATATATCCATGTTTATACAGACCGTGGTGTAGATATTTCCATGTTTATACAGATAGCGGTGAAGATATTTCCATTTTTATACAGATAGCGCTGTAGATATTTCTATGTTTATACAGATAGCGGTGTAGATATTTCCATGTTTATACAGATAGCGGTGTAGATATTTCCATGTTTACAGAGATAGAGGTGTATATATATCCATATTTGCACAGATTGCGGTGTCGATATTTCCATCTTCACAGATATCGGTGTACATATTTCCATGTTTACACAGACAGCTGTGTAGATATTTCCATGTTTACACAGATAGTGTTGTAGATATTTCCATGTTTATACAGATAGCAGTGTAGATATTTCCATGTTTATAAAGATAGCGGTGTAGATATTTCCATGTTTATACAGACCGTGGTGTAGATATTTCCATGTTTAGACAGATGACTGTGTAGATATTTCCAAGTTTATACAGATAGCGGTGTAGATATATCCATGTTTATACAGACCGTGGTGTAGATATTTCCATGTTTATAGAGATAGCGGTGTAGATATTTTCATGTTTATACACTTAGCGGTGTACATATTTCCATGTTTACAGAGATAGAGGTGTAGATATTTCCATATTTGCCCAGAATGCGGTGTATATATTTCCATCTTCACACAGATAGCGTTGTACACACTTCCATGTTTACACAGACAGCTGTGTAGATATTTCCATGTTTACACAGACAGTGTTGTAGATATTTCCATTTTTATATAGATAGCGGTGCAGATATTTCCATGTTTATACAGATAGCGGTGGAGATATTTCCATGTTTATACAGATAACGGTGTAGATATTTCCATGTTTATAAATATAGCGGTGGAGATATTTCCATGTTTATACAGATATCGGTGGAGATATTTCCAAGTTTATGCAGATTGCGGTGGAGATATTATCATGTTTATAGAGATAGCGGTGTAGATATTTCCATGTAGATACAGATAGGGGTGTAGATATTTCCATGTTTATAGAGATAGTGGTGTAGATATTTCCATATTTATGCAGATAGCGGAGTAGATATTTCCATGTATATTCAGATGGCGGTTTAGATATTTCCATGTTTATACAGATAGTGGTGTAGACATTACCATATTGATAGAGATATCGGTGAAGATATTTCCATGTTTATACAGATAGCGGTGTAGATATTTTCAAGTTTATACAGATAGCGGTGTAGATATTTCCATGTTTATACAGATAGCAGTGTAGATATTTCCATGTTTATACAGAGAGTGGTGGAGATATTTGCATGTTTATACAGATATCGGTGTAGCTATTTCCATGTTTATAGAGATAGCAGTGATGATATTTCCATGTTTATACAGATTGCATTGTAGATATTTCTATGTTCATAGAGATAGTCGTGTAGATATTTCCATGTTTATACAGATGACTGTGTAGTTAATTGCATGTTTATACAGATGGCGGTGTAGATATTTCCATATTTATAGAGATAGCCATGTAGTTATTTCCATGTTTATACAGATAACGGTGTAGATATTTACATGTTTATACAGACAGCGGTGTAGATATATCCATGTTTATACAGACCATGGTGTAGGTATTTCCATGTTTATACAGATAGCGGTGAAGATATTTCCATTTTTATACAGATAGCGCTGTAGATATTTCTATGTTTATACAGATACCGGTGTAGATATTTCCATGTTTATACAGATAGCGGTGTAGATATTTCCATGTTTACAGAGATAGAGGTGTATATATATCCATATTTGCACAGATTGCGGTGTCGATATTTCCATCTTCACACAGATAGCGGTGTACATATTTCCATGTTTACACAGACAGCTGTGTAGATATTTCCATGTTTACACAGATAGTGTTGTAGATATTTCCATGTTTATACAGATAGCAGTGTAGATATTTCCATGTTTATAAAGATAGCGGTGTAGATATTTCCATGTTTATACAGACCGTGGTGTAGATATTTCCATGTTTAGACAGATGACTGTGTAGATATTTCCAAGTTTATACAGATAGCGGTGTAGATATATCCATGTTTATACAGACCGTGGTGTAGATATTTCCATGTTTATACAGATAGCGGTGTAGATATTTTCATGTTTATACAGGTAGCGGTGTAGATATTTCCATGTTTACAGAGATAGAGGTGTAAATATTTCCATATTTGCCCAGAATGCGGTGTATATATTTCCATCTTCACACAGATAGCGTTGTACACACGTCCATGTTTACACAGACAGTGTTGTAGATATATCCATTTTTATATAGATAGCGGTGCAGATATTTCCATGTTTATACAGATAGCGGTGGAGATATTTCCATGTTTATACAGATAACGGTGTAGATATTTCCATGTTTATAAATATAGCGGTGGAGATATTTCCATGTTTATACAGATATCGGTGGAGATATTTCCAAGTTTATGCAGATTGCGGTGGAGATATTATCATGTTTATAGAGATAGCGGTGTAGATATTTCCATGTAGATACAGATAGCGGTGTAGATATTTCCATGTTTATAGAGATAGTGGTGTAGATATTTCCATATTTATGCAGATAGCGGAGTAGATATTTCCATGTTTATTCAGATGGCGGTTTAGATATTTCCATGTTTATACAGATAGTGGTGTAGACATTTCCATATTGATAGAGATATCGGTGAAGATATTTCCATGTTTATACAGATAGCGGTGTAGATATTTTCAAGTTTATACAGATAGCGGTGTAGATATTTCTATGTTTATACAGAAAGCGGTGTAGATATTTCCATGTTTATACAGAGAGTGGTGGAGATATTTCCATGTTTATACAGATATCGGTGTAGCTATTTCCATGTTTATAGAGATAGCAGTGAAGATATTTCCATGTTTATACAGATTGCATTGTAGATATTTCTATGTTCATAGAGATAGTCGTGTAGATATTTCCATGTTTATACAGATGACTGTGTAGTTAATTCCATGTTTATACAGATGGCGGTGTAGATATTTCCACATTTATAGAGATAGCCATGTAGTTATTAACATGTTTATACAGATAACGGTGTAGATATTTACATGTTTATACAGACAGCGGTGTAGATATATCCATGTTTATACAGACCGTGGTGTAGATATTTCCATGTTTATACAGATAGCGGTGAAGATATTTCCATTTTTATACAGATAGAGCTGTAGATATTTCTATGTTTATACAGATAGCGGTGTAGATATTTCCATGTTTATACAGATAGCAGTGTAGATATTTCCATGTTTACAGAGATAGAGGTGTATATATATCCATATTTGCACAGATTGCGGTGTCGATATTTCCATCTTCACACAGATAGCGGTGTACATATTTCCATGTTTACACAGACAGCTGTGTAGATATTTCCATGTTTACACAGATAGTGTTGTGGATATTTCCATGTTTATACAGATAGCGGTGTAGATATTTCCATGTTTATAAAGATAGCGGTGTAGATATTTCCATGTTTATACAGATAGCGGTGGAGATATTTCCATGTTTGTACACACAGCGCTGTAGATATTTCCATGTTTATACAGACAGCGGTGTAGATATTTCCATGTTTATACAGATAGCGGTGTAGATATTTCCATGTTTATACAGATAGCGGTGGAGATTTTTCCATGTTTATACAGATATCAGTAGGGATATTTCCATGTTTATACAGAGAGCGGTGGAAATATTTACATGTTTATACAGATGGAGGTGTAGGTTTTCCAAGGTTATGCAGATTGCGGTGGAGATATTTCCATGTTTATAGAGATAGCGGTGTAGATATTTCCATGTTTATACAGAGAGTGGTGGAGATATTTGCATGTTTATACAGATATCGGTGTAGATATTTCCATGTTTATAGAGATAGCAGTGATGATATTTCCATGTTTATACAGATTGCATTGTAGATATTTCTATGTTCATAGAGATAGTCGTGTAGATATTTCCATGTTTATACAGATGACTGTGTAGTTAATTCCATGTTTATACAGATGGCGGTGTAGATATTTCCACATTTATAGAGATAGCCATGTAGTTATTTCCATGTTTATACAGATAACGGTGTAGATATTTACATGTTTATACAGACAGCGGTGTAGATATATCCATGTTTATACAGACCGTGGTGTAGATATTTCCATGTTTATACAGATAGCGGTGAAGATATTTCCATTTTTATACAGATAGCGCTGTAGATATTTCTATGTTTATACAGATAGCGGTGTAGATATTTCCATGTTTATACAGATAGCGGTGTAGATATTTCCATGTTTACAGAGATAGAGGTGTATATATATCCATATTTGCACAGATTGCGGTGTCGATATTTCCATCTTCACAGATATCGGTGTACATATTTCCATGTTTACACAGACAGCTGTGTAGATATTTCCATGTTTACACAGATAGTGTTGTAGATATTTCCATGTTTATACAGATAGCAGTGTAGATATTTCCATGTTTATAAAGATAGCGGTGTAGATATTTCCATGTTTATACAGACCGTGGTGTAGATATTTCCATGTTTAGACAGATGACTGTGTAGATATTTCCAAGTTTATACAGATAGCGGTGTAGATATATCCATGTTTATACAGACCGTGGTGTAGATATTTCCATGTTTATAGAGATAGCGGTGTAGATATTTTCATGTTTATACACTTAGCGGTGTACATATTTCCATGTTTACAGAGATAGAGGTGTAGATATTTCCATATTTGCCCAGAATGCGGTGTATATATTTCCATCTTCACACAGATAGCGTTGTACACACTTCCATGTTTACACAGACAGCTGTGTAGATATTTCCATGTTTACACAGACAGTGTTGTAGATATTTCCATTTTTATATAGATAGCGGTGCAGATATTTCCATGTTTATACAGATAGCGGTGGAGATATTTCCATGTTTATACAGATAACGGTGTAGATATTTCCATGTTTATAAATATAGCGGTGGAGATATTTCCATGTTTATACAGATATCGGTGGAGATATTTCCAAGTTTATGCAGATTGCGGTGGAGATATTATCATGTTTATAGAGATAGCGGTGTAGATATTTCCATGTAGATACAGATAGGGGTGTAGATATTTCCATGTTTATAGAGATAGTGGTGTAGATATTTCCATATTTATGCAGATAGCGGAGTAGATATTTCCATGTGTATTCAGATGGCGGTTTAGATATTTCCATGTTTATACAGATAGTGGTGTAGACATTACCATATTGATAGAGATATCGGTGAAGATATTTCCATGTTTATACAGATAGCGGTGTAGATATTTTCAAGTTTATACAGATAGCGGTGTAGATATTTCCATGTTTATACAGATAGCAGTGTAGATATTTCCATGTTTATACAGAGAGTGGTGGAGATATTTGCATGTTTATACAGATATCGGTGTAGCTATTTCCATGTTTATAGAGATAGCAGTGATGATATTTCCATGTTTATACAGATTGCATTGTAGATATTTCTATGTTCATAGAGATAGTCGTGTAGATATTTCCATGTTTATACAGATGACTGTGTAGTTAATTGCATGTTTATACAGATGGCGGTGTAGATATTTCCATATTTATAGAGATAGCCATGTAGTTATTTCCATGTTTATACAGATAACGGTGTAGATATTTACATGTTTATACAGACAGCGGTGTAGATATATCCATGTTTATACAGACCATGGTGTAGGTATTTCCATGTTTATACAGATAGCGGTGAAGATATTTCCATTTTTATACAGATAGCGCTGTAGATATTTCTATGTTTATACAGATACCGGTGTAGATATTTCCATGTTTATACAGATAGCGGTGTAGATATTTCCATGTTTACAGAGATAGAGGTGTATATATATCCATATTTGCACAGATTGCGGTGTCGATATTTCCATCTTCACACAGATAGCGGTGTACATATTTCCATGTTTACACAGACAGCTGTGTAGATATTTCCATGTTTACACAGATAGTGTTGTAGATATTTCCATGTTTATACAGATAGCAGTGTAGATATTTCCATGTTTATAAAGATAGCGGTGTAGATATTTCCATGTTTATACAGACCGTGGTGTAGATATTTCCATGTTTAGACAGATGACTGTGTAGATATTTCCAAGTTTATACAGATAGCGGTGTAGATATATCCATGTTTATACAGACCGTGGTGTAGATATTTCCATGTTTATACAGATAGCGGTGTAGATATTTTCATGTTTATACAGGTAGCGGTGTAGATATTTCCATGTTTACAGAGATAGAGGTGTAAATATTTCCATATTTGCCCAGAATGCGGTGTATATATTTCCATCTTCACACAGATAGCGTTGTACACACGTCCATGTTTACACAGACAGTGTTGTAGATATATCCATTTTTATATAGATAGCGGTGCAGATATTTCCATGTTTATACAGATAGCGGTGGAGATATTTCCATGTTTATACAGATAACGGTGTAGATATTTCCATGTTTATAAATATAGCGGTGGAGATATTTCCATGTTTATACAGATATCGGTGGAGATATTTCCAAGTTTATGCAGATTGCGGTGGAGATATTATCATGTTTATAGAGATAGCGGTGTAGATATTTCCATGTAGATACAGATAGCGGTGTAGATATTTCCATGTTTATAGAGATAGTGGTGTAGATATTTCCATATTTATGCAGATAGCGGAGTAGATATTTCCATGTTTATTCAGATGGCGGTTTAGATATTTCCATGTTTATACAGATAGTGGTGTAGACATTTCCATATTGATAGAGATATCGGTGAAGATATTTCCATGTTTATACAGATAGCGGTGTAGATATTTTCAAGTTTATACAGATAGCGGTGTAGATATTTCTATGTTTATACAGAAAGCGGTGTAGATATTTCCATGTTTATACAGAGAGTGGTGGAGATATTTCCATGTTTATACAGATATCGGTGTAGCTATTTCCATGTTTATAGAGATAGCAGTGAAGATATTTCCATGTTTATACAGATTGCATTGTAGATATTTCTATGTTCATAGAGATAGTCGTGTAGATATTTCCATGTTTATACAGATGACTGTGTAGTTAATTCCATGTTTATACAGATGGCGGTGTAGATATTTCCACATTTATAGAGATAGCCATGTAGTTATTAACATGTTTATACAGATAACGGTGTAGATATTTACATGTTTATACAGACAGCGGTGTAGATATATCCATGTTTATACAGACCGTGGTGTAGATATTTCCATGTTTATACAGATAGCGGTGAAGATATTTCCATTTTTATACAGATAGAGCTGTAGATATTTCTATGTTTATACAGATAGCGGTGTAGATATTTCCATGTTTATACAGATAGCGGTGTAGATATTTCCATGTTTACAGAGATAGAGGTGTATATATATCCATATTTGCACAGATTGCGGTGTCGATATTTCCATCTTCACACAGATAGCGGTGTACATATTTCCATGTTTACACAGACAGCTGTGTAGATATTTCCATGTTTACACAGATAGTGTTGTGGATATTTCCATGTTTATACAGATAGCGGTGTAGATATTTCCATGTTTATAAAGATAGCGGTGTAGATATTTCCATGTTTATACAGATAGCGGTGGAGATATTTCCATGTTTGTACACACAGCGCTGTAGATATTTCCATGTTTATACAGACAGCGGTGTAGATATTTCCATGTTTATACAGATAGCGGTGTAGATATTTCCATGTTTATACAGATAGCGGTGGAGATTTTTCCATGTTTATACAGATATCAGTAGGGATATTTCCATGTTTATACAGAGAGCGGTGGAAATATTTACATGTTTATACAGATGGAGGTGTAGGTTTTCCAAGGTTATGCAGATTGCGGTGGAGATATTTCCATGTTTATAGAGATAGCGGTGTAGATATTTCCATGTTTATACAGAGAGTGGTGGAGATATTTGCATGTTTATACAGATATCGGTGTAGATATTTCCATGTTTATAGAGATAGCAGTGATGATATTTCCATGTTTGTACAGATTGCATTGTAGATATTTCTATGTTCATAGAGATAGTCGTGTAGATATTTCCATGTTTATACAGATGACTGTGTAGTTAATTCCATGTTTATACAGATGGCGGTGTAGATATTTCCATATTTATAGAGATAGCCATGTAGTTATTTCCATGTTTATACAGATAACGGTGTAGATATTTACATGTTTATACAGACAGCGGTGTAGATATATCCATGTTTATACAGACCGTGGTGTAGATATTTCCATGTTTATACAGATAGCGGTGAAGATATTTCCATTTTTATACAGATAGCGCTGTAGATATTTCTATGTTTATACAGATAGCGGTGTAGATATTTCCATGTTTATACAGATAGCGGTGTAGATATTTCCATGTTTACAGAGATAGAGGTGTATATATATCCATATTTGCACAGATTGCGGTGTCGATATTTCCATCTTCACACAGATAGCGGTGTACATATTTCCATGTTTACACAGACAGCTGTGTAGATATTTCCATGTTTACACAGATAGTGTTGTAGATATTTCCATGTTTATACAGATAGCAGTGTAGATATTTCCATGTATATAAAGATAGCGGTGTAGATATTTCCATGTTTATACAGACCGTGGTGTAGATATTTCCATGTTTAGACAGATGACTGTGTAGATATTTCCAAGTTTATACAGATAGCGGTGTAGATATATCCATGTTTATACAGACCGTGGTGTAGATATTTCCATGTTTATAGAGATAGCGGTGTAGATATTTTCATGTTTATACACTTAGCGGTGTACATATTTCCATGTTTACAGAGATAGAGGTGTAGATATTTCCATATTTGCCCAGAATGCGGTGTATATATTTCCATCTTCACACAGATAGCGTTGTACACACTTCCATGTTTACACAGACAGCTGTGTAGATATTTCCATGTTTACACAGACAGTGTTGTAGATATTTCCATTTTTATATAGATAGCGGTGCAGATATTTCCATGTTTATACAGATAGCGGTGGAGATATTTCCATGTTTATACAGATAACGGTGTAGATATTTCCATGTTTATAAATATAGCGGTGGAGATATTTCCATGTTTATACAGATATCGGTGGAGATATTTCCAAGTTTATGCAGATTGCGGTGGAGATATTATCATGTTTATAGAGATAGCGGTGTAGATATTTCCATGTAGATACAGATAGGGGTGTAGATATTTCCATGTTTATAGAGATAGTGGTGTAGATATTTCCATATTTATGCAGATAGCGGAGTAGATATTTCCATGTATATTCAGATGGCGGTTTAGATATTTCCATGTTTATACAGATAGTGGTGTAGACATTACCATATTGATAGAGATATCGGTGAAGATATTTCCATGTTTATACAGATAGCGGTGTAGATATTTTCAAGTTTATACAGATAGCGGTGTAGATATTTCCATGTTTATACAGATAGCAGTGTAGATATTTCCATGTTTATACAGAGAGTGGTGGAGATATTTGCATGTTTATACAGATATCGGTGTAGCTATTTCCATGTTTATAGAGATAGCAGTGATGATATTTCCATGTTTATACAGATTGCATTGTAGATATTTCTATGTTCATAGAGATAGTCGTGTAGATATTTCCATGTTTATACAGATGACTGTGTAGTTAATTGCATGTTTATACAGATGGCGGTGTAGATATTTCCATATTTATAGAGATAGCCATGTAGTTATTTCCATGTTTATACAGATAACGGTGTAGATATTTACATGTTTATACAGACAGCGGTGTAGATATATCCATGTTTATACAGACCATGGTGTAGGTATTTCCATGTTTATACAGATAGCGGTGAAGATATTTCCATTTTTATACAGATAGCGCTGTAGATATTTCTATGTTTATACAGATAGCGGTGTAGATATTTCCATGTTTATACAGATAGCGGTGTAGATATTTCCATGTTTACAGAGATAGAGGTGTATATATATCCATATTTGCACAGATTGCGGTGTCGATATTTCCATCTTCACACAGATAGCGGTGTACATATTTCCATGTTTACACAGACAGCTGTGTAGATATTTCCATGTTTACACAGATAGTGTTGTAGATATTTCCATGTTTATACAGATAGCAGTGTAGATATTTCCATGTTTATAAAGATAGCGGTGTAGATATTTCCATGTTTATACAGACCGTGGTGTAGATATTTCCATGTTTAGACAGATGACTGTGTAGATATTTCCAAGTTTATACAGATAGCGGTGTAGATATATCCATGTTTATACAGACCGTGGTGTAGATATTTCCATGTTTATACAGATAGCGGTGTAGATATTTTCATGTTTATACAGGTAGCGGTGTAGATATTTCCATGTTTACAGAGATAGAGGTGTAAATATTTCCATATTTGCCCAGAATGCGGTGTATATATTTCCATCTTCACACAGATAGCGTTGTACACACGTCCATGTTTACACAGACAGTGTTGTAGATATATCCATTTTTATATAGATAGCGGTGCAGATATTTCCATGTTTATACAGATAGCGGTGGAGATATTTCCATGTTTATACAGATAACGGTGTAGATATTTCCATGTTTATAAATATAGCGGTGGAGATATTTCCATGTTTATACAGATATCGGTGGAGATATTTCCAAGTTTATGCAGATTGCGGTGGAGATATTATCATGTTTATAGAGATAGCGGTGTAGATATTTCCATGTAGATACAGATAGCGGTGTAGATATTTCCATGTTTATAGAGATAGTGGTGTAGATATTTCCATATTTATGCAGATAGCGGAGTAGATATTTCCATGTTTATTCAGATGGCGGTTTAGATATTTCCATGTTTATACAGATAGTGGTGTAGACATTTCCATATTGATAGAGATATCGGTGAAGATATTTCCATGTTTATACAGATAGCGGTGTAGATATTTTCAAGTTTATACAGATAGCGGTGTAGATATTTCTATGTTTATACAGAAAGCGGTGTAGATATTTCCATGTTTATACAGAGAGTGGTGGAGATATTTCCATGTTTATACAGATATCGGTGTAGCTATTTCCATGTTTATAGAGATAGCAGTGAAGATATTTCCATGTTTATACAGATTGCATTGTAGATATTTCTATGTTCATAGAGATAGTCGTGTAGATATTTCCATGTTTATACAGATGACTGTGTAGTTAATTCCATGTTTATACAGATGGCGGTGTAGATATTTCCACATTTATAGAGATAGCCATGTAGTTATTAACATGTTTATACAGATAACGGTGTAGATATTTACATGTTTATACAGACAGCGGTGTAGATATATCCATGTTTATACAGACCGTGGTGTAGATATTTCCATGTTTATACAGATAGCGGTGAAGATATTTCCATTTTTATACAGATAGAGCTGTAGATATTTCTATGTTTATACAGATAGCGGTGTAGATATTTCCATGTTTATACAGATAGCGGTGTAGATATTTCCATGTTTACAGAGATAGAGGTGTATATATATCCATATTTGCACAGATTGCGGTGTCGATATTTCCATCTTCACACAGATAGCGGTGTACATATTTCCATGTTTACACAGACAGCTGTGTAGATATTTCCATGTTTACACAGATAGTGTTGTGGATATTTCCATGTTTATACAGATAGCGGTGTAGATATTTCCATGTTTATAAAGATAGCGGTGTAGATATTTCCATGTTTATACAGATAGCGGTGGAGATATTTCCATGTTTGTACACACAGCGCTGTAGATATTTCCATGTTTATACAGACAGCGGTGTAGATATTTCCATCTTTATACAGATAGCGGTGTAGATATTTCCATGTTTATACAGATAGCGGTGGAGATTTTTCCATGTTTATACAGATATCAGTAGGGATATTTCCATGTTTATACAGAGAGCAGTGGAAATATTTACATGTTTATACAGATGGAGGTGTAGGTTTTCCAAGGTTATGCAGATTGCGGTGGAGATATTTCCATGTTTATAGAGATAGCGGTGTAGATATTTCCATGTTTATACAGAGAGTGGTGGAGATATTTGCATGTTTATACAGATATCGGTGTAGATATTTCCATGTTTATAGAGATAGCAGTGATGATATTTCCATGTTTGTACAGATTGCATTGTAGATATTTCTATGTTCATAGAGATAGTCGTGTAGATATTTCCATGTTTATACAGATGACTGTGTAGTTAATTCCATGTTTATACAGATGGCGGTGTAGATATTTCCATATTTATAGAGATAGCCATGTAGTTATTTCCATGTTTATACAGATAACGGTGTAGATATTTACATGTTTATACAGACAGCGGTGTAGATATATCCATGTTTATACAGACCGTGGTGTAGATATTTCCATGTTTATACAGATAGCGGTGAAGATATTTCCATTTTTATACAGATAGCGCTGTAGATATTTCTATGTTTATACAGATAGCGGTGTAGATATTTCCATGTTTATACAGATAGCGGTGTAGATATTTCCATGTTTACAGAGATAGAGGTGTATATATATCCATATTTGCACAGATTGCGGTGTCGATATTTCCATCTTCACACAGATAGCGGTGTACATATTTCCATGTTTACACAGACAGCTGTGTAGATATTTCCATGTTTACACAGATAGTGTTGTAGATATTTCCATGTTTATACAGATAGCAGTGTAGATATTTCCATGTATATAAAGATAGCGGTGTAGATATTTCCATGTTTATACAGACCGTGGTGTAGATATTTCCATGTTTAGACAGATGACTGTGTAGATATTTCCAAGTTTATACAGATAGCGGTGTAGATATATCCATGTTTATACAGACCGTGGTGTAGATATTTCCATGTTTATACAGATAGCGGTGTAGATATTTTCATGTTTATACAGGTAGCGGTGTAGATATTTCCATGTTTACAGAGATAGAGGTGTAGATATTACCATATTTGCCCAGAATGCGGTGTATATATTTCCATCTTCACACAGATAGCGTTGTACACACGTCCATGTTTACACAGACAGCTGTGTAGATATTTCCATGTTTACACTGACAGTGTTGTAGATATTTCCATTTTTATATAGATAGCGGTGCAGATTTTCCATGTTTATACAGATAGCGGTGGAGATATTTCCATGTTTATACAGATAACGGTGTAGATATTTCCATGTTTATAAATATAGCGGTGGAGATATTTCCATGTTTATACAGATATCGGTGGAGATATTTCCAAGTTTATGCAGATTGCGGTGGAGATATTATCATGTTTATAGAGATAGCGGTGTAGATATTTCCATGTAGATACAGATAGCGGTGTAGATATGTCCATGTTTATAGAGATAGTGGTGTAGATATTTCCATATTTATGCAGATAGCGGAGTAGATATTTCCATGTTTATTCAGATGGCGGTTTAGATATTTCCATGTTTATACAGATAGTGGTGTAGACATTTCCATATTGATAGAGATATCGGTGAAGATATTTCCATGTTTATACAGATAGCGGTGTAGATATTTTCAAGTTTATACAGATAGCGGTGTAGATATTTCTATGTTTATACAGATAGCGGTGTAGATATTTCCATGTTTATACAGAGAGTGGTGGAAATATTTCCATGTTTATACAGATATCGGTGTAGCTATTTCCATATTTATAGAGATAGCAGTGAAGATATTTCCATGTTTATACAGATTGCATTGTAGATATTTCTATGTTCATAGAGATAGTCGTGTAGATATTTCCATGTTTATACTGATGACTGTGTAGTTAATTCCATGTTTATACAGATGGCGGTGTAGATATTTCCACATTTATAGAGATAGCCATGTAGTTATTTCCATGTTTATACAGATAACGGTGTAGATATTTACATGTTTATACAGACAGCGGTGTAGATATATCCATGTTTATACAGACCGTGGTGTAGATATTTCCATGTTTATACAGATAGCGGTGAAGATATTTCCATTTATATACAGATAGAGCTGTAGATATTTCTATGTTTATACAGATAGCGGTGTAGATATTTCCATGTTTATACAGATAGCGGTGTAGATATTTCCATGTTTACAGAGATAGAGGTGTATATATATCCATATTTGCACAGATTGCGGTGTCGATATTTCCATCTTCACACAGATAGCGGTGTACATATTTCCATGTTTACACAGACAGCTGTGTAGATATTTCCATGTTTACACAGATAGTGTTGTAGATATTTCCATGTTTATACAGATAGCAGTGTAGATATTTCCATGTTTATAAAGATAGCGGTGTATATATTTCCATGTTTATACAGACCGTGGTGTAGATATTTCCATGTTTAGACAGATGACTGTGTAGATATTTCCAAGTTTATACAGATAGCGGTGTAGATATATCCATGTTTATACAGACCGTGGTGTAGATATTTCCATGTTTATAGAGATAGCGGTGTAGATATTTTCATGTTTATACACTTAGCGGTGTACATATTTCCATGTTTACAGAGATAGAGGTGTAGATATTTCCATATTTGCCCAGAATGCGGTGTATATATTTCCATCTTCACACAGATAGCGTTGTACACACTTCCATGTTTACACAGACAGCTGTGTAGATATTTCCATGTTTACACAGACAGTGTTGTAGATATTTCCATTTTTATATAGATAGCGGTGCAGATATTTCCATGTTTATACAGATAGCGGTGGAGATATTTCCATGTTTATACAGATAACGGTGTAGATATTTCCATGTTTATAAATATAGCGGTGGAGATATTTCCATGTTTATACAGATATCGGTGGAGATATTTCCAAGTTTATGCAGATTGCGGTGGAGATATTATCATGTTTATAGAGATAGCGGTGTAGATATTTCCATGTAGATACAGATAGGGGTGTAGATATTTCCATGTATATAGAGATAGTGGTGTAGATATTTCCATATTTATGCAGATAGCGGAGTAGATATTTCCATGTATATTCAGATGGCGGTTTAGATATTTCCATGTTTATACAGATAGTGGTGTAGACATTACCATATTGATAGAGATATCGGTGAAGATATTTCCATGTTTATACAGATAGCGGTGTAGATATTTTCAAGTTTATACAGATAGCGGTGTAGATATTTCCATGTTTATACAGATAGCAGTGTAGATATTTCCATGTTTATACAGAGAGTGGTGGAGATATTTGCATGTTTATACAGATATCGGTGTAGCTATTTCCATGTTTATAGAGATAGCAGTGATGATATTTCCATGTTTATACAGATTGCATTGTAGATATTTCTATGTTCATAGAGATAGTCGTGTAGATATTTCCATGTTTATACAGATGACTGTGTAGTTAATTCCATGTTTATACAGATGGCGGTGTAGATATTTCCATATTTATAGAGATAGCCATGTAGTTATTTCCATGTTTATACAGATAACAGTGTAGATATTTACATGTTTATACAGACAGCGGTGTAGATATATCCATGTTTATACAGACCATGGTGTAGGTATTTCCATGTTTATACAGATAGCGGTGAAGATATTTCCATTTTTATACAGATAGCGCTGTAGATATTTCTATGTTTATACAGATACCGGTGTAGATATTTCCATGTTTATACAGATAGCGGTGTAGATATTTCCATGTTTACAGAGATAGAGGTGTATATATATCCATATTTGCACAGATTGCGGTGTCGATATTTCCATCTTCACACAGATAGCGGTGTACATATTTCCATGTTTACACAGACAGCTGTGTAGATATTTCCATGTTTACACAGATAGTGTTGTAGATATTTCCATGTTTATACAGATAGCAGTGTAGATATTTCCATGTTTATAAAGATAGCGGTGTAGATATTTCCATGTTTATACAGACCGTGGTGTAGATATTTCCATGTTTAGACAGATGACTGTGTAGATATTTCCAAGTTTATACAGATAGCGGTGTAGATATATCCATGTTTATACAGACCGTGGTGTAGATATTTCCATGTTTATACAGATAGCGGTGTAGATATTTTCATGTTTATACAGGTAGCGGTGTAGATATTTCCATGTTTACAGAGATAGAGGTGTAAATATTTCCATATTTGCCCAGAATGCGGTGTATATATTTCCATCTTCACACAGATAGCGTTGTACACACGTCCATGTTTACACAGACAGTGTTGTAGATATATCCATTTTTATATAGATAGCGGTGCAGATATTTCCATGTTTATACAGATAGCGGTGGAGATATTTCCATGTTTATACAGATAACGGTGTAGATATTTCCATGTTTATAAATATAGCGGTGGAGATATTTCCATGTTTATACAGATATCGGTGGAGATATTTCCAAGTTTATGCAGATTGCGGTGGAGATATTATCATGTTTATAGAGATAGCGGTGTAGATATTTCCATGTAGATACAGATAGCGGTGTAGATATTTCCATGTTTATAGAGATAGTGGTGTAGATATTTCCATATTTATGCAGATAGCGGAGTAGATATTTCCATGTTTATTCAGATGGCGGTTTAGATATTTCCATGTTTATACAGATAGTGGTGTAGACATTTCCATATTGATAGAGATATCGGTGAAGATATTTCCATGTTTATACAGATAGCGGTGTAGATATTTTCAAGTTTATACAGATAGCGGTGTAGATATTTCTATGTTTATACAGAAAGCGGTGTAGATATTTCCATGTTTATACAGAGAGTGGTGGAGATATTTCCATGTTTATACAGATATCGGTGTAGCTATTTCCATGTTTATAGAGATAGCAGTGAAGATATTTCCATGTTTATACAGATTGCATTGTAGATATTTCTATGTTCATAGAGATAGTCGTGTAGATATTTCCATGTTTATACAGATGACTGTGTAGTTAATTCCATGTTTATACAGATGGCGGTGTAGATATTTCCACATTTATAGAGATAGCCATGTAGTTATTTCCATGTTTATACAGATAACGGTGTAGATATTTACATGTTTATACAGACAGCGGTGTAGATATATCCATGTTTATACAGACCGTGGTGTAGATATTTCCATGTTTATACAGATAGCGGTGAAGATATTTCCATTTTTATACAGATAGAGCTGTAGATATTTCTATGTTTATACAGATAGCGGTGTAGATATTTCCATGTTTATACAGATAGCGGTGTAGATATTTCCATGTTTACAGAGACAGAGGTGTATATATATCCATATTTGCACAGATTGTGGTGTCGATATTTCCATCTTCACACAGATAGCGGTGTACATATTTCCATGTTTACACAGACAGCTGTGTAGATATTTCCATGTTTACACAGATAGTGTTGTGGATATTTCCATGTTTATACAGATAGCGGTGTAGATATTTCCATGTTTATAAAGATAGCGGTGTAGATATTTCCATGTTTATACAGATAGCGGTGGAGATATTTCCATGTTTGTACACACAGCGCTGTAGATATTTCCATGTTTATACAGACAGCGGTGTAGATATTTCCATCTTTATACAGATAGCGGTGTAGATATTTCCATGTTTATACAGATAGCGGTGGAGATTTTTCCATGTTTATACAGATATCAGTAGGGATATTTCCATGTTTATACAGAGAGCGGTGGAAATATTTACATGTTTATACAGATGGAGGTGTAGGTTTTCCATGGTTATGCAGATTGCGGTGGAGATATTTCCATGTTTATAGAGATAGCGGTGTAGATATTTCCATGTTTATACAGAGAGTGGTGGAGATATTTGCATGTTTATACAGATATCGGTGTAGATATTTCCATGTTTATAGAGATAGCAGTGATGATATTTCCATGTTTATACAGATTGCATTGTAGATATTTCTATGTTCATAGAGATAGTCGTGTAGATATTTCCATGTTTATACAGATGACTGTGTAGTTAATTCCATGTTTATACAGATGGCGGTGTAGATATTTCCATATTTATAGAGATAGCCATGTAGTTATTTCCATGTTTATACAGATAACGGTGTAGATATTTACATGTTTATACAGACAGCGGTGTAGATATATCCATGTTTATACAGACCGTGGTGTAGATATTTCCATGTTTATACAGATAGCGGTGAAGATATTTCCATTTTTATACAGATAGCGCTGTAGATATTTCTATGTTTATACAGATAGCGGTGTAGATATTTCCATGTTTATACAGATAGCGGTGTAGATATTTCCATGTTTACAGAGATAGAGGTGTATATATATCCATATTTGCACAGATTGCGGTGTCGATATTTCCATCTTCACACAGATAGCGGTGTACATATTTCCATGTTTACACAGACAGCTGTGTAGATATTTCCATGTTTACACAGATAGTGTTGTAGATATTTCCATGTTTATACAGATAGCAGTGTAGATATTTCCATGTATATAAAGATAGCGGTGTAGATATTTCCATGTTCATACAGACCGTGGTGTAGATATTTCCATGTTTAGACAGATGACTGTGTAGATATTTCCAAGTTTATACAGATAGCGGTGTAGATATATCCATGTTTATACAGACCGTGGTGTAGATATTTCCATGTTTATACAGATAGCGTTGTAGATATTTTCATGTTTATACAGGTAGCGGTGTAGATATTTCCATGTTTACAGAGATAGAGGTGTAGATATTACCATATTTGCCCAGAATGCGGTGTATATATTTCCATCTTCACACAGATAGCGTTGTACACACGTCCATGTTTACACAGACAGCTGTGTAGATATTTCCATGTTTACACTGACAGTGTTGTAGATATTTCCATTTTTATATAGATAGCGGTGCAGATATTTCCATGTTTATACAGATAGCGATGGAGATATTTCCATGTTTATACAGATAACGGTGTAGATATTTCCATGTTTATAAATATAGCGGTGGAGATATTTCCATGTTTATACAGATATCGGTGGAGATATTTCCAAGTTTATGCAGATTGCGGTGGAGATATTATCATGTTTATAGAGATAGCGGTGTAGATATTTCCATGTAGATACAGATAGCGGTGTAGATATGTCCATGTTTATAGAGATAGTGGTGTAGATATTTCCATATTTATGCAGATAGCGGAGTAGATATTTCCATGTTTATTCAGATGGCGGTTTAGATATTTCCATGTTTATACAGATAGTGGTGTAGACATTTCCATATTGATAGAGATATCGGTGAAGATATTTCCATGTTTATACAGATAGCGGTGTAGATATTTTCAAGTTTATACAGATAGCGGTGTAGATATTTCCATGTTTATACAGATAGCGGTGTAGATATTTCCATGTTTATACAGAGAGTGGTGGAGATATTTCCATGTTTATACAGATATCGGTGTAGCTATTTCCATGTTTATAGAGATAGCAGTGAAGATATTTCCATGTTTATACAGATTGCATTGTAGATATTTCTATGTTCATAGAGATAGTCGTGTAGATATTTCCATGTTTATACAGATGACTGTGTAGTTAATTCCATGTTTATACAGATGGCGGTGTAGATATTTCCACATTTATAGAGATAGCCATGTAGTTATTTCCATGTTTATACAGATAACGGTGTAGATATTTACATCTTTATACAGACAGCGGTGTAGATATATCCATGTTTATACAGACCGTGGTGTAGATATTTCCATGTTTATACAGATAGCGGTGAAGATATTTCCATTTATATACAGATAGAGCTGTAGATATTTCTATGTTTATACAGATAGCGGTGTAGATATTTCCATGTTTATACAGATAGCGGTGTAGATATTTCCATGTTTACAGAGATAGAGGTGTATATATATCCATATTTGCACAGATTGCGGTGTCGATATTTCCATCTTCACACAGATAGCGGTGTACATATTTCCATGTTTACACAGACAGCTGTGTAGATATTTCCATGTTTACACAGATAGTGTTGTGGATATTTCCATGTTTATACAGATAGCGGTGTAGATATTTCCATGTTTATAAAGATAGCGGTGTAGATATTTCCATGTTTATACAGATAGCGGTGGAGATATTTCCATGTTTGTACACACAGCGCTGTAGATATTTCCATGTTTATACAGACAGCGGTGTAGATATTTCCATCTTTATACAGATAGCGGTGTAGATATTTCCATGTTTATACAGATAGCGGTGGAGATTTTTCCATGTTTATACAGATATCAGTAGGGATATTTCCATGTTTATACAGAGAGCGGTGGAAATATTTACATGTTTATACAGATGGAGGTGTAGGTATTTCCAAGGTTATGCAGATTGCGGTGGAGATATTTCCATGTTTATAGAGATAGCAGTGTAGATATTTCCATGTAGATACAGATAGCCATGTAGATATTTCCATGTTTATAGAGATAGCCATGTAGATATTTCCATATTTATACAGATAGCGGTGTAGGTATTTCCATGTTTGCAGAGATAGCGGTGATGATAATTCCATGTTTATACAGATGGCATTGTAAATATTTACATGTTTATTCAGATAGTGGTGTAGATATTTCCATGTTTATACAGATGTCTGTGTAGTTAATTCCATGTTTATAAAGATGGCGGTGTATATATTTCCATGTTTATAGAGATAGCCATGTAGATATTTCCATGTTTATACAGATAGCGGTGTAGTTATTTCCATGTTTACAGAGATAGAGGTGTAGATATTTCCATATTTGCACAGATTGCCGTGTAGACATTTCCATCTTCACACAGATAGCGGTGTACATATTTCTATGTTTACACAGACAGCTGTGTAGATATTTCCATGTTTACACAGATAGTGTTGTGGATATTTCCATGTTTATACAGATAGCGGTGCAGATATTTCCATGTTCATAAAGATAGCGGTGTAGATATTTTCATGTTTATACAGACAGCGGTGGAGATATTTCCATGTTTATACAGATAGCGCTGTAGATATTTCCCTGTTTATACAGACAGCGGTGTAGATATTTCCATGTTTATACAGATAGCGGTGTCGATATTTCCATGTTTATACAGATAGCGGTGTACGTACTTCCACGTTTATAGAGATAGCGGTGTAGATATTTACATGCTTATACAGATGGCTGTGTAGATATTTCCATGTTTATACAGATTGCAGTGAAGTTATTTCCATGTTTATACAGATGGAGGTGTAGATATTTACATGTTTAGACAGATGACTGTGTAGATATTTCCAAGTTTATACAGATAGCGGTGTAGATATATCCATGTTTATAAGGACCGTGGTGTAGATATTTCCATGTTTATACAGATAGCGGTGTAGATATTTTCATGTTTATACAGGTAGCGGTGTAGATATTTCCATGTTTACAGAGATAGAGGTGTAGATATTTCCATATTTGCCCAGAATGCGGTGTATATATTTCCATCTTCACACAGATAGCGTTGTACATACTTCCATGTTTACACAGACAGCTGTGTAGATATTTCCATGTTTACACAGACAATGTTGTAGATATTTCCATTTTTATATAGATAGCGGTGCAGATATTTCCATGTTTATACAGATAGCGGTGGAGATATTTCCATGTTTATACAGATAACGGTGTAGATATTTCCATGTTTATAAATATAGCGGTGGAGATATTTCCATGTTTATACAGATATCGGTGGAGATATTTCCAAGTTTATGCAGATTGCGGTGGAGATATTATCATGTTTATAGAGATAGCGGTGTAGATATTTCCATGTAGATACAGATAGCGGTGTAGATATTTCCATGTTTATAGAGATAGTGGTGTAGATATTTCCATATTTATGCAGATAGCGGAGTAGATATTTCCATGTTTATTCAGATGGCGGTTTAGATATTTCCATGTTTATACAGATAGTGGTGTAGACATTTCCATATTGATAGAGATATCGGTGAAGATATTTCCATGTTTATACAGATAGCGGTGTAGATATTTTCAAGTTTATACAGATAGCGGTGTAGATATTTCCATGTTTATACAGATAGCGGTGTAGATATTTCCATGTTTATACAGAGAGTGGTGGAGATATTTCCATGTTTATACTGATATCGGTGTAGCTATTTCCATGTTTATAGAGATAGCAGTGAAGATATTTCCATGTTTATACAGATTGCATTGTAGATATTTCTATGTTCATAGAGATAGTCGTGTAGATATTTCCATGTTTATACAGATGACTGTGTAGTTAATTCCATGTTTATACAGATGGCGGTGTAGATATTTCCACATTTATAGAGATAGCCATGTAGTTATTTCCATGTTTATACAGATAACGGTGTAGATATTTACATGTTTATACAGACAGCGGTGTAGATATATCCATGTTTATACAGACCGTGGTGTAGATATTTCCATGTTTATACAGATAGCGGTGAAGATATTTCCATTTTTATACAGATAGCGCTGTAGATATTTCTATGTTTATACAGATAGCGGTGTAGATATTTCCATGTTTATACAGATAGCGGTGTAGATATTTCCATGTTTACAGAGATAGAGGTGTATATATATCCATATTTGCACAGATTGCGGTGTCGATATTTCCATCTTCACACAGATAGCGGTGTACATATTTCCATGTTTACACAGACAGCTGTGTAGATATTTCCATGTTTACACAGATAGTGTTGTAGATATTTCCATGTTTATACAGATAGCGGTGTAGATATTTCCATGTGTATAAAGATAGCGGTGTAGATATTTCCATGTGTATACAGATAGCGGTGGAGATATTTCCATGTTTGTACACACAGCGCTGTAGATATTTCCATGTTTATACAGACAGCGGTGTAGATATTTCCATGTTTATACAGACAGCGGTGTAGATATTTCCATGTTTATACAGATAGCGGTGGAGATTTTTCCATGTTTATACAGATAGCGGTGGAGATTTTTCCATGTTTATACAGATATCAGTGGGGATATTTCCATGTTTATACAGAGAGCGGTGGAAATATTTACATGTTTATACAGATGGAGGTGTAGGTATTTCCAAGGTTATGCAGATTGCGGTGGAGATATTTCCACGTTTATAGAGATAGCAGTGTAGATATTTCCATGTAGATACAGATAGCCATGTAGATATTTCCATGTTTATAGAGATAGCCATGTAGATATTTCCATATTTATACAGATAGCGGTGTAGTTATTTCCATGTTTACAGAGATAGCGGTGATGTTATTTCCATGTTTATACAGATGGCATTGTAGATATTTCCATGTTTATACAGATAGTGGTGTAGATATTTCCATGTTTATACAGATGACTGTGTAGTTAATTCCTTGTTTATAAAGATGGCGGTGTATATATTTCCATGTTTATAGAGATAGCCATGTAGATATTTCCATGTTTATACAGATAGCGGTGTAGTTATTTCCATGTTTACAGAAATAGAGGTGTAGATATTTCCATATTTGCACAGATTGCCGTGTAGATATTTCCATCTTCACACAGATAGCGGTGTACATATTAATATGTTTACACAGACAGCTGTGTAGATATTTCCATGTTTACACAGATAGTGTTGTGGATATTTCCATGTTTATACAGATAGCGGTGCAGATATTTCCATGTTCATAAAGATAGCGGTGTAGATATTTTCATGTTTATACAGACAGCGGTGGAGATATTTCCATGTTTATACAGATAGCGCTGTAGATATTTCCCTGTTTATACAGACAGCGGTGTAGATATTTCCATGTTTATACAGATAGCGGTGTCGATATTTCCATGTTTATACAGATAGCGGTGTACGTACTTCCAAGTTTATAGAGATAGCGGTGTAGATATTTACATGCTTATACAGATGGCTGTGTAGATATTTCCATGTTTATACAGATTGCAGTGAAGTTATTTCCATGTTTATACAGATGGAGGTGTAGATATTTACATGTTTAGACAGATGACTGTGTAGATATTTCCAAGTTTATACAGATAGCGGTGTAGATATATCGATGTTTATAAGGACCATGGTGTAGATATTTCCATGTTTATACAGATAGCGGTGTAGATATTTTCATGTTTATACAGGTAGCGGTGTAGATATTTCCATGTTTACAGAGATAGAGGTGTAGATATTTCCATATTTGCCCAGAATGCGGTGTATATATTTCCATCTTCACACAGATAGCGTTGTACATACTTCCATGTTTACACAGACAGCTGTGTAGATATTTCCATGTTTACACAGACAATGTTGTAGATATTTCCATTTTTATATAGATAGCGGTGCAGATATTTCCATGTTTATACAGATAGCGGTGGAGATATTTCCATGTTTATACAGATAACGGTGTAGATATTTCCATGTTTATAAATATAGCGGTGGAGATATTTCCATGTTTATACAGATATCGGTGGAGATATTTCCAAGTTTATGCAGATTGCGGTGGAGATATTATCATGTTTATAGAGATAGCGGTGTAGATATTTCCATGTAGATACAGACAGCGGTGTAGATATTTCCATGTTTATAGAGATAGTGGTGTAGATATTTCCATATTTATGCAGATAGCGGAGTAGATATTTCCATGTTTATTCAGATGGCGGTTTAGGTATTTCCATGTTTATACAGATAGTGGTGTAGACATTTCCATATTGATAGAGATATCGGTGAAGATATTTCCATGTTTATACAGATAGCGGTGTAGATATTTTCAAGTTTACACAGATAGCGGTGTAGATATTTCCATGTTTATACAGATAGCGGTGTAGATATTTCCATGTTTATACAGAGAGTGGTGGAGATATTTCCATGTTTATACAGATATCGGTGTAGCTATTTCCATGTTTATAGAGATAGCAGTGAAGATATTTCCATGTTTATACAGATTGCATTGTAGATATTTCTATGTTCATAGAGATAGTCGTGTAGATATTTCCATGTTTATACAGATGACTGTGTAGTTAATTCCATGTTTATACAGATGGCGGTGTAGATATTTCCACATTTATAGAGATAGCCATGTAGTTATTTCCATGTTTATACAGATAACGGTGTAGATATTTACATGTTTATACAGACAGCGGTGTAGATATATCCATGTTTATACAGACCGTGGTGTAGATATTTCCATGTTTATACAGATAGCGGTGAAGATATTTCCATTTTTATACAGATAGCGCTGTAGATATTTCTATGTTTATACAGATAGCGGTGTAGATATTTCCATGTTTATACAGATAGCGGTGTAGATATTTCCATGTTTACAGAGATAGAGGTGTATATATATCCATATTTGCACAGATTGCGGTGTCGATATTTCCATCTTCACACAGATAGCGGTGTACATATTTCCATGTTTACACAGACAGCTGTGTAGATATTTCCATGTTTACACAGATAGTGTTGTAGATATTTCCATGTTTATACAGATAGCGGTGTAGATATTTCCATGTGTATAAAGATAGCGGTGTAGATATTTCCATGTGTATACAGATAGCGGTGGAGATATTTCCATGTTTGTACACACAGCGCTGTAGATATTTCCATGTTTATACAGACAGCGGTGTAGATATTTCCATGTTTATACAGATAGCGGTGTAGATATTTCCATGTTTATACAGATAGCGGTGGAGATTTTTCCATGTTTATACAGATATCAGTGGGGATATTTCCATGTTTATACAGAGAGCGGTGGAAATATTTACATGTTTATACAGATGGAGGTGTAGGTATTTCCAAGGTTATGCAGATTGCGGTGGAGATATTTCCATGTTTATAGAGATAGCAGTGTAGATATTTCCATGTAGATACAGATAGCCATGTAGATATTTCCATGTTTATAGAGATAGCCATGTAGATATTTCCATATTTATACAGATAGCGGTGTAGTTATTTCCATGTTTACAGAGATAGCGGTGATGTTATTTCCATGTTTATACAGATGGCATTGTAGATATTTCCATGTTTATACAGATAGTGGTGTAGATATTTCCATGTTTATACAGATGACTGTGTAGTTAATTCCATGTTTATAAAGATGGCGGTGTATATATTTCCATGTTTATAGAGATAGCCATGTAGATATTTCCATGTTTATACAGATAGCGGTGTAGTTATTTCCATGTTTACAGAGATAGAGGTGTAGATATTTCCATATTTGCACAGATTGCCGTGTAGATATTTCCATCTTCACACAGATAGCGGTGTACATATTTCTATGTTTACACAGACAGCTGTGTAGATATTTCCATGTTTACACAGATAGTGTTGTGGATATTTCCATGTTTATACAGATAGCGGTGCAGATATTTCCATGTTCATAAAGACAGCGGTGTAGATATTTTCATGTTTATACAGACAGCGGTGGAGATATTTCCATGTTTATACAGATAGCGCTGTAGATATTTCCCTGTTTATACAGACAGCGGTGTAGATATTTCCATGTTTATACAGATAGCGGTGTCGATATTTCCATGTTTATACAGATAGCGGTGTACGTACTTCCAAGTTTATAGAGATAGCGGTGTAGATATTTACATGCTTATACAGATGGCTGTGTAGATATTTCCATGTTTTTACAGATAGCGGTGGAGATATTTCCATGTTTGTACACACAGCGCTGTAGATATTTCCATGTTTATACAGACAGCGGTGTAGATATTTCCATGTTTATACAGATAGCGGTGTAGATATTTCCATGTTTATACAGATAGCGGTGGAGATTTTTCCATGTTTATACAGATATCAGTGGGGATATTTCCATGTTTATACAGAGAGCGGTGGAAATATTTACATGTTTATACAGATGGAGGTGTAGGTATTTCCAAGGTTATGCAGATTGCGGTGGAGATATTTCCATGTTTATAGAGATAGCAGTGTAGATATTTCCATGTAGATACAGATAGCCATGTAGATATTTCCATGTTTATAGAGATAGCCATGTAGATATTTCCATATTTATACAGATAGCGGTGTAGGTATTTCCATGTTTGCAGAGATAGCGGTGATGATATTTCCATGTTTATACAGATGGCATTGTAAATATTTACATGTTTATTCAGATAGTGGTGTAGATATTTCCATGTTTATACAGATGTCTGTGTAGTTAATTCCATGTTTATAAAGATGGCGGTGTATATATTTCCATGTTTATAGAGATAGCCATGTAGATATTTCCATGTTTATACAGATAGCGGTGTAGTTATTTCCATGTTTACAGAGATAGAGGTGTAGATATTTCCATATTTGCACAGATTGCCGTGTAGATATTTCCATCTTCACACAGATAGCGGTGTACATATTTCTATGTTTACACAGACAGCTGTGTAGATATTTCCATGTTTACACAGATAGTGTTGTGGATATTTCCATGTTTATACAGATAGCGGTGCAGATATTTCCATGTTCATAAACATAGCGGTGTAGATATTTTCATGTTTATACAGACAGCGGTGGAGATATTTCCATGTTTATACAGATAGCGCTGTAGATATTTCCCTGTTTATACAGACAGCGGTGTAGATATTTCCATGTTTATACAGATAGCGGTGTCGATATTTCCATGTTTATACAGATAGCGGTGTACGTACTTCCAAGTTTATAGAGATAGCGGTGTAGATATTTACATGCTTATACAGATGGCTGTGTAGATATTTCCAGGTTTATACAGATTGCAGTGAAGTTATTTCCATGTTTATACAGATGGAGGTGTAGATATTTACATGTTTAGACAGATGACTGTGTAGATATTTCCAAGTTTATACAGATAGCGGTGTAGATATATCCATGTTTATAAGGACCGTGGTGTAGATATTTCCATGTTTATACAGATAGCGGTGTAGATATTTTCATGTTTATACAGGTAGCGGTGTAGATATTTCCATGTTTACAGAGATAGAGGTGTAGATATTTCCATATTTGCCCAGAATGCGGTGTATATATTTCCATCTTCACACAGATAGCGTTGTACATACTTCCATGTTTACACAGACAGCTGTGTAGATATTTCCATGTTTACACAGACAATGTTGTAGATATTTCCATTTTTATATAGATAGCGGTGCAGATATTTCCATGTTTATACAGATAGCGGTGGAGATATTTCCATGTTTATACAGATAACGGTGTAGATATTTCCATGTTTATAAATATAGCGGTGGAGATATTTCCATGTTTATACAGATATCGGTGGAGATATTTCCAAGTTTATGCAGATTGCGGTGGAGATATTATCATGTTTATAGAGATAGCGGTGTTGATATTTCCATGTAGATACAGATAGCGGTGTAGATATTTCCATGTTTATAGAGATAGTGGTGTAGATATTTCCATATTTATGCAGATAGCGGAGTAGATATTTCCATGTTTATTCAGATGGCGGTTTAGATATTTCCATGTTTATACAGATAGTGGTGTAGACATTTCCATATTGATAGAGATATCGGTGAAGATATTTCCATGTTTATACAGATAGCGGTGTAGATATTTTCAAGTTTATACAGATAGCGGTGTAGATATTTCCATGTTTATACAGATAGCGGTGTAGATATTTCCATGTTTATACAGAGAGTGGTGGAGATATTTCCATGTTTATACAGATATCGGTGTAGCTATTTCCATGTTTATAGAGATAGCATTGAAGATATTTCCATGTTTATACAGATTGCATTGTAGATATTTCTATGTTCATAGAGATAGTCGTGTAGATATTTCCATGTTTATACAGATGACTGTGTAGTTAATTCCATGTTTATACAGATGGCGGTGTAGATATTTCCACATTTATAGAGATAGCCATGTAGTTATTTCCATGTTTATACAGATAACGGTGTAGATATTTACATGTTTATACAGACAGCGGTGTAGATATATCCATGTTTATACAGACCGTGGTGTAGATATTTCCATGTTTATACAGATAGCGGTGAAGGTATTTCCATTTTTATACAGATAGCGCTGTAGATATTTCTATGTTTATACAGATAGCGGTGTAGATATTTCCATGTTTATACAGATAGCGGTGTAGATATTTCCATGTTTACAGAGATAGAGGTGTATATATATCCATATTTGCACAGATTGCGGTGTCGATATTTCCATCTTCACACAGATAGCGGTGTACATATTTCCATGTTTACACAGACAGCTGTGTAGATATTTCCATGTTTACACAGATAGTGTTGTAGATATTTCCATGTTTATACAGATAGCGGTGTAGATATTTCCATGTGTATAAAGATAGCGGTGTAGATATTTCCATGTGTATACAGATAGCGGTGGAGATATTTCCATGTTTGTACACACAGCGCTGTAGATATTTCCATGTTTATACAGACAGCGGTGTAGATATTTCCATGTTTATACAGATAGCGGTGTAGATATTTCCATGTTTATACAGATAGCGGTGGAGATTTTTCCATGTTTATACAGATATCAGTGGGGATATTTCCATGTTTATACAGAGAGCGGTGGAAATATTTACATGTTTATACAGATGGAGGTGTAGGTATTTCCAAGGTTATGCAGATTGCGGTGGAGATATTTCCATGTTTATAGAGATAGCAGTGTAGATATTTCCATGTAGATACAGATAGCCATGTAGATATTTCCATGTTTATAGAGATAGCCATGTAGATATTTCCATATTTATACAGATAGCGGTGTAGTTATTTCCATGTTTACAGAGATAGCGGTGATGTTATTTCCATGTTTATACAGATGGCATTGTAGATATTTCCATGTTTATACAGATAGTGGTGTGGATATTTCCATGTTTATACAGATGACTGTGTAGTTAATTCCATGTTTATAAAGATGGCGGTGTATATATTTCCATGTTTATAGAGATAGCCATGTAGATATTTCCATGTTTATACAGATAGCGGTGTAGTTATTTCCATGTTTACAGAGATAGAGGTGTAGATATTTCCATATTTGCACAGATTGCCGTGTAGATATTTCCATCTTCACACAGATAGCGGTGTACATATTTCTATGTTTACACAGACAGCTGTGTAGATATTTCCATGTTTACACAGATAGTGTTGTGGATATTTCCATGTTTATACAGATAGCGGTGCAGATATTTCCATGTTCATAAAGATAGCGGTGTAGATATTTTCATGTTTATACAGACAGCAGTGGAGATATTTCCATGTTTATACAGATAGCGCTGTAGATATTTCCCTGTTTATACAGACAGCGGTGTAGATATTTCCATGTTTATACAGATAGCGGTGTCGATATTTCCATGTTTATACAGATAGCGGTGTACGTACTTCCAAGTTTATAGAGATAGCGGTGTAGATATTTACATGCTTATACAGATGGCTGTGTAGATATTTCCATGTTTATACAGATTGCAGTGAAGTTATTTCCATGTTTATACAGATGGAGGTGTAGATATTTACATGTTTAGACAGATGACTGTGTAGATATTTCCAAGTTTATACAGATAGCGGTGTAGATATATCCATGTTTATAAGGACCGTGGTGTAGATATTTCCATGTTTATAAGGACCGTGGTGTAGATATTTCCATGTTTATACAGATAGCGGTGTAGATATTTTCATGTTTATACAGGTAGCGGTGTAGATATTTCCATGTTTACAGAGATAGAGGTGTAGATATTTCCATATTTGCCCAGAATGCGGTGTATATATTTCCATCTTCACACAGATAGCGTTGTACACACTTCCATGTTTACACAGACAGCTGTGTAGATATTTCCATGTTTACACAGACAGTGTTGTAGATATTTCCATTTTTATATAGATAGCGGTGCAGATATTTCCATGTTTATACAGATAGCGGTGGAGATATTTCCATGTTTATACAGATAACGGTGTAGATATTTCCATGTTTATAAATATAGCGGTGGAGATATTTCCATGTTTATACAGATATCGGTGGAGATATTTCCAAGTTTATGCAGATTGCGGTGGAGATATTATCATGTTTATAGAGATAGCGGTGTAGATATTTCCATGTGGATACAGATAGCGGTGTACATATTTCCATGTTTATAGAGATAGTGGTGTAGATATTTCCATATTTATGCAGATAGCGGAGTAGATATTTCCATGTTTATTCAGATGGCGGTTTAGGTATTTCCATGTTTATACAGATAGTGGTGTAGACATTTCCATATTGATAGAGATATCGGTGAAGATATTTCCATGTTTATACAGATAGCGGTGTAGATATTTTCAAGTTTATACAGATAGCGGTGTAGATATTTCCATGTTTATACAGATAGCGGTGTAGATATTTCCATGTTTATACAGAGAATGGTGGAGATATTTCCATGTTTATACAGATATCGGTGTAGCTATTCCCATGTTTATAGAGATAGCAGTGAAGATATTTCCATGTTTATACAGATTGCATTGTAGATATTTCTATGTTCATAGAGATAGTCGTGTAGATATTTCCATGTTTATACAGATGACTGTGTAGTTAATTCCATATATATACAGATGGCGGTGTAGATATTTCCACATTTATAGAGATAGCCATGTAGTTATTTCCATGTTTATACAGATAACGGTGTAGATATTTACATGTTTATACAGACAGCGGTGTAGATATATCCATGTTTATACAGACCGTGGTGTAGATATTTCCATGTTTATACAGATAGCGGTGAAGATATTTCCATTTTTATACAGATAGCGCTGTAGATATTTCTATGTTTATACAGACGGCGGTGTAGATATTTCCATGTTTATACAGATAGCGGTGTAGATATTTCCATGTTTACAGAGATAGAGGTGTATATATATCCATATTTGCACAGATTGCGGTGTCGATATTTCCATCTTCACACAGATAGCAGAGTACATATTTCCATGTTTACACAGACAGCTGTGTAGATATTTCCATGTTTACACAGATAGTGTTGTAGATATTTCCATGTTTATACAGATAGCGGTGTAGATATTTCCATGTTTATAAAGATAGCGGTGTAGATATTTCCATGTTTATACAGATAGCGGTGGAGATATTTCCATGTTTGTACACACAGCGCTGTAGATATTTCCATGTTTATACAGACAGCGGTGTAGATATTTCCATGTTTATACAGATAGCGGTGTAGATATTTCCATGTTTATACAGATAGCGGTGGAGATTTTTCCATGTTTTTACAGATATCAGTGGGGATATTTCCATGTTTATACAGAGAGCGGTGGAAATATTTACATGTTTATACAGATGGAGGTGTAGGTATTTCCAAGGTTATGCAGAATGCGGTGGAGATATTTCCATGTTTATAGAGATAGCAGTGTAGATATTTCCATGTAGATACAGATAGCCATGTAGATATTTCCATGTTTATAGAGATAGCCATGTAGATATTTCCATATTTATACAGATAGCGGTGTAGGTATTTCCATGTTTACAGAGATAGCGGTGATGTTATTTCCATGTTTATACAGATGGCATTGTAGATATTTACATGTTTATTCAGATAGTGGTGTAGGTATTTCCATGTTTATACAGATGACTGTGTACTTAATTCCATGTTTATAAAGATGGTGGTGTATATATTTCCATGTTTATAGAGATAGCCATGTAGATATTTCCATGTTTATACAGATAGCGGTGTAGTTATTTCCATGTTTACAGAGATAGAGGTGTAGATATTTCCATATTTGCACAGATTGCCGTGTAGATATTTCCATCTTCACACAGATAGCGGTGTACATATTTCTATGTTTACACAGACAGCTGTGTAGATATTTCCATGTTTACATAGATAGTGTTGTGGATATTTCCATGTTTATACAGATAGCGGTGCAGATATTTCCATGTTTACACAGATAGTGTTGTGGATATTTCCATGTTTATACAGATAGCGGTGCAGATATTTCCATGTTCATAAAGATAGCGGTGTAGATATTTTCATGTTTATACAGACAGCGGTGGAGATATTTCCATGTTTATACAGATAGCGCTGTAGATATTTCCCTGTTTATACAGACAGCGGTGTAGATATTTCCATGTTTATACAGATAGCGGTGTCGATATTTCCATGTTTATACAGATAGCGGTGTACGTACTTCCAAGTTTATAGAGATAGCGGTGTAGATATTTACATGCTTATACAGATGGCTGTGCAGATATTTCCATGTTTATACAGATTGCAGTGAAGTTATTTCCATGTTTATACAGATGGAGGTGTAGATATTTCCATGTTTAGACAGATGACTGTGTAGATATTTCCAAGTTTATACAGATAGCGGTGTAGATATATCCATGTTTATACGGACCGTGGTGTAGATATTTCCATGTTTATACAGATAGCGGTCTAGAAATTTTCATGTTTATACAGGTAGCGGTGTAGATATTTCCATGTTTACAGAGATAGAGGTGTAGATATTTCCATATTTGCCCAGAATGCGGTGTATATATTTCCATCTTCACACAGATAGCGTTGTACACACTTCCATGTTTACACAGACAGCTGTGTAGATATTTCCATGTTTACACAGACAGTGTTGTAGATATTTCCATTTTTATATAGATAGCGGTGCAGATATTTCCATGTTTATACAGATAGCGGTGGAGATATTTCCATGTTTATACAGATAACGGTGTAGATATTTCCATGTTTATAAATATAGCGGTGGAGATATTTCCATGTTTATACAGATATCGGTGGAGATATTTCCAAGTTTATGCAGATTGCGGTGGAGATATTATCATGTTTATAGAGATAGCGGTGTAGATATTTCCATGTAGATACAGATAGCGGTGTAGATATTTCCATGTTTATAGAGATAGTGGTGTAGATATTTCCATATTTATGCAGATAGCGGAGTAGATATTTCCATGTTTATTCAGATGGCGGTTTAGATATTTCCATGTTTATACAGATAGTGGTGTAGACATTTCCATATTGATAGAGATATCGGTGAAGATATTTCCATGTTTATACAGATAGCGGTGTAGATATTTTCAAGTTTATACAGATAGCGGTGTAGATATTTCCATGTTTATACAGATAGCGGTGTAGGTATTTCCATGTTTATACAGAGAGTGGTGGAGATATTTCCATGTTTATACAGATATCGGTGTAGCTATTTCCATGTTTATAGAGATAGCAGTGAAGATATTTCCATGTTTATACAGATTGCATTGTAGATATTTCTATGTTCATAGAGATAGTCGTGTAGATATTTCCATGTTTATACAGATGACTGTGTAGTTAATTCCATGTTTATACAGATGGCGGTGTAGATATTTCCACATTTATAGAGATAGCCATGTAGTTATTTCCATGTTTATACAGATAACGGTGTAGATATTTACATGTTTATACAGACAGCGGTGTAGATATATCCATGTTTATACAGACCGTGGTGTAGATATTTCCATGTTTATACAGATAGCGGTGAAGATATTTCCATTTTTATACAGATAGCGCTGTAGATATTTCTATGTTTATACAGTTAGCGGTGTAGATATTTCCATGTTTATACAGATAGCGGTGTAGATATTTCCATGTTTACAGAGATAGAGGTGTATATATATCCATATTTGCACAGATTGCGGTGTCGATATTTCCATCTTCACACAGATAGCGGTGTACATATTTCCATGTTTACACAGACAGCTGTGTAGATATTTCCATGTTTACACAGATAGTGTTGTAGATATTTCCATGTTTATACAGATAGCGGTGTAGATATTTCCATGTTTATAAAGATAGCGGTGTAGATATTTCCATGTTTATACAGATAGCGGTGGAGATATTTCCATGTTTGTACACACAGCGCTGTAGATATTTCCATGTTTATACAGACAGCGGTGTAGATATTTCCATGTTTATACAGATAGCGGTGTAGATATTTCCATGTTTATACAGATAGCGGTGGAGATTTTTCCATGTTTATACAGATATCAGTGGGGATATTTCCATGTTTATACAGAGAGCGGTGGAAATATTTACATGTTTATACAGATGGAGGTGTAGGCATTTCCAAGGTTATGCAGATTGCGGTGGAGATATTTCCATGTTTATAGAAATAGCAGTGTAGATATTTCCATGTAGATACAGATAGCCATGTAGATATTTCCACGTTTATAGAGATAGCCATGTAGATATTTCCATATTTATACAGATAGCGGTGTAGTTATTTCCATGTTTACAGAGATAGCGGTGATGTTATTTCCATGTTTATACAGATGGCATTGTAGATATTTCCATGTTTATGCAGATAGTGGTGTAGATATTTCCATGTTTATACAGATGACTGTGTAGTTAATTCCATGATTACAAAGATGGCGGTGTATATATTTCCATGTTTATAGAGATAGCCATGTAGATATTTCCATGTTTATACAGATAGCGGTGTAGTTATTTCCATGTTTACAGAGATAGAGGTGTAGATATTTCCATATTTGCACAGATTGCCGTGTAGATATTTCCATCTTCACACAGATAGCGGTGTACATATTTCTATGTTTACACAGACAGCTGTGTAGATATTTCCATGTTTACACAGATAGTGTTGTGGATATTTCCATGTTTATACAGATAGCGGTGCAGATATTTCCATGTTCATAAAGATAGCGGTGTAGATATTTTCATGTTTATACAGACAGCGGTGGAGATATTTCCATGTTTATACAGATAGCGCTGTAGATATTTCCCTGTTTATACAGACAGCGGTGTAGATATTTCCATGTTTATACAGATAGCGGTGTCGATATTTCCATGTTTATACAGATAGCGGTGTACGTACTTCCAAGTTTATAGAGATAGCGGTGTAGATATTTACATGCTTATACAGATGGATGTGTAGATATTTCCATGTTTATACAGATTGCAGTGAAGTTATTTCCATGTTTATACAGATGGAGGTGTAGATATTTCCATGTTTAGACAGATGACTGTGTAGATATTTCCAAGTTTATACAGATAGCGGTGTAGATATATCCATGTTTATACAGACCGTGGTGTAGATATTTCCATGTTTATACAGATAGCGGTGTAGATATTTTCATGTTTATACAGGTAGCGGTGTAGATATTTCCATGTTTACAGATATAGAGGTGTAGATATTTCCATATTTGCCCAGAATGCGGTGTATATATTTCCATCTTCACACAGATAGCGTTGTACACACTTCCATGTTTACACAGACAGCTGTGTAGATATTTCCATGTTTACACAGACAGTGTTGTAGATATTTCCATTTTTATATAGATAGCGGTGCAGATATTTCCATGTTTATACAGATAGCGGTGGAGATATTTCCATGTTTATACAGATAACGGTGTAGATATTTCCATGTTTATAAATATAGCGGTGGAGATATTTCCATGTTTATACAGATATCGGTGGAGATATTTCCAAGTTTATGCAGATTGCGGTGGAGATATTATCATGTTTATAGAGATAGCGGTGTAGATATTTCCATGTAGATACAGATAGCGGTGTAGATATTTCCATGTTTATAGAGATAGTGGTGTAGATATTTCCATATTTATGCAGATAGCGGAGTAGATATTTCCATGTTTATTCAGATGGCGCTTTAGATATTTCCATGTTTATACAGATAGTGGTGTAGACATTTCCATATTGATAGAGATATCGGTGAAGATATTTCCATGTTTATACAGATAGCGGTGTAGATATTTTCAAGTTTATACAGATAGCGGTGTAGATATTTCCATGTTTATACAGATAGCGGTGTAGATATTTCCATGTTTATACAGAGAGTGGTGGAGATATTTCCATGTTTATACAGATATCGGTGTAGCTATTTCCATGTTTATAGGGATAGCAGTGAAGGTATTTCCATGTTTATACAGATTGCATTGTAGATATTTCTATGTTCATAGAGATAGTCGTGTAGATATTTCCATGTTTATACAGATGACTGTGTAGTTAATTCCATGTTTATACAGATGGCGGTGTAGATATTTCCACATTTATAGAGATAGCCATGTAGTTATTTCCATGTTTATACAGATAACGGTGTAGATATTTACATGTTTATACAGACAGCGGTGTAGATATATCCATGTTTATACAGACCGTGGTGTAGATATTTCCATGTTTATACAGATAGCGGTGAAGATATTTCCATTTTTATACAGATAGCGCTGTAGATATTTCTATGTTTATACAGATAGCGGTGTAGATATTTCCATGTTTATACAGATAGCGGTGTAGATATTTCCATGTTTACAGAGATAGAGGTGTAGATATTTCAATATTTGCCCAGAATGCGGTGTATATATTTCCATCTTCACACAGATAGCGTTGTACACACTTCCATGTTTACACTGACAGCTGTGTAGATATTTCCATGTTTACACAGACAGTGTTGTAGTATTTCCATTTTTATATAGATAGCGGTGCAGATATTTCCATGTTTATACAGATAGCGGTGGAGATATTTCCATGTTTATACAGATAACGGTGTAGATATTTCCATGTTTATAAATATAGCGGTGGAGATATTTCCATGTTTATACAGATATCGGTGGAGATATTTCCAAGTTTATGCAGATTGCGGTGGAGATATTATCATGTTTATAGAGATAGCGGTGTAGATATTTCCATGTAGATACAGATAGGGGTGTAGATATTTCCATGTTTATAGAGATAGTGGTGTAGATATTTCCATATTTATGCAGATAGCGGAGTAGATATTTCCATGTATATTCAGATGGCGGTTTAGATATTTCCATGTTTATACAGATAGTGGTGTAGACATTACCATATTGATAGAGATATCGGTGAAGATATTTCCATGTTTATACAGATAGCGGTGTAAATATTTTCAAGTTTATACAGATAGCGGTGTAGATATTTCCATGTTTATACAGATAGCAGTGTAGATATTTCCATGTTTATACAGAGAGTGGTGGAGATATTTGCATGTTTATACAGATATCGGTGTAGCTATTTCCATGTTTATAGAGATAGCAGTGATGATATTTCCATGTTTATACAGATTGCATTGTAGATATTTCTATGTTCATAGAGATAGTCGTGTAGATATTTCCATGTTTATACAGATGACTGTGTAGTTAATTCCATGTTTATACAGATGGCGGTGTAGATATTTCCATATTTATAGAGATAGCCATGTAGTTATTTCCATGTTTATACAGATAACGGTGTAGATATTTACATGTTTATACAGACAGCGGTGTAGATATATCCATGTTTATACAGACCATGGTGTAGGTATTTCCATGTTTATACAGATAGCGGTGAAGATATTTCCATTTTTATACAGATAGCGCTGTAGATATTTCTATGTTTATACAGATACCGGTGTAGATATTTCCATGTTTATACAGATAGCGGTGTAGATATTTCCATGTTTACAGAGATAGAGGTGTATATATATCCATATTTGCACAGATTGCGGTGTCGATATTTCCATCTTCACACAGATAGCGGTGTACATATTTCCATGTTTACACAGACAGCTGTGTAGATATTTCCATGTTTACACAGATAGTGTTGTAGATATTTCCATGTTTATACAGATAGCAGTGTAGATATTTCCATGTTTATAAAGATAGCGGTGTAGATATTTCCATGTTTATACAGACCGTGGTGTAGATATTTCCATGTTTAGACAGATGACTGTGTAGATATTTCCAAGTTTATACAGATAGCGGTGTAGATATATCCATGTTTATACAGACCGTGGTGTAGATATTTCCATGTTTATACAGATAGCGGTGTAGATATTTTCATGTTTATACAGGTAGCGGTGTAGATATTTCCATGTTTACAGAGATAGAGGTGTAAATATTTCCATATTTGCCCAGAATGCGGTGTATATATTTCCATCTTCACACAGATAGCGTTGTACACACGTCCATGTTTACACAGACAGTGTTGTAGATATATCCATTTTTATATAGATAGCGGTGCAGATATTTCCATGTTTATACAGATAGCGGTGGAGATATTTCCATGTTTATACAGATAACGGTGTAGATATTTCCATGTTTATAAATATAGCGGTGGAGATATTTCCATGTTTATACAGATATCGGTGGAGATATTTCCAAGTTTATGCAGATTGCGGTGGAGATATTATCATGTTTATAGAGATAGCGGTGTAGATATTTCCATGTAGATACAGATAGCGGTGTAGATATTTCCATGTTTATAGAGATAGTGGTGTAGATATTTCCATATTTATGCAGATAGCGGAGTAGATATTTCCATGTTTATTCAGATGGCGGTTTAGATATTTCCATGTTTATACAGATAGTGGTGTAGACATTTCCATATTGATAGAGATATCGGTGAAGATATTTCCATGTTTATACAGATAGCGGTGTAGATATTTTCAAGTTTATACAGATAGCGGTGTAGATATTTCTATGTTTATACAGAAAGCGGTGTAGATATTTCCATGTTTATACAGAGAGTGGTGGAGATATTTCCATGTTTATACAGATATCGGTGTAGCTATTTCCATGTTTATAGAGATAGCAGTGAAGATATTTCCATGTTTATACAGATTGCATTGTAGATATTTCTATGTTCATAGAGATAGTCGTGTAGATATTTCCATGTTTATACAGATGACTGTGTAGTTAATTCCATGTTTATACAGATGGCGGTGTAGATATTTCCATATTTATAGAGATAGCCATGTAGTTATTTCCATGTTTATACAGATAACGGTGTAGATATTTACATGTTTATACAGACAGCGGTGTAGATATATCCATGTTTATACAGACCATGGTGTAGGTATTTCCATGTTTATACAGATAGCGGTGAAGATATTTCCATTTTTATACAGATAGCGCTGTAGATATTTCTATGTTTATACAGATACCGGTGTAGATATTTCCATGTTTATACAGATAGCGGTGTAGATATTTCCATGTTTACAGAGATAGAGGTGTATATATATCCATATTTGCACAGATTGCGGTGTCGATATTTCCATCTTCACACAGATAGCGGTGTACATATTTCCATGTTTACACAGACAGCTGTGTAGATATTTCCATGTTTACACAGATAGTGTTGTAGATATTTCCATGTTTATACAGATAGCAGTGTAGATATTTCCATGTTTATAAAGATAGCGGTGTAGATATTTCCATGTTTATACAGACCGTGGTGTAGATATTTCCATGTTTAGACAGATGACTGTGTAGATATTTCCAAGTTTATACAGATAGCGGTGTAGATATATCCATGTTTATACAGACCGTGGTGTAGATATTTCCATGTTTATACAGATAGCGGTGTAGATATTTTCATGTTTATACAGGTAGCGGTGTAGATATTTCCATGTTTACAGAGATAGAGGTGTAAATATTTCCATATTTGCCCAGAATGCGGTGTATATATTTCCATCTTCACACAGATAGCGTTGTACACACGTCCATGTTTACACAGACAGTGTTGTAGATATATCCATTTTTATATAGATAGCGGTGCAGATATTTCCATGTTTATACAGATAGCGGTGGAGATATTTCCATGTTTATACAGATAACGGTGTAGATATTTCCATGTTTATAAATATAGCGGTGGAGATATTTCCATGTTTATACAGATATCGGTGGAGATATTTCCAAGTTTATGCAGATTGCGGTGGAGATATTATCATGTTTATAGAGATAGCGGTGTAGATATTTCCATGTAGATACAGATAGCGGTGTAGATATTTCCATGTTTATAGAGATAGTGGTGTAGATATTTCCATATTTATGCAGATAGCGGAGTAGATATTTCCATGTTTATTCAGATGGCGGTTTAGATATTTCCATGTTTATACAGATAGTGGTGTAGACATTTCCATATTGATAGAGATATCGGTGAAGATATTTCCATGTTTATACAGATAGCGGTGTAGATATTTTCAAGTTTATACAGATAGCGGTGTAGATATTTCTATGTTTATACAGAAAGCGGTGTAGATATTTCCATGTTTATACAGAGAGTGGTGGAGATATTTCCATGTTTATACAGATATCGGTGTAGCTATTTCCATGTTTATAGAGATAGCAGTGAAGATATTTCCATGTTTATACAGATTGCATTGTAGATATTTCTATGTTCATAGAGATAGTCGTGTAGATATTTCCATGTTTATACAGATGACTGTGTAGTTAATTCCATGTTTATACAGATGGCGGTGTAGATATTTCCACATTTATAGAGATAGCCATGTAGTTATTTCCATGTTTATACAGATAACGGTGTAGATATTTACATGTTTATACAGACAGCGGTGTAGATATATCCATGTTTATACAGACCGTGGTGTAGATATTTCCATGTTTATACAGATAGCGGTGAAGATATTTCCATTTTTATACAGATAGAGCTGTAGATATTTCTATGTTTATACAGATAGCGGTGTAGATATTTCCATGTTTATACAGATAGCGGTGTAGATATTTCCATGTTTACAGAGATAGAGGTGTATATATATCCATATTTGCACAGATTGCGGTGTCGATATTTCCATCTTCACACAGATAGCGGTGTACATATTTCCATGTTTACACAGACAGCTGTGTAGATATTTCCATGTTTACACAGATAGTGTTGTGGATATTTCCATGTTTATACAGATAGCGGTGTAGATATTTCCATGTTTATAAAGATAGCGGTGTAGATATTTCCATGTTTATACAGATAGCGGTGGAGATATTTCCATGTTTGTACACACAGCGCTGTAGATATTTCCATGTTTATACAGACAGCGGTGTAGTTATTTCCATCTTTATACAGATAGCGGTGTAGATATTTCCATGTTTATACAGATAGCGGTGGAGATTTTTCCATGTTTATACAGATATCAGTAGGGATATTTCCATGTTTATACAGAGAGCGGTGGAAATATTTACATGTTTATACAGATGGAGGTGTAGGTTTTCCAAGGTTATGCAGATTGCGGTGGAGATATTACCATGTTTATAGAGATAGCGGTGTAGATATTTCCATGTTTATACAGAGAGTGGTGGAGATATTTGCATGTTTATACAGATATCGGTGTAGATATTTCCATGTTTATAGAGATAGCAGTGATGATATTTCCATGTTTATACAGATTGCATTGTAGATATTTCTATGTTCATAGAGATAGTCGTGTAGATATTTCCATGTTTATACAGATGACTGTGTAGTTAATTCCATGTTTATACAGATGGCGGTGTAGATATTTCCATATTTATAGAGATAGCCATGTAGTTATTTCCATGTTTATACAGATAACGGTGTAGATATTTACATGTTTATACAGACAGCGGTGTAGATATATCCATGTTTATACAGACCGTGGTGTAGATATTTCCATGTTTATACAGATAGCGGTGAAGATATTTCAATTTTTATACAGATAGCGCTGTAGATATTTCTATGTTTATACAGATAGCGGTGTAGATATTTCCATGTTTATACAGATAGCGGTGTAGATATTTCCATGTTTACAGAGATAGAGGTGTATATATATCCATATTTGCACAGATTGCGGTGTCGATATTTCCATCTTCACACAGATAGTGGTGTACATATTTCCATGTTTACACAGACAGCTGTGTAGATATTTCCATGTTTACACAGATAGTGTTGTAGATATTTCCATGTTTATACAGATAGCAGTGTAGATATTTCCATGTATATAAAGATAGCGGTGTAGATATTTCCATGTTTATACAGACCGTGGTGTAGATATTTCCATGTTTAGACAGATGACTGTGTAGATATTTCCAAGTTTATACAGATAGCGGTGTAGATATATCCATGTTTATACAGACCGTGGTGTTAATATTTCCATGTTTATACAGATAGCGGTGTAGATATTTTCATGTTTATACAGGTAGCGGTGTAGATATTTCCATGTTTACAGAGATAGAGGTGTAGATATTACCATATTTGCCCAGAATGCGGTGTATATATTTCCATCTTCACACAGATAGCGTTGTACACACGTCCATGTTTACACAGACAGCTGTGTAGATATTTCCATGTTTACACTGACAGTGTTGTAGATATTTCCATTTTTATATAGATAGCGGTGCAGATATTTCCATGTTTATACAGATAGCGGTGGAGATATTTCCATGTTTATACAGATAACGGTGTAGATATTTCCATGTTTATAAATATAGCGGTGGAGATATTTCCATGTTTATACAGATATCGGTGGAGATATTTCCAAGTTTATGCAGATTGCGGTGGAGATATTATCATGTTTATAGAGATAGCGGTGTAGATATTTCCATGTAGATACAGATAGCGGTGTAGATATTTCCATGTTTATAGAGATAGTGGTGTAGATATTTCCATATTTATGCAGATAGCGGAGTAGATATTTCCATGTTTATTCAGATGGCGGTTTAGATATTTCCATGTTTATACAGATAGTGGTGTAGACATTTCCATATTGATAGAGATATCGGTGAAGATATTTCCATGTTTATACAGATAGCGGTGTAGATATTTTCAAGTTTATACAGATAGCGGTGTAGATATTTCCATGTTTATACAGACAGCGGTGTAGATATTTCCATGTTTATACAGAGAGTGGTGGAGATATTTCCCTGTTTATACAGATATCGGTGTAGCTATTTCCATGTTTATAGAGATAGCAGTGAAGATATTTCCATGTTTATACAGATTGCATTGTAAATATTTCTATGTTCATAGAGATATTCGTGTAGATATTTCCATGTTTATACAGATGACTGTGTAGTTAATTCCATGTTTATAAAGATGGCGGTGTATATATTTCCATGTTTATAGAGATAGCCATGTAGATATTTCCATGTTTATACAGATAGCGGTGTAGTTATTTCCATGTTTACAGAGATAGAGGTGTAGATATTTCCATATTTGCACAGATTGCCGTGTAGATATTTCCATCTTCACACAGATAGCGGTGTACATATTTCTATGTTTACACAGACAGCTGTGTAGATATTTCCATGTTTACACAGATAGTGTTGTGGATATTTCCATGTTTATACAGATAGCGGTGCAGATATTTCCATGTTCATAAAGATAGCGGTGTAGATATTTTCATGTTTATACAGACAGCGGTGGAGATATTTCCATGTTTATACAGATAGCGCTGTAGATATTTCCCTGTTTATACAGACAGCGGTGTAGATATTTCCATGTTTATACAGATAGCGGTGTCGATATTTCCATGTTTATACAGATAGCGGTGTACGTACTTCCAAGTTTATAGAGATAGCGGTGTAGATATTTACATGCTTATACAGATGGCTGTGTAGATATTTCCAGGTTTATACAGATTGCAGTGAAGTTATTTCCATGTTTATACAGATGGAGGTGTAGATATTTACATGTTTAGACAGATGACTGTGTAGATATTTCCAAGTTTATACAGATAGCGGTGTAGATATATCCATGTTTATAAGGACCGTGGTGTAGATATTTCCATGTTTATACAGATAGCGGTGTAGATATTTTCATGTTTATACAGGTAGCGGTGTAGATATTTCCATGTTTACAGAGATAGAGGTGTAGATATTTCCATATTTGCCCAGAATGCGGTGTATATATTTCCATCTTCACACAGATAGCGTTGTACATACTTCCATGTTTACACAGACAGCTGTGTAGATATTTCCATGTTTACACAGACAATGTTGTAGATATTTCCATTTTTATATAGATAGCGGTGCAGATATTTCCATGTTTATACAGATAGCGGTGGAGATATTTCCATGTTTATACAGATAACGGTGTAGATATTTCCATGTTTATAAATATAGCGGTGGAGATATTTCCATGTTTATACAGATATCGGTGGAGATATTTCCAAGTTTATGCAGATTGCGGTGGAGATATTATCATGTTTATAGAGATAGCGGTGTAGATATTTCCATGTAGATACAGATAGCGGTGTAGATATTTCCATGTTTATAGAGATAGTGGTGTAGATATTTCCATATTTATGCAGATAGCGGAGTAGATATTTCCATGTTTATTCAGATGGCGGTTTAGATATTTCCATGTTTATACAGATAGTGGTGTAGACATTTCCATATTGATAGAGATATCGGTGAAGATATTTCCATGTTTATACAGATAGCGGTGTAGATATTTTCAAGTTTATACAGATAGCGGTGTAGATATTTCCATGTTTATACAGATAGCGGTGTAGATATTTCCATGTTTATACAGAGAGTGGTGGAGATATTTCCATGTTTATACAGATATCGGTGTAGCTATTTCCATGTTTATAGAGATAGCAGTGAAGATATTTCCATGTTTATACAGATTGCATTGTAGATATTTCTATGTTCATAGAGATAGTCGTGTAGATATTTCCATGTTTATACAGATGACTGTGTAGTTAATTCCATGTTTATACAGATGGCGGTGTAGATATTTCCACATTTATAGAGATAGCCATGTAGTTATTTCCATGTTTATACAGATAACGGTGTAGATATTTACATGTTTATACAGACAGCGGTGTAGATATATCCATGTTTATACAGACCGTGGTGTAGATATTTCCATGTTTATACAGATAGCGGTGAAGATATTTCCATTTTTATACAGATAGCGCTGTAGATATTTCTATGTTTATACAGATAGCGGTGTAGATATTTCCATGTTTATACAGATAGCGGTGTAGATATTTCCATGTTTACAGAGATAGAGGTGTATATATATCCATATTTGCACAGATTGCGGTGTCGATATTTCCATCTTCACACAGATAGCGGTGTACATATTTCCATGTTTACACAGACAGCTGTGTAGATATTTCCATGTTTACACAGATAGTGTTGTAGATATTTCCATGTTTATACAGATAGCGGTGTAGATATTTCCATGTGTATAAAGATAGCGGTGTAGATATTTCCATGTGTATACAGATAGCGGTGGAGATATTTCCATGTTTGTACACACAGCACTGTAGATATTTCCATGTTTATACAGACAGCGGTGTAGATATTTCCATGTTTATACAGACAGCGGTGTAGATATTTCCATGTTTATACAGATAGCGGTGGAGATTTTTCCATGTTTATACAGATAGCGGTGGAGATTTTTCCATGTTTATACAGATATCAGTGGGGATATTTCCATGTTTATACAGAGAGCGGTGGAAATATTTACATGTTTATACAGATGGAGGTGTAGGTATTTCCAAGGTTATGCAGATTGCGGTGGAGATATTTCCATGTTTATAGAGATAGCAGTGTAGATATTTCCATGTAGATACAGATAGCCATGTAGATATTTCCATGTTTATAGAGATAGCCATGTAGATATTTCCATATTTATACAGATAGCGGTGTAGTTATTTCCATGTTTACAGAGATAGCGGTGATGTTATTTCCATGTTTATACAGATGGCATTGTAGATATTTCCATGTTTATACAGATAGTGGTGTAGATATTTCCATGTTTATACAGATGACTGTGTAGTTAATTCCTTGTTTATAAAGATGGCGGTGTATATATTTCCATGTTTATAGAGATAGCCATGTAGATATTTCCATGTTTATACAGATAGCGGTGTAGTTATTTCCATGTTTACAGAGATAGAGGTGTAGATATTTCCATATTTGCACAGATTGCCGTGTAGATATTTCCATCTTCACACAGATAGCGGTGTACATATTTCTATGTTTACACAGACAGCTGTGTAGATATTTCCATGTTTACACAGATAGTGTTGTGGATATTTCCATGTTTATACAGATAGCGGTGCAGATATTTCCATGTTCATAAAGATAGCGGTGTAGATATTTTCATGTTTATACAGACAGCGGTGGAGATATTTCCATGTTTATACAGATAGCGCTGTAGATATTTCCCTGTTTATACAGACAGCGGTGTAGATATTTCCATGTTTATACAGATAGCGGTGTCGATATTTCCATGTTTATACAGATAGCGGTGTACGTACTTCCAAGTTTATAGAGATAGCGGTGTAGATATTTACATGCTTATACAGATGGCTGTGTAGATATTTCCATGTTTATACAGATTGCAGTGAAGTTATTTCCATGTTTATACAGATGGAGGTGTAGATATTTACATGTTTAGACAGATGACTGTGTAGATATTTCCAAGTTTATACAGATAGCGGTGTAGATATATCCATGTTTATAAGGACCATGGTGTAGATATTTCCATGTTTATACAGATAGCGGTGTAGATATTTTCATGTTTATACAGGTAGCGGTGTAGATATTTCCATGTTTACAGAGATAGAGGTGTAGATATTTCCATATTTGCCCAGAATGCGGTGTATATATTTCCATCTTCACACAGATAGCGTTGTACATACTTCCATGTTTACACAGACAGCTGTGTAGATATTTCCATGTTTACACAGACAATGTTGTAGATATTTCCATTTTTATATAGATAGCGGTGCAGATATTTCCATGTTTATACAGATAGCGGTGGAGATATTTCCATGTTTATACAGATAACGGTGTAGATATTTCCATGTTTATAAATATAGCGGTGGAGATATTTCCATGTTTATACAGATATCGGTGGAGATATTTCCAAGTTTATGCAGATTGCGTTGGAGATATTATCATGTTTATAGAGATAGCGGTGTAGATATTTCCATGTAGATACAGATAGCGGTGTAGATATTTCCATGTTTATAGAGATAGTGGTGTAGATATTTCCATATTTATGCAGATAGCGGAGTAGATATTTCCATGTTTATTCAGATGGCGGTTTAGGTATTTCCATGTTTATACAGATAGTGGTGTAGACATTTCCATATTGATAGAGATATCGGTGAAGATATTTCCATGTTTATACAGATAGCGGTGTAGATATTTTCAAGTTTATACAGATAGCGGTGTAGATATTTCCATGTTTATACAGATAGCGGTGTAGATATTTCCATGTTTATACAGAGAGTGGTGGAGATATTTCCATGTTTATACAGATATCGGTGTAGCTATTTCCATGTTTATAGAGATAGCAGTGAAGATATTTCCATGTTTATACAGATTGCATTGTAGATATTTCTATGTTCATAGAGATAGTCGTGTAGATATTTCCATGTTTATACAGATGACTGTGTAGTTAATTCCATGTTTATACAGATGGCGGTGTAGATATTTCCACATTTATAGAGATAGCCATGTAGTTATTTCCATGTTTATACAGATAACGGTGTAGATATTTACATGTTTATACAGACAGCGGTGTAGATATATCCATGTTTATACATACCATGGTGTAGATATTTCCATGTTTATACAGATAGCGGTGAAGGTATTTCCATTTTTATACAGATAGCGCTGTAGATATTTCTATGTTTATACAGATAGCGGTGTAGATATTTCCATGTTTATACAGATAGCGGTGTAGATATTTCCATGTTTACAGAGATAGAGGTGTATATATATCCATATTTGCACAGATTGCGGTGTCGATATTTCCATCTTCACACAGATAGCGGTGTACATATTTCCATGTTTACACAGACAGCTGTGTAGATATTTCCATGTTTACACAGATAGTGTTGTAGATATTTCCATGTTTATACAGATAGCGGTGTAGATATTTCCATGTGTATAAAGATAGCGGTGTAGATATTTCCATGTGTATACAGATAGCGGTGGAGATATTTCCATGTTTATACAGATAGCGGTGTAGTTATTTCCATGTTTACAGAGATAGCGGTGATGTTATTTCCATGTTTATACAGATGGCATTGTAGATATTTCCATGTTTATACAGATAGTGGTGTAGATATTTCCATGTTTATACAGATGACTGTGTAGTTAATTCCATGTTTATAAAGATGGCGGTGTATATATTTCCATGTTTATAGAGATAGCCATGTAGATATTTCCATGTTTATACAGATAGCGGTGTAGTTATTTCCATGTTTACAGAGATAGAGGTGTAGATATTTCCATATTTGCACAGATTGCCGTGTAGATATTTCCATCTTCACACAGATAGCGGTGTACATATTTCTATGTTTACACAGACAGCTGTGTAGATATTTCCATGTTTACACAGATAGTGTTGTGGATATTTCCATGTTTATACAGATAGCGGTGCAGATATTTCCATGTTCATAAAGATAGCGGTGTAGATATTTTCATGTTTATACAGACAGCGGTGGAGATATTTCCATGTTTATACAGATAGCGCTGTAGATATTTCCCTGTTTATACAGACAGCGGTGTAGATATTTCCATGTTTATACAGATAGCGGTGTCGATATTTCCATGTTTATACAGATAGCGGTGTACGTACTTCCAAGTTTATAGAGATAGCGGTGTAGATATTTACATGCTTATACAGATGGCTGTGTAGATATTTCCATGTTTATACAGATAGCGGTGGAGATATTTCCATGTTTGTACACACAGCGCTGTAGATATTTCCATGTTTATACAGACAGCGGTGTAGATATTTCCATGTTTATACAGATAGCGGTGTAGATATTTCCATGTTTATACAGATAGCGGTGGAGATTTTTCCATGTTTATACAGATATCAGTGGGGATATTTCCATGTTTATACAGAGAGCGGTGGAAATATTTACATGTTTATACAGATGGAGGTGTAGGTATTTCCAAGGTTATGCAGATTGCGGTGGAGATATTTCCATGTTTATACAGATAGTGGTGTAGACATTTCTATATTGATAAAGATATCGGTGAAGATATTTCCATGTTTATACAGATAGCGGTGTAGATATTTTCAAGTTTATACAGATAGCGGTGTAGATATTTCCATGTTTATACAGATAGCGGTGTAGATATTTCCATGTTTATACAGAGAGTGGTGGAGATATTTCCATGTTTATACAGATATCGGTGTAGCTATTTCCATGTTTATAGAGATAGCAGTGAAGATATTTCCATGTTTATACAGATTGCATTGTAGATATTTCTATGTTCATAGAGATAGTCGTGTAGATATTTCCATGTTTATACAGATGACTGTGTAGTTAATTCCATGTTTATACAGATGGCGGTGTAGATATTTCCACATTTATAGAGATAGCCATGTAGTTATTTCCATGTTTATACAGATAACGGTGTAGATATTTGCATGTTTATACAGACAGCGGTGTAGATATATCCATGTTTATACAGACCGTTGTGTAGATATTTCCATGTTTATACAGATAGCGGTGAAGGTATTTCCATTTTTATACAGATAGCGCTGTAGATATTTCTATGTTTATACAGATAGCGGTGTAGATATTTCCATGTTTATACAGATAGCGGTGTAGATATTTCCATGTTTACAGAGATAGAGGTGTATATATATCCATATTTGCACAGATTGCGGTGTCGATATTTCCATCTTCACACAGATAGCGGTGTACATATTTCCATGTTTACACAGACAGCTGTGTAGATATTTCCATGTTTACACAGATAGTGTTGTAGATATTTCCATGTTTATACAGATAGCGGTGTAGATATTTCCATGTGTATAAAGATAGCGGTGTAGATATTTCCATGTGTATACAGATAGCGGTGGAGATATTTCCATGTTTATACAGATAGCGGTGTAGTTATTTCCATGTTTACAGAGATAGCGGTGATGTTATTTCCATGTTTATACAGATGGCATTGTAGATATTTCCATGTTTATACAGATAGTGGTGTAGATATTTCCATGTTTATACAGATGACTGTGTAGTTAATTCCATGTTTATAAAGATGGCGGTGTATATATTTCCATGTTTATAGAGATAGCCATGTAGATATTTCCATGTTTATACAGATAGCGGTGTAGTTATTTCCATGTTTACAGAGATAGAGGTGTAGATATTTCCATATTTGCACAGATTGCCGTGTAGATATTTCCATCTTCACACAGATAGCGGTGTACATATTTCTATGTTTACACAGACAGCTGTGTAGATATTTCCATGTTTACACAGATAGTGTTGTGGATATTTCCATGTTTATACAGATAGCGGTGCAGATATTTCCATGTTCATAAAGATAGCGGTGTAGATATTTTCATGTTTATACAGACAGCGGTGGAGATATTTCCATGTTTATACAGATAGCGCTGTAGATATTTCCCTGTTTATACAGACAGTGGTGTAGATATTTCCATGTTTATACAGATAGCGGTGTCGATATTTCCATGTTTATACAGATAGCGGTGTACGTACTTCCAAGTTTATAGAGATAGCGGTGTAGATATTTACATGCTTATACAGATGGCTGTGTAGATATTTCCATGTTTATACAGATTGCAGTGAAGTTATTTCCATGTTTATACAGATGGAGGTGTAGATATTTACATGTTTAGACAGATGACTGTGTAGATATTTCCAAGTTTATACAGATAGCGGTGTAGATATATCCATCTTTATAAGGACCGTGGTGTAGATATTTCCATGTTTATAAGGACCGTGGTGTAGATATTTCCATGTTTATACAGATAGCGGTGTAGATATTTTCATGTTTATACAGGTAGCGGTGTAGATATTTCCATGTTTACAGAGATAGAGTTGTAGATATTTCCATATTTGCCCAGAATGCGGTGTATATATTTCCATCTTCACACAGATAGCGTTGTACATACTTCCATGTTTACACAGACAGCTGTGTAGATATTTCCATGTTTACACAGACAATGTTGTAGATATTTCCATTTTTATATAGATAGCGGTGCAGATATTTCCATGTTTATACAGATAGCGGTGGAGATATTTCCATGTTTATACAGATAACGGTGTAGATATTTCCATGTTTATAAATATAGCGGTGGAGATATTTCCATGTTTATACAGATATCGGTGGAGATATTTCCAAGTTTATGCAGATTGCGGTGGAGATATTATCATGTTTATAGAGATAGCGGTGTAGATATTTCCATGTGGATACAGATAGCGGTGTAGATATTTCCATGTTTATAGAGATAGTGGTGTAGATATTTCCATATTTATGCAGATAGCGGAGTAGATATTTCCATGTTTATTCAGATGGCGGTTTAGGTATTTCCATGTTTATACAGATAGTGGTGTAGACATTTCCATATTGATAGAGATATCGGTGAAGATATTTCCATGTTTATACAGATAGCGGTGTAGATATTTTCAAGTTTATACAGATAGCGGTGTAGATATTTCCATGTTTATACAGATAGCGGTGTAGATATTTCCATGTTTATACAGAGAATGGTGGAGATATTTCCATGTTTATACAGATATCGGTGTAGCTATTTCCATGTTTATAGAGATAGCAGTGAAGATATTTCCATGTTTATACAGATTGCATTGTAGATATTTCTATGTTCATAGAGATAGTCGTGTAGATATTTCCATGTTTATACAGATGACTGTGTAGTTAATTCCATGTATATACAGATGGCGGTGTAGATATTTCCACATTTATAGAGATAGCCATGTAGTTATTTCCATGTTTATACAGATAACGGTGTAGATATTTACATGTTTATACAGACAGCGGTGTAGATATATCCATGTTTATACAGACCGTGGTGTAGATATTTCCATGTTTATACAGATAGCGGTGAAGATATTTCCATTTTTATACAGATAGCGCTGTAGATATTTCTATGTTTATACAGATAGCGGTGTAGATATTTCCATGTTTATACAGATAGCGGTGTAGATATTTCCATGTTTACAGAGATAGAGGTGTATATATATCCATATTTGCACAGATTGCGGTGTCGATATTTCCATCTTCACACAGATAGCGGTGTACATATTTCCATGTTTACACAGACAGCTGTGTAGATATTTCCATGTTTACACAGATAGTGTTGTAGATATTTCCATGTTTATACAGATAGCGGTGTAGATATTTCCATGTGTATAAAGATAGCGGTGTAGATATTTCCATGTTTATACAGATAGCGGTGGAGATATTTCCATGTTTGTACACACAGCGCTGTAGATATTTCCATGTTTATACAGACAGCGGTGTAGATATTTCCATGTTTATACAGATAGCGGTGTAGATATTTCCATGTTTATACAGATAGCGGTGGAGATTTTTCCATGTTTATACAGATATCAGTGGGGATATTTCCATGCTTATACAGAGAGCGGTGGAAATATTTACATGTTTATACAGATGGAGGTGTAGGTATTTCCAAGGTTATGCAGATTGCGGTGGAGATATTTCCATGTTTATAGAGATAGCAGTGTAGATATTTCCATGTAGATACAGATAGCCATGTAGATATTTCCATGTTTATAGAGATAGCCATGTAGATATTTCCATATTTATACAGAGAGCGGTGTAGTTATTTCCATGTTTACAGAGATAGCGGTGATGTTATTTCCATGTTTATACAGATGGCATTGTAGATATTTCCATGTTTATACAGATAGTGGTGTAGATATTTCCATGTTTATACAGATGACTGTGTAGTTAATTCCTTGTTTATAAAGATGGCGGTGTATATATTTCCATGTTTATAGAGATAGCCATGTAGATATTTCCATGTTTATACAGATAGCGGTGTAGTTATTTCCATGTTTACAGAGATAGAGGTGTAGATATTTCCATATTTGCACAGATTGCCGTGTAGATATTTCCATCTTCACACAGATAGCGGTGTACATATTTCTATGTTTACACAGACAGCTGTGTAGATATTTCCATGTTTACACAGATAGTGTTGTGGATATTTCCATGTTTATACAGATAGCGGTGCAGATATTTCCATGTTCATAAAGATAGCGGTGTAGATATTTTCATGTTTATACAGACAGCGGTGGAGATATTTCCATGTTTATACAGATAGCGCTGTAGATATTTCCCTGTTTATACAGACAGCGGTGTAGATATTTCCATGTTTATACAGATAGCGGTGTACGTACTTCCAAGTTTATAGAGATAGCGGTGTAGATATTTACATGCTTATACAGATGGCTGTGTAGATATTTCCATGTTTATACAGATTGCAGTGAAGTTATTTCCATGTTTATACAGATGGAGGTGTAGATATTTACATGTTTAGACAGATGACTGTGTAGATATTTCCAAGTTTATACAGATAGCGGTGTAGATATATCCATGTTTATAAGGACCGTGGTGTAGATATTTCCATGTTTATACAGATAGCGGTGTAGATATTTTCATGTTTATACAGGTAGCGGTGTAGATATTTCCATGTTTACAGAGATAGAGGTGTAGATATTTCCATATTTGCCCAGAATGCGGTGTATATATTTCCACCTTCACACAGATAGCGTTGTACATACTTCCATGTTTACACAGACAGCTGTGTAGATATTTCCATGTTTACACAGACAATGTTGTAGATATTTCCATTTTTATATAGATAGCGGTGCAGATATTTCCATGTTTATACAGATAGCGGTGGAGATATTTCCATGTTTATACAGATAACGGTGTAGATATTTCCATGTTTATAAATATTGCGGTGGAGATATTTCCATGTTTATACAGATATCGGTGGAGATATTTCCAAGTTTATGCAGATTGCGGTGGAGATATTATCATGTTTATAGAGATAGCGGTGTAGATATTTCCATGTAGATACAGATAGCGGTGTAGATATTTCCATGTTTATAGAGATAGTGGTGTAGATATTTCCATATTTATGCAGATAGCGGAGTAGATATTTCCATGTTTATTCAGATGGCGGTTTAGGTATTTCCATGTTTATACAGATAGTGGTGTAGACATTTCCATATTGATAGAGATATCGGTGAAGATATTTCCATGTTTATACAGATAGCGGTGTAGATATTTTCAAGTTTATACAGATAGCGGTGTAGATATTTCCATGTTTATACAGATAGCGGTGTAGATATTTCCATGTTTATACAGAGAGTGGTGGAGATATTTCCATGTTTATACAGATATCGGTGTAGCTATTTCCATGTTTATAGAGATAGCAGTGAAGATATTTCCATGTTTATACAGATTGCATTGTAGATATTTCTATGTTCATAGAGATAGTCGTGTAGATATTTCCATGTTTATACAGATGACTGTGTAGTTAATTCCATGTTTATACAGATGGCGGTGTAGATATTTCCACATTTATAGAGATAGCCATGTAGTTATTTCCATGTTTATACAGATAACGGTGTAGATATTTACATGTTTATACAGACAGTGGTGTAGATATATCCATGTTTATACATACCGTGGTGTAGATATTTCCATGTTTATACAGATAGCGGTGAAGATATTTCCATTTTTATACAGATAGCGCTGTAGATATTTCTATGCTTATACAGATAGCGGTGTAGATATTTCCATGTTTATACAGATAGCGGTGTAGATATTTCCATGTTTACAGAGATAGAGGTGTATACATATCCATATTTGCACAGATTGCGGTGTCGATATTTCCATCTTCACACAGATAGCGGTGTACATATTTCCATGTTTACACAGACAGCTGTGTAGATATTTCCATGTTTACACAGATAGTGTTGTAGATATTTCCATGTTTATACAGATAGCGGTGTAGATATTTCCATGTGTATAAAGATATCGGTGTAGATATTTCCATGTGTATACAGATAGCGGTGGAGATATTTCCATGTTTGTACACACAGCGCTGTAGATATTTCCATGTTTATACAGACAGCGGTGTAGATATTTCCATGTTTATACAGATAGCGGTGTAGATATTTCCATGTTTATACAGATAGCGGTGGAGATTTTTCCATGTTTATACAGATATCAGTGGGGATATTTCCATGTTTATACAGAGAGCGGTGGAAATATTTACATGTTTATACAGATGGAGGTGTAGGTATTTCCAAGGTTATGCAGATTGCGGTGGAGATATTTCCATGTTTATAGAGATAGCAGTGTAGATATTTCCATGTAGATACAGATAGCCATGTAGATATTTCCATGTTTATAGAGATAGCCATGTAGATATTTCCATATTTATACAGATAGCGGTGTAGTTATTTCCATGTTTACAGAGATAGCGGTGATGTTATTTCCATGTTTATACAGATGGCATTGTAGATATTTCCATGTTTATACAGATAGTGGTGTAGATATTTCCATGTTTATACAGATGACTGTGTAGTTAATTCCATGTTTATAAAGATGGCGGTGTATATATTTCCATGTTTATAGAGATAGCCATGTAGATATTTCCATGTTTATACAGATAGCGGTGTAGTTATTTCCATGTTTACAGAGATAGAGGTGTAGATATTTCCATATTTGCACAGATTGCCGTGTAGATATTTCCATCTTCACACAGATAGCGGTGTACATATTTCTATGTTTACACAGACAGCTGTGTAGATATTTCCATGTTTACACAGATAGTGTTGTGGATATTTCCATGTTTATACAGATAGCGGTGCAGATATTTCCATGTTCATAAAGATAGCGGTGTAGATATTTTCATGTTTATACAGACAGCGGTGGAGATATTTCCATGTTTATACAGATAGCGCTGTAGATATTTCCCTGTTTATACAGACAGCGGTGTAGATATTTCCATGTTTATACAGATAGCGGTGTCGATATTTCCATGTTTATACAGATAGCGGTGTACGTACTTCCAAGTTTATAGAGATAGCGGTGTAGATATTTACAGGCTTATACAGATGGATGTGTAGATATTTCCATGTTTATACAGATTGCAGTGAAGTTATTTCCATGTTTATACAGATGGAGGTGTAGATATTTCCATGTTTAGACAGATGACTGTGTAGATATTTCCAAGCTTATACAGATAGCGGTGTAGATATATCCATGTTTATACAGACCGTGGTGTAGATATTTCCATGTTTATACAGATAGCGGTGTAGATATTTTCATGTTTATACAGGTAGCGGTGTAGATATTTCCATGTTTACAGAGATAGAGGTGTAGATATTTCCATATTTGCCCAGAATGCGGTGTATATATTTCCATCTTCACACAGATAGCGTTGTACACACTTCCATGTTTACACAGACAGCTGTGTAGATATTTCCATGTTTACACAGACCGTTTTGTAGATATTTCCATTTTTATATAGATATCGGTGCAGATATTTCCATGTTTATACAGATAGCGGTGGAGATATTTCCATGTTTATACAGATAACGGTGTAGATATTTCCATGTTTATAAATATAGCGGTGGAGATATTTCCATGTTTATACAGATATCGGTGGAGATATTTCCAAGTTTATGCAGATTGCGGTGGAGATATTATCATGTTTATAGAGATAGCGGTGTAGATATTTCCATGTAGATACAGATAGCGGTGTAGATATTTCCATGTTTATAGAGATAGTGGTGTAGATATTTCCATATTTATGCAGACAGCGGAGTAGATATTTCCATGTTTATTCAGATGGCGGTTTAGATATTTCCATGTTTATACAGATAGTGGTGTCGACATTTCCATATTGATAGAGATATCGGTGAAGATATTTCCATGTTTATACAGATAGCGGTGTAGATATTTTCAAGTTTATACAGATAGCGGTGTAGATATTTCCATGTTTATACAGATAGCGGTGTAGATATTTCCATGTTTATACAGAGAGTGGTGGAGATATTTCCATGTTTATACAGATATCGGTGTAGCTATTTCCATGTTTATAGAGATAGCAGTGAAGATATTCCCATGTTTATACAGATTGCATTGTAGATATTTCTATGTTCATAGAGATAGTCGTGTAGATATTTCCATGTTTATACAGATGACTGCGTAGTTAATTCCATGTTTATACAGATGGCGGTGCAGATATTTCCACATTTATAGAGATAGCCATGTAGTTATTTCCATGTTTATACAGATAACTGTGTAGATATTTACATGTTTATACAGACAGCGGTGTAGATATATCCATGTTTATACAGACCGTGGTGTAGATATTTCCATGTTTATACAGATAGCGGTGAAGATATTTCCATTTTTATACAGATAGCGCTGTAGATATTTCTATGTTTATACAGATAGCGGTGTAGATATTTCCATGTTTATACAGATAGCGGTGTAGATATTTCCATGTTTACAGAGATAGAGGTGTATATATATCCATATTTGCACAGATTGCGGTGTCGATATTTCCATCTTCACACAGATAGCGGTGTACATATTTCCATGTTTACACAGACAGCTGTGTAGATATTTCCATGTTTACACAGATAGTGTTGTAGATATTTCCATGTTTATACAGATAGCGGTGTAGATATTTCCATGTTTATAAAGATAGCGGTGTAGATATTTCCATGTTTATACAGATAGCGGTGGAGATATTTCCATGTTTGTACACACAGCGCTGTAGATATTTCCATGTTTATACAGACAGCGGTGTAGATATTTCCATGTTTATACAGATAGCGGTGTAGATATTTCCATGTTTATACAGATAGCGGTGGAGATTTTTCCATGTTTATACAGATATCAGTGGAGATATTTCCATGTTTATACAGAGAGCGGTGGAAATATTTACATGTTTATACAGATGGAGGTGTAGGTATTTCCAAGGTTATGCAGATTGCGGTGGAGATATTTCCATGTTTATAGAGATAGCAGTGTAGATATTTCCATGTAGATACAGATAGCCATGTAGATATTTCCATGTTTATAGAGATAGCCAAGTAGATATTTCCATATTTATACAGATAGCGGTGTAGGTATTTCCATGTTTACAGAGATAGCGGTGATGTTATTTCCATGTTTATACAGATGGCATTGTAGATATTTCCATGTTTATACAGATAGTGGTGTAGATATTTCCATGTTTATACAGATTACTGTGTAGTTAATTCCATGATTATAAAGATGGCGGTGTATATATTTCCATGTTTATAGAGATAGCCATGTAGATATTTCCATGTTTATACAGATAGCGGTGTAGTTATTTCCATGTTTACAGAGATAGAGGTGTAGATATTTCCATATTTGCACAGATTGCCGTGTAGATATTTCCATCTTCACACAGATAGCGGTGTACATATTTCTATGTTTACACAGACAGCTGTGTAGATATTTCCATGTTTACACAGATAGTGTTGTGGATATTTCCATGTTTATGCAGATAGCGGTGCAGATATTTCCATGTTCATAAAGATAGCGGTGTAGATATTTTCATGTTTATACAGACAGCGGTGGAGATATTTCCATGTTTATACAGATAGCGCTGTAGATATTTCCCTGTTTATACAGACAGCGGTGTAGATATTTCCATGTTTATACAGATAGCGGTGTCGATATTTCCATGTTTATACAGATAGCGGTGTACGTACTTCCAAGTTTATAGAAATAGCGGTGTAGATATTTACATGCTTATACAGATGGCTGTGTAGATATTTCCATGTTTATACAGATTGCAGTGAATTTATTTCCATGTTTATACAGATGGAGGTGTAGATATTTCCATGTTTACAGAGATAGAGGTGTAGATATTTCCATATTTGCCCAGAATGCGGTGTATATATTTCCATCTTCACACAGATAGCGTTGTACATACTTCCATGTTTACACAGACAGCTTTGTAGATATTTCCATGTTTACACAGACAATGATGTAGATATTTCCATTTTTATATAGATAGCGGTGCAGATATTTCCATGTTTATACAGATAGCGGTGGAGATATTTCCATGTTTATACAGATAACGGTGTAGTTATTTCCATGTTTATAAATATAGCGGTGGAGATATTTCCATGTTTATACAGATATCGGTGGAGATATTTCCAAGTTTATGCAGATTGCGGTGGAGATATTATCATGTTTACAGAGATAGCGGTGTAGATATTTCCATGTAGATACAGATAGCGGTGTAGATATTTCCATGTTTATAGAGATAGTGTTGTAGATATTTCCATATTTATGCAGATAGCGGAGTAGATATTTCCATGTTTATTCAGATGGCGGTTTAGATATTTCCATGTTTATACAGATAGTGGTGTAGACATTTCCATATTGATAGAGATATCAGTGAAGATATTTCCATGTTTATACAGATAGCGGTGCAGATATTTCCATGTTCATAAAGATAGCGGTGTAGATATTTTCATGTTTATCCAGACAGCGGTGGAGATATTTCCATGTTTATACAGATAGCGCTGTAGATATTTCCCTGTTTATACAGACAGCGGTGTAGATATTTCCATGTTTATACAGATAGCGGTGTCGATATTTCCATGTTTATACAGATAGCGGTGTACGTACTTCCAAGTTTATAGAGATAGCGGTGTAGATATTTACATGCTTATACAGATGGCTGTGTAGATATTTCCATGTTTATACAGATTGCAGTGAAGTTATTTTCATGTTTACACAGATGGAGGTGTAGATATTTCCATGTTTGGACAGATGACTGTGTAGATATTTCCAAGTTTATACAGATAGCGGTGTAGATACATCCATGTTTATACAGACCGTGGTGTAGATATTTCCATGTTTATTCAGATAGCGGTGTAGATATTTTCATGTTTATACAGGTAGCGGTGTAGATATTTCCATGTTTGCAGAGATAGAGGTGTAGATATTTCCATATTTGCCAAGAATGCGGTGTATATATTTCCATCTTCACACAGATAGCGTTGTACATACTTCCATGTTTACACAGACAGCTGTGTAGATATTTCCATGTTTACACAGACAGTGTTGTAGATATTTCCATTTTTATATAGATAGCGGTGCAGATATTTCCATGTTTATACAGATAGCGGTGGAGATATTTCCATGTTTATACAGATAACGGTGTAGATATTTCCATGTTTATAAATATAGCGGTGGAGATATTTCCATGTTTATACAGATATCGGTGGAGATATTTCCAAGTTTATGCAGATTGCGGTGGAGATATTATCATGTTTACAGAGATAGCGGTGTAGATATTTCCATGTAGATACAGATAGCGGTGTAGATATTTCCATGTTAATAGAGATAGTGGTGTAGATATTTCCATATTTATGCAGATAGCGGAGTAGATATTTCCATGTTTATTCAGATGGCGGTTTAGGTATTTCCATGTTTATACAGATATTGGTGTAGACATTTCCATATTGATAGAGATATCGGTGAAGATATTTCCATGTTTATACAAATAGCGGTGTAGATATTTTCAAGTTTATACAGATAGCGGTGTAGATATTTCCATGTTTATACAGATAGCGGTGTAGATATTTCCATGTTTATACAGAGAGTGGTGGAGATATTTCCATGTTTATACAGATATCGGTGTAGCTATTTCCATGTTTATAGAGATAGCGGTGAAGTTATTTCCATGTTTATACAGATTGCATTGTAGATATTTCTATGTTCATAGAGATAGTGGTGTAGATATTTCCATGTTTATACAGATGACTGTGTAGTTAATTCCATGTTTATACAGATGGCGGTGTAGCTATTTCCACATTTATAGAGATAGCCATGTAGTTATTTCCATGTTTATACAGATAACGGTGTAGATATTTACATGTTTATACAGACAGCGGTGTAGATATATCCATGTTTATACAGACCGTGGTGTAGATATTTCCATCTTTATACAGATAGCAGTGTAGATATTTACATGTTTAAACAGATAGCGGTGTAGATATTTCCATGTTTACAGAGATAGAGGTGTAGATATATCCATATTTGCACAGATTGCGTTGTCGATATTTCCATCTTCACACAGATAGCGCTGTATATATTTACATGTTTACACAGACAGGTGTGTAGATATTTCCATGTTTACACAGATAGTGTTGTAGATATTTCCAAGTTCATGCAGACAGTGGTGTAGATATTTCCATGTTTATAAAGATAGCGGAGGAGATACTTCCATGTTTATACTGATATCGGTGGAGATATTTCCATTTTTATGCAGATAGCGCTGTAGATATTTCTATGTTTATACAGATAGCGGTGTAGATATTTGCATGTTTATACAGATAGCGGTGTAGATATTTCCATGTTTACAGAGATAGAGGTGTATATATATCCATATTTGCACAGATTGCTGTGTCGATATTTCCATCTTCACACAGATAGCGGTGTACATATTTCCATGTTTACACAGACAGCTGTGTAGATATTTCCATGTTTACACAGATAGTGTTTTAGATATTTCCATGTTTATACAGATAGCGGTGTAGATATTTCCATGTTTATAAAGATAGCGGTGTAGATATTTCCATGTTTATAAAGATAGCGGTGTAGATATTTCCATGTTTATACAGACAGCGGTGTAGGTATTTCCATGTTTATACAGATAGCGGTGTAGATATTTCTATGTTTATACAGATAGCGGTGGAGATATTTCCATGTTTATACAGATATCAGTGGGGATATTTCCATGTTTATTCAGAGAGCGGTGGAAATATTTACATGTTTATACAGATGGAGGTGTAGGTATTTCCAAGGTTTTGCAGATTGCGATGGAGATATTTCCATGTTTATAGAGATAGCAGTGTAGATATTTCCATGTAGATACAGATAGCCGTGTAGATATTTCCATGTTTATAGAAATAGCGGTGATGTTATTTCCATGTTTATACAGATGGCATTGTAGATATTTCCATGTTTATACAGATAGTTGTGTAGGTATTTCCATGTTTATACAGATGACTGTGTAGTTAATTCCATGTTTATAAAGATGGCGGTGTACATTTTTCCATGTTTATACAGATAGCCATGTAGCTATTTCCTTGTTTATACAGATAGCGGTGTACATACTTCCATGTTTATAGAGATAGCCGTGTAGATATTTACATGCTTATACAGATGGCTGTGTAGATATTTCCATGTTTATACAGATTGCAGTGAAGGTATTTCCATGCTTATACAGATGGAGGTGTAGATATTTCCATGTTTAGACAGATGACTGTGTATATATTTCCAAGTTTAAACAGATAGTGGTGTACTTATAATCATGTTTATACAGATAGCGGTGTAGATATATTCATGTTTATACAGATAGCGGTGTAGATATTTCCATGTTTACAGAGATAGAGGTGTAGGGATTTCGATATTTGCCCAGATTGCGGTGTAGATATTTCCATCTTCACACAGATAGCGTTGTACATATTTCCATGTTTACACAGACAGCTGTGTAGATATTTCCATGTTTACACAGATAGTGTTGTAGATATTTCCATTTTTACAAAGATAGGGGTGCAGATATTTCCATGTTTATAAAGATAGCGGTGGAGATATTTGATGTTTATACAGATATCGGTGGAGATATTCCCAAGTTTATGCAGATTCCGTTGGAGATATTACCATGTTTATAGCGATAGCGGTGTAGATATTTCCATGTAGATACAGATAGCGGAGTAGATATATCCATGTTTATAGAGATAGCGGTATAGATATTTCCATATTTATGCAGATTGCGGTGTAGATATTTCCATGTTTATACAGATTGCGGTGTGGCTATTTCCATTTTTATACAGATGGCAGTGTAGATATATCCATGTTTATACAGAAGCAGGTGTAGATATTTCCATGTTTATACAGATGATTGTGTAGATATTTCCATGTTTATACAGATAGTGGTGTAGATATTTCCATGTTTTTACAGATGACAGTGTAGTTATTTCCATGTTTATATATATGGCGGTGTAGATATTTCCATGTTTATGGAGATAGCCTTGTAGATATTTCCATGTTTATACAGTTAGTGGTGTAGACATTTCCATGTTTATAGAGATATCGGTGAAGATATTCCCATGTTTATGCAGATAGCGGTGTAGTTATTTCAATGTTTATACAGAGAGTGGTGGAGATATTTACATGTTTATACAGATAGCGGTGTATCTATTTCCATGTTTATAGAGATAGCGGTGAAGATATTTCCATGTTTATACTGATGGCATTGTAGATATTTCCATGTTCATAGATATAGTGGTGTAGATATTTCCATGTTTATACAGATGACTGTGTAGTTAATTCCATATTTATACAGATGGCGGTGTAGATATTTCCATGTTTATAGAGATAGCCATGTATATATTTCTATGTTTACACAGATAGCGGTGTAGATATTTCCATGTTTATACAGATAGCGTTGTAGATAAATCCATGTTTATACAGACCGTGGTGTAGATATTTCCATGTTTATACAGATAGCGGTGTAGATATTTACATGTTTACAGAGATAGAGGTGTATATATATCCATATTTGCACAAATTGCGGTGTCGATATTTCCATCTTCACTCATATAGCGGTGCATATATTCCCATGTTTACACAGACAGGTGTGTAGATATTTCCATGTTTACACAGATAGTGTTGTAGATATTTCCATGTTCATGCAGATAGCGGTGTAGATATTTCCATGTTTATAAAGATAGCGGAGTAGATACTTCCATGTTTATACAGATAGTGGAGGAAATATTTCCATTTTCAAACAGATAGCGCGGTAGATATTTCCATGTTTATACAGATGGCGGTGTAGATATTTTCATGTTTATACAGGTAGCGGTGTAGATAATTCCATGTTTACAGAGACGGAGGTGTAGATATTTCCATATTTTCCCAGATTGCGGTGTAGATATTTCCATATTCACATAGATAGCGTTGTACATATTTCCATGTTTACTCAGATAGTGTTGTAGGTATTTCCATTTTTATATAGATAACGGTGCAGATATTTCCATGTTTATGCAGATAGCGATGGAGATATTTCCATGTTTATTCAGATGGCTATGTAGATATTTCCATGTTTATACAGATTGCAGTGTAGATATTTCCATGTTTATAGAGATAGTGGTGTAGATATTTCCATGTTTCTACAGACGACAGTGTAGGTATTTCCATGTTTATACAGATGGCGGTGTAGATATTTCCATGTTTACAGAGATAGCCTTGTTGATGTTTCCATTTTTAGACAGATCGCGGTGTAGACATTTCCATGTTTATAGAGATAGCGGTGAAGATATTTCCATATTTATACAGATAGCGGTGTAGATATTTCCAAGTTTATACAGATAGCGGTGGAGGTATTTCCATGTTTATTCAGATAGCGGTGTAGATATTTCCATGTTTATACAGAGAGTGTTGGAGATATATCCATGTTTATACAGATTACTGTGTAGTTAATTCCATGATTATAAAGATGGCGGTGTATATATTTCCATGTTTATAGAGATAGCCATGTAGATATTTCCATGTTTATACAGATAGCGGTGTAGTTATTTCCATGTTTACAGAGATAGAGGTGTAGATATTTCCATATTTGCACAGATTGCCGTGTAGATATTTCCATCTTCACACAGATAGCGGTGTACATATTTCTATGTTTACAGAGACAGCTGTGTAGATATTTCCATGTTTACACAGATAGTGTTGTGGATATTTCCATGTTTATACAGATAGCGGTGCAGATATTTCCATGTTCATAAAGATAGCGGTGTAGATATTTTCATGTTTATACAGACAGCGGTGGAGATATTTCCATGTTTATACAGATAGCGCTGTAGATATTTCCCTGTTTATACAGACAGCGGTGTAGATATTTCCATGTTTATACAGATAGCGATGTCGATATTTCCATGTTTATACAGATAGCGGTGTACGTACTTCCAAGTTTATAGAGATAGCGGTGTAGATATTTACATGCTTATACAGATGGCTGTGTAGATATTTCCATGTTTATACAGATTGCAGTGAAGTTATTTCCATGTTTATACAGATGGAGGTGTAGATATTTCCATGTTTACAGAGATAGAGGTGTAGATATTTCCATATTTGCCCAGAATGCGGTGTATATATTTCCATCTTCACACAGATAGCGTTGTACATACTTCCATGTTTACACAGACAGCTGTGTAGATATTTCCATGTTTACACAGACAATGTTGTAGATATTTCCATTTTTATATAGATAGCGGTGCAGATATTTCCATGTTTATACAGATAGCGGTGGAGATATTTCCATGTTTATACAGATAACGGTGTAGTTATTTCCATGTTTATAAATATAGCGGTGGAGATATTTCCATGTTTATACAGATATCGGTGGAGATATTTCCAAGTTTATGCAGATTGCGGTGGAGATATTATCATGTTTACAGAGATAGCGGTGTAGATATTTCCATGTAGATACAGATAGCGGTGTAGATATTTCCATGTTTATAGAGATAGTGTTGTAGATATTTCCATATTTATGCAGATAGCGGAGTAGATATTTCCATGTTTATTCAGATGGTGGTTTAGATATTTCCATGTTTATACAGATAGTGGTGTAGACATTTCCATATTGATAGAGATATCAGTGAAGATATTTCCATGTTTATACAGATAGCGGTGCAGATATTTCCATGTTCATAAAGATAGCGGTGTAGAGATTTTCATGTTTATACAGACAGCGGTGGAGATATTTCCATGTTTATACAGATAGCGCTGTAGATATTTCCCTGTTTATACAGACAGCGGTGTAGATATTTCCATGTTTATACAGATAGCGGTGTCGATATTTCCATGTTTATACAGATAGCGGTGTACGTACTTCCAAGTTTATAGAGATAGCGGTGTAGATATTTACATGCTTATACAGATGGCTGTGTAGATATTTCCATGTTTATACAGATTGCAGTGAAGTTATTTTCATGTTTACACAGATGGAGGTGTAGATATTTCCATGTTTGGACAGATGACTGTGTAGATATTTCCAAGTTTATACAGATAGCACTGTAGATATATCCATGTTTATACAGACCGTGGTGTAGATATTTCCATGTTTATTCAGATAGCAGTGTAGATATTTTCATGTTTATACAGGTAGCGGTGTAGATATTTCCATGTTTACAGAGATAGAGGTGTAGATATTTCCATATTTGCCCAGAATGCGGTGTATATATTTCCATCTTCAGACAGATAGCGTTGTACATACTTCCATGTTTACACAGACAGCTGTGTAGATATTTCCATGTTTACACAGACAGTGTTGTAGATATTTCCATTTTTATATAGATAGCGGTGCAGATATTTCCATGTTTATACAGATAGCGGTGGAGATATTTCCATGTTTATACAGATAACGGTGTAGATATTTCCATGTTTATAAATATAGCGGTGGAGATATTTCCATGTTTATACAGATATCGGTGGAGATATTTCCAAGTTTATGCAGATTGCGGTGGAGATATTATCATGTTTACAGAGATAGCGGTGTAGATATTTCCATGTAGATACAGATAGCGGTGTAGATATTTCCATGTTAATAGAGATAGTGGTGTAGATATTTCCATATTTATGCAGATAGCGGAGTAGATATTTCCATGTTTATTCAGATGGCGGTTTAGGTATTTCCATGTTTATACAGATAGTGGTGTAGACATTTCCATATTGATAGAGATATCGGTGAAGATATTTCCATGTTTATACAAATAGCGGTGTAGATATTTTCAAGTTTATACAGATAGCGGTGTAGATATTTCCATGTTTATACAGATAGCGGTGTAGATATTTCCATGTTTATACAGAGAGTGGTGGAGATATTTCCATGTTTATACAGATATCGGTGTAGCTATTTCCATGTTTATAGAGATAGCGGTGAAGTTATTTCCATGTTTATACAGATTGCATTGTAGATATTTCTATGTTCATAGAGATAGTGGTGTAGATATTTCCATGTTTATACAGATGACTGTGTAGTTAATTCCATGTTTATACAGATGGCGGTGTAGCTATTTCCACATTTATAGAGATAGCCATGTAGTTATTTCCATGTTTATACAGATAACGGTGTAGATATTTACATGTTTATACAGACAGCGGTGTAGATATATCCATGTTTATACAGACCGTGGTGTAGATATTTCCATCTTTATACAGATAGCAGTGTAGATATTTACATGTTTAAACAGATAGCGGTGTAGATATTTCCATGTTTACAGAGATAGAGGTGTAGATATATCCATATTTGCACAGATTGCGTTGTCGATATTTCCATCTTCACACAGATAGCGCTGTATATATTTACATGTTTACACAGACAGGTGTGTAGATATTTCCATGTTTACACAGATAGTGTTGTAGATATTTCCAAGTTCATGCAGACAGTGGTGTAGATATTTCCATGTTTATAAAGATAGCGGAGGAGATACTTCCATGTTTATACTGATATCGGTGGAGATATTTCCATTTTTATGCAGATAGCGCTGTAGATATTTCTATGTTTATACAGATAGCGGTGTAGATATTTGCATGTTTATACAGATAGCGGTGTAGATATTTCCATGTTTACAGAGATAGAGGTGTATATATATCCATATTTGCACAGATTGCTGTGTCGATATTTCCATCTTCACACAGATAGCGGTGTACATATTTCCATGTTTACACAGACAGCTGTGTAGATATTTCCATGTTTACACAGATAGTGTTGTAGATATTTCCATTTTTATAAGGATAGCGGTGCAGATATTTCCATGTTTATAAAGATAGCGGTGGAGATATTTCCATGTTTATACAGATAGTTTTGTAGATATTTCCATGTTCATGAAGATAGCGGTGTAAATATTTCCATGTTTATAAAGATAGCGGAGTAGATACTTTCATGTTTATACAGATAGCGGTGGAGATATTTCCATTTTTAAACAGATAGCGCAGTAGATATTTCCATGTTTATACAGATAGCGGTGGAGATATTTCCATGTTTATACAGATAGCGGTGTAGATATTTCCATGTTAATACAGATAGCATTGGAGTTGTTTCCATGTTTATACAGATGGCGGTGTAGATATTTCCATGTTTATACAGATAGCAGTGCAGTTATTTCCATGTTTACAGAGATAGAGGAGTAGATTTTTCCATATTTCCACAGATTTCCATGTAGATATTTCCATCTTCACACAGATAGCGGTGTACATATTTCCATGTTTACACAGACAGCTGTGTAGATATTTCCATGTTTACACAGATAGTGTTGTTGATATTTCCATGTTTATACAGATAGCGGTGTAGATATTTCCATGTTCATAAAGATAGCGGTGTAGATATTTCCATGTTTATACAGATAGCGGTGGAGATATTTCCATGTTTATACAGATAGCGCTGTAGATATTTCCATGTTTATTCAGACAGCGGTGTAGTTATTTCCAAGTTTATACAGATAGCGGTGGAGATATTTCCATGTTTATACAGACAGCGCTGTAGATATTTCCCTGTTTATACAGATAGCGGTGTAGATATTTCCATGTTTATGCAGATAGCGATGGAGATATTTCCATGTTTATTCAGATGGCTATGTAGATATTTCCATGTTTATACAGATTGCAGTGTAGATATTTCCATGTTTATAGAGATAGTGGTGTAGATATTTCCATGTTTCTACAGACGACAGTGTAGGTATTTCCATGTTTATACAGATGGCGGTGTAGATATTTCCATGTTTACAGAGATAGCCTTGTTGATGTTTCCATTTTTAGACAGATCGCGGTGTAGACATTTCCATGTTTATACAGATAGCGGTGAAGATATTTCCATATTTATACAGATAGCGGTGTAGATATTTCCAAGTTTATACAGATAGCGGTGGAGGTATTTCCATGTTTATTCAGATAGCGGTGTAGATATTTCCATGTTTATACAGAGAGTGTTGGAGATATTTCCATGTTTATACAGATAGCGGTGGAGATATTTCCATGTTTATACAGATAGCAGTGCAGTTATTTCCATGTTTACAGAGATAGAGGAGTAGATTTTTCCATATTTCCACAGATTGCCATGTAGATATTTCCATCTTCACACAAATAGCGGTGTACATATTTCCATGTTTACACAGACAGCTGTGTAGATATTTCCATGTTTACACAGATAGTGTTGTTGATATTTCCATGTTTATACAGATAGCGGTGTAGATATTTCCATGTTCATAAAGATAGCGGTGTAGATATTTCCATGTTTATACAGATAGCGGTGGAGATATTTCCATGTTTATACAGATAGCACTGTAGATATTTCCCTGTTTATACAGATAGCGGTGTAGATATTTCCATGTTTATGCAGATAGCGATGGAGATATTTCCATGTTTATTCAGATGGCTGTGTAGATATTTCCATGTTTATACAGATTGCAGTGTAGATATTTCCATGTTTATAGAGATAGTGGTGTAGATATTTCCATGTTTCTACAGACGACAGTGTAGGTATTTCCATGTTTATACAGATGGCGGTGTAGATATTTCCATGTTAACAGAGATAGCCTTGTTGATGTTTCCATTTTTAGACAGATCGCGGTGTAGACATTTCCATGTTTATAGAGATAGCGGTGAAGATATTTCCATATTTATACAGATAGCGGTGTAGATATTTCCAAGTTTATACAGATAGCGGTGGAGGTATTTCCATGTTTATTCAGATAGCGGTGTAGATATTTCCATGTTTATACAGAGAGTGTTGGAGATATTTCCATGTTTATACAGATAGCGGTGGAGATATTTCCATGTTTATAAAGATAGCGGTGTAGGTATTTCCATGTTTATACAGATGGCATTGCAGATATTTCCATATTTATACAGATAGTGGTGTAGATACTTCCATGTTTATACAGATGAGTGTGTAGTTAATTCCATGTTTATACAGATGGCGGTGTAGATATTTCCACGTTTATAGAGATAGCCATGTAGATATTTCCATGTTTATACAGATAGCGGTGTCGATATTTCCATGTTTACAGAGATAAAGGTGTAGATATTTCCGTATTTGCACAGATTGCCGTGTAGGTATTTCCATCTTCACACAGATAGCGGTGTACTTATTTCCATGTTTACACAGACAGCTGGGTAGATATTTCCATGTTTACACAGATAGTGTTGTACATATTTCCATGTTTATACAGATAGCGGTGTATATATTTCCATGTTTATAAAGATAGCGGTGTAGATATTTCCATGTTTATACCGATAGCGGTGGAGATATTTCCATATTTATACAGGTAGCGCTGTAGATATTTCCATGTTTATACAGACAGCGGTGGAGGTATTTCCATGTTTATGCAGATAGCGGTGGAGATATTTCCATGTTTCTACAGATAGCGGTGGAAATATTGACAAGTTTATAAATATAGCGGTGGAGATATTTCCATGTTTATACAGATATCGGTGGAGATATTTCCAAGTTTATGCAGATTGCGGTGGAGATATTATCATGTTTACAGAGATAGCGGTGTAGATATTTCCATGTAGATACAGATAGCGGTGTAGATATTTCCATGTTAATAGAGATAGTGGTGTAGATATTTCCATATTTATGCAGATAGCGGAGTAGATATTTCCATGTTTATTCAGATGGCGGTTTAGGTATTTCCATGTTTATACAGATAGTGGTGTAGACATTTCCATATTGATAGAGATATCGGTGAAGATATTTCCATGTTTATACAAATAGCGGTGTAGATATTTTCAAGTTTATACAGATAGCGGTGTAGATATTTCCATGTTTATACAGATAGCGGTGTAGATATTTCCAGGTTTATACAGAGAGTGGTGGAGATATTTCCATGTTTATACAGATATCGGTGTAGCTATTTCCATGTTTATAGAGATAGCGGTGAAGTTATTTCCATGTTTATACAGATTGCATTGTAGATATTTCTATGTTCATAGAGATAGTGGTGTAGATATTTCCATGTTTATACAGATGACTGTGTAGTTAATTCCATGTTTATACAGATGGCGGTGTAGCTATTTCCACATTTATAGAGATAGCCATGTAGTTATTTCCATGTTTATACAGATAACGGTGTAGATATTTACATGTTTATACAGACAGCGGTGTAGATATATCCATGTTTATACAGACCGTGGTGTAGATATTTCCATCTTTATACAGATAGCAGTGTAGATATTTACATGTTTAAACAGATAGCGGTGTAGATATTTCCATGTTTACAGAGATAGAGGTGTAGATATATCCATATTTGCACAGATTGCGTTGTCGATATTTCCATCTTCACACAGATAGCGCTGTATATATTTACATGTTTACACAGACAGGTGTGTAGATATTTCCATGTTTACACAGATAGTGTTGTAGATATTTCCAAGTTCATGCAGACAGTGGTGTAGATATTTCCATGTTTATAAAGATAGCGGAGGAGATACTTCCATGTTTATACTGATATCGGTGGAGATATTTCCATTTTTATGCAGATAGCGCTGTAGATATTTCTATGTTTATACAGATAGCGGTGTAGATATTTGCATGTTTATACAGATAGCTGTGTAGATATTTCCATGTTTACAGAGATAGAGGTGTATATATATCCATATTTGCACAGATTGCTGTGTCGATATTTCCATCTTCACACAGATAGCGGTGTACATATTTCCATGTTTACACAGACAGCTGTGTAGATATTTCCATGTTTACACAGATAGTGTTGTAGATATTTCCATTTTTATAAGGATAGCGGTGCAGATATTTCCATGTTTATAAAGATAGCGGTGGAGATATTTCCATGTTTATACAGATAGTTTTGTAGATATTTCCATGTTCATGAAGATAGCGGTGTAAATATTTCCATGTTTATAAAGATAGCGGAGTAGATACTTTCATGTTTATACAGATAGCGGTGGAGATATTTCCATTTTTAAACAGATAGCGCAGTAGATATTTCCATGTTTATACAGATAGCGGTGGAGATATTTCCATGTTTATACAGATAGCGGTGTAGATATTTCCATGTTAATACAGATAGCATTGGAGTTGTTTCCATGTTTATACAGATGGCGGTGTAGATATTTCCATGTTTATACAGATAGCAGTGCAGTTATTTCCATGTTTACAGAGATAGAGGAGTAGATTTTTCCATATTTCCACAGATTTCCATGTAGATATTTCCATCTTCACACAGATAGCGGTGTACATATTTCCATGTTTACACAGACAGCTGTGTAGATATTTCCATGTTTACACAGATAGTGTTGTTGATATTTCCATGTTTACACAGATAGCGGTGTAGATATTTCCATGTTCATAAAGATAGCGGTGTAGATATTTCCATGTTTATACAGATAGCGGTGGAGATATTTCCATGTTTATACAGATAGCGCTGTAGATATTTCCATGTTTATTCAGACAGCGGTGTAGTTATTTCCAAGTTTATACAGATAGCGGTGGAGATATTTCCATGTTTATACAGACAGCGCTGTAGATATTTCCCTGTTTATACAGATAGCGGTGTAGATATTTCCATGTTTATGCAGATAGCGATGGAGATATTTCCATGTTTATTCAGATGGCTATGTAGATATTTCCATGTTTATACAGATTGCAGTGTAGATATTTCCATGTTTATAGAGATAGTGGTGTAGATATTTCCATGTTTCTACAGACGACAGTGTAGGTATTTCCATGTTTATACAGATGGCGGTGTAGATATTTCCATCTTTACAGAGATAGCCTTGTTGATGTTTCCATTTTTAGACAGATCGCGGTGTAGACATTTCCAAGTTTATACAGATAGCGGTGGAGGTATTTCCATGTTTATTCAGATAGCGGTGTAGATATTTTGATGTTTATACAGAGAGTGTTGGAGATATTTCCATGTTTATACAGATAGCGGTGGAGATATTTCCATGTTTATACAGATAGCAGTGCAGTTATTTCCATGTTTACAGAGATAGAGGAGTAGATTTTTCCATATTTCCACAGATTGCCATGTAGATATTTCCATCTTCACACAGATAGCGGTGTACATATTTCCATGTTTACACAGACAGCTGTGTAGATATTTCCATGTTTACACAGATAGTGTTGTTGATATTTCCATGTTTATACAGATAGCGGTGTAGATATTTCCATGTTCATAAAGATAGCGGTGTAGATATTTCCATGTTTATACAGATAGCGGTGGAGATATTTCCATGTTTATACAGATAGCGCTGTAGATATTTCCATGTTTATTCAGACAGCGGTGTAGTTATTTCCAAGTTTATACAGATAGCGGTGGAGATATTTCCATGTTTATACAGATAGCACTGTAGATATTTCCCTGTTTATACAGATAGCGGTGTAGATATTTCCATGTTTATGCAGATAGCGATGGAGATATTTCCATGTTTATTCAGATGGCTGTGTAGATATTTCCATGTTTATACAGATTGCAGTGTAGATATTTCCATGTTTATAGAGATAGTGGTGTAGATATTTCCATGTTTCTACAGACGACAGTGTAGGTATTTCCATGTTTATACAGATGGCGGTGTAGATATTTCCATGTTAACAGAGATAGCCTTGTTGATGTTTCCATTTTTAGACAGATCGCGGTGTAGACATTTCCATGTTTATAGAGATAGCGGTGAAGATATTTCCATATTTATACAGATAGCGGTGTAGATATTTCCAAGTTTATACAGATAGCGGTGGAGGTATTTCCATGTTTATTCAGATAGCGGTGTAGATATTTCCATGTTTATACAGAGAGTGTTGGAGATATTTCCATGTTTATACAGATAGCGGTGGAGATATTTCCATGTTTATACAGATAGCGGTGTAGGTATTTCCATGTTTATACAGATGGCATTGCAGATATTTCCATATTTATACAGATAGTGGTGTAGATACTTCCATGTTTATACAGATGAGTGTGTAGTTAATTCCATGTTTATACAGATGGCGGTGTAGATATTTCCACGTTTATAGAGATAGCCATGTAGATATTTCCATGTTTATACAGATAGCGGTGTCGATATTTCCATGTTTACAGAGATAAAGGTGTAGATATTTCCGTATTTGCACAGATTGCCGTGAAGGTATTTCCATCTTCACACAGATAGCGGTGTACTTATTTCCATGTTTACACAGACAGCTGGGTAGATATTTCCATGTTTACACAGATAGTGTTGTACATATTTCCATGTTTATACAGATAGCGGTGTATATATTTCCATGTTTATAAAGATAGCGGTGTAGATATTTCCATGTTTATACCGATAGCGGTGGAGATATTTCCATATTTATACAGGTAGCGCTGTAGATATTTCCATGTTTATACAGACAGCGGTGGAGGTATTTCCATGTTTATGCAGATAGCGGTGGAGATATTTCCATGTTTCTACAGATAGCGGTGGAAATATTGACATGTTTATACAGATGGAGGTGTAGATATTTCCAAGGTTATGCAGATTTCGGTGGAGATATTTCCATGTTTATAGAGATATCGGTGTAGATATTTCCATGTAGATACAGATAGCCGTGTAGATATTTCCATGTTTATAGAGATAGCCATGTAGATATTTCCATGTTTATAAAGATAGCGGTGTAGACATTTCCATGTTTATAGAGATAGCGGTGAAGTTATTTCCCTATTTATACAGATAGCGGTGTAGATATTTCCATGTTTATACAGACAGCGGTGGACATATTTCCATGTTTATACAGATAGCGTTGTAGGTATTTCCATGTTTATAGAGATAGCGGTGATGTTTTTTCCATGTTTATACAGATGGCATTGTAGATATTTCCATGTTTATACAGATAGTGGTGTAGATATTTCCATGTTTATACAGATGACTGTGTAGTTAATTCCATGTTTATAAAGATGGCGGTGTAGATATTTCCATGTTTATAGAGATAGCCATGTAGATATTTCCATGTTTATACAGATAGCGGTGTAGATATTTCCATGATTACAGAGATAGAGGAGTAGATATTTCCATATTTGCACAGATTGCCGTGTAGATGTTTCCATCTTCACACAGATAGCGGTGTACATATTTCCATGTTTACACAGAGAGCTCTGTAGATATTTCCATGTTTACACAGATAGTGTTGTGGATATTTCCATGTTCATAAAGATAGCGGTGTAGATATTTCCATGTTTATACTGATAGAGGTGGAGATATTTCCATGTTTATACAGATCGCGCTGCAGATATTTCCATGTTTATACAGACAGCGGTGTAGATATTTCCATGTTTATACAGATAGCGGTGTAGATATTTCCATGTTTATACAGATTGCAGTGAAGGTATATCCATGTTTATACAGATGGAGGTGAAGATATTTCCATGTTTAGACAGATGACTGTGTAGATATTTCCAAGTTTATACATATAGCGGAGTAGATATATCCATGTTTATACAGACCGTGGTGTAGATATTTCCATGTTTATACAGATAGCGGTGTAGATATTTTCATGTTTATACAGATAGCGGTGTAGATGTTTCCATGTTTACAGAGATAGAGGTGTAGATATTTCCATATTTTCCCAGATTGCGGTGTAGATATTTCCATATTCACATAGATAGCGTTGTACATATTTCCATGTTTACTCAGATAGTGTTGTAGGTATTTCCATTTTTATATAGATAACGGTGCAGATATTTCCATGTTTATACAGATAGCGGTGGAGATATTTCCATGTTTATACAGATAACGGTGTAGATATTTCCATGTTTATAAAGATAGCGGTGGAGATATTTCCATGTTAATACAGATATCGATGCAGATATTTCCATGTTTATGCAGATTGCGTTGGAGATATTACCATGTTTATAGAGATAGCGGTGCAGATATTTCCATGTAGATACAGATAGTGGTGTAGATATTTCCGTGTTTGTAGAGATAGCGGTGTAGATATTTCCATATTTATGCAGATAGCGGTGTAGATATTTCCATGTTTATTCAGATGGCGGTGTAGATATTTCCATGTATATAGAGATGGCTGTGTAGATATTTCCATGTTTATACAGATAGTGGTGTAGATATTTCCATGTTTATACAGATGACAGTGTAGTTATTTGCATGTTTATACAGATGGCGGTGTAGATATTTCCATGTTTATAGACATAGCCATGTAGATATTTCCATGTTTATACAGATAGTGGTGTAGACAATTCCATGTTTATAGAGATATCGGTGAAGATATTTTCATATTTATAGAGATAGCGCTGTAGGTATTTCCAAGTTTATACACATAGCCGTGTAGATATTTCCGTGTTTATACAGATAGCGGTGTAGATATATCCATGTTTATACAGACCGTGGTGTAGATATTTCCATGTTTATACAGATAGAGGTGTAGATATTTCCTTGTTTATACAGATTTCGGTGTAGATATTTCCATGTTTACAGAGATAGAGGTGTAAATATATCCATATTTGCACAAATTGCGGTGTCGATATTTCCATCTTCACACAGATAGCAGTGTATATATTTCCATGTTTACACAGACAGGTGTGTGGATATTTCCATGTTTACTCAGATAGCGGTGTAGATATTTCCATGTTTACAAAGATAGAGGAGTAGATATTTCCATATTTTCACAGATTGCGTGTAGATATTTCCATCTTCACACAGATAGCGGTGTACATATTTCCATGTTTACCGAGACAGCTGTGTAGATATTTCCATGTTTACACAGTTAGTGTTGTGGATATTTCCATGTTTATACAGATAGCGGTGTAGATACTTCCATGTTCATAAAGATAGCAGTGTAGATATTTCCATGTTTATAAAGATAGCGGTGGACATATTTCCATGTTTATACAGATAGCGCTGTAGATATTTCCATGTTTATACAGACAGCGGTGTAGATATTTCCATGTTTATACAGATAGCGCTGTAGATATTTCCCTGTTTATACAGATAGCGGTGTAGATATTTCCATGTTTATGCAGATAGCGATGGAGATATTTCCATGTTTATAGAGATGGCTGTGTAGATATTTCCATGTTTATACAGATAGCGGTGTAGATATTTCCATGTTTAAAGAGATGGCGGTGTAGATATTTCCATCTTTGCACAGATTGCGGTTTAGATATTTCCATCTTCACACAGATAGTGGTGTAGATATTTCCAAGTTTACACAGATATCTGTGTAGATATTTCCATGTTTACACAGATAGCGTCGTAGATATTTCCATGTTTATTCGGATAGTGGTGTAGATATTTCCTTGTTTATACAGATCGTGTTGTAGAGATTTCCATGTTTATACAGATAGCGGTGTAGATATTTCCATGTTTATACATGTAGAGGTGTAGATATTTCCATGTGTATACAGATATCAGTGTAGATATTTCCATGTTTATACATGTAGAGGTGTAGATATTTCCATGTTTATACAGATCGTGCGGTAGATATTTCCATCGTTCCACAGATTGAATTGTAGATATTTCCATGTTTATACAGATTGCAGTGTAGATAGTTCCATGTATATGGAGATTGCGGTTTAGATATTTTCATGTTGATAGATATGGCGCTGTAGTTATTTCCATGTTTATAGAGATAGCGGTGTAGATATTTCCATGTTTATACAGACGGCGGTGTGGATATTTCCATTTTTATAGAGATGGCGGTGTAGGATTTCTATGTTTATACAGATAGCGGTGTAGCTATTTCCATGTTTATTCAGAAAGCGGTGTAGATATTTTCATGTTTACACAGATAGCGTTGTAGATATTTCCATCTTTGCACAGATTGCAGTGTAGATTGTATATGTTTATTCAGATAGCAGTGTAGATATTTCCATGTTTCCACAGATAGCTCTGTAGACAGTTACTTGTTTACACTGATAGCGTTGTAGACATTTCCAGGTTTATAGAGATAGCTGTTTAGATATTTGCATATTTACACAGAAAGCGGTGTTGGTATTTCCATGTTTATGCAGATTGCGTTGTAGATATTTCCCTGTTTATGCAGCTCGTGGTGTAGGTATTTCCATCTTTATACAGATGGCAGTGTAGATATTTCCATGTATATACAGATAGCGGTGTAGATATTTCCATGTTTATACAGATGGCGGTGTAGATATTTCCATGTTTATGGAGATGGCGGTGTAGATATTTCCATGTTTATACAGATAGCGGTTTAGACATTTCCATGTTTATACAGATGGGTTTGTAGATATTTCCATGTGTACACAGATGGCGGTGTAGATATTTCCATGTAAATACAGATGGTGGTGTAGATATTTCCATGTTTATACAGATGACTGTGTGGTTATTTCCATGTTTATACGGATGGCGGTGTAGACATTTCCATGTTTATAGAGATAGCGGTGTAGATATTTCCATGTTTATACAGATAGCGTTGTAGATATTTCCAAGTTTACACAGATCGCGGTGTAGATATTTCCATGTTTATAAAGATAGCGGTGTAGATATTTCCATGTTTATACAGATATCGGTGCAGATATTTCCATGTTTATACAGATCATGGTTTAGATATTTCCATGTTTATACAGATAGCGTTGTAGATATTTCCAGGTTTATACAGATAGCGGTGTAGATATTTCCATGTTTTTACAGATCACGGTGTAGATATTTCTACCTTTCTGCAGATTGCAGTGTGGATATTTCTATGTTTATACAGATGGCGGTGTAGATATATCCATATTTATAGAGATGGCGGTGTAGATATTTCCTTGTTTATATATATGGTGGTGTAGATATTTCCATGTTTATAGAGATGGCGGTGTATATATTTCCATGTTTATAGAGATAGCGGTGTAGATATTTCAATGTTTATACAGATATCGGTGTAGATATTTCCATGTTTATACAACACGCGGTGTAGATATTTACATCTTTATACAGATGGCTTTGTAGATATTTCCATGTTCATACAGACGGCGGTGTAGATATTTCCATGTTTATACAGATGGCGGTGTGGATAGTTCCATGTTTATGGAGATGGCGCTGTAGATATTTCCATGCTGTTGAAGATGTTGGTGTGGATATTTCCATGTTTATAATGATAGCGGTGTGGCTATTTCCAAGTTTATACAGATGGCTGTGTAGATGTTTCCATGTTTATACCGATGGCATTGCAGATATTTCCATGTTTATACAGATAGTGGTGTAGATATTTCCATGTTTATGCAGATGACCGTGTAGGTATTTCCAAGTTTATACAGATGGCGGTGTAGGTATTTCCATGTTTATAGAGATAGCCATGTAGATATTTCCATGTTTATACAGATAGCAGTGTAGACATTTCCATGTTTATACAGATAGCGGTGTAGATATTTCCATATTTATACAGATAGCGGTGTGGATATTTCCATTTTTATAGAGGTGGAGGTGTAGATACTTCCATATTTATGCAGATCGCGGTATAGATAATTCCATGTTTCTACAGATGGCAGTGTAGATATTTCTATGTTTATACAGATGGCGGTGTAGATATTTCAACATTTATACAGATGGCGGTGTAAATGTTTCCATGTTTATGCAGATGGTGGTGTAGATATTTCCATGTTTATAGAAATGGTGCTGTAGCTATTTCTATGTTTATAGAGATAGCAGTGTAGGTATTTCCATCTTTATAGAGATGGCGGTGTAGTTATTTCCATGTTTTTAGAGATAGTGGTGTAGATATTTCCATGTTTATACAGATTGCAGTGTAGATATTTCCAAGTTTATACAGATAGTGGTGTTGGTATTTCCATGTTTGTACTGATAGCAGTGTAGATATTATTGTGTTTACAGAGATAGCGGTGTATATATTTCCATCTTTGTACAGATTGCATTGTAGATATTTCCATCTTTACACAGATAGAGGTATAGATATTTCCATCATTGCAAAGATTGCGGTGCAGATATTTCCATCTTTACACAGATAGCGGTGTAGATATTTCCATGTTTCACATATAGCGGTGCAGATATTTCCATGTTTACACAGATAGCTTTGTAGATATTTGCACGTTTATACACATAGCGGTGTAGATATTTCAATGTTCATACAGATAGCGGGGAACATATTTCCATGTTTATACAGATAGCGGTGTAGATTTTTCCAAGTTTATAGAGATGGTTGTTTAGATATTTCCATGTTTATACAGAAGGCCGTGCAGTTATTTCCATGTTTATACCGATAGTGCTGTAGATATTTCCATGTTTATACAGACGACTGTGTAGGTGTTTCAATGTTTATACAGATGGGGGTGTAGATATTTCCATCTTTATAGAGATAGCCATGTAGATATTTCCATGTTTATACAGATAGCAGTGTAGACATTTCCATGTTTATAGAGACAGCGGTGTTGATATTTCCATATTTATACAGATAGAGGTGTAGATATTTCCGTGTTTATAAAGGTGTAGGTGTATATATTTCCATGTTTATACAGATTGTGGTGCAGATATTTCCATCTTTCTACAGATGACAGTGTAGATATTTCTATGCTTATACAGATGGCAGTGTAGATATTTCCATGTTTATACATATGGCGGTGTAGATATTTCTATATTTATGCAGATGGCGGTGTAGATAATTCCAAGTTAATAGAGATGGCGGTGCAGATATTTCCAAGTTTATACAGATAGCGGTGGAGATATTTCCATGTTTATACAGATAACGGTGGAGATATTTCCATGTTTATACAGATGGCGGTGTAGATATTTCCATGTTTATACAGATGGTGGTGTAGATATTTCCGTGTTTATACAGATGACTATTTAGTTATTTCCATGTTTATATAGATGGCGGTTTAGATATTTCCATGTTTATAGAGATTGCAGTGTAGATACTTCCAAGTTCATAGAGATAGCGGTGTACATATTTCCATCTTTGCACAGATTGTGGAGTTGATATTTCCATCATTACACAGATAGTGGTGTAGATATTTCCATCTTTGCACAGATTGTGGTGTAGATATTTCCATCTTTACACAGATTGCAGTGTAGATGTTTCCATCTTTACGCCGATAGCGGTGTAGATATTTCCATGTTTATAGGGATGGTGGTGGAGTTTATTCCACGTTTATACAGATGACTGTGTAGATATTTCCATGTTTATACAGATGGCGGTTTAGATATTTCCATGTTTATACAGATAGTTGGGTAGAAATTTCCATGTTTATAGAGATAGTGGTATAGATATTTCGAAATTTATAGAGATTGTGGTGTAGATATTTCCATGTTTATACTGATAGCCGTGTACATATTTCCATGTTTATACAGGCAGCAGTGTAGGTATTTCCATGTTTCTACAGATCACGATGTAGACATTTCCATCTTTCTAAAGATGGCAGTGTAGATAATTCTATGTTTATAAAGGTGGCGGTGTAGATATTTCCATGTTTATACAGACGGCCGTGTAGTTACTTCCATGTTTATTGAGATGGCGGTGTAGATATTTCCAGATTTATAGAGATGATGGTGTAGATATTTCTATGTTTATAGAGATAGCGGTGCCGATAATTCCATGTTTATATTGATGGTGTTGTAGTTATTTCCATGTTTATCGATATAGTGGTGCAGATATTTCCATCTTTATACAGATAGCGGTGTAGATATTTCCACGTTTATACAGATAGCCGTGTTGGTATTTCCATGTTTATACAGAATGCGGTGTAGATATTTCCATGTTTATACAGCTCACGGTGTAGATATTTCCAGCTTTATACAGATGGCAGTGTTGATATTTCCATGTTTATACAGATAGCGGTGTAGATATTTCCATGTTTACACAGATGGTGGTGTAGACAGTTCCATGTTAATGGAGATGGCGGTGTAGGTATTTTCATGTTTATACAGATGGCGGTGTAGATATTTCCAAGTTTATAGAGATGGCGGTGTAGATATTTCCATGTTTATAGAGATAGCGGTGTAGATATTTCCATGTTTATACAGATGGCTTTGTAGATATTTCCATGTGTATACAGATGACAGTGTAGATATTTCCATGTTTATACAGATTTCAGTGTAGATATTTCCATTTTTATACGGATGGTGGTGTAAATATTTCCATGTTTATAGAAATATCCGTGTAGATATTTCCATGTTTATAATGATAGCGGTGTAAATATTTCCTAGTTTATACAGATAGCGTTCTATATATTTCCATGTTTATAGAGATAGCGGTGTAAATATTTCCATGTTTATACAGATAATGTTTTAAATGATTTCAAATTTACAGAGATAGCGGTGTAGATATTTCCAGGTTTACACAGAAAGTGGTCTAGATATTTCCACGTTTACAGAGATAGCGGTGTATATATTTCCATGTTTATACAGATAGTGGTGTGGATATTTCCACGTTTATAAAGATAGTGGTGTAGATTTCCACGTTTATAGAGATATTGGTGTAGATATTTCCATTTTTATACAGACAGCGGTGTAGATATTTCCACGTGTATACTAATAGCGGTGTAGATATTTCCACGTTTATAGAGAGAGCGGTGTAGATATTTCCAAGTTTATACAGGTAGCGGTTTAGATATTTCTATGTTTTCAGAGACACCGGTGTAGATATTTCCACGTTTATAGAGATACCCATGTAGATATTTCCAAGTTTATGGAGACAGTGGTGTAGGTATTTGCATGTTTATAGAGACAGCAATGTAGATATTTCCATGTTTTAGATACAGCGGTGTAGATATTTCCATGTTTATACAGATAGCAGTGTAGATATTTCCATGTTTATAGATACAGCGGTGTAGGTATTTCCATGTTTATACAGATGGCGCTGTAGGTATTTCCATGTTTATACAGACAGCGGTGTAGATATTTCTAAGTTTGTAAAGATAGCGGTGTAGATATTTTCATGTTCATGCAGACAGCGGTGTAGTTATTTCCATGTTTATAGAGATAGCGGTGTAGATATTTCCATGTTTATAGACATAGCGGTGTAATTATTTCCATGTTTATACAGATAGCGGTGTATTTCCATGTTTATGCATCTCGCGGTGTAGATATTTCCATCTTTATACAGATGGCAGTGTAGATATTTCCATCTTTATAGAGATAGCGGTGTAAATATTTCCATGTTTATACAGATAGCATTGTAAATATTTCCATCTTTATAGAGATAGCGGTGTAAATATTGCCATGTTTATACAGAAAACGGTTTAAATGTTTACACATTTACAGAGATAGCATTGTAAATATTTACATGTTTACACAGAAAGTGGTGTAGATATTTCCACGTTTATACTGATAGCGGTGTAGATGCTTCCACGTTTATAGAGATAGCGGTGTAGATATTTCCATGTTTATACAGATAGCAGTGTAGAAATTTCCACGTTTATACAGATAGCGGTGTAGATATTTCTACGTTTATACAGATTGCGGTGTATATATTTCCACGTTTATAGAGATAGCGATGTAGATATTTCAATGTTTATAAAGACAGCGGTGTAGATATTTCCACGTTTATACTGATAGGGGTGTAGATATTTCCACGTTTATAGAGATAGCGGTGTAGATATTTCCAAGTTTATACAGATAGCCGTTTGGATATTTCCATGTTTACAGAGACACCGGCGTAGATAGTTCCACGTTTATAGAGATAGCGGTGTAGATATTTCCATGTTTATAGAGACAGTGGTGCAGATATTTCCACGTTTATACAGATGGCCCTGTAGATATTTCCAAGTTTATGGAGACAGCGGTGTGGATATTTGCATATTTATAGAGACAGCTGCGTAGATATTTCCATGTTTTTAGAGACAGCGGTGTAGATATTTCCATGTTTATACAGATAGCGGTGTAGATATTTCCATGTTTATACAGATAGCAGTGTAGATATTTCTATGTTTATACAGATAGCGGTGTAGATATTTCCATGTTTATACAGATTGCAGTGTATGTATTTCCATGTTTATAGAGATAGCAGTGAAAATGTTTCCATATTTATAAAGATAGCAGTGTAGATATTGCCATGTTTATTCAGATAGCGGTGCAGATATTTCCATGTTTATACAGAGAGCAGTGTAGGTAATTCCATGTTTATACAGGTAGCGGTGTAGGTATTTCCATGTTTACACATATCGCGGAGTAGATATTTCCATCTTTCTACAGATGGCATTGTAGATATTTCTATGTTTATAGAGATGGTGGTGTAGATATCTCTATGTTTAGGCAAATAGCGGTGTAGATATTTCCATGTTTATACAGATAGCGGTTTAGATATTTCCAGGTTTATACAGATAGTGGTGGAGATATCTCCATGTTTATAGAGATAGCGGTGTAGATATTTCCGTGTTTATACAGATGGCGGTGTAGATATTTCCATGTTTATACAGATAGCGGTCTGGCTATTTCCATGATTATACAGATAGCGGCTTAGCTATTTCCATGTTTATAGAGATGGGTGTGTAGATATTTCCACGTTTATATAGTTGACAGTGTAGATATTTCCATGTTTATACAGATGGTGGTGTAGATATTTCCATGTTTATACAGATGACTGTCTAGTTATTGCCATGTTTATACAGATGGCAATGTAGATATTTCCATGTTTTTAGGGATAGCGTTGTAGATATTTCCATGTTTATAAAGATAGTGGTGTAAATATTTCCTAGTTTATACAGATAGCGTTGTATATATTTCCATGTTTATAGAGATAGCGGTGTAAATATTTCCATGTTTATACAGATAATGGTTTAAATGATTTCACATTTACAGAGATAGCGGTGTAGATATTTCCATGTTTACACAGAATGTGGTCTAGATATTTCCACGTTTACAGAGGTAGCGGTGTATATATTTCCATGTTTATACAGATAGTGGTGTAGATATTTCCACGTTTGTAAAGATAGTGGTGTAGATATTTCCACGTTTATAGAGATATTGGTGTAGATATTTCCATTTTTATACAGACAGCGGTGTAGATATTTCCACGTGTATACTAATAGCGGTGTAGATATTTCCACGTTTATAGAGATAGCGGTGTAGATATTTCCAAGTTTATACAGGTAGCGGTTTAGATATTTCTATGTTTTCAGAGACACCGGTGTAGATATTTCCACGTTTATAGAAATACCCAAGTAGATATTTCCAAGTTTATGGAGACAGTGGTGTAGGTATTTGCATGTTTATAGAGACAGCAGTGTAGATATTTACATGTTTTAGATACAGCGGTGTAGATATTTCCATGTTTATACAGATAGCAGTGAAGATATTTCCATGTTTATAGAGAAAGAGGTGTAGGTATTTCCATGTTTATACAGATGGCGCTGAAGATATTTCCATGTTTATACAGACAGCGGTGTAGATATTTCTAAGTTTGTAAAGATAGCGGTGTAGATATTTTCATGTTCATGCAGACAGCGGTGTAGTTATTTCCATGTTTATAGAGATAGCGGTGTAGATATTTCCATGTTTATAGACATAGCGGTGTAATTATTTCCATGTTTATACAGATAGCGGTGTATTTCCATGTTTATGCATCTCGCGGTGTAGATATTTCCATCTTTATACAGATGGCAGTGTAGATATTTCCATGTTTGTAGAGATAGCGGTGTAAAGATTTCCATGTTTATACAGATAGCATTGTAAATATTTCCATCTTTATAGAGATAGCGGTGTAAATATTTCCATGTTTATACAGAAAACGGTTTAAATGTTTACACATTTACAGAGATAGCATTGTAGATATTTACATGTTTACACAGAAAGTGGTGTAGATATTTCCACGTTTATACTGATAGCGGTGTAGATGCTTCCACGTTTATAGAGATAGCGGTGTAGACATTTCCATGTTTATACAGATAGCAGTGTAGAAATTTCCACGTTTATACAGATAGCGGTGTAGATATTTCTACGTTTATACAGATTGCGGTGTAGATATTTCCACGTTTATAGAGATAGCGGTGTAGATATTTCAATGTTTATAAAGACAGCGGTGTAGATATTTCCACGTTTATACTGATAGGGGTGTAGATATTTCCACGTTTATAGAGATAGCGGTGTAGATATTTCCAAGTTTATACAGATAGCCGTTTGGATATTTCCATGTTTACAGAGACACCGGCGTAGATAGTTCCACGTTTATAGAGATAGCGGTGTAGATATTTCCATGTTTATAGAGACAGTGGTGCAGATATTTCCACGTTTATACAGATGGCCCTGTAGATATTTCCAAGTTTATGGAGACAGCGGTGTGGATATTTGCATATTTATAGAGACAGCTGCGTAGATATTTCCATGTTTTTAGAGACAGCGGTGTAGATATTTCCATGTTTATACAGATAGCGGTGTAGATATTTCCATGTTTATACAGATAGCAGTGTAGATATTTCTATGTTTATACAGATAGCGGTGTAGATATTTCCATGTTTATACAGATTGCAGTGTATGTATTTCCATGTTTATAGAGATAGCAGTGAAAATGTTTCCATATTTATAAAGATAGCAGTGTAGATATTGCCATGTTTATTCAGATAGCGGTGCAGATATTTCCATGTTTATACAGAGAGCAGTGTAGGTAATTCCATGTTTATACAGGTAGCGGTGTAGGTATTTCCATGTTTACACATATCGCGGAGTAGATATTTCCATCTTTCTACAGATGGCATTGTAGATATTTCTATGTTTATAGAGATGGTGGTGTAGATATCTCTATGTTTAGGCAAATAGCGGTGTAGATATTTCCATGTTTATACAGATAGCGGTTTAGATATTTCCAGGTTTATACAGATAGTGGTGGAGATATCTCCATGTTTATAGAGATAGCGGTGTAGATATTTCCGTGTTTATACAGATGGCGGTGTAGATATTTCCATGTTTATACAGATAGCGGTCTGGCTATTTCCATGATTATACAGATAGCGGCTTAGCTATTTCCATGTTTATAGAGATGGGTGTGTAGATATTTCCACGTTTATATAGTTGACAGTGTAGATATTTCCATGTTTATACAGATGGCAATGTAGATATTTCCATGTTTTTAGGGATAGCGTTGTAGATATTTCCATGTTTATAAAGATAGCGGTGTAAATATTTCCTAGTTTATACAGATAGCGTTGTATATATTTCCATGTTTATAGAGATAGCGGTGTAAATATTTCCATGTTTATACAGATAATGGTTTAAATGATTTCACATTTACAGAGATAGCGGTGTAGATATTTCCATGTTTACACAGAAAGTGGTCTAGATATTTCCACGTTTACAGAGGTAGCGGTGTATATATTTCCATGTTTATTCAGATAGTGGTGTAGATATTTCCACGTTTATAAAGATAGTGGTGTAGATATTTCCACGTTTATAGAGATATTGGTGTAGATATTTCCATTTTTATACAGACAGCGGTGTAGATATTTCCACGTGTATACTAATAGCGGTGTAGATATTTCCACGTTTATAGAGATAGCGGTGTAGATATTTCCAAGTTTATACAGGTAGCGGTTTAGATATTTCTATGTTTTCAGAGACACCGGTGTAGATATTTCCACGTTTATAGAAATACCCAAGTAGATATTTCCAAGTTTATGGAGACAGTGGTGTAGGTATTTGCATGTTTATAGAGACAGCAGTGTAGATATTTACATGTTTTAGATACAGCGGTGTAGATATTTCCATGTTTATACAGATAGCAGTGAAGATATTTCCATGTTTATAGAGAAAGAGGTGTAGGTATTTCCATGTTTATACAGATGGCGCTGAAGATATTTCCATGTTTATACAGACAGCGGTGTAGATATTTCTAAGTTTGTAAAGATAGCGGTGTAGATATTTTCATGTTCATGCAGACAGCGGTGTAGTTATTTCCATGTTTATAGAGATAGCGGTGTAGATATTTCCATGTTTATAGACATAGCGGTGTAATTATTTCCATGTTTATACAGATAGCGGTGTATTTCCATGTTTATGCATCTCGCGGTGTAGATATTTCCATCTTTATACAGATGGCAGTGTAGATATTTCCATGTTTGTAGAGATAGCGGTGTAAAGATTTCCATGTTTATACAGATAGCATTGTAAATATTTCCATCTTTATAGAGATAGCGGTGTAAATATTTCCATGTTTATACAGAAAACGGTTTAAATGTTTACACATTTACAGAGATAGCATTGTAGATATTTACATGTTTACACAGAAAGTGGTGTAGATATTTCCACGTTTATACTGATAGCGGTGTAGATGCTTCCACGTTTATAGAGATAGCGGTGTAGACATTTCCATGTTTATACAGATAGCAGTGTAGAAATTTCCACGTTTATACAGATAGCGGTGTAGATATTTCTACGTTTATACAGATTGCGGTGTAGATATTTCCACGTTTATAGAGATAGCGGTGTAGATATTTCAATGTTTATAAAGACAGCGGTGTAGATATTTCCACGTTTATACTGATAGGGGTGTAGATATTTCCACGTTTATAGAGATAGCGGTGTAGATATTTCCAAGTTTATACAGATAGCCGTTTGGATATTTCCATGTTTACAGAGACACCGGCGTAGATAGTTCCACGTTTATAGAGATAGCGGTGTAGATATTTCCATGTTTATAGAGACAGTGGTGCAGATATTTCCACGTTTATACAGATGGCCCTGTAGATATTTCCAAGTTTATGGAGACAGCGGTGTGGATATTTGCATATTTATAGAGACAGCTGCGTAGATATTTCCATGTTTTTAGAGACAGCGGTGTAGATATTTCCATGTTTATACAGATAGCGGTGTAGATATTTCCATGTTTATACAGATAGCAGTGTAGATATTTCTATGTTTATACAGATAGCGGTGTAGATATTTCCATGTTTATACAGATTGCAGTGTATGTATTTCCATGTTTATAGAGATAGCAGTGAAAATGTTTCCATATTTATAAAGATAGCAGTGTAGATATTGCCATGTTTATTCAGATAGCGGTGCAGATATTTCCATGTTTATACAGAGAGCAGTGTAGGTAATTCCATGTTTATACAGGTAGCGGTGTAGGTATTTCCATGTTTACACATATCGCGGAGTAGATATTTCCATCTTTCTACAGATGGCATTGTAGATATTTCTATGTTTATAGAGATGGTGGTGTAGATATCTCTATGTTTAGGCAAATAGCGGTGTAGATATTTCCATGTTTATACAGATAGCGGTTTAGATATTTCCACGTTTATACAGATAGTGGTGGAGATATCTCCATGTTTATAGAGATAGCGGTGTAGATATTTCCGTGTTTATACAGATGGCGGTGTAGATATTTCCATGTTTATACAGATAGCGGTCTGGCTATTTCCATGATTATACAGATAGCGGCTTAGCTATTTCCATGTTTATAGAGATGGGTGTGTAGATATTTCCACGTTTATATAGTTGACAGTGTAGATATTTCCATGTTTATACAGATGGTGGTGTAGATATTTCCATGTTTATACAGATGACTGTCTAGTTATTGCCATGTTTATACAGATGGCAATGTAGATATTTCCATGTTTTTAGGGATAGCGTTGTAGATATTTCCATGTTTATAAAGATAGCGGTGTAAATATTTCCTAGTTTATACAGATAGCGTTGTATATATTTCCATGTTTATAGAGATAGCGGTGTAAATATTTCCATGTTTATACAGATAATGGTTTAAATGATTTCACATTTACAGAGATAGCGGTGTAGATATTTCCATGTTTACACAGAAAGTGGTCTAGATATTTCCACGTTTACAGAGGTAGCGGTGTATATATTTCCATGTTTATACAGATAGTGGTGTAGATATTTCCACGTTTATAAAGATAGTGGTGTAGATATTTCCACGTTTATAGAGATATTGGTGTAGATATTTCCATTTTTATACAGACAGCGGTGTAGATATTTCCACGTGTATACTAATAGCGGTGTAGATATTTCCACGTTTATAGAGATAGCGGTGTAGATATTTCCAAGTTTATACAGGTAGCGGTTTAGATATTTCTATGTTTTCAGAGACACCGGTGTAGATATTTCCACGTTTATAGAAATACCCAAGTAGATATTTCCAAGTTTATGGAGACAGTGGTGTAGGTATTTGCATGTTTATAGAGACAGCAGTGTAGATATTTACATGTTTTAGATACAGCGGTGTAGATATTTCCATGTTTATACAGATAGCAGTGAAGATATTTCCATGTTTATAGAGAAAGAGGTGTAGGTATTTCCATGTTTATACAGATGGCGCTGAAGATATTTCCATGTTTATACAGACAGCGGTGTAGATATTTCTAAGTTTGTAAAGATAGCGGTGTAGATATTTTCATGTTCATGCAGACAGCGGTGTAGTTATTTCCATGTTTATAGAGATAGCGGTGTAGATATTTCCATGTTTATAGACATAGCGGTGTAATTATTTCCATGTTTATACAGATAGCGGTGTATTTCCATGTTTATGCATCTCGCGGTGTAGATATTTCCATCTTTATACAGATGGCAGTGTAGATATTTCCATGTTTGTAGAGATAGCGGTGTAAAGATTTCCATGTTTATACAGATAGCATTGTAAATATTTCCATCTTTATAGAGATAGCGGTGTAAATATTTCCATGTTTATACAGAAAACGGTTTAAATGTTTACACATTTACAGAGATAGCATTGTAGATATTTACATGTTTACACAGAAAGTGGTGTAGATATTTCCACGTTTATACTGATAGCGGTGTAGATGCTTCCACGTTTATAGAGATAGCGGTGTAGACATTTCCATGTTTATACAGATAGCAGTGTAGAAATTTCCACGTTTATACAGATAGCGGTGTAGATATTTCTACGTTTATACAGATTGCGGTGTAGATATTTCCACGTTTATAGAGATAGCGGTGTAGATATTTCAATGTTTATAAAGACAGCGGTGTAGATATTTCCACGTTTATACTGATAGGGGTGTAGATATTTCCACGTTTATAGAGATAGCGGTGTAGATATTTCCAAGTTTATACAGATAGCCGTTTGGATATTTCCATGTTTACAGAGACACCGGCGTAGATAGTTCCACGTTTATAGAGATAGCGGTGTAGATATTTCCATGTTTATAGAGACAGTGGTGCAGATATTTCCACGTTTATACAGATGGCCCTGTAGATATTTCCAAGTTTATGGAGACAGCGGTGTGGATATTTGCATATTTATAGAGACAGCTGCGTAGATATTTCCATGTTTTTAGAGACAGCGGTGTAGATATTTCCATGTTTATACAGATAGCGGTGTAGATATTTCCATGTTTATACAGATAGCAGTGTAGATATTTCTATGTTGACACAGATGGCTGTGTAGATATTTGCAGCTGTATAGAGATGGCAATGTAGGTATTTCCATGTTTATACAGGTGGTGGTGTAGATATTTCCATATTTATACAGATACTGGTGTAGATATTTCCATGTTTACACAGATGGTGGTGTAGATATTTCCATATTTATGGAGATTGCGGTGTAGATATTTACAAGTTTGTAGAGATGGCGGTGTACATATTTCTATGTTTATACAGATGGCAGTGTAGGTATTTCCAAGTTTATTCAGATAGCGGTGTAGATATTTCCATGTTCACAGAGATAGCCGTGTAGATATTTCCATCTTTGCACAGATTGTGGTGTAGATATTTCCATGTTCTCACATGTAGCGTTGTAGCCACTTCCATGTTTATACAGATACCGGTGTAGATATTTCCATGTTTGTACAGATGACGGTGTGGATATTTCCATATTCATAAAGATAGCGTTGTAGATATTTCCATGTTTATAGAGGTAGCGTTGCAGGTATTTCCATCTTTATATAGATAGCGGTGTAGATATTTCCATGTTTATAGAGATACTGGTGTAGATATTTCCATGTTTATACAGATTGCAGTGTAGATGTTTCCACGTGTATACAGATGGCAGTGTAGATATTTCCATGTTTACACCGATGGAGGTGTAGATATTTCCATGTTTATACAGATGACCGTGTAGATATTTCCATGTTTTTACAGATGGCGGTGTAGACATTTCCACGTTTATACAGATGGCGGTGTAGATATTTCCATGTTTTTACAGATGGTGGTGTAGATATTTCAATGTTTACACAGATAGCGCTGTAGATATATCCATGTTTACAGAGATAGTGGTGTAGATAGTTCCATCTTTGCACAGATTGCCGTGTAGATATTTCCATGATTACACAGATAGCGGTGTAGATATTTCCATGTTTATACAGATAGCTGTTTAGATATTTCCAGGTTTATACAGATAGCGGTGGAGATATTTCCATGTTTATACAGATAGCGTTGTGGATATTTCCATGTTTATACACATAGCGGTGTAGGTATTTCCATGTTTATAGAGATAGTGGTGTAGATATTTCCATGTTTATACAGATGGCAGTGTAGATATATTCATGTGTTTAAAGATGGCAGTGTAAATATTTCCATGTTTATACAGAAGGAGGAGAAGTTATTTCCATGTTTATACAGCTGACTCTGTAGATATTTCCATGTTTTTACAGATGGCGGTGTAGATATTTCCATGTTTATACAGATAGCAGTGTGGCTATGTCCATGTTTATACAGATAGCGATGTAGATAATTCCAGGTTTATAGAGATGGCTGTGTAGATATTTCCATATTTATACAGATGGCAGTGTAGATATTTCCATGTTTAGACAGATAGTGGTGTAGATATTTCCATGTTTATACAGATAGCGGTGTAGATATTTCATGTTTATAGAGATAGTTGTGTAGATATTTCCATGTTTATACAGATATAGCTGTAGATATTTCCATGTTTACAATTATAGTGGTGTTTGTATTTCCATGTTTATACAGATAGCGGTGTAGAAATTTCCATGTTTCCACAGATGGCAGTGTATATTGTTCCATGTTTATCGAGATGGCTGTGTAGATATATTCATGTTTATAGAGATGGCGGTGTAGATATTCCCATGTTTATACAGATTGCGATGTAGATATTTCCATGTTTATAGAGATTGTGGTGTAGATCTTTCCATGTTTACACAGATAGCGGTGTGGATATTTCCATATTTATACAGATAGCGGTGTAGTTATTTCCATGTTTATTCACATGGTGTTGTAGATATTTCCATGTTTATACAGATAGTGTTGTAGATATTTCCATGTTTATACAGATAGCGTTTTAGATATTTCCATGTTTATACAGATAGCGGTGGAGATCTTTCCATGTTTATACAGATGGCCGTGGAGATATTTCCATCTTTATACAGATGGCGGTGTAGATATTTCCAAGTTTATACAGATAGCAGTGTAGATATTTCCATGTTTATTCAGATAGCGGTGTAGATATTTGCATGTTTATACAGGTAGAGGTGTAGATATTTCCATGTTTATACAGATCGCGGTGTAGATATTTCCATGTTTATGCAGATGGCGTTGTAGATATTTCCATGTTTATACAGATAGCGGTGAAGATATTTCCATGTTTATAGAGATAGCAGTGTAGATATTTACATATTTGCACAGACAGCGGTGTAGATATTTCCATCTTTACACAGATAGCGGTGTACATATTTCCATGTTTCCACAGATAGCGGTGTAGATATTTCCATGTTAACACAGATAGTTTTGTAGATATTTCCTTGTTTATACAGATTGCGGTATAGATATTTCCATGTTTATAAAGATTGCGGTGCAGATATTTCCATGTTTATACAGATAGCGGTGGAGATATTTCCATGTTTGTACAGATAGCGATGTACATATTTCCATGTTTATACAGATAGCGGTGGATATATTTCCATGTTTATACAGATGATGGTGTAGATATTTCCATGTTTATAGAGATAGCCATGTAGATATTTCCACGTTTATATAGAGAGCGGTGTAGATTTTCCATGTTTATACAGATTGCGGTGTAGATATTTCCATGTTTATCAAAATAGCGGTGTAGATATTTCCATGTTTATAGAGACAGCAGTGTAGACATTTCCATGTTTATACAGATAGTGATGCAGATATTTCCAGGTTTATAAAGATAGCGGTGTAGATATTTCCATGTCTATACAGATAGTGGGGTAGATATTTCCATGTTTATACAGATAGCGGTGTACATATTTCCATGAGTATGCAGATAGCGGTGGAGATATTTCCATGTTTATACAGATAGCTGTGGAGATATTACCATGTTTATACAGATGGCGGTGTAGATATTTAAAAGTTTATACAAATCGTTGTGTATATATTTCCATGTTTATTCAGATAGCGGTGTAGATATTTCCATGTTTATACCGATAGCGGTATAGGTATTTCCATGTTTATAGAGATAACGGTGTAGATAATTCCATGCTTATACAGATGGCGGTGTAGATATTTCCATGTGTATACAGATGGCTGTGTAGGTATTTCCATGTTATACAGATGGTGGTGTAGATATTTCCATGTTTATAGAGATAGCAGTGTATATATTTCCATATTTATACAGATAGTGGTGTATATATTTCCATGTTTATACAGGTAGCGGTGTAGTTATTTCCATGTTTATACAGATAGCGATGTAGATATTTCCATGTTTACACAGATGGCGGTGTAGATATTTCCATGTTTAAACAGATAGCAGTGTAGATATTTCCATGTTTATACAGATAGCGTTGTAGATATTTCCATGTTTATGCAGATCGTGGTGTCGATATTTCCATGTTTATACAGATAGCGGTGTAGATATTTTCATGTTTATAGAGATGGTTTTGTAGGTATTTCAATGTTTATACAGATGGCAGTGTAAATATTTCCATGTTTAGACATATAGTGGTGTAGATATTTCCATGTTTATACAGATGACTGTGTAGTTATTTCCATGTTCATACAGATGGCGGTTTAGATATTTCCATGTTTATAAAGATAGCGGTGTAGACATTTCCATGTTCATTGAGATAGCGCTGTAGATATTTCCATATTTATACAGATAGCTGTGTAGTTATTTAAATGTTTATACAGATAGAGGTGTAGATATTTCCATGTTTATGCAGATGTCAGTGTAGATATTTCCATCTTTATACAGATGGCAGTGTAGGTATTTCAATGTTTATAGAGATGGCAGTGTTGATAATTCCATGTTTATACAGAAGGCGGTGAAGTTATTTCCATGTTTATGCTGATGGCGGTGTAGATATTTCAATTTTCATAGAGATGGTGGTGTAGATATTTCAAGGTTTGTAGAGAAAGCGTTGTAGTTAATTCCATGTTTATAGAGATGGCGGTGTAGGTATTTCCATGTTTATAGAGATAGTGGTGTAGATATTTCCTTGTTTATACAGATAGAGCTGTGGATATTTCCATGTTTATACAGATAGTGGTGTTGGTATTTCCATGTTTATACTGATAGCGGGGTAGAAATTTCCATGTTTCCGCAGATGGCAGTGTATATTGTTCCATGTTTATGGAGATGGCTCTGTAGATATTTTCATGTTTATAGAGATGGCGGTGTAGATATTTCCATGTTTATACAGATTGCGGTGTAGATATTTCCATGTTTATAGAGATTGTGGTGTAGATGTTTCCATGTTTATACAGATAGCGGTGGAGATATTTCCATGTTTATACAGATCACATTGTAGATATTTCCATGTTTATGCAGATGGCGGTGTAGATATTTCCATGTTTATACAGATCATGGTGTAGATATTTCCTTGTTTATACAAATAGGGGTGTAGTTATTTCCATGTTTATACAGATAGCGGTGTAGATATTTCCATGTATATACAGATGGCTGTGTAGATATTTCCATGTTTATACGGATAGCTGTGTAGATATTTCCATGTTTATACAGATGGCGGTGTAGATATTTCTATGTTTATAGAGATGGCGGTGTAGATATATCCATGTTCATAGAGATAGCTGTGTAGGTATATCCATGTTCATAGAGATAGCAGTGAGGATATTTCCATGTTTATACAGATAGCGGTGTAGATATTTCCATGTTTATACAGACCGCTGTGTAGATATTTCCATATTTTTACAGATAGCAGTGCATATATTTCCATGTTTGTACAGATGGCGGTGTTGATATTTCCATCTATACACAGATAACTGTGTAGATATTTCCATGTTTATACAGATGGCGACAGAGATATTTCTATGTATATGTAGATGGCGGTGTAGATATTTCCTTGTTTATACAGATAGCGGTGTAGTTATTTCCATGTTTGTATAGATAGCGGTGTAGATATTTCCATGTATATACACATGGCTGTGTAGATATTTCCATGTTTATACAGATGGCGGTGTAGATATTTCGATTTTTATAGAGATTTCAGTGGAGATGTTTCCATGTTTATACAGATAGCAGTGTAGATATTTCCATGCTTATACTGATCGCGCTGTAGATATTTCCATGTTTGTAGAGTTGGCGGTGTAGATATTTCCATGTTCATAGAGATAGCGGTGTTGATTTTTCCATGTTTATACAGAAAGCTGTGTGGATATTTCCATGTTTATACAGATAGGTGTGTAGATATTTCCATGTTTATAGAGATGGCGGTGTAGATATTTCCATGTTTATACAGATCACGGTGTAGATATTTCCATGTTTATACAGATCGCGGTGTAGACATTTCCGTGTTTATACAAATCATGGTGTAGATATTTCCATGTTTATACAGATCGCGGTGTTGATATTACCATGTTTATAGGGATAGCGGTGCATATATTTCCACATTTATACAGATAGCGGTGTAGTTATTAGCATGTTTATACAGATAGCGGTGTAGATAATTCCATGTATAAACAGATGTCTGTGTATATATTTCCATTTTTAAACAGATGGCGGTGTAGATATTTCCTTGTTTATAGAAATAGCAGTGTAGATATTTCCATGTTTATACAGATAGGGGTGTAAATATTTCCATGTATGTACAGATGGCTGTGTAGATATTTCCATGTATATACAGATGGCTGTGTAGATATTTCCATGTTTATACAGATGGCTGTTTAGGTATTTACATGTTTATACAGATGACTTTGTAGGTATTTCCATGTTTATACAGATGGCGGTGTAGATATTTCCATGTTTGTAGAAATAGCTGTGTGGATATTTCCATGTTTACACAGATAGCGGATTAGATATTTCCATGTTTATATAGATCGCGGTGTAGATATTTCCATGTTTATACAGATCGCGGTGTGGATATTTCCATGTTTATACAGATAGCTGTGTAGATATCTCCACGCTTATACAGATGGCAGTGTAGATATTTCCATCTTTCTACAAATGGCAGTGTAGATATTTCCATGTTTATAGAGATGGCGGTGTAGATATTTCCATGTTTATATAGATGGCAATGTAGATATTTTCTTGTTTATGTAGATGGCGTTGTAGATACCTCCATGTTTAAAAAGATGGCGGTGTGTATATTTCCATGTTGATGGAGATAGCGGTGTAGATATTTCCAAGTTTGTAGAGATAGCGGTGTAGATATTTCCATGTTTCTACCGATGACTGTGTAGTTATTTCCATGTTTGTACAGATGGCAGTGTAGATATTTCCATGTGTATAGAGATAACGGTGTAGTTATTTTCATGTTTATACATATTGCGGTAGATATTTGTCCATGTTTATACAGATAGCAATGGAGATATTTCCACGTTAATACACAGAGCGGTGTAGATATTTCCATGTTTATACAGATACCGGTGTAGATATTTCCATGTTTATACAGATGGCTGTGCCAATATTTCCATGTTTATACAGAGTTCTCTGTAGCTATTTCCATGTTTATATAGATGGCAGTGTAGATATTTCCAGGTTTATACAGATGACTGTGTAGATATTTCCATGTTAATACAGATGGCGGTGTAGATATTTCCGTGTTTATAAAGTTAGCGGTGTAGATATTTCCATGTTTATAGAGATAGCGGTTTAAATATTTCCATCTTTATACAGATAGTGGTGTAGATATTTCCATGTTTATACAGATGGCGGTGTAGATACAGCCATGTTTCTGAATATGGCAGTGTAGATATTTTCATGTTTACATAGATGGCGGTGTAGATAGTTCCATGTTTACAGAGATTGCGGTGTAGATATTTCCATGTGTATAGTGCAAGTGTTGTAGGTATTTCCATGTTTATAGAGATAGCAGTGTAGACATTTCCATATTTATACAGGAAGCGGTGTAGGTATTTCCATGTTTATACAGATGGCAGTGTAGATATTTCCATGTTTGTAGAGATTGCTGTGTGGATATTTCCATGTTTACACAGATAGCGGTTTAGATATTTCCAAGTTTATACAGATCGCGGTGTAGATATTTCCATGTTTATAGAGATCGCAGTGTAGATATTTCCATGTTTATACAGATCACGGTGTAGATATTTCCTTGTTTATACAAATAGCGGTGTAGTTATTTCCATGTTTATACAGATAGCGGTGTAGATATTTCCTTGTTTATACAAATAGCGGTGTAGATATTTACATGTTTATACAGATCATGGTGTAGATATTTCCTGGTTTATACAAATAGCGGTGTAGTTATTTCCATGTTTATACAGATAGCGGTGTAAATATTTCCATGTATATACAGATGGCTGTGTAGATATTTCCATGTTTATACAGATAGCTGTGTAGATATTTCCATGTTTATACAGATGACTTTGTAGGTATTTCCATGTTTATACAGATGGCGGTGTAGATATTTCCATGTTTCTAAAGATGGCAGTGTAGATATTTCCTTGTTTATACAGATAGCGGTGTAGATATTTCCATGTATATGCAGATAGCGGTGTAGATTTTTCAATGTTTACACAAATAGCGGTCCAGATATTTCCCTGTTTCTACAGATAGCGATGTAGATATTTCCATGTTTGTACAGATAGCGGTGTAGATATTTCCATGTTTATAGAGATGGCTGTGTAGATATTTCCATGTGTATACAGATTTCAGTGTAGATATTTCCATTTTTATACATATAGCGGTGTAGATATTTCCATGTTTACAGATATAGCGGTAAAGATATTTCCATCTTTGCACAGATTGCGGTGTAGACATTGCAAACTTTACACAGATAGCGGTGTAGATATTTCCAAGTTTACACAGATATCTGTGTCGATATTTCCATATTTACAGAGATATCATTGTAGATATTTCCTTGTTTATACAGATAGCGGTGTAGTTATTTATATGTTGATACAGATAGCGGTGTAGATATTTTCAGGGTTATACAGATAGTGGTGTAGATATTTCCACTTTTTACAAATAGCTGTGTAGATATTTCCCTGTTTACACAGATAGCGTTGTAAATATTTCCATGTTTACCCAGATAGCGTTGTGGATATTTCCATGCTTACACAGATTGCGGTGTAGATATTTCCAAGTTTATGCAGATAGCTGTGTAGATATTTCCATGTTTACATAGATAGCGTTGTAGATATTTCATTGTTTATAGAGATAGCGGTGTAGGTATTTCCATGTTTTTAAAGATACCGGTGTAGGTATTTCCGTGTTTATAAAGATAGCAGTGGAGATATTTCCATGTTTATACAGATAGCTGTGTAGATATTTCCATGTTTATACAGATGGCGGTGTAGATATTTCCATGTTTATAGAGATGGCGGTGTAGATATTTCCATGTTCATAGAGATAGCGGTGATGATATATCCATGTTCATAGACATAGCAGTGAGGATATTTCCATGTTTATACAGATAGCTGTGTAGATATTTCTATTTTTATAGAGATAGCGGTTTTGATATTTCATATTTATACAGATAGCGGTGTAGATATTTCCATGTTTATACAGATTGCGGTGTAGATATTTCCATGTTTATACAGATAGCGGTGTAGATATTTCCACGTTTATACAGATGGCGGTGCAGATATTTCCATCTTTCTACTAATGCCAGTGCAGATATTTCCATGTTTATAGAGATGGCGGTGTATATATTTCCATGTTTATATAGGTGGCAATGTAGATGTTTTCTTGTTTATGTAGATGGCGTTGTAGATATCTCCATGTTTAAAGAGATGGCGGTGTATATATTTCCATGTTGATGGAGATAGCGGTATAGATATTTCCATGTTTATAGAGATAGCGGTGTAGATATTTCCATGTTTATACAGATCACGGTGTAGATATTTCCTTGTTTATACAAATAGCGGTGTAGTTATTTCCATGTTTATACAGATAGCGGTGTAGATATTTCCTTGTTTATACAAATAGCGGTGTAGCTATGTACATGTTTATACAGATCATGGTGTAGATATTTCCTTGTTTATACAAATAGCGGTGTAGTTATTTCCTTGTTTATACAGATAGCGGTGTAAATATTTCCATGTATATACAGATGGCTGTGTAGATATTTCCATGTTTATACAGATAGCTGTGTAGATATTTCCATGTTTATACAGATGACTTTGTAGGTATTTCCATGTTTATACAGATGGCAGTGTAGATATTTCCATGTTTATAGAGATAGCTGTGTAGATGTTTCCATGTTTATAGAGATAGAGCTTTAGATAATTCCATGTTTATACAGATCGCGGTGTAGATGTCTCCATGTTGATACTGATAGCGGTGTAGTTATTTCCATGTTTATACACATGGCGGTGTAGATATTTCCACGCTTATACAAATGGCGGTGTAGATATTTCCATCTTTCTACAAATGGCAGTGTAGACATTTCCATGTTAATAGAGATGGCGGTGTAGATATTTCCATGTTTACAGAGATAGCGGTGTAGTTATTTCCATGTTTCTACAGATGACTGTGTAGATATTTCCATGTTTGTACAGATGGCAGTGTAGATATTTCCATGTGTATACAGATAACGGTGTAGATATTTTCATGTTTATACATATTGCGGTGGATATTTGTCCATGTTTATACAGATAGCAATGGAGATATTTCCAGGTTAATACACATAGCAGAGTAGATATTTCCATGTTTATACAGATAGCGGTGTAGATAATTCCATGTTTATACAGATGGCTGTGCCGATATTTCCATGTTTATACAGAGTTGTCTGTAGATATTTCCATGTTTCTATAGATGACAGTGTAGATATTTCCAGGTTTATACAGATGATTGTGCAGATATTTCATGTTAATACAGATGGCGGTGTAGATATTTCCATGTTTATAGAGATAGCGGTTTAAATATTTCCATCTTTATACAGATAGTGGTGTAGATATTTCCATGTTTATACAGATGGCGGTGTAGATACAGCCATGTTTCTGAATATGGCAGTGTAGATATTTTCATGTTTACATAGATGGTGGTGTAGATATTTCCATGTTTACAGAGATTGCGGTGTAGATATTTCCATGTGTATAGTGCAAGTGGTGTAGGTATTTCCATGTTTATAGAGATAGCAGTGTATACATTTCCATATATATACAGGAAGCGGTGTAGGTATTTCCATGTTTATACAGATGGCGGTGTAGATATTTCCATGTTTCTAAAGATGGCGGTGTAGGTATTTCCTTGTTTATACAGATAGCGGTGTAGATATTTCCATGTATATACAGATAGCGGTGTAGATTTTTCCATGTTTACACAGATAGCGGTGTAGTTATTTCCATGTTTTTACAGATATTGTTGTAGATATTTCCATGTTTGCACAGATTGCGGTGTAGATATTTCCATGTTTATACAGATGGCCGTGTAGATATTTCCATGTTTATACACATGGCGGTGTAGATATTTCCATGTTTATATAGATGGTGGTGTAGGTATTACCATGTTTATTCAGATAGCGGTGTAGATATTTCCCTGTTTATACAGATCGTGGTGAAGGTATTTCCATGTTTATACAGATTGCAGTGTAGATATTTCCATGTTTATACAGATCGCAGTGTAGATATTTCCATGTTTATACAGATAGCGGTGTAGATATTTCCATGTTTACACAGATAGCTGTGTAGATATTTCCATGTTTATACAGATGGCGGTGTAGATATTTCCATGTTCATACAGAGTTCTCTGTAGATATTTCCATGTTTATATAGATGACAGTGTAGATATTTCCAGCTTTATACAGATGACTGTGTACATATTTCCATGTTAATACAGATGGCGGTGTAGATATTTCCATGTTTATAAAGATAGCGGTGTAGATATTTCCATGTTTATAGAGATTGCGGTTTAAATATTTCCGTCTTTACACAGATAGTGGTGTAGATATTTCCATGTTTATACAGATGGCGGTGTAGATACAGCCATGTTTCTGAATATGGCAGTGTAGATATATTCATGTTTACATAGATGGCGGTGTAGATATTTCCATGTTTCCAGAGATTTCGGTGTAGATATTTCCATGTGTATAGTGCAAGTGGTGTAGGCATTTCCATGTTTATACAGATACTAGTGTAGACATTTCCATATTTATACAGGTAGCGGTGTAGGTTTTTCCATGTTTATACAGATGGCGGTGTAGATATTTCCATGTTTCTAAAGATGGCGGTGTAGATATTTCCTTGTTTATACAGATAGCGGTGTGGATATTTCCATGTATATGCAGATAGCGGTGTAGATTTTTCCATGTTTACACAAATAGCGGTCCAGATATTTCCCTGTTTCTACAGATAGCGATGTAGATATTTCCATGTTTGTACAGATAGCGGTGTAGATATTTCCATGTTTATAGTGATGGCTGTGTAGATATTTCCATGTGTATACAGATTGCAGTGTAGATATTTCCATGTTTATATATATAGCGGTGTAGATATTTCCATGTTTACAGATATAGCGGTAAAGATATTTCCATCTTTGCACAGATTGCAGTGTAGACTTTGCCAACTTTACACAGATAGCGGTGTAGATATTTCCAAGTTTACACAGATAGCTGTGTCGATATTTCCATGTTTACAGAGATATCATTGTAGATATTTCCATGTTTATACAGATAGCGGTGTAGTTATTTACATGTTGATACAGATAGCGGTGTAGATATTTTCAGGGTTATACAGATAGTGGTGTAGATATTTCCACGTTTTACAGATAGCTGTGTAGATATTTCCCTGTTTACACAGATAGCGTTGTAAATATTTCCATGTTTACCCAGATAGCGTTGTAGATATTTCCATGCTTACACAAATTGCGATGTAGATATTTCCAAGTTTACGCAGATAGCTGTGTAGATATTTGCATGTTTACATAGATACCGTTGTAGATATTTCATTGTTTATAGAGATAGCGTTGTAGGTATTTTTCTTGTTTTTAAAGATACCGGTGTAGTTATTTCCGTGTTTATAAAGATAGCAGTGGAGATATTTCCATGTTTATACAGATAGCTGTGTAGATATTTCCATGTTTATACAGATGGCGGTGTAGATATTTCCGTGTTTATTGAGATAGAGGTGTAGACATTTCCATTTTTATACTGGTAGCGGTGTAGATATTTCCATGTTTACACAGATGGCGGTGTAGATATTTCCATGTTTATTGTGATAGCGGTGTAGACATTTCCATGTTTATACCGATAGTGGTGAAGGTATTTAAATGATTACAGAGATAGCGGTGTTGATATTTCCATATTTATACATATAGCGTTGTAGACATTTCCATGTTTACAGTGATAGCGGTGTAGGAATTTCCATGTTTATAATGATAGCGGTGTAGATATTTCCATGTTTATACGGATAGCGGTGTAGATACTTCCATGTTTATACGGTTAGCGGTGTTGATATTTTCATGTTTATACAGATAGCGGTGTAGGTATTTCCATGCTAATGCAGATAGCGGTGTGGATATTTCCATGTTTATACAGATGGCTATGTAGATATTTCCATGTTTATACACATGGCATTGTAGATATTTCCATGTTTATGCAGATGGTGGTGTTGATATTTCCGTGTTTACAGAGATAGCGGTGTAGATATTTCCATCTTTGCAGAGATTGCGGTGCAGGTATTTCCATCTTTACACAGATAGTGGTGTTGATATTTCCGAGTTTACAAAGATAGCTGTGTAGATATTTCCATGTTTACACAGATGGCGTTGTAGATATTTCCATGTTTACACAGATAGCGTTGTAGATATTTCCATGTTTATACAGTTAGCGGTGTAGGTATTTCCATGTTTATACAGATAGCGGTGTAGGTATTTCCATGTTTATACAGATAGCGGTGTAGATATTTCCATATTTATAGAGATAGCGGTGGAGATATTTTCATGTTTATACAGATAGCGGTGTAGATATTTCCATGTTTATACAGATAGCGGTGTAGATATTTCCATGTTTATAGAGATAGCGGTGTAGATATTTACATATTTGCACAGACAGCGGTGTAGATGTTTCCATCTTTACGCAGATAGCGGTGTTCATATTTCCATGTTTCCACAGATAGCGATGTAGATATTTCCATGTTAACACAGACAGTTTTGTAGATATTTCCATGTTTATACAGATTGCGGTATAGATATTTCCATGTTTATAAAGATTGCGGTGCAGATATGACCATGTTTATACAGATAGCGGTGGAGATATTTCCGTGTTTGTACAGATAGCGATGTAGATATTTCCATGTTTGTACAGAGAGCGGTGGATATATTTCCATGTTTATACAGATGGTGGTGTAGATATTTCCATGTTTATAGAGATAGCCATGTAGATATTTCCACGTTTATACAGAGAGCGGTGTAGATTTTCCATGTTTATACAGATTGCGGTGTAGATATTTCCATGTTTATCAAAATAGCGGTGTGGATATTTCCATGTTTATAGAGACAGTGGTGTAGACATTTCCATGTTTATACAGATAGTGATGCAGATATTTCCAGGTTTATAAAGATAGCGGTGTAGATATTTCCACGTTTATACAGATAGTGGTGTAGATATTTCCATGTTTATACAGATAGAGGTGTATATATTTCCATGAGTATGCAGATAGCGGTGGAGATATTTCCATGTTTATACAGATAGCTGTGGAGATATTACCATGTTTATACAGATGGCGGTGTAGATATTTCCAAGTTTATACAAATCGTGGTGTATATATTTCCATGTTTATTCAGATAGCGGTGTAGATATTTCCAGGTTTATACCGATAGCGGTATAGGTATTTCCATGTTTATAGAGATAGCGGTGTAGATAAGTCCATGTTTATACAGATGGCGGTGTAGATATTTCCATGTGTATACAGATGGAGGTGTAGATATTTCCATGTTTATACAGATGACTGTGAAGATATTTCCATGTTTTTACAGATGGTGGTGTAGATATTTCCATGTTTGTAGATATTGCTGTGTAGATATTTGCATGTTTATACAGATGTCAGTGTAGATATTTCCATGTTTATACAGATAGTGTTGTAGATATTTCCATGTTTATACAGATGGCTGTGTAGGCATTTCCATGTATATACAGATGGTGGCGTAGATATTTCCATGTTTGTAGATATAGCCATGTAGATATTTCTATGTTTATACAGAGAGCGGTGTAGACATTTCCATGATTATAGAGATAGCAGTGTATATATTTCCATATTTATAAAGATAGCGGTGTATATATTTCCATGTTTATACAGGTAGCGGTGTAGTTATTTAGATGTTTATACAGATAGCGGTGTAGTTATTTCCATGTTTACACAGATGGTGGTGTAGATATTTCCATGGTTACACAGATGGCGTTGTAGATATTTCCATGTTTATACAGATAGCGGTGTAGCTATTTCCATGTTTATACAGATAGCGGTGTAGATATTTCCATGTTTATAGAGATAGCGGTGTAGATATTTACATATTTGCACAGACAGCGGTGTAGATATTTCCATCTTTACACAGATAGCGGTGTTCATATTTCCGTGTTTCCACAGATAGCGATGTAGATATTTCCATGTTAACACAGATAGTATTGTAGATATTTCCATGTTTACAAAGATTGCGGTGCAGATATTTCCATGTTTATACAGATAGCGGTGGAGATATTTCCATGTTTGTACAGATAGCGATGTAGATCTTTCCATGTTTATACAGATAGCGGTGGATATATTTCCTTGTTTATACGGATGGTGTTGTAGATATTTCCATGTTTATAGAGATAGCCATGTAGATATTTCCACGTTTATACCGACAGCGGTGTCGATTTTCCATGTTTATACAGATTGCTGTGTAGATATTTCCATGTTTATCAAAATAGCGGTGTAGATATTTCCATGTTTATAGAGACAGCGGTGTAGACATTTCCATGTTTATACAGATAGTGATGCAGATATTTCCAGGTTTATAAAGATAGCGGTGTACATATTTCCATGTTTATTCAGAAGGCGGTGTAGTTATTTCCTTGTTTATACAGATGGTGGTGTAGATATTTCCATGTTTATACAGATAGCGCTATAGATATCTCCATGTTTACAGAGATGGTGGTGTAGATATTTCCATATTTGCACAGATTGCGGTGTAGATATTTCCATCTTTACACAGATAGCGGTGTACATATTTCCATGTTTACACAGATTGCTGTGTAGATATTTCCATGTTTACACAGATAGTGTTGTAGATATTTCCATGTTTATACAGATAGCGTTGTAGATATTTCCATGTTTATACAGATGGCTGTGGAGATCTTTCCATGTTATACAGATGGCAATGGAGATATTTCCCTCTTTATACAGATGGCGGTGTAGGTATTTCCAAGGTTATACAGATAGCGGTGTAGATATTTACATGTTTATACAGATAGGGGTGTGCATATTTGCATGTTTATACAGGTAGAGGTGTAGATATTTCCATGTTTATACAGATCACGGTGTGGATATTTCCATGTTTATGCAGACTGCGGTGTAGCTATTTCCATGTTTATAGAGATAGCGGTGTAGATATTTCTATGTTTTTAGAGATAGCAGTGTAGATAATTCCATGTTTATAGAGATGGTGGTGTAGGTATTTCCCTGTTCATAAAGATAGTGGTGTAGATATTTCCAAGTTTATTCAGATAGCAGTGTAGATATTTTCATGTTTATACAGATAGTGGTGTTGAAATTTCCATGTTTATACACATAGCGGTGTAGACATTTCCATGTTTATTCTGCTGGCAGTGCAGGTAACTCCATGTTTATACAGATGGCAGTGTAGCTATTTCCATGTTTATGCAGATAGCGGTGTAGATATTTCCATGTTTATACAGGTAGAGGTGTAGATATTTCCATGTTTATTCAGATCTCGGTGAAGATATTTCCATCTTTCTACAGATGGCATTGTAGATATTTCTATGTTTATAGAGATGGCGGTGTAGATAATTCCACATTTATACAGACGGCAGTGTAGTTATTTCCATGTTTATGCTGATGGCGGTGTAGATATTTCCATGTTTATTGAGATAGCGGTGTAGATATTTCCATTTTTATACTGGTAGCGGTGTAGATATTTCCATGTTTACACAGATGGTAGTGTAGATATTTCCATGTTTATTGTGATAGCGGTGTAGACATTTCCATGTTTATACAGATAGTGGTGTAGATATTTAAATGTTTATAGAGATAGCGGTGTAGATATTTCCATATTTATACATATAGCGTTGTAGACATTTCCATGATTATAGTGATAGCGGTGTAGGAATTTCCATGTTTATAATGATAGCGGTGTAGATATTTCCAAGTTTATATGGATAGCGGTGTAGATATTTCCATGTTTATACGGTTAGCGGTGTTGATATTTTCATGTTTATACAGATAGCGGTGTAGGTATTTCCATGTTAATGCAGATAGCGGTGTGGATATTTCCCTGTTTATACAGATGGCTATGTAGATATTTCCATGTTTATACAGATGGCAGTGTAGATATTTCCATGTTTATGCAGATGGTGGTGTTGATATTTCCGTGTTTACAGAGATAGCGCTGTAGATATTTCCATCTTTGCACAGATTGCGGTGCAGGTATTTCCATCTTTACACAGATAGTGGTGTTGATATTTCCGAGTTTACAAAGATAGCTGTGTAGATATTTCCATGTTTACACAGATGGCATTGAAGATATTTCCATGTTTATACAGATAGCGGTGTAGTTATTTCCATGTTTATACAGATAGCTGTGTAGGTATTTCCATGTTTATACAGATAGCGGTGTAGATATTTCCATATTTATAGAGATAGCGGTGGAGATATTTTCATGTTTATACAGATAGCGTTGTAGATATTTCCATGTTTATACAGATAGCGGTGTAGATATTTCCATGTTTATACAGATAGCTGTGTAGGTATTTCCATGTTTATACAGATAGCGGTGTAGATATTTCCATATTTATAGAGATAGCGGTGGAGATATTTTCATGTTTATACAGATAGCGGTGTAGATATTTCCATGTTTATACAGATAGCGGTGTAGATATTTCCATGTTTATAGAGATAGCGGTGTAGATATTTACATATTTGCACAGACAGCGGTGTAGATATTTCCATCTTTACACAGATAGCGGTGTTCTTATTTCCATGTTTCCACAGATAGCGATGTAGATATTTCCATGTTAACACAGATAGTTTTGTAGATATTTCCATGTTTATACAGATTGCGGTATAGATATTTCCATGTTTATAAAGATTGCGGTGCAGATATTTCCATGTTTATACAGATAGCGGTGGAGATATTTCCGTGTTTGTACAGATAGCGAAGTAGATATTTCCATGTTTATACAGATCACGCTGTAGATATTTCCATGTTTATACAGATCGAGGTGTAGATATTTCCATCTTTATAAAGATCGTGGTGTAGAAATTTCCATGTTTATGCAGATCGTGGTGCTGATATTACCATGTTTATAGGGATAGCGGTGCAAATATTTCCACATTTATAGATATAGCGGTGTAGTTATTAGCATGTTTATACACATAGCGGTGTAGATATCTCCATGTATAAACAGATGTCTGTGTATATATTTCCATGTTTAAACAGATGGCGGTATAGATATTTCCTTGTTTATACAAACAGCGCTTTAGTTATTTATATGTTTATACATATAGCGGTGTAGATTTTCCATGTATATACAGACGGCTGTGTAGATATTTCCATGTTTATAGAGATGGCTTTGTAGATATTTCCATGTTTATACAGACGACTTTGAAGGTATTTCCATGTTTACACAGATGGCGGTGTACGTATTTCCATGTTTATAGAGATAGCTGTGTAGGTATTTCCATGTTTATACAGATGGCGGTGTAGAGATTTCCATGTTTATAGAGATAGCGGTGTAGATATTTCCATATTTATACAGATAACGGTGTAGATATTTCCATGTTTATACAGATAGCAGTGTAAATATTTCCATGTTTATACAGATCACGGTGTAGTTATTTCCATGTTCATAGAGATAGCGGTGTAGATATTTCCATGTTTATACAGATAACGGTTTAGATATTTTCATGTTTATACAGACAGCGGTGAAGATATTTCCATGTTTATACAGATAGCGGTGCAGATATTTCCATGTTTGTACAGATGGTGGTGTTGATATTTCCATCTATACACAGATGACCGTGTAGATATTTCCATGTTTATACAGATGGTGGTGCAGATATTTCCATGGTTATGTATATGGCGGTGGAGATATTTCCATGATTATACAAATAGCGGTGTAGTTATTTCCATGTTCATATAGATAGCGGTGTAGATATTTCCATGTATATACATTTGGCTGTGTAGTTATTTCCATGTTTATATAGATCGCTCTGAAGATATTTCCATGTTTATACAAATCGCGGTGTAGATAGTTCCATGTTCCTACGCATGACTGTGTTGGTATTTACATGTTTATACAGATGGCTTAGTAGATTTTTCCATGTTTATAGAGATAGCGGTGTGGATATTTCCATGTCTATACAGATAGGGGTGTGGATATTTCTATGTTTATAGAGATGGCGGTGTAGATATTTCCATGTTTATACAGATCACGTAGTAGATATTTCCTTGTTTATACAAATATCGGTGTAGTTATTTCCATGTTTATACAGATAGCGGTGTAGATATTTCCTTGTTTATACAAATAGCACTGTAGATATTTCCGTGTTTATACAGATCACGGTGTAGAGATTTCCTTGTTTATACACATAGCAGTGTAGTTATTTCCATGTTTATACAGATAGTGGTGTAGATAATTCCATGTATATACAGATGGCTCTGTAGATATTTCCATGCTTACACAGATGGCTGTGTAGATATTTCCATGTTTATACAGATGACTTGTAGGTATTTCCCTGTTTATACAGATGGCGGTGAAGATATTTCCATGTTTATAGAGAAAGCTGTGTAGATATTTCCATGTTTATACACATAGCGGTGTAGATATTTCCATGTTTACACAGATCGCGGTGTAGATATTTCCATGTTTATGCAGATCGCGGTGTAGATATTTCCATGTTTATACAGATAGCGGTGTAGATATTTCCATGTTTTTACAGATAATGTTGTAGATAATTCAATGTTTGCACAGATTGCGGTGTAGGTATTTCCATCTTTCTACAGATGGCCTTGTAGATATTTCCATGTTTATACAGATGGCGGTGTAGATATTTCCATGTTTATATAGATGGTGGTGTAGATATTACCATATATATACAGATAGCTTTGTAGATATTTCCATGTTTATACAGATCGTGGTGAAGATATTTCCATGTTTATACAGATCACGGTGTAGATATTTCCATGTTTATACAGATCGCGGTGTAGATATTTCCATGTTTATACAGATAGCGGTGTAGATATTTCCATGTTTATACAGATAGCGGTGTAGATATTTCCATGTTTATACAGATGGCGGTGTAGATATTTCCATGTTTATAGAGATGGCGGTGTAGATATTTCCATGTTCATTGTGATAACGGTGTAGATATATCCATGTACATAGAGATAGCAATGAGGAGATTTCCATGTTTATACAGATAGCAGTGTAGATATTTCCATTTTTATAGAGATAGCGGTTTTGATATTTCATATTTATACAGATAGCGGTGTAGATATTTCCATGTTTATACAGATTGCGGTGTAGATATTTCCATGTTTATACAGTTAGCGGTGTAGGTATTTCCACGTTTATACAGATGTCGGTTTAGATATTTCCATGTTTATACAGATAGCGGTGTAGTTATTTCCATGTTTATATAGATAGCGGTGTAGATATTTCCATGTATATACACATGGCTGTGTAGATATTTCCATGTTTATACAGATGGCGGTGTAGATATTTTGATGTTTATAGAGATAGCAGTAGAGTTATTTCCATGTTTTTAGAGATAGTGTTGTAGATATTTCCACGTTTATACTGATCGCGGTGTAGATATTTCCATGTTTATAGAGATGGCAGTGTAGTTATTTCCATGTTCATAGAGATAGCAGTGTTGATTTTTCCATGTTTATAGAGATAGCGGTGTGGATATTTCCATGTTTATACAAATAGGGGTGTAGATATTTCCACGTTTATAGAGATGGCGGTGTAGATATTTCCATGTTTATACAGATCACGGTGAAGATATTTCCATGTTTATACAGATCGCGGTGTAGATATTTCCATGTTTATACAGATCATAGTGTAGATATTTCCATGATTATAGAGATCGCGGTGTTGATATAACCATGTTTATAGGGATAGCGGTTCAAATATTTCCACATTTATAAAGATAGCGGTGTAGTTATTAGCATGTTTATACAGATAGTGGTGTAGATATTTCCATGTATAAACAGATGTCTCTGTATATATTTCCATGTTTAAACAGCTGGCGGTGTAGATATTTCCTTGTTTATACAAATAGCGGTGTAGTTATTTCCATTTTTATACAGATCACGGTGTAGATACTTCCTTGTTTATACAAATAGCGGTGTAGTTATTTCAATGTGTATACAGATAGCGGTGTAGATATTTCCTTGTTTATACAAATAGCGGTGTAGAGATTTCCATGTTTATACAGATCACGGTGTAGATATTTCCTTGTTTATACAAATCGCGGTGTAGTTATTTCCATGTTTATACAGATAGCGGTATATATATTTCCATGTTTTTACAGATATTGGTGTAGATATTTCCATGTTTACACAGATTGCGGTGTACATATTTCCATCTTTCTACAGATGGCATTGTAGATATTTCCATGTTTATACAGATGGCGGTGTAGTTATTTCCATGTTTATATAGATGGTAGTGTAGATATTACCATGTTTATACAGATAGCGGTGTAGATATTTCCATGTTTTTACAGATCGTGGTGAAAATATTTCCATGTTTATACAGATCGCGGTGTAGATATATCCATGTTTATACAGATCGCAGTGTAGATATATCCATGTTTATACAGATAACGTTGTAGATATTTCCATCTTTATACAAACGGTGGTGTAGATATTCCCATGTTCCTACACATGACTGTGTAGTTATTTCCATGTTTTTACAGACTGCAGTGTAGGTATTTCTATGTTTATACAGATAGCGGTGTAGATATTTCCATGTTTGTACAGATGGCGTTGTAAATATTTCCATGTTTATACAGATCGTGGTGAAGATATTTCCATGTTTATACAGATACCGGTGTAGATATTTCCATGTTTATACAGACCGCAGTGTAGATATTTCCATGTTTATAGAGATAGCGGTGTAGATATTTCCATGTTTCTAGAGATGGCGGTTTTGATGTTTCCAACTTTACACAGATTGCCGTGTAGGTATTTCCATGTGTATACAGATGGCATTGTAGATATTTCCATGTTTATACAGATGGTGGTGTAGATATTTCCATGTTTATACAGATGACTGTCTAGGTATTTCCATGTTTTTACAGATGGCATTGTAGTTATTTCCATGCTTATAGAGATAGCATTGTAGATATTTTCATGTTTATATAGATGGCGGTGTAGATATTTCCATGTTTGTACAGATAACGGTGTAGATATTTCCATGTTTATACAGAGTTCTCTGTAGATATTTCCATGTTTATAGAGATGACAGTGTAGATATTTCCAGGTTTATACAGATGACTGTGTAGATATTTCCATGTTAATACAGATGGCAGTGTAGATATTTCCATGTTTATAGAGATCACTGTGTAGATATTTCCATGTTTATACAGATAACGTTGTAGATATTTCCATCTTTATACAAACGGTGGTGTAGATATTTCCATGTTCCTACACATGACTGTGTAGTTATTTCCATTTTTATACAGATGGCGGTGTAGATATTTCCATATTTATAGAGATAACGGTGTAGATATTTCCAGGTTTATACAGATAGCGGTGTAAATATTTCCAAGTTTATACAGATCGTGGTGTAGATATTTCCATGTTTATACAGATACCGGTGTAGATATTTCCATGTTTATACAGACTGCAGTGTAGGTATTTCTATGTTTATACAGATAGCGGTGTAGATATTTCCATGTTTGTAGAGATGGCGGTGTTGATATTTAGATGTGTACACAGACTGCCGTGTAGATATTTCCATCTTTATACAGATGGCGTTGTAGATATTTCCATGGATATGCAGATGGCGGTGTGGATATTTCCATGTTTATAGAGATAGCGGTGTAGATATTTCCATGTTTATACAGATCGCGGTGTAGATATTTCCATGTTTATACAGACAGCAGTGGAGATATTTCCATGTTTATACACATAGCGGTGTACATATTTCCATGTTTATAGAGACAGCGGTGTAGGTATTTCCATGTTTATACAGATAGCGGTGCAGATATTTCCATGTTTATACAGATGCCTATGCAGATATTTCCATATTTATACAGAGGTCTGTGTTGATATTTCCACGTTTATACAGATGGCAGTGTAGATATTTCCATGTTTATACACATGACTGTGTATGTATTTCCATGTTTATACAGATGGCTTTGTAGATATTTCCATGTTTATAGAGATATCGATGCAGATATTTCCATGTTTATACAGATAGCAGTGTAGATATTTACATGTTTATACAGACCGCAGTGTAAGTATTTCCATGTTTATAGAGATAGCGATGTAGATGTTTCCATGTTTGTACAGATGGTGGTGTTGATGTTTCCATTTACACACAGATTGCCGTGTAGGTATTTCCATGTGTACACAGATGGCATTGTAGATATTTCCATGTTTATAGAGATCGCGATGTAGATATTTCCATATTTATTCAGCTAACTGTGTAGATATTTCCATCTTTATACAGATTGCGGTGTAAATATTTCCATGTTTATACAGATCATGGTGCAGATATTTCCATGTTTATAGAGATCACGGTGTAGATTTCTCCATGTTTATACAGATAGCGATGTAGATATTTCCATGTTTATACAGACCGCGGTGTAGATATTTCCATGTTTATACAGATAGCGGTGCAGATATTTCCATGTTTGTCCAGATGGCGGTGTTGATATTTCCATCTATACACAGATGACCGTGTAGATATTTCCATGTTTATACAGATGGCGGCACAGATATTTCTATGGATATGTAGATGGCGGTGTAGATATATCCATATTTATACAGATGACGTTGTAGTTATTTCCAAGTTTATATAGATAGCGGTGTAGATATTTCCACGTTTATACAGATGGCGGTGTAGATATTTCCATCTTTCTACAAAAGGCAGTGTAGATATTTCCATGTTTATAAAGATGGCGGTGTAGATATTTCCATGTTTATATAGATGGCATTGTAGATATTTTCTTGTTTATGTAGATGGCGTTGTAGATATCTCCATGTTTAAAGAGATGGCGGTGTACATATTTCCATGTTTATAGAGACAGCGGTGTAGGTATTTCCATGTTTATACAGATAGCGGTGCAGATATTTCCATGTTTATACAGATTCCTATGCAGATATTTCCATATTTATACAGAGGGATGTGTAGATATTTCTATGTTTATACAGATGGTAGTGTAGATATTTCCATGTTCCTACACATGACTTTGTAGGCATTTCCATGTTTATACAGATGGCTTTGTAGATATTTCCATGTTTATAGAGATAGCGGTGCAGATATTTCCATGTTTATACAGATAGCGGTGTATATATTTCCATGTTTATACAGATCGTGGTGTAGATATTTCCATGTTTATAGAGATAGCAGTGTAGATATTTCCATGTTTGTACAGATGGCGGTGTTGATGTTTCCATCTATACACAGATTGCCGTGTAGGTATTTCCATGTGTATACAGATGGCATTGTAGATATTTCCATGTTTATACAGATGGTGGTGTAGATATTTCCATGTTTACACAGATGACTGTATAGGTATTTCCATGTTTATACAGATGGCGGTATGGATATTTCCATGTTTATAGAGATAGCGGTGTAGATATTTCCATATTTATACAGATAACGGTGTAGAAATTTCCATGTTTATACAGATATCGGTGTAAATATTTCCATGTTTATACAGATCACGGTGTAGTTATTTCCATGTTTATAGAGATAGCGGTGTATGTATTTCCATGTTGATACTGATCGCGGTGTAGATATTTCCATGTTTATACAGACCGCGGAGCAGATATTTCCATGTTTATACAGATAGCCGTGCAGATATTTCCATGTTTGTACAGATGGCGGTGTTGATAACTCCATCTACACGCAGATGACCGTGTAGATATTTCCATGTTTATACAGATGGCAGTGTAGTTATTTCCATGTTTATACCGATAACTTTGTAAGTATTTCCATGTTTATACAGATGGCGGTGTAGATATTTCGATGTTTATAGAGATAGCAGTGGAGATATTTCCATGTTTATAGAGATAGCGGTGTAGATATTTCCACGTTTATACTGATCGCGGTGTAGATTTTTCCATGTTTATAGAGATAGCAGTGTGGATATTTCCAAGTTTATACAGATAGGGGTGTAGATATTTCCATGTCTATAGAGATGGCGGTGGAGATATTACCATGTTTATACAGATCACGTTGTAGATATTTCCTTTTTTTACAAATAGCGGTGTAGTTATTTCCATCTTTACAGATAGCGGTGTAGATATTTCCTTGTTTATACAAATTGCACTGTAGATATTTCCATGTTTATACAGATCACTGTGTAGATATTTCCTTGTTTATACAAATAGCAGTGTAGTTATTTCCATGTTTATACAGATAGCGGTGTTGATATTTCCATGTATATACAGATGGCTGTGTAGATATTTCCATGTTTATACAGATGGCTGTGTAGATATTTCCCTGTTTATACAGATGACCTGTAGGTATTTCCATGTTTATACAGATGGCGGTGAAGATATTTCCATGTTTATAGAGATAGCTGTGTAGATATTTCCATGTTTATACAGATCGCGTTGTAGATATTTCCTTGTTTATACAGATCGTGGTGTAGATATTTCCATGTTTATGCAGATCACGGTGTAGATATTTCCATGTTTATACAGATAGCGGTGAAGATACTTCCATGTTTTTACAGATATTGTTGTAGATATTTCCATGTTTACACAGATTGCGGTGTCGGTATTTCCATCTTTCTACAGATTGCATTGTAGATATTTCCATGTTTATACACATGGCGGTGTAGATATTTCCATGTTTATATAGATGGTGGTGCATGTAGTACCATGTTTATACATATAGCTTTGTAGAGATTTCCATGTTTTTACAGATCGTGGTGAAGATATTTCCATGTTTATACAGATCGCGGTGTAGATATTTCCATGTTTATACAGATCGCGGTGTAGATATTTCCATGTTTATACATATAGCGTTGTAGATATTTCCATGTTTATACAGATGGCGGTGTAGATATTTCCATGTTTACAGATATGGCGGTGTAGATATTTCCATGTTCATTGAGATAGCGGTGTAGATGTATCCATGTTCCTAGAGAGAGCAGTGAGGATATTTCCAAGTTTATAAAGATAGCAGTGTAGATATTTCCATTTTTATAGAGATAGCGGTTTTGATATTTCATATTTATACAGATAGCGGTGTAGATATTTCCATGTGTATACAGATTTCGGTGTAGATATTTCCATGTTTATACAGTTAGCGGTGTAGATATTTCCACGTTTATACAGAAGGCGGTTTAGATATTTCCATCTTTCTACAAATGGCAGTGTAGATATTTCCATGTTTATAAAGATGGCGGTGTAGATATTTCCATGTTTATATAGATGGCAATGTAGATATTTTCTTGTTTATGTAGATGGCGTTTTCGATATCTCCATGTTTAAAGAGATGGCGGTGTACATACTTCCATGTTTATAGAGACAGCGGTGTAGGTGTTTCCATGTTTATACAGATAGTGGTGCAGATATTTCCATGTTTATACAGATTCCTATGCAGATATTTCCATATTTATACAGAGGGCTGTGTAGATATTTCTATGTTTATACAGATGGCAGTGTAGATATTTCCATCGTCCTTCACCTGACTTTGTAGGCATTTCCATATTTATTCAGATGGCTTTGTAGATATTTCCATGTTTATAGAGATAGCGGTGCAGATATTTCCATGTTTATACAGATAGCGGTGTATATATTTCCATGTTTCTACAGATCGTGGTGTAGATATTTCCATGTTTATACAGATACCGGTGTAGATATTTCCATGTTTATACAGAGCGCGGTGTAGATATTTCCATGTTTATAGAGATAGCAGTGTAGATATTTCCATGTTCGTATAGATGGCGGTGTTGATGTTTCCATCTTTACACAGATTGCCGTGTAGGTATTTCCATGTGTATACAGATGGCATTGTAAATATTTCCATGTTTATACAGATGGTGGTGTAGATATTTCCATGTTTACACAGATGAATGTATAGGTATTTCCATGTTTATACAGATGGCGGTATAGATATTTCCATGTTTATAGAGATAGTGGTGTAGATATTTCCATATTTATGCAGATAACGGTGTAGAAATTTCCATGTTTATACAGATATCGGTGTAAATATTTCCATGTTTATACAGATCACGGTGTAGGTATTTACATGTTTATAGAGATAGCGGTGTATATATTTCCATGTTGATACAGATCACGGTGTAGATATTTACATGTTTATACAGACCGCGGTGTAGATATTTCCATGTTTCTACAGATAGCAGTGCAGATATTTCCATGTTTGTACAGATGGCGGTGTTGATAAATCCATCTATACGCAGATGACCGTGTAGATATTTCCATGTTTATACAGATGGCAGTGTAGATATTTCCATGTTTATACCAATAAATTTGTAAGTATTTCCATGTTTATACAGATGGCGGTGTAGATATTTCGATGTTTATAGAGATAGCATTGGAGATATTTCCATGTTTATAGAGATAGCAGTGTAGATATTTCCACGTTTATACTGATCGCGGTGTAGATTTTTCCATGTTTATAGAGATAGCAGTGTGGATATTTCCAAGTTTATACAGATAGGGGTGTAGATATTTCCATGTTTATAGAGATGGCGGTGTAGATATTTCCATGTTTATACAGATCACGTTGTAGATATTTCCTTGTTTTTACAAATAGCCGTGTAGTTATTTCCATGTTTATACAGATAGCGGTGTAGATATTTCCTTGTTTATACAAATAGCACTGTAGATATTTCCATGTTGATACAGATCACGGTGTAGATATTTCCTTGTTTATACAAATAGCAGTGTAGTTATTTCCATGTTTATATAGATAGCGGTGTAGATATTTCCATGTATATACTGATGGCTGTGTAGATATTTCCATGTTTATACAGATGGCTGTGTAGATATTTCCCTGTTTACTCTGATGGCTTGTAGGTATTTCCATGTTTATACAGATGGCGGGGAAGATATTTCCATGTTTATAGAGATAGCTGTGTAGATATTTCCATGTTTATACAGATCACGTTGTAGATATTTCCATGTTTATACAGATCGTGGTGTAGATATGTCCATGTTTATGCAGATCACGGTGTAGATATTTCCATGTTTACAGATAGCGGTGTAGATACTTCCATGTTTTTACAGATATTTTTGTAGATATTTCCATGTTCACACAGATTGCGGTGTAGGTATATCCATCTTTCCACAGATGGCATTGTAGATATTTCCATGTTTATACACATGGCGGTGTAGATATTTCCATGTTTATATAGATGGTGGTGCAGGTATTACCATGTTTATACAGATAGCTTTGTAGATATTTCCATGTTTTTACAGATCGTGGTGAAGTTATTTCCATGTTTATACAGAACGCGGTGTAGATATTTCCATGTTTATACAGATTGCGATGTAGGTATATCCATCTTTCCACAGATGGCATTGTAGATATTTCCATGTTTATACACATGGCGGTGAAGATGTTTCCATGTTTATATAGATGGTGGTGCAGGTATTACCATGTTTATACAGATAGCTTTGTTGATATTTCCATGTTTTCACAGATCGTGGTGAAGTTATTTCCATGTTTATACAGATCGCGGTGTAGATATTTCCATGTTTATACAGATAGCGGTGTAGATATTTCCATGTTTTTGCAGATGGCGGTGTAGATATTTCCATGTTTACAGAGATGACGGTGTAGATATTTCCATGTTCATTGAGATAGCGGTGTAGATATATCCATGTTCCTAGAGATAGCAGTGAGGATATTTCCATGATTATACAGATAGCAGTGTAGATATTTCCATTTTTATAGAGATAGCGGTTTTGATATTTCATATTTATACAGATAGCGGTGTAGATATTTCCATGTTTATACAGATTGCAGTGTAGATATTTCCATGTTTATACAGTTAGCAGTGTAGATATTCCCACGTTTATACAGATGGCAGTTTAGATATTTCCATCTTTCTACAAATGGCAGTGTAGATATTTCCATGTTTATAAAGATGGCGGTGTAGATATTTCCATGTTTATATAGATGGTAATGTAGATATTTTCTTGTTTATGTAGATGGCGTTGTAGATATCTCCATGTTTAAAGATATGGCGGTGTACATATTTCCATGTTTATAGAGACAGCGATGTAGGTATTTCCATGTTTATACAGATAGCGGTGCAGATATTTCCATGTTTATACAGATTCCTATGCAGATATTTCCATATTTACACAGAGGGCTGTGTAGATATTTCTATGTTTATTCAGATGGCAGTGTAGATATTTCCATGTTCCTACACATACTTTGTAGGCTTTTCCATGTTTATACAGAAGGCTTTGTAGTTATTTCCATGTTTATAGAGATAGCGTTGCAGATATTTCCATGTTTATGCAGATAGCGGTGTATATATTTCCATGTTTATACAGATCGTGGTGTAGATATTTCCATGTTTATACCGATACCGGTGTAGATATTTCCATGTTTATACAGAGCGCGGTTTAGATATTTCCATGTTTATAGAGATAGCAGTGTAGATATTTCCATGTTCGTACAGATGGCGGTGTTGATGTTTCCATCTATACACAGACTGCCTTGTAGGTATTTCCATGTGTATACAGATGGCATTGTAGATATTTCCATGTTTATACAGATGGTGGTGTAGATATTTCCATGTTTACACAGATGACTGTATAGGTATTTCCATGTTTATTCAGATGGCGGTATAGATATTTCCAAGTTTATAGAGATAGCGGTGTATATATTTCCATGTTGATACAGATAGCGGTGTAGATATTTCCATGTTTATACAGACCGCGGTGTAGATACTTCCATGTTTATACAGATAGCGGTGCAGATATTTCCATGTTTGTACAGATGGCAGTGTTGATAACTCCATCTATACGCAGGTGACCTTGTAGATATTTCCATGTTTATACAGATGGCAGTGTAGATATTTCCATGTTTATACCGATAACTTTGTAAGTATTTCCATGTTTATACAGATGGCGGTGTAGATATTTCGATGTTTATAGAGATAGCAGTGGAGATATTTTCATGTTTATAGAGATAGCGGTGTAGATATTTCCACGTTTATACTGATCGCGGTGTAGATATTTCCATGTTTATAGAGATAGCAGTGTGGATATTTCCATGTTTATACAGATAGGGGTGTAGATATTTCCATGTTTATAGAGATGGCGGTGTAGATATTTGCATGTTTTTACAGATCACGTTGTAGGTATTTCCTTGTTTATACAAATAGCGGTGTAGTTATGTTCATGTTTATACAGATAGCGGTGTAGATATTTCCTTGTTTATACAAATAGCACTGTAGATATTTCCATGTTTATACAGATATCGGTGACAATATATCCATGTTTATACAGATCACGGTGTACGTATTTCCATGTTTATAGAGATAGCCGTGTATATATTTCCATGTTTATACAGATAGCGGTGTCGATATTTCCATGTTAATACAGACCGCGGTGCAGATATTTCCATGTTTCTACAGATGGCGGTGTTGAGATTTCCATCTATACACAGATGACCGTGTAGATATTCCCATGTTTATACAGATGGCAGTGCTGAGATTTCTATGGATATGTAGATGGCGGTGTAGATATTTCCATGTATATACAGATAGCAGTGTAGTTATTACCATGTTTATATAGAGAGCGGTGTGCATATTTCCATATATGTACACATGGCTGTGTATATATTTCCATGTTTATACAGATGGCGGTGTAGATATTTCCATGTTTATACAGATAACTTTGTAAATATTTCCATGTTTATACAGATGGCGGTGTAGATATTTCGATGCTTATAGAGTTAGCAGTGGAGATATTTCCATGTTTATAAAAATGGCGGTGTAGTTATTTCCATGTTTATATAGATAGCGGTGTAGATATTTCCATGTATATTCACATGGCTGTGTAGATATTTCCATGTTTATACAGATGGCGGTGTAGATATTTCCATGTTTATACAGATAACTTTGTAAGTTTTTCCATGTTTATACAGATGGCGGTGTAGATATTTCGATGCTTATTGAGATAGCTGTGGAGATATTTCCATGTTTATACAGATAGCGGTGTAGACATTTCCATGTTTATACAGATCGCGGTGTAGATATTTCCATGTTTATGCAGATCGCGGTGTAGATAGTTCCATGTTTATACAGATAGCGGTGTAGATACTTCCATGTTTTAACACATATTGTTGTAGATAGTTCCATGTTTACACAGATTGCGGTGTAGGTATTTCCATCTTTCTACAGATGGCATTGTAGATATTTCCATGTTTATACACATGGCGTTGTAGATATTTCCAGGTTTATATAGATGGTGGTGTAGATATTACCAAGTTTATACAGATAGCTTTTTAGATATTTCCATGTTTTTACAGATCGTGGTGAAGATATTTCCATGTTTATACAGATCGCGGTGTAGATATTTCCAAGTTTATACAGATAGCTGTTTAGATATTTCCATGTTTATACAGATAGCGGTGTAGATATTTCCATGTTTATACAGATGGCGGTGTAGGTATTTCCATGTTTATAGAGATGGCGATGTAGATATTTCCATGTTCATTCAGATAGCGGTGTAGATATATCCATGTTCCTAGAGATAGCAGTGAGGATATTTCCATGTTTATACAGATAGCAGTGTAGATATTTCCATTTTTATATAGATAGCGGTTTTGATATTTCATATTTATACAGATAGCGGTGTAGATATTTCCATGTTTATACAGATTGCGGTGTAGATATTTCCATGTTTATACAGATAGCGGTGTAGATATTTCCACGTTTATACAGATTGCGGTGTAGATATTTCCATCTTTCTACAAATGGCAGTGTAGATATTTAGATGTTTATACAGATGGTGGTGTAGATATTTCCATGTTTACACAGATGACTGTATAGGTATTTCCATGTTTATACAGATGGCGGTATAGATATTTCCATGTTTATAGAGATATCGGTGTAGATATTTCCATATTTATACAGATAACAGTGTAGAAATTTTCATGTTTATACAGATATCATTGTCAATATTTCCATGTTTATATAGATCACGGTGTACGTATTTCCATGTTTATAGAGATAGCTGTGTATATATTTCCATGTTTATTCAGACAGCGGTGTAGATATTTCCATGTTTATACAGACCGCAGTGTAGATATTTCCATGTTTATACAGATAGCGGTGCTGATATTTCCATGTTTCTGCAGATGGCGGTGTTGCTATTTCCATCTATACACAGATGACCGTGAAGATATTCCCATGTTTATACAGATGGCAGTGCAGATATTTCTATGGATATGTAGATGGCGGTGTAGATATTTCCATGTATATACTGATAGCGGTGTAGTTATTACCATGTTTACATAGTGAGCGGTGTGGATATTTCCATATATGTACACATGGCTGTGTAGATATTTCCATGTTTATACAGATGGCGGTGTAGATATTTCCATGTTTATATAGATAACTTTGTAAGTATTTCCATGTTTATACAGATGGCGGTGTAGATATCTCGATGTTTATAGAGATAGCAGTGGAGATATTTCCATGTTTATAAAAATGGCGGTGTAGTTATTTCCATGTTTATATAGATAGCGGTGTAGATATTTCCATGTATATACACATGGCTGTGTAGATATTTCCATGATTATACAGATGGCGGTGTAGATATTTCCATGTTTATACAGATAACTTTTTAAGTTTTTCCATGTTTATACAGATGGCGGTGTAGATATTTTGATGCTTATTGAGATAGCTGTGGAGATATTTCCATGTTTATACAGATAGCGGTGTAGATATTTCCATGTTTATACTGATCGCGGTATAGATATATCCATGTTTATAGAGATGGCGGTGCAGATATTTCCATGTTCATAGTGATAGCGGTGTTGATTTTTCCATTTTTATAGAGATAGCGGTGTGGATAATTCCATGTTTATACAGATAGTGGTGTAGATATTTCCATATTTATAGAGATGGCGGTGTAGATATTTCCATGTTTATGCAGATCACGGTGTAGATATTTCCATGTTTATACAGATCACGGTGTAGATATTTCCATGTTTATACAGATCATGGTGTAGATATTTCCATGTTTATACAGATCACGCTGTTGATATTACCATGTTTATAGGGATAGCGGTGCAAATATTTCCAAATTTATACAGATACCGGTGTAGTTATTAGCATGTTTTTACAGATAGTGGTGTAGATATTTCCATGTATAAACAGATGTCTGTGTAGATATTTCCATGTTTAAACAGATGGTGGTGTAGATATTTCCTTTCCTCTACCAATAGCGGTGTATTTATTTCCATGTTTATACAGATAGCGGTGTAGATATTTCCATGTGTATACAGACGGCTCTGTAGATATTTCCATGTATATACAGATGGCTGTGTAGATATTTCCATGTTTATACAGATTGCAGTGAAGTTATTTCCATGTTTATACAGATGGAGGTGTAGATATTTCCATGTTTAGACAGATGACGGTGTAGATATTTCCAAGTTTATACAGATAGCGGTGTAGATATATCCATGTTTATACAGACCGTGGTGTAGATATTTCCATGTTTATACAGATAGCGGTGTATATATTTTCATGTTTATACAGGTAGCGGTGTAGATATTTCCATGTTTACAGAGATAGAGGTGTAGATATTTCCATATTTGCCCAGAATGCGGTGTATATATTTCCATCTTCACACAGATAGCGTTGTACACACTTCCATGTTTACACAGACAGCTGTGTAGATATTTCCATGTTTACACAGACCGTGTTGTAGATATTTCCATTTTAATATAGATAGCGGTGCAGATATTTCCATGTTTATACAGATAGCGGTGGAGATATTTCCATGTTTATACAGATAACGGTGTAGATATTTCCATGTTTATAAATATAGCGGTGGAGATATTTCCATGTTTATACAGATATCGGTGGAGATATTTCCAAGTTTATGCAGATTGCGGTGGAGATATTATCATGTTTATAGAGATAGCGGTGTAGATATTTCCATGTGGATACAGATAGCGGTGTAGATACTTCCATGTTTATAGAGATAGTGGTGTAGATATTTCCATATTTATGCAGATAGCGGAGTAGATATTTCCATGTTTATTCAGATGGCGGTTTAGATATTTCCATGTTTATACAGATAGTGGTGTAGACATTTCCATATTGATAGAGATATCGGTGAAGATATTTCCATGTTTATACAGATAGCGGTGTAGATATTTTCAAGTTTATACAGATAGCGGTGTAGATATTTCCATGTTTATACAGAGAGTGGTGGAGATATTTCCATGATTATACAGTTATCGGTGTAGCTATTTCCATGTTTATAGAGATAGCAGTGATGATATTTCCATGTTTATACAGATTGCATTGTAGATATTTCTATGGTCATAGAGATAGTCGTGTAGATATTTCCATGTTTATACAGATGACTTTGTAGATAATTCCATGTTTATACAGATGGCGGTGTAGATATTTCCACATTTATAGAGATAGCCATTTAGTTATTTCCATGTTTATACAGATAACGGTGTAGATATTTACATGTTTATACACACAGCGGTGTAGATATATCCATGTTTATACAGACCGTGGTGTAGATATTTCCATGTTTATACAGATAACGGTGAAGATATTTCCATTTTTATACAGAGAGCGCTGTAGATATTTCTATGTTTATACAGATAGCGGTGTAGATATTTCCATGTTTATACAGATAGCGGTGTAGATATTTCCATGTTTACAGAGATAGAGGTGTATATATATCCATATTTGCACAGATTGTAGTGTCGATATTTCCATCTTCACACAGATAGCGGTGTACATATTTCCATGTTTACACAGACAGCTATGTAGATATTTCCATGTTTACACAGATAGTGTTGTGGATATTTCCATGTTTATACAGATAGCGGTGTAGATATTTCCATGTTTATAAAGATAGCGGTGTAGATATTTCCATGTTTATACAGATAGCGGTGGAGATATTTCCATGTTTGTACACACAGCGCTGTAGATATTTCCATGTTTATACAGACAGCGGTGTAGATATTTCCATGTTTATACAGATAGCGGTGTAGATATTTCCATGTTTATACAGATAGCGGTGGAGATTTTTCCATGTTTATATAGATATCAGTGGCGATATTTCCATGTTTATACAGAGAGCGGTGGAAATATTTACATGTTTATAAAGATGGAGGTGTAGGTATTTCCAAGGTTATGCAGATTGCGGTGGAGATATTTCCATGTTTATAGAGATAGCAGTGTAGATATTTCCATGTAGATACAGATAGCCATGTAGATATTTCCATGTTTATAGAGATAGCCATGTAGATATTTCCATATTTATACAGATAGCGGTGTAGTTATTTCCATGTTTACAGAGATAGCGGTGATGTTATTTCCATGTTTATACAGATGGCATTGTAGATATTTCAATGTTTATACAGATAGTGGTGTAGATATTTCCATGTTTATACAGATGACTGTGTAGTTAATTCCATGTTTATAAAGATGGCGGTGTATATATTTCCATGTTTATAGAGATAGCCATGTAGATATTTCCATGTTTATACAGATAGCGGTGTAGTTATTTCCATGTTTACAGAGATAGAGGTGTAGATATTTCCATATTTGCACAGATTGCCGTGTAGATATTTCCATCTTCACACAGATAGCGGTGTACATATTTCTATGTTTACACAGACAGCTGTGTAGATATTTCCATGTTTACACAGATAGTGTTGTGGATATTTCCATGTTTATACAGATAGCGGTGCAGATATTTCCCTGTTCATAAAGATAGCGGTGTAGATATTTTCATGTTTATACAGACAGCGGTGGAGATATTTCCATGTTTATACAGATAGCGCTGTAGATATTTCCCTGTTTATACAGACAGCGGTGTAGATATTTCCATGTTTATACAGATAGCGGTGTCGATATTTCCATGTTTATACAGATAGCGGTGTACGTACTTCCAAGTTTATAGAGATAGCGGTGTAGATATTTACATGCTTATACAGATGGCTGTGTAGATATTTCCATGTTTATACAGATTGCAGTGAAGTTATTTCCATGTTTATACAGATGGAGGTGTAGTTATTTCCATGTTTAGACAGATGACTGTGTAGATATTTCCAAGTTTATACAGATAGCGGTGTAGATATATCCATGTTTATACAGACCGTGGTGTAGATATTTCCATGTTGATACAGAGAGCGGTGTAGATATTTTCATGTTTATACAGGTAGCAGTGTAGATATTTCCATGTTTACAGAGATAGAGGTGTAGATATTTCCATATTTGCCCAGAATGCGGTGTATATATTTCCATCTTCACACAGATAGCGTTGTACATACTTCCATGTTTACACAGACAGCTGTGTAGATATTTCCATGTTTACACAGACAGTGTTGTAGATATTTCCATTTTTATATAGATAGAGGTGCAGATATTTCCATGTTTATACAGATAGCGGTGGAGATATTTCCATGTTTATACAGATAACGGTGTAGATATTTCCATGTTTACAAATATAGCGGTGGAGATATTTCCATGTTTATACAGATATCGGTGGAGATATTTCCAAGTTTATGCAGATTGCGGTGGAGATATTATCATGTTTATAGAGATAGCGGTGTAGATATTTCCATGTAGATACAGATAGCGGTGTAGCTATTTCCATGTTTATAGAGATAGTGGTGTAGATATTTCCATATTTATGCAGATAGCGGAGTAGATATTTCCATGTTTATTCAGATGGCGGTTTAGATATTTCCATGTTTATACAGATAGTGGTGTAGACATTTCCATATTGATAGAGATATCGGTGAAGATATTTCCATGTTTATACAGATAGCGGTGTAGATATTTTCAAGTTTATACAGATAGCGGTGTAGATATTTCCATGTTTATACAGATAGCGGTGTAGATATTTCCATGTTTATACAGAGAGTGGTGGAGATATTTCCATGTTTATACAGATATCGGTGTAGCTATTTCCATGTTTATAGAGATAGCAGTGAAGATATTTCCATGTTTATACAGATTGCATTGTAGATATTTCTATGTTCATAGAGATAGTCGTGTAGATATTTCCATGTTTATACAGATGACTGTGTAGTTAATTCCATATTTATACAGATGGCGGTGTAGATATTTCCACATTTATAGAGATAGCCATGTAGTTATTTCCATGTTTATACAGACAGCGGTGTAGATATTTCCATGTTTATACAGATAGCGGTGTAGATATTTCCATGTTTATACAGATAGCGGTGGAGATTTTTCCATGTTTATATAGATATCAGTGGGGATATTTCCATGTTTATACAGAGAGCGGTGGAAATATTTATATGTTTATAAAGATGGAGGTGTAGGTATTTCCAAGGTTATGCAGATTGCGGTGGAGATATTTCCATGTTTATAGAGATAGCAGTGTAGATATTTCCATGTAGATACAGATAGCCATGTAGATATTTCCATGTTTATAGAGATAGCCATGTAGATATTTCCATATTTATACAGATAGCGGTGTAGTTATTTCCATGTTTACAGAGATAGCGGTGATGTTATTTCCATGTTTATACAGATGGCATTGTAGATATTTCCATGTTTATACAGATAGTGGTGTAGATATTTCCATGTTTATACAGATGACTGTGTAGTTAATTCCATGTTTATAAAGATGGCGGTGTACATATTTCCATGTTTATAGAGATAGCCATGTAGATATTTCCATGTTTATACAGATAGCGGTGTAGTTATTTCCATGTTTACAGAGATAGAGGTGTAGATATTTCCATATTTGCACAGATTGCCGTGTAGATATTTCCATCTTCACACAGATAGCGGTGTACATATTTCTATGTTTACACAGACAGCTGTGTAGATATTTCCATGTTTACACAGATAGTGTTGTGGATATTTCCATGTTTATACAGATAGCGGTGCAGATATTTCCCTGTTCATAAAGATAGCGGTGTAGATATTTTCATGTTTATACAGACAGCGGTGGAGATATTTCCATGTTTATACAGATAGCGCTGTAGATATTTCCCTGTTTATACAGACAGCGGTGTAGATATTTCCATGTTTATACAGATAGCGGTGTCGATATTTCCATGTTTATACAGATAGCGGTGTACGTACTTCCAAGTTTATAGAGATAGCGGTGTAGATATTTACATGCTTATACAGATGGCTGTGTAGATATTTCCATGTTTATACAGATTGCAGTGAAGTTATTTCCATGTTTATACAGATGGAGGTGTTGTTATTTCCATGTTTAGACAGATGACTGTGTAGATATTTCCAAGTTTGTACAGATAGCGGTGTAGATATATCCATGTTTATACAGACCGTGGTGTAGATATTTCCATGTTTATACAGATAGCGGTGTAGATATTTTCATGTTTATACAGGTAGCAGTGTAGATATTTCCAGGTTTACAGAGATAGAGGTGTAGATATTTCCATATTTGCCCAGAATGCGGTGTATATATTTCCATCTTCACACAGATAGCGTTGTACATACTTCCATGTTTACACAGACAGCTGTGTAGATATTTCCATGTTTACACAGACAGTGTTGTAGATATTTCCATTTTTATATACATAGAGGTGCAGATATTTCCATGTTTATACAGATAGCGGTGGAGATATTTCCATGTTTATACAGATAACGGTGTAGATATTTCCATGTTTATAAATATAGCGGTGGAGATATTTCCATGTTTATACAGATATCGGTGGAGATATTTCCAAGTTTATGCAGATTGCGGTGGAGATATTATCATGTTTATAGAGATAGCGGTGTAGATATTTCCATGTAGATACAGATAGCGGTGTAGCTATTTCCATGTTTATAGAGATAGTGGTGTAGATATTTCCATATTTATGCAGATAGCGGAGTAGATATTTCCATGTTTATTCAGATGGCGGTTTAGATATTTCCATGTTTATACAGATAGTGGTGTAGACATTTCCATATTGATAGAGATATCGGTGAAGATATTTCCATGTTTATACAGATAGCGGTGTAGATATTTTCAAGTTTATACAGATAGCGGTGTAGATATTTCCATGTTTATACAGATAGCGGTGTAGATATTTCCATGTTTATACAGAGAGTGGTGGAGATATTTCCATGTTTATACAGATATCGGTGTAGCTATTTCCATGTTTATAGAGATAGCAGTGAAGATATTTCCATGTTTATACAGATTGCATTGTAGATATTTCTATGTTCATAGAGATAGTCGTGTAGATATTTCCATGTTTATACAGATGACTGTGTAGTTAATTCCATATTTATACAGATGGCGGTGTAGATATTTCCACATTTATAGAGATAGCCATGTAGTTATTTCCATGTTTATACAGACAGCGGTGTAGATATTTCCATGTTTATACAGATAGCGGTGTAGATATTTCCATGTTTATACAGATAGCGGTGGAGATTTTTCCATGTTTATACAGATATCAGTGGGGATATTTCCATGTTTATACAGAGAGCGGTGGAAATATTTACATGTTTATACAGATGGAGGTGTAGGTATTTCCAAGGTTATGCAGATTGCAGTGGAGATATTTCCATGTTTATAGAGATAGCAGTGTAGATATTTCCATGTAGATACAGATAGCCATGTAGATATTTCCATGTTTATAGAGATAGCCATGTAGATATTTCCATATTTATACAGATAGCGGTGTAGTTATTTCCATGTTTACAGAGATAGCGGTGATGTTATTTCCATGTTTATACAGATGGCATTGTAGATATTTCCATGTTTATACAGATAGTGGTGTAGATATTTCCATGTTTATACAGATGACTATGTAGTTAATTCCATGTTTATAAAGATGGCGGTGTATATATTTCCATGTTTATAGAGATAGCCATGTAGGTATTTCCATGTTTATACAGATAGCGGTGTAGTTATTTCCATGTTTACAGAAATAGAGGTGTAGATATTTCCATGTTTATACAGATAGCGGTGTAGATATTTCCATGTTTATACAGATAGCGGTGGAGATTTTTCCATGTTTATATAGATATCAGTGGGGATATTTCCATGTTTATACAGAGAGCGGTGGAAATATTTACATGTTTATACAGATGGAGGTGTAGGTATTTCCAAGGTTATGCAGATTGCGGTGGAGATATTTCCATGTTTATAGAGATAGCAGTGTAGATATTTCCATGTAGATACAGATAGCCATGTAGCTATTTCCATGTTTATAGAGATAGCCATGTAGATATTTCCATATTTATACAGATAGCGGTGTAGTTATTTCCATGTTTACAGAGATAGCGGTGATGTTATTTCCATGTTTATACAGATGGCATTGTAGATATTTCCATGTTTATACAGATAGTGGTGTAGATATTTCCATGTTTATACAGATGACTGTGTAGTTAATTCCATGTTTATAAAGATGGCGGTGTATATATTTCCATGTTTATAGAGATAGCCATGTAGATATTTCCATGTTTATACAGATAGCGGTGTAGTTATTTCCATGTTTACAGAGATAGAGGTGTAGATATTTCCATATTTGCACAGATTGCCGTGTAGATATTTCCATCTTCACACAGATAGCGGTGTACATATTTCTATGTTTACACAGACAGCTGTGTAGATATTTCCATGTTTACACAGATAGTGTTGTGGATATTTCCATGTTTATACAGATAGCGGTGCAGATATTTCCCTGTTCATAAAGATAGCGGTGTAGATATTTTCATGTTTATACAGACAGCGGTGGAGATATTTCCATGTTTATACAGATAGCGCTGTAGATATTTCCCTGTTTATACAGACAGCGGTGTAGATATTTCCATGTTTATACAGATAGCGGTGTCGATATTTCCATGTTTATACAGATAGCGGTGTACGTACTTCCAAGTTTATAGAGATAGCGGTGTAGATATTTACATGCTTATACAGATGGCTGTGTAGATATTTCCATGTTTATACAGATTGCAGTGAAGTTATTTCCATGTTTATACAAATGGAGGTGTAGTTATTTCCATGTTTAGACAGATGACTGTGTAGATATTTCCAAGTTTATACAGATAGCGGTGTAGATATATCCATGTTTATACAGACCGTGGTGTAGATATTTCCATGTTTATACAGATAGCGGTGTAGATATTTTCATGTTTATACAGGTAGCAGTGTAGATATTTCCATGTTTACAGAGATAGAGGTGTAGATATTTCCATATTTGCCCAGAATGCGGTGTATATATTTCCATCTTCACACAGATAGCGTTGTACATACTTCCATGTTTACACAGACAGCTGTGTAGATATTTCCATGTTTACACAGACAGTGTTGTAGATATTTCCATTTTTATATAGATAGAGGTGCAGATATTTCCATGTTTATACAGATAGCGGTGGAGATATTTACATGTTTATACAGATAACGGTGTAGATATTTCCATGTTTATAAATATAGCGGTGGAGATATTTCCATGTTTATACAGATATCGGTGGAGATATTTCCAAGTTTATGCAGATTGCGGTGGAGATATTATCATGTTTATGGAGATAGCGGTGTAGATATTTCCATGTAGATACAGATAGCGGTGTAGCTATTTCCATGTTTATAGAGATAGTGGTGTAGATATTTCCATATTTATGCAGATAGCGGAGTAGATATTTCCATGTTTATTCAGATGGCGGTTTAGATATTTCCATGTTTATACAGATAGTGGTGTAGACATTTCCATATTGATAGAGATATCGGTGAAGATATTTCCATGTTTATACAGATAGCGTTGTAGATATTTTCAAGTTTATACAGATAGCGGTGTAGATATTTCCATGTTTATACAGATAGCGGTGTAGATATTTCCATGTTTATACAGAGAGTGGTGGAGATATTTCCATGTTTATACAGATATCGGTGTAGCTATTTCCATGTTTATAGAGATAGCAGTGAAGATATTTCCATGTTTATACAGATTGCATTGTAGATATTTCTATGTTCATAGAGATAGTCGTGTAGATATTTCCATGTTTATACAGATGACTGTGTAGTTAATTCCATATTTATACAGATGGCGGTGTAGATATTTCCACATTTATAGAGATAGCCATGTAGTTATTTCCATGTTTTAACAGACAGCGGTGTAGATATTTCCATGTTTATACAGATAGCGGTGTAGATATTTCCATGTTTATACAGATAGCGGTGGAGATTTTTCCATGTTTATACAGATATCAGTGGGGATATTTCCATGTTTATACAGAGAGCGGTGGAAATATTTACATGTTTATACAGATGGAGGTGTAGGTATTTCCAAGGTTATGCAGATTGCGGTGGAGGTATTTCCATGTTTATAGAGATAGCAGTGTAGATATTTCCATGTAGATACAGATAGCCATGTAGATATTTCCATGTTTATAGAGATAGCCATGTAGATATTTCCATATTTATACAGATAGCGGTGTAGTTATTTCCATGTTTACAGAGATAGCGGTGATGTTATTTCCATGTTTATACAGATGGCATTGTAGATATTTCCATGTTTATACAGATAGTGGTGTAGATATTTCCATGTTTATACAGATGACTGTGTAGTTAATTCCATGTTTATAAAGATGGCGGTGTATATATTTCCATGTTTATATAGATAGCCATGTAGGTATTTCCATGTTTATACAGATAGCGGTGTAGTTATTTCCATGTTTACAGAAATAGAGGTGTAGATATTTCCATATTTGCACAGATTGCCGTGTAGATATTTCCATCTTCACACAGATAGCGGTGTACATATTTCTATGTTTACACAGACAGCTGTGTAGATATTTCCATGTTTACACAGATAGTGTTGTGGATATTTCCATGTTTATACAGATAGCGGTGCAGATATTTCCCTGTTCATAAAGATAGCGGTGTAGATATTTTCATGTTTATACAGACAGCGGTGGAGATATTTCCATGTTTATACAGATAGCGCTGTAGATATTTCCCAGTTTATACAGACAGCGGTGTAGATATTTCCATGTTTATACAGATAGCGGTGTCGATATTTCCATGTTTATACAGATAGCGGTGTACGTACTTCCAAGTTTATAGAGATAGCGGTGTAGATATTTACATGCTTATACAGATGGCTGTCTAGATATTTCCATGTTTATACAGATTGCAGTGAAGTTATTTCCATGTTTATACAGATGGAGGTGTAGATATTTCCATGTTTAGACAGATGACTGTGTAGATATTTCCAAGTTTATACAGATAGCGGTGTAGATATATCCATGTTTATACAGACCGTGGTGTAGATATTTCCATGTTTATACAGATAGCGGTGTAGATATTTTCATGTTTATACAGGTAGCGGTGTAGATATTTCCATGTTTACAGAGATAGAGGTGTAGATATTTCCATATTTGCCCAGAATGCGGTGTATATATTTCCATCCTCACACAGATAGCGTTGTACACACTTCCATGTTTACACAGACAGCTGTGTAGATATTTCCATGTTTACACAGACCGTGTTGTAGATATTTCCATTTTTTTATAGATAGCGGTGCAGATATTTCCATGTTTATACAGATAGCGGTGGAGATATTTCCATGTTTATACAGATAACGGTGTAGATATTTCCATGTTTATAAATATAGCAGTGGAGATATTTCCATGTTTATACAGATATCGGTGGAGATATTTCCAAGTTTATGCAGATTGCGGTGGAGATATTATCATGTTTATAGAGATAGCGGTGTAGATATTTCCATGTAGATAGAGATAGCGGTGTAGATATTTCCATGTTTATAGAGATAGTGGTGTAGATATTTCCATATTTATGCAGATAGCGGAGTAGATATTTCCATGTTTATTCAGATGGCGGTTTAGATATTTCCATGTTTATACAGATAGTGGTGTAGACATTTCCATATTGATAGAGATATCGGTGAAGATATTTCCATGTTTATACAGATAGCGGTGTAGATATTTTCAAGTTTATACAGATAGCGGTGTAGATATTTCCATGTTTATACAGAGAGTGGTGGAGATATTTCCATGATTATACAGTTATCGGTGTAGCTATTTCCATGTTTATAGAGATAGCAGTGATGATATTTCCATGTTTATACAGATTGCATTGTAGATATTTCTATGTTCATAGAGATAGTCGTGTAGATATTTCCATGTTTATACAGATGACTGTGTAGTTAATTCCATGTTTATACAGATGGCGGTGTAGATATTTCCACATTTATAGAGATAGCCATGTAGTTATTTCCATGTTTATACAGATAACGGTGTAGATATTTACATGTTTATACAGACAGCGGTGTAGATATATCCATGTTTATACAGACCGTGGTGTAGATATTTCCATGTTTATACAGATAACGGTGAAGATATTTCCATTTTTATACAGAGAGCGCTGTAGAGATTTCTATGTTTATACAGATAGCGGTGTAGATATTTCCATGTTTATACAGATAGCGGTGTAGATATTTCCATGTTTACAGAGATAGAGGTGTATATATATCCATATTTGTACAGATTGCGGTGTCGATATTTCCATCTTCACACAGAAAGCGGTGTACATGTTTCCATGTTTACACAGACAGCTGTGTAGATATTTCCATGTTTACACAGATAGTGTTGTGGATATTTCCATGTTTATACAGATAGCGGTGTAGATATTTCCATGTTTATAAATATAGCGGTGTAGATATTTCCATGTTTATACAGATAGCGGTGGAGATATTTCCATGTTTATACAGATAGCGCTGTAGATATTTCCCTGTTTATACAGATAGCGGTGTAGATATTTCCATGTTTATAAAGATAGCGGTGTAGATATTTCCATGTTTATACAGATAGCGGTGGAGATATTTCCATGTTTGTACACACAGCGCTGTAGATATTTCCATGTTTATACAGACAGCGGTGTAGATATTTCCATGTTTATACACATAGCGGTGTAGATATTTCCATGTTTATACAGATAGCGGTGGAGATTTTTCCATGTTTATATAGATATCAGTGGGGATATTTCCATGTTTATACAGAGAGCGGTGGAAATATTTACATGTTTATACAGATGGAGGTGTAGGTATTTCCAAGGTTATGCAGATTGCGGTGGAGATATTTCCATGTTTATAGAGATAGCAGTGTAGATATTTCCATGTAGATACAGATAGCCATGTAGATATTTCCATGTTTATAGAGATAGCCATGTAGATATTTCCATATTTATACAGATAGCGGTGTAGTTATTTCCATGTTTACAGAGATAGCGGTGATGTTATTTCCATGTTTATACAGATGGCATTGTAGATATTTCCATGTTTATACAGATAGTGGTGTAGATATTTCCATGTTTATACAGATGACCGTGTAGTTAATTCCATGTTTATAAAGATGGCGGTGTATATATTTCCATGTTTATAGAGATAGCCATGTAGATATTTCCATGTTTATACAGATAGCGGTGTAGTTATTTCCATGTTTACAGAGATAGAGGTGTAGATATTTCCATATTTGCACAGATTGCCGTGTAGATATTTCCATCTTCACACAGATAGCGGTGTACATATTTCTATGTTTACACAGACAGCTGTGTAGATATTTCCATGTTTACACAGATAGTGTTGTGGATATTTCCATGTTTATACAGATAGCGGTGCAGATATTTCCCTGTTCATAAAGATAGCGGTGTACATATTTTCATGTTTATACAGACAGCGGTGGAGATATTTCCATGTTTATACAGATAGCGCTGTAGATATTTCCCTGTTTATACAGACAGCGGTGTAGATATTTCCATGTTTATACAGATAGCGGTGTCGATATTTCCATGTTTATACAGATAGCGGTGTACGTACTTCCAAGTTTATAGAGATAGCGGTGTAGATATTTACATGCTTATACAGATGGCTGTGTAGATATTTCCATGTTTATACAGATTGCAGTGAAGTTATTTCCATGTTTATACAGATGGAGGTGTAGTTATTTCCATGTTTAGACAGATGACTGTGTAGATATTTCCAAGTTTATACAGATAGCGGTGTAGATATATCCATGTTTATACAGACCGTGGTGTAGATATTTCCATGTTTATACAGAGAGCGGTGTAGATATTTTCATGTTTATACAGGTAGCAGTGTAGATATTTCCATGTTTACAGAGATAGAGGTGTAGATATTTCCATATTTGCCCAGAATGCGGTGTATATATTTCCATCTTCACACAGATAGCGTTGTACATACTTCCATGTTTACACAGACAGCTGTGTAGATATTTCCATGTTTACACAGACAGTGTTGTAGATATTTCCATTTTTATATAGATAGAGGTGCAGATATTTCCATGTTTATACAGATAGCGGTGGAGATATTTCCATGTTTATACAGATAACGGTGTAGATATTTCCATGTTTATAAATATAGCGGTGGAGATATTTCCATGTTTATACAGATATCGGTGGAGATATTTCCAAGTTTATGCAGATTGCGGTGGAGATATTATCATGTTTATAGAGATAGCGGTGTAGATATTTCCATGTAGATACAGATAGCGGTGTAGCTATTTCCATGTTTATAGAGATAGTGGTGTAGATATTTCCATATTTATGCAGATAGCGGAGTAGATATTTCCATGTTTATTCAGATGGCGGTTTAGATATTTCCATGTTTATACAGATAGTGGTGTAGACATTTCCATATTGATAGAGATATCGGTGAAGATATTTCCATGTTTATACAGATAGCGGTGTAGATATTTTCAAGTTTATACAGATAGCGGTGTAGATATTTCCATGTTTATACAGATAGCGGTGTAGATATTTCCATGTTTATACAGAGAGTGGTGGAGATATTTCCATGTTTATACAGATATCGGTGTAGCTATTTCCATGTTTATAGAGATAGCAGTGAAGATATTTCCATGTTTATACAGATTGCATTGTAGATATTTCTATGTTCATAGAGATAGTCGTGTAGATATTTCCATGTTTATACAGATGACTGTGTAGTTAATTCCATATTTATACAGATGGCGGTGTAGATATTTCCACATTTATAGAGATAGCCATGTAGATATTTCCATGTTTATACAGACAGCGGTGTAGATATTTCCATGTTTATACAGATAGCGGTGTAGATATTTCCATGTTTATACAGATAGCGGTGGAGATTTTTCCATGTTTATACAGATATCAGTGGGGATATTTCCATGTTTATACAGAGAGCGGTGGAAATATTTACATGTTTATACAGATGGAGGTGTAGGTATTTCCAAGGTTATGCAGATTGCGGTGGAGATATTTCCATGTTTATAGAGATAGCAGTGTAGATATTTCCATGTAGATACAGATAGCCATGTAGATATTTCCATGTTTATAGAGATAGCCATGTAGATATTTCCATATTTATACAGATAGCGGTGTAGTTATTTCCATGTTTACAGAGATAGCGGTGATGTTATTTCCATGTTTATACAGATGGCATTGTAGATATTTCCATGTTTATACAGATAGTGGTGTAGATATTTCCATGTTTATACAGATGACTGTGTAGTTAATTCCATGTTTATAAAGATGGCGGTGTACATATTTCCATGTTTATAGAGATAGCCATGTAGATATTTCCATGTTTATACAGATAGCGGTGTAGTTATTTCCATGTTTACAGAGATAGAGGTGTAGATATTTCCATATTTGCACAGATTGCCGTGTAGATATTTCCATCTTCACACAGATAGCGGTGTACATATTTCTATGTTTACACAGACAGCTGTGTAGATATTTCCATGTTTACACAGATAGTGTTGTGGATATTTCCATGTTTATACAGATAGCGGTGCAGATATTTCCCTGTTCATAAAGATAGCAGTGTAGATATTTTCATGTTTATACAGACAGCGGTGGAGATATTTCCATGTTTATACAGATAGCGCTGTAGATATTTCCCTGTTTATACAGACAGCGGTGTAGATATTTCCATGTTTATACAGATAGCGGTGTCGATATTTCCATGTTTATACAGATAGCGGTGTACGTACTTCCAAGTTCATAGAGATAGCGGTGTAGATATTTACATGCTTATACAGATGGCTGTGTAGATATTTCCATGTTTATACAGATTGCAGTGAAGTTATTTCCATGTTTATACAGATGGAGGTGTAGTTATTTCCATGTTTAGACAGATGACTGTGTAGATATTTCCAAGTTTATACAGATAGCGGTGTAGATATATCCATGTTTATACAGACCGTGGTGTAGATATTTCCATGTTTATACAGATAGCGGTGTAGATATTTTCATGTTTATACAGGTAGCATTGTAGATATTTCCATGTTTACAGAGATAGAGGTGTAGATATTTCCATATTTGCCCAGAATGCGGTGTATATATTTCCATCTTCACACAGATAGCGTTGTACATACTTCCATGTTTACACAGACAGCTGTGTAGATATTTCCATGTTTACACAGAAAGTGTTGTAGATATTTCCATTTTTATATAGATAGAGGTGCAGATATTTCCATGTTTATACAGATAGCGGTGGAGATATTTCCATGTTTATACAGATAACGGTGTAGATATTTCCATGTTTATAAATATAGCGGTGGAGATATTTCCATGTTTATACAGATATCGGTGGAGATATTTCCAAGTTTATGCAGATTGCGGTGGAGATATTATCATGTTTATAGAGATAGCGGTGTAGATATTTCCATGTAGATACAGATAGCGGTGTAGCTATTTCCATGTTTATAGAGATAGTGGTGTAGATATTTCCATATTTATGCAGATAGCGGAGTAGATATTTCCATGTTTATTCAGATGGCGGTTTAGATATTTCCATGTTTATACAGATAGTGGTGTAGACATTTCCATATTGATAGAGATATCGGTGAAGATATTTCCATGTTTATACAGATAGCGGTGTAGATATTTTCAAGTTTATACAGATAGCGGTGTAGATATTTCCATGTTTATACAGATAGCGGTGTAGATATTTCCATGTTTATACAGAGAGTGGTGGAGATATTTCCATGTTTATACAGATATCGGTGTAGCTATTTCCATGTTTATAGAGATAGTAGTGAAGATATTTCCATGTTTATACAGATTGCATTGTAGATATTTCTATGTTCATAGACATAGTCGTGTAGATATTTCCATGTTTATACAGATGACTGTGTAGTTAATTCCATATTTATACAGATGGCGGTGTAGATATTTCCACATTTATAGAGATAGCCATGTAGTTATTTCCATGTTTATACAGACAGCGGTGTAGATATTTCCATGTTTATACAGATAGCGGTGTAGATATTTCCATGTTTATACAGATAGCGGTGGAGATTTTTCCATGTTTATACAGATATCAGTGGGGATATTTCCATGTTTATACAGAGAGCGGTGGAAATATTTACATGTTTATACAGATGGAGGTGTAGGTATTTCCAATGTTATGCAGATTGCGGTGGAGATATTTCCATGTTTATAGAGATAGCAGTGTAGATATTTCCATGTAGATACAGATAGCCATGTAGCTATCTCCATGTTTATAGAGATAGCCATGTAGATATTTCCATATTTATACAGATAGCGGTGTAGTTATTTCCATGTTTACAGAGATAGCGGTGATGTTATTTCCATGTTTATACAGATGGCATTGTAGATATTTCCATGTTTATACAGATAGTGGTGTAGATATTTCCATGTTTATACAGATGACTGTGTAGTTAATTCCATGTTTATAAAGATGGCGGTGTATATATTTCCATGTTTATAGAGATAGCCATGTAGATATTTCCATGTTTATACAGATAGCGGTGTAGTTATTTCCATGTTTACAGAGATAGAGGTGTAGATATTTCCATATTTGCACAGATTGCCGTGTAGATATTTCCATCTTCACACAGATAGCGGTGTACATATTTCTATGTTTACACAGACAGCTGTGTAGATATTTCCATGTTTACACAGATAGTGTTGTGGATATTTCCATGTTTATACAGATAGCGGTGCAGATATTTCCCTGTTCATAAAGATAGCGGTGTAGATATTTTCATGTTTATACAGACAGCGGTGGAGATATTTCCATGTTTATACAGATAGCGCTGTAGATATTTCCCTGTTTATACAGACAGCGGTGTAGATATTTCCATGTTTATACAGATAGCGGTGTCGATATTTCCATGTTTATACAGATAGCGGTGTACGTACTTCCAAGTTTATAGAGATAGCGGTGTAGATATTTACATGCTTATACAGATGGCTGTGTAGATATTTCCATGTTTATACAGATTGCAGTGAAGTTATTTCCATGTTTATACAAATGGAGGTGTAGTTATTTCCATGTTTAGACAGATGACTGTGTAGATATTTCCAAGTTTATACAGATAGCGGTGTAGATATATCCATGTTTATACAGACCGTGGTGTAGATATTTCCATGTTTATACAGAGAGCGTTGTAGATATTTTCATGTTTATACAGGTAGCAGTGTAGATATTTCCATGTTTACAGAGATAGAGGTGTAGATATTTCCATATTTGCCCAGAATGCGGTGTATATATTTCCATCTTCACACAGATAGCGTTGTACATACTTCCATGTTTACACAGACAGCTGTGTAGATATTTCCATGTTTACACAGACAGTGTTGTAGATATTTCCATTTTTATATAGATAGAGGTGCAGATATTTCCATGTTTATACAGATAGTGGTGGAGATATTTCCATGTTTATACAGATAACGGTGTAGATATTTCCATGATTATAAATATAGCGGTGGAGATATTTCCATGTTTATACAGATATCGGTGGAGATATTTCCAAGTTTATGCAGATTGCGGTGGAGATATTATCATGTTTATAGAGATAGCGGTGTAGATATTTCCATGTAGATACAGATAGCGGTGTAGCTATTTCCAGGTTTATAGAGATAGTGGTGTAGATATTTCCATATTTATGCAGATAGCGGAGTAGATATTTCCATGTTTATTCAGATGGCGGTTTAGATATTTCCATGTTTATACAGATAGTGGTGTAGACATTTCCATATTGATAGAGATATCGGTGAAGATATTTCCATGTTTATACAGATAGCGGTGTAGATATTTTCAAGTTTATACAGATAGCGGTGTAGATATTTCCATGTTTATACAGATAGCGGTGTAGATATTTCCATGTTTATACAGAGAGTGGTGGAGATATTTCCATGTTTATACAGATATCGGTGTAGCTATTTCCATGTTTATAGAGATAGCAGTGAAGATATTTCCATGTTTATACAGATTGCATTGTAGATATTTCTATGTTCATAGAGATAGTCGTGTAGATATTTCCATGTTTATACAGATGACTGTGTAGTTAATTCCATATTTATACAGATGGCGGTGTAGATATTTCCACATTTATAGAGATAGCCATGTAGTTATTTCCATGTTTATACAGACAGCGGTGTAGATATTTCCATGTTTATACAGATAGCGGTGTAGATATTTCCATGTTTATACAGATAGCGGTGGAGATTTTTCCATGTTTATACAGATATCAGTGGGGATATTTCCATGTTTATACAGAGAGCGGTGGAAATATTTACATGTTTATACAGATGGAGGTGTAGGTATTTCCAAGGTTATGCAGATTGCGGTGGAGGTATTTCCATGTTTATAGAGATAGCAGTGTAGATATTTCCATGTAGATACAGATAGCCATGTAGATATTTCCATGTTTATAGAGATAGCCATGTAGATATTTCCATATTTATACAGATAGCGGTGTAGTTATTTCCATGTTTACAGAGATAGCGGTGATGTTATTTCCATGTTTATACAGATGGCATTGTAGATATTTCCATGTTTATACAGATAGTGGTGTAGATATTTCCATGTTTATACAGATGACTGTGTAGTTAATTCCATGTTTATAAAGATGGCGGTGTATATATTTCCATGTTTATATAGATAGCCATGTAGGTATTTCCATGTTTATACAGATAGCGGTGTAGTTATTTCCATGTTTACAGAAATAGAGGTGTAGATATTTCCATATTTGCACAGATTGCCGTGTAGGTATTTCCATCTTCACACAGATAGCGGTGTACATATTTCTATGTTTACACAGACAGCTGTGTAGATATTTCCATGTTTACACAGATAGTGTTGTGGATATTTCCATGTTTATACAGATAGCGGTGCAGATATTTCCCTGTTCATAAAGACAGCGGTGTAGATATTTTCATGTTTATACAGACAGCAGTGGAGATATTTCCATGTTTATACAGATAGCGCTGTAGATATTTCCCTGTTTATACAGACAGCGGTGTAGATATTTCCATGTTTATACAGATAGCGGTGTCGATATTTCCATGTTTATACAGATAGCGGTGTACGTACTTCCAAGTTTATAGAGATAGCGGTGTAGATAATTACATGCTTATACAGATGGCTGTGTAGATATTTCCATGTTTATACAGATTGCAGTGAAGTTATTTCCATGTTTATACAGATGGAGGTGTAGATATTTCCATGTTTAGACAGATGACTGTGTAGATATTTCCAAGTTTATACAGATAGCGGTGTAGATATATCCATGTTTATACAGACCGTGGTGTAGATATTTCCATGTTTATACAGATAGCGGTGTAGATATTTTCATGTTTATACAGGTAGCGGTGTAGATATTTCCATGTTTACAGAGATAGAGGTGTAGATATTTCCATATTTGCCCAGAATGCGGTGTATATATTTCCATCCTCACACAGATAGCGTTGTACACACTTCCATGTTTACACAGACAGCTGTGTAGATATTTCCATGTTTACACAGACCGTGTTGTAGATATTTCCATTTTTTTATAGATAGCGGTGCAGATATTTCCATGTTTATACAGATAGCGGTGGAGATATTTCCATGTTTATACAGATAACGGTGTAGATATTTCCATGTTTATAAATATAGCAGTGGAGATATTTCCATGTTTATACAGATATCGGTGGAGATATTTCCAAGTTTATGCAGATTGCGGTGGAGTTATTATCATGTTTATAGAGATAGCGGTGTAGATATTTCCATGTAGATACAGATAGCGGTGTAGATATTTCCATGTTTATAGAGATAGTGGTGTAGATATTTCCATATTTATGCAGATAGCGGAGTAGATATTTCCATGTTTATTCAGATGGCGGTTTAGATATTTCCATGTTTATACAGATAGTGGTGTAGACATTTCCATATTGATAGAGATATCGGTGAAGATATTTCCATGTTTATACAGATAGCGGTGTAGATATTTTCAAGTTTATACAGATAGCGGTGTAGATATTTCCATGTTTATACAGAGAGTGGTGGAGATATTTCCATGATTATACAGTTATCGGTGTAGCTATTTCCATGTTTATAGAGATAGCAGTGATGATATTTCCATGTTTATACAGATTGCATTGTAGATATTTCTATGTTCATAGAGATAGTCGTGTAGATATTTCCATGTTTATACAGATGACTGTGTAGTTAATTCCATGTTTATACAGATGGCGGTGTAGATATTTCCACATTTATAGAGATAGCCATGTAGTTATTTCCATGTTTATACAGATAACGGTGTAGATATTTACATGTTTATACAGACAGCGGTGTAGATATATCCATGTTTATACAGACCGTGGTGTAGATATTTCCATGTTTATACAGATAACGGTGAAGATATTTCCATTTTTATACAGAGAGCGCTGTAGAGATTTCTATGTTTATACAGATAGCGGTGTAGATATTTCCATGTTTATACAGATAGCGGTGTAGATATTTCCATGTTTACAGAGATAGAGGTGTATATATATCCATATTTGCACAGATTGCGGTGTCGATATTTCCATCTTCACACAGATAGCGGTGTACATATTTCCATGTTTACACAGACAGTTGTGTAGATATTTCCATGTTTACACAGATAGTGTTGTGGATATTTCCATGTTTATACAGATAGCGGTGTAGATATTTCCATGTTTATAAATATAGCGGTGTAGATATTTCCATGTTTATACAGATAGCGGTGGAGATATTTCCATGTTTATACAGATAGCGCTGTAGATATTTCCCTGTTTATACAGACAGCGGTGTAGATATTTCCATGTTTATACAGATAGCGGTGTCGATATTTCCATGTTTATACAGATAGCAGTGTACGTACTTCCAAGTTTATGGAGATAGCGGTGTAGATATTTACATGCTTATACAGATGGCTGTGTAGATATTTCCATGTTTATACAGATTGCAGTGAAGTTATTTCCATGTTTATACAGATGGAGGTGTAGATATTTCCATGTTTAGACAGATGACTGTGTAGATATTTCCAAGTTTATACAGATAGAGGTGTAGATATATCCATGTTTATACACACCGTGGTGTAGATATTTCCATGTTTAAACAGATAGCGGTGTAGATATTTTCATGTTTATACAGGTAGCGGTGTAGATATTTCCATGTTTGCAGAGATAGAGGTGTAGATATTTCCATATTTGCCCAGAATGCGGTGTATATATTTCCATCTTCACACAGATAGCGTTGTACACACTTCCATGTTTACACAGACAGCTGTGTAGATATTTCCATGTTTACACAGACAGTGTTGTAGATATTTCCATTTTAATATAGATAGCGGTGCAGATATTTCCATGTTTATACAGATAGCGGTGGAGATATTTCCATGTTTATACAGATAACGGTGTAGATATTTCCATGTTTATAAATATAGCGATGGAGATATTTCCATGTTTATACAGATATCGGTGGAGATATTTCCAAGTTTATGCAGATTGCGGTGGAGATATTATCATGTTTATAGAGATAGCGGTGTAGATATTTCCATGTAGATACAGATAGCGGTGTAGATACTTCCATGTTTATAGAGATAGTGGTGTAGATATTTCCATATTTATGCAGATAGCGGAGTAGATATTTCCATGTTTATTCAGATGGCGGTTTAGATATTTCCATGTTTATACAGATAGTGGTGTAGACATTTCCATATTGATAGAGATATCGGTGAAGATATTTCCATGTTTATACAGATAGCGGTGTAGATATTTTCAAGTTTATACAGATAGCGGTGTAGATATTTCCATGTTTATACAGAGAGTGGTGGAGATATTTCCATGATTATACAGTTATCGGTGTAGCTATTTCCATGTTTATAGAGATAGCAGTGATGATATTTCCATGTTTATACAGATTGCATTGTAGATATTTCTATGTTCATAGAGATAGTCGTGTAGATATTTCCATGTTTATACAGATGACTTTGTAGTTAATTCCATGTTTATACAGATGGCGGTGTAGATATTTCCACATTTATAGAGATAGCCATGTAGTTATTTCCATGTTTATACAGATAACGGTGTAGATATTTACATGTTTATACAGACAGCGGTGTAGATATATCCATGTTTATACAGACCGTGGTGTAGATATTTCCATGTTTATACAGATAACGGTGAAGATATTTCCATTTTTATACAGAGAGCGCTGTAGATATTTCTATGTTTATACAGATAGCGGTGTAGATATTTCCATGTTTATACAGATAGCGGTGTAGATATTTCCATGTTTACAGAGATAGAGGTGTATATATATCCATATTTGCACAGATTGTGGTGTCGATATTTCCATCTTCACACAGATAGCGGTGTACATATTTCCATGTTTACACAGACAGCTGTGTAGATATTTCCATGTTTACACAGATAGTGTTGTGGATATTTCCATGTTTATACAGATAGCGGTGTAGATATTTCCATGTTTATAAAGATAGCGGTGTAGATATTTCCATGTTTATACAGATAGCGGTGGAGATATTTCCATGTTTGTACACACAGCGCTGTAGATATTTCCATGTTTATACAGACAGCGGTGTAGATATTTCCATGTTTATACACATAGCGGTGTAGATATTTCCATGTTTATACAGATAGCGGTGGAGATTTTTCCATGTTTATATAGATATCAGTGGGGATATTTCCATGTTTATACAGAGAGCGGTGGAAATATTTACATGTTTATACAGATGGAGGTGTAGGTATTTCCAAGGTTATGCAGATTGCGGTGGAGATATTTCCATGTTTATAGAGATAGCAGTGTAGATATTTCCATGTAGATACAGATAGCCATGTAGATATTTCCATGTTTATAGAGATAGCCATGTAGATATTTCCATATTTATACAGATAGCAGTGTAGTTATTTCCATGTTTACAGAGATAGCGGTGATGTTATTTCCATGTTTATACAGATGGCATTGTAGATATTTCCATGTTTATACAGATAGTGGTGTAGATATTTCCATGTTTATACAGATATCGGTGGAGATATTTCCAAGTTTATGCAGATTGCGGTGGAGATATTATCATGTTTATAGAGACAGCGGTGTAGATATTTCCATGTAGATACAGATAGCGGTGTAGATATTTCCATGTTTATAGAGATAGTGGTGCAGATATTTCCATATTTATGCAGATAGCGGAGTAGATATTTCCATGTTTATTCAGATGGCGGTTTAGATATTTCCATGTTTATACAGATAGTGGTGTAGACATTTCCATATTGATAGAGATATCGGTGAAGATATTTCCATGTTTATACAGATAGAGGTGTAGATATTTTCAAGTTTATACACATAGCGGTGTAGATATTTCCATGTTTATACAGATAGCGTTGTAGATATTTCCATGTTTATACAGAGAGTGGTAGAGATATTTCCATGTGTATACAGATATTGGTGTAGCTATTTCCATGTTTATAGAGATAGCAGTGAAGATATTTCCATGTTTATACAGATTGCATTGTAGATATTTCTATGTTCATAGAGATAGTCGTGTAGATATTTCCATGTTTATACAGATGACTGTGTAGTTAATTCCATATTTATACAGATGGCGGTGTAGATATTTCCACATTTATAGAGATAGCCATGTAGTTATTTCCATGTTTATACAGACAGCGGTGTAGATATTTCCATGTTTATACAGATAGCGGTGTAGATATTTCCATGTTTATACAGATAGCGGTGGAGATTTTTCCATGTTTATACAGATATCAGTGGGGATATTTCCATGTTTATACAGAGAGCGGTGGAAATATTTACACGTTTATACAGATGGAGGTGTAGGTATTTCCAAGGTTATGCAGATTGCGGTGGAGATATTTCCATGTTTATAGAGATAGCAGTGTAGATATTTCCATGTAGATACAGATAGCCATGTAGATATTTCCATGTTTATAGAGATAGCCATGTAGATATTTCCATATTTATACAGATAGCGGTGTAGGTATTTCCATGTTTACAGAGATAGCGGTGATGTTATTTCCATGTTTATACAGATGGCATTGTAGATATTTCCATGTTTATACAGATAGTGGTGTAGATATTTCCATGTTTATACAGATGAATGTGTAGTTAATTCCATGTTTATAAAGATGGCGGTGTATATATTTCCATGTTTATAGAGATAGCCATGTAGATATTTCCATGTTTATACAGATAGCGGTGTAGTTATTTCCATGTTTACAGAAATAGAGGTGTAGATATTTCCATATTTGCACAGATTGCCGTGTAGATATTTCCATCTTCACACAGATAGCGGTGTACATATTTCTATGTTTACACAGACAGCTGTGTAGATATTTCCATGTTTACACAGATAGTGTTGTGGATATTTCCATGTTTATACAGATAGCGGTGCAGATATTTCCCTGTTCATAAAGATAGCGGTGTAGATATTTTCATGTTTATACAGACAGCGGTGGAGATATTTCCATGTTTATACAGATAGCGCTGTAGATATTTCCCTGTTTATACAGACAGCGGTGTAGATATTTCCATTTTTATACAGATAGCGGTGTCGATATTTCCATGTTTATACAGATAGCGGTGTACGTACTTCCAAGTTTATAGAGATAGCGGTGTAGATATTTACATGCTTATACAGATGGCTGTGTAGATATTTCCATGTTTATACAGATTGCAGTGAAGTTATTTCCATGTTTATACAGATGGAGGTGTAGATATTTCCATGTTTAGACAGATGACTGTGTAGATATTTCCAAGTTTATACAGATAGCGGTGTAGATATATCCATGTTTATACAGACCGTGGTGTAGATATTTCCATGTTTATACAGATAGCGGTGTAGATATTTTCATGTTTATACAGGTAGCGGTGTAGATATTTCCATGTTTACAGAGATAGAGGTGTAGATATTTCCATATTTGCCCAGAATGTGGTGTATATATTTCCATGTTCACACAGATAGCGTTGTACACACTTCCATGTTTACACAGACAGCTGTGTAGATATTTCCATGTTTACACAGACCGTGTTGTAGATATTTCCATTTTTATATAGATAGCGGTGCAGATATTTCCATGTTTATACAGATAGCGGTGGAGATATTTCCATGTTTATACAGATAACGGTGTAGATATTTCCATGTTTATAAATATAGCGGTGGAGATATTTCCATGTTTATACAGATATCGGTGGAGATATTTCCAAGTTTATGCAGATTGCGGTGGAGATATTATCATGTTTATAGAGATAGCGGTGTAGATATTTCCATGTAGATACAGATAGCGGTGTAGATATTTCCATGTTTATAGAGATAGTGGTGTAGATATTTCCATATTTATGCAGATAGCGGAGTAGATATTTTCATGTTTATTCAGATGGCGGTTTAGATATTTCCATGTTTATACAGATAGTGGTGTAGACATTTCCATATTGATAGAGATATCGGTGAATATATTTCCATGTTTATACAGATAGCGGTGTAGATATTTTCAAGTTTATACAGATAGCGGTGTAGATATTTCCATGTTTATACAGATAGCGGTGTAGATATTTCCATGTTTATACAGAGAGTGGTGGAGATATTTCCATGATTATACAGTTATCGGTGTAGCTATTTCCATGTTTATAGAGATAGCAGTGATGATATTTCCATGTTTATACAGATTGCATTGTAGATATTTCTATGTTCATAGAGATAGTCGTGTAGATATTTCCATGTTTATACAGATGACTGTGTAGTTAATTCCATGTTTATACAGATGGCGGTGTAGATATTTCCACATTTATAGAGATAGCCATGTAGTTATTTCCATGTTTATACAGATAACGGTGTAGATATTTACATGTTTATACAGACAGCGGTGTAGATATATCCATGTTTATACAGACCGTGGTGTAGATATTTCCATGTTTATACAGATAACGGTGAAGATATTTCCATTTTTATACAGAGAGCGCTGTAGATATTTCTATGTTTATACAGATAGCGGTGTAGATATTTCCATGTTTATACAGATAGAGGTGTAGATATTTCCATGTTTACAGAGATAGAGGTGTATATATATCCATATTTGCACAGATTGCGGTGTCGATATTTCCATCTTCACACAGATAGCGGTGTACATATTTCCATGTTTACACAGACAGCTGTGTAGATATTTCCATGTTTACACAGATAGTGTTGTGGATATTTCCATGTTTATACAGATAGCGGTGTAGATATTTCCATGTTTCTAAAGATAGCGGTGTAGATATTTCCATGTTTATACAGATAGCGGTGGAGATATTTCCATGTTTGTACACACAGCGCTGTAGATATTTCCATGTTTATACAGACAGCGGTGTAGATATTTCCATGTTTATACAGATAGCGGTGTAGATATTTCCATGTTTATACAGATAGCGGTGGAGATTTTTCCATGTTTATACAGATATCAGTGGGGATATTTCCATGTTTATACAGAGAGCGGTGGAAATATTTACATGTTTATACAGATGGAGGTGTAGGTATTTCCAAGGTTATGCAGATTGCTGTGGAGATATTTCCATGTTTATAGAGATAGCAGTGTAGATATTTCCATGTAGATACAGATAGCCATGTAGATATTTCCATGTTTATAGAGATAGCCATGTAGATATTTCCATATTTATACAGATAGCGGTGTAGTTATTTCCATGTTTACAGAGATAGCGGTGATGTTATTTCCATGTTTATACAGATGGCATTGTAGATATTTCCATGTTTATACAGATAGTGGTGTAGATATTTCCATGTTTATACAGATGACTGTGTAGTTAATTCCATGTTTATAAAGATGGCGGTGTATATATTTCCATGTTTATAGAGATAGCCATGTAGATATTTCCATGTTTATACAGATAGCGGTGTAGTTATTTCCATGTTTACAGAGATAGAGGTGTAGATATTTCCATATTTGCACAGATTGCCGTGTAGATATTTCCATCTTCACACAGATAGCGGTGTACATATTTCTATGTTTACACAGACAGCTGTGTAGATATTTCCATGTTTACACAGATAGTGTTGTGGATATTTCCATGTTTATACAGATAGCGGTGCAGATATTTCCCTGTTCATAAAGATAGCGGTGTAGATATTTTCATGTTTATACAGACAGCGGTGGAGATATTTCCATGTTTATACAGATAGCGCTGTAGATATTTCCCAGTTTATACAGACAGCGGTGTAGATATTTCCATGTTTATACAGATAGCGGTGTCGATATTTCCATGTTTATACAGATAGCAGTGTACGTACTTCCAAGTTTATAGAGATAGCGGTGTAGATATTTACATGCTTATACAGATGGCTGTGTAGATATTTCCATGTTTATACAGATTGCAGTGAAGTTATTTCCATGTTTAGACAGATGACTGTGTAGATATTTCCAAGTTTATACAGATAGCGGTGTAGATATATCCATGTTTATACAGACCGTGGTGTAGATATTTCCATGTTTATACAGATAGCGGTGTAGATATTTTCATGTTTATACAGGTAGCGGTGTAGATATTTCCATGTTTACAGAGATAGAGGTGTAGATATTTCCATATTTGCCTAGAATTCGGTGTATATATTTCAATCTTCACACAGATAGCGTTGTACATACTTCCATGTTTACACAGACAGCTATGTAGATATTTCCATGTTTACACAGACAGTGTTGTAGATATTTCCATTTTTATATAGATAGAGGTGCAGATATTTCCATGTTTATACAGATAGCGGTGGAGATATTTCCATGTTTATACAGATAACGGTGTAGATATTTCCAAGTTTATAAATATAGCGGTGGAGATATTTCCATGTTTATACAGATATCGGTGGAGATATTTCCAAGTTTATGCAGATTGCGGTGGAGATATTATCATTTTTATGGAGAAAGCGGTGTAGATATTTCCATGTAGATACAGATAGCGGTGTAGATATTTCCATGTTTATAGAGATAGTGGTGTAGATATTTCCATATTTATGCAGATAGCGGAGTAGTTATTTCCATGTTTATTCAGATGGCGGTTTAGATATTTCCATGTTTATACAGATAGTGGTGTAGACATTTCCATATTGATAGAGATATCGGTGAAGATATTTCCATGTTTATACAGATAGCGGTGTAGATATTTTCAAGTTTATACAGATAGCGGTGTAGATATTTCCATGTTTATACAGATAGCGGTGTAGATATTTCCATGTTTATACAGAGAGTGGTGGAGATATTTCCATGTTTATACAGATATCGGTGTAGCTATTTCCATGTTTATAGAGATAGCAGTGAAGATATTTCCATGTTTATACAGATTGCATTGTAGATATTTCTATGTTCATAGAGATAGTCGTGTAGATATTTCCATGTTTATACAGATGACTGTGTAGTTAATTCCATATTTATACAGATGGCGGTGTAGATATTTCCACATTTATAGAGATAGCCATGTAGTTATTTCCATGTTTATACAGACAGCGGTGTAGATATTTCCATGTTTATACAGATAGCGGTGTAGATATTTTCATGTTTATACAGGTAGCGGTGTAGATATTTCCATGTTTATACAGACAGCGGTGTAGATATTTCCCTGTTTATACAGACAGCGGTGTAGATATTTCCATGTTTATACAAATAGCGGTGTCGATATTTCCATGTTTATACAGATAGCGGTGTACGTACTTCCAAGTTTATAGAGATAGCGGTGTAGATATTTACATGCTTATACAGATGGCTGTGTAGATATTTCCATGTTTATACAGATTGCAGTGAAGTTATTTCCATGTTTATACAGATGGAGGTGTAGATATTTCCATGTTTAGACAGATGACTGTGTAGATATTTCCAAGTTTATACAGATAGCGGTGTAGATATATCCATGTTTATACAGACCGTGGTGTAGATATTTCCATGTTTATACAGATAGCGGTGTAGATATTTTCATGTTTATACAGGTAGCGGTGTAGATATTTCCATGTTTTCAGAGATAGAGGTGTAGATATTTCCATATTTGCCCAGAATGCGGTTTATATATTTCCATCTTCACACAGATAGCGTTGTACACACTTCCATGTTTACACAGACAGCTGTGTAGATATTTCCATGTTTACACAGACCGTGTTGTAGATATTTCCATTTTTATATAGATAGCGGTGCAGATATTTCCATGTTTATACAGATAGCGGTGGAGATATTTCCATGTTTATACAGATAACGGTGTAGATATTTCCATGTTTATAAATATAGCGGTGGAGATATTTCCATGTTTATACAGATATCGGTGGAGATATTTCCAAGTTTATGCAGATTGAGGTGGAGATATTATCATGTTTATAGAGATAGCGGTGTAGTTATTTCCATGTAGATACAGATAGCGGTGTAGATATTTCCATGTTTATAGAGATAGTGGTGTAGATATTTCCATATTTATGCAGATAGCGGAGTAGATATTTCCATGTTTATTCAGATGGCGGTTTAGATATTTCCATGTTTATACAGATAGTGGTGTAGACATTTCCATATTGATAGAGATATCGGTGAATTTATTTCCAAGTTTATACACATAGCGGTGTAGATATTTTCAAGTTTATACAGATAGCGGTGTAGATATTTCCATGTTTATACAGATAGCGGTGTAGATATTTCCATGTTTATACAGAGAGTGGTGGAGATATTTCCATGATTATACAGTTATCGGTGTAGCTATTTCCATGTTTATAGAGATAGCAGTGATGATATTTCCATGTTTATACAGATTGCATTGTAGATATTTCTATGTTCATAGAGATAGTCGTGTAGATATTTCCATGTTTATACAGATGACTGTGTAGTTAATTCCATGTTTATACAGATGGCGGTGTAGATATTTCCACATTTATAGAGATAGCCATGTAGTTATTTCCATGTTTATACAGATAACGGTGTAGATATTTACATGTTTATACAGACAGCGGTGTAGATATATCCATGTTTATACAGACCGTGGTGTAGATATTTCCATGTTTATACAGATAACGGTGAAGATATTTCCATTTTTATACAGAGAGCGCTGTACATATTTCTATGTTTATACAGATAGCGGTTTAGATATTTCCATGTTTATACAGATAGCGGTGTAGATATTTCCATGTTTACAGAGATAGAGGTATATATATATCCATATTTGCACAGATTGCGGTGTCGATATTTCCATCTTCACACAGATAGCGGTGTAGATATTTCCATGTTTACAGAGATAGAGGTATATATATATCCATATTTGCACAGATTGCGGTGTCGATATTTCCATCTTCACACAGATAGCGGTGTACATATTTCCACGTTTACACAGACAGCTGTGTAGATATTTCCATGTTTACACAGATAGTGTTGTGGATATTTCCATGTTTATACAGATAGCGGTGTAGATATTTCCATGTTTATAAACATAGCGGTGTAGATATTTCCATGTTTATACAGATAGCGGTGGAGATATTTCCATGTTTGTACACACAGCGCTGTAGATATTTCCATGTTTATACAGACAGCGGTGTAGATATTTCCATGTTTATACAGATAGCGGTGTAGATATTTCCATGTTTATACAGATAGCGGGGGAGATTTTTCCATGTTTATACAGATATCAGTGGGGATATTTCCATGTTTATACAGATAGCGGTGAAGATATTTCCATTTTTATACAGATAGCGCTGTAGATATTTCTATGTTTATACAGATAGCGGTGTAGATATTTCCATGTTTATACAGATAGCGGTGTAGATATTTCCATGTTTACAGAGATAGAGGTGTATATATATCCATATTTGCACAGATTGCAGTGTCGATATTTCCATCTTCACACAGATAGCGGTGTACATATTTCCATGTTTACACAGACAGCTGTGTAGATATTTCCATGTTTACACAGATAGTGTTGTAGATATTTCCATGTTTATACAGATAGCGGTGTAGATATTTCCATGTTTCTAAAGATAGCGGTGTAGATATTTCCATGTTTATACAGATAGCGGTGGAGATATTTCCATGTTTGTACACACAGCGCTGTAGATATTTCCCTGTTTATACAGACAGCGGTGTAGATATTTCCATGTTTATACAGATAGCGGTGTAGATATTTCCATGTTTATACAGATAGCGGTGGAGATTTTTCCGTGTTTATACAGATATCAGTGGGGATATTTCCATGTTTATACAGAGAGCGGTGGAAATATTTACATGTTTATACAGATGGAGGTGTAGGTATTTCCAAGGTTATGCAGATTGCGGTGGATATATTTCCATGTTTATAGAGATAGCAGTGTAGATATTTCCATGTAGATACAGATAGCCATGTAGATATTTCCATGTTTATAGAGATAGCCATGTAGATATTTCCATATTTATACAGATAGCGGTGTAGGTATTTCCATGTTTACAGAGATAGCGGTGATGTTATTTCCATGTTTATACAGATGGCATTGTAGATATTTCCATGTTTATACAGATAGTGGTGTAGATATTTCCATGTTTATACAGATGACTGTGTAGTTAATTCCATGTTTATAAAGATGGCGGTGTATATATTTCCATGTTTATAGAGATAGCCATGTAGATATTTCCATGTTTATACAGATAGCGGTGTAGTTATTTCCATGTTTACAGAGATAGAGGTATAGATATTTCCATATTTGCACAGATTGCCGTGTAGATATTTCCATCTTCACACAGATAGCGGTGTACATATTTCTATGTTTACACAGACAGCTGTGTAGATATTTCCATGTTTACACAGATAGTGTTGTGGATATTTCCATGTTTATACAGATAGCGGTGCAGATATTTCCATGTTCATAAAGATAGCGGTGTAGATATTTTCATGTTTATACAGACAGCGGTGGAGATATTTCCATGTTTATACAGATAGCGCTGTAGATATTTCCCTGTTTATACAGACAGCGGTGTAGATATTTCCATGTTTATACAGATAGCGGTGTCGATATTTCCATGTTTATACAGATAGCGGTGTACGTACTTCCAAGTTTATAGAGATAGCGGTGTAGATATTTACATGCTTATACAGATGGCTGTGTAGATATTTCCATGTTTATACAGATTGCAGTGAAGTTATTTCCATGTTTATACAGATGGAGGTGTAGATATTTCCATGTTTAGACAGATGACTGTGTAGATATTTCCAAGTTTATACAGATAGCGGTGTAGATATATCCATGTTTATACAGACCGTGGTGTAGATATTTCCATGTTTATACAGATAGCGGTGTAGATATTTTCATGTTTATACAGGTAGCGGTGTAGATATTTCCATGTTTACAGAGATAGAGGTGTAGATATTTCCATATTTGCCCAGAATGCGGTGTATATATTTCCATCTTCACACAGATAGCGTTGTACACACTTCCATGTTTACACAGACAGCTGTGTAGATATTTCCATGTTTACACAGACCGTGTTGTAGATATTTCCATTTTTATATAGATAGCGGTGCAGATATTTCCATGTTTATACAGATAGCGGTGGAGATATTTCCATGTTTATACAGATAACGGTGTAGATATTTCCATGTTTATAAATATAGCGGTGGAGATATTTCCATGTTTATACAGATATCGGTGGAGATATTTCCAAGTTTATGCAGATTGCGGTGGAGATATTATCATGTTTATAGAGATAGCGGTGTAGATATTTCCATGTAGATACAGATAGCGGTGTAGATATTTCCATGTTTATAGAGATAGTGGTGTAGATATTTCCATATTTATGCAGATAGCGGAGTAGATATTTCCATGTTTATTCAGATGGCGGTTTAGATATTTCCATGTTTATACAGATAGTGGTGTAGACATTTCCATATTGATAGAGATATCGGTGAAGCTATTTCCATGTTTATACAGATAGCGGTGTAGATATTTTCAAGTTTATACAGATAGCGGTGTAGATATTTCCATGTTTCTACAGATAGCGGTGTAGATATTTCCATGTTTATACAGAGTGGTGGAGATATTTCCATGTTTATACAGATATCGGTGTAGCTATTTCCATGTTTGTAGAGATAGCAGTGAAGATATTTCCATGTTTATACAGATTGCATTGTAGATATTTCTATGTTCATAGAGATAGTCGTGTAGATATTTCCATGTTTATACAGATGACTGTGTAGTTAATTCCATGTTTATACAGATGGCGGTGCAGATATTTCCACATTTATAGAGATAGCCATGTAGTTATTTCCATGTTTATACAGATAACGGTGTAGATATTTACATGTTTATACAGACAGCGGTGTAGATATATCCATGTTTATACAGACCGTGGTGTAGATATTTCCATGTTTATACAGATAGCGGTGAAGATATTTCCATTTTTATGCAGATAGCGCTGTAGATATTTCTATGTTTATACAGATAGCGGTGTAGATATTTCCATGTTTATACAGATAGCGGTGTAGATATTTCCATGTTTACAGAGATAGAGGTGTATATATATCCATATTTGCACAGATTGCGGTGTCGATATTTCCATCTTCACACAGATAGCGGTGTACATATTTCCATGTTTACACAGACAGCTGTGTAGATATTTCCATGTTTACACAGATAGTGTTGTAGATATTTCCATGTTTATACAGATATCGGTGTAGATATTTCCATGTTTCTAAAGATAGCGGTGTAGATATTTCCATGTTTATACAGATAGCGGTGGAGATATTTCCATGTTTGTACACACAGCGCTGTAGATATTTCCATGTTTATACAGACAGCGGTGTAGATATTTCCATGTTTATACAGATAGCGGTGTAGATATTTCCATGTTTATACAGATAGCGGTGGAGATTTTTCCATGTTTATACAGATATCAGTGGGGATATTTCCATGTTTATACAGAGAGCGGTGGAAATATTTACATGTTTATACAGATGGAGGTGTAGGTATTTCCAATGTTATGCAGATTGCGGTGGAGATATTTCCATGTTTATAGAGATAGCAGTGTAGATATTTCCATGTAGATACAGATAGCCATGTAGATATTTCCATGTTTGTAGAGATAGCCATGTAGATATTTCCATATTTATACAGATAGCGGTGTAGGTATTTCCATGTTTACAGAGATAGCGGTGATGTTATTTCCATGTTTATACAGATGGCATTGTAGATATTTCCATGTTTATACAGATAGTGGTGTAGATATTTCCATGTTTATACAGATGACGTTGTAGTTAATTCCATGTTTATAAAGATGGCGGTGTATATATTTCCATGTTTATAGAGATAGCCATGTAGATATTTCCATGTTTATACAGATAGCGGTGTAGTTATTTCCATGTTTACAGAGATAGAGGTGTAGATATTTCCATATTTGCACAGATTGCCGTGTAGATATTTCCATCTTCACACAGATAGCGGTGTACATATTCCTATGTTTACACAGACAGCTGTGTAGATATTTCCATGTTTACACAGATAGTGTTGTGGATATTTCCATGTATATACAGATAGCGGTGCAGATATTTCCATGTTCATAAAGATAGCGGTGTAGATATTTTAATGTTTATACAGACAGCGGTGGAGATATTTCCATGTTTATACAGATAGCGCTGTAGATATTTCCCTGTTTATACAGACAGCGGTGTAGATATTTCCATGTTTATAGAGATAGCGGTGTCGATATTTCCATGTTTATACAGATAGTGGTGTTCGTACTTCCAAGTTTATAGAGTTAGCAGTGTAGATATTTACATGCTTATACAGATGGCTGTGTAGATATTTCCATGTTTATACAGATTGCAGTGAAGTTATTTCCATGTTTATACAGATGGAGGTGTAGATATTTCCATGTTTAGACAGATGACTGTGTAGATATTTCCAAGTTTATACGGATAGCGGTGTAGATATATCCATGTTTATACAGACCGTGGTGTAGATATTTCCATGCTTATACAGATAGCGGTGTAGATATTTTCATGTTTATACAGGTAGCGGTGTAGATATTTCCATGTTTACAGAGATAGAGGTGTAGATATTTCCATATTTGCACAGAATGCGGTGTATATATTTCCATCTTCACACAGATAGCGTTGTACACACTTCCGTGTTTACACAGACAGCTGTGTAGATGTTTCCATGTTTACACAGACCGTGTTGTAGATATTTCCATTTTTATATAGATAGCGGTGCAGATATTTCCATGTTTATACAGATAGCGGTGGAGATATTTCCATGTTTATACAGATAACGGTGTAGATATTTCCATGTTTATAAATATAGCGGTGGAGATATTTCCATGTTTATACAGATATCGGTGGAGATATTTCCAAGTTTATGCTGATTGCGGTGGAGATATTATCATGTTTATAGAGATAGCGGTGTAGATATTTCCATGTAGATACAGATAGCGGTGTAGATATTTCCATGTTTATAGAGATAGTGGTGTAGATATTTCCATATTTATGCAGATAGCGGAGTAGATATTTCCATGTTTATTCAGATGGCGGTTTAGATATTTCCATGTTTATACAGATAGTGGTGTAGACATTTCCATATTGATAGAGATATCGGTGAAGATATTTCCATGTTTATACAGATAGCGGTGTAGATATTTTCAAGTTTATACAGATAGCGGTGTAGATATTTCCATGTTTATACAGATAGCGGTGTAGATATTTCCATGTTTATACAGAGAGTGGTGGAGATATTTCCATGTTTATACAGATATTGGTGTAGCTATTTCCATGTTTATAGAGATAGCAGTGAAGATATTTCCATGTTTATACAGATTGCATTGTAGATATTTCTATGTTCATAGAGATAGTCGTGTAGATATTTCCATGTTTATACAGATGACTATGTAGTTAATTCCATGTTCATACAGATGGCGGTGTAGATATTTCCACATTTATAGAGATAGCCATGTAGTTATTTCCATGTTTATACAGGTAACGGTGTAGATATTTACATGTTTATACAGACAGCGGTGTAGATATATCCATGTTTATACAGACCGTGGTGTAGATATTTCCATGTTTATACAGATAGCTGTGAAGATATTTCCATTTTTATACAGATAGCGCTGTAGATATTTCTATGTTTATACAGATAGCGGTGTAGATATTTCCATGTTTATACAGATAGCGGTGTAGATATTTCCATGTTTACAGAGATAGAGGTGTATATATATCCATATTTGCACAGATTGCGGTGTCGATATTTCCATCTTCACACAGATAGCGGTGTACATATTTCCATGTTTACACAGACAGCTGTGTAGATATTTCCATGTTTACACAGATAGTGTTGTAGATATTTCCATGTTTATACAGATAGCGGTGTAGATATTTCCATGTTTCTAAAGATTGCGGTGTAGATATTTCCATGTTTATACAGATAGCGGTGGAGATATTTCCATGTTTGTACACACAGCGCTGTAGATATTTCCCTGTTTATACAGACAGCGGTGTAGATATTTCCATGTTTATACAGATAGCGGTGTAGATATTTCCATGTTTATACAGATAGCGGTGGAGATTTTTCCATGTTTATACAGATGGAGGTGTAGGTATTTCCAAGGTTATGCAGATTGCGGTGGAGATATTTCCATGTTTATAGAGATAGTAGTGTAGATATTTCCATGTAGATACAGATAGCCATGTAGATATTTCCATGTTTATAGAGATAGCCATGTAGATATTTCCATATTTATACAGATAGCGGTGTAGGTATTTCCATGTTTACAGAGATAGCGGTGATGTTATTTCCATGTTTATACAGATGGCATTGTAGATATTTACATGTTTATACAGATAGTGATGTAGATATTTCCATGTTTATACAGATGACTGTGTAGTTAATTCCATGTTTATAAAGATGGCGGTGTATATATTTCCATGTTTATAGAGATAGCCATGTAGATATTTCCATGTTTATACAGATAGCGGTGTAGTTATTTCCATGTTTACAGAGATAGAGGTGTAGATATTTCCATATTTGCACAGATTGCCGTGTAGATATTTCCATCTTCACACAGATAGCGGTGTACATATTTCTGTGTTTACACAGACAGCTGTGTAGATATTTCCATGTTTACACAGATAGTGTTGTGGATATTTCCATGTTTATACAGATAGCGGTGCAGATATTTCCATGTTCATAAAGATAGCGGTGTAGATATTTTCATGTTTATACAGACAGCGGTGGAGATATTTCCATGTTTATACAGATAGCGCTGTAGATATTTCCCTGTTTATACAGACAGCGGTGTAGATATTTCCATGTTTATAGAGATAGCGGTGTCGATATTTCCATGTTTATACAGATAGCGGTGTACGTACTTCCAAGTTTATAGAGATAGCGGTGTAGATATTTACATGCTTATACAGATGGCTGTGTAGATATTTCCATGTTTATACAGATTGCAGTGAAGTTATTTCCATGTTTATACAGATGGAGGTGTAGATATTTCCATGTTTAGACAGATGACTGTGTAGATATTTCCAAGTTTATACAGATAGCGGTGTAGATATATCCATGTTTATACAGACCGTGGTGTAGATATTTCCATGTTTATACAGATAGCGGTGTAGATATTTTCATGTTTATACAGGTAGCGGTGTAGATATTTCCATGTTTACAGAGATAGAGGTGTAGATATTTCCATATTTACCCAGAATGCGGTGTATATATTTCCATCTTCACACAGATAGCGTTGTACACACTTCCATGTTTACACAGACAGCTGTGTAGATATTTCCATGTTTACACAGACAGTGTTGTAGATATTTCCATTTTTATATAGATAGCGGTGCAGATATTTCCATGTTTATACAGATAGCGGTGGAGATATTTCCATGTTTATACAGATAACGGTGTAGATATTTCCATGTTTATAAATATAGCGGTGGAGATATTTCCATGTTTATACAGATATCGGTGGAGATATTTCCAAGTTTATGCAGATTGCGGTGGAGATATTATCATGTTTATAGAGATAGCGGTGTAGATATTTCCATGTAGATACAGATAGCGGTGTAGATATTTCCATGTTTATAGAGATACTGGTGTAGATATTTCCACATTTATGCAGATAGTGGAGTAGATATTTCCATGTTTATTCAGATGGCGGTTTAGATATTTCCATGTTTATACAGATAGTGGTGTAGACATTTCCATATTGATAGAGATATCGGTGAAGATATTTCCATGTTTATACAGTTAGCGGTGTAGATATTTTCAAGTTTATACAGATAGCGGTGTAGATATTTCCATGTTTATACAGACAGCGGTGTAGATATTTCCATGTTTATACAGAGAGTGGTGGAGATATTTCCATGTTTATACAGATATCGGTGTAGCTATTTCCATGTTTATAGAGATAGCAGTGAAGATATTTCCATGTTTATACAGATTGCATTGTAGATATTTCTATGTTCATAGAGATAGTCGTGTAGATATTTCCATGTTTATACAGATGACTGTGTAGTTAATTCCATGTTTATACAGATGGCGGTGTATATATTTCCACATTTATAGAGATAGCCATGTAGTTATTTCCATGTTTATACAGATAACGGTGTAGATATTTACATGTTTATACAGACAGCGGTGTAGATATATCCATGTTTATACAGACCGTGGTGTAGATATTTCCATGTTTATACAGATAGCGGTGAAGATATTTCCATTTTTATACAGATAGCGCTGTAGATATTTCTATGTTTATACAGATAGCGGTGTAGATATTTCCATGTTTATACAGATAGCGGTGTAGTTATTTCCATGTTTACAGAGATAGAGGTGTAGATATTTCCATATTTGCACAGATTGCCGTGTAGATATTTCCATCTTCACACAGATAGCGGTGTACATATTTCTATGTTTACACACACAGCTGTGTAGATATTTCCATGTTTACACAGATAGTGTTGTGGATATTTCCATGTTTATACAGATAGCGGTGCAGATATTTCCATGTTCATAAAGATAGCGGTGTAGATATTTTCATGTTTATACAGACAGCGGTGGAGATATTTCCATGTTTGTACAGATAGCGCTGTAGATATTTCCCTGTTTATACAGACAGCGGTGTAGATATTTCCATGTTTATACAGATAGCGGTGTCGATATTTCCATGTTTATACAGATAGCGGTGTACGTACTTCCAAGTTTATAGAGATAGCGGTGTAGATATTTACATGCTTATACAGATGGCTGTGTAGATATTTCCATGTTTATACAGATTGCAGTGAAGTTATTTCCATGTTTATACAGATGGAGGTGTAGATATTTCCATGTTTAGACAGATGACTGTGTAGATATTTCCAAGTTTATACAGATAGCGGTGTAGATATATCCATGTTTATAGAGACCGTGGTGTAGATATTTCCATGTTTATACAGATAGCGGTGTAGATATTTTCATGTTTATACAGGTAGCGGTGTAGATATTTCCATGTTTACAGAGATAGAGGTGTAGATATTTCCATATTTGCCCAGAATGCGGTGTATATATTTCCATCTTCACACAGATAGCGTTGTACACACTTCCATGTTTACACAGACAGCTGTGTAGATATTTCCATGTTTACACAGACAGTGTTGTAGATATTTCCATTTTTATATAGATAGCGGTGCAGATATTTCCATGTTTATACAGATAGCGGTGGAGATATTTCCATGTTTATACAGATAACGGTGTAGATATTTCCATGTTTATAAATATAGCGGTGGAGATATTTCCATGTTTATACAGATATCGGTGGAGATATTTCCAAGTTTATGCAGATTGCGGTGGAGATATTATCATGTTTATAGAGATAGCGGTGTAGATATTTCCATGTAGATACAGATAGCGGTGTAGATATTTCCATGTTTATAGAGATATTGGTGTAGATATTTCCATATTTATGCAGATAGCGGAGTAGATATTTCCATGTTTATTCAGATGGCGGTTTAGATATTTCCATGTTTATACAGATAGTGGTGTAGACATTTCCATATTGATAGAGATATCGGTGAAGATATTTCCATGTTTATACAGATAGCGGTGTAGATATTTTCAAGTTTATACAGATAGCGGTGTAGATATTTCCATGTTTATACAGAGAGTGGTGGAGATATTTCCATGTTTATACAGATATCGGTGTAGCTATTTCCATGTTTATAGAGATAGCAGTGAAGATATTTCCATGTTTATACAGATTGCATTGTAGATATTTCTATGTTCATAGAGACAGTCGTGTAGATATTTCCATGTTTATACAGATGACTGTGTAGTTAATTCCATGTTTATACAGATGGCGGTGTAGATATTTCCACATTTATAGAGAAAGCCATGTAGTTATTTCCATGTTTATACAGATAACGGTGTAGATATTTACATGTTTATACAGACAACGGTGTAGATATATCCATGTTTATACAGACCGTGGTGTAGATATTTCCATGTTTATACAGATAGCGGTGAAGATATTTCCATTTTTATACAGATAGCGCTGTAGATATTTCTATGTTTATACAGATAGCGGTGTAGATATTTCCATGTTTATACAGATAGCGGTGTAGATATTTCCATGTTTACAGAGATAGAGGTGTATATATATATCCATATTTGAACAGATTGCGGTGTCGATATTTCCATCTTCACACAGATAGCGGTGTACATATTTCCATGTATACACAGACAGCTGTGTAGATATTTCCATGTTTACACAGATAGTGTTGTAGATATTTCCATGTTTATACAGATAGCGGTGTAGATATTTCCATGTTTATAAAGATAGCGGTGTAGATATTTCCATGTTTATACAGATAGCGGTGGAGGTATTTCCATGTTTGTACACACAGCGCTGTAGATATTTCCCTGTTTATACAGACAGCGGTGTAGATATTTCCATGTTTATACAGATAGCGGTGTAGATATTTCCATGTTTATACAGATAGCGGTGGAGATTTTTCCATGTTTATACAGATATCAGTGGGGATATTTCCATGTTTATACAGAGAGCGGTGGAAATATTTACATGTTTATACAGATGGAGGTGTAGGTATTTCCAAGGTTATGCAGATTGCGGTGGAGATATTTCCATGTTTATAGAGATAGCAGTGTAGATATTTCCATGTAGATACAGATAGCCATGTAGATATTTCCATGTTTATAGAGATAGCCATGTAGATATTTCCATATTTATACAGATAGCGGTGTAGGTATTTCCATGTTTACAGAGATAGCGGTGATGTTATTTCCATGTTTATACAGATGGCATTGTAGATATTTCCATGTTTATACAGATAGTGGTGTAGATATTTCCATGTTTATACAGATGACTGTGTAGTTAATTCCATGTTTATAAAGATGGCGGTGTATATATTTCCATGTTTATAGAGATAGCCATGTAGATATTTCCATGTTTATACAGATAGCGGTGTAGTTATTTCCATGTTTACAGAGATAGAGGTGTAGATATTTCCATATTTGCACAGATTGCCGTGTAGATATTTCCAACTTCACACAGATAGCGGTGTACATATTTCTATGTTTACACAGATAGCTGTGTAGATATTTCCATGTTTACACAGACAGTGTTGTGGATATTTCCATGTTTATACAGATAGCGGTGTAGATATTTCCATGTTCATAAAGATAGCGGTGTAGATATTTTCATGTTTATACAGACAGCGGTGGAGATATTTCCATGTTTATACAGATAGCGCTGTAGATATTTCCCTGTTTACACAGACAGCGTTGTAGATATTTCCATGTTTATACAGAAAGCGGTGTCGATATTTCCATGTTTATACTGATACCTGTGCAGATATTTCCATGTTCATAAAGATAGTGGTGTAGATATTTCCATGTTTATACAGACAGTGGTGGAGATATTTCCATGTTTATACAGATAGCGCTGTAGATATTTCCATGTTTATACAGACAGCGGTGTAGATATTTCCATGTTTATACAGATAGCGGTGTCGATATTTCCATGTTTATACAGATAGCGGTGTACGTACTTCCAAGTTTATAGAGATAGCGGTGTAGATATTTACATGCTTATACAGATGGCTGTGTAGTTATTTCCATGTTTATACAGATTGCAGTGAAGTTATTTCCATGTTTATACAGATGGAGGTGCAGATATTTCCATGTTTAGACAGATGACTGTGTAGATATTTCCAAGTTTATACAGATAGCGGTGTAGATATATCCATGTTTATACGGACCGTGGTGTAGATATTTCCATGTTTATACAGATAGCGGTGGAGATTTTTCCATGTTTATACAGATATCAGTGGGGATATTTCCATGTTTATACAGAGAGCGGTGGAAATATTTACATGTTTATACAGATGGAGGTGTAGGTATTTCCAAGGTTATGCAGATTGCGGTGGAGATATTTCCATGTTTATAGAGATAGCAGTGTAGATATTTCCATGTAGATACAGATAGCCATGTAGATATTTCCATGTTTATAGAGATAGCCATGTAGATATTTCCATATTTATACAGATAGCGGTGTAGTTATTTCCATGTTTACAGAGATAGCGGTGATGTTATTTCCATGTTTATACAGATGGCATTGTAGATATTTCCATGTTTATACAGATAGTGGTGTAGATATTTCCATGTTTATACAGATGACTGTGTAGTTAATTCCATGTTTATAAAGATGGCGGTGTATATATTTCCATGTTTATAGAGATAGCCATGTAGATATTTCCATGTTTATACAGATAGCGGTGTAGTTCTTTCCATGTTTACAGAGATAGAGGTGTAGATATTTCCATATTTGCACAGATTGCCGTGTAGATATTTCCATCTTCACACAGATAGCGGTGTACATATTTCTGTGTTTACACAGACAGCTGTGTAGATATTTCCATGTTTACACAGATAGTGTTGTGGATATTTCCATGTTTATACAGATAGCGGTGCAGATATTTCCATGTTCATAAAGATAGCGGTGTAGATATTTTCATGTTTATACAGACAGCGGTGGAGATATTTCCATGTTTATACAGATAGCGCTGTAGATATTTCCCTGTTTATACAGACAGCGGTGTAGATATTTCCATGTTTATAGAGATAGCGGTGTCGATATTTCCATGTTTATACAGATAGCGGTGTACGTACTTCCAAGTTTATAGAGATAGCGGTGTAGATATTTGCATGCTTATACAGATGGCTGTGTAGATATTTCCATGTTTATACAGATTGCAGTGAAGTTATTTCCATGTTTATACAGATGGAGGTGTAGATATTTCCATGTTTAGACAGATGACTGTGTAGATATTTCCAAGTTTATACAGATAGCGGTGTAGATATATCCATGTTTATACAGACCGTGGTGTAGATATTTCCATGTTTATACAGATAGCGGTGTAGATATTTTCATGTTTATACAGGTAGCGGTGTAGATATTTCCTTGTTTACAGAGATAGAGGTGTAGATATTTCCATATTTGCCCAGAATGCGGTGTATATATTTCCATCTTCACACAGATAGCGTTGTACACACTTCCATGTTTACACAGACAGCTGTGTAGATATTTCCATGTTTACACAGACAGTGTTGTAGATATTTCCATTTTTATATAGATAGCGGTGCAGATATTTCCATGTTTATACAGATAGCGGTGGAGATATTTCCATGTTTATACAGATAACGGTGTAGATATTTCCATGTTTATAAATATAGCGGTGGAGATATTTCCATGTTTATACAGATTTCGGTGGAGATATTTCCAAGTTTATGCAGATTGCGGTGGAGATATTATCATGTTTATAGAGATAGCGGTGTAGTTATTTCCATGTAGATACAGATAGCGGTGTAGATATTTCCATGTTTATAGAGATACTGGTGTAGATATTTCCATATTTATGCAGATAGCGGAGTAGATATTTCCATGTTTATTCAGATGGCGGTTTAGATATTTCCATGTTTATACAGATAGTGGTGTAGACATTTCCATATTGATAGAGATATCGGTGAAGATATTTCCATGTTTATACAGATAGCGGTGTAGATATTTTCAAGTTTATACAGATAGCGGTGTAGATATTTCCATGTTTATACAGACAGCGGTGTAGATATTTCCATGTTTATACAGAGAGTGGTGGAGATATTTCCATGTTTATACAGATATCGGTGTAGCTATTTCCATGTTTATAGAGATAGCAGTGAAGATATTTCCATGTTTATACAGATTGCATTGTAGATATTTCTATGTTCATAGAGATAGTCGTGTAGATATTTCCATGTTTATACAGATGACTGTGTAGTTAATTCCATGTTTATACAGATGGCGGTGTATATATTTCCACATTTATAGAGATAGCCATGTAGTTATTTCAATGTTTATACAGATAACGGTGTAGATATTTACATGTTTATACAGACAGCGGTGTAGATATATCCATGTTTATACAGACCGTGGTGTAGATATTTCCATGTTTATACAGATAGCGGTGAAGATATTTCCATTTTTATACAGATAGCGCTGTAGATATTTCTATGTTTATACAGATAGCGGTGTAGATATTTCCATGTTTATACAGATAGCGGTGTAGTTATTTCCATGTTTACAGAGATAGAGGTGTAGATATATCCATATTTGCACAGATTGCCGTGTAGATATTTCCATCTTCACACAGATAGCGGTGTACATATTTCTATGTTTACACACACAGCTGTGTAGATATTTCCATGTTTACACAGATAGTGTTGTGGATATTTCCATGTTTATACAGATAGCGGTGCAGATATTTCCATGTTCATAAAGATAGCGGTGTAGATATTTTCATGTTTATACAGACAGCGGTGGAGATATTTCCATGTTTGTACAGATAGCGCTGTAGATATTTCCCTGTTTATACAGACAGCGGTGTAGATATTTCCATGTTTATACAGATAGCGGTGTCGATATTTCCATGTTTATACAGATAGCGGTGTACGTACTTCCAAGTTTATAGAGATAGCGGTGTAGATATTTACATGCTTATACAGATGGCTGTGTAGATATTTCCATGTTTATACAGATTGCAGTGAAGTTATTTCCATGTTTATACAGATGGAGGTGTAGATATTTCCATGTTTAGACAGATGACTGTGTAGATATTTCCAAGTTTATACAGATAGCGGTGTAGATATATCCATGTTTATACAGACAGTGGTGTAGATATTTCCATGTTTATACAGATAGCGGTGTAGATATTTTCATGTTTATACAGGTAGCGGTGTAGATATTTCCATGTTTACAGAGATAGAGGTGTAGATATTTCCATATTTGCCCAGAATGCGGTGTATATATTTCCATCTTCACACAGATAGCGTTGTACACACTTCCATGTTTACACAGACAGCTGTGTAGATATTTCCATGTTTACACAGACAGTGTTGTAGATATTTCCATTTTTATATAGATAGCGGTGCAGATATTTCCATGTTTATACAGATAGCGGTGGAGATATTTCCATGTTTATACAGATAACGGTGTAGATTTTCCATGTTTATAAATATAGCGGTGGAGATATTTCCATGTTTATACAGATATCGGTGGAGATATTTCCAAGTTTATGCAGATTGCGGTGGAGATATTATCATGTTTATAGAGATAGCGGTGTAGATATTTCCATGTAGATACAGATAGCGGTGTAGATATTTCCATGTTTATAGAGATATTGGTGTAGATATTTCCATATTTATGCAGATAGCGGAGTAGATATTTCCATGTTTATTCAGATGGCGGTTTAGATATTTCCATGTTTATACAGATAGTGGTGTAGACATTTCCATATTGATAGAGATATCGGTGAAGATATTTCCATGTTTATACAGATAGCGGTGTAGATATTTTCAAGTTTATACAGATAGCGGTGTAGATATTTCCATGTTTCTACAGATAGCGGTGTAGATATTTCCATGTTTATACAGAGAGTGGTGGAGATATTTCCATGTTTATACAGATATCGGTGTAGCTATTTCCATGTTTATAGAGATAGCAGTGAAGATATTTCCATGTTTATACAGATTGCATTGTAGATATTTCTATGTTCATAGAGATAGTCGTGTAGATATTTCCATGTTTATACAGATGACTGTGTAGTTAATTCCATGTTTATACAGATGGCGGTGTAGATATTTCCACATTTATAGAGAAAGCCATGTAGTTATTTCCATGTTTATACAGATAACGGTGTAGATATTTACATGTTTATACAGACAACGGTGTAGATATATCCATGTTTATACAGACCGTGGTGTAGATATTTCCATGTTTATACAGATAGCGGTGAAGATATTTCCATTTTTATACAGATAGCGCTGTAGATATTTCTATGTTTATACAGATAGCGGTGTAGATATTTCCATGTTTATACAGATAGCGGTGTAGATATTTCCATGTTTACAGAGATAGAGGTGTATATATATATCCATATTTGAACAGATTGCGGTGTCGTTATTTCCATCTTCACACAGATAGCGGTGTACATATTTCCATGTTTACACAGACAGCTGTGTAGATATTTCCATGTTTACACAGATAGTGTTGTAGATATTTCCATGTTTATACAGATAGCGGTGTAGATATTTCCATGTTTATAAAGATAGCGGTGTAGATATTTCCATGTTTATACAGATAGCGGTGGAGGTATTTCCATGTTTGTACACACAGCGCTGTAGATATTTCCCTGTTTATACAGACAGCGGTGTAGATATTTCCATGTTTATACAGATAGCGGTGTAGATATTTCCATGTTTATACAGATAGCGGTGGAGATTTTTCCATGTTTATACAGATATCAGTGGGGATATTTCCATGTTTATACAGAGAGCGGTGGAAATATTTACATGTTTATACAGATGGAGGTGTAGGTATTTCCAAGGTTATGCAGATTGCGGTGGAGATATTTCCATGTTTATAGAGATAGCAGTGTAGATATTTCCATGTAGATACAGATAGCCATGTAGATATTTCCATGTTTATAGAGATAGCCATGTAGATATTTCCATATTTATACAGATAGCGGTGTAGGTATTTCCATGTTTACAGAGATAGCGGTGATGTTATTTCCATGTTTATACAGATGGCATTGTAGTTATTTCCATGTTGATACAGATAGTGGTGTAGATATTTCCATGTTTATACAGATGACTGTGTAGTTAATTCCATGTTTATAAAGATGGCGGTGTATATATTTCCATGTTTATAGAGATAGCCATGTAGATATTTCCATGTTTATACAGATAGCGGTGTAGTTATTTCCATGTTTACAGAGATAGAGGTGTAGATATTTCCATATTTGCACAGATTGCCGTGTAGATATTTCCAACTTCACACAGATAGCGGTGTACATATTTCTATGTTTACACAGACAGCTGTGTAGATATTTCCATGTTTACACAGATAGTGTTGTGGATATTTCCATGTTTATACAGATAGCGGTGCAGATATTTCCATGTTCATAAAGATAGCGGTGTAGATATTTTCATGTTTATACAGACAGCGGTGGAGATATTTCCATGTTTATACAGATAGCGCTGTAGATATTTCCCTGTTTATACAGACAGCGGTGTAGATATTTCCATGTTTATACAGAAAGCGGTGTCGATATTTCCATGTTTATACTGATACCTGTGCAGATATTTCCATGTTCATAAAGATAGTGGTGTAGATATTTCCATGTTTATACAGACAGTGGTGGAGATATTTCCATGTTTATACAGATAGCGCTGTAGATATTTCCATGTTTATACAGACAGCGGTGTAGATATTTCCATGTTTATACAGATAGCGGTGTCGAAATTTCCATGTTTATACAGATAGCGGTGTACGTACTTCCAAGTTTATAGAGATAGCGGTGTAGATATTTACATGCTTATACAGATGGCTGTGTAGTTATTTCCATGTTTATACAGATTGCAGTGAAGTTATTTCCATGTTTATACAGATGGAGGTGCAGATATTTCCATGTTTAGACAGATGACTGTGTAGATATTTCCAAGTTTATACAGATAGCGGTGTAGATATATCCATGTTTATACAGACCGTGGTGTAGATATTTCCATGTTTATACAGATAGCGGTGTAGATATTTTCATGTTTATACAGGTAGCGGTGTAGATACTTCCATGTTTACAGAGATAGAGGTGTAGATATTTCCATATTTGCCCAGAATGCGGTGTATATATTTCCATCTTCACACAGATAGCGTTGTACATACTTCCATGTTTACACAGACAGCTGTGTACACGTTTCCATGTTTACACAGACCGTGTTGTAGATATTTCCATTTTTATATAGATAGCGGTGCAGATATTTCCATGTTTATACAGATAGCGGTGGAGATATTTCCATGTTTATACAGATAACGGTGTAGATATTTCCATGTTTATAAATATAGCGGTGGAGATATTTCCATGTTTATACAGATATCGGTGGAGATATTTCCAAGTTTATGCAGATTGCGGTGGAGATATTATCATGTTTATAGAGATAGCGGTGTAGATATTTCCATGTAGATACAGATAGCGGTGTAGATATTTCCATGTTTATAGAGATAGTGGTGTAGATATTTCCATATTTATGCAGATAGCGGAGTAGATATTTCCATGTTTATTCAGATGCCGGTTTAGATATTTCCATGTTTATACAGATAGTGGTGTAGACATTTCCATATTGATAGAGATATCGGTGAAGATATTTCCATGTTAATACAGATAGCGGTGTAGATATTTTCAAGTTTATACAGATAGCGGTGTAGATATTTCCATGTTTATACAGATAGCGGTGTAGATATTTCCATGTTTATACAGAGAGTGGTGGAGATATTTCCATGTTTATACAGATATCGGTGTAGCTATTTCCATGTTTGTAGAGATAGCAGTGAAGATATTTCCATGTTTATACAGATTGCATTGTAGATATTTCTATGTTCATAGAGATAGTCGTGTAGATATTTCCATGTTTATACAGATGACTGTGTAGTTAATTCCATGTTTATACAGATGGCGGTGCAGATATTTCCACATTTATAGAGATAGCCATGTAGTTATTTCCATGTTTATACAGATAACGGTGTAGATATTTACATGTTTATACAGACAGCGGTGTAGATATATCCATGTTTATACAGACCGTGGTGTAGATATTTCCATGTTTATACAGATAGCGGTGAAGATATTTCCATTTTTATACAGATAGCGCTGTAGATATTTCTATGTTTATACAGATAGCGGTGTAGATATTTCCATGTTTATACAGATAGCGGTGTAGATATTTCCATGTTTACAGAGATAGAGGTGTATATATATCCATATTTGCACAGATTGCGGTGTCGATATTTCCATCTTCACACAGATAGCGGTGTACATATTTCCATGTTTACACAGACAGCTGTGTAGATATTTCCATGTTTACACAGATAGTGTTGTAGATATTTCCATGTTTATACAGATAGCGGTGTAGATATTTCCATGTTTATAAAGATAGCGGTGTAGATATTTCCATGTTTATACAGATAGCGGTGGAGATATTTCCATGTTTGTACACACAGCGCTGTAGATATTTCCATGTTTATACAGACAGCGGTGTAGATATTTCCATGTTTATACAGATAGCGGTGTAGATATTTCCATGTTTATACAGATAGCGGTGGAGATTTTTCCATGTTTATACAGATATCAGTGGGGATATTTCCATGTTTATACAGAGAGCGGTGGAAATATTTACATGTTTATACAGATGGAGGTGTAGGTATTTCCAAGGTTATGCAGATTGCGGTGGAGATATTTCCATGTTTATAGAGATAGCAGTGTAGATATTTCCATGTAGATACAGATAGCCATGTAGATATTTCCATGTTTGTAGAGATAGCCATGTAGATATTTCCATATTTATACAGATAGCGGTGTAGGTATTTCCATGTTTACAGAGATAGCGGTGATGTTATTTCCATGTTTATACAGATGGCATTGTAGATATTTCCATGTTTATACAGATAGTGGTGTAGATATTTCCATGTTTATACAGATGACCTTGTAGTTAATTCCATGTTTATAAAGATGGCGGTGTATATATTTCCATGTTTATAGAGATAGCCATGTAGATATTTCCATGTTTATACAGATAGCGGTGTAGTTATTTCCATGTTTACAGAGATAGAGGTGTAGATATTTCCATATTTGCACAGATTGCCATGTAGATATTTCCATCTTCACACAGATAGCGGTGTACATATTTCTATGTTTACACAGACAGCTGTGTAGATATTTCCATGTTTACACAGATAGTGTTGTGGATATTTCCATGTTTATACAGATAGCGGTGCAGATATTTCCATGTTCATAAAGATAGCGGTGTAGATATTTTCATGTTTATACAGACAGCGGTGGAGATATTTCCATGTTTATATAGATAGCGCTGTAGATATTTCCCTGTTTATACAGACAGCGGTGTAGATATTTCCATGTTTATGCAGATAGCGGTGTAGATATTTCCATGTTTATACAGATAGCGGTGGAGATTTTTCCATGTTTATACAGATATCAGTGGGGATATTTCCATGTTTATACAGAGAGCGGTGGAAATATTTACATGTTTATACAGATGGAGGTGTAGATATTTCCAAGGTTATGCAGATTGCGGTGGAGATATTTCCATGTTTATAGAGATAGCAGTGTAGATATTTCCATGTAGATACAGATAGCCATGTAGATATTTCCATGTTTATAGAGATAGCCATGTAGATATTTCCATATTTATACAGATAGCGGTGTAGGTATTTCCATGTTTACAGAGATAGCGGTGATGTTATTTCCATGTTTATACAGATGGCATTGTAGATATTTACATGTTTATACAGATAGTGGTGTAGATATTTCCATGTTTATACAGATGACTGTGTAGTTAATTCCATGTTTATAAAGATGGCGGTGTATATATTTCCATGTTTATAGAGATAGCCATGTAGATATTTCCATGTTTATACAGATAGCGGTGTAGTTATTTCCATGTTTACAGAGATAGAGGTGTAGATATTTCCATATTTGCACAGATTGCCGTGTAGATATTTCCATCTTCACACAGATAGCGGTGTACATATTTCTATGTTTACACAGACAGCTGTGTAGATATTTCCATGTTTACACAGATAGTGTTGTGGATATTTCCATGTTTATACAGATAGCGGTGCAGATATTTCCATGTTCATAAAGATAGCGGTGTAGATATTTTCATGTTTATACAGACAGCGGTGGAGATATTTCCATGTTTATACAGATAGCGCTGTAGATATTTCCCTGTTTATACAGACAGCGGTGTAGATATTTCCATGTTTATACAGATAGCGGTGTCGATATTTCCATGTTTATACAGATAGCGGTGTACGTACTTCCAAGTTTATAGAGATAGCGGTGTAGATATTTACATGCTTATACAGATGGCTGTGTAGATATTTCCATGTTTATACAGATTGCAGTGAAGTTATTTCCATGTTTATACAGATGGAGGTGTAGATATTTCCATGTTTAGACAGATGACTGTGTAGATATTTCCAAGTTTATACAGATAGCGGTGTAGATATATCCATGTTTATACAGACCGTGGTGTAGATATTTCCATGTTTATACAGATAGCGGTGTAGATATTTTCATGTTTATACAGGTAGCGGTGTAGATATTTCCATGTTTACAGAGATAGAGGTGTAGATATTTCCATATTTGCCCAGAATGCGGTGTATATATTTCCATCTTCACACAGATAGCGTTGTACACACTTCCATGTTTACACAGACAGCTGTGTAGATATTTCCATGTTTACACAGACCGTGTTGTAGATATTTCCATTTTTATATAGATAGCGGTGCAGATATTTCCATGTTTATACAGATAGCGGTGGAGATATTTCCATGTTTATACAGATAACGGTGTAGATATTTCCATGTTTATAAATATAGCGGTGGAGATATTTCCATGTTTATACAGATATCGGTGGAGATATTTCCAAGTTTATGCAGATTGCGGTGGAGATGTTATCATGTTTATAAAGATAGCGGTGTAGATATTTCCATGTAGATACAGATAGCGGTGTAGATATTTCCATGTTTATAGAGATAGTGGTGTAGATATTTCCATATTTATGCAGATAGCGGAGTAGATATTTCCATGTTTATTCAGATGGCGGTTTAGATATTTCCATGTTTATACAGATAGTGGTGTAGACATTTCCATATTGATAGAGATATCGGTGAAGATATTTCCATGTTTATACAGATAGAGGTGTAGATATTTTCAAGTTTATACAGATAGCGGTGTAGATATTTCCATGTTTCTACAGATAGCGGTGTAGATATTTCCATGTTTATACAGAGAGTGGTGGAGATATTTCCATGTTTATACAGATATCGGTGTAGCTATTTCCATGTTTGTAGAGATAGCAGTGAAGATATTTCCATGTTTATACAGATTGCATTGTAGATATTTCTATGTTCATAGAGATAGTCGTGTAGATATTTCCATGTTTATACAGATGACTGTGTAGTTAATTCCATGTTTATACAGATGGCGGTGTAGATATTTCCACATTTATAGAGATAGCCATGTAGTTATTTCCATGTTTATACAGATAACGGTGTAGATATTTACATGTTTATACAGACAGCGGTGTAGATATATCCATGTTTATACAGACCGTGGTGTAGATATTTCCATGTTTATACAGATAACGGTGAAGATATTTCCATTTTTATACAGATAGCGCTGTAGATATTTCTAGGTTTATACAGATAGCGGTGTAGATATTTCCATGTTTATACAGATAGCGGTGTAGATATTTCCATGTTTACAGAGATAGAGGTATATATATCCATATTTGCACAGATTGCGGTGTCGATATTTCCATCTTCACACAGATAGCGGTGTACATATTTCCATGTTTACACAGACAGCTGTGTAGATATATCCATGTTTACACAGATAGTGTTGTGGATATTTCCATGTTTATACAGATAGCGGTGTAGATATTTCCATGTTTATAAAGATAGCGGTGTAGATATTTCCATGTTTATACAGATAGCGGTGGAGATATTTCCATGTTTGTACACACAGCGCTGTAGATATTTCCATGTTTATACAGACAGCGGTGTAGATATTTCCATGTTTATACAGATAGCGGTGTAGATATTTCCATGTTTATACAGATAGCGGTGGAGATTTTTCCATGTTTATACAGATATCAGTGGGGATATTTCCATGTTTATACAGAGAGCGGTGGAAATATTTACATGTTTATACAGATGGAGGTGTAGGTATTTCCAAGGTTATGCAGATTGCGGTGGAGATATTTCCATGTTTATAGAGATAGCAGTGTAGATATTTCCATGTAGATACAGATAGCCATGTAGATATTTCCATGTTTATAGAGATAGCCATGTAGATATTTCCATATTTATGCAGATAGCGAAGTAGATATTTCCATGTTTATTCAGATGGCGGTTTAGATATTTCCATGTTTATACAGATAGTGGTGTAGACATTTCCATATTGATAGAGATATCGGTGAAGATATTTCCATGTTTATACAGATAGCGGTGTAGATATTTTCAAGTTTATACAGATAGCGGTGTAGATATTTCCATGTTTATACAGATAGCGGTGTAAATATTTCCATGTTTATACAGAGAGTGGTGGAGATATTTCCATGATTATACAGTTATCGGTGTAGCTATTTCCATGTTTATAGAGATAACAGTGATGATATTTCCATGTTTATACAGATTGCATTGTAGATATTTCTATGTTCATAGAGATAGTCGTGTAGATATTTCCATGTTTATACAGATGACTGTGTAGTTAATTCCATGTTTATACACATGGCGGTGTAGATATTTCCACATTTATAGAGATAGCCATGTAGTTATTTCCATGTTTATACAGATAACGGTGTAGATATTTACATGTTTATACAGACAGCGGTGTAGATATATCCATGTTTATACAGACCGTGGTGTAGATATTTCCATGTTTATACAGATAACGGTGAAGATATTTCCATTTTTATACAGAGAGCGCTGTAGATATTTCTATGTTTATACAGATAGCGGTGTAGATATTTCCATGTTTATACAGATAGCAGTGTAGATATTTCCATGTTTACAGAGATAGAGGTGTATATATATCCATATTTGCACAGATTGCGGTGTCGATATTTCCATCTTCACACAGATAGCAGTGTACATATTTCCATGTTTACACAGACAGCTGTGTAGATATTTCCATGTTTACACAGATAGTGTTGTGGATATTTCCATGTTTATACAGATAGCGGTGTAGATATTTCCATGTTTCTAAAGATAGCGGTGTAGATATTTCCATGTTTATACAGATAGCGGTGGAGATATTTCCATGTTTGTACACACAGCGCTTTAGATATTTCCATGTTTATACAGACAGCGGTGTAGATATTTCCTTGTTTATACAGATAGCGGTGTAGATATTTCCATGTTTATACAGATAGCGGTGGAGATTTTTCCATGTTTATACAGATATCAGTGGGGATATTTCCATGTTTATACAGAGAGCGGTGGAAATATTTACATGTTTATACAGATGGAGGTGTAGGTATTTCCAAGGTTATGCAGATTGCGGTGGAGATATTTCCATGTTCATAGAGATAGCAGTGTAGATATTTCCATGTAGATACAGATAGCCATGTAGATATTTCCATGTTTATAGAGATAGCCATGTAGATATTTCCATATTTATACAGATAGCGGTGTAGTTATTTCCATGTTTACAGAGATAGCGGTGATGTTATTTCCATGTTTATACAGATGGCATTGTAGATATTTCCATGTTTATACACATAGTGGTGTAGATATTTCCATGTTTATACAGATGACTGTGTAGTTAATTCCATGTTTATAAAGATGGCGGTGTATATATTTCCATGTTTATAGAGATAGCCATGTAGATATTTCCATGTTTATACAGATAGCGGTGTAGTTATTTCCATGTTTACAGAGATAGAGGTGTAGATATTTCCATATTTGCACAGATTGCCGTGTAGATATTTCCATCTTCACACAGATAGCGGTGTACATATTTCTATGTTTACACAGACAGCTGTGTAGATATTTCCATGTTTACACAGATAGTGTTGTGGATATTTCCATGTTTATACAGATAGCGGTGCAGATATTTCCATGTTCATAAAGATAGCGGTGTAGATATTTTCATGTTTATACAGACAGCGGTGGAGATATTTCCATGTTTATACAGATAGCGCTGTAGATATTTCCCTGTTTATACAGACAGCGGTGTAGATATTTCCATGTTTATAGAGATAGCGATGTCGATATTTCCATGTTTATACAGATAGCGGTGTACGTACTTCCAAGTTTATAGAGATAGCGGTGTAGATATTTAAATGCTTATACAGATGGCTGTGTAGATATTTCCATGTTTATACAGATTGCAGTGAAGTTATTTCCATGTTTATACAGATGGAGGTGTAGATATTTCCATGTTTAGACAGATGACTGTGTAGATATTTCCAAGTTTATACAGATAGCGGTGTAGATATATCCATGTTTATACAGACCGTGGTGTAGATATTTCCATGTTTATACAGATAGCGGTGTAGATATTTTCATGTTTATACAGGTAGCGGTGTAGATATTTCCATGTTTACAGAGATAGAGGTGTAGATATTTCCATATTTGCCCAGAATGCGGTGTATATATTTCCATCTTCACACAGATAGCGTTGTACACACTTCCATGTTTGCACAGACAGCTGTGTAGATATTTCCATGTTTACACAGACAGTGTTGTAGATATTTCCATTTTTATATAGATAGCGGTGCAGATATTTCCATGTTTATACAGATAGCGGTGGAGATATTTCCATGTTTATACAGATAACGGTGTAGATATTTCCATGTTTATAAATATAGCGGTGGAGATATTTCCATGTTTATACAGATATCGGTGGAGATATTTCCAAGTTTATGCAGATTGCGGTGGAGATATTATCATGTTTATAGAGATAGCGGTGTAGATATTTCCATGTAGATACAGATAGCGGTGTAGATATTTCCATGTTTATAGAGATAGTGGTGTAGATATTTCCATATTTATGCAGATAGCGGAGTAGATATTTCCATGTTTATTCAGATGGCGGTTTAGATATTTCCATGTTTATACAGATAGTGGTGTAGACATTTCCATATTGATAGAGATATCGGTGAAGATATTTCCATGTTTATACAGATAGCGGTGTAGATATTTTCAAGTTTATACAGATAGCGGTGTAGATATTTCCATGTTTATACAGACAGCGGTGTAGATATTTCCATGTTTATACAGAGAATGGTGGAGATATTTCCATGTTTATTCATATATCGCTGTAGCTATTTCCATGTTTATAGAGATAGCAGTGAAGATATTTCCATGTTTATACAGATTGCATTGTAGATATTTCTATGTTCATAGAGATAGTCGTGTAGATATTTCCATGTTTATACAGATGACTGTGTAGTTAATTCCATGTTTATACAGATGGCGGTGTAGATATTTCCACATTTATAGAGATAGCCATGTAGTTATTTCCATGTTTATACAGATAACGGTGTAGATATTTACATGTTTATACAGACAGCGGTGTAGATATATCCATGTTTATACAGACCGTGGTGTAGATATTTCCATGTTTATACAGATAGCGGTGAAGATATTTCCATTTTTATACAGATAGCGCTGTAGATATTTCTATGTTTATACAGATAGCGGTGTAGCTATTTCCATGTTTATACAGATAGCGGTGTAGATATTTCCATGTTTACAGAGATAGAGGTGTATATATATCCATATTTGCACAGATTGCGGTGTCGATATTTCCATATTCACACAGATAGCGGTGTACATATTTCCATGTTTACACAGACAGCTGTGTAGATATTTCCATGTTTACACAGATAGTGTTGTAGATATTTCCATGTTTATACAGATAGCGGTGTAGTTATTTCCATGTTTACAGAGATAGAGGTGTAGATATTTCCATATTTGCACAGATTGCCGTGTAGATATTTCCATCTTCACACAGATAGCGGTGTACATATTTCTATGTTTACACAGACAGCTGTGTAGATATTTCCATGTTTACACAGATAGTGTTGTGGATATTTCCATGTTTATACAGATAGCGGTGCAGATATTTCCATGTTCATAAAGATAGCGGTGTAGATATTTTCATGTTTATACAGACAGCGGTGGAGATATTTCCATGTTTGTACAGATAGCGCTGTAGATATTTCCCTGTTTATACAGACAGCGGTGTAGATATTTCCATGTTTATACAGATAGCGGTGTCGATATTTCCATGTTTATACAGATAGCGGTGTACGTACTTCCAAGTTTATAGAGATAGCGGTGTAGATATTTACATGCTTATACAGATGGCTGTGTAGATATTTCCATGTTTATACAGATTGCAGTGATGTTATTTCCATGTTTATACAGATGGAGGTGTAGATATTTCCATGTTTAGACAGATGACTGTGTAGATATTTCCAAGTTTATACAGATAGCGGTGTAGATATATCCATGTTTATACAGACCGTGGTGTAGATATTTCCATGTTTATACAGGTAGCTGTGTAGATATTTTCATGTTTATACAGGTAGCGGTGTAGATATTTCCATGTTTACAGAGATAGAGGTGTAGATATTTCCATATTTGCCCAGAATGCGGTGTATATATTTCCATCTTCACACAGATAGCGTTGTACACACTTCCATCTTTACACAGACAGCTGTGTAGATATTTCCATGTTTACACAGACAGTGTTGTAGATATTTCCATTTTTATATAGATAGCGGTGCAGATATTTCCATGTTTATACTGATAGCGGTGGAGATATTTCCATGTTTATACAGATAACGGTGTAGATATTTCCATGTTTATAAATATAGCGGTGGAGATATTTCCATGTTTATACAGATATCGGTGGAGATATTTCCAAGTTTATGCAGATTGCGGTGGAGATATTATCATGTTTATAGAGATAGCGGTGTAGATATTTCCATGTAGATACAGATAGCGGTGTAGATATTTCCATGTTTATAGAGATAGTGGTGTAGATATTTCCATATTTATGCAGATAGCGGAGTAGATATTTCCATGTTTATTCAGATGGCGGTTTAGATATTTCCATGTTTATACAGAGAGTGGTGTAGACATTTCCATATTGATAGAGATATCGGTGAAGATATTTCCATGTTTATACAGATAGCGGTGTAGATATTTTCAAGTTTATACAGATAGCGGTGTAGATATTTCCATGTTTATACAGATAGCGGTGTAGATATTTCCATGTTTATACAGAGAGTGTTGGAGATATTTCCATGATTATACAGTTATCGGTGTAGCTATTTCCATGTTTATAGAGATAACAGTGATGATATTTCCATGTTTATACAGATTGCATTGTAGATATTTCTATGTTCATAGAGATAGTCGTGTAGATATTTCCATGTTTATACAGATGACTGTGTAGTTAATTCCATGTTTATACAGATGGCGGTGTAGATATTTCCACATTTATAGAGATAGCCATGTAGTTATTTCCATGTTTATACAGATAACGGTGTAGATATTTACATGTTTATACAGACAGCGGTGTAGATATATCCATGTTTATACAGACCGTGGTGTAGATATTTCCATGTTTATACAGATAACGGTGAAGATATTTCCATTTTTATACAGAGAGCGCTGTAGATATTTCTATGTTTATACAGATAGCGGTGTAGATATTTCCATGTTTATACAGATAGCGGTGTAGATATTTCCATGTTTACAGAGATAGAGGTGTATATATATCCATATTTGCACAGATTGCGGTGTCGATATTTCCATCTTCACACAGATAGCGGTGTACATATTTCCATGTTTACACAGACAGCTGTGTAGATATTTCCATGTTTACACAGATAGTGTTGTGGATATTTCCATGTTTATACAGATAGCGGTGTAGATATTTCCATGTTTATAAAGATAGCGGTGTAGATATTTCCATGTTTATACAGATAGCGGTGGAGATATTTCCATGTTTGTACACACAGCGCTGTAGATATTTCCATGTTTATACAGACAGCGGTGTAGATATTTCCTTGTTTATACAGATAGCGGTGTAGATATTTCCATGTTTATACAGATAGCGGTGGAGATTTTTCCATGTTTATACAGATATCAGTGGGGATATTTCCATGTTTATACAGAGAGCGGTGGAAATATTTACATGTTTATACAGATGGAGGTGTAGGTATTTCCAAGGTTATGCAGATTGCGGTGGAGATATTTCCATGTTTATAGAGATAGCAGTGTAGATATTTCCATGTAGATACAGATAGCCATGGAGATATTTCCATGTTTATAGAGATAGCCATGTAGATATTTCCATATTTATACAGATAGCGGTGTAGTTATTTCCATGTTTACAGAGATAGCGGTGATGTTATTTCCATGTTTATTCAGATGGCATTGTAGATATTTCCATGTTTATACAGACAGCGGTGTAGATATTTCCATGTTTATACAGATGACTGTGTAGTTAATTCCATGTTTATAAAGATGGCGGTGTATATATTTCCATGTTTATAGAGATAGCCATGTAGATATTTCCATGTTTATACAGATAGCGGTGTAGTTATTTCCATGTTTACAGAGATAGAGGTGTAGATATTTCCATATTTGCACAGATTGCCGTGTAGATATTTCCATCTTCACACAGATAGCGGTGTACATATTTCTATGTTTACACAGACAGCTGTGTAGATATTTGCATGTTTACACAGATAGTGTTGTGGATATTTCCATGTTTATACAGATAGCGGTGCAGATATTTCCATGTTCATAAAGATAGCGGTGTAGATATTTTCATGTTTATGCAGACAGCGGTGGAGATATTTCCATGTTTATACAGATAGCGCTGTAGATATTCCCCTGTTTATACAGACAGCGGTGTAGATATTTCCATGTTTATACAGATAGCGGTGTCGATATTTCCATGTTTATACAGATAGCGGTGTACGTACTTCCAAGTTCATAGAGATAGCGGTGTAGATATTTACATGCTTATACAGATGGCTGTGTAGATATTTCCATGTTTATACAGATTGCAGTGAAGTTATTTCCATGTTTATACAGATGGAGGTGTAGATATTTCCATGTTTAGACAGATGACTGTGTAGATATTTCCAAGTTTATACAGATAGCGGTGTAGATATATCCATGTTTATACAGACCGTGGTGTAGATATTTCCATGTTTATACAGATAGCGGTGTAGATATTTTCATGTTTATACAGGTAGCGGTGTAGATATTTCCTTGTTTACAGAGATAGAGGTGTAGATATTTCCATATTTGCCCAGAATGCGCTGTATATATTTCCATCTTCACACAGATAGCGTTGTACACACTTCCATGTTTACACAGACAGCTGTGTAGATATTTCCATGTTTACACAGACAGTGTTGTAGATATTTCCATTTTTATATAGATAGCGGTGCAGATATTTCCATGTTTATACAGATAGCGGTGGAGATATTTCCATGTTTATACAGATAACGGTGTAGATATTTCCATGTTTATAAATATAGCGGTGGAGATATTTCCATGTTTATACAGATATCGGTGGAGATATTTCCAAGTTTATGCAGATTGCGGTGGAGATATTATCATGTTTATAGAGATAGCGGTGTAGATATTTCCATGTAGATACAGATAGCGGTGTAGATATTTCCATGTTTATAGAGATAGTGGTGTAGATATTTCCATATTTATGCAGATAGCGGAGTAGATATTTCCATGTTTATTAAGATGGCGGTTTAGATATTTCCATGTTTATACAGATAGTGGTGTAGACATTTCCATATTGATAGAGATATCGGTGAAGATATTTCCATGTTTATACAGATAGCGGTGTAGATATTTTCAAGTTTATACAGATAGCGGTGTAGATATTTCCATGTTTATACAGACAGCGGTGTAGATATTTCCATGTTTATACAGAGAGTGGTGGAGATATTTCCATGTTTATACAGATATCGGTGTAGCTATTTCCATGTTTATAGAGATAGCAGTGAAGATATTTCCATGTTTATACAGATTGCATTGTAAATATTTCTATGTTCATAGAGATAGTCGTGTAGATATTTCCATGTTTATACAGACGACTGTGTAGTTAATTCCATGTTTATACAGATGGCGGTGTAGATATTTCCACATTTATAGAGATAGCCATGTAGTTATTTCCATGTTTATACAGATAACGGTGTAGATATTTACATGTTTATACAGACAGCGGTGTAGATATATCCATGTTTATACAGACCGTGGTGTAGATATTTCCATGTTTATACAGATAGCGGTGAAGATATTTCCATTTTTATACAGATAGCGCTGTAGATATTTCTATGTTTATACAGATAGCGGTGTAGATATTTCCATGTTTATACAGATAGCGGTGTAGATATTTCCATGTTTACAGAGATAGAGGTGTATATATATCCATATTTGCACAGATCGCGGTGTCGATATTTCCATCTTCACACAGATAGCGGTGTACATATTTCCATGTTTACACAGACAGCTGTGTAGATATTTCCATGTTTACACAGATAGTGTTGTAGATATTTCCATGTTTATACACATAGCGGTGTAGTTATTTCCATGTTTACAGAGATAGAGGTGTAGATATTTCCATATTTGCACAGATTGCCGTGTAGATATTTCCATCTTCACACAGATAGCGGTGTACATATTTCTATGTTTACACAGACAGCTGTGTAGATATTTCCATGTTTACACAGATAGTGTTGTGGTATTTCCATGTTTATACAGATAGCGGTGCAGATATTTCCATGTTCATAAAGATAGCGGTGTAGATATTTTCATGTTTATACAGACAGCGGTGGAGATATTTCCATGTTTATACAGATAGCGCTGTAGATATTTCCCTGTTTATACAGACAGCGTTGTAGATATTTCCATGTTTATACAGATAGCGGTGTCGATATTTCCATGTTTATACAGATAGCGGTGTACGTACTTCCAAGTTTATAGAGATAGCGGTGTAGATATTTACATGCTTATACAGATGGCTGTGTAGATATTTCCATGTTTATACAGATTGCAGTGAAGTTATTTCCATGTTTATACAGATGGAGGTGTAGATATTTCCATGTTTAGACAGATGACTGTGTAGATATATCCAAGTTTATACAGATAGCGGTGTAGATATTTTCATGTTTATACAGGTAGCGGTGTAGATATTTCCATGTTTACAGAGATAGAGGTGTAGATATTTCCATATTTGCCCAGAATGCGCTGTATATATTTCCGTCTTCACACAGATAGCGTTGTACACACTTCCATGTTTACACAGACAGCTGTGTAGATATTTCCATGTTTACACAGACAGTGTTGTAAATATTTCCATTTTTATATAGATAGCGGTGCAGATATTTCTATGTTTATACAGATAGCGGTGGAGATATTTCCATGTTTATACAGATAACGGTGTAGATATTTCCATGTTTATAAATATAGCGGTGGAGATATTTCCATGTTTATACAGATATCAGTGGAGATATTTCCAAGTTTATGCAGATTGCGGTGGAGATATTATCATGTTTATAGAGATAACGGTGTAGATATTTCCATGTAGATACAGATAGCGGTGTAGATATTTCCATGTTTATAGAGATAGTGGTGTAGATATTTCCATATTTATGCAGATAGTGGAGTAGATATTTCCATGTTTATTCAGATGGCGGTTTAGATATTTCCATGTTTATACAGATAGTGGTGTAGACATTTCCATATTGATAGAGATATCGGTGAAGATATTTCCATGTTTATACAGATAGCGGTGTAGATATTTTCAAGTTTATACAGATAGCGGTGTAGATATTTCCATGTTTATACAGATAGCGGTGTAAATATTTCCATGTTTATACAGAGAGTGGTGGAGATATTTCCATGATTATACAGTTATCGGTGTAGCTATTTCCATGTTTATAGAGATAACAGTGATGATATTTCCATGTTTATACAGATTGCATTGTAGATATTTCTATGTTCATAGAGATAGTCGTGTAGATATTTCCATGTTTATACAGATGACTGTGTAGTTAATTCCATGTTTATACAGATGGCGGTGTAGATATTTCCACATTTATAGAGATAGCCATGTAGTTATTTCCATGTTTATACAGATAACGGTGTAGATATTTACATGTTTATACAGACAGCGGTGTAGATATATCCATGTTTATACAGACCGTGGTGTAGATATTTCCATGTTTATACAGATAACGGTGAAGATATTTCCATTTTTATACAGAGAGCGCTGTAGATATTTCTATGTTTATACAGATAGCGTTGTAGATATTTCCATGTTTATACAGATAGCAGTGTAGATATTTCCATGTTTACAGAGATAGAGGTGTATATATATCCATATTTGCACAGATTGCGGTGTCGATATTTCCATCTTCACACAGATAGCAGTGTACATATTTCCATGTTTACACAGACAGCTGTGTAGATATTTCCATGTTTACACAGATAGTGTTGTGGATATTTCCATGTTTATACAGATAGCGGTGTAGATATTTCCATGTTTCTAAAGATAGCGGTGTAGATATTTCCATGTTTATACAGATAGCGGTGGAGATATTTCCATGTTTGTACACACAGCGCTGTAGATATTTCCATGTTTATACAGACAGCGGTGTAGATATTTCCTTGTTTATACAGATAGCGGTGTAGATATTTCCATGTTTATACAGATAGCGGTGGAGATTTTTCCATGTTTATACAGATATCAGTGGGGATATTTCCATGTTTATACAGAGAGCGGTGGAAATATTTACATGTTTATACAGATGGAGGTGTAGGTATTTCCAAGGTTATGCAGATTGCGGTGGAGATATTTCCATGTTCATAGAGATAGCAGTGTAGATATTTCCATGTAGATACAGATAGCCATGTAGATATTTCCATGTTTATAGAGATAGCCATGTAGATATTTCCATATTTATACAGATAGCGGTGTAGTTATTTCCATGTTTACAGAGATAGCGGTGATGTTATTTCCATGTTTATACAGATGGCATTGTAGATATTTCCATGTTTATACAGATAGTGGTGTAGATATTTCCATGTTTATACAGATGACTGTGTAGTTAATTCCATGTTTATAAAGATGGCGGTGTATATATTTCCATGTTTATAGAGATAGCCATGTAGATATTTCCATGTTTATACAGATAGCGGTGTAGTTATTTCCATGTTTACAGAGATAGAGGTGTAGATATTTCCATATTTGCACAGATTGCCGTGTAGATATTTCCATCTTCACACAGATAGCGGTGTACATATTTCTATGTTTACACAGACAGCTGTGTAGATATTTCCATGTTTACACAGATAGTGTTGTGGATATTTCCATGTTTATACAGATAGCGGTGCAGATATTTCCATGTTCATAAAGATAGCGGTGTAGATATTTTCATGTTTATACAGACAGCGGTGGAGATATTTCCATGTTTATACAGATAGCGCTGTAGATATTTCCCTGTTTATACAGACAGCGGTGTAGATATTTCCATGTTTATAGAGATAGCGGTGTCGATATTTCCATGTTTATACAGATAGCGGTGTACGTACTTCCAAGTTTATAGAGATAGCGGTGTAGATATTTAAATGCTTATACAGATGGCTGTGTAGATATTTCCATGTTTATACAGATTGCAGTGAAGTTATTTCCATGTTTATACAGATGGAGGTGTAGATATTTCCATGTTTAGACAGATGACTGTGTAGATATTTCCAAGTTTATACAGATAGCGGTGTAGATATATCCATGTTTATACAGACCGTGGTGTAGATATTTCCATGTTTATACAGATAGCGGTGTAGATATTTTCATGTTTATACAGGTAGCGGTGTAGATATTTCCATGTTTACAGAGATAGAGGTGTAGATATTTCCATATTTGCCCAGAATGCGGTGTATATATTTCCATCTTCACACAGATAGCGTTGTACACACTTCCATGTTTGCACAGACAGCTGTGTAGATATTTCCATGTTCACACAGACAGTGTTGTAGATATTTCCATTTTTATATAGATAGCGGTGCAGATATTTCCATGTTTATACAGATAGCGGTGGAGATATTTCCATGTTTATACAGATAACGGTGTAGATATTTCCATGTTTATAAATATAGCGGTGGAGATATTTCCATGTTTATACAGATATCGGTGGAGATATTTCCAAGTTTATGCAGATTGCGGTGGAGATATTATCATGTTTATAGAGATAGCGGTGTAGATATTTCCATGTAGATACAGATAGCGGTGTAGATATTTCCATGTTTATAGAGATAGTGGTGTAGATATTTCCATATTTATGCAGATAGCGGAGTAGATATTTCCATGTTTATTCAGATGGCGGTTTAGATATTTCCATGTTTATACAGATAGTGGTGTAGACATTTCCATATTGATAGAGATATCGGTGAAGATATTTCCATGTTTATACAGATAGCGGTGTAGATATTTTCAAGTTTATACAGATAGCGGTGTAGATATTTCCATGTTTATACAGACAGCGGTGTAGATATTTCCATGTTTATACAGAGAGTGGTGGAGATATTTCCATGTTTATTCATATATCGGTGTAGCTATTTCCATGTTTATAGAGATAGCAGTGAAGATATTTCCATGTTTATACAGATTGCATTGTAGATATTTCTATGTTCATAGAGATAGTCGTGTAGATATTTCCATGTTTATACAGATGACTGTGTAGTTAATTCCATGTTTATACAGATGGCGGTGTAGATATTTCCACATTTATAGAGATAGCCATGTAGTTATTTCCATGTTTATACAGATAACGGTGTAGATATTTACATGTTTATACAGACAGCGGTGTAGATATATCCATGTTTATACAGACCGTGGTGTAGATATTTCCATGTTTATACAGATAGCGGTGAAGATATTTCCATTTTTATACAGATAGCGCTGTAGATATTTCTATGTTTATACAGATAGCGGTGTAGATATTTCCATGTTTATACAGATAGCGGTGTAGATATTTCCATGTTTACAGAGATAGAGGTGTATATATATCCATATTTGCACAGATTGCGGTGTCGATATTTCCATCTTCACACAGATAGCGGTGTACATATTTCCATGTTTACACAGACAGCTGTGTAGATATTTCCATGTTTACACAGATATTGTTGTAGATATTTCCATGTTTATACACATAGCGGTGTAGTTATTTCCATGTTTACAGAGATAGAGGTGTAGATATTTCCATATTTGCACAGATTGCCGTGTAGATATTTCCATCTTCACACAGATAGCGGTGTACATATTTCTATGTTTACACAGACTGCTGTGTAGATATTTCCATGTTTACACAGATAGTGTTGTGGATATTTCCATGTTTATACAGATAGCGGTGCAGATATTTCCATGTTCATAAAGATAGCGGTGTAGATATTTTCATGTTTATACAGACAGCGGTGGAGATATTTCCATGTTTGTACAGATAGCGCTGTAGATATTTCCCTGTTTATACAGACAGCGGTGTAGATATTTCCATGTTTATACAGATAGCGGTGTCGATATTTCCATGTTTATACAGATAGCAGTGTACGTACTTCCAAGTTTATAGAGATAGCGGTGTAGATATTTACATGCTTATACAGATGGCTGTGTAGATATTTCCATGTTTATACAGATTGCAGTGAAGTTATTTCCATGTTTATACAGATGGAGGTGTAGATATTTCCATGTTTAGACAGATGACTGTGTAGATACTTCCAAGTTTATACAGATAGCGGTGTAGATATATCCATGTTTATACAGACAGCGGTGTAGATATTTCCATGTTTATACAGATAGCGGTGTAGATATTTCCATGTTTATACAGATAGCGGTGGAGATTTTTCCATGTTTATACAGATATCAGTGGGGATATTTCCATGTTTATACAGAGAGTGGTGGAAATATTTACATGTTTATACAGATGGAGGTGTAGGTATTTCCAAGGTTATGCAGATTGCGGTGGAGATATTTCCATGTTTATAGAGATAGCAGTGTAGATATTTCCATGTAGATACAGATAGCCATGTAGATATTTCCATGTTTATAGAGATAGCCATGTAGATATTTCCATATTTATACAGATAGCGGTGTAGGTATTTCCATGTTTACAGAGATAGCGGTGATGTTATTTCCATGTTTATACAGATGGCATTGTAGATATTTCCATGTTTATACAGATAGTGGTGTAGATATTTCCATGTTTATACAGATGACTGTGTAGTTAATTCCATGTTTATAAAGATGGCGGTGTATATATTTCCATGTTTATAGAGATAGCCATGTAGATATTTCCATGTTTATACACATAGCGGTGTAGTTCTTTCCATGTTTACAGAGATAGAGGTGTAGATATTTCCATATTTGCACAGATTGCCGTGTAGATATTTCCATCTTCACACAGATAGCGGTGTACATATTTCTATGTTTACACAGACAGCTGTGTAGATATTTCCATGTTTACACAGATAGTGTTGTGGATATTTCCATGTTTATACAGATAGCGGTGCAGATATTTCCATGTTCATAAAGATAGCGGTGTAGATATTTTCATGTTTATACAGACAGTGGTGGAGATATTTTCATGTTTATAAAGATAGCGCTGTAGATATTTCCCTGTTTATACAGACAGCGTTGTAGATATTTCCATGTTTATACAGATAGCGGTGTCGATATTTCCATGTTTATACAGATAGCGGTGTACGTACTTCCAAGTTTATAGAGATAGCGGTGTAGATATTTACATGCTTATACAGATGGCTGTGTAGATATTTCCATGTTTATACAGATTGCAGTGAAGTTATTTCCATGTTTATACAGATGGAGGTGTAGATATTTCCATGTTTAGACAGATGACTGTGTAGATATATCCAAGTTTATACAGATAGCGGTGTAGATATTTTCATGTTTATACAGGTAGCGGTGTAGATATTTCCATGTTTACAGAGATAGAGGTGTAGATATTTCCATATTTGCCCAGAATGCGCTGTATATATTTCCGTCTTCACACAGATAGCGTTGTACACACTTCCATGTTTACACAGACAGCTGTGTAGATATTTCCATGTTTACACAGACAGTGTTGTAGATATTTCCATTTTTATATAGATAGCGGTGCAGATATTTCTATGTTTATACAGATAGCGGTGGAGATATTTCCATGTTTATACAGATAACGGTGTAGATATTTCCATGTTTATAAATATAGCGGTGGAGATATTTCCATGTTTATACAGATATCAGTGGAGATATTTCCAAGTTTATACAGATTGCGGTGGAGATATTATCATGTTTATAGAGATAACGGTGTAGATATTTCCATGTAGATACAGATAGCGGTGTAGATATTTCCATGTTTATAGAGATAGTGGTGTAGATATTTCCATATTTATGCAGATAGCGGAGTAGATATTTCCATGTTTATTCAGATGGCGGTTTAGATATTTCCATGTTTATACAGATAGTGGTGTAGACATTTCCATATTGATAGAGATATCGGTGAAGATATTTCCATGTTTATACAGATAGCGGTGTAGATATTTTCAAGTTTATACAGATAGCGGTGTAGATATTTCCATGTTTATACAGATAGCGGTGTAAATATTTCCATGTTTATACAGAGAGTGGTGGAGATATTTCCATGATTATACAGTTATCGGTGTAGCTATTTCCATGTTTATAGAGATAACAGTGATGATATTTCCATGTTTATACAGATTGCATTGTAGATATTTCTATGTTCATAGAGATAGTCGTGTACATATTTCCATGTTTATACAGATGACTGTGTAGTTAATTCCATGTTTATACAGATGGCGGTGTAGATATTTCCACATTTATAGAGATAGCCATGTAGTTATTTCCATGTTTATACAGATAACGGTGTAGATATTTACATGTTTATACAGACAGCGGTGTAGATATATCCATGATTATACAGACCGTGGTGTAGATATTTCCATGTTTATACAGATAACGGTGAAGATATTTCCATTTTTATACAGAGAGCGCTGTAGATATTTCTATGTTTATACAGATAGCGGTGTAGATATTTCCATGTTTACAGAGATAGAGGTGTATATATATCCATATTTGCACAGATTGCGGTGTCGATATTTCCATCTTCACACAGATAGCAGTGTACATATTTCCATGTTTACACAGACAGCTGTGTAGATATTTCCATGTTTACACAGATAGTGTTGTGGATATTTCCATGTTTATACAGATAGCGGTGTAGATATTTCCATGTTTCTAAAGATAGCGGTGTAGATATTTCCATGTTTATACAGATAGCGGTGGAGATATTTCCATGTTTGTACACACAGCGCTGTAGATATTTCCATGTTTATACAGACAGCGGTGTAGATATTTCCTTGTTTATACAGATCGCGGTGTAGATATTTCCATGTTTATACAGATAGCGGTGGAGATTTTTCCATGTTTATACAGATATCAGTGGGGATATTTCCATGTTTATACAGAGAGCGGTGGAAATATTTACATGTTTATACAGATGGAGGTGTAGGTATTTCCAAGGTTATGCAGATTGCGGTGGAGATATTTCCATGTTTATAGAGATAGCAGTGTAGATATTTCCATGTAGATACAGATAGCCATGTAGATATTTCCATGTTTATAGAGATAGCCATGTAGATATTTCCATATTTATACAGATAGCGGTGTAGTTATTTCCATGTTTACAGAGATAGCGGTGATGTTATTTCCATGTTTATACAGATGGCATTGTAGATATTTCCATGTTTATACAGATAGTGGTGTAGATATTTCCATGTTTATACAGATGACTGTGTAGTTAATTCCATGTTTATAAAGATGGCGGTGTATATATTTCCATGTTTATAGAGATAGCCATGTAGATATTTCCATGTTTATACAGATAGCGGTGTAGTTATTTCCATGTTTACAGAGATAGAGGTGTAGATATTTCCATATTTGCACAGATTGCCGTGTAGATATTTCCATCTTCACACAGATAGCGGTGTACATATTTCTATGTTTACACAGACAGCTGTGTAGATATTTCCATGTTTACACAGATAGTGTTGTGGATATTTCCATGTTTATACAGATAGCGGTGCAGATATTTCCATGTTCATAAAGATAGCGGTGTAGATATTTTCATGTTTATACAGACAGCGGTGGAGATATTTCCATGTTTATACAGATAGCGCTGTAGATATTTCCCTGTTTATACAGACAGCGGTGTAGATATTTCCATGTTTATAGAGATAGCGGTGTCGATATTTCCATGTTTATACAGATAGCGGTGTACGTACTTCCAAGTTTATAGAGATAGCGGTGTAGATATTTAAATGCTTATACAGATGGCTGTGTAGATATTTCCATGTTTATACAGATTGCAGTGAAGTTATTTCCATGTTTATACAGATGGAGGTGTAGATATTTCCATGTTTAGACAGATGACTGTGTAGATATTTCCAAGTTTATACAGATAGCGGTGTAGATATATCCATGTTTATACAGACCGTGGTGTAGATATTTCCATGTTTATACAGATAGCGGTGTAGATATTTTCATGTTTATACAGGTAGCGGTGTAGATATTTCCATGTTTACAGAGATAGAGGTGTAGATATTTCCATATTTGCCCAGAATGCGGTGTATATATTTCCATCATCACACAGATAGCGTTGTACACACTTCCATGTTTGCACAGACAGCTGCGTAGATATTTCCATGTTTACACAGACAGTGTTGTAGATATTTCCATTTTTATATAGATAGCGGTGCAGATATTTCCATGTTTATAAATATAGCGGTGGAGATATTTCCATGTTTATACAGATATCGGTGGAGATATTTCCAAGTTTATGCAGATTGCGGTGGAGATATTATCATGTTTATAGAGATAGCGGTGTAGATATTTCCATGTAGATACAGATAGCGGTGTAGATATTTCCATGTTTATAGAGATAGTGGTGTAGATATTTCCATATTTATGCAGATAGCGGAGTAGATATTTCCATGTTTATTCAGATGGCGGTTTAGATATTTCCATGTTTATACAGATAGTGGTGTAGACATTTCCATATTGATAGAGATATCAGTGAAGATATTTCCATGTTTATACAGATAGCGGTGTAGATATTTTCAAGTTTATACAGATAGCGGTGTAGATATTTCCATGTTTATACAGACAGCGGTGTAGATATTTCCATGTTTATACAGAGAGTTGTGGAGATATTTCCATGTTTATTCATATATCGGTGTAGCTATTTCCATGTTTATAGAGATAGCAGTGAAGATATTTCCATGTTTATACAGATTGCATTGTAGATATTTCTATGTTCATAGAGATAGTCGTGTAGATATTTCCATGTTTATACAGATGACTGTGTAGTTAATTCCATGTTTATACAGATGGCGGTGTAGATATTTCCACATTTATAGAGATAGCCATGTAGTTATTTCCATGTTTATACAGATAACGGTGTAGATATTTACATGTTTATACAGACAGCGGTGTAGATATATCCATGTTTATACAGACCGTGGTGTAGGTATTTCCATGTTTATACAGATAGCGGTGAAGATATTTCCATTTTTATACAGATAGCACTGTAGATATTTCTATGTTTATACAGATAGCGGTGTAGCTATTTCCATGTTTATACAGATAGCGGTGTAGATATTTCCATGTTTACAGAGATAGAGGTGTATATATATCCATATTTGCACAGATTGCAGTGTCGATATTTCCATCTTCACACAGATAGCGGTGTACATATTTCCATGTTTACACAGACAGCTGTGTAGATATTTCCATGTTTACACAGATAGTGTTGTAGATATTTCCATGTTTATACAGATAGCGGTGTAGTTATTTCCATGTTTACAGAGATAGAGGTGTAGATATTTCCATATTTGCACAGATTGCCGTGTAGATATTTCCATCTTCACACAGATAGCGGTGTACATATTTCTATGTTTACACAGACAGCTGTGTAGATATTTCCATGTTTACACAGATAGTGTTGTGGATATTTCCATGTTTATACAGATAGCGGTGCAGATATTTCCATGTTCATAAAGATAGCGGTGTAGATATTTTCATGTTTATACAGACAGCGGTGGAGATATTTCCATGTTTGTACAGATAGCGCTGTAGATATTTCCCTGTTTATACAGACAGCGGTGTAGATATTTCCATGTTTATACAGATAGCGGTGTCGATATTTCCATGTTTATACAGATAGCGGTGTACGTACTTCCAAGTTTATAGAGATAGCGGTGTAGATATTTACATGCTTATACAGATGGTTGTGTAGATATTTCCATGTTTATACAGATTGCAGTGAAGTTATTTCCATGTTTATACAGATGGAGGTGTAGATATTTCCATGTTTAGACAGATGACTGTGTAGATACTTCCAAGTTTATACAGATAGCGGTGTAGATATATCCATGTTTATACAGACCGTGGTGTAGATATTTCCATGTTTATACAGGTAGCGGTGTAGATATTTTCATGTTTATACAGGTAGCGGTGTAGATATTTCCATGTTTACAGAGATAGAGGTGTAGATATTTCCATATTTGCCCAGAATGCGGTGTATATATTTCCATCTTCACACAGATAGCGTTGTACACACTTCCATGTTTACACAGACAGCTGTGTAGATATTTCCATGTTTACACAGACAGTGTTGTAGATATTTCCATTTTTATATAGATAGCGGTGCAGATATTTCCATGTTTATACAGATAGCGGTGGAGATATTTCCATGTTTATACAGATAACGGTGTAGATATTTCCATGTTTATAAATATAGCGGTGGAGATATTTCCATGTTTATACAGATATCGGTGGAGATATTTCCAAGTTTATGCAGATTGTGGTGGAGATATTATCATGTTTATAGAGATAGCGGTGTAGATATTTCCATGTAGATACAGATAGCGGTGTAGATATTTCCATGTTTATAGAGATAGTGGTGTAGATATTTCCATATTTATGCAGATAGCGGAGTAGATATTTCCATGTTTATTCAGATGGCGGTTTAGATATTTCCATGTTTATACAGAGAGTGGTGTAGACATTTCCATATTGATAGAGATATCGGTGAAGATATTTCCATGTTTATACAGATAGCAGTGTAGATATTTTCAAGTTTATACAGATAGCGGTGTAGATATTTCCATGTTTATACAGATAGCGGTGTAGATATTTCCATGTTTATACAGAGAGTGTTGGAGATATTTCCATGATTATACAGTTATCGGTGTAGCTATTTCCATGTTTATAGAGATAACAGTGATGATATTTCCATGTTTATACAGATTGCATTGTAGATATTTCTATGTTCATAGAGATAGTCGTGTAGATATTTCCATGTTTATACAGATGACTGTGTAGTTAATTCCATGTTTATACAGATGGCGGTGTAGATATTTCCACATTTATAGAGATAGCCCTGTAGTTATTTCCATGTTTATACAGATAACGGTGTAGATATTTACATGTTTATACAGACAGCGGTGTAGATATATCCATGTTTATACAGACCGTGGTGTAGATATTTCCATGTTTATACAGATAGCGGTGAAGATATTTCCATTTTTATACAGATAGCGCTGTAGATATTTCTATGTTTATACAGATAGCGGTGTAGATATTTCCATGTTTATACAGATAGCGGTGTAGATATTTCCATGTTTACAGAGATAGAGGTGTATATATATCCATATTTGCACAGATCGCGGTGTCGATATTTCCATCTTCACACAGATAGCGGTGTACATATTTCCATGTTTACACAGACAGCTGTGTAGATATTTCCATGTTTACACAGATAGTGTTGTAGATATTTCCATGTTTATACACATAGCGGTGTAGTTATTTCCATGTTTACAGAGATAGAGGTGTAGATATTTCCATATTTGCACAGATTGCCGTGTAGATATTTCCATCTTCACACAGATAGCGGTGTACATATTTCTATGTTTACACAGACAGCTGTGTAGATATTTCCATGTTTACACAGATAGTGTTGTGGATATTTCCATGTTTATACAGATAGCGGTGCAGATATTTCCATGTTCATAAAGATAGCGGTGTAGATATTTTCATGTTTATACAGACAGCGGTGGAGATATTTCCATGTTTATACAGATAGCGCTGTAGATATTTCCCTGTTTATACAGACAGCGTTGTAGATATTTCCATGTTTATACAGATAGCGGTGTCGATATTTCCATGTTTATACAGATAGCGGTGTACGTACTTCCAAGTTTATAGAGATAGCGGTGTAGATATTTACATGCTTATACAGATGGCTGTGTAGATATTTCCATGTTTATACAGATTGCAGTGAAGTTATTTCCATGTTTATAAAGATGGAGGTGTAGATATTTCCATGTTTAGACAGATGACTGTGTAGATATATCCAAGTTTATACAGATAGCGGTGTAGATATTTTCATGTTTATACAGGTAGCGGTGTAGATATTTCCATGTTTACAGAGATAGAGGTGTAGATATTTCCATATTTGCCCAGAATGCGCTGTATATATTTCCGTCTTCACACAGATAGCGTTGTACACACTTCCATGTTTACACAGACAGCTGTGTAGATATTTCCATGTTTACACAGACAGTGTTGTAGATATTTCCATTTTTATATAGATAGCAGTGCAGATATTTCTATGTTTATACAGATAGCGGTGGAGATATTTCCATGTTTATACAGATAACGGTGTAGATATTTCCATGTTTATAAATATAGCGGTGGAGATATTTCCATGTTTATACAGATATCAGTGGAGATATTTCCAAGTTTATGCAGATTGCGGTGGAGATATTATCATGTTTATAGAGATAACGGTGTAGATATTTCCATGTAGATACAGATAGCGGTGTAGATATTTCCATGTTTATAGAGATAGTGGTGTAGATATTTCCATATTTATGCAGATAGTGGAGTAGATATTTCCATGTTTATTCAGATGGCGGTTTAGATATTTCCATGTTTATACAGATAGTGGTGTAGACATTTCCATATTGATAGAGATATCGGTGAAGATATTTCCATGTTTATACAGATAGCGGTGTAGATATTTTCAAGTTTATACAGATAGCGGTGTAGATATTTCCATGTTTATACAGATAGCGGTGTAAATATTTCCATGTTTATACAGAGAGTGGTGGAGATATTTCCATGATTATACAGTTATCGGTGTAGCTATTTCCATGTTTATAGAGATAACAGTGATGATATTTCCATGTTTATACAGATTGCATTGTAGATATTTCTATGTTCATAGAGATAGTCGTGTAGATATTTCCATGTTTATACAGATGACTGTGTAGTTAATTCCATGTTTATACAGATGGCGGTGTAGATATTTCCACATTTATAGAGATAGCCATGTAGTTATTTCCATGTTTATACAGATAACGGTGTAGATATTTACATGTTTATACAGACAGCGGTGTAGATATATCCATGTTTATACAGACCGTGGTGTAGATATTTCCATGATTATACAGATAACGGTGAAGATATTTCCATTTTTATACAGAGAGCGCTGTAGATATTTCTATGTTTATACAGATAGCGTTGTAGATATTTCCATGTTTATACAGATAGCAGTGTAGATATTTCCATGTTTACAGAGATAGAGGTGTATATATATCCATATTTGCACAGATTGCGGTGTCGATATTTCCATCTTCACACAGATAGCAGTGTACATATTTCCATGTTTACACAGACAGCTGTGTAGATATTTCCATGTTTACACAGATAGTGTTGTGGATATTTCCATGTTTATACAGATAGCGGTGTAGATATTTCCATGTTTCTAAAGATAGCGGTGTAGATATTTCCATGTTTATACAGATAGCGGTGGAGATATTTCCATGTTTGTACACACAGCGCTGTAGATATTTCCATGTTTATACAGACAGCGGTGTAGATATTTCCTTGTTTATACAGATAGCGGTGTAGATATTTCCATGTTTATACAGATAGCGGTGGAGATTTTTCCATGTTTATACAGATATCAGTGGGGATATTTCCATGTTTATACAGAGAGCGGTGGAAATATTTACATGTTTATACAGATGGAGGTGTAGGTATTTCCAAGGTTATGCAGATTGCGGTGGAGATATTTCCATGTTCATAGAGATAGCAGTGTAGATATTTCCATGTAGATACAGATAGCCATGTAGATATTTCCATGTTTATAGAGATAGCCATGTAGATATTTCCATATTTATACAGATAGCGGTGTAGTTATTTCCATGTTTACAGAGATAGCGGTGATGTTATTTCCATGTTTATACAGATGGCATTGTAGATATTTCCATGTTTATACAGATAGTGGTGTAGATATTTCCATGTTTATACAGATGACTGTGTAGTTAATTCCATGTTTATAAAGATGGCGGTGTATATATTTCCATGTTTATAGAGATAGCCATGTAGATATTTCCATGTTTATACAGATAGCGGTGTAGTTATTTCCATGTTTACAGAGATAGAGGTGTAGATATTTCCATATTTGCACAGATTGCCGTGTAGATATTTCCATCTTCACACAGATAGCGGTGTACATATTTCTATGTTTACACAGACAGCTGTGTAGATATTTCCATGTTTACACAGATAGTGTTGTGGATATTTCCATGTTTATACAGATAGCGGTGCAGATATTTCCATGTTCATAAAGATAGCGGTGTAGATATTTTCATGTTTATACAGACAGCGGTGGAGATATTTCCATGTTTATACAGATAGCGCTGTAGATATTTCCCTGTTTATACAGACAGCGGTGTAGATATTTCCATGTTTATAGAGATAGCGGTGTCGATATTTCCATGTTTATACAGATAGCGGTGTACGTACTTCCAAGTTTATAGAGATAGCGGTGTAGATATTTAAATGCTTATACAGATGGCTGTGTAGATATTTCCATGTTTATACAGATTGCAGTGAAGTTATTTACATGTTTATACAGATGGAGGTGTAGATATTTCCATGTTTAGACAGATGACTGTGTAGATATTTCCAAGTTTATACAGATAGCGGTGTAGATATATCCATGTTTATACAGACCGTGGTGTAGATATTTCCATGTTTATACAGATAGCGGTGTAGATATTTTCATGTTTATACAGGTAGCGGTGTAGATATTTCCATGTTTACAGAGATAGAGGTGTAGATATTTCCATATTTGCCCAGAATGCGGTGTATATATTTCCATCTTCACACAGATAGCGTTGTACACACTTCCATGTTTGCACAGACAGCTGTGTAGATATTTCCATGTTCACACAGACAGTGTTGTAGATATTTCCATTTTTATATAGATAGCGGTGCAGATATTTCCATGTTTATACAGATAGCGGTGGAGATATTTCCATGTTTATACAGATAACGGTGTAGATATTTCCATGTTTATAAATATAGCGGTGGAGATATTTCCATGTTTATACAGATATCGGTGGAGATATTTCGAAGTTTATGCAGATTGCGGTGGAGATATTATCATGTTTATAGAGATAGCGGTGTAGATATTTCCATGTAGATACAGATAGCGGTGTAGATCTTTCCATGTTTATAGAGATAGTGGTGTAGATATTTCCATATTTATGCAGATAGCGGAGTAGATATTTCAATGTTTATTCAGATGGCGGTTTAGATATTTCCATGTTTATACAGATAGTGGTGTAGACATTTCCATATTGATAGAGATATCGGTGAAGATATTTCCATGTTTATACAGATAGCGGTGTAGATATTTTCAAGTTTATACAGATAGCGGTGTAGATATTTCCATGTTTATACAGACAGCGGTGTAGATATTTCCATGTTTATACAGAGAGTGGTGGAGATATTTCCATGTTTATTCATATATCGGTGTAGCTATTTCCATGTTTATAGAGATAGCAGTGAAGATATTTCCATGTTTATACAGATTGCATTGTAGATATTTCTATGTTCATAGAGATAGTCGTGTAGATATTTCCATGTTTATACAGATGACTGTGTAGTTAATTCCATGTTTATACAGATGGCGGTGTAGATATTTCCACATTTATAGAGATAGCCATGTAGTTATTTCCATGTTTATACAGATAACGGTGTAGATATTTACATGTTTATACAGACAGCGGTGTAGATATATCCATGTTTATACAGACCGTGGTGTAGATATTTCCATGTTTATACAGATAGCGGTGAAGATATTTCCATTTTTATACAGATAGCGCTGTAGATATTTCTATGTTTATACAGATAGCGGTGTAGATATTTCCATGTTTATACAGATAGCGGTGTAGATATTTCCATGTTTACAGAGATAGAGGTGTATATATATCCATATTTGCACAGATTGCGGTGTCGATATTTCCATCTTCACACAGATAGCGGTGTACATATTTCCATGTTTACACAGACAGCTGTGTAGATATTTCCATGTTTACACAGATAGTGTTGTAGATATTTCCATGTTTATACAGATAGCGGTGTAGTTATTTCCATGTTTACAGAGATAGAGGTGTAGATATTTCCATATTTGCACAGATTGCCGTGTAGATATTTCCATCTTCACACAGATAGCGGTGTACATATTTCTATGTTTACACAGACAGCTGTGTAGATATTTCCATGTTTACACAGATAGTGTTGTGGATATTTCCATGTTTATACAGATAGCGGTGCAGATATTTCCATGTTCATAAAGATAGCGGTGTAGATATTTTCATGTTTATACAGACAGCGGTGGAGATATTTTCATGTTTATACAGATAGCGCTGTAGATATTTCCCTGTTTATACAGACAGCGTTGTAGATATTTCCATGTTTATACAGATAGCGGTGTCGATATTTCCATGTTTATACAGATAGCGGTGTACGTACTTCCAAGTTTATAGAGATAGCGGTGTAGATATTTACATGCTTATACAGATGGCTGTGTAGATATTTCCATGTTTATACAGATTGCAGTGAAGTTATTTCCATGTTTATACAGATGGAGGTGTAGATATTTCCATGTTTAGACAGATGACTGTGTAGATATATCCAAGTTTATACAGATAGCGGTGTAGATATTTTCATGTTTATACAGGTAGCGGTGTAGATATTTCCATGTTTACAGAGATAGAGGTGTGGATATTTCCATATTTGCCCAGAATGCGCTGTATATATTTCCATCTTCACACAGATAGCGTTGTACACACTTCCATGTTTACACAGACAGCTGTGTAGATATTTCCATGTTTACACAGACAGTGTTGTAGATATTTCCATTTTTATATAGATAGCGGTGCAGATATTTCTATGTTTATACAGATAGCGGTGGAGATATTTCCATGTTTATACAGATAACGGTGTAGATATTTCCATGTTTATAAATATAGCGGTGGAGATATTTCCATGTTTATACAGATATCAGTGGAGATATTTCCAAGTTTATGCAGATTGCGGTGGAGATATTATCATGTTTATAGAGATAACGGTGTAGATATTTCCATGTAGATACAGATAGCGGTGTAGATATTTCCATGTTTATAGAGATAGTGGTGTAGATATTTCCATATTTATGCAGATAGCGGAGTAGATATTTCCATGTTTATTCAGATGGCGGTTTAGATATTTCCATGTTTATACAGATAGTGGTGTAGACATTTCCATATTGATAGAGATATCGGTGAAGATATTTCCATGTTTATACAGATAGCGGTGTAGATATTTTCAAGTTTATACAGATAGCGGTGTAGATATTTCCATGTTTATACAGATAGCGGTGTAAATATTTCCATGTTTATACAGAGAGTGGTGGAGATATTTCCATGATTATACAGTTATCGGTGTAGCTATTTCCATGTTTATAGAGATAACAGTGATGATATTTCCATGTTTATACAGATTGCATTGTAGATATTTCTATGTTCATAGAGATAGTCGTGTAGATATTTCCATGTTTATACAGATGACTGTGTAGTTAATTCCATGTTTATACAGATGGCGGTGTAGATATTTCCACATTTATAGAGATAGCCATGTAGTTATTTCCATGTTTATACAGATAACGGTGTAGATATTTACATGTTTATACAGACAGCGGTGTAGATATATCCATGTTTATACAGACCGTGGTGTAGATATTTCCATGTTTATACAGATAACGGTGAAGATATTTCCATTTTTATACAGAGAGCGCTGTAGATATTTCTATGTTTATACAGATAGCGGTGTAGATATTTCCATGTTTATACAGATAGCAGTGTAGATATTTCCATGTTTACAGAGATAGAGGTGTATATATATCCATATTTGCACAGATTGCGGTGTCGATATTTCCATCTTCACACAGATAGCAGTGTACATATTTCCATGTTTACACAGACAGCTGTGTAGATATTTCCATGTTTACACAGATAGTGTTGTGGATATTTCCATGTTTATACAGATAGCGGTGTAGATATTTCCATGTTTCTAAAGATAGCGGTGTAGATATTTCCATGTTTATACAGATAGCGGTGGAGATATTTCCATGTTTGTACACACAGCGCTGTAGATATTTCCATGTTTATACAGACAGCGGTGTAGATATTTCCTTGTTTATACAGATCGCGGTGTAGATATTTCCATGTTTATACAGATAGCGGTGGAGATTTTTCCATGTTTATACAGATATCAGTGGGGATATTTCCATGTTTATACAGAGAGCGGTGGAAATATTTACATGTTTATACAGATGGAGGTGTAGGTATTTCCAAGGTTATGCAGATTGCGGTGGAGATATTTCCATGTTCATAGAGATAGCAGTGTAGATATTTCCATGTAGATACAGATAGCCATGTAGATATTTCCATGTTTATAGAGATAGCCATGTAGATATTTCCATATTTATACAGATAGCGGTGTAGTTATTTCCATGTTTACAGAGATAGCGGTGATGTTATTTCCATGTTTATACAGATGGCATTGTAGATATTTACATGTTTATACAGATAGTGGTGTAGATATTTCCATGTTTATACAGATGACTGTGTAGTTAATTCCATGTTTATAAAGATGGCGGTGTATATATTTCCATGTTTATAGAGATAGCCATGTAGATATTTCCATGTTTATACAGATAGCGGTGTAGTTATTTCCATGTTTACAGAGATAGAGGTGTAGATATTTCCATATTTGCACAGATTGCCGTGTAGATATTTCCATCTTCACACAGATAGCGGTGTACATATTTCTATGTTTACACAGACAGCTGTGTAGATATTTCCATGTTTACACAGATAGTGTTGTGGATATTTCCATGTTTATACAGATAGCGGTGCAGATATTTCCATGTTCATAAAGATAGCGGTGTAGATATTTTCATGTTTATACAGACAGCGGTGGAGATATTTCCATGTTTGTACAGATAGCGCTGTAGATATTTCCCTGTTTATACAGACAGCGGTGTAGATATTTCCATGTTTATACAGATAGCGGTGTCGATATTTCCATGTTTACACAGATAGCGGTGTACGTACTTCCAAGTTTACAGAGATAGCGGTGTAGATATTTACATGCTTATACAGATGGCTGTGTAGATATTTCCATGTTTATACAGATTGCAGTGAAGTTATTTCCATGTTTATACAGATGGAGGTGTAGATATTTCCATGTTGAGACAGATGACTGTGTAGATACTTCCAAGTTTATACAGATAGCGGTGTAGATATATCCATGTTTATACAGACCGTGGTGTAGATATTTCCATGTTTATACAGGTAGCGGTGTAGATATTTTCATGTTTATACAGGTAGCGGTGTAGATATTTCCATGTTTACAGAGATAGAGGTGTAGATATTTCCATATTTGCCCAGAATGCGGTGTATATATTTCCATCTTCACACAGATAGCGTTGTACACACTTCCATGTTTACACAGACAGCTGTGTAGATATTTCCATGTTTACACAGACAGTGTTGTAGATATTTCCATTTTTATATAGATAGCGGTGCAGATATTTCCATGTTTATACAGATAGCGGTGGAGATATTTCCATGTTTATACAGATAACGGTGAAGATATTTCCATGTTTATAAATATAGCGGTTGAGATATTTCCATGTTTATACAGATATCGGTGGAGATATTTCCAAGTTTATGCAGATTGCGGTGGAGATATTATCATGTTTATAGAGATAGCGGTGTAGATATTTCCATGTAGATACAGATAGCGGTGTAGATATTTCCATGTTTATAGAGATAGTGGTGTAGATATTTCCATATTTATGCAGATAGCGGAGTAGATATTTCCATGTTTATTCAGATGGCGGTTTAGATATTTCCATGTTTATACAGAGAGTGGTGTAGACATTTCCATATTGATAGAGATATCGGTGAAGATATTTCCATGTTTATACAGATAGCGGTGTAGATATTTTCAAGTTTATACAGATAGCGGTGTAGATATTTCCATGTTTATACAGATAGCGGTGTAGATATTTCCATGTTTATACAGAGAGTGGTGGAGATATTTCCATGTTTATACAGATATCGGTGTAGCTATTTCCATGTTTATAGAGATAGCAGTGAAGATATTTCCATGTTTATACAGATTGCATTGTAGATATTTCTATGTTCATAGAGATAGTCGTGTAGATATTTCCATGTTTATACAGATGACTGTGTAGTTAATTCCATGTTTATACAGATGGCGGTGTAGATATTTCCACATTTATAGAGATAGCCATGAAGTTATTTCCATTTTTATACAGATAACGGTGTAGATATTTACATGTATATACAGACAGCGGTGTAGATATATCCATGTTTATACAGACCGTGGTGTAGATATTTCCATGTTTATACAGATTGCGGTGAAGATATTTCCATTTTTATACAGATAGCGCTGTAGATATTTCTATGTTTATACAGATAGCGGTGTAGATATTTCCATGTTTATACAGATAGCGGTGTAGATATTTCCATGTTTACAGAGATAGAGGTGTATATATATATCCATATTTGCACAGATTGCGGTGTCGATATTTCCATCTTCACACAGATAGCGGTGTACATATTTCCATGGTTACACAGACAGCTGTGTAGATATTTCCATGTTTACACAGATAGTGTTGTAGATATTTCCATGTTTATACAGATAGCGGTGTAGATATTTCCATGTTTATAAAGATAGCGGTGTAGATATTTCCATGTTTATACAGATAGCGGTGGAGATATTTCCATGTTTGTACACACAGCGCTGTAGATATTTCCATGTTTATACAGACAGCGGTGTAGATATTTCCATGTTTATACAGATAGCGGTGTAGATATTTCCATGTTAATACAGATAGCGGTGGAGATTTTTCCATGTTTATACAGATATCAGTGGGGATATTTCCATGTTTATACAGAGAGCGGTGGAAATATTTACATGTTTATACAGATGGAGGTGTAGGTATTTCCAAGGTTATGCAGATTGCGGTGGAGATATTTCCATGTTTATAGAGATAGCAGTGTAGATATTTCCATGTAGATACAGATAGCCATGTAGATATTTCCATGTTTATAGAGATAGCCATGTAGATATTTCCATATTTATACAGATAGCGGTGTAGGTATTTCCATGTTTACAGAGATAGCGGTGATGTTATTTCCATGTTTATACAGATGGCATTGTAGATATTTCCATGTTTATACAGATAGTGGTGTAGATATTTCCATGTTTATACAGATGACTGTGTAGTTAATTCCATGTTTATAAAGATGGCGGTGTATATATTTCCATGTTTATAGAGATAGCCATGTAGATATTTCCATGTTTATACACATAGCGGTGTAGTTCTTTCCATGTTTACAGAGATAGAGGTGTAGATATTTCCATATTTGCACAGATTGCCGTGTAGATATTTCCATCTTCACACAGATAGCGGTGTACATATTTCTATGTTTACACAGACAGCTGTGTAGATATTTCCATGTTTACACAGATAGTGTTGTGGATATTTCCATGTTTACACAGATAGCGGTGCAGATATTTCCATGTTCATAAAGATAGCGGTGTAGATATTTTCATGTTTATACAGACAGCGGTGGAGATATTTCCATGTTTATACAGATAGCGCTGTAGATATTTCCCTGTTTATACAGACAGCGGTGTAGATATTTCCATGTTTATACAGATAGCGGTGTCGATATTTCCATGTTTATACAGATAGCGGTGTACGTACTTCCAAGTTTATAGAGATAGCGGTGTAGATATTTACATGCTTATACAGATGGCTGTGTAGATATTTCCATGTTTATACAGATTGCAGTGAAGTTATTTCCATGTTTATACAGATGGAGGTGTAGATATTTACATGTTTAGACAGATGACTGTGTAGATATTTCCAAGTTTATACAGATAGCGGTGTAGATATTTTCATGTAGATACAGATAGCGGTGTAGATATTTCCATGTTTATAGAGATAGTGGTGTAGATATTTCCATATTTATGCAGATAGCGGAGTAGATATTTCCATGTTTATTCAGATCGCGGTTTAGATATTTCCATGTTTATACAGATAGTGGTGTAGACATTTCCATATTGATAGAGATATCGGTGAAGATATTTCCATGTTTATACAGATAGCGGTGTAGATATTTTCAAGTTTATACAGATAGCGGTGTAGATATTTCCATGTTTATACAGATAGCAGTGTAGATATTTCCATGTTTATACAGAGAGTGGTGGAGATATTTCCATGTTTATACAGATATCGGTGGAGATATTTCCATGTTTATAGAGATAGCAGTGAAGATATTTCCATGTTTATACAGATTGCATTGTAGATATTTCTATGTTCATAGAGATAGTCGTGTAGATATTTCCATGTTTATACAGATGACTGTGTAGTTAATTCCATGTTCATACAGATGGCGGTGTAGATATTTCCACATTTATAGAGATAGCCATGTAGTTATTTCCATGTTTATACAGATAACGGTGTAGATATTTACATGTTTATACAGACAGCGGTGTAGATATATCCATGTTTATACAGACCGTGGTGTAGATATTTCCATGTTTATACAGATAGCGGTGAAGATATTTCCATTTTTATACAGATAGCGCTGTAGATATTTCTATGTTTATACAGATAGCGGTGTAGATATTTCCATGTTTATACAGATAGCGGTGTAGATATTTCCATGTTTACAGAGATAGAGGTGTATATATATCCATATTTGCACAGATTGCGGTGTCGATATTTCCATCTTCACACAGATAGCGGTGTACATATTTCCATGTTTACACAGACAGCTGTGTAGATATTTCCATGTTTACACAGATAGTGTTGTAGATATTTCCATGTTTATACAGATAGCGGTGTAGATATTTCCATGTGTATAAAGATAGCGGTGTAGATATTTCCATGTTTATACAGATAGCGGTGTACGTACTTCCAAGTTTATAGAGATAGCGGTGTAGATATTTACATGCTTATACAGATGGCTGTGTAGATATTTCCATGTTTATACAGATTGCAGTGAAGTTATTTCCATGTTTATACAGATGGAGGTGTAGATATTTCCATGTTTAGACAGATGACTGTGTAGATATTTACAAGTTTATACAGATAGCGGTGTAGATATATCCATGTTTATACAGACCGTGGTGTAGATATTTCCATGTTTATACAGATGACTGTGTAGTTAATTCCATGTTCATACAGATGGCGGTGTAGATATTTCCACATTTATAGAGATAGCCATGTAGTTATTTCCATGTTTATACAGATAACGGTGTAGATATTTACATGTTTATACAGACAGCGGTGTAGATATATCCATGTTTATACAGACCGTGGTGTAGATATTTCCATGTTTATACAGATAGCGGTGAAGATATTTCCATTTTTATACAGATAGCGCTGTAGATATTTCTATGTTTATACAGATAGCGGTGTAGATATTTCCATGTTTATACAGATAGCGGTGTAGATATTTCCATGTTTACAGAGATAGAGGTGTATATATATCCATATTTGCACAGATTGCGGTGTCGATATTTCCATCTTCACACAGATAGCGGTGTACATATTTCCATGTTTACACAGACAACTGTGTAGATATTTCCATGTTTACACAGATAGTGTTGTAGATATTTCCATGTTTATACAGATAGCGGTGTAGATATTTCCATGTGTATAAAGATAGCGGTGTAGATATTTCCATGTTTATACAGATAGCGGTGTAGATATTTCCATGTTTATACAGATAGCGGTGGAGATATTTCCATGTTTTTACAGATAGCGGTGGAGATATTTCCATGCTTGTACACACAGCTCTGTAGATATTTCCATGTTTATACAGACAGCGGTGTAGATATTTCCATGTTTATACAGATAGCGGTGTAGATATTTCCATGTTTATACAGATAGCGGTGGAGTTTTTTCCATGTTTATACAGATATCAGTGGGGATATTTCCATGTTTATACAGAGAGCGGTGGAAATATTTACATGTTTATACAGATGGAGGTGTAGGTATTTCCAAGGTTATGCAGATTGTGGTGGAGATATTTCCATGTTTATAGAGATAGCAGTGTAGATATTTCCATGTAGATACAGATAGCCATGTAGATATTTCCATGTTTATAGAGATAGCCATGTAGATATTTCCATATTTATACAGATAGCGGTGTAGGTATTTCCATGTTTACAGAGATAGCGGTGATGTTATTTCCATGTTTATACAGATGGCATTGTAGATATTTCCATGTTTATACAGATAGTGGTGTAGATACTTCCATGTTTATACAGATGACTGTGTAGTTAATTCCATGTTTATAAAGATGGCGGTGTATATATTTCCATGTTTATAGAGATAGCCATGTAGATATTTCCATGTTTATACACATAGCGGTGTAGTTCTTTCCATGTTTACAGAGATAGAGGTGTAGATATTTCCATATTTGCACAGATTGCAGTGTAGATATTTCCATCTTCACACAGATAGCGGTGTACATATTTCTATGTTTACACAGACAGCTGTGTAGATATTTCCATGTTTACACAGATAGTGTTGTGGATATTTCCATGTTTATACAGATAGTGGTGCAGATATTTCCATGTTCATAAAGATAGTGGTGTAGATATTTTCATGTTTATACAGACAGCGGTGGAGATATTTCCATGTTTGTACAGATAGCGCTGTAGATATTTCCCTGTTTATACAGACAGCGGTGTAGATATTTCCATGTTTATACAGATAGCGGTGTCGATATTTCCATGTTTATACAGATAGCGGTGTACGTACTTCCAAGTTTATAGAGATAGCGGTGTAGATATTTACATGCTTATACAGATGGCTGTGTAGATATTTCCATGTTTATACAGATTGCAGTGAAGTTATTTCCATGTTTATACAGATGGAGGTGTAGATATTTCCATGTTTAGACAGATGACTGTGTAGATATTTCCAAGTTTATACAGATAGCGGTGTAGATATGTCCATGTTTATACAGACGGTGGTGTAGATATTTCCATGTTTATACAGATAGCGGTGTAGATATTTTCATGTTTATACAGGTAGCGGTGTAGATATTTCCATGTTTACATAGATAGAGGTGTAGATATTTCCATATTTGCCCAGAATGCGGTGTATATATTTCCATCTTCACACAGATAGCGTTGTACACACTTCCATGTTTACACAGACAGCTGTGTAGATATTTCCATGTTTACACAGACAGTGTTGTAGATATTTCCATTTTTATATAGATAGCGGTGCAGATATTTCCATGTTTATGCAGATAGCGGTGGAGATATTTCCATGTTTATACAGATAACGGTGTAGATATTTCCATGTTTATAAATATAGCGGTGGAGATATTTCCATGTTTATACAGATATCGGTGGAGATATTTCCAAGTTTATGCAGATTGCGGTGGAGATATTATCATGTTTATAGAGATAGCGGTGTAGATATTTCCATGTAGATACAGATAGCGGTGTAGATATTTCCATGTTTATAGAGATAGTGGTGTAGATATTTCCATATTTATGCAGATAGCGGAGTAGATATTTCCATGTTTATTCAGATGGCGGTTTAGATATTTCCATGTTTATACAGATAGTGGTGTAGACATTTCCATATTGATAGAGATATCGGTGAAGATATTTCCATGTTTATACAGATAGCGGTGTAGATATTTTCAAGTTTATACAGATAGCGGTGTAGATATTTCCATGTTTATACAGATAGCAGTGTAGATATTTCCATGTTTATACAGAGAGTGGTGGAGATATTTCCATGTTTATACAGATATCGGTGTAGCTATTTCCATGTTTATAGAGATAGCAGTGAAGATATTTCCATGTTTATACAGATTGCATTGTAGATATTTCTATGTTCATAGAGATAGTCGTGTAGATATTTCCATGTTTATACAGATGACTGTGTAGTTAATTCCATGTTCATACAGATGGCGGTGTAGATATTTCCACATTTATAGAGATAGCCATGTAGTTATTTCCATGTTTATACAGATAACGGTGTAGATATTTACATGTTTATACAGACAGCGGTGTAGATATATCCATGTTTATACAGACCGTGGTGTAGATATTTCCATGTTTATACAGATAGCGGTGAAGATATTTCCATTTTTATACAGATAGCGCTGTAGATATTTCTATGTTTATACAGATAGCGGTGTAGATATTTCCATGTTTATACAGATAGCGCTGTAGATATTTCCATGTTTACAGAGATAGAGGTGTATATATATCCATATTTGCACAGATTGCGGTGTCGATATTTCCATCTTCACACAGATAGCGGTGTACATATTTCCATGTTTACACAGACAGCTGTGTAGATATTTCCATGTTTACACAGATAGTGTTGTAGATATTTCCATGTTTATACAGATAGCGGTGTAGATATTTCCATGTGTATAAAGATAGCGGTGTAGATATTTCCATGTTTATACAGATAGCGGTGTACGTACTTCCAAGTTTATAGAGATAGCGGTGTAGATATTTACATGCTTATACAGATGGCTGTGTAGATATTTCCATGTTTATACAGATTGCAGTGAAGTTATTTCCATGTTTATACAGATGGAGGTGTAGATATTTCCATGTTTAGACAGATGACTGTGTAGATATTTCCAAGTTTATACAGATAGCGGTGTAGATATATCCATGTTTATACAGACCGTGATGTAGATATTTCCATGTTTATACAGATAGCGGTGTAGATATTTTCATGTTTATACAGGTAGCGGTGTAGATATTTCCATGTTTACAGATATAGAGGTGTAGATATTTCCATATTTGCCCAGAATGCGGTGTATATATTTCCATCTTCACACAGATAGCGTTGTACACACTTCCATGTTTACACAGACAGCTGTGTAGATATTTCCATGTTTACACAGACAGTGTTGTAGATATTTCCATTTTTATATAGATAGCAGTGCAGATATTTCCATGTTTATACAGATAGCGGTGGAGATATTTCCATGTTTATACAGATAACGGTGTAGATATTTCCATGTTTATAAATATAGCGGTGGAGATATTTCCATGTTTATACAGATATCGGTGGGGATATTTCCAAGTTTATGCAGATTGCGGTGGAGATATTATCATGTTTATAGAGATAGCGGTGTAGATATTTCCATGTAGATACAGATAGCGGTGTAGATATTTCCATGTTTATAGAGATAGTGGTGTAGATATTTCCATATTTATGCAGATAGCGGAGTAGATATTTCCATGTTTATTCAGATGGCGGTTTAGATATTTCCATGTTTATACAGATAGTGGTGTAGACATTTCCATATTGATAGAGATATCGGTGAAGATATTTCCATGTTTATACAGATAGCGGTGTAGATATTTTCAAGTTTATACAGATAGCGGTGTAGATATTTCCATGTTTATACAGATAGCAGTGTAGATATTTCCATGTTTATACAGAGAGTGGTGGAGATATTTCCATGTTTATACAGATATCGGTGTAGCTATTTCCATGTTTATAGAGATAGCAGTGAAGATATTTCCATGTTTATACAGATTGCATTGTAGATATTTCTATGTTCATAGAGATAGTCGTGTAGATATTTCCATGTTTATACAGATGACTGTGTAGTTAATTCCATGTTCATACAGATGGCGGTGTAGATATTTCCACATTTATAGAGATAGCCATGTAGTTATTTCCATGTTTATACAGATAACGGTGTAGATATTTACATGTTTATACAGACAGCGGTGTAGATATATCCATGTTTATACAGACCGTGGTGTAGATATTTCCATGTTTATACAGATAGCGGTGAAGATATTTCCATTTTTATACAGATAGCGCTGTAGATATTTCTATGTTTATACAGATAGCGGTGTAGATATTTCCATGTTTATACAGATAGCGGTGTAGATATTTCCATGTTTACAGAGATAGAGGTGTATATATATCCATATTTGCACAGATTGCGGTGTCGATATTTCCATCTTCACACAGATAGCGGTGTACATATTTCCATGTTTACACAGACAGCTGTGTAGATATTTCCATGTTTACACAGATAGTGTTGTAGATATTTCCATGTTTATACAGATAGCGGTGTAGATATTTCCATGTGTATAAAGATAGCGGTGTAGATATTTCCATGTTTATACAGATAGCGGTGTAGATATTTCCATGTTTATACAGATAGCGGTGGAGATATTTCCATGTTTTTACAGATAGCGGTGGAGATATTTCCATGTTTGTACACACAGCGCTGTAGATATTTCCATGTTTATACAGACAGCGGTGTAGATATTTCCATGTTTATACAGATAGCGGTGTAGATATTTCCATGTTTATACAGATAGCGGTGGATTTTTTTCCATGTTTATACAGATATCAGTGGGGATATTTCCATGTTTATACAGAGAGCGGTGGAAATATTTACATGTTTATACAGATGGAGGTGTAGGTATTTCCAAGGTTATGCAGATTGCGGTGGAGATATTTCCATGTTTATAGAGATAGCAGTGTAGATATTTCCATGTAGATACAGATAGCCATGTAGATATTTCCATGTTTATAGAGATAGCCATGTAGATATTTCCATATTTATACAGATAGCGGTGTAGGTATTTCCATGTTTACAGAGATAGCGGTGATGTTATTTCCATGTTTATACAGATGGCATTGTAGATATTTCCATGTTTATACAGATAGTGGTGTAGATACTTCCATGTTTATACAGATGACTGTGTAGTTAATTCCATGTTTATAAAGATGGCGGTGTATATATTTCCATGTTTATAGAGATAGCCATGTAGATATTTCCATGTTTATACACATAGCGGTGTAGTTCTTTCCATGTTTACAGAGATAGAGGTGTAGATATTTCCATATTTGCACAGATTGCCGTGTAGATATTTCCATCTTCACACAGATAGCGGTGTACATATTTCTATGTTTACACAGACAGCTGTGTAGATATTTCCATGTTTACACAGATAGTGTTGTGGATATTTCCATGTTTATACAGATAGTGGTGCAGATATTTCCATGTTCATAAAGATAGCGGTGTAGATATTTTCATGTTTATACAGACAGCGGTGGAGATATTTCCATGTTTGTACAGATAGCGCTGTAGATATTTCCCTGTTTATACAGACAGCGGTGTAGATATTTCCATGTTTATACAGATAGCGGTGTCGATATTTCCATGTTTATACAGATAGCGGTGTACGTACTTCCAAGTTTATAGAGATAGCGGTGTAGATATTTACATGCTTATACAGATGGCTGTGTAGATATTTCCATGTTTATACAGATTGCAGTGAAGTTATTTCCATGTTTATACAGATGGAGGTGTAGATATTTCCATGTTTAGACAGATGACTGTGTAGATATTTCCAAGTTTATACAGATAGCGGTGTAGATATATCCATGTTTATACAGACGGTGGTGTAGATATTTCCATGTTTATACAGATAGCGGTGTAGATATTTTCATTTTTATACAGGTAGCGGTGTAGATATTTCCATGTTTACAGAGATAGAGGTGTAGATATTTCCATATTTGCCCAGAATGCGGTGTATATATTTCCATCTTCACACAGATAGCGTTGTACACACTTCCATGTTTACACAGACAGCTGTGTAGATATTTCCATGTTTACACAGACAGTGTTGTAGATATTTCCATTTTTATATAGATAGCAGTGCAGATATTTCCATGTTTATACAGATAGCGGTGGAGATATTTCCATGTTTATACAGATAACGGTGTAGATATTTCCATGTTTATAAATATAGCGGTGGAGATATTTCCATGTTTATACAGATATCGGTGGAGATATTTCCAAGTTTATGCAGATTGCGGTGGAGATATTATCATGTTTATAGAGATAGCGGTGTAGATATTTCCATGTAGATACAGATAGCGGTGTAGATATTTCCATGTTTATAGAGATAGTGGTGTAGATATTTCCATATTTATGCAGATAGCGGAGTAGATATTTCCATGTTTATTCAGATGGCGGTTTAGATATTTCCATGTTTATACAGATAGTGGTGTAGACATTTCCATATTGATAGAGATATCGGTGAAGATATTTCCATGTTTATACAGATAGCGTTGTAGATATTTTCAAGTTTATACAGATAGCGGTGTAGATATTTCCATGTTTATACAGATAGCGGTGTAGATATTTCCATGTTTATACAGAGAGTGGTGGAGATATTTCCATGTTTATACAGATATCGGTGTAGCTATTTCCAAGTTTATAGAGATAGCAGTGAAGATATTTCCATGTTTATACAGATTGCATTGTAGATATTTCTATGTTCATAGAGATAGTCGTGTAGATATTTCCATGTTTATACAGATGACTGTGTAGTTAATTCCATGTTCATACAAATGGCGGCGTAGATATTTCTACATTTATAGAGATAGCCATGTAGTTATTTCCATGTTTATACAGATAACGGTGTAGATATTTACATGTTTATACAGACAGCGGTGTAGATATATCCATGTTTATACAGACCGTGGTGTAGATATTTCCATGTTTATACAGATAGCGGTGAAGATATTTCCATTTTTATACAGATAGCGCTGTAGATATTTCTATGTTTATACAGATAGCGGTGTAGATATTTCCATGTTTATACAGATAGCGGTGTAGATATTTCCATGTTTACAGAGATAGAGGTGTATATATATATCCATATTTGCACAGATTGCGGTGTCGATATTTCCATCTTCACACAGATAGCGGTGTACATATTTCCATGTTTACACAGACAGCTGTGTAGATATTTCCATGTTTACACAGATAGTGTTGTAGATATTTCCATGTTTATACAGATAGCGGTGTAGATATTTCCATGTTTATAAAGATAGCGGTGGAGATATTTCCATGTTTATACCGATAGCGGTGGAGATATTTCCATGTTTGTACACACAGCGCTGTAGATATTTCCCTGTTTATACAGACAGCGGTGTAGATATTTCCATGTTTATACAGATAGCGGTGTAGATGTTTCCATGTTTATACAGATAGCGGTGGAGATTTTTCCATGTTTATACAGATATCAGTGGGGATATTTCCATGTTTATACAGAGAGCGGTGGAAATATTTACATGTTTATACAGATGGAGGTGTAGGTATTTCCAAGGTTATGCAGATTGCGGTGGAGATATTTCCATGTTTATAGAGATAGCAGTGTAGATATTTCCATGTAGATACAGATAGCCATGTAGATATTTCCATGTTTATAGAGATAGCCATGTAGATATTTCCATATTTATACAGATAGCGGTGTAGGTATTTCCATGTTTACAGAGATAGCGGTGATGTTATTTCCATGTTTATAGAGATGGCATTTTAGCTATTTCCATGTTTATACAGATAGTGGTGTAGATACTTCCATGTTTATACAGATGACTGTGTAGTTAATTCCATGTTTATAAAGATGGCGGTGTATATATTTCCATGTTTATAGAGATAGCCATGTAGATATTTCCATGTTTATACAGATAGCGGTGTAGTTATTTCCATGTTTACAGAGATAGAGGTGTAGATATTTCCATATTTGCACAGATTGCCGTGTAGATATTTCCATCTTCACACAGATAGCGATGTACATATTTCTATGTTTACACAGACAGCTGTGTAGATATTTCCATGTTTACACAGATAGTGTTGTGGATATTTCCATGTTTATACACATAGCGGTGCAGATATTTCCATGTTCATAAAGATAGCGGTGTAGATATTTTCATGTTTATACAGACAGCGGTGGAGATATTTCCATGTTTATACAGATAGCGCTGTAGATATTTCCCTGTTTATACAGACAGCGGTGTAGATATTTCCATGTTTATACAGATAGCGGTGTCGATATTTCCATGTTTATACAGATAGCGGTGTACGTACTTCCAAGTTTATAGAGATAGCGGTGTAGATATTTACATGCTTATACAGATGGCTGTGTAGATATTTCCATGTTTATACAGATTGCAGTGAAGTTATTTCCATGTTTATACAGATGGAGGTGTAGATATTTCCATGTTTAGACAGATGACTGTGTAGATATTTCCAAGTTTATACAGATAGCGGTGTAGATATATCCATGTTTATACAGACCGTGGTGTAGATATTTCCATGTTTATACAGATAGCGGTGTAGATATTTTCATGTTTATACAGGTAGCGGTGTAGATATTTCCATGTTTACAGAGATAGAGGTGTAGATATTTCCATATTTGCCCAGAATGCGGTGTATATATTTCCATCTTCACACAGATAGCGTTGTACACACTTCCATGTTTACACAGACAGCTGTGTAGATATTTCCATGTTTACACAGACAGTGTTGTAGATATTTCCATTTTTATATAGATAGCGGTGCAGATATTTCCATGTTTATACAGATAGCGGTGGAGATATTTCCATGTTTATACAGATAACGGTGTAGATATTTCCATGTTTATAAATATAGCGGTGGAGATATTTCCATGTTTATACAGATATCGGTGGAGATATTTCCAAGTTTATGCAGATTGCGGTGGAGATATTATCATGTTTATAGAGATAGCGGTGTAGATATTTCCATGTAGATACAGATAGCGGTGTAGATATTTCCATGTTTATAGAGATAGTGGTGTAGATATTTCCATATTTATGCAGATAGCGGAGTAGATATTTCCATGTTTATTCAGATGGCGGTTTAGATATTTCCATGTTTATACAGAGAGTGGTGTAGACATTTCCATATTGATAGAGATATCGGTGAAGATATTTCCATGTTTATACAGATAGCGGTGTAGATATTTTCAAGTTTATACAGATAGCGGTGTAGATATTTCCATGTTTATACAGATAGCGGTGTAGATATTTCCATGTTTATACAGAGAGTGGTGGAGATATTTCCATGTTTATACAGATATCGGTGTAGCTATTTCCATGTTTATAGAGATAGCAGTGAAGATATTTCCATGTTTATACAGATTGCATTGTAGATATTTCTATGTTCATAGAGATAGTCGTGTAGATATTTCCATGTTTATACAGATGACTGTGTAGTTAATTCCATGTTTATACAGATGGCGGTGTAGATATTTCCACATTTATAGAGATAGCCATGTAGTTATTTCCATGTTTATACAGATAACGGTGTAGATATTTACATGTTTATACAGACAGCGGTGTAGATATATCCATGTTTATACAGACCGTGGTGTAGATATTTCCATGTTTATACAGATAGCGGTGAAGATATTTCCATTTTTATACAGATAGCGCTGTAGATATTTCTATGTTTATACAGATAGCGGTGTAGCTATTTCCATGTTTATACAGATAGCGGTGTAGATATTTCCATGTTTACAGAGATAGAGGTGTATATATATCCATATTTGCACAGATTGCGGGGTCGATATTTCCATCTTCACACAGATAGCGGTGTACATATTTCCATGTTTACACAGACAGCTGTGTAGATATTTCCATGTTTACACAGATAGTGTTGTAGATATTTCCATGTTTATACAGATAGCGGTGTAGATATTTCCATGTTTATAAAGATAGCGGTGTAGATATTTCCATGTTTATACAGATAGCGGTGGAGATATTTCCATGTTTGTACACACAGCGCTGTAGATATTTCCATGTTTATACAGACAGCGGTGTAGATATTTCCATGTTTATACAGATAGCGGTGTAGATATTTCCATGTTTATACAGATAGCGGTGGAGATTTTTCCATGTTTATACAGATATCAGTGGGGATATTTCCATGTTTATACAGAGAGCGGTGGAAATATTTACATGTTTATACAGATGGAGGTGTAGGTATTTCCAAGGTTATGCAGATTGCGGTGGAGATATTTCCATGTTTATAGAGATAGCAGTGTAGATATTTCCATGTAGATACAGATAGCCATGTAGATATTTCCATGTTTATAGAGATAGCCATGTAGATATTTCCATATTTATACAGATAGCGGTGTAGGTATTTCCATGTTTACAGAGATAGCGGTGATGTTATTTCCATGTTTATACAGATGGCATTTTAGATATTTACATGTTTATTCAGATAGTGGTGTAGATATTTCCATGTTTATACAGATGACTGTGTAGTTAATTCCATGTTTATAAAGATGGCGGTGTATATATTTCCATGTTTATAGAGATAGCCATGTAGATATTTCCATGTTTATACAGATAGCGGTGTAGTTATTTCCATGTTTACAGAGATAGAGGTGTAGATATTTCCATATTTGCACAGACTGCCGTGTAGATATTTCCATCTTCACACAGATAGCGGTGTACATATTTCTATGTTTACACAGACAGCTGTGTAGATATTTCCATGTTTACACAGATAGTGTTGTGGATATTTCCATGTTTATACAGATAGCGGTGCAGATATTTCCAAGTTCATAAAGATAGCGGTGTAGATATTTTCATGTTTATACAGACAGCGGTGGAGATATTTCCATGTTTATACAGATAGCGCTGTAGATATTTCCCTGTTTATACAGACAGCGGTGTAGTTATTTCCATGTTTATACAGATAGCGGTGTCGATATTTCCATGTTTATACAGATAGCGGTGTACGTACTTCAAAGTTTATAGAGATAGCGGTGTAGATATTTACAGGCTTATACAGATGGCTGTGTAGATATTTCCATGTTTATACAGATTGCAGTGAAGTTATTTCCATGTTTATACAGATGGATGTGTAGATATTTCCATGTTTAGACAGATGACTGTGTAGATATTTCCAAGTTTATACAGATAGCGGTGTAGATATATCCATGTTTATACAGACCGTGGTGTAGATATTTCCATGTTTATACAGATAGCGGTGTAGATATTTTCATGTTTATACAGGTAGCGGTGTAGATATTTCCATGTTTACAGAGATAGAGGTGTAGATATTTCCATATTTGCCCAGAATGCGGTGTTTATATTTCCATCTTCACACAGATAGCGTTGTACACACTTCCATGTTTACACAGACAGCTGTGTAGATATTTCCATGTTTACACAGACAGTGTTGTAGATATTTCCATTTTTATATAGATAGCGGTGCAGATATTTCCATGTTTATACAGATAGCGGTGGAGATATTTCCATGTTTATACAGATAACGGTGTAGATATTTCCATGTTTATAAATATAGCGGTGGAGATATTTCCATGTTTATACAGATATCGGTGGAGATATTTCCAAGTTTATGCAGATTGCGGTGGAGATATTATCATGTTTATAGAGATAACGGTGTAGATATTTCCATGTAGATACAGATAGCGGTGTAGATATTTCCATGTTTATAGAGATAGTGGTGTAGATATTTCCATATTTATGCAGATAGCGGAGTAGATATTTCCATGTTTATTCAGATGGCGGTTTAGATATTTCCATGTTTATACAGATAGTGGTGTAGACATTTCCATATTGATAGAGATATCGGTGAAGATATTTCCATGTTTATACAGATAGCGGTGTAGATATTTTCAAGTTTATACAGATAGCGGTGTAGATATTTCCATGTTTATACAGATAGCGGTGTAGATATTTCCATGTTTATACAGAGAGTGGTGGAGATATTTCCATGTTTATACAGATATCGGTGTAGCTATTTCCATGTTTATAGAGATAGCAGTGAAGATATTTCCATGTTTATACAGATTGCATTGTAGATATTTCTATGTTCATAGAGATAGTCGTGTAGATATTTCCATGTTTATACAGATGACTGTGTAGTTAATTCCATGTTTATACAGATGGCGGTGTAGCTATTTCCACATTTATAGAGATAGCCATGTAGTTATTTCCATGTTTATACAGATAACGGTGTAGATATTTACATGTTTATACAGACAGCGGTGTAGATATATCCATGTTTATACAGACCGTGGTGTAGATATTTCCATGTTTATACAGATAGCGGTGAAGATATTTCCATTTTTATACAGATAGCGCTGTAGATATTTCTATGTTTATACAGATAGCGGTGTAGATATTTCCATGTTTATACAGATAGCGGTGTAGATATTTCCATGTTTACAGAGATAGAGGTGTATATATATCCATATTTGCACAGATTGCGGTGTCGATATTTCCATCTTCACACAGATAGCGGTGTACATATTTCCATGTTTACACAGACAGCTGTGTAGATATTTCCATGTTTACACAGATAGTGTTGGGGATATTTCCATGTTGATACAGATAGCGGTGTAGATATTTCCATGTTTATAAAGATAGCGGTGTAGATATTTCCATGTTTATACAGATAGCGGTGGAGATATTTCCATGTTTGTACACACAGCGCTGTAGATATTTCCATGTTTATACAGACAGCGGTGTAGATATTTCCATGTTTATACAGATAGCGGTGTAGATATTTCCATGTTTATACAGATAGCGGTGGAGATTTTTCATGTTTATACAGATATCAGTGGGGATATTTCCATGTTTATACAGAGAGCGGTGGAAATATTTACATGTTTATACAGATGGAGGTGTAGGTATTTCCAAGGTTATGCAGATTGCGGTGGAGATATTTCCATGTTTATAGAGATAGCAGTGTAGATATTTCCATGTAGATACAGATAGCCATGTAGATATTTCCATGTTTATACAGATAGCGGTGTAGTTATTTCCATGTTTACAGAGATAGAGGTGTAGATATTTCCATATTTGCACAGATTGCCGTGTAGATATTTCCATCTTCACACAGATAGCGGTGTACATATTTCTATGTTTACACAGACAGCTGTGTAGATATTTCCATGTTTACACAGATAGTGTTGTGGATATTTCCATGTTTATACAGATAGCGGTGCAGATATTTCCATGTTCATAAAGATAGCGGTGTAGATATTTTCATGTTTATACAGACAGCGGTGGAGATACTTCCATGTTTATACAGATAGCGCTGTAGATATTTCCCTGTTTATACACACAGCGGTGTAGATATTTCCATGTTTATACAGATAGCGGTGTCGATATTTCCATGTTTATACAGATAGCGGTGTACGTACTTCCAAGTTTATAGAGATAGCGGTGTAGATATTTACATGCTTATGCAGATGGATGTGTAGATATTTCCATGTTTATACAGATTGCAGTGAAGTTATTTCCATGTTTATACAGATGGAGGTGTAGATATTTCCATGTTTAGACAGATGACTGTGTAGATATTTCCAAGTTTATACAGATAGCGGTGTAGATATATCCATGTTTATACAGACCGTGGTGTAGATATTTCCATGTTTATACAGATAGCGGTGTAGATATTTTCATGTTTATGCAGGTAGCGGTGTAGATATTTCCATGTTTACAGAGATAGAGGTGTAGATATTTCCATATTTGCCCAGAATGCGGTGTATATATTTCCATCTTCACACAGATAGCGTTGTACACACTTCCATGTTTACACAGACAGCTGTGTAGATATTTCCATGTTTACACAGACAGTGTTGTAGATATTTCCATTTTTATATAGATAGCGGTGCAGATATTCCATGTTTATACAGATAGCGGTGGAGATATTTCCATGTTTATACAGATAACGGTGTAGATATTTCCATGTTTATAAATATAGCGGTGGAGATATTTCCATGTTTATACAGATATCGGTGGAGATATTTCCAAGTTTATGCAGATTGCGGTGGAGATATTATCATGTTTATAGAGATAGCGGTGTAGATATTTCCATGTAGATACAGATAGCGGTGTAGATATTTCCATGTTTATAGAGATAGTGGTGTAGATATTTCCATATTTATGCAGATAGCTGAGTAGATATTTCCATGTTTATTCAGATGGCGGTTTAGATATTTCCATGTTTATACAGATAGTGGTGTAGACATTTCCATATTGATAGAGATATCGGTGAAGATATTTCCATGTTTATACAGATAGCGGTGTAGATATTTTCAAGTTTATACAGATAGCGGTGTAGATATTTCCATGTTTATACAGATAGCGGTGTAGATATTTCCATGTTTATACAGAGAGTGGTGGAGATATTTCCATGTTTATACAGATATCGGTGTAGCTATTTCCATGTTTATAGAGATAGCAGTGAAGATATTTCCATGTTTATACAGATTGCATTGTAGATATTTCTATGTTCATAGAGATAGTCGTGTAGATATTTCCATGTTTATACAGATGACTGTGTAGTTAATTCCATGTTTATACAGATGGCGGTGTAGATGTTTCCACATTTATAGAGATAGCCATGTAGTTATTTCCATGTTTATACAGATAACGGTGTAGATATTTACATGTTTATACAGACAGCGGTGTAGATATATCCATGTTTATACAGACCGTGGTGTAGATATTTCCATGTTTATACAGATAGCGGTGAAGATATTTCCATTTTTATACAGATAGCGCTGTAGATATTTCTATGTTTATACAGATAGCGGTGTAGATATTTCCATGTTTATACAGATAGCGGTGTAGATATTTCCATGTTTACAGAGATAGAGGTGTATATATATCCATATTTGCACAGATTGCGGTGTCGATATTTCCATCTTCACACAGATAGCGGTGTACATATTTCCATGTTTACACAGACAGCTGTGTAGATATTTCCATGTTTACACAGATAGTGTTGTGGATATTTCCATGTTTATACAGATAGCGGTGTAGATATTTCCATGTTTATAAAGATAGCGGTGTAGATATTTCCATGTTTATACAGATAGCGGTTGAGATATTTCCATGTTTGTACACACAGCGCTGTAGATATTTCCATGTTTATACAGACAGCGGTGTAGATATTTCCATGTTTATACAGATAGCGGTGTAGATATTTCCATGTTTATACAGATAGCGGTGGAGATTTTTCCATGTTTATACAGATATCAGTGGGGATATTTCCATGTTTATACAGAGAGCGGTGGAAATATTTACATGTTTATACAGATGGAGGTGTAGGTATTTCCAAGGTTATGCAGATTGCGGTGGAGATATTTCCATGTTTATAGACATAGCAGTGTAGATATTTCCATGTAGATACAGATAGCCATGTAGATATTTCCATGTTTATAGAGATAGCCATGTAGATATTTCCATATTTATACAGATAGCGGTGTAGGTATTTCCATGTTTACAGAGATAGCGGTGATGTTATTTCCATGTTTATACAGATGGCATTGTAGATATTTCCATGTTTATACAGATAGTGGTGTAGATATTTCCATGTTTATACAGATGACTGTGTAGTTAATTCCATGTTTATAAAGATGGCGGTGTATATATTTCCATGTTTATAGAGATAGCCATGTAGATATTTCCATGTTTATACAGATAGCGGTGTAGTTATTTCCATGTTTACAGAGATAGAGGTGTAGATATTTCCATATTTGCACAGATTGCCATGTAGATATTTCCATCTTCACACAGATAGCGGTGTACATATTTCTATGTTTACACAGACAGCTGTGTAGATATTTCCATGTTTACACAGATAGTGTTGTGGATATTTCCATGTTTATACAGATAGCTGTGCAGATATTTCCATGTTCATAAAGATAGCGGTGTAGATATTTTCATGTTTATACAGACAGCGGTGGAGATATTTCCATGTTTATACAGATAGCGCTGTAGATATTTCCCTGTTTATACAGACAGCGGTGTAGATATTTCCATGTTTATACAGGTAGCGGTGTGGATATTTCCATGTTTACAGAAATAGAGGTGTAGATATTTCCATATTTGCCCAGAATGCGGTGTATATATTTCCATCTTCACACAGATAGCGTTGTACATACTTCCATGTTTACACAGACAGCTGTGTAGATATTTCCATGTTTACACAGACAATGTTGTAGATATTTCCATTTTTATATAGATAGCGGTGAAGATATTTCCATGTTTATACAGATAGCGGTGGAGATATTTCCATGTTTATACAGATAACGGTGTAGACATTTCCATGTTTATAAATATAGCGGTGGAGATATTTCCATGTTTATACAGATATCGGTGGAGATATTTCCAAGTTTATGCAGATTGCGGTGGAGATATTATCATGTTTATAGAGATAGCGGTGTAGATATTTCCATGTAGATACAGATAGCGGTGTAGATATTTCCATGTTTATAGAGATAGTGGTGTAGATATTTCCATATTTATGCAGATAGCGGAGTAGATATTTCCATGTTTATTCAGATGGCGGTTTAGATATTTCCATGTTTATACAGATAGTGGTGTAGACATTTCCATATTGATAGAGATATCGGTGAAGATATTTCCATGTTTATACAGATAGCGGTGTAGATATTTTCAAGTTTATACAGATAGCGGTGTAGATATTTCCATGTTTATACAGATAGCGGTGTGGATATTTCCATGTTTACAGAAATAGAGGTGTAGATATTTCCATATTTGCCCAGAATGCGGTGTATATATTTCCATCTTCACACAGATAGCGTTGTACATACTTCCATGTTTACACAGACAGCTGTGTAGATATTTCCATGTTTACACAGACAATGTTGTAGATATTTCCATTTTTATATAGATAGCGGTGAAGATATTTCCATGTTTATACAGATAGCGGTGGAGATATTTCCATGTTTATACAGATAACGGTGTAGACATTTCCATGTTTATAAATATAGCGGTGGAGATATTTCCATGTTTATACAGATATCGGTGGAGATATTTCCAAGTTTATGCAGATTGCGGTGGAGATATTATCATGTTTATAGAGATAGCGGTGTAGATATTTCCATGTAGATACAGATAGCGGTGTAGATATTTCCATGTTTATAGAGATAGTGGTGTAGATATTTCCATATTTATGCAGATAGCGGAGTAGATATTTCCATGTTTATTCAGATGGCGGTTTAGATATTTCCATGTTTATACAGATAGTGGTGTAGACATTTCCATATTGATAGAGATATCGGTGAAGATATTTCCATGTTTATACAGATAGCGGTGTAGATATTTTCAAGTTTATACAGATAGCGGTGTAGATATTTCCATGTTTATACAGATAGCGGTGTAGATATTTCCATGTTTATACAGATATCGGTGTAGCTATTTCCATGTTTATAGAGATAGCAGTGAAGATATTTCCATGTTTATACAGATTGCATTGTAGATATTTCTATGTTCATAGAGATAGTCGTGTAGATATTTCCATGTTTATACAGATGACTGTGTAGTTAATTCCATGTTTATACAGATGGCGGTGTAGCTATTTCCACATTTATAGAGATAGCCATGTAGTTATTTCCATGTTTATACAGATAACGGTGTAGATATTTACATGTTTATACAGACAGCGGTGTAGATATATCCATGTTTATACAGACCGTGGTGTAGATATTTCCATGTTTATACAGATAGCGGTGAAGATATTTCCATTTTTATACAGATAGCGCTGTAGATATTTCTATGTTTATACAGATAGCGGTGTAGATATTTCCATGTTTATACAGATAGCGGTGTAGATATTTCCATGTTTACAGAGATAGAGGTGTATATATATCCATATTTGCACAGATTGCGGTGTCGATATTTCCATCTTCACACAGATAGCGGTGTACATATTTCCATGTTTACACAGACAGCTGTGTAGATATTTCCATGTTTACACATATAGTGTTGTGGATATTTCCATGTTTATACAGATAGCCGTGTAGATATTTCCATGTTTATAAAGATAGCGGTGTAGATATTTCCATGTTTATACAGATAGCGGTTGAGATATTTCCATGTTTGTACACACAGCGCTGTAGATATTTCCATGTTTATACAGACAGCGGTGTAGATATTTCCATGTTTATACAGATAGCGGTGTAGATATTTCCATGTTTATACAGATAGCGGTGGAGATTTTTCATGTTTATACAGATATCAGTGGGGATATTTCCATGTTTATACAGAGAGCGGTGGAAATATTTACATGTTTATACAGATGGAGGTGTAGGTATTTCCAAGGTTATGCAGATTGCGGTGGAGATATTTCCATGTTTATAGAGATAGCAGTGTAGATATTTCCATGTAGATACAGATAGCCATGTAGATATTTCCATGTTTATACAGATAGCGGTGTAGTTATTTCCATGTTTACAGAGATAGAGGTGTAGATATTTCCATATTTGCACAGATTGCCGTGTAGATATTTCCATCTTCACACAGATAGCGGTGTACATATTTCTATGTTTACACAGACAGCTGTGTAGATATTTCCATGTTTACACAGATAGTGTTGTGGATATTTCCATGTTTATACAGATAGCGGTGCAGATATTTCCATGTTCATAAAGATAGCGGTGTAGATATTTTCATGTTTATACAGACAGCGGTGGAGATACTTCCATGTTTATACAGATAGCGCTGTAGATATTTCCCTGTTTATACACACAGCGGTGTAGATATTTCCATGTTTATACAGATAGCGGTGTCGATATTTCCATGTTTATACAGATAGCGGTGTACGTACTTCCAAGTTTATAGAGATAGCGGTGTAGATATTTACATGCTTATGCAGATGGATGTGTAGATATTTCCATGTTTATACAGATTGCAGTGAAGTTATTTCCATGTTTATACAGATGGAGGTGTAGATATTTCCATGTTTAGACAGATGACTGTGTAGATATTTCCAAGTTTATACAGATAGCGGTGTAGATATATCCATGTTTATACAGACCGTGGTGTAGATATTTCCATGTTTATACAGATAGCGGTGTAGATATTTTCATGTTTATGCAGGTAGCGGTGTAGATATTTCCATGTTTACAGAGATAGAGGTGTAGATATTTCCATATTTGCCCAGAATGCGGTGTATATATTTCCATCTTCACACAGATAGCGTTGTACACACTTCCATGTTTACACAGACAGCTGTGTAGATATTTCCATGTTTACACAGACAGTGTTGTAGATATTTCCATTTTTATATAGATAGCGGTGCAGATATTCCATGTTTATACAGATAGCGGTGGAGATATTTCCATGTTTATACAGATAACGGTGTAGATATTTCCATGTTTATAAATATAGCGGTGGAGATATTTCCATGTTTATACAGATATCGGTGGAGATATTTCCAAGTTTATGCAGATTGCGGTGGAGATATTATCATGTTTATAGAGATAGCGGTGTAGATATTTCCATGTAGATACAGATAGCGGTGTAGATATTTCCATGTTTATAGAGATAGTGGTGTAGATATTTCCATATTTTTGCAGATAGCTGAGTAGATATTTCCATGTTTATTCAGATGGCGGTTTAGATATTTCCATGTTTATACAGATAGTGGTGTAGACATTTCCATATTGATAGAGATATCGGTGAAGATATTTCCATGTTTATACAGATAGCGGTGTAGATATTTTCAAGTTTATACAGATAGCGGTGTAGATATTTCCATGTTTATACAGATAGCGGTGTAGATATTTCCATGTTTATACAGAGAGTGGTGGAGATATTTCCATGTTTATACAGATATCGGTGTAGCTATTTCCATGTTTATAGAGATAGCAGTGAAGATATTTCCATGTTTATACAGATTGCATTGTAGATATTTCTATGTTCATAGAGATAGTCGTGTAGATATTTCCATGTTTATACAGATGACTGTGTAGTTAATTCCATGTTTATACAGATGGCGGTGTAGATGTTTCCACATTTATAGAGATAGCCATGTAGTTATTTCCATGTTTATACAGATAACGGTGTAGATATTTACATGTTTATACAGACAGCGGTGTAGATATATCCATGTTTATACAGACCGTGGTGTAGATATTTCCATGTTTATACAGATAGCGGTGAAGATATTTCCATTTTTATACAGATAGCGCTGTAGATATTTCTATGTTTATACAGATAGCGGTGTAGATATTTCCATGTTTATACAGATAGCGGTGTAGATATTTCCATGTTTACAGAGATAGAGGTGTATATATATCCATATTTGCACAGATTGCGGTGTCGATATTTCCATCTTCACACAGATAGCGGTGTACATATTTCCATGTTTACACAGACAGCTGTGTAGATATTTCCATGTTTACACAGATAGTGTTGTGGATATTTCCATGTTTATACAGATAGCGGTGTAGATATTTCCATGTTTATAAAGATAGCGGTGTAGATATTTCCATGTTTATACAGATAGCGGTTGAGATATTTCCATGTTTGTACACACAGCGCTGTAGATATTTCCATGTTTATACAGACAGCGGTGTAGATATTTCTATGTTTATACAGATAGCGGTGTAGATATTTCCATGTTTATACAGATAGCGATGGAGATTTTTCCATGTTTATACAGATATCAGTGGGGATATTTCCATGTTTATACAGAGAGCGGTGGAAATATTTACATGTTTATACAGATGGAGGTGTAGGTATTTCCAAGGTTATGCAGATTGCGGTGGAGATATTTCCATGTTTATAGACATAGCAGTGTAGATATTTCCATGTAGATACAGATAGCCATGTAGATATTTCCATGTTTATAGAGATAGCCATGTAGATATTTCCATATTTATACAGATAGCGGTGTAGGTATTTCCATGTTTACAGAGATAGCGGTGATGTTATTTCCATGTTTATACAGATGGCATTGTAGATATTTCCATGTTTATACAGATAGTGGTGTAGATATTTCCATGTTTATACAGATGACTGTGTAGTTAATTCCATGTTTATAAAGATGGCGGTGTATATATTTCCATGTTTATAGAGATAGCCATGTAGATATTTCCATGTTTATACAGATAGCGGTGTAGTTATTTCCATGTTTACAGAGATAGAGGTGTAGATATTTCCATATTTGCACAGATTGCCATGTAGATATTTCCATCTTCACACAGATAGCGGTGTACATATTTCTATGTTTACACAGACAGCTGTGTAGATATTTCCATGTTTACACAGATAGTGTTGTGGATATTTCCATGTTTATACAGATAGCTGTGCAGATATTTCCATGTTCATAAAGATAGCGGTGTAGATATTTTCATGTTTATACAGACAGCGGTGGAGATATTTCCATGTTTATACAGATAGCGCTGTAGATATTTCCCTGTTTATACAGACAGCGGTGTAGATATTTCCATGTTTATACAGGTAGCGGTGTGGATATTTCCATGTTTACAGAAATAGAGGTGTAGATATTTCCATATTTGCCCAGAATGCGGTGTATATATTTCCATCTTCACACAGATAGCGTTGTACATACTTCCATGTTTACACAGACAGCTGTGTAGATATTTCCATGTTTACACAGACAATGTTGTAGATATTTCCATTTTTATATAGATAGCGGTGAAGATATTTCCATGTTTATACAGATAGCGGTGGAGATATTTCCATGTTTATACAGATAACGGTGTAGACATTTCCATGTTTATAAATATAGCGGTGGAGATATTTCCATGTTTATACAGATATCGGTGGAGATATTTCCAAGTTTATGCAGATTGCGGTGGAGATATTATCATGTTTATAGAGATAGCGGTGTAGATATTTCCATGTAGATACAGATAGCGGTGTAGATATTTCCATGTTTATAGAGATAGTGGTGTAGATATTTCCATATTTATGCAGATAGCGGAGTAGATATTTCCATGTTTATTCAGATGGCGGTTTAGATATTTCCATGTTTATACAGATAGTGGTGTAGACATTTCCATATTGATAGAGATATCGGTGAAGATATTTCCATGTTTATACAGATAGCGGTGTAGATATTTTCAAGTTTATACAGATAGCGGTGTAGATATTTCCATGTTTATACAGATAGCGGTGTAGATATTTCCATGTTTATACAGATATCGGTGTAGCTATTTCCATGTTTATAGAGATAGCAGTGAAGATATTTCCATGTTTATACAGATTGCATTGTAGATATTTCTATGTTCATAGAGATAGTCGTGTAGATATTTCCATGTTTATACAGATGACTGTGTAGTTAATTCCATGTTTATACAGATGGCGGTGTAGCTATTTCCACATTTATAGAGATAGCCATGTAGTTATTTCCATGTTTATACAGATAACGGTGTAGATATTTACATGTTTATACAGACAGCGGTGTAGATATATCCATGTTTATACAGACCGTGGTGTAGATATTTCCATGTTTATACAGATAGCGGTGAAGATATTTCCATTTTTATACAGATAGCGCTGTAGATATTTCTATGTTTATACAGATAGCGGTGTAGATATTTCCATGTTTATACAGATAGCGGTGTAGATATTTCCATGTTTACAGAGATAGAGATGTATATATATCCATATTTGCACAGATTGCGGTGTCGATATTTCCATCTTCACACAGATAGCGGTGTACATATTTCCATGTTTACACAGACAGCTGTGTAGATATTTCCATGTTTACACAGATAGTGTTGTGGATATTTCCATGTTTATACAGATAGCGGTGTAGATATTTCCATGTTTATAAAGATAGCGGTGTAGATATTTCCATGTTTATACAGATAGCGGTTGAGATATTTCCATGTTTGTACACACAGCGCTGTAGATATTTCCATGTTTATACAGACAGCGGTGTAGATATTTCCATGTTTATACAGATAGCGGTGTAGATATTTCCATGTTTATACAGATAGCGGTGGAGATTTTTCATGTTTATACAGATATCAGTGGGGATATTTCCATGTTTATACAGAGAGCGGTGGAAATATTTACATGTTTATACAGATGGAGGTGTAGGTATTTCCAAGGTTATGCAGATTGCGGTGGAGATATTTCCATGTTTATAGAGATAGCAGTGTAGATATTTCCATGTAGATACAGATAGCCATGTAGATATTTCCATGTTTATACAGATAGCGGTGTAGTTATTTCCATGTTTACAGAGATAGAGGTGTAGATATTTCCATATTTGCACAGATTGCCGTGTAGATATTTCCATCTTCACACAGATAGCGGTGTACATATTTCTATGTTTACACAGACAGCTGTGTAGATATTTCCATGTTTACACAGATAGTGTTGTGGATATTTCCATGTTTATACAGATAGCGGTGCAGATATTTCCATGTTCATAAAGATAGCGGTGTAGATATTTTCATGTTTATACAGACAGCGGTGGAGATACTTCCATGTTTATACAGATAGCGCTGTAGATATTTCCCTGTTTATACAGACAGCGGTGTAGATATTTCCATGTTTATACAGATAGCGGTGTCGATATTTCCATGTTTATACAGATAGCGGTGTACGTACTTCCAAGTTTACAGAGATAGCGGTGTAGATATTTACATGCTTATGCAGATGGATGTGTAGATATTTCCATGTTTATACAGATTGCAGTGAAGTTATTTCCATGTTTATACAGATGGAGGTGTAGATATTTCCATGTTTAGACAGATGACTGTGTAGATATTTCCAAGTTTATACAGATAGCGGTGTAGATATATCCATGTTTATACAGACCGTGGTGTAGATATTTCCATGTTTATACAGATAGCGGTGTAGATATTTTCATGTTTATGCAGGTAGCGGTGTAGATATTTCCATGTTTACAGAGATAGAGGTGTAGATATTTCCATATTTGCCCAGAATGCGGTGTATATATTTCCATCTTCACACAGATAGCGTTGTACACACTTCCATGTTTACACAGACAGCTGTGTAGATATTTCCATGTTTACACAGACAGTGTTGTAGATATTTCCATTTTTATATAGATAGCGGTGCAGATATTTCCATGTTTATACAGATAGCGGTGGAGATATTTCCATGTTTATACAGATAACGGTGTAGATATTTCCATGTTTATAAATATAGCGGTGGAGATATTTCCATGTTTATACAGATATCGGTGGAGATATTTCCAAGTTTATGCAGATTGCGGTGGAGATATTATCATGTTTATAGAGATATCGGTGTAGATATTTCCATGTAGATACAGATAGCGGTGTAGATATTTCCATGTTTATAGAGATAGTGGTGTAGATATTTCCATATTTATGCAGATAGCTGAGTAGATATTTCCATGTTTATTCAGATGGCGGTTTAGATATTTCCATGTTTATACAGATAGTGGTGTAGACATTTCCATATTGATAGAGATATCGGTGAAGATATTTCCATGTTTATACAGATAGCGGTGTAGATATTTTCAAGTTTATACAGATAGCGGTGTAGATATTTCCATGTTTATACAGATAGCGGTGTAGATATTTCCATGTTTATACAGAGAGTGGTGGAGATATTTCCATGTTTATACAGATATCGGTGTAGCTATTTCCATGTTTATAGAGATAGCAGTGAAGATATTTCCATGTTTATACAGATTGCATTGTAGATATTTCTATGTTCATAGAGATAGTCGTGTAGATATTTCCATGTTTATACAGATGACTGTGTAGTTAATTCCATGTTTATACAGATGGCGGTGTAGATGTTTCCACATTTATAGAGATAGCCATGTAGTTATTTCCATGTTTATACAGATAACGGTGTAGATATTTACATGTTTATACAGACAGCGGTGTAGATATATCCATGTTTATACAGACCGTGGTGTAGATATTTCCATGTTTATACAGATAGCGGTGAAGATATTTCCATTTTTATACAGATAGCGCTGTAGATATTTCTATGTTTATACAGATAGCGGTGTAGATATTTCCATGTTTATACAGATAGCGGTGTAGATATTTCCATGTTTACAGAGATAGAGGTGTATATATATCCATATTTGCACAGATTGCGGTGTCAATATTTCCATCTTCACACAGATAGCGGTGTACATATTTCCATGTTTACACAGACAGCTGTGTAGATATTTCCATGTTTACACAGATAGTGTTGTGGATATTTCCATGTTTATACAGATAGCGGTGTAGATATTTCCATGTTTATAAAGATAGCGGTGTAGATATTTCCATGTTTATACAGATAGCGGTTGAGATATTTCCATGTTTGTACACACAGCGCTGTAGATATTTCCATGTTTATACAGACAGCGGTGTAGATATTTCCATGTTTATACAGATAGCGGTGTAGATATTTCCATGTTTATACAGATAGCGGTGGAGATTTTTCCATGTTTATACAGATATCAGTGGGGATATTTCCATGTTTATACAGAGAGCGGTGGAAATATTTACATGTTTATACAGATGGAGGTGTAGGTATTTCCAAGGTTATGCAGATTGCGGTGGAGATATTTCCATGTTTATAGAGATAGCAGTGTAGATATTTCCATGTAGATACAGATAGCCATGTAGATATTTCCATGTTTATAGAGATAGCCATGTAGATATTTCCATATTTATACAGATAGCGGTGTAGGTATTTCCATGTTTACAGAGATAGCGGTGATGTTATTTCCATGTTTATACAGATGGCATTGTAGATATTTCCATGTTTATACAGATAGTGGTGTAGATATTTCCATGTTTATACAGATGACTGTGTAGTTAATTCCATGTTTATAAAGATGGCGGTGTATATATTTCCATGTGTATAGAGATAGCCATGTAGATATTTCCATGTTTATACAGATAGCGGTGTAGTTATTTCCATGTTTACAGAGATAGAGGTGTAGATATTTCCATATTTGCACAGATTGCCGTGTAGATATTTCCATCTTCACACAGATAGCGGAGTACATATTTCTATGTTTACACAGACAGCTGTGTAGATATTTCCATGTTTACACAGATAGTGTTGTGGATATTTCCATGTTTATACAGATAGCTGTGCAGATATTTCCATGTTCATAAAGATAGCGGTGTAGATATTTTCATGTTTATACAGACAGCGGTGGAGATATTTCCATGTTTATACAGATAGCGCTGTAGATATTTCCCTGTTTATACAGACAGCGGTGTAGATATTTCCATGTTTATACAGATAGCGGTGTCGATATTTCCATGTTTATACAGATAGCAGTGTACGTACTTCAAAGTTTATAGAGATAGCGGTGTAGATATTTACAGGCTTATACAGATGGCTGTGTAGATATTTCCATGTTTATACAGATTGCAGTGAAGTTATTTCCATGTTTATACAGATGGAGGTGTAGGTATTTCCATGTTTAGACAGATGACTGTGTAGATATTTCCAAGTTTATACAGATAGCGGTGTAGATATATCCATGTTTATACGGACCGTGGTGTAGATATTTCCATGTTTATACAGATAGCGGTGTAGATATTTTCATGTTTATACAGGTAGCGGTGTGGATATTTCCATGTTTACAGAAATAGAGGTGTAGATATTTCCATATTTGCCCAGAATGCGGTGTATATATTTCCATCTTCACACAGATAGCGTTGTACATACTTCCATGTTTACACAGACAGCTGTGTAGATATTTCCATGTTTACACAGACAATGTTGTAGATATTTCCATTTTTATATAGATAGCGGTGAAGATATTTCCATGTTTATACAGATAGCGGTGGAGATATTTCCATGTTTATACAGATAACGGTGTAGACATTTCCATGTTTATAAATATAGCGGTGGAGATATTTCCATGTTTATACAGATATCGGTGGAGATATTTCCAAGTTTATGCAGATTGCGGTGGAGATATTATCATGTTTATAGAGATAGCGGTGTAGATATTTCCATGTAGATACAGATAGCGGTGTAGATATTTCCATGTTTATAGAGATAGTGGTGTAGATATTTCCATATTTATGCAGATAGCGGAGTAGATATTTCCATGTTTATTCAGATGGCGGTTTAGATATTTCCATGTTTATACAGATAGTGGTGTAGACATTTCCATATTGATAGAGATATCGGTGAAGATATTTCCATGTTTATACAGATAGCGGTGTAGATATTTTCAAGTTTATACAGATAGCGGTGTAGATATTTCCATGTTTATACAGATAGCGGTGTAGATATTTCCATGTTTATACAGATATCGGTGTAGCTGTTTCCATGTTTATAGAGATAGCAGTGAAGATATTTCCATGTTTATACAGATTGCATTGTAGATATTTCTATGTTCATAGAGATAGTCGTGTAGATATTTCCATGTTTATACAGATGACTGTGTAGTTAATTCCATGTTTATACAGATGGCGGTGTAGATATTTCCACATTTATAGAGATAGCCATGTAGTTATTTCCATGTTTATACAGATAACGGTGTAGATATTTACATGTTTATACAGACAGCGGTGTAGATATATCCATGTTTATACAGACCGTGGTGTAGATATTTCCATGTTTATACAGATAGCGGTGAAGATATTTCCATTTTTATACAGATAGCGCTGTAGATATTTCTATGTTTATACAGATAGCGGTGTAGATATTTCCATGTTTATACAGATAGCGGTGTAGAAATTTCCATGTTTACAGAGATAGAGGTGTATATATATCCATCTTTGCACAGATTGCGGTGTCGATATTTCCATCTTCACACAGATAGCGGTGTACATATTTCCATGTTTACACAGACAGCTGTGTAGATATTTCCATGTTTACACAGATAGTGTTGTAGATATTTCCATGTTTATACAGATAGCGGTGTAGATATTTACATGTTTATAAAGATAGCGGTATAGATATTTCCATGTTTATACAGATAGCGGTGGAGATATTTCCATGTTTGTACACACAGCGCTGTAGATATTTCCATGTTTATACAGACAGCGGTGTAGATATTTCCATGTTTATACAGATAGCGGTGTAGATATTTCCATGTTTATACAGATAGCGGTGGAGATTTTTCCATGTTTATACAGATATCAGTGGGGATATTTCCATGTTTATACAGAGAGCGGTGGAAATATTTACATGTTTATACAGATGGAGGTGTAGGTATTTCCAAGGTTATGCAGATTGCGGTGGAGATATTTCCATGTTTATAGAGATAGCAGTGTAGATATTTCCACGTAGATACAGATAGCCATGTAGATATTTCCATGTTTATAGAGATAGCCATGTAGATATTTCCATATTTATACAGATAGCGGTGTAGTTATTTCCATGTTTACAGAGATAGCGGTGATGTTATTTCCAAGTTTATACAGATGGCATTGTAGATATTTCCATGTTTATACAGATAGTGGTGTAGATATTTCCATGTTTATACAGATGACTGTGTAGTTAATTCCATGTTTATAAAGATGGCGGTGTATATATTTCCATGTTTATAGAGATAGCCATGTAGATATTTCCATGTTTATACAGATAGCGGTGTAGTTCTTTCCATGTTTACAGAGATAGAGGTGTAGATATTTCCATATTTGCGCAGATTGCCGTGTAGATATTTCCATCTTCACACCGATAGCAGTGTACATATTTCTATGTTTACACAGACAGCTGTGTAGATATTTCCATGTTTACACAGATAGTGTTGTGGATATTTCCATGTTTATACAGATAGCGGTGCAGATATTTCCATGTTCATAAAGATAGCGGTGTAGATATTCTCAAGTTTATACAGATAGCCGTGTAGATATTTCCATGTTTATACAGATAGCGGTGTAGATAATTCCATGTTTATACAGAGAGTGGTGGAGATATTTCCATGTTTATACTGATATCGGTGTAGCTGTTTCCATGTTTATAGAGATAGCAGTGAAGATATTTCCATGTTTATACAGATTGCATTGTAGATATTTCTATGTTCATAGAGATAGTCGTGTAGATATTTCCATGTTTATACAGATGACTTTGTAGTTAATTCCATGTTTATACAGATGGCGGTGTAGATATTTCCACATTTATAGAGATAGCCATGTAGTTATTTCCATGTTTATACAGATAACGGTGTAGATATTTACATGTTTATACAGACAGCGGTGTAGATATATCCATGTTTATACAGACCGTGGTGTAGATATTTCCATGTTTATACAGATAGCGGTGAAGATATTTCCATTTTTATACAGATAGCGCTGTAGATATTTCTATGTTTATACAGATAGCGGTGTAGATATTTCCATGTTTATACAGATAGCGGTGTAGAAATTTCCATGTTTACAGAGATAGAGGTGTATATATATCCATCTTTGCACAGATTGCGGTGTCGATATTTCCATCTTCACACAGATAGCGGTGTACATATTTCCATGTTTACACAGACAGCTGTGTAGATATTTCCATGTTTACACTGATAGTGTTGTAGATATTTCCATGTTTATACAGATAGCGGTGTAGATATTTACATGTTTATAAAGATAGCGGTATAGATATTTCCATGTTTATACAGATAGCGGTGGAGATATTTCCATGTTTGTACACACAGCGCTGTAGATATTTCCATGTTTATACAGACAGCGGTGTAGATATTTCCATGTTTATACAGATAGCGGTGTAGATATTTCCATGTTTATACAGATTGCGGTGGAGATTTTTCCATGTTTATACAGATATCAGTGGGGATATTTCCATGTTTATACAGAGAGCGGTGGAAATATTTACATGTTTATACAGATGGAGGTGTAGGTATTTCCAAGGTTATGCAGATTGCGGTGGAGATATTTCCATGTTTATAGAGATAGCAGTGTAGATATTTCCATGTAGATACAGATAGCCATGTAGATATTTCCATGTTTATAGAGATAGCCATGTAGATATTTCCATATTTATACAGATAGCGGTGTAGTTATTTCCATGTTTACAGAGATAGCGGTGATGTTATTTCCATGTTTATACAGATGGCATTGTAGATATTTCCATGTTTATACAGATAGTGGTGTAGATATTTCCATGTTTATACAGATGACTGTGTAGTTAATTCCATGTTTATAAAGATGGCGGTGTTTATATTTCCATGTTTATAGAGATAGCCATGTAGATATTTCCATGTTTATACAGATAGCGGTGTAGTTATTTCCATGTTTACAGAGATAGAGGTGTAGATATTTCCATATTTGCACAGATTGCCGTGTAGATATTTCCATCTTCACACAGATAGCGGAGTACATATTTCTATGTTTACACAGACAGCTGTGTAGATATTTCCATGTTCACACAGATAGTGTTGTGGATATTTCCATGTTTATACAGATAGCGGTGCAGATATTTCCATGTTCATAAAGATAGCGGTGTAGATATTTTCATGTTTATACAGACAGCGGTGGAGATATTTCCATGTTTATACAGATAGCGCTGTAGATATTTCCCTGTTTATACAGACAGCGGTGTAGATATTTCCATGTTTATACAGATAGCGGTGTCGATATTTCCATGTTTATACAGATAGCAGTGTACGTACTTCCAAGTTTATAGAGATAGCGGTGTAGATATTTACAGGCTTATACAGATGGCTGTGTAGATATTTCCATGTTTATACAGATTGCAGTGAAGTTATTTCCATGTTTATACAGATGGAGGTGTAGATATTTCCATGTTTAGACAGATGACTGTGTAGATATTTCCAAGTTTATACAGATAGCGGTGTAGATATATCCATGTTTATACAGACCGTGGTGTAGATATTTCCATGTTTATACAGATAGCGGTGTAGATATTTTCATGTTTATACAGGTAGCGGTGTGGATATTTCCATGTTTACAGAAATAGAGGTGTAGATATTTCCATATTTGCCCATAATGCGGTGTATATATTTCCATCTTCACACAGATAGCGTTGTACACACTTCCATGTTTACACAGACAGCTGTGTAGATATTTCCATGTTTACACAGACAGTATTGTAGATATTTCCATTTTTATATAGATAGCGGTGCAGATATTTCCATGTTTATACAGATAGCGGTGTCGATATTTCCATGTTTATACAGATAGCGGTGTACGTACTTCCAAGTTTATAGAGATAGCAGTGTAGATATTTACATGCTTATACAGATGGCTGTGTAGATATTTCCATGTTTATACAGATTGCAGTGAAGTTATTTCCATGTTTATACAGATGGAGTTGTAGATATTTCCATGTTTAGACAGATGACTGTGTAGATATTTCCAAGTTTATACAGATAGCGGTGTAGATATATCCATGTTTATACAGACCGTGGTGTAGATATTTCCATGATTATACAGATAGCGGTGTAGATATTTTCATGTTTATACAGGTAGCGGTGTAGATATTTCCATGTTTACAGAGATAGAGGTGTAGATATTTCCATATTTGCCCAGAATGCGGTGTATATATTTCCATATTCACACAGATAGCGTTGTACACACTTCCATGTTTACACAGACAGCTGTGTAGATATTTCCATGTTTACACAGACCGTGTTGTAGATATTTCCATTTTTATATAGATAGCGGTACAGATATTTCCATGTTTATACAGATAGCGGTGGAGATATTTCCATGTTTATACAGATAACGGTGTAGATATTTCCATGTTTATAAATATAGCGGTGGAGATATTTCCATGTTTATACAGATATCGGTGGAGATATTTCCAAGTTTATGCAGATTGCGGTGGAGATATTATCATGTTTATAGAGATAGCAGTGTAGATATTTCCATGTAGATACAGATAGCGGTGTAGATATTTCCATGTTTATAGAGATAGTGGTGTAGATATTTCCATATTTATGCAGATAGCGGAGTAGATAATTCCATGTTTATTCAGATGGCAGTATAGATATTTCCATGTTTATACAGATAGTGGTGTAGACATTTCCATATTGATAGAGATATCGGTGAAGATATTTCCATGTTTATACAGATAGCGGTGTAGTTATTTTCAAGTTTATACAGATAGCGGTGTAGATATTTCCATGTTTATACAGATAGCGGTGGAGATATTTCCATGTTTATACAGAGATTGGTGGAGATATTTCCATGTTTATACAGATATCGGTGTAGCTATTTCCATGTTTATAGAGATAGCAGTGAAGATATTTCCATGTTTATACAGATTGCATTGTAGATATTTCTATGTTCATAGAGATAGTCGTGTAGATATTTCCATGTTTTTACAGATGACTGTGTAGTTAATTCCATGTTTATACAGATGGCGGTGTAGATATTTCCACATTTATAGAGATAGCCATGTAGTTATTTCCATGTTTATACAGATAACGGTGTAGATATTTACATATTTATACAGACAGCGGTGTAGATATATCCATGTTTATACAGACCGTGGTGTAGATATTTCCATCTTTATACAGATAGCGGTGAAGATATTTCCATTTTTATACAGATAGCGCTGTAGATATTTCTATGTTTATACAGATAGCGGTGTAGATATTTCCATGTTTATACAGATAGCGGTGTAGATATTTCCATGTTTACAGAGATAGAGGTGTATATATATCCATATTTGCACAGATTGCGGTGTCGATATTTCCATCTTCACACAGATAGCGGTGTACATATTTCCATGTTTACACAGACAGCTGTGTAGATATTTCCATGTTTACACAGATAGTGTTGTGGATATTTCCATGTTTATACAGATAGCGGTGTAGATATTTCCATGTTTATAAAGATAGCGGTGTAGATATTTCCATGTTTATACAGATAGCGGTTGAGATATTTCCATGTTTGTACACACAGCGCTGTAGATATTTCCATGTTTATACAGACAGCGGTGTAGATATTTCCATGTTTATACAGATAGCGGTGTAGATATTTCCATGTTTATACAGATAGCGGTGGAGATTTTTCCATGTTTATACAGATATCAGTGGGGATATTTCCATGTTCATACAGAGAGCGGTGGAAATATTTACATGTTTATACAGATGGAGGTGTAGGTATTTCCAAGGTTATGCAGATTGCGGTGGAGATATTTCCATGTTTATAGAGATAGCAGTGTAGATATTTCCATGTAGATACAGATAGCCATGTAGATATTTCCATGTTTATAGAGATAGCCATGTAGATATTTCCATATTTATACAGATAGCAGTGTAGGTATTTCCATGTTTACAGAGATAGCGGTGATGTTATTTCCATGTTTATACAGATGGCATTGTAGATATTTCCATGTTTATACAGATAGTGGTGTAGATATTTCCATGTTTATACAGATGACTGTGTAGTTAATTCCATGTTTATAAAGATGGCGGTGTATATATTTCCATGTTTATAGAGATAGCCATGTAGATATTTCCATGTTTATACAGATAGCGGTGTAGTTATTTCCATGTTTACAGAGATAGAGGTGTAGATATTTCCATATTTGCACAGATTGCCGTGTAGATATTTCCATCTTCACACAGATAGCGGTGTACATATTTCTATGTTTACACAGACAGCTGTGTAGATATTTCCATGTTTACACAGATAGTGTTGTGGATATTTCCATGTTTATACAGATAGCGGTGCAGATATTTCCATGTTCATAAAGATAGCGGTGTAGATATTTTCATGTTTATACAGACAGCGGTGGAGATATTTCCATGTTTATACAGATAGCGCTGTAGATATTTCCCTGTTTATACAGACAGCGGTGTAGATATTTCCATGTTTATACAGATAGCGGTGTCGATATTTCCATGTTTATACAGATAGCAGTGTACGTACTTCCAAGTTTATAGAGATAGCGGTGTAGATATTTACAGGCTTATACAGATGGCTGTGTAGATATTTCCATGTTTATACAGATTGCAGTGAAGTTATTTCCATGTTTATACAGATGGAGGTGTAGATATTTCCATGTTTAGACAGATGACTGTGTAGATATTTCCAAGTTTATACAGATAGCGGTGTAGATATATCCATGTTTATACAGACCGTGGTGTAGATATTTCCATGTTTATACAGATAGCGGTGTAGATATTTTCATGTTTATACAGGTAGCGGTGTAGATATTTCCATGTTTACAGAGATAGAGGTGTAGATATTTCCATATTTGCCCAGAATGCGGTGTATATATTTCCATCTTCACACAGATAGCGTTGTACACACTTCCATGTTTACACAGACAGCTGTGTAGATATTTCCATGTTTACACAGACAGTGTTGTAGATATTTCCATTTTTATATAGATAGCGGTGCAGATATTTCCATGTTTATACAGATAGCGGTGGAGATATTTCCATGTTTATACAGATAACGGTGTAGATATTTCCATGTTTATAAATATAGCGGTGGAGATATTTCCATGTTTATACAGATATCGGTGGAGATATTTCCAAGTTTATGCAGATTGCGGTGGAGATATTATCATGTTTATAGAGATAGCGGTGTAGATATTTCCATGTAGATACAGATAGCGGTGTAGATATTTCCATGTTTATAGAGATAGTGGTGTAGATATTTCCATATTTATGCAGATAGCGGAGTAGATATTTCCATGTTTCTTCAGATGGCGGTTTAGATATTTCCATGTTTATACAGATAGTGGTGTAGACATTTCCATATTGATAGAGATATCGGTGAAGATATTTCCATGTTTATACAGATAGCGTTGTAGATATATTCAAGTTTATACAGATAGCGGTGTAGATATTTCCATGTTTATACAGATAGCGGTGTAGATATTTCCATGTTTATACAGAGAGTGGTGGAGATATTTCCATGTTTATACAGATATCGGTGTAGCTATTTCCATGTTTATAGAGATAGCAGTGATGATATTTCCATGTTTATACAGATTGCATTGTAGATATTTCTATGTTCATAGAGATAGTCGTGTAGATATTTCCATGTTTATACAGATGACTGTGTAGTTAATTCCATGTTTATACAGATGGCGGTGTAGATATTTCCACATTTATAGAGATAGCCATGTAGTTATTTCCATGTTTATACAGATAACGGTGTAGATATTTACATGTTTATACAGACAGCGGTGTAGATATATCCATGTTTATACAGACCGTGGTGTAGATATTTCCATGTTTATACAGATAGCGGTGAAGATATTTCCATTTTTATACAGATAGCGCTGTAGATATTTCTATGTTTATACAGATAGCGGTGTAGATATTTCCATGTTTATACAGATAGCGGTGTAGATATTTCCATGTTTACAGAGATAGAGGTGTATATATATCCATATTTGCACAGATTGCGGTGTCGATATTTCCATCTTCACACAGATAGCGGTGTACATATTTCCATGTTTACACAGACAGCTGTGTAGATATTTCCATGTTTACACAGATAGTGTTGTAGATATTTCCATGTTTATACAGATAGCGGTGTAGATATTTCCATGTTTATAAAGATAGCGGTGTAGATATTTCCATGTTTATACAGATAGCGGTGGAGATATTTCCATGTTTGTACACACAGCACTGTAGATATTTCCATGTTTATACAGACAGCGGTGTAGATATTTCCATGTTTATACAGATAGCGGTGTAGATATTTCCATGTTTATACAGATAGCGGTGGAGATTTTTCCATGTTTATACAGATATCAGTGGGGATATTTCCATGTTTATACAGAGAGCGGTGGAAATATTTACATGTTTATACAGATGGAGGTGTAGGTATTTCCAAGGTTATGCAGATTGCGGTGGAGATATTTCCATGTTTATAGAGATAGCAGTGTAGATATTTCCATGTAGATACAGATAGCCATGTAGATATTTCCATGTTTATAGAGATAGCCATGTAGATATTTCCATATTTATACAGATAGCGGTGTAGGTATTTCCATGTTTACAGAGATAGCGGTGATGTTATTTCCATGTTTATACAGATGGCATTGTAGATATTTCCATGTTTATACAGATAGTGGTGTAGATATTTCCATGTTTATACAGATGACTGTGTAGTTAATTCCATGTTTATAAAGATGGCGGTGTATATATTTCCATGTTTATAGAGATAGCCATGTAGATATTTCCATGTTTATACAGATAGCGGTGTAGTTATTTCCATGTTTACAGAGATAGAGGTGTAGATATTTCCATATTTGCACAGATTGCCGTGTAGATATTTCCATCTTCACACAGATAGCGGTGTACATATTTCTATGTTTACACAGACAGCTGTGTAGATATTTCCATGTTTACACAGATAGTGTTGTGGATATTTCCATGTTTATACAGATAGCGGTGCAGATATTTCCATGTTCATAAAGATAGCGGTGTAGATATTTTCATGTTTATACAGACAGCGGTGGAGATATTTCCATGTTTATACAGATAGCGCTGTAGATATTTCCCTGTTTATACAGACAGCGGTGTAGATATTTCCATGTTTATACAGATAGCGGTGTCGATATTTCCATGTTTATACAGATAGCGGTGTACGTACTTCCAAGTTTATAGAGATAGCAGTGTAGATATTTACATGCTTATACAGATGGCTGTGTAGATATTTCCATGTTTATACAGATTGCAGTGAAGTTATTTCCATGTTTATACAGATGGAGGTGTAGATATTTCCATGTTTACACAGATGACTGTGTAGATATTTCCAAGTTTATACAGATAGCGGTGTAGATATATCCATGTTTATACAGACCGTGGTGTAGATATTTCCATGATTATACAGATAGCGGTGTAGATATTTTCATGTTTATACAGGTAGCGGTGTAGATATTTCCATGTTTACAGAGATAGAGGTGTAGATATTTCCATATTTGCCCAGAATGCGGTGTATATATTTCCATCTTCACACAGATAGCGTTGTACACACTTCCATGTTTACACAGACAGCTGTGTAGATATTTCCATGTTTACACAGACAGTGTTGTAGATATTTCCATTTTTATATAGATAGCGGTACAGATATTTCCATGTTTATACAGATAGCGGTGGAGATATTTCCATGTTTATACAGATAACGGTGTAGATATTTCCATGTTTATAAATATAGCGGTGGAGATATTTCCATGTTTATACAGATATCGGTGGAGATATTTCCAAGTTTATGCAGATTGCGGTGGAGATATTATCATGTTTATAGAGATAGCAGTGTAGATATTTCCATGTAGATACAGATAGCGGTGTAGATATTTCCATGTTTATAGAGATAGTGGTGTAGATATTTCCATATTTATGCAGATAGCGGAGTAGATAATTCCATGTTTATTCAGATGGCAGTATAGATATTTCCATGTTTATACAGATAGTGGTGTAGACATTTCCATATTGATAGAGATATCGGTGAAGATATTTCCATGTTTATACAGATAGCGGTGTAGATATTTTCAAGTTTATACAGATAGTGGTGTAGATATTTCCATGTTTATACAGATAGCGGTGTAGATATTTCCATGTTTATACAGAGATTGGTGGAGATATTTCCATGTTTATACAGATATCGGTGTAGCTATTTCCATGTTTATAGAGATAGCAGTGAAGATATTTCCATGTTTATACAGATTGCATTGTAGATATTTGTATGTTCATAGAGATAGTCGTGTAGATATTTCCATGTTTTTACAGATGACTGTGTAGTTAATTCCATGTTTATACAGATGGCGGTGTAGATATTTCCACATTTATAGAGATAGCCATGTAGTTATTTCCATGTTTATACAGATAACGGTGTAGATATTTACATGTTTATACAGACAGCGGTTTAGATATATCCATGTTTATACAGACCGTGGTGTAGATATTTCCATGTTTATACAGATAGCGGTGAAGATATTTCCATTTTTATACAGATAGCGCTGTAGATATTTCTATGTTTATACAGACGGCGGTGTAGATATTTCCATGTTTATACAGATAGCGGTGTAGATATTTCCATGTTTACAGAGATAGAGGTGTATATATATCCATATTTGCACAGATTGCGGTGTCAATATTTCCATCTTCACACAGATAGCGGTGTACATATTTCCATGTTTACACAGACAGCTGTGTAGATATTTCCATGTTTACACAGATAGTGTTGTAGATATTTCCATGTTTATACAGATAGCGGTGTAGATATTTCCATGTTTATAAAGATAGCGGTGTAGATATTTCCATGTTTATACAGATAGCGGTGGAGATATTTCCATGTTTGTACACACAGCGCTGTAGATATTTCCATGTTTATACAGACAGCGGTGTAGATATTTCCATGTTTATACAGATAGCGGTGTAGATATTTCCATGTTTATACAGATAGCGGTGGAGATTTTTCCATGTTTATACAGATATCAGTGGGGACATTTCCATGTTTATACAGAGAGCGGTGGAAATATTTACATGTTTATACAGATGGAGGTGTAGGTATTTCCAAGGTTATGCAGATTGCGGTGGAGATATTTCCATGTTTATAGAGATAGCAGTGTAGATATTTCCATGTAGATACAGATAGCCATGTAGATATTTCCATGTTTATAGAGATAGCCATGTAGATATTTCCATATTTATACAGATAGCGGTGTAGGTATTTCCATGTTTACAGAGATAGCGGTGATGTTATTTCCATGTTTATACAGATGGCATTGTAGATATTTCCATGTTTATACAGATAGTGGTGTAGATATTTCCATGTTTATACAGATGACTGTGTAGTTAATTCCATGTTTATAAAGATGGCGGTGTATATATTTCCATGTTTATAGAGATAGCCAAGTAGATATTTCCATGTTTATACAGATAGCGGTGTAGTTATTTCCATGTTTACAGAGATAGAGGTGTAGATATTTCCATATTTGCACAGATTGCCGTGTAGATATTTCCATCTTCACACAGATAGCGGTGTACATATTTCTATATTTACACAGACAGCTGTGTAGATATTTCCATGTTTACACAGATAGTGTTGTGGATATTTCCATGTTTATACAGATAGCGGTGCAGATATTTCCATGTTCATAAAGATAGCGGTGTAGATATTTTCATGTTTATACAGACAGCGGTGGAGATATTTCCATGTTTATACAGATAGCGCTGTAGATATTTCCCTGTTTATACAGACAGCGGTGTAGGTATTTCCATGTTTATACAGATAGCGGTGTCGATATTTCCATGTTTATACAGATAGCGGTGTACGTACTTCCAAGTTTATAGAGATAGCGGTGTAGATATTTACATGCTTATACAGATGGCTGTGTAGATATTTCCATGTTTATACAGATTGCAGTGAAGTTATTTCCATGTTTATACACATGGAGGTGTAGATATTTCCATGTTTAGACAGATGACTGTGTAGATATTTCCAAGTTTATACAGATAGCGGTGTAGATATATCCATGTTTATACAGACCGTGGTGTAGATATTTCCATGTTTATACAGATAGCGGTGTAGATATTTTCATGTTTATACAGGTAGCGGTGTAGATATTTCCATGTTTACAGAGATAGAGGTGTAGATATTTCCATATTTGCCCAGAATGCGGTGTATATATTTCTATCTTCACACAGATAGCGTTGTACATACTTCCATGTTTACACAGACAGCTGTGTAGATGTTTCCATGTTTACACAGACCGTGTTGTAGATATTTCCATTTTTATATAGATATCGGTGCAGATATTTCCATGTTTATACAGATAGCGGTGCAGATATTTCCATGTTCATAAAGATAGCGGTGTAGATATTTTCATGTTTATACAGACAGCGGTGGAGATATTTCCATGTTTATACAGATAGCGCTGTAGATATTTCCCTGTTTATACAGACAGCGGTGTAGATATTTCCATGTTTATACAGATAGCGGTGTCGATATTTCCATGTTTATACAGATAGCGGTGTACGTACTTCCAAGTTTATAGAGATAGCAGTGTAGATATTTACATGCTTATACAGATGGCTGTGTAGATATTTCCATGTTTATACAGATTGCAGTGAAGTTATTTCCATGTTTATACAGATGGAGGTGTAGATATTTCCATGTTTACACAGATGACTGTGTAGATATTTCCAAGTTTATACAGATAGCGGTGTAGATATATCCATGTTTATACAGACCGTGGTGTAGATATTTCCATGATTATACAGATAGCGGTGTAGATATTTTCATGTTTATACAGGTAGCGGTGTAGATATTTCCATGTTTACAGAGATAGAGGTGTAGATATTTCCATATTTGCCCAGAATGCGGTGTATATATTTCCATCTTCACACAGATAGCGTTGTACACACTTCCATGTTTACACAGACAGCTGTGTAGATATTTCCATGTTTACACAGACAGTGTTGTAGATATTTCCATTTTTATATAGATAGCGGTACAGATATTTCCATGTTTATACAGATAGCGGTGGAGATATTTCCATGTTTATACAGATAACGGTGTAGATATTTCCATGTTTATAAATATAGCGGTGGAGATATTTCCATGTTTATACAGATATCGGTGGAGATATTTCCAAGTTTATGCAGATTGCGGTGGAGATATTATCATGTTTATAGAGATAGCAGTGTAGATATTTCCATGTAGATACAGATAGCGGTGTAGATATTTCCATGTTTATAGAGATAGTGGTGTAGATATTTCCATATTTATGCAGATAGCGGAGTAGATAATTCCATGTTTATTCAGATGGCAGTATAGATATTTCCATGTTTATACAGATAGTGGTGTAGACATTTCCATATTGATAGAGATATCGGTGAAGATATTTCCATGTTTATACAGATAGCGGTGTAGATATTTTCAAGTTTATACAGATAGTGGTGTAGATATTTCCATGTTTATACAGATAGCGGTGTAGATATTTCCATGTTTATACAGAGATTGGTGGAGATATTTCCATGTTTATACAGATATCGGTGTAGCTATTTCCATGTTTATAGAGATAGCAGTGAAGATATTTCCATGTTTATACAGATTGCATTGTAGATATTTGTATGTTCATAGAGATAGTCGTGTAGATATTTCCATGTTTTTACAGATGACTGTGTAGTTAATTCCATGTTTATACAGATGGCGGTGTAGATATTTCCACATTTATAGAGATAGCCATGTAGTTATTTCCATGTTTATACAGATAACGGTGTAGATATTTACATGTTTATACAGACAGCGGTTTAGATATATCCATGTTTATACAGACCGTGGTGTAGATATTTCCATGTTTATACAGATAGCGGTGAAGATATTTCCATTTTTATACAGATAGCGCTGTAGATATTTCTATGTTTATACAGACGGCGGTGTAGATATTTCCATGTTTATACAGATAGCGGTGTAGATATTTCCATGTTTACAGAGATAGAGGTGTATATATATCCATATTTGCACAGATTGCGGTGTCAATATTTCCATCTTCACACAGATAGCGGTGTACATATTTCCATGTTTACACAGACAGCTGTGTAGATATTTCCATGTTTACACAGATAGTGTTGTAGATATTTCCATGTTTATACAGATAGCGGTGTAGATATTTCCATGTTTATAAAGATAGCGGTGTAGATATTTCCATGTTTATACAGATAGCGGTGGAGATATTTCCATGTTTGTACACACAGCGCTGTAGATATTTCCATGTTTATACAGACAGCGGTGTAGATATTTCCATGTTTATACAGATAGCGGTGTAGATATTTCCATGTTTATACAGATAGCGGTGGAGATTTTTCCATGTTTATACAGATATCAGTGGGGACATTTCCATGTTTATACAGAGAGCGGTGGAAATATTTACATGTTTATACAGATGGAGGTGTAGGTATTTCCAAGGTTATGCAGATTGCGGTGGAGATATTTCCATGTTTATAGAGATAGCAGTGTAGATATTTCCATGTAGATACAGATAGCCATGTAGATATTTCCATGTTTATAGAGATAGCCATGTAGATATTTCCATATTTATACAGATAGCGGTGTAGGTATTTCCATGTTTACAGAGATAGCGGTGATGTTATTTCCATGTTTATACAGATGGCATTGTAGATATTTCCATGTTTATACAGATAGTGGTGTAGATATTTCCATGTTTATACAGATGACTGTGTAGTTAATTCCATGTTTATAAAGATGGCGGTGTATATATTTCCATGTTTATAGAGATAGCCAAGTAGATATTTCCATGTTTATACAGATAGCGGTGTAGTTATTTCCATGTTTACAGAGATAGAGGTGTAGATATTTCCATATTTGCACAGATTGCCGTGTAGATATTTCCATCTTCACACAGATAGCGGTGTACATATTTCTATATTTACACAGACAGCTGTGTAGATATTTCCATGTTTACACAGATAGTGTTGTGGATATTTCCATGTTTATACAGATAGCGGTGCAGATATTTCCATGTTCATAAAGATAGCGGTGTAGATATTTTCATGTTTATACAGACAGCGGTGGAGATATTTCCATGTTTATACAGATAGCGCTGTAGATATTTCCCTGTTTATACAGACAGCGGTGTAGGTATTTCCATGTTTATACAGATAGCGGTGTCGATATTTCCATGTTTATACAGATAGCGGTGTACGTACTTCCAAGTTTATAGAGATAGCGGTGTAGATATTTACATGCTTATACAGATGGCTGTGTAGATATTTCCATGTTTATACAGATTGCAGTGAAGTTATTTCCATGTTTATACACATGGAGGTGTAGATATTTCCATGTTTAGACAGATGACTGTGTAGATATTTCCAAGTTTATACAGATAGCGGTGTAGATATATCCATGTTTATACAGACCGTGGTGTAGATATTTCCATGTTTATACAGATAGCGGTGTAGATATTTTCATGTTTATACAGGTAGCGGTGTAGATATTTCCATGTTTACAGAGATAGAGGTGTAGATATTTCCATATTTGCCCAGAATGCGGTGTATATATTTCTATCTTCACACAGATAGCGTTGTACATACTTCCATGTTTACACAGACAGCTGTGTAGATGTTTCCATGTTTACACAGACCGTGTTGTAGATATTTCCATTTTTATATAGATATCGGTGCAGATATTTCCATGTTTATACAGATAGCGGTGGAGATATTTCCATGTTTATACAGATATCGGTGTAGATATTTCCATGTTTATAAATATAGCGGTGAAGATATTTCCATGTTTATACAGATATCGGAGGAGATATTTCCAAGTTTATGCAGATTGCGGTGGAGATATTATCATGTTTATAGAGATAGCGGTGTAGATATTTCCATGTAGATACAGATAGCGGTGTAGATATTTCCATGTTTATAGAGATAGTGGTGTAGATATTTCCATATTTATGCAGATAGCGGAGTAGATATTTCCATGTTTATTCAGATGGCGGTTTAGATATTTCCATGTTTATACAGATAGTGGTGTAGACATTTCCATATTGATAGAGATATCAGTGAAGATATTTCCATGTTTATACAGATAGCGGTGTAGATATTTTCAAGTTTATACAGATAGCGGTGTAGATATTTCCATGTTTATACAGATAGCGGTGTAGATATTTCCATGTTTATACAGAGAGTGGTGGAGATATTTCCATGTTTATACAGATATCGGTGTAGCTATTTCCATGTTTATAGAGATAGCAGTGATGATATTTCCATGTTTATACAGATTGCATTGTAGATATTTCTATGTTCATAGAGATAGTCGTGTAGATATTTCCATGTTTATACAGATGACTGTGTAGTTAATTACATGTTTATACAGATGGCGGTGTAGGTATTTCCACATTTATAGAGATAGCCATGTAGTTATTTCCATGTTTATACAGATAACGGTGTAGATATTTACATGTTTATACAGACAGCGGTGTAGATATATCCATGTTTATACAGACCGTGGTGTAGATATTTCCATGTTTATACAGATAGCGGTGAAGATATTTCCATTTTTATACAGATAGCGCTGTAGATATTTCTATGTTTATACAGACGGCGGTGTAGATATTTCCATGTTTATACAGATAGCGGTGTAGATATTTCCATGTTTACAGAGATAGAGGTGTATATATATCCATATTTGCACAGATTGCGGTGTCGATATTTCCATCTTCACACAGATAGCGGAGTACATATTTCCATGTTTACACAGACAGCTGTGTAGATATTTCCATGTTTACACAGATAGTGTTGTAGATATTTCCATGTTTATACAGATAGCGGTGTAGATATTTCCATGTTTATAAAGATAGCGGTGTAGATATTTCCATGTTTATACAGATAGCGGTGGAGATATTTCCATGTTTGTACACACAGCGCTGTAGATATTTCCATGTTTATACAGACAGCGGTGTAGATATTTCCATGTTTATACAGATAGCGGTGTAGATATTTCCATGTTTATACAGATAGCGGTGGAGATTTTTCCATGTTTTTACAGATATCAGTGGGGATATTTCCATGTTTATACAGAGAGCGGTGGAAATATTTACATGTTTATACAGATGGAGGTGTAGGTATTTCCAAGGTTATGCAGATTGCGGTGGAGATATTTCCATGTTTATAGAGATAGCAGTGTAGATATTTCCATGTAGATACAGATAGCCATGTAGATATTTCCATGTTTATAGAGATAGCCATGTAGATATTTCCACATTTATACAGATAGCGGTGTAGATATTTCCATGTTTACAGAGATAGCGGTGATGTTATTTCCATGTTTATACAGATTGCATTGTAGATATTTCCATGTTTATACAGATAGTGGTGTAGATATTTCCATGTTTATACAGATGACTGTGTAGTTAATTCCATGTTTATAAAGATGGCGGTGTATATATTTCCATGTTTATAGAGATAGCCATGTAGATATTTCCATGTTTATACAGATAGCGGTGTAGTTATTTCCATGTTTACAGAGATAGAGGTGTAGATATTTCCATATTTGCACAGATTGCCGTGTAGATATTTCCATCTTCACACAGATAGCGGTGTACATATTTCTATGTTTACACAGACAGCTGTGTAGATATTTCCATGTTTACACAGATAGTGTTGTGGATATTTCCATGTTTATACAGATAGCGGTGCAGATATTTACATGTTCATAAAGATAGCGGTGTAGATATTTTCATGTTTATACAGACAGCGGTGGAGATATTTCCATGTTTATACAGATAGCGCTGTAGATATTTCCCTGTTTATACAGACAGCGGTGTAGATATTTCCATGTTTATACAGATAGCGGTGTCGATATTTCCATGTTTATACAGATAGCGGTGTACGTACTTCCAAGTTTATAGAGATAGCGGTGTAGATATTTACATGCTTATACAGATGGCTGTGTAGATATTTCCATGTTTATACAGATTGCAGTGAAGTTATTTCCATGTTTATACACATGGAGGTGTAGATATTTCCATGTTTAGACAGATGACTGTGTAGATATTTCCAAGTTTATACAGATAGCGGTGTAGATATATTCATGTTTATACAGACCGTGGTGTAGATATTTCCATGTTTATACAGATAGTGGTGTAGATATTTTCATGTTTATACAGGTAGCGGTGTAGATATTTCCATGTTTACAGAGATAGAGGTGTAGATATTTCCATATTTGCCCAGAATGCGGTGTATATATTTCCATCTTCACACAGATAGCGTTGTACACACTTCCATGTTTACACAGACAGCTGTGTAGATATTTCCATGTTTACACAGACCGTGTTGTAGATATTTCCATTTTTATATAGATAGCGGTGCAGATATTTCCATGTTTATACAGATAGCGATGGAGATATTTCCATGTTTATACAGATAACGGTGTAGATATTTCCATGTTTATAAACATAGCGGTGGAGATATTTCCATGTTTATACAGATATCGGTGGAGATATTTCCAAGTTTATGCAGATTGCGGTGGAGATATTATCATGTTTATAGACATAGCGGTGTAGATATTTCCATGTAGATACAGATAGCGGTGTAGATATTTCCATGTTTATAGATATAGTGGTGTAGATATTTCCATATTTATGCAGATAGCGGAGTAGATATTTCCATGTTTATTCAGATGGCGTTTTAGATATTTCCATGTTTATACAGATAGTGGTGTAGACATTTCCATATTGATAGAGATATCGGTGAAGATATTTCCATGTTTATACAGATAGCGGTGTAGATATTTTCAAGTTTATACAGATAGCGGTGTAGATATTTCCATGTTTATACAGATAGCGGTGTAGATATTTCCATGTTTATACAGAGAGTGGTGGAGATATTTCCATGTTTATACAGATATCGGTGTAGCTATTTCCATGTTTATAGAGATAGCAGTGATGATATTTCCATGTTTATACAGATTGCATTGTAGATATTTCTATGTTCATAGAGATAGTCGTGTAGATATTTCCATGTTTATACAGATGACTGTGTAGTTAATTCCATGTTTATACAGATGGCGGTGTAGATATTTCCACATTTATAGAGATAGCCTTGTAGTTATTTCCATGTTTATACAGATAACGGTGTAGATATTTCCATGTTTATACAGATAGCGGTGAAGATATTTCCATTTTTATACAGATAGCGCTGTAGATATTTCTATGTTTATACAGATAGCGGTGTAGATATTTCCATGTTTATACAGATAGCGGTGTAGATATTTACATGTTTACAGAGATAGAGGTGTATACATATCCATATTTGCACAGATTGCGGTGTCGATATTTCCATCTTCACACAGATAGCGGAGTACATATTTCCATGCTTACACAGACAGCTGTGTAGATATTTCCATGTTTACACAGATAGTGTTGTAGATATTTCCATGTTTATACAGATAGCGGTGTAGATATTTCCATGTTTATAAAGATAGCGGTGTAGATATTTCCATGTTTATACAGATAGCGGTGGAGATATTTCCATGTTTGTACACACAGCGCTGTAGATATTTCCATGTTTATACAGACAGCGGTGTAGATATGTCCATGTTTATACAGATAGCGGTGTAGATATTTCCATGTTTATACAGATAGCGGTGGAGATTTTTCCATGTTTATACAGATATCAGTGGGGATATTTCCATGTTTATACAGAGAGCGGTGGAAATATTTAGATGTTTATACAGATGGAGGTGTAGGTATTTCCAAGGTTATGCAGATTTCGGTGGAGATATTTCCATGTTTATAGAGATAGCAGTGTAGATATTTCCATGTAGATACAGATAGCCATGTAGATATTTCCATGTTTATAGAGATAGCCATGTAGATATTTCCATATTTATACAGATAGCGGTGTAGGTATTTCCATGTTTACAGAGATAGCGGTGATGTTATTTCCATGTTTATACAGATGGCATTGTAGATATTTCCATGTTTATACAGATAGTGGTGTAGATATTTCCATGTTTATACAGATGACTGTGTAGTTAATTCCATGTTTATAAAGATGGCGGTGTATATATTTCCATGTTTATAGAGATAGCCATGTAGATATTTCCATGTTTATACAGATAGCGGTGTAATTATTTCCATGTTTACAGAGATAGAGGTGTAGATATTTCCATATTTGCACAGATTGCCGTGTAGATATTTCCATCTTCACACAGATAGCGGTGTACATATTTCTATGTTTACACAGACAGCTGTGTAGATATTTCCATGTTTACACAGATAGTGTTGTGGATATTTCCATGTTTATACAGATAGCGGTGCAGATATTTCCATGTTCATAAAGATAGCGGTGTAGATATTTTCATGTTTATACAGACAGCGGTGGAGATATTTCCATGTTTATACAGATAGCGCTGTAGATATTTCCCTGTTTATACAGACAGCGGTGTAGATATTTCCATGTTTATACAGATAGCGGTGTCGATATTTCCATGTTTATACAGATAGCGGTGTACGTACTTCCAAGTTTATAGAGATAGCGGTGTAGATATTTACATGCTTATACAGATGGCTGTGTAGATATTTCCATGTTTATACAGATTGCAGTGAAGTTATTTCCATGTTTATACAGATGGAGGTGTAGATATTTCCATGTTTAGACAGATGACTGTGTAGATATTTCCAAGTTTATACAGATAGCGGTGTAGATATATCCATGTTTATACAGACCGTGGTGTAGATATTTCCATGTTTATACAGATAGCGGTGTAGATATTTTCATGTTTATACAGCTAGCGGTGTAGATATTTCCATGTTTACAGAGATAGAGGTGTAGATATTTCCATATTTGCCCAGAATGCGGTGTATATATTTCCATCTTCACACAGATAGCGTTGTACACACATCCATGTTTACACAGACAGCTGTGTAGATATTTCCATGTTTACACAGACCGTGTTGTAGATATTTCCATTTTTATATAGATAGCTGTGTAGATATTTCCATGTTTACACAGACAGTGTTGTAGATATTTCCATTTTTATATAGATAGCGGTGCAGATATTTCCATGTTTATACAGATAGCGGTGGAGATATTTCCATGTTTATACAGATAACGGTGTAGATATTTCCATGTTTATAAATATAGCGGTGGAGATATTTCCATGTTTATACAGATATCGGTGGAGATATTTCCAAGTTTATGCAGATTGCGGTGGAGATATTATCATGTTTATAGAGATAGCGGTGTAGATATTTCCATGTAGATACAGATAGCGGTGTAGATATTTCCATGTTTATAGAGATAGTGGTGTAGATATTTCCATATTTATGCAGATAGCGGAGTAGATATTTCCATGTTTATTCAGATGGCGGTTTAGATATTTCCATGTTTATACAGATAGTGGTGTAGACATTTCCATATTGATAGAGATATCGGTGAAGATATTTCCATGTTTATACAGATAGCGGTGTAGATATTTTCAAGTTTATACAGATAGCGGTGTAGATATTTCTATGTTTATACAGATAGTGGTGTAGATATTTCCATGTTTATACAGAGAGTGGTGGAGATATTTCCATGTTTATACAGATATCGGTGTAGCTATTTCCATGTTTATAGAGATAGCAGTGAAGATATTTCCATGTTTATACAGATTGCATTGTAGATATTTCTATGTTCATAGAGATAGTCGTGTAGATATTTCCATGTTTATACAGATGACTGTGTAGTTAATTCCATGTTTATACAGATGGCGGTGTAGATATTTCCACATTTATAGAGATAGCCATGTAGTTATTTCCATGTTTTTACAGATAACGGTGTAGATATTTACATGTTTATACAGACAGCGGTGTAGATATATCCATGTTTATACAGACCGTGGTGTAGATATTTCCATGTTTATACAGATAGCGGTGAAGATATTTCCATTTTTATACAGATAGAGCTGTAGATATTTCTATGTTTATACAGATAGCGGTGTAGATATTTCCATGTTTATACAGATAGCGGTGTAGATATTTCCATGTTTACAGAGATAGAGGTGTATATATATCCATATTTGCACAGATTGCGGTGTCGATATTTCCATCTTCACACAGATAGCGGTGTACATATTTCCATGTTTACACAGACAGCTGTGTAGATATTTCCATGTTTACACAGATAGTGTTGTGGATATTTCCATGTTTATACAGATAGCGGTGTAGATATTTCCATGTTTCTAAAGATAGCGGTGTAGATATTTCCATGTTTATACAGATAGCGGTGGAGATATTTCCATGTTTGTACACACAGCGCTGTAGATATTTCCATGTTTATACAGACAGCGGTGTAGATATTTCCATCTTTATACAGATAGCGGTGTAGATATTTCCATGTTTATACAGATAGCGGTGGAGATTTTTCCATGTTTATACAGATATCAGTAGCGATATTTCCATGTTTATACAGAGAGCGGTGGAAATATTTACATGTTTATACAGATGGAGGTGTAGGTTTTCCAAGGTTATGCAGATTGCGGTGGAGATATTTCCATGTTTATAGAGATAGCGGTGTAGATATTTCCATGTTTATACAGAGAGTGGTGGAGATATTTGCATGTTTATACAGATATCGGTGTAGCTATTTCCATGTTTATAGAGATAGCAGTGATGATATTTCCATGTTTATACAGATTGCATTGTAGATATTTCTATGTTCATAGAGATAGTCGTGTAGATATTTCCATGTTTATACAGATGACTGAGTAGTTAATTCCATGTTTATACAGATGGCGGTGTAGATATTTCCATATTTATAGAGATAGCCATGTAGTTATTTCCATGTTTATACAGATAACGGTGTAGATATTTACATGTTTATACAGACAGCGGTGTAGATATATCCATGTTTATACAGACCGTGGTGTAAATATTTCCATGTTTATACAGATAGCGGTGAAGATATTTCCATTTTTATACAGGTAGCGCTGTAGATATTTCTATGTTTATACAGATAGCGGTGTAGATATTTCCATGTTTATACAGATAGCGGTGTAGATATTTCCATGTTTACAGAGATAGAGGTGTATATATATCCATATTTGCACAGATTGCGGTGTCGATATTTCCATCTTCACACAGATAGCGGTGTACATATTTCCATGTTTACACAGACAGCTGTGTAGATATTTCCATGTTTACACAGATAGTGTTGTAGATATTTCCATGTTTATACAGATAGCAGTGTAGATATTTCCATGTTTATAAAGATAGCGGTGTAGATATTTCCATGTTTATACAGACCGTGGTGTAGATATTTCCATGTTTAGACAGATGACTGTGTAGATATTTCCAAGTTTATACAGATAGCGGTGTAGATATATCCATGTTTATACAGACCGTGGTGTAGATATTTCCATGTTTATACAGATAGCGGTGTAGATATTTTCATGTTTATACAGGTAGCGGTGTAGATATTTCCATGTTTACAGAGATAGAGGTGTAGATATTTCCATATTTGCCCAGAATGCGGTGTATATATTTCCATCTTCACACAGATAGCGTTGTACACACTTCCATGTTTACAAAGACAGCTGTGTAGATATTTCCATGTTTACACAGACAGTGTTGTAGATATTTCCATTTTTATATAGATAGCGGTGCAGATATTTCCATGTTTATACAGATAGCGGTGGAGATATTTCCATGTTTATACAGATAACAGTGTAGATATTTCCATGTTTATAAATATAGCGGTGGAGATATTTCCATGTTTATACAGATATCGGTGGAGATATTTCCAAGTTTATGCAGATTGCGGTGGAGATATTATCATGTTTATAGAGATAGCGGTGTAGATATTTCCATGTAGATACAGATAGCGGTGTAGATATTTCCATGTTTATAGAGATAGTGGTGTAGATATTTCCATATTTATGCAGATAGCGGAGTAGATATTTCCATGTTTATTCAGATGGCGGTTTAGATATTTCCATGTTTATACAGATAGTGGTGTAGACATTACCATATTGATAGAGATATCGGTGAAGATATTTCCATGTTTATACAGATAGCGGTGTAGATATTTTCAAGTTTATACAGATAGCGGTGTAGATATTTCCATGTTTATACAGATAGCAGTGTAGATATTTCCATGTTTATACAGAGAGTGGTGGAGATATTTCCATGTTTATACAGATATCGGTGTAGCTATTTCCATGTTTATAGAGATAGCAGTGATGATATTTCCATGTTTATACAGATTGCATTGTAGATATTTCTATGTTCATAGAGATAGTCGTGTAGATATTTCCATGTTTATACAGATGACTGTGTAGTTAATTCCATGTTTATACAGATGGCGGTGTAGATATTTCCATATTTATAGAGATAGCCATGTAGTTATTTCCATGTTTATACAGATAACGGTGTAGATATTTACATGTTTATACAGACAGCGGTGTAGATATATCCATGTTTATACAGACCGTGGTGTAGGTATTTCCATGTTTATACAGATAGCGGTGAAGATATTTCCATTTTTATACAGATAGCGCTGTAGATATTTCTATGTTTATACAGATACCGGTGTAGATATTTCCATGTTTATACAGATAGCGGTGTAGATATTTCCATGTTTACAGAGATAGAGGTGTATATATATCCATATTTGCACAGATTGCGGTGTCGATATTTCCATCTTCACACAGATAGCGGTGTACATATTTCCATGTTTACACAGACAGCTGTGTAGATATTTCCATGTTTACACAGATAGTGTTGTAGATATTTCCATGTTTATACAGATAGCAGTGTACATATTTCCATGTTTATAAAGATAGCGGTGTAGATATTTCCATGTTTATACAGACCGTGGTGTAGATATTTCCATGTTTAGACAGATGACTGTGTAGATATTTCCAAGTTTATACAGATAGCGGTGTAGATATATCCATGTTTATACAGACCGTGGTGTAGATATTTCCATGTTTATACAGATAGCGGTGTAGATATTTTCATGTTTATACAGGTAGCGGTGTAGATATTTCCATGTTTACAGAGATAGAGGTGTAGATATTTCCATATTTGCCCAGAATGCGGTGTATATATTTCCATCTTCACACAGATAGCGTTGTACACACGTCCATGTTTACACAGACAGCTGTGTAGATATTTCCATGTTTACACAGACAGTGTTGTAGATATTTCCATTTTTATATAGATAGCGGTGCAGATATTTCCATGTTTATACAGATAGCGGTGGAGATATTTCCATGTTTATACAGATAACGGTGTAGATATTTCCATGTTTATAAATATAGCGGTGGAGATATTTCCATGTTTATACAGATATCGGTGGAGATATTTCCAAGTTTATGCAGATTGCGGTGGAGATATTATCATGTTTATAGAGATAGCGGTGTAGATATTTCCATGTAGATACAGATAGCGGTGTAGATATTTCCATGTTTATAGAGATAGTGGTGTAGATATTTCCATATTTATGCAGATAGCGGAGTAGATATTTCCATGTTTATTCAGATGGCGGTTTAGATATTTCCATGTTTATACAGATAGTGGTGTAGACATTTCCATATTGATAGAGATATCGGTGAAGATATTTCCATGTTTATACAGATAGCGGTGTAGATATTTTCAAGTTTATACAGATAGCGGTGTAGATATTTCTATGTTTATACAGATAGCGGTGTAGATATTTCCATGTTTATACAGAGAGTGGTGGAGATATTTCCATGTTTATACAGATATCGGTGTAGCTATTTCCATGTTTATAGAGATAGCAGTGAAGATATTTCCATGTTTATACAGATTGCATTGTAGATATTTCTATGTTCATAGAGATAGTCGTGTAGATATTTCCATGTTTATACAGATGACTGTGTAGTTAATTCCATGTTTATACAGATGGCGGTGTAGATATTTCCACATTTATAGAGATAGCCATGTAGTTATTTCCATGTTTATACAGATAACGGTGTAGATATTTACATGTTTATACAGACAGCGGTGTAGATATATCCATGTTTATACAGACCGTGGTGTAGATATTTCCATGTTTATACAGATAGCGGTGAAGATATTTCCATTTTTATACAGATAGAGCTGTAGATATTTCTATGTTTATACAGATAGCGGTGTAGATATTTCCATGTTTATACAGATAGCGGTGTAGATATTTCCATGTTTACAGAGATAGAGGTGTATATATATCCATATTTGCACAGATTGCGGTGTCGATATTTCCATCTTCACACAGATAGCGGTGTACATATTTCCATGTTTACACAGACAGCTGTGTAGATATTTCCATGTTTACACAGATAGTGTTGTGGATATTTCCATGTTTATACAGATAGCGGTGTAGATATTTCCATGTTTATAAAGATAGCGGTGTAGATATTTCCATGTTTATACAGATAGCGGTGGAGATATTTCCATGTTTGTACACACAGCGCTGTAGATATTTCCATGTTTATACAGACAGCGGTGTAGATATTTCCATCTTTATACAGATAGCGGTGTAGATATTTCCATGTTTATACAGATAGCGGTGGAGATTTTTCCATGTTTATACAGATATCAGTAGGGATATTTCCATGTTTATACAGAGAGCGGTGGAAATATTTACATGTTTATACAGATGGAGGTGTAGGTTTTCCAAGGTTATGCAGATTGCGGTGGAGATATTTCCATGTTTATAGAGATAGCGGTGTAGATATTTCCATGTTTATACAGAGAGTGGTGGAGATATTTGCATGTTTATACAGATATCGGTGTAGCTATTTCCATGTTTATAGAGATAGCAGTGATGATATTTCCATGTTTATACAGATTGCATTGTAGATATTTCTATGTTCATAGAGATAGTCGTGTAGATATTTCCATGTTTATACAGATGACTGAGTAGTTAATTCCATGTTTATACAGATGGCGGTGTAGATATTTCCATATTTATAGAGATAGCCATGTAGTTATTTCCATGTTTATACAGATAACGGTGTAGATATTTACATGTTTATACAGACAGCGGTGTAGATATATCCATGTTTATACAGACCGTGGTGTACATATTTCCATGTTTATACAGATAGCGGTGAAGATATTTCCATTTTTATACAGATAGCGCTGTAGATATTTCTATGTTTATACAGATAGCGGTGTAGATATTTCCATGTTTATACAGATAGCGGTGTAGATATTTCCATGTTTACAGAGATAGAGGTGTATATATATCCATATTTGCACAGATTGCGGTGTCGATATTTCCATCTTCACACAGATAGCGGTGTACATATTTCCATGTTTACACAGACAGCTGTGTAGATATTTCCATGTTTACACAGATAGTGTTGTAGATATTTCCATGTTTATACAGATAGCAGTGTAGATATTTCCATGTTTATAAAGATAGCGGTGTAGATATTTCCATGTTTATACAGACCGTGGTGTAGATATTTCCATGTTTAGACAGATAACTGTGTAGATATTTCCAAGTTTATACAGATAGCGGTGTAGATATATCCATGTTTATACAGACCGTGGTGTAGATATTTCCATGTTTATACAGATAGCGGTGTAGATATTTTCATGTTTATACAGGTAGCGGTGTAGATATTTCCATGTTTACAGAGATAGAGGTGTAGATATTTCCATATTTGCCCAGAATGCGGTGTATATATTTCCATCTTCACACAGATAGCGTTGTACACACGTCCATGTTTACACAGACAGCTGTGTAGATATTTCCATGTTTACACAGACAGTGTTGTAGATATTTCCATTTTTATATAGATAGCGGTGCAGATATTTCCATGTTTATACAGATAGCGGTGGAGATATTTCCATGTTTATACAGATAACGGTGTAGATATTTCCATGTTTATAAATATAGCGGTGGAGATATTTCCATGTTTATACAGATATCGGTGGAGATATTTCCAAGTTTATGCAGATTGCGGTGGAGATATTATCATGTTTATAGAGATAGCGGTGTAGATATTTCCATGTAGATACAGATAGCGGTGTAGATATGTCCATGTTTATAGAGATAGTGGTGTAGATATTTCCATATTTATGCAGATAGCGGAGTAGATATTTCCATGTTTATTCAGATGGCGGTTTAGATATTTCCATGTTTATACAGATAGTGGTGTAGACATTTCCATATTGATAGAGATATCGGTGAAGATATTTCCATGTTTATACAGATAGCGGTGTAGATATTTTCAAGTTTATACAGATAGCGGTGTAGATATTTCTATGTTTATACAGATAGCGGTGTAGATATTTCCATGTTTATACAGAGAGTGGTGGAGATATTTCCATGTTTATACAGATATCGGTGTAGCTATTTCCATGTTTATAGAGATAGCAGTGAAGATATTTCCATGTTTATACAGATTGCATTGTAGATATTTCTATGTTCATAGAGATAGTCGTGTAGATATTTCCATGTTTATACAGATGACTGTGTAGTTAATTCCATGTTTATACAGATGGCGGTGTAGATATTTCCACATTTATAGAGATAGCCATGTAGTTATTTCCATGTTTATACAGATAACGGTGTAGATATTTACATGTTTATACAGACAGCGGTGTAGATATATCCATGTTTATACAGACCGTGGTGTAGATATTTCCATGTTTATACAGATAGCGGTGAAGATATTTCCATTTTTATACAGATAGAGCTGTAGATATTTCTATGTTTATACAGATAGCGGTGTAGATATTTCCATGTTTATACAGATAGCGGTGTAGATATTTCCATGTTTACAGAGATAGAGGTGTATATATATCCATATTTGCACAGATTGCGGTGTCGATATTTCCATCTTCACACAGATAGCGGTGTACATATTTCCATGTTTACACAGACAGCTGTGTAGATATTTCCATGTTTACACAGATAGTGTTGTGGATATTTCCATGTTTATACAGATAGCGGTGTAGATATTTCCATGTTTCTAAAGATAGCGGTGTAGATATTTCCATGTTTATACAGATAGCGGTGGAGATATTTCCATGTTTGTACACACAGCGCTGTAGATATTTCCATGTTTATACAGACAGCGGTGTAGATATTTCCATCTTTATACAGATAGCGGTGTAGATATTTCCATGTTTATACAGATAGCGGTGGAGATTTTTCCATGTTTATACAGATATCAGTAGGGATATTTCCATGTTTATACAGAGAGCGGTGGAAATATTTACATGTTTATACAGATAGAGGTGTAGGTATTTCCAAGGTTATGCAGATTGCGGTGGAGATATTTCCATGTTTATAGAGATAGCAGTGTAGATATTTCCATGTAGACACAGATAGCCATGTTGATATTTCCATGTTTATAGATATAGCCATGTAGATATTTCCATATTTATACAGATAGCGGTGTAGGTATTTCCATGTTTACAGAGATAGCGGTGATGATATTTCCATGTTTATACAGATGGCATTGTAGATATTTACATGTTTATTCAGATAGTGGTGTAGATATTTCCATGTTTATACAGATGACTGTGTAGTTAATTCCATGTTTATAAAGATGGCGGTGTATATATTTCCATGTTTATAGAGATAGCCATGTAGATATTTCCATGTTTATACAGATAGCGGTGTAGTTATTTCCATGTTTACAGAGATAGAGGTGTAGATATTTCCATATTTGCACAGATTGCCGTGTAGATATTTCCATCTTCACACAGATAGCGGTGTACATATTTCTATGTTTACACAGACAGCTGTGTAGATATTTCCATGTTTACACAGATAGTGTTGTGGATATTTCCATGTTTATACAGATAGCGGTGCAGATATTTCCATGTTCATAAAGATAGCGGTGTAGATATTTTCATGTTTATACAGACAGCGGTGGAGATATTTCCATGTTTATACAGATAGCGCTGTAGATATTTCCCTGTTTATACAGACAGCGGTGTAGATATTTCCATGTTTATACAGATAGCGGTGTCGATATTTCCATGTTTATACAGATAGCGGTGTACGTACTTCCAAGTTTATAGAGATAGCGGTGTAGATATTTACATGCTTACACAGATGGCTGTGTAGATATTTCCATGTTTATACAGATTGCAGTGAAGTTATTTCCATGTTTATACAGATGGAGGTGTAGATATTTACATGTTTAGACAGATGACTGTGTAGATATTTCCAAGTTTATACAGATAGCGGTGTAGATATATCCATGTTTATAAGGACCGTGGTGTAGATATTTCCATGTTTATACAGATAGCGGTGTAGATATTTTCATGTTTATACAGGTAGCGGTGTAGATATTTCCATGTTTACAGAGATAGAGGTGTAGATATTTCCATATTTGCCCAGAATGCGGTGTATATATTTCCATCTTCACACAGATAGCGTTGTACATACTTCCATGTTTACACAGACAGCTGTGTAGATATTTCCATGTTTACACAGACAATGTTGTAGATATTTCCATTTTTATATAGATAGCGGTGCAGATATTTCCATGTTTATACAGATAGCGGTGGAGATATTTCCATGTTTATACAGATAACGGTGTAGATATTTCCATGTTTATAAATATAGCGGTGGAGATATTTCCATGTTTATACAGATATCGGTGGAGATATTTCCATGTTTATGCAGATTGCGGTGGAGATATTATCATGTTTATAGAGATAGCGGTGTAGATATTTCCATGTAGATACAGATAGCGGTGTAGATATTTCCATGTTTATAGAGATAGTGGTGTAGATATTTCCATATTTATGCAGATAGCGGAGTAGATATTTCCATGTTTATTCAGATGGCGGTTTAGGTATTTCCATGTTTATACAGATAGTGGTGTAGACATTTCCATATTGATAGAGATATCGGTGAAGATATTTCCATGTTTATACAGATAGCGGTGTAGATATTTTCAAGTTTATACAGATAGCGGTGTAGATATTTCCATGTTTATACAGATAGCGGTGTAGATATTTCCATGTTTATACAGAGAGTGGTGGAGATATTTCCGTGTTTATACAGATATCGGTGTAGCTATTTCCATGTTTATAGAGATAGCAGTGAAGATATTTCCATGTTTATACAGATTGCATTGTAGATATTTCTATGTTCATAGAGATAGTCGTGTAGATATTTCCATGTTTATACAGATGACTGTGTAGTTAATTCCATGTTTATACAGATGGCGGTGTAGATATTTCCACATTTATAGAGATAGCCATGTAGTTATTTCCATGTTTATACAGATAACGGTGTAGATATTTACATGTTTATACAGACAGCGGTGTAGATATGTCCATGTTTATACAGACCGTGGTGTAGATATTTCCATGTTTATACAGATAGCGGTGAAGATATTTCCATTTTTATACAGATAGCGCTGTAGATATTTCTATGTTTATACAGATAGCGGTGTAGATATTTCCATGTTTATACAGATAGCGGTGTAGATATTTCCATGTTTACAGAGATAGAGGTGTATATATATCCATATTTGCACAGATTGCGGTGTCGATATTTCCATCTTCACACAGATAGCGGTGTACATATTTCCATGTTTACACAGACAGCTGTGTAGATATTTCCATGTTTACACAGATAGTGTTGTAGATATTTCCATGTTTATACAGATAGCGGTGTAGAAATTTCCATGTGTATAAAGATAGCGGTGTAGATATTTCCATGTTTATACAGATAGCGGTGGAGATATTTCCATGTTTGTACACACAGCGCTGTAGATATTTCCATGTTTATACAGACAGCGGTGTAGATATTTCCATGTTTATACAGATAGCGGTGTAGATATTTCCATGTTTATACAGATAGCGGTGGAGATTTTTCCATGTTTATACAGATATCAGTGGGGATATTTCCATGTTTATACAGAGAGCGGTGGAAATATTTACATGTTTATACAGATGGAGGTGTAGGTATTTCCAAGGTTATGCAGATTGCGGTGGAGATATTTCCATGTTTATAGAGATAGCAGTGTAGATATTTCCATGTAGATACAGATAGCCATGTAGATGTTTCCATGTTTATAGAGATAGCCATGTAGATATTTCCATATTTATACAGATAGCGGTGTAGGTATTTCCATGTTTACAGAGATAGCGGTGATGTTATTTCCATGTTTATACAGATGGCATTGTAGATATTTCCATGTTTATACAGATAGTGGTGTACATATTTCCATGTTTATACAGATGACTGTGTAGTTAATTCCATGTTTATAAAGATGGCGGTGTATATATTTCCATGTTTATAGAGATAGCCATGTAGATATTTCCATGTTTATACAGATAGCGGTGTAGTTATTTCCATGTTTACAGAGATAGAGGTGTAGATATTTCCATATTTGCACAGATTGCCGTGTAGATATTTCCATCTTCACACAGATAGCGGTGTACATATTTCTATGTTTACACAGACAGCTGTGTAGATATTTCCATGTTTACACAGATAGTGTTGTGGATATTTCCATGTTTATACAGATAGCGGTGCAGATATTTCCATGTTCATAAAGATAGCGGTGTAGATATTTTCATGTTTATACAGACAGCGGTGGAGATATTTCCATGTTTATACAGATAGCGCTGTAGATATTTCCCTGTTTATACAGACAGCGGTGTAGATATTTCCATGTTTATACAGATAGCGGTGTCGATATTTCCATGTTTATACAGATAGCGGTGTACGTACTTCCAAGTTTATAGAGATAGCAGTGTAGATATTTACATGCTTATACAGATGGCTGTGTAGATATTTCCATGTTTATACAGATTGCAGTGAAGTTATTTCCATGTTTATACAGATGGAGGTGTAGATATTTCCATGTTTAGACAGATGACTGTGTAGATATTTCCAAGTTTATACAGATAGCGGTGTAGATATATCCATGTTTATACAGACCGTGGTGTAGATATTTCCATGATTATACAGATAGCGGTGTAGATATTTTCATGTTTATACAGGTAGCGGTGTAGATATTTCCATGTTTACAGAGATAGAGGTGTAGATATTTCCATATTTGCCCAGAATGCGGTGTATATATTTCCATCTTCACACAGATAGCGTTGTACACACTTCCATGTTTACACAGACAGCTGTGTAGATATTTCCATGTTTACACAGACAGTGTTGTAGATATTTCCATTTTTATATAGATAGCGGTACAGATATTTCCATGTTTATACAGATAGCGGTGGAGATATTTCCATGTTTATACAGATAACGGTGTAGATATTTCCATGTTTATAAATATAGCGGTGGAGATATTTCCATGTTTATACAGATATCGGTGGAGATATTTCCAAGTTTATGCAGATTGCGGTGGAGATATTATCATGTTTATAGAGATAGCAGTGTAGATATTTCCATGTAGATACAGATAGCGGTGTAGATATTTCCATGTTTATAGAGATAGTGGTGTAGATATTTCCATATTTATGCAGATAGCGGAGTAGATAATTCCATGTTTATTCAGATGGCAGTATAGATATTTCCATGTTTATACAGATAGTGGTGTAGACATTTCCATATTGATAGAGATATCGGTGAAGATATTTCCATGTTTATACAGATAGCGGTGTAGATATTTTCAAGTTTATACAGATAGCGGTGTAGATATTTCCATGTTTATACAGATAGCGGTGTAGATATTTCCATGTTTATACAGAGATTGGTGGAGATATTTCCATGTTTATACAGATATCGGTGTAGCTATTTCCATGTTTATAGAGATAGCAGTGAAGATATTTCCATGTTTATACAGATTGCATTGTAGATATTTCTATGTTCATAGAGATAGTCGTGTAGATATTTCCATGTTTTTACAGATGACTGTGTAGTTAATTCCATGTTTATACAGATGGCGGTGTAGATATTTCCACATTTATAGAGATAGCCATGTAGTTATTTCCATGTTTATACAGATAACGGTGTAGATATTTACATGTTTATACAGACAGCGGTGTAGATATATCCATGTTTATACAGACCGTGGTGTAGGTATTTCCATGTTTATACAGATAGCGGTGATGATATTTCCATTTTTATACAGATAGCGCTGTAGATATTTCTATGTTTATACAGATAGCGGTGTAGATATTTCCATGTTTATACAGATAGCGGTGTAGATATTTCCATGTTTACAGAGATAGAGGTGTATATATATCCATATTTGCACAGATTGCGGTGTCAATATTTCCATCTTCACACAGATAGCGGTGTACATATTTCCATGTTTACACAGACAGCTGTGTAGATATTTCCATGTTTACACAGATAGTGTTGTAGATATTTCCATGTTTATACAGATAGCGGTGTAGATATTTCCATGTTTATAAAGATAGCGGTGTAGATATTTTCATGTTTATACAGATAGCGGTGGAGATATTTCCATGTTTGTACAGACAGCGCTGTAGATATTTCCATGTTTATACAGACAGCGGTGTAGATATTTCCATGTTTATACAGATAGCGGTGTAGATATTTCCATGTTTATACAGATAGCGGTGGAGATTTTTCCATGTTTATACAGATATCAGTGGGGATATTTCCATGTTTATACAGAGAGCGGTGGAAATATTTACATGTTTATACAGATGGAGGTGTAGGTATTTCCAAGGTTATGCAGATTGCGGTGGAGATATTTCCATGTTTATAGAGATAGCAGTGTAGATATTTCCATGTAGATACAGATAGCCATGTAGATATTTCCATGTTTATAGAGATAGCCATGTAGATATTTCCATATTTATACAGATAGCGGTGTAGGTATTTCCATGTTTACAGAGATAGCGGTGATGTTATTTCCATGTTTATACAGATGGCATTGTAGATATTTCCATGTTTATACAGATAGTGGTGTAGATATTTCCATGTTTATACAGATGACTGTGTAGTTAATTCCATGTTTATAAAGATGGCGGTGTATATATTTCCATGTTTATAGAGATAGCCAAGTAGATATTTCCATGTTTATACAGATAGCGGTGTAGTTATTTCCATGTTTACAGAGATAGAGGTGTAGATATTTCCATATTTGCACAGATTGCCGTGTAGATATTTCCATCTTCACACAGATAGCGGTGTACATATTTCTATATTTACACAGACAGCTGTGTAGATATTTCCATGTTTACACAGATAGTGTTGTGGATATTTCCATGTTTATACAGATAGCGGTGCAGATATTTCCATGTTCATAAAGATAGCGGTATAGATATTTTCATGTTTATACAGACAGCGGTGGAGATATTTCCATGTTTATACAGATAGCGCTGTAGATATTTCCCTGTTTATACAGACAGCGGTGTAGATATTTCCATGTTTATACAGATAGCGGTGTCGATATTTCCATGTTTATACAGATAGCGGTGTACGTACTTCCAAGTTTATAGAGATAGCGGTGTAGATATTTACATGCTTATACAGATGGCTGTGTAGATATTTCCATGTTTATACAGATTGCAGTGAAGTTATTTCCATGTTTATACACATGGAGGTGTAGATATTTCCATGTTTAGACAGATGACTGTGTAGATATTTCCAAGTTTATACAGATAGCGGTGTAGATATATCCATGTTTATACAGACCGTGGTGTAGATATTTCCATGTTTATACAGATAGCGGTGTAGATATTTTCATGTTTATACAGGTAGCGGTGTAGATATTTCCATGTTTACAGAGATAGAGGTGTAGATATTTCCATATTTGCCCAGAATGCGGTGTATATATTTCTATCTTCACACAGATAGCGTTGTACATACTTCCATGTTTACACAGACAGCTGTGTAGATGTTTCCATGTTTACACAGACCGTGTTGTAGATATTTCCATTTTTATATAGATATCGGTGCAGATATTTCCATGTTTATACAGATAGCGGTGGAGATATTTCCATGTTTATACAGATAACGGTGTAGATATTTCCATGTTTATAAATATAGCGGTGGAGATATTTCCATGTTTATACAGATATCGGAGGAGATATTTCCAAGTTTATGCAGATTGCGGTGGAGATATTATCATGTTTATAGAGATAGCGGTGTAGATATTTCCATGTAGATACAGATAGCGGTGTAGATATTTCCATGTTTATAGAGATAGTGGTGTAGATATTTCCATATTTATGCAGATAGCGGAGTAGATATTTCCATGTTTATTCAGATGGCGTTTTAGATATTTCCATGTTTATACAGATAGTGGTGTAGACATTTCCATATTGATAGAGATATCAGTGAAGATATTTCCATGTTTATACAGATAGCGGTGTAGATATTTTCAAGTTTACACAGATAGCAGTGTAGATATTTCCATGTTTATACAGATAGCGGTGTAGATATTTCCATGTTTATACAGAGAGTGGTGGAGATATTTCCATGTTTATACAGATATCGGTGTAGCTATTTCCATGTATATAGAGATAGCAGTGATGATATTTCCATGTTTCTACAGATTTCATTGTAGATATTTCTATGTTCATAGAGATAGTCGTGTAGATATTTCCATGTTTTTACAGTTTACTGTGTAGTTAATTCCATGTTTATACAGATGGCGGTGTAGATATTTCCACATTTATAGAGATAGCCATGTAGTTATTTCCATGTTTATACAGATAACGGTGTAGATATTTACATGTTTATACAGACAGCGCTGTAGATATATCCATGTTTATACAGACCGTGGTGTAGATATTTCCATGTTTATACAGATAGCGGTGAAGATATTTCCATTTTTATACAGATAGCGCTGTAGATATTTCTATGTTTATACAGACGGCGGTGTAGATATTTCCATGTTTATACAGATAGCGGTGTAGATATTTCCATGTTTACAGAGATAGAGGTGTATATATATCCATATTTAAACAGATTGCGGTGTCGATATTTCCATCTTCACACAGATAGCGGAGTACATATTTCCATGTTTACAAAGACAGCTGTGTAGATATTTCCATGTTTACACAGATAGTGTTGTAGATATTTCCATGTTTATACAGATAGCGGTGTAGATATTTCCATGTTTATAAAGATAGCGGTGTAGATATTTCCATGTTTATACAGATAGCGGTGTAGATATTTCCATGTTTATACAGATAGCGCTGGAGATTTTTCCATGTTTTTACAGATATCAGTGGGGATATTTCCATGTTTATACAGAGAGCGGTGGAAATATTTACATGTTTATACAGATGGAGGTGTAGGTATTTCCAAGGTTATGCAGATTGCGGTGGAGATATTTCCATGTTTATAGAGATAGCAGTGTAGATATTTCCATGTAGATACAGATAGCCATGTAGATATTTCCATGTTTATAGAGATAGCCATGTAGATATTTCCATATTTATACAGATAGCGGTGTAGGTATTTCCAGGTTTACAGAGATAGCGGTGATGTTATTTCCATGTTTATACAGATTGCATTGTAGATATTTCCATGTTTATACAGATAGTGGTGTAGATATTTCCATGTTTATACAGATGACTGTGTAGTTAATTCCATGTTTATAAAGATGGCGGTGTATATATTTCCATGTTTATAGAGATAGCCATGTAGATATTTCCATGTTTATACAGATAGCGGTGTAGATATTTCCATGTTTACAGAGATAGAGGTGTAGATATTTCCATATTTGCACAGATTGCCGTGTAGATATTTCCATCTTCACACAGATAGCGGTGTACATATTTCTATGTTTACACAGACAGCTGTGTAGATATTTCCATGTTTACACAGATAGTGTTGTGGATATTTCCATGTTTATACAGATAGCGGTGCAGATATTTCCATGTTCATAAAGATAGCGGTGTAGATATTTTCATGTTTATACAGACAGCGGTGGAGATATTTCCATGTTTATACAGATAGCGCTGTAGATATTTCCCTGTTTATACAGACAGCGGTGTAGATATTTCCATGTTTATACAGATAGCGGTGTCGATATTTCCATGTTTATACAGATAGCGGTGTACGTACTTCCAAGTTTATAGAGATAGCGGTGTAGATATTTACATGCTTATACAGATGGCTGTGTAGATATTTCCATGTTTATACAGATTGCAGTGAAGTTATTTCCATGTTTATACACATGGAGGTGTAGATATTTCCATGTTTAGACAGATGACTGTGTAGATATTTCCAAGTTTATACAGATAGCGGTGTAGATATATCCATGTTTATACAGACCGTGGTGTAGATATTTCCATGATTATACAGATAGCGGTGTAGATATTTTCATGTTTATACAGGTAGCGGTGTAGATATTTCCATGTTTACAGAGATAGAGGTGTAGATATTTCCATATTTTCCCAGAATGCGGTGTATATATTTCCATCTTCACACAGATAGCGTTGTACACACTTCCATGTTTACACAGACAGCTGTGTAGATATTTCCATGTTTACACAGACAGTGTTGTAGATATTTCCATTTTTATATAGATAGCGGTACAGATATTTCCATGTTTATACAGATAGCGGTGGAGATATTTCCATGTTTATACAGATAACGGTGTAGATATTTCCATGTTTATAAATATAGCGGTGGAGATATTTCCATGTTTATACAGATATCGGTGGAGATATTTCCAAGTTTATGCAGATTGCGGTGGAGATATTATCATGTTTATAGAGATAGCAGTGTAGATATTTCCATGTAGATACAGATAGCGGTGTAGGTATTTCCATGTTTATAGAGATAGTGGTGTAGATATTTCCATATTTATGCAGATAGCGGAGTAGATAATTCCATGTTTATTCAGATGGCAGTATAGATATTTCCATGTTTATACAGATAGTGGTGTAGACATTTCCATATTGATAGAGATATCGGTGAAGATATTTCCATGTTTATACAGATAGCGGTGTAGATATTTTCAAGTTTATACAGATAGCGTTGTAGATATTTCCATGTTTATACAGATAGCGGTGTAGATATTTCCATGTTTATACAGAGATTGGTGGAGATATTTCCATGTTTATACAGATATCGGTGTAGCTATTTCCATGTTTATAGAGATAGCAGTGAAGATATTTCCACGTTTATACAGATTGCATTGTAGATATTTCTATGTTCATAGAGATAGTCGTGTAGATATTTCCATGTTTTTACAGTTTACTGTGTAGTTAATTCCATGTTTATACAGATGGCGGTGTAGATATTTCCACATTTATAGAGATAGCCATGTAGTTATTTCCATGTTTATACAGATAACGGTGTAGATATTTACATGTTTATACAGACAGCGGTGTAGATATATCCATGTTTATACAGACCGTGGTGTAGATATTTCCATGTTTATACAGATAGCGGTGATGATATTTCCATTTTTATACAGATAGCGCTGTAGATATTTCTATGTTTATACAGATAGCGGTGTAGATATTTCCATGTTTATACAGATAGCGGTGTAGATATTTCCATGTTTACAGAGATAGAGGTGTATATATATCCATATTTGCACAGATTGCGGGGTCAATATTTCCATCTTCACACAGATAGCGGTGTACATATTTCCATGTTTACACAGACAGCTGTGTAGATATTTCCATGTTTACACAGATAGTGTTGTAGATATTTCCATGTTTATACAGATAGCGGTGTAGATATTTCCATGTTTATAAAGATAGCGGTGTAGATATTTCCATGTTTATACAGATAGCGGTGGAGATATTTCCATGTTTGTACACACAGCGCTGTAGATATTTCCATGTTTATACAGACAGCGGTGTAGATATTTCCATGTTTATACAGATAGCGGTGTAGATATTTCCATGTTTATACAGATAGCGGTGGAGATTTTTCCATGTTTATACAGATATCAGTGGGGATATTTCCATGTTTATACAGAGAGCGGTGGAAATATTTACATGTTTATACAGATGGAGGTGTAGGTATTTCCAAGGTTATGCAGATTGCGGTGGAGATATTTCCATGTTTATAGAGATAGCAGTGTAGATATTTCCATGTAGATACAGATAGCCATGTAGATATTTCCATGTTTATAGAGATAGCCATGTAGATATTTCCATATTTATACAGATAGCGGTGTAGGTATTTCCAGGTTTACAGAGATAGCGGTGATGTTATTTCCATGTTTATACAGATTGCATTGTAGATATTTCCATGTTTATACAGATAGTGGTGTAGATATTTCCATGTTTATACAGATGACTGTGTAGTTAATTCCATGTTTATAAAGATGGCGGTGTATATATTTCCATGTTTATAGAGATAGCCATGTAGATATTTCCATGTTTATACAGATAGCGGTGTAGATATTTCCATGTTTACAGAGATAGAGGTGTAGATATTTCCATATTTGCACAGATTGCCGTGTAGATATTTCCATCTTCACACAGATAGCGGTGTACATATTTCTATGTTTACACAGACAGCTGTGTAGATATTTCCATGTTTACACAGATAGTGTTGTGGATATTTCCATGTTTATACAGATAGCGGTGCAGATATTTCCATGTTCATAAAGATAGCGGTGTAGATATTTTCATGTTTATACAGACAGCGGTGGAGATATTTCCATGTTTATACAGATAGCGCTGTAGATATTTCCCTGTTTATACAGACAGCGGTGTAGATATTTCCATGTTTATACAGATAGCGGTGTCGATATTTCCATGTTTATACAGATAGCGGTGTACGTACTTCCAAGTTTATAGAGATAGCGGTGTAGATATTTACATGCTTATACAGATGGCTGTGTAGATATTTCCATGTTTATACAGATTGCAGTGAAGTTATTTCCATGTTTATACACATGGAGGTGTAGATATTTCCATGTTTAGACAGATGACTGTGTAGATATTTCCAAGTTTATACAGATAGCGGTGTAGATATATCCATGTTTATACAGACCGTGGTGTAGATATTTCCATGATTATACAGATAGCGGTGTAGATATTTTCATGTTTATACAGGTAGCGGTGTAGATATTTCCATGTTTACAGAGATAGAGGTGTAGATATTTCCATATTTTCCCAGAATGCGGTGTATATATTTCCATCTTCACACAGATAGCGTTGTACACACTTCCATGTTTACACAGACAGCTGTGTAGATATTTCCATGTTTACACAGACAGTGTTGTAGATATTTCCATTTTTATATAGATAGCGGTACAGATATTTCCATGTTTATACAGATAGCGGTGGAGATATTTCCATGTTTATACAGATAACGGTGTAGATATTTCCATGTTTATAAATATAGCGGTGGAGATATTTCCATGTTTATACAGATATCGGTGGAGATATTTCCAAGTTTATGCAGATTGCGGTGGAGATATTATCATGTTTATAGAGATAGCAGTGTAGATATTTCCATGTAGATACAGATAGCGGTGTAGGTATTTCCATGTTTATAGAGATAGTGGTGTAGATATTTCCATATTTATGCAGATAGCGGAGTAGATAATTCCATGTTTATTCAGATGGCAGTATAGATATTTCCATGTTTATACAGATAGTGGTGTAGACATTTCCATATTGATAGAGATATCGGTGAAGATATTTCCATGTTTATACAGATAGCGGTGTAGATATTTTCAAGTTTATACAGATAGCGGTGTAGATATTTCCATGTTTATACAGATAGCGGTGTAGATATTTCCATGTTTATACAGAGATTGGTGGAGATATTTCCATGTTTATACAGATATCGGTGTAGCTATTTCCATGTTTATAGAGATAGCAGTGAAGATATTTCCACGTTTATACAGATTGCATTGTAGATATTTCTATGTTCATAGAGATAGTCGTGTAGATATTTCCATGTTTTTACAGTTTACTGTGTAGTTAATTCCATGTTTATACAGATGGCGGTGTAGATATTTCCACATTTATAGAGATAGCCATGTAGTTATTTCCATGTTTATACAGATAACGGTGTAGATATTTACATGTTTATACAGACAGCGGTGTAGATATATCCATGTTTATACAGACCGTGGTGTAGATATTTCCATGTTTATACAGATAGCGGTGATGATATTTCCATTTTTATACAGATAGCGCTGTAGATATTTCTATGTTTATACAGATAGCGGTGTAGATATTTCCATGTTTATACAGATAGCGGTGTAGATATTTCCATGTTTACAGAGATAGAGGTGTATATATATCCATATTTGCACAGATTGCGGTGTCAATATTTCCATCTTCACACAGATAGCGGTGTACATATTTCCATGTTTACACAGACAGCTGTGTAGATATTTCCATGTTTACACAGATAGTGTTGTAGATATTTCCATGTTTATACAGATAGCGGTGTAGATATTTCCATGTTTATAAAGATAGCGGTGTAGATATTTCCATGTTTATACAGATAGCGGTGGAGATATTTCCATGTTTGTACACACAGCGCTGTAGATATTTCCATGTTTATACAGACAGCGGTGTAGATATTTCCATGTTTATACAGATAGCGGTGTAGATATTTCCATGTTTATACAGATAGCGGTGGAGATTTTTCCATGTTTATACAGATATCAGTGGGGATATTTCCATGTTTATACAGAGAGCGGTGGAAATATTTACATGTTTATACAGATGGAGGTGTAGGTATTTCCAAGGTTATGCTGATTGCGGTGGAGATATTTCCATGTTTATAGAGATAGCAGTGTAGATATTTCCATGTAGATACAGATAGCCATGTAGATATTTCCATGTTTATAGAGATAGCCATGTAGATATTTCCATATTTATACAGATAGCGGTGTAGGTATTTCCATGTTTACAGAGATAGCGGTGATGTTATTTCCATGTTTATACAGATGGCATTGTAGATATTTCCATGTTTATACAGATAGTGGTGTAGATATTTCCATGTTTATACAGATGACTGTGTAGTTAATTCCATGTTTATAAAGATGGCGGTGTATATATTTCCATGTTTATAGAGATAGCCAAGTAGATATTTCCATGTTTATACAGATAGCGGTGTAGTTATTTCCATGTTTACAGAGATAGAGGTGTAGATATTTCCATATTTGCACAGATTGCTGTGTAGATATTTCCATCTTCACACAGATAGCGGTGTACATATTTCTATATTTACACAGACAGCTGTGTAGATATTTCCATGTTTACACAGATAGTGTTGTGGATATTTCCATGTTTATACAGATAGCGGTGCAGATATTTCCATGTTCATAAAGATAGAGGTGTAGATATTTTCATGTTTATACAGACAGCGGTGGAGATATTTCCATGTTTATACAGATAGCGCTGTAGATATTTCCCTGTTTATACAGACAGCGGTGTAGATATTTCCATGTTTATACAGATAGCGGTGTCGATATTTCCATGTTTATACAGATAGCGGTGTACGTACTTCCAAGTTTATAGAGATAGCGGTGTAGATATTTACATGCTTATACAGATGGCTGTGTAGATATTTCCATGTTTATACAGATTGCAGTGAAGTTATTTCCATGTTTATACACATGGAGGTGTAGATATTTCCATGTTTAGACAGATGACTGTGTAGATATTTCCAAGTTTATACAGATAGCGGTGTAGATATATCCATGTTTATACAGACCGTGGTGTAGATATTTCCATGTTTATACAGATAGCGGTGTAGATATTTTCATGTTTATACAGGTAGCGGTGTAGATATTTCCATGTTTACAGAGATAGAGGTGTAGATATTTCCATATTTGCCCAGAATCCGGTGTATATATTTCTATCTTCACACAGATAGCGTTGTACATACTTCCATGTTTACACAGACAGCTGTGTAGATGTTTCCATGTTTACACAGACCGTGTTGTAGATATTTCCATTTTTATATAGATATCGGTGCAGATATTTCCATGTTTATACAGATAGCGGTGGAGATATTTCCATGTTTATACAGATAACGGTGTAGATATTTCCATGTTTATAAATATAGCGGTGGAGATATTTCCATGTTTATACAGATATCGGAGGAGATATTTCCAAGTTTATGCAGATTGCGGTGGAGATATTATCATGTTTATAGAGATAGCGGTGTAGATATTTCCATGTAGATACAGATAGCGGTGTAGATATTTCCATGTTTATAGAGATAGTGGTGTAGATATTTCCATATTTATGCAGATAGCGGAGTAGATATTTCCATGTTTATTCAGATGGCGGTTTAGATATTTCCATGTTTATACAGATAGTGGTGTAGACATTTCCATATTGATAGAGATATCAGTGAAGATATTTCCATGTTTATACAGATAGCGGTGTAGATATTTTCAAGTTTACACAGATAGCGGTGTAGATATTTCCATGTTTATACAGATAGCGGTGTAGATATTTCCATGTTTATACAGAGAGTGGTGGAGATATTTCCATGTTTATACAGATATCGGTGTAGCTATTTCCATGTTTATAGAGATAGCAGTGATGATATTTCCATGTTTATACAGATTGCATTGTAGATATTTCTATGTTCATAGAGATAGTCGTGTAGATATTTCCATGTTTATACAGATGACTGTGTAGTTAATTACATGTTTATACAGATGGTGGTGTAGATATTTCCACATTTATAGAGATAGCCATGTAGTTATTTCCATGTTTATACAGATAACGGTGTAGATATTTACATGTTTATACAGACAGCGCTGTAGATATATCCATGTTTATACAGACCGTGGTGTAGATATTTCCATGTTTATACAGATAGCGGTGAAGATATTTCCATTTTTATACAGATAGCGCTGTAGATATTTCTATGTTTATACAGACGGCGGTGTAGATATTTCCATGTTTATACAGATAGCGGTGTAGATATTTCCATGTTTACAGAGATAGAGGTGTATATATATCCATATTTGCACAGATTGCGGTGTCGATATTTCCATCTTCACACAGATAGCGGAGTACATATTTCCATGTTTACACAGACAGCTGTGTAGATATTTCCATGTTTACACAGATAGTGTTGTAGATATTTCCATGTTTATACAGATAGCGGTGTAGATATTTCCATGTTTATAAAGATAGCGGTGTAGATATTTCCATGTTTATACAGATAGCGGTGGAGATATTTCCATGTTTGTACACACAGCGCTGTAGATATTTCCATGTTTATACAGACAGCGGTGTAGATATTTCCATGTTTATACAGATAGCGGTGTAGATATTTCCATGTTTATACAGATAGCGGTGGAGATTTTTCCATGTTTTTACAGATATCAGTGGGGATATTTCCATGTTTATACAGAGAGCGGTGGAAATATTTACATGTTTATACAGATGGAGGTGTAGGTATTTCCAAGGTTATGCAGATTGCGGTGGAGATATTTCCATGTTTATAGAGATAGCAGTGTAGATATTTCCATGTAGATACAGATAGCCATGTAGATATTTCCATGTTTATAGAGATAGCCATGTAGATATTTCCATATTTATACAGATAGCGGTGTAGGTATTTCCAGGTTTACAGAGATAGCGGTGATGTTATTTCCATGTTTATACAGATTGCATTGTAGATATTTCCATGTTTATACAGATAGTGGTGTAGATATTTCCATGTTTATACAGATGACTGTGTAGTTAATTCCATGTTTATAAAGATGGCGGTGTATATATTTCCATGTTTATAGAGATAGCCATGTAGATATTTCCATGTTTATACAGATAGCGGTGTAGTTATTTCCATGTTTACAGAGATAGAGGTGTAGATATTTCCATATTTGCACAGATTGCCGTGTAGATATTTCCATCTTCACACAGATAGCGGTGTACATATTTCTATGTTTACACAGACAGCTGTGTAGATATTTCCATGTTTACACAGATAGTGTTGTGGATATTTCCATGTTTATACAGATAGCGGTGCAGATATTTCCATGTTCATAAAGATAGCGGTGTAGATATTTTCATGTTTATACAGACAGCGGTGGAGATATTTCCATGTTTATACAGATAGCGCTGTAGATATTTCCATGTTTATACAGATAGCGGTGTACGTACTTCCAAGTTTATAGAGATAGCGGTGTAGATATTTACATGCTTATACAGATGGCTGTGTAGATATTTCCATGTTTATACAGATTGCAGTGAAGTTATTTCCATGTTTATACAGATGGAGGTGTAGATATTTCCATGTTTAGACAGATGACTGTGTAGATATTTCCAAGTTTATACAGATAGCGGTGTAGATATATCCATGTTTATACAGACCGTGGTGTAGATATTTCCATGTTTATACAGATAGCGGTGTAGATATTTTCATGTTTATACAGCTAGCGGTGTAGATATTTCCATGTTTACAGAGATAGAGGTGTAGATATTTCCATATTTGCCCAGAATGCGGTGTATATATTTCCATCTTCACACAGATAGCGTTGTACACACATCCATGTTTACACAGACAGCTGTGTAGATATTTCCATGTTTACACAGACCGTGTTGTAGATATTTCCATTTTTATATAGATAGCGGTGCAGATATTTCCATGTTTATACAGATAGCGGTGGAGATATTTCCATGTTTATAAAGATAACGGTGTAGATATTTCCATGTTTATAAATATAGCGGTGGAGATATTTCCATGTTTATACAGATATCGGTGGAGATATTTCCAAGTTTATGCAGATTGCGGTGGAGATATTATCATGTTTATAGAGATAGCGGTGTAGATATTTCCATGTAGATACAGATAGCGGTGTAGATATTTCCATGTTTATAGAGATAGTGTTGTAGATATTTCCATATTTATGCAGATAGCGGAGTAGATATTTCCATGTTTATTCAGATGGCGGTTTAGATATTTCCATGTTTATACAGATAGTGGTGTAGACATTTCCATATTGATAGAGATAACGGTGAAGATATTTCCATGTTTATACAGATAGCGGTGTAGATATTTTCAAGTTTATACAGATAGCGGTGTAGATATTTCCATGTTTATACAGATAGCGGTGTAGATATGTCCATGTTTATACAGAGAGTGGTGGAGATATTTCCATGTTTATACAGATATCGGTGTAGCTATTTCCATGTTTATAGAGATAGCAGTGAAGATATTTCCATGTTTATGCAGATTGCATTGTAGATATTTCTATGTTCATAGAGACAGTCGTGTAGATATTTCCATGTTTATACAGATGACTGTGTAGTTAATTCCATGTTTATACAGATGGCGGTGTAGATATTTCCACATTTATAGAGATAGCCATGTAGTTATTTCCATGTTTATACAGATAACGGTGTAGATATTTACATGTTTATACAGACAGCGGTGTAGATATATCCATGTTTATACAGACCGTGGTGTAGATATTTCCATGTTTATACAGATAGCGGTGAAGATATTTCCATTTTTATACAGATAGCGCTGTAGATATTTCTATGTTTATACAGATAGCGGTGTAGATATTTCCATGTTTATACAGATAGCGGTGTAGATATTTCCATGTTTACAGAGATAGAGGTGTATATATATCCATATTTGCACAGATTGCGGTGTCGATATTTCCATCTTCACACAGATAGCGGTGTACATATTTCCATGTTTACACAGACAGCTGTGTAGATATTTCCATGTTTACACAGATAGTGTTGTAGATATTTCCATGTTTATACAGATAGCAGTGTAGATATTTCCATGTTTATAAAGATAGCGGTGTAGATATTTCCATGTTTATACAGACCGTGGTGTAGATATTTCCATGTTTAGACAGATGACTGTGTAGATATTTCCAAGTTTATACAGATAGCGGTGTAGATATATCCATGTTTATACAGACCGTGGTGTAGATATTTCCATGTTTATACAGATAGCGGTGTAGATATTTTCATGTTTATACAGGTAGCGGTGTAGATATTTCCATGTTTACAGAGATAGAGGTGTAGATATTTCCATATTTGCACAGAATGCGGTGTATATATTTCCATCTTCACACAGATAGCGTTGTACACACTTCCATGTTTACACAGACAGCTGTGTAGATATTTCCATGTTTACACAGACAGTGTTGTAGATATTTCCATTTTTATATTGATAGCGGTGCAGATATTTCCATGTTTATACAGATAGCGGTGGAGATATTTCCATGTTTATACAGATAACGGTGTAGATATTTCCATGTTTATAAATATAGCGGTGGAGATATTTCCATGTTTATACAGATATCGGTGGAGATATTTCCAAGTTTATGCAGATTGCGGTGGAGATATTATCATGTTTATAGAGATAGCGGTGTAGATATTTCCATGTAGATACAGATAGCGGTGTAGATATTTCCATGTTTATAGAGATAGTGGTGTAGATATTTCCATATTTATGCAGATAGCGGAGTAGATATTTCCATGTTTATTCAGATGGCGGTTTAGATATTTCCATGTTTATACAGATAGTGGTGTAGACATTTCCATATTGATAGAGATATCGGTGAAGATATTTCCATGTTTATACAGATAGCGGTGTAGATATTTTCAAGTTTATACAGATAGCGGTGTAGATATTTCCATGTTTATACAGATAGCGGTGTAGATATTTCCATGTTTATACAGAGAGTGGTGGAGATATTTCCATGTTTATACAGATATCGGTGTAGCTATTTCCATGTTTATAGAGATAGCAGTGAAGATATTTCCATGTTTATACAGATTGCATTGTAGATATTTCTATGTTCATAGAGACAGTCGTGTAGATATTTCCATGTTTATACAGATGACTGTGTAGTTAATTCCATGTTTATACAGATGGCGGTGTAGATATTTCCACATTTATAGAGATAGCCATGTAGTTATTTCCATGTTTATACAGATAACGGTGTAGATATTTACATGTTTATACAGACAGCGGTGTAGATATATCCATGTTTATACAGACCGTGGTGTAGATATTTCCATGTTTATACAGATAGCGGTGAAGATATTTCCATTTTTATACAGATAGCGCTGTAGATATTTCTATGTTTATACAGATAGCGGTGTAGATATTTCCATGTTTATACAGATAGCGGTGTAGATATTTCCATGTTTACAGAGATAGAGGTGTATATATATCCATATTTGCACAGATTGCGGTGTCGATATTTCCATCTTCACACAGATAGCGGTGTACATATTTCCATGTTTACACAGACAGCTGTGTAGATATTTCCATGTTTACACAGATAGTGTTGTAGATATTTCCATGTTTATACAGATAGCAGTGTAGATATTTCCATGTTTATAAAGATAGCGGTGTAGATCTTTCCATGTTTATACAGACCGTGGTGTAGATATTTCCATGTTTAGACAGATGACTGTGTAGATATTTCCAAGTTTATACAGATAGCGGTGTAGATATATCCATGTTTATACAGACCGTGGTGTAGATATTTCCATGTTTATACAGATAGCGGTGTAGATATTTTCATGTTTATACAGGTAGCGGTGTAGATATTTCCATGTTTACAGAGATAGAGGTGTAGATATTTCCATATTTGCCCAGAATGCGGTGTATATATTTCCATCTTCACACAGATAGCGTTGTACACACTTCCATGTTTACACAGACAGCTGTGTAGATATTTCCATGTTTACACAGACAGTGTTGTAGATATTTCCATTTTTATATAGATAGCGGTGCAAATATTTCCATGTTTATAGAGATAGCGGTGGAGATATTTCCATGTTTATACAGATAACGGTGTAGATATTTCCATGTTTATAAATATAGCGGTGGAGATATTTCCATGTTTATACAGATATCGGTGGAGATATTTCCAAGTTTATGCAGATTGCGGTGGAGATATTATCATGTTTATAGAGATAGCGGTGTAGATATTTCCATGTAGATACAGATAGCGGTGTAGATATTTCCATGTTTATAGAGATAGTGGTGTAGATATTTCCATATTTATGCAGATAGCGGAGTAGATATTTCCATGTTTATTCAGATGGCGGTTTAGATATTTCCATGTTTATACAGATAGTGGTGTAGACATTTCCATATTGATAGAGATATCGGTGAAGATATTTCCATGTTTATACAGATAGCGGTGTAGATATTTTCAAGTTTATACAGATAGCGGTGTAGATATTTCCATGTTTATACAGATAGCGGTGTAGATATTTCCATGTTTATACAGAGAGTGGTGGAGATATTTGCATGTTTATACAGATATCGGTGTAGCTATTTCCATGTTTATAGAGATAGCAGTGATGATATTTCCATGTTTATACAGATTGCATTGTAGATATTTCTATGTTCATAGAGATAGTCGTGTAGATATTTCCATGTTTATACAGATGACTGTGTAGTTAATTCCATGTTTATACAGATGGCGGTGTAGATATTCCCAACATTTATAGAGATAGCCATGTAGTTATTTCCATGTTTATACAGATAACGGTGTAGATATTTACATGTTTATACAGACAGCGGTGTAGATATATCCATGTTTATACAGACCGTGGTGTAGATATTTCCATCTTTATACAGATAGCGGTGAAGATATTTCCATTTTTATACAGATAGCGCTGTAGATATTTCTATGTTTATACAGATAGCGGTGTAGATATTTCCATGTTTATACAGATAGCGGTGTAGATATTTCCATCTTTACAGAGATAGAGGTGTATATATATCCATATTTGCACAGATTGCGGTGTCGATATTTCCATCTTCACACAGATAGCGGTGTACATATTTCCATGTTTACACAGACAGCTGTGTAGATATTTCCATGTTTACACAGATAGTGTTGTACATATTTCCATGTTTATACAGATAGCGGTGTAGATATTTCCATGTTTATAAAGATAGCGGTGTAGATATTTCCATGTTTATACAGATAGCGGTGGAGATATTTCCATGTTTGTACACACAGCGCTGTAGATATTTCCATGTTTATACAGACAGCGGTGTAGATATTTCCATGTTTATACAGATAGCGGTGGAGATTTTTCCATGTTTATACAGATATCAGTGGGGATATTTCCATGTTTATACAGAGAGCGGTGGAAGTATTTACATGTTTATAAAGATGGAGGTGTAGGTATTTCCAAGGTTATGCAGATTGCGGTGGAGATATTTCCATGTTTATAGAGATAGCAGTGTAGATATTTCCATGTAGATACAGATAGCCATGTAGATATTTCCATGTTTATAGAGATAGCCATGTAGATATTTCCATATTTATACAGATAGCGGTGTAGGTATTTCCATGTTTACAGAGATAGCGGTGATGTTATTTCCATGTTTATACAGATTGCATTGTAGATATTTCCATGTTTATACAGATAGTGGTGTAGATATTTCCATGTTTATACAGATTACAGTGTAGTTAATTCCATGCTTATAAAGATGGCGGTGTATATATTTCCATGTTTATAGAGATAGCCATGTAGATATTTCCATGTTTATACAGATAGCGGTGTAATTATTTCCATGTTTACAGAGATAGAGGTGAAGCTATTTCCATATTTGCACAGATTGCCGTGTGGATATTTCCATCTTCACACAGATAGCGGTGTACATATTTCTATGTTTACACAGACAGCTGTGTAGATATTTCCATGTTTACACAGATAGTGTTGTGGATATTTCCATGTTTATACAGATAGCGGTGCAGATATTTCCATGTTCATAAAGATAGCGGTGTAGATATTTTCATGTTTATACAGACAGCGGTGGAGATATTTCCATGTTTATACAGATAGCGCTGTAGATATTTCCCTGTTTATACAGACAGCGGTGTAGATATTTCCATGTTTATACAGATAGTGGTGTCGATATTTCCATGTTTATACAGATAGCGGTGTACGTACTTCCAAGTTTATAGAGATAGCGGTGTAGATATTTACATGCTTATACAGATGGCTGTGTAGATATTTCCATGTTTATACAGATTGCAGTGAAGTTATTTCCATATTTATACAGATGGAGGTGTAGATATTTCCATGTTTAGACAGATGACTGTGTAGATATTTCCAAGTTTATACAGATAGCGGTGTAGATATATCCATGTTTATACAGACCGTGGTGTAGATATTTCCATGTTTATACAGATAGCGGTGAAGATATTTTCATGTTTATACAGGTAGCGGTGTAGATATTTCCATGTTTACAGAGATAGAGGTGTAGATATTTCCATATTTGCCCAGATTGCGGTGTATATATTTCCATCTTCACACAGATAGCGTTGTACACACTTCCATGTTTACACAGACAGCTGTGTAGATATTTCCATGTTTACACAGACAGTGTTGTAGATATTTCCATTTTTATATAGATAGCGGTGCAAATATTTCCATGTTTATAGAGATAGCGGTGGAGATATTTCCATGTTTATACAGATAACGGTGTAGATATTTCCATGTTTATAAATATAGCGGTGGAGATATTTCCATGTTTATACAGATATCGGTGGAGATATTTCCAAGTTTATGCAGATTGCGGTGGAGATATTATCATGTTTATAGAGATAGCGGTGTAGATATTTCCATGTAGATACAGATAGCGGTGTAGATATTTCCATGTTTATAGAGATAGTGGTGTAGATATTTCCATATTTATGCAGATAGCGGAGTAGATATTTCCATGTTTATTCAGATGGCGGTTTAGATATTTCCATGTTTATACAGATAGTGGTGTAGACATTTCCATATTGATAGAGATATCGGTGAAGATATTTCCATGTTTATACAGATAGCGGTGTAGATATTTTCAAGTTTATACAGATAGCGGTGTAGATATTTCCATGTTTATACAGATAGCGGTGTAGATATTTCCATGTTTATACAGAGAGTGGTGGAGATATTTCCATGTTTATACAGATATCGGTGTAGCTATTTCCATGTTTATAGAGATAGCAGTGATGATATTTCCATGTTTATACAGATTGCATTGTAGATATTTCTATGTTCATAGAGATAGTCGTGTAGATATTTCCATGTTTATACAGATGACTGTGTAGTTAATTCCATGTTTATACAGATGGCGGTGTAGATATTTCCACATTTATAGAGATAGCCATGTAGTTATTTCCATGTTTATACAGATAACGGTGTAGATATTTACATGTTTATACAGACAGCGGTGTAGATATATCCATGTTTATACAGACCGTGGTGTAGATATTTCCATCTTTATACAGATACCGGTGAAGATATTTCCATTTTTATACAGATAGCGCTGTAGATATTTCTATGTTTATACAGATAGCGGTGTAGATATTTCCATGTTTATACAGATAGCGGTGTAGATATTTCCATGTTTACAGAGATAGAGGTGTATATATATCCATATTTGCACAGATTGCGGTGTCGATATTTCCATCTTCACACAGATAGCGGTGTACATATTTCCATGTTTACACAGACAGCTGTGTAGATATTTCCATGTTTACACAGATAGTGTTGTACATATTTCCATGTTTATACAGATAGCGGTGTAGATATTTCCATGTTTATAAAGATAGCGGTGTAGATATTTCCATGTTTATACAGATAGCGGTGGAGATATTTCCATGTTTGTACACACAGCGCTGTAGATATTTCCATGTTTATACAGACAGCGGTGTAGATATTTCCATGTTTATACAGATAGCGGTGGAGATTTTTCCATGTTTATACAGATATCAGTGGGGATATTTCCATGTTTATACAGAGAGCGGTGGAAGTATTTACATGTTTATAAAGATGGAGGTGTAGGTATTTCCAAGGTTATGCAGATTGCGGTGGAGATATTTCCATGTTTATAGAGATAGCAGTGTAGATATTTCCATGTAGATACAGATAGCCATGTAGATATTTCCATCTTTATAGAGATAGCCATGTAGATATTTCCATATTTATACAGATAGCGGTGTAGGTATTTCCATGTTTACAGAGATAGCGGTGATGTTATTTCCATGTTTATACAGATGGCATTGTAGATATTTCCATGTTTATACAGATAGTGGTGTAGATATTTCCATGTTTATACAGATTACAGTGTAGTTAATTCCATGCTTATAAAGATGGCGGTGTATATATTTCCATGTTTATAGAGATAGCCATGTAGATATTTCCATGTTTATACAGATAGCGGTGTAATTATTTCCATGTTTACAGAGATAGAGGTGAAGCTATTTCCATATTTGCACAGATTGCCGTGTGGATATTTCCATCTTCACACAGATAGCGGTGTACATATTTCTATGTTTACACAGACAGCTGTGTAGATATTTCCATGTTTACACAGATAGTGTTGTGGATATTTCCATGTTTATACAGATAGCGGTGCAGATATTTCCATGTTCATAAAGATAGCGGTGTAGATATTTTCATGTTTATACAGACAGCGGTGGAGATATTTCCATGTTTATACAGATAGCGCTGTAGATATTTCCCTGTTTATACAGACAGCGGTGTAGATATTTCCATGTTTATACAGATAGTGGTGTCGATATTTCCATGTTTATACAGATAGCGGTGTACGTACTTCCAAGTTTATAGAGATAGCGGTGTAGATATTTACATGCTTATACAGATGGCTGTGTAGATATTTCCATGTTTATACAGATTGCAGTGAAGTTATTTCCATATTTATACAGATGGAGGTGTAGATATTTCCATGTTTAGACAGATGACTGTGTAGATATTTCCAAGTTTATACAGATAGCGGTGTAGATATATCCATGTTTATACAGACCGTGGTGTAGATATTTCCATGTTTATACAGATAGCGGTGAAGATATTTTCATGTTTATACAGGTAGCGGTGTAGATATTTCCATGTTTACAGAGATAGAGGTGTAGATATTTCCATATTTGCCCAGATTGCAGTGTATATATTTCCATCTTCACACAGATAGCGTTGTACACACTTCCATGTTTACACAGACAGCTGTGTAGATATTTCCATGTTTACACAGACAGTGTTGTAGATATTTCCATTTTTATATAGATAGCGGTGCAGATATTTCCATGTTTATACAGATAGCGGTGGAGATATTTCCATGTTTATACAGATAACGGTGTAGATATTTCCATGTTTATAAATATAGCGGTGGAGATATTTCCATGTTTATACAGATATCGGTGGAGATATTTCCAAGTTTATGCAGATTGCGGTGGAGATATTATCATGTTTAAAGAGATAGCGGTGTAGATATTTCCATGTAGATACAGATAGCGGTGTAGATATTTCCATGTTTATAGAGATAGTGGTGTAGATATTTCCATATTTATGCAGATAGCGGAGTAGATATTTCCATGTTTATTCAGATGGCGGTTTAGATATTTCCATGTTTATACAGATAGTGGTGTAGACATTTCCATATTGATAGAGATATCGGTGAAGATATTTCCATGTTTATACAGATAGCGGTGTAGATATTTTCAAGTTTATACAGATAGCGTTGTAGATATTTCCATGTTTATACAGATAGCGGTGGAGATATTTCCATGTTTATACAGATAACGGTGTATATATTTCCATGTTTATAAATATAGCGGTGGAGATATTTCCATGTTTATACAGATATCGGTGGAGATATTTCCAAGTTTATGCAGATTGCGGTGGAGATATTATCATGTTTAAAGAGATAGCGGTGTAGATATTTCCATGTAGATACAGATAGCGGTGTAGATATTTCCATGTTTATAGAGATAGTGGTGTAGATATTTCCATATTTATGCAGATAGCGGAGTAGATATTTCCATGTTTATTCAGATGGCGGTTTAGATATTTCCATGTTTATACAGATAGTGGTGTAGACATTTCCATATTGATAGAGATATCGGTGAAGATATTTCCATGTTTATACAGATAGCGGTGTAGATATTTTCAAGTTTATACAGATAGAGGTGTAGATATTTCCATGTTTATACAGATAGCGGTGTAGATATTTCCATGTTTATACAGAGAGTGGTGGAGATATTTCCATGTTTATACAGATATCGGTGTAGCTATTTCCATGTTTATAGAGATAGCAGTGATGATATTTCCATGTTTATACAGATTGCATTGTAGATATTTCTATGTTGATAGAGATAGTCGTGTAGATATTTCCATGTTTATACAGATGACTGTGTAGTTAATTCCATGTTTATACAGATGGCGGTGTAGATATTTCCACATTTATAGAGATAGCCATGTAGTTATTTCCATGTTTATACAGATAACGGTGTAGATATTTACATGTTTATACAGACAGCGGTGTAGATATATCCATGTTTATACAGACCGTGGTGTAGATATTTCCATGTTTATACAGATAGCGGTGAAGATATTTCCATTTTTATACAGATAGCGCTGTAGATATTTCTATGTTTATACAGATAGCGGTGTAGATATTTCCATGTTTATACAGATAGCGGTGTAGATATTTCCATGTTTACAGAGATAGAGGTGTATATATATCCATATTTGCACAGATTGCGGTGTCGATATTTCCATCTTCACACAGATAGCGGTGTACATATTTCCATGTTTACACAGACAGCTGTGTAGATATTTCCATGTTTACACAGATAGTGTTGTACATATTTCCATGTTTATACAGATAGCGGTGTAGATATTTCCATGTTTATAAAGATAGCGGTGTAGATATTTCCATGTTTATACAGATAGCGGTGGAGATATTTCCATGTTTGTACACACAGCGCTGTAGATATTTCCATGTTTATACAGACAGCGGTGTAGATATTTCCATGTTTATACAGATAGCGGTGGAGATTTTTCCATGTTTATACAGATATCAGTGGGGATATTTCCATGTTTATACAGAGAGCGGTGGAAGTATTTACATGTTTATAAAGATGGAGGTGTAGGTATTTCCAAGGTTATGCAGATTGCGGTGGAGATATTTCCATGTTTATAGAGATAGCAGTGTAGATATTTCCATGTAGATACAGATAGCCATGTAGATATTTCCATGTTTATAGAGATAGCCATGTAGATATTTCCATATTTATACAGATAGCGGTGTAGGTATTTCCATGTTTACAGAGATAGCGGTGATGTTATTTCCATGTTTATACAGATGGCATTGTAGATATTTCCATGTTTATACAGATAGTGGTGTAGATATTTCCATGTTTATACAGATTACAGTGTAGTTAATTCCATGCTTATAAAGATGGCGGTGTATATATTTCCATGTTTATAGAGATAGCCATGTAGATATTTCCATGTTTATACAGATAGCGGTGTAATTATTTCCATGTTTACAGAGATAGAGGTGAAGCTATTTCCATATTTGCACAGATTGCCGTGTAGATATTTCCATCTTCACACAGATAGCGGTGTACATATTTCTATGTTTACACAGACAGCTGTGTAGATATTTCCATGTTTACACAGATAGTGTTGTGGATATTTCCATGTTTATACAGATAGCGGTGCAGATATTTCCATGTTCATAAAGATAGCGGTGTAGATATTTTCATGTTTATACAGACAGCGGTGGAGATATTTCCATGTTTATACAGATAGCGCTGTAGATATTTCCCTGTTTATACAGACAGCGGTGTAGATATTTCCATGTTTATACAGATAGTGGTGTCGATATTTCCATGTTTATACAGATAGCGGTGTACGTACTTCCAAGTTTATAGAGATAGCGGTGTAGATATTTACATGCTTATACAGATGGCTGTGTAGATATTTCCATGTTTATACAGATTGCAGTGAAGTTATTTCCATATTTATACAGATGGAGGTGTAGATATTTCCATGTTTAGACAGATGACTGTGTAGATATTTCCAAGTTTATACAGATAGCGGTGTAGATATATCCATGTTTATACAGACCGTGGTGTAGATATTTCCATGTTTATACAGATAGCGGTGAAGATATTTTCATGTTTATACAGGTAGCGGTGTAGATATTTCCATGTTTACAGAGATAGAGGTGTAGATATTTCCATATTTGCCCAGATTGCGGTGTATATATTTCCATCTTCACACAGATAGCGTTGTACACACTTCCATGTTTACACAGACAGCTGTGTAGATATTTCCATGTTTACACAGACAGTGTTGTAGATATTTCCATTTTTATATAGATAGCGGTGCAGATATTTCCATGTTTATACAGATAGCGGTGGAGATATTTCCATGTTTATACAGATAACGGTGTAGATATTTCCATGTTTATAAATATAGCGGTGGAGATATTTCCATGTTTATACAGATATCGGTGGAGATATTTCCAAGTTTATGCAGATTGCGGTGGAGATATTATCATGTTTAAAGAGATAGCGGTGTAGATATTTCCATGTAGATACAGATAGCGGTGTAGATATTTCCATGTTTATAGAGATAGTGGTGTAGATATTTCCATATTTATGCAGATAGCGGAGTAGATATTTCCATGTTTATTCAGATGGCGGTTTAGATATTTCCATGTTTATACAGATAGTGGTGTAGACATTTCCATATTGATAGAGATATCGGTGAAGATATTTCCATGTTTATACAGATAGCGGTGTAGATATTTTCAAGTTTATACAGATAGCGTTGTAGATATTTCCATGTTTATACAGATAGCGGTGGAGATATTTCCATGTTTATACAGATAACGGTGTAGATATTTCCATGTTTATACAGATATCGGTGTAGCTATTTCCATGTTTATAGAGATAGCAGTGAAGATATTTCCATGTTTATACAGATTGCATTGTAGATATTTCTATGTTCATAGAGACAGTCGTGTAGATATTTCCATGTTTATACAGATGACTGTGTAGTTAATTCCATGTTTATACAGATGGCGGTGTAGATATTTCCACATTTATAGAAATAGCCATGAAGTTATTTCCATGTTTATACAGATAACGGTGTAGATATTTACATGTTTATACAGACAGCGGTGTAGATATATCCATGTTTATACAGACCGTGGTGTAGATATTTCCATGTTTATACAGATAGCGGTGAAGATATTTCCATTTTTATACAGATAGCGCTGTAGATATTTCTATGTTTATACAGATAGCGGTGTAGATATTTCCATGTTTATACAGATAGCGGTGTAGATATTTCCATGTTTACAGAGATAGAGGTGTATATATATCCATATTTGCACAGATTGCGGTGTCGATATTTCCATCTTCACAGATAGCGGTGTACATATTTCCATGTTTACCCAGACAGCTGTGTAGATATTTCCATGTTTACACAGATAGTGTTGTAGATATTTCCATGTTTATACAGATAGCAGTGTAGATATTTCCATGTTTATAAAGATAGCGGTGTAGATATTTCCATGTTTATACAGACCGTGGTGTAGATATTTCCATGTTTAGACAGATGACTGTGTAGATGTTTCCAAGTTTATACAGATAGCGGTGTAGATATATCCATGTTTATACAGACCGTGGTGTAGATATTTCCATGTTTATACAGATAGCGGTGTAGATATTTTCATGTTTATACAGGTAGCGGTGTAGATATTTCCATGTTTACAGAGATAGAGGTGTAGATATTTCCATATTTGCCCAGAATGCGGTGTATATATTTCCATCTTCACACAGATAGCGTTGTACACACTTCCATGTTTACACAGACAGCTGTGTAGATATTTCCATGTTTACACAGACAGTGTTGTAGATATTTCCATTTTTATATAGATAGCGGTGCAGATATTTCCATGTTTATACAGATAGCGATGGAGATATTTCCATGTTTATACAGATAACGGTGTAGATAATTCCATGTTTATAAATATAGCGGTGGAGATATTTCCATGTTTATACAGATATCGGTGGAGATATTTCCAAGTTTATGCAGATTGCGGTGGAGATATTATCTTGTTTATAGAGATAGCGGTGTAGATATTTCCATGTAGATACAGATAGCGGTGTAGATATTTCCATGTTTATAGAGATAGTGGTGTAGATATTTCCATATTTATGCAGATAGCGGAGTAGATATTTCCATGTTTATTCAGATGGCGGTTTAGATATTTCCATGTTTATACAGATAGTGGTGTAGACATTTCCATATTGATAGAGATATCGGTGAAGATATTTCCATGTTTATACAGATAGCGGTGTAGATATTTTCAAGTTTATACAGATAGCGGTGTAGATATTTCCATGTTTATACAGATAGCGGTGTAGATATTTCCATGTTTATACAGAGAGTGGTGGAGATATTTGCATGTTTATACAGATATCGGTGTAGCTATTTCCATGTTTATAGAGATAGCAGTGATGATATTTCCATGTTTATACAGATTGCATTGTAGATATTTCTATGTTCATAGAGATAGTCGTGTAGATATTTCCATGTTTATACAGATGACTATGTAGTTAATTCCATGTTTATACAGATGGCGGTGTAGATATTTCCACATTTATAGAGATAGCCATGTAGTTATTTCCATGTTTATACAGATAACGGTGTAGATATTTACATGTTTATACAGACAGCGGTGTAGATATATCCATGTTTATACAGACCGTGGTGTAGACATTTCCATGTTTATACAGATAGCGGTGAAGATATTTCCATTTTTATACAGATAGCGCTGTAGATATTTCTATGTTTATACAGATAGCGGTGTAGATATTTCCATGTTTATACAGATAGCGGTGTAGATATTTCCATGTTTACAGAGATAGAGGTGTATATATATCCATATTTGCACAGATTGCGGTGTCGATATTTCCATCTTCACACAGATAGCGGTGTACATATTTCCATGTTTACACAGACAGCTGTGTAGATATTTCCATGTTTACACAGATAGTGTTGTAGATATTTCCATGTTTATACAGATAGCAGTGTAGATATTTCCATGTTTATAAAGATAGCGGTGTAGATATTTCCATGTTTATACAGACCGTGGTGTAGATATTTCCATGTTTAGACAGATGACTGTGTAGATATTTCCAAGTTTATACAGATAGCGGTGTAGATATATCCATGTTTATACAGACCGTGGTGTAGATATTTCCATGTTTATACAGATAGCGGTGTAGATATTTTCATGTTTATACAGGTAGCGGTGTAGATATTTCCATGTTTACAGAGATAGAGGTGTAGATATTTCCATATTTGCCCAGAATGCGGTGTATATATTTCCATCTTCACACAGATAGCGTTGTACACACGTCCATGTTTACACAGACAGCTGTGTAGATATTTCCATGTTTACACAGACAGTGTTGTAGATATTTCCATTTTTATATAGATAGCGGTGCAGATATTTCCATGTTTATACAGATAGCGGTGGAGATATTTCCATGTTTATACAGATAACGGTGTAGATATTTCCATGTTTATAAATATAGCGGTGGAGATATTTCCATGTTTATACAGATATCGGTGGAGATATTTCCAAGTTTATGCAGATTGCGGTGGAGATATTATCATGTTTATAGAGATAGCGGTGTAGATATTTCCATGTAGATACAGATAGCGGTGTAGATATTTCCATGTTTATAGAGATAGTGGTGTAGATATTTCCATATTTATGCAGATAGCTGAATAGATATTTCCATGTTTATTCAGATGGCGGTTTAGATATTTCCATGTTTATACAGATAGTGGTGTAGACATTTCCATATTGATAGAGATATCGGTGAAGATATTTCCATGTTTATACAGATAGCGGTGTAGATATTCTCAAGTTTATACAGATAGCGGTGTAGATATTTCCATGTTTATACAGATAGCGGTGTAGATATTTCCATGTTTATACAGAGAGTGGTGGAGATATTTCCATGTTTATACAGATATCGGTGTAGCTATTTCCATGTTTATAGAGATAGCAGTGAAGATATTTCCATGTTTATACAGATTGCATTGTAGATATTTCTATGTTCATAGAGATAGTCGTGTAGATATTTCCATGTTTATACAGATGACTGTGTAGTTAATTCCATGTTTATACAGATGGCGGTGTAGATATTTCCACATTTATAGAGATAGCCATGTAGTTATTTCCATGTTTATACAGATAACGGTGTAGATATTTACATGTTTATACAGACAGCGGTGTAGATATATCCATGTTTATACAGACCGTGGTGTAGATATTTCCATATTTATACAGATAGCGGTGAAGATATTTCCATTTTTATACAGATAGCGCTGTAGATATTTCTATGTTTATACAGATAGCGGTGTAGATATTTCCATGTTTATACAGATAGCGGTGTAGATATTTCCATGTTTACAGAGATAGAGGTGTATATATATCCATATTTGCACAGATTGCGGTGTCGATATTTCCATCTTCACACAGATAGCGGTGTACATATTTCCATGTTTACACAGACAGCTGTGTAGGTATTTCCATGTTTACACAGATAGTGTTGTGGATAATTCCATGTTTATACAGATAGCGGTGTAGATATTTCCATGTTTATACAGATAGCGGTGTAGATATTTCCATGTTTATACAGATAGCGGTGGAGATATTTCCATGTTTGTACACACAGCGCTGTAGATATTTCCATGTTTATACAGACAGCGGTGTAGATATTTCCATGTTTATACAGATAGCGGTGTAGATATTTCCATGTTTATACAGATAGCGGTGGAGATTTTTCCATGTTTATACAGATATCAGTGGGGATATTTCCATGTTTATACAGAGAGCGGTGGAAATATTTACATGTTTATACAGATGGAGGTGTAGGTATTTCCAAGGTTATGCAGATTGCGGTGGAGATATTTCCATGTTTATAGAAATAGCAGTGTAGATATTTCCATGTAGATACAGATAGCCATGTAGATATTTCCACGTTTATAGAGATAGCCATGTAGATATTTCCATATTTATACAGATAGCGTTGTAGTTATTTCCATGTTTACAGAGATAGCGGTGATGTTATTTCCATGTTTATACAGATGGCATTGTAGATATTTCCATGTTTATACAGATAGTGGTGTAGATATTTCCATGTTTATACAGATGACTGTGTAGTTAATTCCATGTTTACAAAGATGGCGGTGTATATATTTCCATGTTTATAGAGATAGCCATGTAGATATTTCCATGTTTATACAGATAGCGGTGTAGTTATTTCCATGTTTACAGAGATAGAGGTGTAGATATTTCCATATTTGCACAGATTGCCGTGTAGATATTTCCATCTTCACACATAGAGCGGTGTACATATTTCTATGTTTACACAGACAGCTGTTTAGATATTTCCATGTTTACACAGATAGTGTTGTGGATATTTCCATGTTTATACAGATAGCGGTGCAGATATTTCCATGTTCATAAAGATAGCGGTGTAGATATTTTCATGTTTATACAGACAGCGGTGGAGATATTTCCATGTTTATACAGATAGCGCTGTAGATATTTCCCTGTTTATACAGACAGCGGTGTAGATATTTCCATGTTTATACAGATAGCGGTGTCGATATTTCCATGTTTATACAGATAGCGGTGTACGTACTTCCAAGTTTATAGAGATAGCGGTGTAGATATTTACATGCTTATACAGATGGATGTGTAGATATTTCCATGTTTATACAGATTGCAGTGAAGTTATTTCCATGTTTATACAGATGGAGGTGTAGATATTTCCATGTTTAGACAGATGACTGTGTAGATATTTCCAAGTTTATACAGATAGCGGTGTAGATATATCCATGTTTATACAGACCGTGGTGTAGATATTTCCATGTTTATACAGATAGCGGTGTAGATATTTTCATGTTTATACAGGTAGCGGTGTAGATATTTCCATGTTTACAGAGATAGAGGTGTAGATATTTCCATATTTGCCCAGAATGCGGTGTATATATTTCCATCTTCACACAGATAGCGTTGTACACACTTCCATGTTTACACAGACAGCTGTGTAGATATTTCCATGTTTACACAGACAGTGTTGTAGATATTTCCATTTTTATATAGATAGCGGTGCAGATATTTCCATGTTTATACAGATAGCGGTGGAGATATTTCCATGTTTATACAGATAACGGTGTAGATATTTCCATGTTTATAAATATAGCGGTGGAGATATTTCCATGTTTATACAGATATCGGTGGAGATATTTCCAAGTTTATGCAGATTGCGGTGGAGATATTATCATGTTTAAAGAGATAGCGGTGTAGATATTTCCATGTAGATACAGATAGCGGTGTAGATATTTCCATGTTTATAGAGATAGTGGTGTAGATATTTCCATATTTATGCAGATAGCGGAGTAGATATTTCCATGTTTATTCAGATGGCGGTTTAGATATTTCCATGTTTATACAGATAGTGGTGTAGACATTACCATATTGATAGAGATATCGGTGAAGATATTTCCATGTTTATACAGATAGCGGTGTAGATATTTTCAAGTTTATACAGATAGCGGTGTAGATATTTCCATGTTTATACAGATAGCAGTGTAGATATTTCCATGTTTATACAGAGAGTGGTGGAGATATTTCCATGTTTATACAGATATCGGTGTAGCTATTTCCATGTTTATAGAGATAGCAGTGATGATATTTCCATGTTTATACAGATTGCATTGTAGATATTTCTATGTTCATAGAGATAGTCGTGTAGATATTTCCATGTTTATACAGATGACTGTGTAGTTAATTCCATGTTTATACAGATGGCGGTGTAGATATTTCCATATTTATAGAGATAGCCATGTAGTTATTTCCATGTTTATACAGATAACGGTGTAGATATTTACATGTTTATACAGACAGCGGTGTAGATATATCCATGTTTATACAGACCGTGGTGTAGGTATTTCCATGTTTATACAGATAGCGGTGAAGATATTTCCATTTTTATACAGATAGCGCTGTAGATATTTCTATGTTTATACAGATACCGGTGTAGATATTTCCATGTTTATACAGATAGCGGTGTAGATATTTCCATGTTTACAGAGATAGAGGTGTATATATATCCATATTTGCACAGATTGCGGTGTCGATATTTCCATCTTCACACAGATAGCGGTGTACATATTTCCATGTTTACACAGACAGCTGTGTAGATATTTCCATGTTTACACAGATAGTGTTGTAGATATTTCCATGTTTATACAGATAGCAGTGTACATATTTCCAAGTTTATAAAGATAGCGGTGTAGATATTTCCATGTTTATACAGACCGTGGTGTAGATATTTCCATGTTTAGACAGATGACTGTGTAGATATTTCCAAGTTTATACAGATAGCGGTGTAGATATATCCATGTTTATACAGACCGTGGTGTAGATATTTCCATGTTTATACAGATAGCGGTGTAGATATTTTCATGTTTATACAGGTAGCGGTGTAGATATTTCCATGTTTACAGAGATAGAGGTGTAGATATTTCCATATTTGCCCAGAATGCGGTGTATATATTTCCATCTTCACACAGATAGCGTTGTACACACGTCCATGTTTACACAGACAGCTGTGTAGATATTTCCATGTTTACACAGACAGTGTTGTAGATATTTCCATTTTTATATAGATAGCGATGCAGATATTTCCATGTTTATACAGATAGCGGTGGAGATATTTCCATGTTTATACAGATAACGGTGTAGATATTTCCATGTTTATAAATATAGCAGTGGAGATATTTCCATGTTTATACAGATATCGGTGGAGATATTTCCAAGTTTATGCAGATTGCGGTGGAGATATTATCATGTTTATAGAGATAGCGGTGTAGATATTTCCATGTAGATACAGATAGCGGTGTAGATATGTCCATGTTTATAGAGATAGTGGTGTAGATATTTCCATATTTATGCAGATAGCGGAGTAGATATTTCCATGTTTATTCAGATGGCGGTTTAGATATTTCCATGTTTATACAGATAGTGGTGTAGACATTTCCATATTGATAGAGATATCGGTGAAGATATTTCCATGTTTATACAGATAGCGGTGTAGATATTTTCAAGTTTATACAGATAGCGGTGTAGATATTTCCATGTTTATACAGATAGCGGTGTAGATATTTCCATGTTTATACAGAGAGTGGTGGAGATATTTCCATGTTTATACAGATATCGGTGTAGCTATTTCCATGTTTATAGAGATAGCAGTGAAGATATTTCCATGTTTATACAGATTGCATTGTAGATATTTCTATGTTCATAGAGATAGTCGTGTAGATATTTCCATGTTTATACAGATGACTGTTTAGTTAATTCCATGTTTATACAGATGGCGGTGTAGATATTTCCACATTTATAGAGATAGCCATGTAGTTATTTCCATGTTTATACAGATAACGGTGTAGATATTTACATGTTTATACAGACAGCGGTGTAGATAATCCATGTTTATACAGACCGTGGTGTAGATATTTCCATGTTTATACAGATAGTGGTGAAGATATTTCCATTTTTATACAGATAGAGCTGTAGATATTTCTATGTTTATACAGATAGCGGTGTAGATATTTCCATGTTTATACAGATAGCGGTGTAGATATTTCCATGTTTACAGAGATAGAGGTGTATATATATCCATATTTGCACAGATTGCGGTGTCGATATTTCCATCTTCACACAGATAGCGGTGTACATATTTCCATGTTTACACAGACAGCTGTGTAGATATTTCCATGTTTACACAGATAGTGTTGTGGATATTTCCATGTTTATACAGATAGCGGTGTAGATATTTCCATGTTTATAAAGATAGCGGTGTAGATATTTCCATGTTTATACAGATAGCGGTGGAGATTTTTCCATGTTTATACAGATATCAGTAGGGATATTTCCATGTTTATACAGAGAGCGGTGGAAATATTTACATGTTTATACAGATGGAGGTGTAGGTTTTCCAAGGTTATGCAGATTGCGGTGGAGATATTTCCATGTTTATAGAGATAGCGGTGTAGATATTTCCATGTTTATACAGAGAGTGGTGGAGATATTTGCATGTTTATACAGATATCGGTGTAGCTATTTCCATGTTTATAGAGATAGCAGTGATGATATTTCCATGTTTATACAGATTGCATTGTAGATATTTCTATGTTCATAGAGATAGTCGTGTAGATATTTCCATGTTTATACAGATGACTGAGTAGTTAATTCCATGTTTATACAGATGGCGGTGTAGATATTTCCATATTTATAGAGATAGCCATGTAGTTATTTCCATGTTTATACAGATAACGGTGTAGATATTTACATGTTTATACAGACAGCGGTGTAGATATATCCATGTTTATACAGACCGTGGTGTAAATATTTCCATGTTTATACAGATAGCGGTGAAGATATTTCCATTTTTATACAGATAGCGCTGTAGATATTTCTATGTTTATACAGATAGCGGTGTAGATATTTCCATGTTTATACAGATAGCGGTGTAGATATTTCCATGTTTACAGAGATAGAGGTGTATATATATCCATATTTGCACAGATTGCGGTGTCGATATTTCCATCTTCACACAGATAGCGGTGTACATATTTCCATGTTTACACAGACAGCTGTGTAGATATTTCCATGTTTACACAGATAGTGTTGTAGATATTTCCATGTTTATACAGATAGCAGTGTAGATATTTCCATGTTTATAAAGATAGCGGTGTAGATATTTCCATGTTTATACAGACCGTGGTGTAGATATTTCCATGTTTAGACAGATGACTGTGTAGATATTTCCAAGTTTATACAGATAGCGGTGTAGATATATCCATGTTTATACAGACCGTGGTGTAGATATTTCCATGTTTATACAGATAGCGGTGTAGATATTTTCATGTTTATACAGGTAGCGGTGTAGATATTTCCATGTTTACAGAGATAGAGGTGTAGATATTTCCATATTTGCCCAGAATGCGGTGTATATATTTCCATCTTCACACAGATAGCGTTGTACACACGTCCATGTTTACACAGACAGCTGTGTAGATATTTCCATGTTTACACAGACAGTGTTGTAGATATTTCCATTTTTATATAGATAGCGGTGCAGATATTTCCATGTTTATACAGATAGCGGTGGAGATATTTCCATGTTTATACAGATAACGGTGTAGATATTTCCATGTTTATAAATATAGCGGTGGAGATATTTCCATGTTTATACAGATATCGGTGGAGATATTTCCAAGTTTATGCAGATTGCGGTGGAGATATTATCATGTTTATAGAGATAGTGGTGTAGATATTTCCATGTAGATACAGATAGCGGTGTAGATATGTCCATGTTTATAGAGATAGTGGTGTAGATATTTCCATATTTATGCAGATAGCGGAGTAGATATTTCCATGTTTATTCAGATGGCGGTTTAGGTATTTCCATGTTTATACAGATAGTGGTGTAGACATTTCCATATTGATAGAGATATCGGTGAAGATATTTCCATGTTTATACAGATAGCGGTGTAGATATTTTCAATTTTATACAGATAGCGGTGTAGATATTTCCATGTTTATACAGATAGCGGTGTAGATATTTCCATGTTTATACAGAGAGTGGTGGAGATATTTCCATGTTTATACAGATATCGGTGTAGCTATTTCCATGTTTATAGAGATAGCAGTGAAGATATTTCCATGTTTATACAGATTGCATTGTAGATATTTCTATGTTCATAGAGATAGTCGTGTAGATATTTCCATGTTTATACAGATGACTGTGTAGTTAATTCCATGTTTATACAGATGGCGGTGTAGATATTTCCACATTTATAGAGATAGCCATGTAGTTATTTCCATGTTTATACAGATAACGGTGTAGATATTTACATGTTTATACAGACAGCGGTGTAGATATATCCATGTTTATACAGACCGTGGTGTAGATATTTCCATGTTTATACAGATAGCGGTGAAGATATTTCCATTTTTATACAGATAGAGCTGTAGATATTTCTATGTTTATACAGATAGCGGTGTAGATATTTCCATGTTTATACAGATAGCGGTGTAGATATTTCCATGTTTACAGAGATAGAGGTGTATATATATCCATATTTGCACAGATTGCGGTGTCGATATTTCCATCTTCACACAGATAGCGGTGTACATATTTCCATGTTTACACAGACAGCTGTGTAGATATTTCCATGTTTACACAGATAGTGTTGTGGATATTTCCATGTTTATACAGATAGCGGTGTAGATATTTCCATGTTTCTAAAGATAGCGGTGTAGATATTTCCATGTTTATACAGATAGCGGTGGAGACATTTCCATGTTTGTACACACAGCGCTGTAGATATTTCCATGTTTATACAGACAGCGGTGTAGATATTTCCATCTTTATACAGATAGCGGTGTAGATATTTCCATGTTTATACAGATAGCGGTGGAGATTTTTCCATGTTTATACAGATATCAGTAGGGATATTTCCATGTTTATACAGAGAGCGGTGGAAATATTTACATGTTTATACAGATAGAGGTGTAGGTATTTCCAAGGTTATGCAGATTGCGGTGGAGATATTTCCATGTTTATAGAGATAGCAGTGTAGATATTTCCATGTAGATACAGATAGCCATGTAGATATTTCCATGTTTATAGATATAGCCATGTAGATATTTCCATATTTATACAGATAGCGGTGTAAGTATTTCCATGTTTACAGAGATAGCGGTGATGATATTTCCATGTTTATACAGATGGCATTGTAGATATTTACATGTTTATTCAGATAGTGGTGTAGATATTTCCATGTTTATACAGATGACTGTGTAGTTAATTCCATGTTTATAAAGATGGCGGTGTATATATTTCCATGTTTATAGAGATAGCCATGTAGATATTTCCATGTTTATACAGATAGCGGTGTAGTTATTTCCATGTTTACAGAGATAGAGGTGTAGATATTTCCATATTTGCACAGATTGCCGTGTAGATATTTCCATCTTCACACAGATAGCGGTGTACATATTTCTATGTTTACACAGACAGCTGTGTAGATATTTCCATGTTTACACAGATAGTGTTGTGGATATTTCCATGTTTATACAGATAGCGGTGCAGATATTTCCATGTTCATAAAGATAGCGGTGTAGATATTTTCATGTTTATACAGACAGCGGTGGAGATATTTCCATGTTTATACAGATAGCGCTGTAGATATTTCCCTGTTTATACAGACAGCGGTGTAGATATTTCCATGTTTATACAGATAGCGGTGTCGATATTTCCATGTTTATACAGATAGCGGTGTACGTACTTCCAAGTTTATAGAGATAGCGGTGTAGATATTTACATGCTTACACAGATGGCTGTGTAGATATTTCCATGTTTATACAGATTGCAGTGAAGTTATTTCCATGTTTATACAGATGGAGGTGTAGATATTTACATGTTTAGACAGATGACTGTGTAGATATTTCCAAGTTTATACAGATAGCGGTGTAGATATATCCATGTTTATAAGGACCGTGGTGTAGATATTTCCATGTTTATACAGGTAGCGGTGTAGATATTTCCATGTTTACAGAGATAGAGGTGTAGATATTTCCATATTTGCCCAGAATGCGGTGTATATATTTCCATCTTCACACAGATAGCGTTGTACATACTTCCATGTTTACACAGACAGCTGTGTAGATATTTCCATGTTTACACAGACAATGTTGTAGATATTTCCATTTTTATATAGATAGCGGTGCAGATATTTCCATGTTTATACAGATAGCGGTGGAGATATTTCCATGTTTATACAGATAACGGTGTAGATATTTCCATGTTTATAAATATAGCGGTGGAGATATTTCCATGTTTATACAGATATCGGTGGAGATATTTCCAAGTTTATGCAGATTGCGGTGGAGATATTATCATGTTTATAGAGATAGCGGTGTAGATATTTCCATGTAGATACAGATAGCGGTGTAGATATTTCCATGTTTATAGAGATAGTGGTGTAGATATTTCCATATTTATGCAGATAGCGGAGTAGATATTTCCATGTTTATTCAGATGGCGGTTTAGGTATTTCCATGTTTATACAGATAGTGGTGTAGACATTTCCATATTGATAGAGATATCGGTGAAGATATTTCCATGTTTATACAGATAGCGGTGTAGATATTTCCATGTTTATACAGAGAGTGGTGGAGATATTTCCATGTTTATACAGATATCGGTGTAGCTATTTCCATGTTTATAGAGATAGCAGTGAAGATATTTCCATGTTTATACAGATTGCATTGTAGATATTTCTATGTTCATAGAGATAGTCGTGTAGATATTTCCATGTTTATACAGATGACTGTGTAGTTAATTCCATGTTTATACAGATGGCGGTGTAGATATTTCCACATTTATAGAGATAGCCATGTAGTTATTTCCATGTTTATACAGATAACGGTGTAGATATTTACATGTTTATACAGACAGCGGTGTAGATATATCCATGTTTATACAGACCGTGGTGTAGATATTTCCATGTTTATACAGATAGCGGTGAAGATATTTCCATTTTTATACAGATAGCGCTGTAGATATTTCTATGTTTATACAGATAGCGGTGTAGATATTTCCATGTTTATACAGATAGCGGTGTAGATATTTCCATGTTTACAGAGATAGAGGTGTATATATCCATATTTGCACAGATTGCGGTGTCGATATTTCCATCTTCACACAGATAGCGTTGTACATATTTCCATGTTTACACAGACAGCTGTGTAGATATTTCCATGTTTACACAGATAGTGTTGTAGATATTTCCATGTTTATACAGATAGCGGTGTAGATATTTCCATGTGTATAAAGATAGCGGTGTAGATATTTCCATGTTTATACAGATAGCGGTGGAGATATTTCCATGTTTGTACACACAGCGCTGTAGATATTTCCATGTTTATACAGACAGCGGTGTAGATATTTCCATGTTTATAAATATAGCGGTGTAGATATTTCCATGTTTATACAGATAGCCGTGGAGATTTTTCCATGTTTATACAGATATCAGTGGGGATATTTCCATGTTTATACAGAGAGCGGTGGAAATATTTACATGTTTATACAGATGGAGGTGTAGGTATTTCCAAGGTTATGCAGATTGCGGTGGAGATATTTCCATGTTTATAGAGATAGCAGTGTAGATATTTCCATGTAGATACAGATAGCCATGTAGATATTTCCATGTTTATAGAGATAGCCATGTAGATATTTCCATATTTATACAGATAGCGGTGTAGTTATTTCCATGTTTACAGAGATAGCGGTGATGTTATTTCCATGTTTATACAGATGGCATTGTAGATATTTCCATGTTTATACAGATAGTGGTGTAGATATTTCCATGTTTATACAGATGACTGTGTAGTTAATTCCATGTTTATAAAGATGGCGGTGTATATATTTCCATGTTTATAGAGATAGCCATGTAGATATTTCCATGTTTATACAGATAGCGGTGTAGTTATTTCCATGTTTACAGAGATAGAGGTGTAGATATTTCCATATTTGCACAGATTGCCGTGTAGATATTTCCATCTTCACACATAGAGCGGTGTACATATTTCTATGTTTACACAGACAGCTGTTTAGATATTTCCATGTTTACACAGATAGTGTTGTGGATATTTCCATGTTTATACAGATAGCGGTGCAGATATTTCCATGTTCATAAAGATAGCGGTGTAGATATTTTCATGTTTATACAGACAGCGGTGGAGATATTTCCATGTTTATACAGATAGCGCTGTAGATATTTCCCTGTTTATACAGACAGCGGTGTAGATATTTCCATGTTTATACAGATAGCGGTGTCGATATTTCCATGTTTATACAGATAGCGGTGAACGTACTTCCAAGTTTATAGAGATAGCGGTGTAGATATTTACATGCTTATACAGATGGATGTGTAGATATTTCCATGTTTATACAGATTGCAGTGAAGTTATTTCCATGTTTATACAGATGGAGGTGTAGATATTTCCATGTTTAGACAGATGACTGTGTAGATATTTCCAAGTTTATACAGATAGCGGTGTAGATATATCCATGTTTATACAGACCGTGGTGTAGATATTTCCATGTTTATACAGATAGCGGTGTAGATATTTTCATGTTTATACAGGTAGCGGTGTAGATATTTCCATGTTTACAGAGATAGAGGTGTAGATATTTCCATATTTGCCCAGAATGCGGTGTATATATTTCCATCTTCACACAGATAGCGTTGTACACACTTCCATGTTTACACAGACAGCTGTGTAGATATTTCCATGTTTACACAGACAGTGTTGTAGATATTTCCATTTTTATATAGATAGCGGTGCAGATATTTCCATGTTTATACAGATAGCGGTGGAGATATTTCCATGTTTATACAGATAACGGTGTAGATATTTCCATGTTTATAAATATAGCGGTGGAGATATTTCCATGTTTATACAGATATCGGTGGAGATATTTCCAAGTTTATGCAGATTGCGGTGGAGATATTATCATGTTTATAGAGATAGCGGTGTAGATATTTCCATGTAGATACAGATAGCGGTGTAGATATTTCCATGTTTATAGAGATAGTGGTGTAGATATTTCCATATTTATGCAGATAGCGGAGTAGATATTTCCATGTTTATTCAGATGGCGGTTTAGATATTTCCATGTTTATACAGATAGTGGTGTAGACATTACCATATTGATAGAGATATCGGTGAAGATATTTCCATGTTTATACAGATAGCGGTGTAGATATTTTCAAGTTTATACAGATAGCGGTGTAGATATTTCCATGTTTATACAGATAGCAGTGTAGATATTTCCATGTTTATACAGAGAGTGGTGGAGATATTTCCATGTTTATAAAGATATCGGTGTAGCTATTTCCATGTTTATAGAGATAGCAGTGATGATATTTCCATGTTTATACAGATTGCATTGTAGATATTTCTATGTTCATAGAGATAGTCGTGTAGATATTTCCATGTTTATACAGATGACTGTGTAGTTAATTCCATGTTTATACAGAAGGCGGTGTAGATATTTCCATATTTATAGAGATAGCCATGTAGTTATTTCCATGTTTATACAGATAACGGTGTAGATATTTACATGTTTATACAGACAGCGGTGTAGATATATCCATGTTTATACAGACCGTGGTGTAGGTATTTCCATGTTTATACAGATAGCGGTGAAGATATTTCCATTTTTATACAGATAGCGCTGTAGATATTTCTATGTTTATACAGATACCGGTGTAGATATTTCCATGTTTATACAGATAGCGGTGTAGATATTTCCATGTTTACAGAGATAGAGGTGTATATATATCCATATTTGCACAGATTGCGGTGTCGATATTTCCATCTTCACACAGATAGCGGTGTACATATTTCCATGTTTACACAGACAGCTGTGTAGATATTTCCATGTTAACACAGATAGTGTTGTAGATATTTCCATGTTTATACAGATAGCAGTGTACATATTTCCATGTTTATAAAGATAGCGGTGTAGATATTTCCATGTTTATACAGACCGTGGTGTAGATATTTCCATGTTTAGACAGATGACTGTGTAGATATTTCCAAGTTTATACAGATAGCGGTGTAGATATATCCATGTTTATACAGACCGTGGTGTAGATATTTCCATGTTTATACAGATAGCGGTGTAGATATTTTCATGTTTATACAGGTAGCGGTGTAGATATTTCCATGTTTACAGAGATAGAGGTGTAGATATTTCCATATTTGCCCAGAATGCGGTGTATATATTTCCATCTTCACACAGATAGCGTTGTACACACGTCCATGTTTACACAGACAGCTGTGTAGATATTTCCATGTTTACACAGACAGTGTTGTAGATATTTCCATTTTTATATAGATAGCGGTGCAGATATTTCCATGTTTATACAGATAGCGGTGGAGATATTTCCATGTTTATACAGATAACGGTGTAGATATTTCCATGTTTATAAATATAGCAGTGGAGATATTTCCATGTTTATACAGATATCGGTGGAGATATTTCCAAGTTTATGCAGATTGCGGTGGAGATATTATCATGTTTATAGAGATAGCGGTGTAGATATTTCCATGTAGATACAGATAGCGGTGTAGATATGTCCATGTTTATAGAGATAGTGGTGTAGATATTTCCATATTTATGCAGATAGCGGAGTAGATATTTCCATGTTTATTCAGATGGCGGTTTAGATATTTCCATGTTTATACAGATAGTGGTGTAGACATTTCCATATTGATAGAGATATCGGTGAAGATATTTCCATGTTTATACAGATAGCGGTGTAGATATTTTCAAGTTTATACAGATAGCGGTGTAGATATTTCCATGTTTATACAGATAGCGGTGTAGATATTTCCATGTTTATACAGAGAGTGGTGGAGATATTTCCATGTTTATACAGATATCGGTGTAGCTATTTCCATGTTTATAGAGATAGCAGTGAAGATATTTCCATGTTTATACAGATTGCATTGTAGATATTTCTATGTTCATAGAGATAGTCGTGTAGATATTTCCATGTTTATACAGATGACTGTTTAGTTAATTCCATGTTTATACAGATGGCGGTGTAGATATTTCCACATTTATAGAGATAGCCATGTAGTTATTTCCATGTTTATACAGATAACGGTGTAGATATTTACATGTTTATACAGACAGCGGTGTAGATATATCCATGTTTATACAGACCGTGGTGTAGATATTTCCATGTTTATACAGATAGTGGTGAAGATATTTCCATTTTTATACAGATAGAGCTGTAGATATTTCTATGTTTATACAGATAGCGGTGTAGATATTTCCATGTTTATACAGATAGCGGTGTAGATATTTCCATGTTTACAGAGATAGAGGTGTATATATATCCATATTTGCACAGATTGCGGTGTCGATATTTCCATCTTCACACAGATAGCGGTGTACATATTTCCATGTTTACACAGACAGCTGTGTAGATATTTCCATGTTTACACAGATAGTGTTGTGGATATTTCCATGTTTATACAGATAGCGGTGTAGATATTTCCATGTTTATAAAGATAGCGGTGTAGATATTTCCATGTTTATACAGATAGCGGTGGAGATTTTTCCATGTTTATACAGATATCAGTAGGGATATTTCCATGTTTATACAGAGAGCGGTGGAAATATTTACATGTTTATACAGATGGAGGTGTAGGTTTTCCAAGGTTATGCAGATTGCGGTGGAGATATTTCCATGTTTATAGAGATAGCGGTGTAGATATTTCCATGTTTATACAGAGAGTGGTGGAGATATTTGCATGTTTATACAGATATCGGTGTAGCTATTTCCATGTTTATAGAGATAGCAGTGATGATATTTCCATGTTTATACAGATTGCATTGTAGATATTTCTATGTTCATAGAGATAGTCGTGTAGATATTTCCATGTTTATACAGATGACTGAGTAGTTAATTCCATGTTTATACAGATGGCGGTGTAGATATTTCCATATTTATAGAGATAGCCATGTAGTTATTTCCATGTTTATACAGATAACGGTGTAGATATTTACATGTTTATACAGACAGCGGTGTAGATATATCCATGTTTATACAGACCGTGGTGTAAATATTTCCATGTTTATACAGATAGCGGTGAAGATATTTCCATTTTTATACAGATAGCGCTGTAGATATTTCTATGTTTATACAGATAGCGGTGTAGATATTTCCACGTTTATACAGATAGCGGTGTAGATATTTCCATGTTTACAGAGATAGAGGTGTATATATATCCATATTTGCACAGATTGCGGTGTCGATATTTCCATCTTCACACAGATAGCGGTGTACATATTTCCATGTTTACACAGTCAGCTGTGTAGATATTTCCATGTTTACACAGATAGTGTTGTAGATATTTCCATGTTTATACAGATAGCAGTGTAGATATTTCCATGTTTATAAAGATAGCGGTGTAGATATTTCCATGTTTATACAGACCGTGGTGTAGATATTTCCATGTTTAGACAGATGACTGTGTAGATATTTCCAAGTTTATACAGATAGCGGTGTAGATATATCCATGTTTATACAGACCGTGGTGTAGATATTTCCATGTTTATACAGATAGCGGTGTAGATATTTTCATGTTTATACAGGTAGCGGTGTAGATATTTCCATGTTTACAGAGATAGAGGTGTAGATATTTCCATATTTGCCCAGAATGCGGTGTATATATTTCCATCTTCACACAGATAGCGTTGTACACACGTCCATGTTTACACAGACAGCTGTGTAGATATTTCCATGTTTACACAGACAGTGTTGTAGATATTTCCATTTTTATATAGATAGCGGTGCAGATATTTCCATGTTTATACAGATAGCGGTGGAGATATTTCCATGTTTATACAGATAACGGTGTAGATATTTCCATGTTTATAAATATAGCGGTGGAGATATTTCCATGTTTATACAGATATCGGTGGAGATATTTCCAAGTTTATGCAGATTGCGGTGGAGATATTATCATGTTTATAGAGATAGTGGTGTAGATATTTCCATGTAGATACAGATAGCGGTGTAGATATGTCCATGTTTATAGAGATAGTGGTGTAGATATTTCCATATTTATGCAGATAGCGGAGTAGATATTTCCATGTTTATTCAGATGGCGGTTTAGGTATTTCCATGTTTATACAGATAGTGGTGTAGACATTTCCATATTGATAGAGATATCGGTGAAGATATTTCCATGTTTATACAGATAGCGGTGTAGATATTTTCAATTTTATACAGATAGCGGTGTAGATATTTCCATGTTTATACAGATAGCGGTGTAGATATTTCCATGTTTATACAGAGAGTGGTGGAGATATTTCCATGTTTATACAGATATCGGTGTAGCTATTTCCATGTTTATAGAGATAGCAGTGAAGATATTTCCATGTTTATACAGATTGCATTGTAGATATTTCTATGTTCATAGAGATAGTCGTGTAGATATTTCCATGTTTATACAGATGACTGTGTAGTTAATTCCATGTTTATACAGATGGCGGTGTAGATATTTCCACATTTATAGAGATAGCCATGTAGTTATTTCCATGTTTATACAGATAACGGTGTAGATATTTACATGTTTATACAGACAGCGGTGTAGATATATCCATGTTTATACAGACCGTGGTGTAGATATTTCCATGTTTATACAGATAGCGGTGAAGATATTTCCATTTTTATACAGATAGAGCTGTAGATATTTCTATGTTTATACAGATAGCGGTGTAGATATTTCCATGTTTATACAGATAGCGGTGTAGATATTTCCATGTTTACAGAGATAGAGGTGTATATATATCCATATTTGCACAGATTGCGGTGTCGATATTTCCATCTTCACACAGATAGCGGTGTACATATTTCCATGTTTACACAGACAGCTGTGTGGATATTTCCATGTTTACACAGATAGTGTTGTGGATATTTCCATGTTTATACAGATAGCGGTGTAGATATTTCCATGTTTCTAAAGATAGCGGTGTAGATATTTCCATGTTTATACAGATAGCGGTGGAGACATTTCCATGTTTGTACACACAGCGCTGTAGATATTTCCATGTTTATACAGACAGCGGTGTAGATATTTCCATCTTTATACAGATAGCGGTGTAGATATTTCCATGTTTATACAGATAGCGGTGGAGATTTTTCCATGTTTATACAGATATCAGTAGGGATATTTCCATGTTTATACAGAGAGCGGTGGAAATATTTACATGTTTATACAGATAGAGGTGTAGGTATTTCCAAGGTTATGCAGATTGCGGTGGAGATATTTCCATGTTTATAGAGATAGCAGTGTAGATATTTCCATGTAGATACAGATAGCCATGTAGATATTTCCATGTTTATAGATATAGCCATGTAGATATTTCCATATTTATACAGATAGCGGTGTAAGTATTTCCATGTTTACAGAGATAGCGGTGATGATATTTCCATGTTTATACAGATGGCATTGTAGATATTTACATGTTTATTCAGATAGTGGTGTAGATATTTCCATGTTTATACAGATGACTGTGTAGTTAATTCCATGTTTATAAAGATGGCGGTGTATATATTTCCATGTTTATAGAGATAGCCATGTAGATATTTCCATGTTTATACAGATAGCGGTGTAGTTATTTCCATGTTTACAGAGATAGAGGTGTAGATATTTCCATATTTGCACAGATTGCCGTGTAGATATTTCCATCTTCACACAGATAGCGGTGTACATATTTCTATGTTTACACAGACAGCTGTGTAGATATTTCCATGTTTACACAGATAGTGTTGTGGATATTTCCATGTTTATACAGATAGCGGTGCAGATATTTCCATGTTCATAAAGATAGCGGTGTAGATATTTTCATGTTTATACAGACAGCGGTGGAGATATTTCCATGTTTATACAGATAGCGCTGTAGATATTTCCCTGTTTATACAGACAGCGGTGTAGATATTTCCATGTTTATACAGATAGCGGTGTCGATATTTCCATGTTTATACAGATAGCGGTGTACGTACTTCCAAGTTTATAGAGATAGCGGTGTAGATATTTACATGCTTACACAGATGGCTGTGTAGATATTTCCATGTTTATACAGATTGCAGTGAAGTTATTTCCATGTTTATACAGATGGAGGTGTAGATATTTACATGTTTAGACAGATGACTGTGTAGATATTTCCAAGTTTATACAGATAGCGGTGTAGATATATCCATGTTTATAAGGACCGTGGTGTAGATATTTCCATGTTTATACAGGTAGCGGTGTAGATATTTCCATGTTTACAGAGATAGAGGTGTAGATATTTCCATATTTGCCCAGAATGCGGTGTATATATTTCCATCTTCACACAGATAGCGTTGTACATACTTCCATGTTTACACAGACAGCTGTGTAGATATTTTCATGTTTACACAGACAATGTTGTAGATATTTCCATTTTTATATAGATAGCGGTGCAGATATTTCCATGTTTATACAGATAGCGGTGGAGATATTTCCATGTTTATACAGATAACGGTGTAGATATTTCCATGTTTATAAATATAGCGGTGGAGATATTTCCATGTTTATACAGATATCGGTGGAGATATTTCCAAGTTTATGCAGATTGCGGTGGAGATATTATCATGTTTATAGAGATAGCGGTGTAGATATTTCCATGTAGATACAGATAGCGGTGTAGATATTTCCATGTTTATAGAGATAGTGGTGTAGATATTTCCATATTTATGCAGATAGCGGAGTAGATATTTCCATGTTTATTCAGATGGCGGTTTAGGTATTTCCATGTTTATACAGATAGTGGTGTAGACATTTCCATATTGATAGAGATATCGGTGAAGATATTTCCATGTTTATACAGATAGCGGTGTAGATATTTCCATGTTTATACAGAGAGTGGTGGAGATATTTCCATGTTTATACAGATATCGGTGTAGCTATTTCCATGTTTATAGAGATAGCAGTGAAGATATTTCCATGTTTATACAGATTGCATTGTAGATATTTCTATGTTCATAGAGATAGTCGTGTAGATATTTCCATGTTTATACAGATGACTGTGTAGTTAATTCCATGTTTATACAGATGGCGGTGTAGATATTTCCACATTTATAGAGATAGCCATGTAGTTATTTCCATGTTTATACAGATAACGGTGTAGATATTTACATGTTTATACAGACAGCGGTGTAGATATATCCATGTTTATACAGACCGTGGTGTAGATATTTCCATGTTTATACAGATAGCGGTGAAGATATTTCCATTTTTATACAGATAGCGCTGTAGATATTTCTATGTTTATACAGATAGCGGTGTAGATATTTCCATGTTTATACAGATAGCGGTGTAGATATTTCCATGTTTACAGAGATAGAGGTGTATATATATCCATATTTGCACAGATTGCGGTGTCGATATTTCCATCTTCACACAGATAGCGTTGTACATATTTCCATGTTTACACAGACAGCTGTGTAGATATTTCCATGTTTACACAGATAGTGTTGTAGATATTTCCATGTTTATACAGATAGCGGTGTAGATATTTCCATGTGTATAAAGATAGCGGTGTAGATATTTCCATGTTTATACAGATAGCGGTGGAGATATTTCCATGTTTGTACACACAGCGCTGTAGATATTTCCATGTTTATACAGACAGCGGTGTAGATATTTCCATGTTTATAAATATAGCGGTGTAGATATTTCCATGTTTATACAGATAGCGGTGGAGATTTTTCCATGTTTATACAGATATCAGTGGGGATATTTCCATGTTTATACAGAGAGCGGTGGAAATATTTACATGTTTATACAGATGGAGGTGTAGGTATTTCCAAGGTTATGCAGATTGCGGTGGAGATATTTCCATGTTTATAGAGATAGCAGTGTAGATATTTCCATGTAGATACAGATAGCCATGTAGATATTTCCATGTTTATAGAGATAGCCATGTAGATATTTCCATATTTATACAGATAGCGGTGTAGTTATTTCCATGTTTACAGAGATAGCGGTGATGTTATTTCCATGTTTATACAGATGGCATTGTAGATATTTCCATGTTTATACAGATAGTGGTGTAGATATTTCCATGTTTATACAGATGACTGTGTAGTTAATTCCATGTTTATAAAGATGGCGGTGTATATATTTCCATGTTTATAGAGATAGCCATGTAGATATTTCCATGTTTATACAGATAGCGGTGTAGTTATTTCCATGTTTACAGAGATAGAGGTGTAGATATTTCCATATTTGCACAGATTGCCGTGTAGATATTTCCATCTTCACACAGATAGCGGTGTACATATTTCTATGTTTACACAGACAGCTGTGTAGATATTTCCATGTTTACACAGATAGTGTTGTGGATATTTCCATGTTTATACAGATAGCGGTGCAGATATTTCCATGTTCATAAAGATCGCGGTGTAGATATTTTCATGTTTATACAGACAGCGGTGGAGATATTTCCATGTTTATACAGATAGCGCTGTAGATATTTCCCTGTTTATACAGACAGCGGTGTAGATATTTCCATGTTTATACAGATAGCGGTGTCGATATTTCCATGTTTATACAGATAGCGGTGTACGTACTTCCAAGTTTATAGAGATAGCGGTGTAGATATTTACAGGCTTATACAGATGGATGTGTAGATATTTCCATGTTTATACAGATTGCAGTGAAGTTATTTCCATGTTTATACAGATGGAGATGTAGATATTTCCATGTTTAGACAGATGACTGTGTAGATATTTCCAAGTTTATACAGATAGCGGTGTAGATATATCCATGTTTATACAGACCGTGGTGTAGATATTTCCATGTTTATACAGATAGCGGTGTAGATATTTTCATGTTTATACAGGTAGCGGTGTAGATATTTCCATGTTTACAGAGATAGAGGTGTAGATATTTCCATATTTGCCCAGAATGCGGTGTATATATTTCCATCTTCACACAGATAGCGTTGTACACACTTCCATGTTTACACAGACAGCTGTGTAGATATTTCCATGTTTACACAGACAGTGTTGTAGATATTTCCATTTTTATATAGATAGCGGTGCAGATATTTCCATGTTTATACAGATAGCGGTGGAGATATTTCCATGTTTATACAGATAACGGTGTAGATATTTCCATGTTTATAAATATAGCGGTGGAGATATTTCCATGTTTATACAGATATCGGTGGAGATATTTCCAAGTTTATGAAGATTGCGGTGGAGATATTATCATGTTTATAGAGATAGCGGTGTAGATATTTCCATGTAGATACAGATAGCGGTGTAGATATTTCCATGTTTATAAAGATAGCGGTGTAGATATTTCCATGTTTATACAGATAGCGGTGGAGATTTTTCCATGTTTATACAGATATCAGTAGGGATATTTCCATGTTTATACAGAGAGCGGTGGAAATATTTACATGTTTATACAGATGGAGGTGTAGGTTTTCCAAGGTTATGCAGATTGCGGTGGAGATATTTCCATGTTTATAGAGATAGCGGTGTAGATATTTCCATGTTTATACAGAGAGTGGTGGAGATATTTGCATGTTTATACAGATATCGGTGTAGCTATTTCCATGTTTATAGAGATAGCAGTGATGATATTTCCATGTTTATACAGATTGCATTGTAGATATTTCTATGTTCATAGAGATAGTCGTGTAGATATTTCCATGTTTATACAGATGACTGAGTAGTTAATTCCATGTTTATACAGATGGCGGTGTAGATATTTCCATATTTATAGAGATAGCCATGTAGTTATTTCCATGTTTATACAGATAACGGTGTAGATATTTACATGTTTATACAGACAGCGGTGTAGATATATCCATGTTTATACAGACCGTGGTGTAAATATTTCCATGTTTATACAGATAGCGGTGAAGATATTTCCATTTTTATACAGATAGCGCTGTAGATATTTCTATGTTTATACAGATAGCGGTGTAGATATTTCCATGTTTATACAGATAGCGGTGTAGATATTTCCATGTTTACAGAGATAGAGGTGTATATATATCCATATTTGCACAGATTGCGGTGTCGATATTTCCATCTTCACACAGATAGCGGTGTACATATTTCCATGTTTACACAGACAGCTGTGTAGATATTTCCATGTTTACACAGATAGTGTTGTAGATATTTCCATGTTTATACAGATAGCAGTGTAGATATTTCCATGTTTATAAAGATAGCGGTGTAGATATTTCCATGTTTATACAGACCGTGGTGTAGATATTTCCATGTTTAGACAGATGACTGTGTAGATATTTCCAAGTTTATACAGATAGCGGTGTAGATATATCCATGTTTATACAGACCGTGGTGTAGATATTTCCATGTTTATACAGATAGCGGTGTAGATATTTTCATGTTTATACAGGTAGCGGTGTAGATATTTCCATGTTTACAGAGATAGAGGTGTAGATATTTCCATATTTGCCCAGAATGCAGTGTATATATTTCCATCTTCACACAGATAGCGTTGTACACACGTCCATGTTTACACAGACAGCTGTGTAGATATTTCCATGTTTACACAGACAGTGTTGTAGATATTTCCATTTTTATATAGATAGCGGTGCAGATATTTCCATGTTTATACAGATAGCGGTGGAGATATTTCCATGTTTATACAGATAACGGTGTAGATATTTCCATGTTTATAAATATAGCGGTGGATATATTTCCATGTTTATACAGATATCGGTGGAGATATTTCCAAGTTTATGCAGATTGCGGTGGAGATATTATCATGTTTATAGAGATAGCGGTGTAGATATTTCCATGTAGATACAGATAGCGGTGTAGATATGTCCATGTTTATAGAGATAGTGGTGTAGATATTTCCATATTTATGCAGATAGCGGAGTAGATATTTCCATGTTTATTCAGATGGCGGTTTAGATATTTCCATGTTTATACAGATAGTGGTGTAGACATTTCCATATTGATAGAGATATCGGTGAAGATATTTCCATGTTTATACAGATAGCGGTGTAGATATTTTCAAGTTTATACAGATAGCGGTGTAGATATTTCTATGTTTATACAGATAGCGGTGTAGATATTTCCATGTTTATACAGAGAGTGGTGGAGATATTTCCATGTTTATACAGATATCGGTGTAGCTATTTCCATGTTTATAGAGATAGCAGTGAAGATATTTCCATGTTTATACAGATTGCATTGTAGATATTTCTATGTTCATAGAGATAGTCGTGTAGATATTTCCATGTTTATACAGATGACTGTGTAGTTAATTCCATGTTTATACAGATGGCGGTGTAGATATTTCCACATTTATAGAGATAGCCATGTAGTTATTTCCATGTTTATACAGATAACGGTGTAGATATTTACATGTTTATACAGACAGCGGTGTAGATATATCCATGTTTATACAGACCGTGGTGTAGATATTTCCATGTTTATACAGATAGCGGTGAAGATATTTCCATTTTTATACAGATAGAGCTGTAGATATTTCTATGTTTATACAGATAGCGGTGTAGATATTTCCATGTTTATACAGATAGCGGTGTAGATATTTCCATGTTTACAGAGATAGAGGTGTATATATATCCATATTTGCACAGATTGCGGTGTCGATATTTCCATCTTCACACAGATAGCGGTGTACATATTTCCATGTTTACACAGACAGCTGTGTAGATATTTCCATGTTTACACAGATAGTGTTGTGGATATTTCCATGTTTATACAGATAGCGGTGTAGATATTTCCATGTTTCTAAAGATAGCGGTGTAGATATTTCCATGTTTATACAGATAGCGGTGGAGATATTTCCATGTTTGTACACACAGCGCTGTAGATATTTCCATGTTTATACAGACAGCGGTGTAGATATTTCCATCTTTATACAGATAGCGGTGTAGATATTTCCATGTTTATACAGATAGCGGTGGAGATTTTTCCATGTTTATACAGATATCAGTAGGGATATTTCCATGTTTATACAGAGAGCGGTGGAAATATTTACATGTTTATACAGATAGAGGTGTAGGTATTTCCAAGGTTATGCAGATTGCGGTGGAGATATTTCCATGTTTATAGAGATAGCAGTGTAGATATTTCCATGTAGATACAGATAGCCATATAGATATTTCCATGTTTATAGATATAGCCATGTAGATATTTCCATATTTATACAGATAGCGGTGTAGGTATTTCCATGTTTACAGAGATAGCGGTGATGATATTTCCATGTTTATACAGATGGCATTGTAGATATTTACATGTTTATTCAGATAGTGGTGTAGATATTTCCATGTTTATACAGATGACTGTGTAGTTAATTCCATGTTTATAAAGATGGCGGTGTATATATTTCCATGTTCATAGAGATAGCCATGTAGATATTTCCATGTTTATACAGATAGCGGTGTAGGTATTTCCATGTTTACAGAGATAGAGGTGTAGATATTTCCATATTTGCACAGATTGCCGTGTAGATATTTCCATCTTCACACAGATAGCGGTGTACATATTTCTATGTTTACACAGACAGCTGTGTAGATATTTCCATGTTTACACAGATAGTGTTGTGGATATTTCCATGTTTATACAGATAGCGGTGCAGATATTTCCATGTTCATAAAGATAGCGGTGTAGATATTTTCATGTTTATACAGACAGCGGTGGAGATATTTCCATGTTTATACAGATAGCGCTGTAGATATTTCCCTGTTTATACAGACAGCGGTGTAGATATTTCCATGTTTATACAGATAGCGGTGTCGATATTTCCATGTTTATACAGATAGCGGTGTACGTACTTCCAAGTTTATAGAGATAGCGGTGTAGATATTTACATGCTTACACAGATGGCTGTGTAGATATTTCCATGTTTATACAGATTGCAGTGAAGTTATTTCCATGTTTATACAGATGGAGGTGTAGATATTTACATGTTTAGACAGATGACTGTGTAGATATTTCCAAGTTTATACAGATAGCGGTGTAGATATATCCATGTTTATAAGGACCGTGGTGTAGATATTTCCATGTTTATACAGATAGCGGTGTAGATATTTTCATGTTTATACAGGTAGCGGTGTAGATATTTCCATGTTTACAGAGATAGAGGTGTAGATATTTCCATATTTGCCCAGAATGCGGTGTATATATTTCCATCTTCACACAGATAGCGTTGTACATACTTCCATGTTTACACAGACAGCTGTGTAGATATTTCCATGTTTACACAGACAATGTTGTAGATATTTCCATTTTTAAATAGATAGCGGTGCAGATATTTCCATGTTTATACAGATAGCGGTGGAGATATTTCCATGTTTATACAGATAACGGTGTAGATATTTCCATGTTTATAAATATAGCGGTGGAGATATTTCCATGTTTATACAGATATCGGTGGAGATATTTCCAAGTTTATGCAGATTGCGGTGGAGATATTATCATGTTTATAGAGATAGCGGTGTAGATATTTCCATGTAGATACAGATAGCGGTGTAGATATTTCCATGTTTATAGAGATAGTGGTGTAGATATTTCCATATTTATGCAGATAGCGGAGTAGATATTTCCATGTTTATTCAGATGGCGGTTTAGGTATTTCCATGTTTATACAGATAGTGGTGTAGACATTTCCATATTGATAGAGATATCGGTGAAGATATTTCCATGTTTATACAGATAGCGGTGTAGATATTTTCAATTTTATACAGATAGCGGTGTAGATATTTCCAAGTTTATACAGATAGCGGTGTAGATATATCCATGTTTATACAGACCGTGGTGTAGATATTTCCATGTTTATACAGATAGCGGTGTAGATATTTTCATGTTTATACAGGTAGCGGTGTAGATATTTCCATGTTTACAGAGATAGAGGTGTAGATATTTCCATATTTGCCCAGAATGCGGTGTATATATTTCCATCTTCACACAGATAGCGTTGTACACACGTCCATGTTTACACAGACAGCTGTGTAGATATTTCCATGTTTACACAGACAGTGTTGTAGATATTTCCATTTTTATATAGATAGCGGTGCAGATATTTCCATGTTTATACAGATAGCGGTGGAGATATTTCCATGTTTATACAGATAACGGTGTAGATATTTCCATGTTTATAAATATAGCGGTGGAGATATTTCCATGTTTATACAGATATCGGTGGAGATATTTCCAAGTTTATGCAGATTGCGGTGGAGATATTATCATGTTTATAGAGATAGCGGTGTAGATATTTCCATGTAGATACAGATAGCGGTGTAGATATGTCCATGTTTATAGAGATAGTGGTGTAGATATTTCCATATTTATGCAGATAGCGGAGTAGATATTTCCATGTTTATTCAGATGGCGGTTTAGATATTTCCATGTTTATACAGATAGTGGTGTAGACATTTCCATATTGATAGAGATATCGGTGAAGATATTTCCATGTTTATACAGATAGCGGTGTAGATATTTTCAAGTTTATACAGATAGCGGTGTAGATATTTCCATGTTTATACAGATAGCGGTGTAGATATTTCCATGTTTATACAGAGAGTGGTGGAGATATTTCCATGTTTATACAGATATCGGTGTAGCTATTTCCATGTTTATAGAGATAGCAGTGAAGATATTTCCATGTTTATACAGATTGCATTGTAGATATTTCTATGTTCATAGAGATAGTCGTGTAGATATTTCCATGTTTATACAGATGACTGTGTAGTTAATTCCATGTTTATACAGATGGCGGTGTAGATATTTCCACATTTATAGAGATAGCCATGTAGTTATTTCCATGTTTATACAGATAACGGTGTAGATATTTACATGTTTATACAGACAGCGGTGTAGATATATCCATGTTTATACAGACCGTGGTGTAGATATTTCCATGTTTATACAGATAGCGGTGAAGATATTTCCATTTTTATACAGATAGAGCTGTAGATATTTCTATGTTTATACAGATAGCGGTGTAGATATTTCCATGTTTATACAGATAGCGGTGTAGATATTTCCATGTTTACAGAGATAGAGGTGTATATATATCCATATTTGCACAGATTGCGGTGTCGATATTTCCATCTTCACACAGATAGCGGTGTACATATTTCCATGTTTACACAGACAGCTGTGTAGATATTTCCATGTTTACACAGATAGTGTTGTGGATATTTCCATGTTTATACAGATAGCGGTGTAGATATTTCCATGTTTATAAAGATAGCGGTGTAGATATTTCCATGTTTATACAGATAGCGGTGGAGATTTTTCCATGTTTATACAGATATCAGTAGGGATATTTCCATGTTTATACAGAGAGCGGTGGAAATATTTACATGTTTATACAGATGGAGGTGTAGGTTTTCCAAGGTTATGCAGATTGCGGTGGAGATATTTCCATGTTTATAGAGATAGCGGTGTAGATATTTCCATGTTTATACAGAGAGTGGTGGAGATATTTGCATGTTTATACAGATATCGGTGTAGCTATTTCCATGTTTATAGAGATAGCAGTGATGATATTTCCATGTTTATACAGATTGCATTGTAGATATTTCTATGTTCATAGAGATAGTCGTGTAGATATTTCCATGTTTATACAGATGACTGAGTAGTTAATTCCATGTTTATACAGATGGCGGTGTAGATATTTCCATATTTATAGAGATAGCCATGTAGTTATTTCCATGTTTATACAGATAACGGTGTAGATATTTACATGTTTATACAGACAGCGGTGTAGATATATCCATGTTTATACAGACCGTGGTGTAAATATTTCCATGTTTATACAGATAGCGGTGAAGATATTTCCATTTTTATACAGATAGCGCTGTAGATATTTCTATGTTTATACAGATAGCGGTGTAGATATTTCCATGTTTATACAGATAGCGGTGTAGATATTTCCATGTTTACAGAGATAGAGGTGTATATATATCCATATTTGCACAGATTGCGGTGTCGATATTTCCATCTTCACACAGATAGCGGTGTACATATTTCCATGTTTACACAGACAGCTGTGTAGATATTTCCATGTTTACACAGATAGTGTTGTAGATATTTCCATGTTTATACAGATAGCAGTGTAGATATTTCCATGTTTATAAAGATAGCGGTGTAGATATTTCCATGTTTATACAGACCGTGGTGTAGATATTTCCATGTTTAGACAGATGACTGTGTAGATATTTCCAAGTTTATACAGATAGCGGTGTAGATATATCCATGTTTATACAGACCGTGGTGTAGATATTTCCATGTTTATACAGATAGCGGTGTAGATATTTTCATGTTTATACAGGTAGCGGTGTAGATATTTCCATGTTTACAGAGATAGAGGTGTAGATATTTCCATATTTGCCCAGAATGCAGTGTATATATTTCCATCTTCACACAGATAGCGTTGTACACACGTCCATGTTTACACAGACAGCTGTGTAGATATTTCCATGTTTACACAGACAGTGTTGTAGATATTTCCATTTTTATATAGATAGCGGTGCAGATATTTCCATGTTTATACAGATAGCGGTGGAGATATTTCCATGTTTATACAGATAACGGTGTAGATATTTCCATGTTTATAAATATAGCGGTGGAGATATTTCCATGTTTATACAGATATCGGTGGAGATATTTCCAAGTTTATGCAGATTGCGGTGGAGATATTATCATGTTTATAGAGATAGCGGTGTAGATATTTCCATGTAGATACAGATAGCGGTGTAGATATGTCCATGTTTATAGAGATAGTGGTGTAGATATTTCCATATTTATGCAGATAGCGGAGTAGATATTTCCATGTTTATTCAGATGGCGGTTTAGATATTTCCATGTTTATACAGATAGTGGTGTAGACATTTCCATATTGATAGAGATATCGGTGAAGATATTTCCATGTTTATACAGATAGCGGTGTAGATATTTTCAAGTTTATACAGATAGCGGTGTAGATATTTCTATGTTTATACAGATAGCGGTGTAGATATTTCCATGTTTATACAGAGAGTGGTGGAGATATTTCCATGTTTATACAGATATCGGTGTAGCTATTTCCATGTTTATAGAGATAGCAGTGAAGATATTTCCATGTTTATACAGATTGCATTGTAGATATTTCTATGTTCATAGAGATAGTCGTGTAGATATTTCCATGTTTATACAGATGACTGTGTAGTTAATTCCATGTTTATACAGATGGCGGTGTAGATATTTCCACATTTATAGAGATAGCCATGTAGTTATTTCCATGTTTATACAGATAACGGTGTAGATATTTACATGTTTATACAGACAGCGGTGTAGATATATCCATGTTTATACAGACCGTGGTGTAGATATTTCCATGTTTATACAGATAGCGGTGAAGATATTTCCATTTTTATACAGATAGAGCTGTAGATATTTCTATGTTTATACAGATAGCGGTGTAGATATTTCCATGTTTATACAGATAGCGGTGTAGATATTTCCATGTTTACAGAGATAGAGGTGTATATATATCCATATTTGCACAGATTGCGGTGTCGATATTTCCATCTTCACACAGATAGCGGTGTACATATTTCCATGTTTACACAGACAGCTGTGTAGATATTTCCATGTTTACACAGATAGTGTTGTGGATATTTCCATGTTTATACAGATAGCGGTGTAGATATTTCCATGTTTCTAAAGATAGCGGTGTAGATATTTCCATGTTTATACAGATAGCGGTGGAGATATTTCCATGTTTGTACACACAGCGCTGTAGATATTTCCATGTTTATACAGACAGCGGTGTAGATATTTCCATCTTTATACAGATAGCGGTGTAGATATTTCCATGTTTATACAGATAGCGGTGGAGATTTTTCCATGTTTATACAGATATCAGTAGGGATATTTCCATGTTTATACAGAGAGCGGTGGAAATATTTACATGTTTATACAGATAGATGTGTAGGTATTTCCAAGGTTATGCAGATTGCGGTGGAGATATTTCCATGTTTATAGAGATAGCAGTGTAGATATTTCCATGTAGATACAGATAGCCATATAGATATTTCCATGTTTATAGATATAGCCATGTAGATATTTCCATATTTATACAGATAGCGGTGTAGGTATTTCCATGTTTACAGAGATAGCGGTGATGATATTTCCATGTTTATACAGATGGCATTGTAGATATTTACATGTTTATTCAGATAGTGGTGTAGATATTTCCATGTTTATACAGATGACTGTGTAGTTAATTCCATGTTTATAAAGATGGCGGTGTATATATTTCCATGTTCATAGAGATAGCCATGTAGATATTTCCATGTTTATACAGATAGCGGTGTAGGTATTTCCATGTTTACAGAGATAGAGGTGTAGATATTTCCATATTTGCACAGATTGCCGTGTAGATATTTCCATCTTCACACAGATAGCGGTGTACATATTTCTATGTTTACACAGACAGCTGTGTAGATATTTCCATGTTTACACAGATAGTGTTGTGGATATTTCCATGTTTATACAGATAGCGGTGCAGATATTTCCATGTTCATAAAGATAGCGGTGTAGATATTTTCATGTTTATACAGACAGCGGTGGAGATATTTCCATGTTTATACAGATAGCGCTGTAGATATTTCCCTGTTTATACAGACAGCGGTGTAGATATTTCCATGTTTATACAGATAGCGGTGTCGATATTTCCATGTTTATACAGATAGCGGTGTACGTACTTCCAAGTTTATAGAGATAGCGGTGTAGATATTTACATGCTTACACAGATGGCTGTGTAGATATTTCCATGTTTATACAGATTGCAGTGAAGTTATTTCCATGTTTATACAGATGGAGGTGTAGATATTTACATGTTTAGACAGATGACTGTGTAGATATTTCCAAGTTTATACAGATAGCGGTGTAGATATATCCATGTTTATAAGGACCGTGGTGTAGATATTTCCATGTTTATACAGATAGCGGTGTAGATATTTTCATGTTTATACAGGTAGCGGTGTAGATATTTCCATGTTTACAGAGATAGAGGTGTAGATATTTCCATATTTGCCCAGAATGCGGTGTATATATTTCCATCTTCACACAGATAGCGTTGTACATACTTCCATGTTTACACAGACAGCTGTGTAGTTATTTCCATGTTTACACAGACAATGTTGTAGATATTTCCATTTTTAAATAGATAGCAGTGCAGATATTTCCATGTTTATACAGATAGCGGTGGAGATATTTCCATGTTTATACAGATAACGGTGTAGATATTTCCATGTTTATAAATATAGCGGTGGAGATATTTCCATGTTTATACAGATATCGGTGGAGATATTTCCAAGTTTATGCAGATTGCGGTGGAGATATTATCATGTTTATAGAGATAGCGGTGTAGATATTTCCATGTAGATACAGATAGCGGTGTAGATATTTCCATGTTTATAGAGATAGTGGTGTAGATATTTCCATATTTATGCAGATAGCGGAGTAGATATTTCCATGTTTATTCAGATGGCGGTTTAGGTATTTCCATGTTTATACAGATAGTGGTGTAGACATTTCCATATTGATAGAGATATCGGTGAAGATATTTCCATGTTTATACAGATAGCGGTGTAGATATTTTCAATTTTATACAGATAGCGGTGTAGATATTTCCATGTTTATACAGATAGCGGTGTAGATATTTCCATGTTTATACAGAGAGTGGTGGAGATATTTCCATGTTTATACAGATATCGGTGTAGCTATTTCCATGTTTATAGAGATAGCAGTGAAGATATTTCCATGTTTATACAGATTGCATTGTAGATATTTCTATGTTCATAGAGATAGTCGTGTAGATATTTCCATGTTTATACAGATGACTGTGTAGTTAATTCCATGTTTATACAGATGGCGGTGTAGATATTTCCACATTTATAGAGATAGCCATGTAGTTATTTCCATGTTTATACAGATAACGGTGTAGATATTTACATGTTTATACAGACAGCGGTGTAGATATATCCATGTTTATACAGACCGTGGTGTAGATATTTCCATGTTTATACAGATAGCGGTGAAGATATTTCCATTTTTATACAGATAGCGCTGTAGATATTTCTATGTTTATACAGATAGCGGTGTAGATATTTCCATGTTTATACAGATAGCGGTGTAGATATTTCCATGTTTACAGAGATAGAGGTGTATATATATCCATATTTGCACAGATTGCGGTGTCGATATTTCCATCTTCACACAGATAGCGGTGTACATATTTCCATGTTTACACAGACAGCTGTGTAGATATTTCCATGTTTACACAGATAGTGTTGTAGATATTTCCATGTTTATACAGATAGCGGTGTAGATATTTCCATGTGTATAAAGATAGCGGTGTAGATATTTCCATGTTTATACAGATAGCGGTGGAGATATTTCCATGTTTGTACACACAGCGCTGTAGATATTTCCATGTTTATACAGACAGCGGTGTAGATATTTCCATGTTTATAAAGATAGCGGTGTAGATATTTCCATGTTTATACAGATAGCGGTGGAGATTTTTCCATGTTTATACAGATATCAGTGGGGATATTTCCATGTTTATACAGAGAGCGGTGGAAATATTTACATGTTTATACAGATGGAGGTGTAGGTATTTCCAAGGTTATGCAGATTGCGGTGGAGATATTTCCATGTTTATAGAGATAGCAGTGTAGATATTTCCATGTAGATACAGATAGCCATGTAGATATTTCCATGTTTATAGAGATAGCCATGTAGATATTTCCATATTTATACAGATAGCGGTGTAGGTATTTCCATGTTTACAGAGATAGCGGTGATGTTATTTCCATGTTTATACAGATGGCATTGTAGATATTTACATGTTTATTCAGATAGTGGTGTAGGTATTTCCATGTTTATACAGATGACTGTGTAGTTAATTCCATGTTTATAAAGATGGCGGTGTATATATTTCCATGTTTATAGAGATAGCCATGTAGATATTTCCATGTTTATACAGATAGCGGTGTAGTTATTTCCATGTTTACAGAGATAGAGGTGTAGATATTTCCATATTTGCACAGATTGCCGTGTAGATATTTCCATCTTCACACAGATAGCGGTGTACATATTTCTATGTTTACACAGACAGCTGTGTAGATATTTCCATGTTTACACAGATAGTGTTGTGGATATTTCCATGTTTATACAGATAGCGGTGCAGATATTTCCATGTTCATAAAGTTAGCGGTGTAGATATTTTCATGTTTATACAGACAGCGGTGGAGATATTTCCATGTTTATACAGATAGCGCTGTAGATATTTCCCTGTTTATACAGACAGCGGTGTAGATATTTCCATGTTTATACAGATAGCGGTGTCGATATTTCCATGTTTATACAGATAGCGGTGTACGTACTTCCAAGTTTATAGAGATAGCGGTGTAGATATTTACATGCTTATACAGATGGCTGTGTAGATATTTCCATGTTTATACAGATTGCAGTGAAGTTATTTCCATGTTTATACAGATGGAGGTGTAGATATTTCCATGTTTAGACAGATGACTGTGTAGATATTTCCAAGTTTATACAGATAGCGGTGTAGATATATCCATGTTTATACGGACCGTGGTGTAGATATTTCCATGTTTATACAGATAGCGGTCTAGAAATTTTCATGTTTATACAGGTAGCGGTGTAGATATTTCCATGTTTACAGAGATAGAGGTGTAGATATTTCCATATTTGCCCAGAATGCGGTGTATATATTTCCATCTTCACACAGATAGCGTTGTACACACTTCCATGTTTACACAGACAGCTGTGTAGATATTTCCATGTTTACACAGACAGTGTTGTAGATATTTCCATTTTTATATAGATAGCGGTGCAGATATTTCCATGTTTATACAGATAGCGGTGGAGATATTTCCATGTTTATACAGATAACGGTGTAGATATTTCCATGTTTATAAATATAGCGGTGGAGATATTTCCATGTTTATACAGATATCGGTGGAGATATTTCCAAGTTTATGCAGATTGCGGTGGAGATATTATCATGTTTATAGAGATAGCGGTGTAGATATTTCCATGTAGATACAGATAGCGGTGTAGATATTTCCATGTTTATAGAGATAGTGGTGTAGATATTTCCATATTTATGCAGATAGCGGAGTAGATATTTCCATGTTTATTCAGATGGCGGTTTAGATATTTCCATGTTTATACAGATAGTGGTGTAGACATTTCCATGTTTACAGAGATAGAGGTGTATATATATCCATATTTGCACAGATTGCGGTGTCGATATTTCCATCTTCACACAGATAGCGGTGTACATATTTCCATGTTTACACAGACAGCTGTGTAGATATTTCCATGTTTACACAGATAGTGTTGTAGATATTTCCATGTTTATACAGATAGCGGTGTAGATATTTCCATGTTTATAAAGATAGCGGTGTAGATATTTCCATGTTTATACAGATAGCGGTGGAGATATTTCCATGTTTGTACACACAGCGCTGTAGATATTTCCATGTTTATACAGACAGCGGTGTAGATATTTCCATGTTTATACAGATAGCGGTGTAGATATTTCCATGTTTATACAGATAGCGGTGGAGATTTTTCCATGTTTATACAGATATCAGTGGGGATATTTCCATGTTTATACAGAGAGCGGTGGAAATATTTACATGTTTATACAGATGGAGGTGTAGGTATTTCCAAGGTTATGCAGATTGCGGTGGAGATATTTCCATGTTTATAGAAATAGCAGTGTAGATATTTCCATGTAGATACAGATAGCCATGTAGATATTTCCACGTTTATAGAGATAGCCATGTAGATATTTCCATATTTATACAGATAGCGTTGTAGTTTTTCCATGTTTACAGAGATAGCGGTGATGTTATTTCCATGTTTATACAGATGGCATTGTAGATATTTCCATGTTTATACAGATAGTGGTGTAGATATTTCCATGTTTATACAGATGACTGTGTAGTTAATTCCATGTTTACAAAGATGGCGGTGTATATATTTCCATGTTTATAGAGATAGCCATGTAGATATTTCCATGTTTATACAGATAGCGGTGTAGTTATTTCCATGTTTACAGAGATAGAGGTGTAGATATTTCCATATTTGCACAGATTGCCGTGTAGATATTTCCATCTTCACACATAGAGCGGTGTACATATTTCTATGTTTACACAGACAGCTGTTTAGATATTTCCATGTTTACACAGATAGTGTTGTGGATATTTCCATGTTTATACAGATAGCGGTGCAGATATTTCCATGTTCATAAAGATAGCGGTGTAGATATTTTCATGTTTATACAGACAGCGGTGGAGATATTTCCATGTTTATACAGATAGCGCTGCAGATATTTCCCTGTTTATACAGACAGCGGTGTAGATATTTCCATGTTTATACAGATAGCGGTGTCGATATTTCCATGTTTATACAGATAGCGGTGTACGTACTTCCAAGTTTATAGAGATAGCGGTGTAGATATTTACATGCTTATACAGATGGCTGTGTAGATATTTCCATGTTTATACAGATTGCAGTGAAGTTATTTCCATGTTTATACAGATGGAGGTGTAGATATTTCCATGTTTAGACAGATGACTGTGTAGATATTTCCAAGTTTATACAGATAGCGGTGTAGATATATCCATGTTTATACAGACCGTGGTGTAGATATTTCCATGTTTATACAGATAGCGGTGTAGATATTTTCATGTTTATACAGGTAGCGGTGTAGATATTTCCATGTTTACAGAGATAGAGGTGTAGATATTTCCATATTTGCCCAGAATGCGGTGTATATATTTCCATCTTCACACAGATAGCGTTGTACACACTTCCATGTTTACACAGACAGCTGTGTAGATATTTCCATGTTTACACAGACAGTGTTGTAGATATTTCCATTTTTATATAGATAGCGGTGCAGATATTTCCATGTTTATACAGATAGCGGTGGAGATATTTCCATGTTTATACAGATAACGGTGTAGATATTTCCATGTTTATAAATATAGCGGTGGAGATATTTCCATGTTTATACAGATATCGGTGGAGATATTTCCAAGTTTATGCAGATTGCGGTGGAGATATTATCATGTTTATAGAGATAGCGGTGTAGATATTTCCATGTAGATACAGATAGCGGTGTAGATATTTCCATGTTTATAGAGATAGTGGTGTAGATATTTCCATATTTATGCAGATAGCGGAGTAGATATTTCCATGTTTATTCAGATGGCGGTTTAGATATTTCCATGTTTATACAGATAGTGGTGTAGACATTACCATATTGATAGAGATATCGGTGAAGATATTTCCATGTTTATACAGATAGCGGTGTAGATATTTTCAAGTTTATACAGATAGCGGTGTAGATATTTCCATGTTTATACAGATAGCAGTGTAGATATTTCCATGTTTATACAGAGAGTGGTGGAGATATTTCCATGTTTATACAGATATCGGTGTAGCTATTTCCATGTTTATAGAGATAGCAGTGATGATATTTCCATGTTTATACAGATTGCATTGTAGATATTTCTATGTTCATAGAGATAGTCGTGTAGATATTTCCATGTTTATACAGATGACTGTGTAGTTAATTCCATGTTTATACAGATGGCGGTGTAGATATTTCCATATTTATAGAGATAGCCATGTAGTTATTTCCATGTTTATACAGATAACGGTGTAGATATTTACATGTTTATACAGACAGCGGTGTAGATATATCCATGTTTATACAGACCGTGGTGTAGGTATTTCCATGTTTATACAGATAGCGGTGAAGATATTTCCATTTTTATTCAGATAGCGCTGTAGATATTTCTATGTTTATACAGATACCGGTGTAGATATTTCCATGTTTATACAGATAGCGGTGTAGATATTTCCATGTTTACAGAGATAGAGGTGTATATATATCCATATTTGCACAGATTGCGGTGTCGATATTTCCATCTTCACACAGATAGCGGTGTACATATTTCCATGTTTACACAGACAGCTGTGTAGATATTTCCATGTTTACACAGATAGTGTTGTAGATATTTCCATGTTTATACAGATAGCAGTGTACATATTTCCATGTTTATAAAGATAGCGGTGTAGATATTTCCATGTTTATACAGACCGTGGTGTAGATATTTCCATGTTTAGACAGATGACTGTGTAGATATTTCCAAGTTTATACAGATAGCGGTGTAGATATATCCATGTTTATACAGACCGTGGTGTAGATATTTCCATGTTTATACAGATAGCGGTGTAGATATTTTCATGTTTATACAGGTAGCGGTGTAGATATTTCCATGTTTACAGAGATAGAGGTGTAGATATTTCCATATTTGCCCAGAATGCGGTGTATATATTTCCATCTTCACACAGATAGCGTTGTACACACGTCCATGTTTACACAGACAGCTGTGTAGATATTTCCATGTTTACACAGACAGTGTTGTAGATATTTCCATTTTTATATAGATAGCGGTGCAGATATTTCCATGTTTATACAGATAGCGGTGGAGATATTTCCATGTTTATACAGATAACGGTGAAGATATTTCCATGTTTATACAGATAGCGGTGGAGATATTTCCATGTTTATACAGATAACGGTGTAGATATTTCCATGTTTATAAATATAGCGGTGGAGATATTTCCATGTTTATACAGATATCGGTGGAGATATTTCCAAGTTTATGCAGATTGCGGTGGAGATATTATCATGTTTATAGAGATAGCGGTGTAGATATTTCCATGTAGATACAGATAGCGGTGTAGATATGTCCATGTTTATAGAAATAGTGGTGTAGATATTTCCATATTTATGCAGATAGCGGAGTAGATATTTCCATGTTTATTCAGATGGCGGTTTAGATATTTCCATGTTTATACAGATAGTGGTGTAGACATTTCCATATTGATAGAGATATCGGTGAAGATATTTCCATGTTTATACAGATAGCGGTGTAGATATTTTCAAGTTTATACAGATAGCGGTGTAGATATTTCTATGTTTATACAGATAGCGGTGTAGATATTTCCATGTTTATACAGAGAGTGGTGGAGATATTTCCATGTTTATACAGATATCGGTGTAGCTATTTCCATGTTTATAGAGATAGCAGTGAAGATATTTCCATGTTTATACAGATTGCATTGTAGATATTTCTATGTTCATAGAGATAGTCGTGTAGATATTTCCATGTTTATACAGATGACTGTGTAGTTAATTCCATGTTTATACAGATGGCGGTGTAGATATTTCCACATTTATAGAGATAGCCATGTAGTTATTTCCATGTTTATACAGATAACGGTGTAGATATTTACATGTTTATACAGACAGCGGTGTAGATATATCCATGTTTATACAGACCGTGGTGTAGATATTTCCATGTTTATACAGATAGCGGTGAAGATATTTCCATTTTTATACAGATAGAGCTGTAGATATTTCTATGTTTATACAGATAGCGGTGTAGATATTTCCATGTTTATACAGATAGCGGTGTAGATATTTCCATGTTTACAGAGATAGAGGTGTATATATATCCATATTTGCACAGATTGCGTTGTCGATATTTCCATCTTCACACAGATAGCGGTGTACATATTTCCATGTTTACACAGACAGCTGTGTAGATATTTCCATGTTTACACAGATAGTGTTGTGGATATTTCCATGTTTATACAGATAGCGGTGTAGATATTTCCATGTTTATAAAGATAACGGTGTAGATATTTCCATGTTTATACAGATAGCGGTGGAGATATTTCCATGTTTGTACACACAGCGCTGTAGATATTTCCATGTTTATACAGACAGCGGTGTAGATATTTCCATCTTTATACAGATAGCGGTGTAGATATTTCCATGTTTATACAGATAGCGGTGGAGATTTTTCCATGTTTATACAGATATCAGTAGGGATATTTCCATGTTTATACAGAGAGCGGTGGAAATATTTACATGTTTATACAGATGGAGGTGTAGTTTTTCCAAGGTTATGCAGATTGCGGTGGAGATATTTCCATGTTTATAGAGATAGCGGTGTAGATATTTCCATGTTTATACAGAGAGTGGTGGAGATATTTGCATGTTTATACAGATATCGGTGTAGCTATTTCCATGTTTATAGAGATAGCAGTGATGATATTTCCATGTTTATACAGATTGCATTGTAGATATTTCTATGTTCATAGAGATAGTCGTGTAGATATTTCCATGTTTATACACATGACTGAGTAGTTAATTCCATGTTTATACAGATGGCGGTGTAGATATTTCCATATTTATAGAGATAGCCATGTAGTTATTTCCATGTTTATACAGATAACGGTGTAGATATTTACATGTTTATACAGACAGCGGTGTAGATATATCCATGTTTATACAGACCGTGGTGTAAATATTTCCATGTTTATACAGATAGCGGTGAAGATATTTCCATTTTTATACAGATAGCGCTGTAGATATTTCTATGTTTATACAGATAGCGGTGTAGATATTTCCATGTTTATACAGATAGCGGTGTAGATATTTCCATGTTTACAGAGATAGAGGTGTATATATATCCATATTTGCACAGATTGCGGTGTCGATATTTCCATCTTCACACAGATAGCGGTGTACATATTTCCATGTTTACACAGACAGCTGTGTAGATATTTCCATGTTTACACAGATAGTGTTGTAGATATTTCCATGTTTATACAGATAGCAGTGTAGATATTTCCATGTTTATAAAGATAGCGGTGTAGATATTTCCATGTTTATACAGACCGTGGTGTAGATATTTCCATGTTTAGACAGATGACTGTGTAGATATTTCCAAGTTTATACAGATAGCGGTGTAGATATATCCATGTTTATACAGACCGTGGTGTAGATATTTCCATGTTTATACAGATAGCGGTGTAGATATTTTCATGTTTATACAGGTAGCGGTGTAGATATTTCCATGTTTACAGAGATAGAGGTGTAGATATTTCCATATTTGCCCAGAATGCGGTGTATATATTTCCATCTTCACACAGATAGCGTTGTACACACGTCCATGTTTACACAGACAGCTGTGTAGATATTTCCATGTTTACACAGACAGTGTTGTAGATATTTCCATTTTTATATAGATAGCGGTGCAGATATTTCCATGTTTATACAGATAGCGGTGGAGATATTTCCATGTTTATACAGATAACGGTGTAGATATTTCCATGTTTATAAATATAGCGGTGGAGATATTTCCATGTTTATACAGATATCGGTGGAGATATTTCCAAGTTTATGCAGATTGCGGTGGAGATATTATCATGTTTATAGAGATAGCGGTGTAGATATTTCCATGTAGATACAGATAGCGGTGTAGATATGTCCATGTTTATAGAGATAGTGGTGTAGATATTTCCATATTTATGCAGATAGCGGAGTAGATATTTCCATGTTTATTCAGATGGCGGTTTAGATATTTCCATGTTTATACAGATAGTGGTGTAGACATTTCCATATTGATAGAGATATCGGTGAAGATATTTCCATGTTTATACAGATAGCGGTGTAGATATTTTCAAGTTTATACAGATAGCGGTGTAGATATTTCTATGTTTATACAGATAGCGGTGTAGATATTTCCATGTTATACAGAGAGTGGTGGAGATATTTCCATGTTTATACAGATATCGGTGTAGCTATTTCCATGTTTATAGAGATAGCAGTGAAGATATTTCCATGTTTATACAGATTGCATTGTAGATATTTCTATGTTCATAGAGATAGTCGTGTAGATATTTCCATGTTTATACAGATGACTGTGTAGTTAATTCCATGTTTATACAGATGGCGGTGTAGATATTTCCACATTTATAGAGATAGCCATGTAGTTATTTCCATGTTTATACAGATAACGGTGTAGATATTTACATGTTTATACAGACAGCGGTGTAGATATATCCATGTTTATACAGACCGTGGTGTAGATATTTCCATGTTTATACAGATAGCGGTGAAGATATTTCCATTTTTATACAGATAGAGCTGTAGATATTTCTATGTTTATACAGATAGCGGTGTAGATATTTCCATGTTTATACAGATAGCGGTGTAGATATTTCCATGTTTACAGAGATAGAGGTGTATATATATCCATATTTGCACAGATTGCGGTGTCGATATTTCCATCTTCACACAGATAGCGGTGTACATATTTCCATGTTTACACAGACAGCTGTGTAGATATTTCCATGTTTACACAGATAGTGTTGTGGATATTTCCATGTTTATACAGATAGCGGTGTAGATATTTCCATGTTTCTAAAGATAGCGGTGTAGATATTTCCATGTTTATACAGATAGCGGTGGAGATATTTCCATGTTTGTACACACAGCGCTGTAGATATTTCCATGTTTATACAGACAGCGGTGTAGATATTTCCATCTTTATACAGATAGCGGTGTAGATATTTCCATGTTTATACAGATAGCGGTGGAGATTTTTCCATGTTTATATAGATATCAGTAGGGATATTTCCATGTTTATACAGAGAGCGGTGGAAATATTTACATGTTTATACAGATAGAGGTGTAGGTATTTCCAAGGTTATGCAGATTGCGGTGGAGATATTTCCATGTTTATAGAGATAGCAGTGTAGATATTTCCATGTAGATACAGATAGCCATGTAGATATTTCCATGTTTATAGATATAGCCATGTAGATATTTCCATATTTATACAGATAGCGGTGTAGGTATTTCCATGTTTACAGAGATAGCGGTGATGATATTTCCATGTTTATACAGATGGCATTGTAGATATTTACATGTTTATTCAGATAGTGGTGTAGATATTTCCATGTTTATACAGATGACTGTGTAGTTAATTCCATGTTTATAAAGATGGCGGTGTATATATTTCCATGTTTATAGAGATAGCCATGTAGATATTTCCATGTTTATACAGATAGCGGTGTAGTTATTTCCATGTTTACAGAGATAGAGGTGTAGATATTTCCATATTTGCACAGATTGCCGTGTAGATATTTCCATCTTCACACAGATAGCGGTGTACATATTTCTATGTTTACACAGACAGCTGTGTAGATATTTCCATGTTTACACAGATAGTGTTGTGGATATTTCCATGTTTATACAGATAGCGGTGCAGTTATTTCCATGTTCATAAAGATAGCTGTGTAGATATTTTCATGTTTATACAGACAGCGGTGGAGATATTTCCATGTTTATACAGATAGCGCTGTAGATATTTCCCTGTTTATACAGACAGCGGTGTAGATATTTCCATGTTTATACAGATAGCGGTGTCGATATTTCCATGTTTATACAGATAGCGGTGTACGTACTTCCAAGTTTATAGAGATAGCGGTGTAGATATTTACAGGCTTATACAGATGGATGTGTAGATATTTCCATGTTTATACAGATTGCAGTGAAGTTATTTCCATGTTTATACAGATGGAGGTGTAGATATTTCCATGTTTAGACAGATGACTGTGTAGATATTTCCAAGTTTATACAGATAGCGGTGTAGATATATCCATGTTTATACAGACCGTGGTGTAGATATTTCCATGTTTATACAGATAGCGGTGTAGATATTTTCATGTTTATACAGGTAGCGGTGTAGATATTTCCATGTTTACAGAGATAGAGGTGTAGATATTTCCATATTTGCCCAGAATGCGGTGTATATATTTCCATCTTCACACAGATAGCGTTGTACACACTTCCATGTTTACACAGACAGCTGTGTAGATATTTCCATGTTTACACAGACAGTGTTGTAGATATTTCCATTTTTATATAGATAGCGGTGCAGATATTTCCATGTTTATACAGATAGCGGTGGAGATATTTCCATGTTTATACAGATAACGGTGTAGATATTTCCATGTTTATAAATATAGCGGTGGAGATATTTCCATGTTTATACAGATATCGGTGGAGATATTTCCAAGTTTATGCAGATTGCGGTGGAGATATTATCATGTTTATAGAGATAGCGGTGTAGATATTTCCATGTATATACAGATAGCGGTGTAGATATTTCCATGTTTATAGAGATAGTGGTGTAGATATTTCCATATTTATGCAGATAGCGGAGTAGATATTTCCATGTTTATTCAGATGGCGGTTTAGATATTTCCATGTTTATACAGATAGTGGTGTAGACATTTCCATATTGATAGAGATATCAGTGAAGATATTTCCATGTTTATACAGATAGCGGTGCAGATATTTCCATGTTCATAAAGATAGCGGTGTAGATATTTTCATGTTTATACAGACAGCGGTGGAGATATTTCCATGTTTATACAGATAGCGCTGTAGATATTTCCCTGTTTATACAGACAGCGGTGTAGATATTTCCATGTTTATACAGATAGCGGTGTCGATATTTCCATGTTTATACAGATAGCGGTGTACGTACTTCCAAGTTTATAGAGATAGCGGTGTAGATATTTACATGCTTATACAGATGGCTGTGTAGATATTTCCATGTTTATACAGATTGCAGTGAAGTTATTTTCATGTTTACACAGATGGAGGTGTAGATATTTCCATGTTTGGACAGATGACTGTGTAGATATTTCCAAGTTTATACAGATAGCGGTGTATATATATCCATGTTTATACAGACCGTGGTGTAGATATTTCCATGTTTATTCAGATAGCGGTGTAGATATTTTCATGTTTATACAGGTAGCGGTGTAGATATTTCCATGTTTACAGAGATAGAGGTGTAGATATTTCCATATTTGCCCAGAATGCGGTGTATATATTTCCATCTTCACACAGATAGCGTTGTACATACTTCCATGTTTACACAGACAGCTGTGTAGATATTTCCATGTTTACACAGACAATGTTGTAGATATTTCCATTTTTATATAGATAGCGGTGCAGATATTTCCATGTTTATACAGATAGCGGTGGAGATATTTCCATGTTTATACAGATAACGGTGTAGATATTTCCATGTTTATAAATATAGCGGTGGAGATATTTCCATGTTTATACAGATATCGGTGGAGATATTTCCAAGTTTATGCAGATTGCGGTGGAGATATTATCATGTTTATAGAGATAGCGGTGTAGATATTTCCATGTAGATACAGATAGCGGTGTAGATATTTCCATGTTTATAGAGATAGTGGTGTAGATATTTCCATATTTATGCAGATAGTTGAGTAGATATTTCCATGTTTATTCAGATGGCGGTTTAGGTATTTCCATGTTTATACAGATAGTGGTGTAGACATTTCCATATTGATAGAGATATCGGTGAAGATATTTCCATGTTTATACAGATAGCGGTGTAGATATTTTCAAGTTTATACAGATAGCGGTGTAGATATTTCCATGTTTATACAGATAGCGGTGTAGATATTTCCATGTTTATACAGAGAGTGGTGGAGATATTTCCATGTTTATACAGATATCGGTGTAGCTATTTCCATGTTTATAGAGATAGCAGTGAAGATATTTCCATGTTTATACAGATTGCATTGTAGATATTTCTATGTTCATAGAGATAGTCGTGTAGATATTTCCATGTTTATACAGATGACTGTGTAGTTAATTCCATGTTTATACAGATGGCGGTGTAGATATTTCCACATTTATAGAGATAGCCATGTAGTTATTTCCATGTTTATACAGATAACGGTGTAGATATTTACATGTTTATACAGACAGCGGTGTAGATATATCCATGTTTATACAGACCGTGGTGTAGATATTTCCATGTTTATACAGATAGCGGTGAAGATATTTCCATTTTTATACAGATAGCGCTGTAGATATTTCTATGTTTATACAGATAGCGGTGTAGATATTTCCATGTTTATACAGATAGCGGTGTAGATATTTCCATGTTTACAGAGATAGAGGTGTATATATATCCATATTTGCACAGAGTGCGGTGTCGATATTTCCATCTTCACACAGATAGCGGTGTACATATTTCCATGTTTACACAGACAGCTGTGTAGATATTTCCATGTTTACACAGATAGTGTTGTAGATATTTCCATGTTTATACAGATAGCGGTGTAGATATTTCCATGTGTATAAAGATAGCGGTGTAGATATTTCCATGTTTATACAGATAGCGGTGGAGATATTTCCATGTTTGTACACACAGCGCTGTAGATATTTCCATGTTTATACAGACAGCGGTGTAGATATTTCCATGTTTATAAAGATAGCGGTGTAGATATTTCCATGTTTATACAGATAGCGGTGGAGATTTTTCCATGTTTATACAGATATCAGTGGGGATATTTCCATGTTTATACAGAGAGCGGTGGAAATATTTACATGTTTATACAGATGGAGGTGTAGGTATTTCCAAGGTTATGCAGATTGCGGTGGAGATATTTCCATGTTTATAGAGATAGCAGTGTAGATATTTCCATGTAGATACAGATAGCCATGTAGATATTTCCATGTTTATAGAGATAGCCATGTAGATATTTCCATATTTATACAGATAGCGGTGTAGTTATTTCCATGTTTACAGAGATAGCGGTGATGTTATTTCCATGTTTATACAGATGGCATTGTAGATATTTCCATGTTTATACAGATAGTGGTGTAGATATTTCCATGTTTATACAGATGACTGTGTAGTTAATTCCATGTTTATAAAGATGGCGGTGTATATATTTCCATGTTTATAGAGATAGCCATGTAGATATTTCCATGTTTATACAGATAGCGGTGTAGTTATTTCCATGTTTACAGAGATAGAGGTGTAGATATTTCCATATTTGCACAGATTGCCGTGTAGATATTTGCATCTTCACACAGATAGCGGTGTACATATTTCTATGTTTACACAGACAGCTGTGTAGATATTTCCATGTTTACACAGATAGTGTTGTGGATATTTCCATGTTTATACAGATAGCGGTGCAGATATTTCCATGTTCATAAAGATCGCGGTGTAGATATTTTCATGTTTATACAGACAGCGGTGGAGATATTTCCATGTTTATACAGATAGCGCTGTAGATATTTCCCTGTTTATACAGACAGCGGTGTAGATATTTCCATGTTTATACAGATAGCGGTGTCGATATTTCCATGTTTATACAGATAGCGGTGTACGTACTTCCAAGTTTATAGAGATAGCGGTGTAGATATTTACAGGCTTATACAGATGGATGTGTAGATATTTCCATGTTTATACAGATTGCAGTGAAGTTATTTCCATGTTTATACAGATGGAGGTGTAGATATTTCCATGTTTAGACAGATGACTGTGTAGATATTTCCAAGTTTATACAGATAGCGGTGTAGATATATCCATGTTTATACAGACCGTGGTGTAGATATTTCCATGTTTATACAGATAGCGGTGTAGATATTTTCATGTTTATACAGGTAGCGGTGTAGATATTTCCATGTTTACAGAGATAGAGGTGTAGATATTTCCATATTTGCCCAGAATGCGGTGTATATATTTCCATCTTCACACAGATAGCGTTGTACACACTTCCATGTTTACACAGACAGCTGTGTAGATATTTCCATGTTTACACAGACAGTGTTGTAGATATTTCCATTTTTATATAGATAGCGGTGCAGATATTTCCATGTTTATACAGATAGCGGTGGAGATATTTCCATGTTTATACAGATAACGGTGTAGATATTTCCATGTTTATAAATATAGCGGTGGAGATATTTCCATGTTTATACAGATATCGGTGGAGATATTTCCAAGTTTATGCAGATTGCGGTGGAGATATTATCATGTTTATAGAGATAGCGGTGTAGATATTTCCATGTAGATACAGATAGCGGTGTAGATATTTCCATGTTTATAGAGATAGTGGTGTAGATATTTCCATATTTATGCAGATAGCGGAGTAGATATTTCCATGTTTATTCAGATGGCGGTTTAGATATTTCCATGTTTATACAGACAGTGGTGTAGTCATTTCCATATTGATAGAGATATCGGTGAAGATATTTCCATGTTTATACAGATAGCGGTGTAGATATTTTCAAGTTTATACAGATAGCGGTGTAGATATTTCCATGTTTATACAGATAGCGGTGTAGATATTTCCATGTTTATACAGAGAGTGGTGGAGATATTTCCATGTTTATACAGATATCGGTGTAGCTATTTCCATGTTTATAGAGATAGCAGTGAAGATATTCCCATGTTTATACAGATTGCATTGTAGATATTTCTATGTTCATAGAGATAGTCGTGTAGATATTTCCATGTTTATACAGATGACTGCGTAGTTAATTCCATGTTTATACAGATGGCGGTGTAGATATTTCCACATTTATAGAGATAGCCATGTAGTTATTTCCATGTTTATACAGATAACTGTGTAGATATTTACATGTTTATACAGACAGCGGTGTAGATATATCCATGTTTATACAGACCGTGGTGTAGATATTTCCATGTTTATACAGATAGCGGTGAAGATATTTCCATTTTTATACAGATAGCGCTGTTGATATTTCTATGTTTATACAGATAGCGGTGTAGATATTTCCATGTTTATACAGATAGCGGTGTAGATATTTCCATGTTTACAGAGATAGAGGTGTATATATATCCATATTTGCACAGATTGCGGTGTCGATATTTCCATCTTCACACAGATAGCGGTGTACATATTTCCATGTTTACACAGACAGCTGTGTAGATATTTCCATGTTTACACAGATAGTGTTGTAGATATTTCCATGTTTAAACAGATAGCGGTGTAGATATTTCCATGTTTATAAAGATAGCGGTGTAGATATTTCCATGTTTATACAGATAGCGGTGGAGATATTTCCATGTTTGTACACACAGCGCTGTAGATATTTCCATGTTTATACAGACAGCGGTGTAGATATTTCCATGTTTATACAGATAGCGGTGTAGATATTTCCACGTTTATACAGATAGCGGTGGAGATTTTTCCATGTTTATACAGATATCAGTGGGGATATTTACATGTTTATACAGAGAGCGGTGGAAATATTTACATGTTTATACAGATGGAGGTGTAGGTATTTCCAAGGTTATGCAGATTGCGGTGGAGATATTTCCATGTTTATAGAGATAGCAGTGTAGATATTTCCATGTAGATACAGATAGCCATGTAGATATTTCCATGTTTATAGAGATAGCCAAGTAGATATTTCCATATTTATACAGATAGCGGTGTAGGTATTTCCATGTTTACAGAGATAGCGGTGATGTTATTTCCATGTTTATACAGATGGCATTGTAGATATTTCCATGTTTATACAGATAGTGGTGTAGATATTTCCATGTTTATACAGATTACTGTGTAGTTAATTCCATGATTATAAAGATGGCGGTGTATATATTTCCATGTTTATAGAGATAGCCATGTAGATATTTCCATGTTTATACAGATAGCGGTGTAGTTATTTCCATGTTTACAGAGATAGAGGTGTAGATATTTCCATATTTGCACAGATTGCCGTGTAGATATTTCCATCTTCACACAGATAGCGGTGTACATATTTCTATGTTTACACAGACAGCTGTGTAGATATTTCCATGTTTACACAGATAGTGTTGTGGATATTTCCATGTTTATACAGATAGCGGTGCAAATATTTCCATGTTCATAAAGATAGCGGTGTAGATATTTTCATGTTTATACAGACAGCGGTGGAGATATTTCCATGTTTATACAGATAGCGCTGTAGATATTTCCCTGTTTATACAGACAGCGGTGTAGATATTTCCATGTTTATACAGATAGCGGTGTCGATATTTCCATGTTTATACAGATAGCGGTGTACGTACTTCCAAGTTTATAGAGATAGCGGTGTAGATATTTACATGCTTATAAAGATGGCTGTGTAGATATTTCCATGTTTATACAGATTGCAGTGAAGTTATTTCCATGTTTATACAGATGGAGGTGTAGATATTTCCATGTTTACAGAGATAGAGGTGTAGATATTTCCATATTTGCCCAGAATGCGGTGTATATATTTCCATCTTCACACAGATAGCGTTGTACATACTTCCATGTTTACACAGACAGCTGTGTAGATATTTCCATGTTTACACAGACAATGTTGTAGATATTTCCATTTTTATATAGATAGCGGTGCAGATATTTCCATGTTTATACAGATAGCGGTGGAGATATTTCCATGTTTATACAGATAACGGTGTAGTTATTTCCATGTTTATAAATATAGCGGTGGAGATATTTCCATGTTTATACAGATATCGGTGGAGATATTTCCAAGTTTATGCAGATTGCGGTGGAGATATTATCATGTTTACAGAGATAGCGGTGTAGATATTTCCATGTAGATACAGATAGCGGTGTAGATATTTCCATGTTTATAGAGATAGTGTTGTAGATATTTCCATATTTATGCAGATAGCGGAGTAGATATTTCCATGTTTATTCAGATGGCGGTTTAGATATTTCCATGTTTATACAGATAGTGGTGTAGACATTTCCATATTGATAGAGATATCAGTGAAGATATTTCCATGTTTATACAGATAGCGGTGCAGATATTTCCATGTTCATAAAGATAGCGGTGTAGATATTTTCATGTTTATACAGACAGCGGTGGAGATATTTCCATGTTTATACAGATAGCGCTGTAGATATTTCCCTGTTTATACAGACAGCGGTGTAGATATTTCCATGTTTATACAGATAGCGGTGTCGATATTTCCATGTTTATACAGATAGCGGTGTACGTACTTCCAAGTTTATAGAGATAGCAGTGTAGATATTTACAGGCTTATACAGATGGATGTGTAGATATTTCCATGTTTATACAGATTTCAGTGAAGTTATTTCCATGTTTATACAGATGGAGGTGTAGATATTTCCATGTTTAGACAGATGACTGTGTAGATATTTCCAAGTTTATACAGATAGCGGTGTAGATATATCCATGTTTATACAGACCGTGGTGTAGATATTTCCATGTTTATACAGATAGCGGTGTAGATATTTTCATGTTTATACAGGTAGCGGTGTAGATATTTCCATGTTTACAGAGATAGAGGTGTAGATATTTCCATATTTGCCCAGAATGCGGTGTATATATTTCCATCTTCACACAGATAGCGTTGTACACACTTCCATGTTTACACAGACAGCTGTGTAGATATTTCCATGTTTACACAGACAGTGTTGTAGATATTTCCATTTTTATATAGATAGCGGTGCAGATATTTCCATGTTTATACAGATAGCGGTGGAGATATTTCCATGTTTATACAGATAACGGTGTAGATATTTCCATGTTTATAAATATAGCGGTGGAGATATTTCCATGTTTATACAGATATCGGTGGAGATATTTCCAAGTTTATGCAGATTGCGGTGGAGATATTATCATGTTTACAGAGATAGCGGTGTAGATATTTCCATGTAGATACAGATAGCGGTGTAGATATTTCCATGTTAATAGAGATAGTGGTGTAGATATTTCCATATTTATGCAGATAGCGGAGTAGATATTTCCATGTTTATTCAGATGGCGGTTTAGGTATTTCCATGTTTATACAGATAGTGGTGTAGACATTTCCATATTGATAGAGATATCGGTGAAGATATTTCCATGTTTATACAAATAGCGGTGTAGATATTTTCAAGTTTATACAGATAGCGGTGTAGATATTTCCATGTTTATACAGATAGCGGTGTAGATATTTCCATGTTTATACAGAGAGCGGTGGAGATATTTCCATGTTTATACAGATATCGGTGTAGCTATTTCCATGTTTATAGAGATAGCGGTGAAGTTATTTCCATGTTTATACAGATTGCATTGTAGATATTTCTATGTTCATAGAGATAGAGGTGTAGATATTTCCATGTTTATACAGATGACTGTGTAGTTAATTCCATGTTTATACAGATGGCGGTGTAGCTATTTCCACATTTATAGAGATAGCCATGTAGTTATTTCCATGTTTATACAGATAACGGTGTGGATATTTACATGTTTATACAGACAGCGGTGTAGATATATCCATGTTTATACAGACCGTGGTGTAGATATTTCCATCTTTATACAGATAGCAGTGTAGATATTTACATGTTTAAACAGATAGCGGTGTAGATATTTCCATGTTTACAGAGATAGAGGTGTAGATATATCCATATTTGCACAGATTGCGTTGTCGATATTTTCATCTTCACACAGATAGCGCTGTATATATTTACATGTTTACACAGACAGGTGTGTAGATATTTCCATGTTTACACAGATAGTGTTGTAGATATTTCCAAGTTCATGCAGACAGTGGTGTAGATATTTCCATGTTTATAAAGATAGCGGAGGAGATACTTCCATGTTTATACTGATAGCGGTGGAGATATTTCCATTTTTATGCAGATAGCGCTGTAGATATTTCTATGTTTATACAGATAGCGGTGTAGATATTTCCATGTTTATACAGATAGCGGTGTAGATATTTCCATGTTTACAGAGATAGAGGTGTATATATATCCATATTTGCACAGATTGCTGTGTCGATATTTCCATCTTCACACAGATAGCGGTGTACATATTTCCATGTTTACACAGACAGCTGTGTAGATATTTCCATGTTTACACAGATAGTGTTGTAGATATTTCCATGTTTATACAGATAGCGGTGTAGATATTTCCATGTTTATAAAGATAGCGGTGTAGATATTTCCATGTTTATAAAGATAGCGGTGTAGATATTTCCATGTTTATACAGACAGCGGTGTAGGTATTTCCATGTTTATACAGATAGCGGTGTAGATATTTCCATGTGTATACAGATAGCGGTGGAGATATTTCCATGTTTATACAGATATCACTGGGGATATTTCCATGTTTATTCAGAGAGCGGTGGAAATATTTACATGTTTATACAGATGGAGGTGTAGGTATTTCCAAGGTTTTGCAGATTGCGGTGGAGATATTTCCATGTTTATAGAGATAGCAGTGTAGATATTTCCATGTAGATACAGATAGCCGTGTAGATATTTCCATGTTTATAGAAATAGCGGTGATGTTATTTCCATGTTTATACAGATGGCATTGTAGATATTTCCATGTTTATACAGATAGTTGTGTAGGTATTTCCATGTTTATACAGATGACTGTGTAGTTAATTCCATGTTTATAAAGATGGCGGTGTACATTTTTCCATGTTTATAGAGATAGCCATGTAGCTATTTCCTTGTTTATACAGATAGCGGTGTACATACTTCCATGTTTATAGAGATAGCCGTGTAGATATTTACATGCTTATACAGATGGCTGTGTAGATATTTCCATGTTTATACAGATTGCAGTGAAGGTATTTCCATGCTTATACAGATGGAGGTGTAGATATTTCCATGTTTAGACAGATGACTGTGTATATATTTCCAAGTTTAAACAGATAGTGGTGTACTTATAATCATGTTTATACAGATAGCGGTGTAGATATATTCATGTTTATACAGATAGCGGTGTAGATATTTCCATATTTACAGAGATAGAGGTGTAGGGATTTCGATATTTGCCCAGATTGCTGTGTAGATATTTCCATCTTCACACAGATAGCGTTGTACATATTTCCATGTTTACACAGACAGCTGTGTAGATATTTCCATGTTTACACAGATAGTGTTGTGGATATTTCCATGTTTATACAGATAGCGGTGCAGATATTTCCATGTTCATAAAGATAGCGGTGTAGATATTTTCATGTTTATACAGACAGCGGTGGAGATATTTCCATGTTTATACAGATAGCGCTGTAGATATTTCCCTGTTTATACAGACAGCGGTGTAGATATTTCCATGTTTATACAGATAGCGGTGTCGATATTTCCATGTTTATACAGATAGCGGTGTACGTACTTCCAAGTTTATAGAGATAGCAGTGTAGATATTTACAGGCTTATACAGATGGATGTGTAGATATTTCCATGTTTATACAGATTGCAGTGAAGTTATTTCCATGTTTATACAGATGGAGGTGTAGATATTTCCATGTTTAGACAGATGACTGTGTAGATATTTCCAAGTTTATACAGATAGCGGTGTAGATATATCCATGTTTATACAGACCGTGGTGTAGATATTTCCATGTTTATACAGATAGCGGTGTAGATATTTTCATGTTTATACAGGTAGCGGTGTAGATATTTCCATGTTTACAGAGATAGAGGTGTAGATATTTCCATATTTGCCCAGAATGCGGTGTATATATTTCCATCTTCACACAGATAGCGTTGTACACACTTCCATGTTTACACAGACAGCTGTGTAGATATTTCCATGTTTACACAGACAGTGTTGTAGATATTTCCATTTTTATATAGATAGCGGTGCAGATATTTCCATGTTTATACAGATAGCGGTGGAGATATTTCCATGTTTATACAGATAACGGTGTAGATATTTCCATGTTTATAAATATAGCGGTGGAGATATTTCCATGTTTATACAGATATCGGTGGAGATATTTCCAAGTTTATGCAGATTGCGGTGGAGATATTATCATGTTTATAGAGATAGCGGTGTTGATATTTCCATGTAGATACAGATAGCGGTGTAAATATTTCCATGTTTATACAGATAGTGGTGTAGATATTTCCATATTTATGCAGATAGCGGAATAGATATTTCCATGTTTATTCAGATGGCGGTTTAGATATTTCCATGTTTATACAGATAGTGGTGTAGACATTTCCATATTGATAGAGATATCGGTGAAGATATTTCCATGTTTATACAGATAGCGGTGTAGATATTTTCAAGTTTATACAGATAGCGGTGTAGATATTTCCATGTTTATACAGATAGCGGTGTAGATATTTCCATGTTTATACAGAGAGTGGTGGAGATATTTCCATGTTTATACAGATATCGGTGTAGCTATTTCCATGTTTATAGAGATAGCAGTGAAGATATTTCCATGTTTATACAGATAGTGGTGTAGACATTTCCATATTGATAGAGATATCGGTGAAGATATTTCCATGTTTATACAGATAGCGGTGTAGATATTTTCAAGTTTATACAGATAGCGGTGTAGATATTTCCATGTTTATACAGATAGCGGTGTAGATATTTCCATGTTTATACAGAGAGTGGTGGAGATATTTCCATGTTTATACAGATATCGGTGTAGCTATTTCCATGTGTATAGAGATAGCAGTGAAGATATTCCCATGTTTATACAGATTGCATTGTAGATATTTCTATGTTCATAGAGATAGTCGTGTAGATATTTCCATGTTTATACAGATGACTGCGTAGTTAATTCCAAGTTTATACAGATGGCGGTGTAGATATTTCCACATTTATAGAGATAGCCATGTAGTTATTTCCATGTTTATACAGATAACTGTGTAGATATTTACATGTTTATACAGACAGCGGTGTAGATATATCCATGTTTATACAGACCGTGGTGTAGATATTTCCATGTTTATACAGATAGCGGTGTAGATATTTCCATGTTTACAGAGATAGAGGTGTATATATATCCATATTTGCACAGATTGCGGTGTCGATATTTCCACCTTCACACAGATAGCGGTGTACATATTTCCATGTTTACACAGACAGCTGTGTAGATATTTCCATGTTTACACAGATAGTGTTGTAGATATTTCCATGTTTATACAGATTGCGGTGTAGATATTTCCATGTTTATAAAGATAGCGGTGTAGATATTTCCATGTTTATACAGATAGCGGTGGAGATATTTCCATGTTTGTACACACAGCGCTGTAGATATTTCCATGTTTATACAGACAGCGGTGTAGATATTTCCATGTTTATACAGATAGCGGTGTAGATATTTCCATGTTTATACAGATAGCGGTGGAGATTTTTCCATGTTTATACAGATATCAGTGGGGATATTTCCATGTTTATACAGAGAGCGGTGGAAATATTTACATGTTTATACAGATGGAGGTGTAGGTATTTCCAAGGTTATGCAGATTGCGGTGGAGTTATTTCCATGTTTATAGAGATAGCAGTGTAGATATTTCCATGTAGATACAGATAGCCATGTAGATATTTCCATGTTTATAGAGATAGCCAAGTAGATATTTCCATATTTATACAGATAGCGGTGTAGGTATTTCCATGTTTACAGAGATAGCGGTGATGTTATTTCCATGTTTATACAGATGGCATTGTTGATATTTCCATGTTTATACAGATAGTGGTGTAGATATTTCCATGTTTATACAGATTACTGTGTAGTTAATTCCATGATTATAAAGATGGCGGTGTATATATTTCCATGTTTATAGAGATAGCCATGTAGATATTTCCATGTTTATACAGATAGCGGTGTAGTTATTTCCATGTTTACAGAGATAGAGGTGTAGATATTACCATATTTGCACAGATTGCCGTGTAGATATTTCCATCTTCACACAGATAGCGGTGTACATATTTCTATGTTTACACAGACAGCTGTGTAGATATTTCCATGTTTACACAGATAGTGTTGTGGATATTTCCATGTTTATACAGATAGCGGTGCAGATATTTCCATGTTCATAAAGATAGCGGTGTAGATATTTTCATGTTTATACAGACAGCGGTGGAGATATTTCCATGTTTATACAGATAGCGCTGTAGATATTTCCCTGTTTATACAGACAGCGGTGTAGATATTTCCATGTTTATACAGATAGCGGTGTCGATATTTCCATGTTTATACAGATAGCGGTGTACGTACTTCCAAGTTTATAGAGATAGCGGTGTAGATATTTACATGCTTATACAGATGGCTGTGTAGATATTTCCATGTTTATACAGATTGCAGTGAAGTTATTTCCATGTTTATACAGATGGAGGTGTAGATATTTCCATGTTTACAGAGATAGAGGTGTAGATATTTCCATATTTGCCCAGAATGCGGTGTATATATTTCCATCTTCACACAGATAGCGTTGTACATACTTCCATGTTTACACAGACAGCTGTGTAGATATTTCCATGTTTACACAGACAATGTTGTAGATATTTCCATTTTTATATAGATAGCGGTGCAGATATTTCCATGTTTATACAGATAGCGGTGGAGATATTTCCATGTTTATACAGATAACGGTGTAGTTATTTCCATGTTTATAAATATAGCGGTGGAGATATTTCCATGTTTATACAGATATCGGTGTAGATATTTCCAAGTTTATGCAGATTGCGGTGGAGATATTATCATGTTTACAGAGATAGCGGTGTAGATATTTCCATGTAGATACAGATAGCGGTGTAGATATTTCCATGTTTATAGAGATAGTGTTGAAGGTATTTCCATATTTATGCAGATAGCGGAGTAGATATTTCCATGTTTATTCAGATGGCGGTTTAGATATTTCCATGTTTATACAGATAGTGGTGTAGACATTTCCATATTGATAGAGATATCAGTGAAGATATTTCCATGTTTATACAGATAGCGGTGCAGATATTTCCATGTTCATAAAGATAGCGGTGTAGATATTTTCATGTTTATACAGACAGCGGTGGAGATATTTCCATGTTTATACAGATAGCGCTGTAGATATTTCCCTGTTTATACAGACAGCGGTGTAGATATTTCCATGTTTATACAGATAGCGGTGTCGATATTTCCATGTTTATACAGATAGCGGTGTACGTACTTCCAAGTTTATAGAGATAGCGGTGTAGATATTTACATGCTTATACAGATGGCTGTGTAGATATTTCCATGTTTATACAGATGGCAGTGAAGTTATTTTCATGTTTATACAGATGGAGGTGTAGATATTTCCATGTTTGGACAGATGACTGTGTAGATATTTCCAAGTTTATACAGATAGCGGTGTAGATATATCCATGTTTATACAGACCGTGGTGTAGATATTTCCATGTTTATTCAGATAGCGGTGTAGATATTTTCATGTTTATACAGGGAGCGGTGTAGATATTTCCATGTTTACAGAGATAGAGGTGTAGATATTTCCATATTTGCCCAGAAAGCGGTGTATATATTTCCATCTTCACACAGATAGCGTTGTACATACTTCCATGTTTACACAGACAGCTGTGTAGATATTTCCATGTTTACACAGACAGTGTTGTAGATATTTCCATTTTTATATAGATAGCGGTGCAGATATTTCCATGTTTATACAGATAGCGGTGGAGATATTTCCATGTTTATACAGATAACGGTGTAGATATTTCCATGTTTATAAATATAGCGGTGGAGATATTTCCATGTTTATACAGATATCGGTGGAGATATTTCCAAGTTTATGCAGATTGCGGTGGAGATATTATCATGTTTATAGAGATAGCGGTGTAGATATTTCCATGTAGATACAGATAGCGGAGTAGATATATCCATGTTTATAGAGATAGCGGTATAGATATTTCCATATTTATGCAGATTGCGGTGTAGATATTTCCATGTTTATACAGATTGCAGTGTGGCTATTTCCATTTTTATACAGATGGCAGTGTAGATATATCCATGTTTATACAGAAGGAGGTGTAGATATTTCCATGTTTATACAGATGATTGTGTAGATATTTCCATGTTTATACAGATAGTGGTGTAGATATTTCCATGTTTTTACAGATGACAGTGTAGTTATTTCCATGTTTATACATATGGCGGTGTAGATATTTCCATGTTTATAGAGATAGCCTTGTAGATATTTCCATGTTTATACAGTTAGTGGTGTAGACATTTCCATGTTTATAGAGATATCGGTGAAGATATTTCCATATTTATACAGATAGCGGTGTAGATATTTCCAAGTTTATACAGATAGCGGTGTAGATATTTCCATGTTTATGCAGATAGCGGTGTAGTTATTTCAATGTTTATACAGAGAGTGGTGGAGATATTTACATGTTTATACAGATAGCGGTGTAGCTATTTCCATGTTTATAGACATAGCGGTGAAGATATTTCCATGTTTATACAGATGGCATTGTAGATATTTCCATGTTCATAGATATAGTGGTGTAGATATTTCCATGTTTATACAGATGACTGTGTAGTTAATTCCATATTTATACAGATGACGGTGTAGATATTTCCATGTTTATAGAGATAGCCATGTATATATTTCTATGTTTACACAGATAGCGGTGTAGATATTTCCATGTTTATACAGATAGCGGTGTAGATATATCCATGTTTATACAGACCGTAGTGTAGATATTTCCATGTTTATACAGATAGCGGTGTAGATATTTACATGTTTACAGAGATAGAGGTGTATATATATCCATATTTGCACACATTGCGGTGTCGATATTTCCATCTTCACTCATATAGCGGTGCATATATTCCCATGTTTATACAGACAGGTGTGTAGATATTTCCATGTTTACACAGATAGTGTTGTAGATATTTCCATGTTCATGCAGATAGCGGTGTAGATATTTCCATGTTTATAAAGATAGCGGAGTAGATACTTCCATGTTTATACAGATAGTGGAGGAGATATTTCCATTTTCAAACAGATAGCGCGGTAGATATTTCCATGTTTATACAGATGGCGGTATAGATATTTTCATGTTTATACAGGTAGCGGTGTAGATAATTCCATGTTTACAGAGACGGAGGTGTAGATATTTCCATATTTGCCCAGATTGCGGTGTAGATATTTCCATCTTCACACAGAAAGCGTTGTACATATTTCCATGTTTACACAGACAGCTGTGTAGATATTTCCATGTTTACACAGATAGTGTTGTAGATATTTCCATTTTTATAAGGATAGCGGTGCAGATATTTCCATGTTTATAAAGATAGCGGTGGAGATATTTCCATGTTTATACAGATAGTTTTGTAGATATTTCCATGTTCATGAAGATAGCGGTGTAAATATTTCCATGTTTATAAAGATAGCGGAGTAGATACTTTCATGTTTATACAGATAGCGGTGGAGATATTTCCATTTTTAAACAGATAGCGCAGTAGATATTTCCATGTTTATACAGATAGCGGTGGAGATATTTCCATGTTTATACAGATAGCGGTGTAGATATTTCCATGTTAATACAGATAGCATTGGAGTTGTTTCCATGTTTATACAGATGGCGGTGTAGATATTTCCATGTTTATACAGATAGCAGTGCAGTTATTTCCATGTTTACAGAGATAGAGGAGTAGATTTTTCCATATTTCCACAGATTTCCATGTAGATATTTCCATCTTCACACAGATAGCGGTGTACATATTTCCATGTTTACACAGACAGCTGTGTAGATATTTCCATGTTTACACAGATAGTGTTGTTGATATTTCCATGTTTATACAGATAGCGGTGTAGATATTTCCATGTTCATAAAGATAGCGGTGTAGATATTTCCATGTTTATACAGATAGCGGTGGAGATATTTCCATGTTTATACAGATAGCGCTGTAGATATTTCCATGTTTATTCAGACAGCGGTGTAGTTATTTCCAAGTTTATACTGATAGCGGGGGAGATATTTCCATGTTTATACAGATAGCGCTGTAGATATTTCCCTGTTTATACAGATAGCGGTGTAGATATTTCCATGTTTATGCAGATAGCGATGGAGATGTTTCCATGTTTATTCAGATGGCTGTGTAGATATTTCCATGTTTATACAGATTGCAGTGTAGATATTTCCATGTTTATAGAGATAGTGGTGTAGATATTTCCATGTTTCTACAGACGACAGTGTAGGTATTTCCATGTTTATACAGATGGCGGTGTAGATATTTCCATGTTTACAGAGATAGCCTTGTTGATGTTTCCATTTTTAGACAGATCGCGGTGTAGACATTTCCATGTTTATAGAGATAGCGGTGAAGTTATTTCCATATTTATACAGATAGCGGTGTAGATATTTCCAAGTTTATACAGATAGCGGTGGAGGTATTTCCATGTTTATTCAGATAGCGGTGTAGATATTTCCATGTTTATACAGAGAGTGTTGGAGATATTTCCATGTTTATACAGATAGCGGTGGAGATATTTCCATGTTTATACAGATAGCGGTGTAGGTATTTCCATGTTTATACAGATGGCATTGCAGATATTTCCATATTTATACAGATAGTGGTGTAGATACTTCCATGTTTATACAGATGAGTGTGTAGTTAATTCCATGTTTATACAGATGGCGGTGTAGATATTTCCACGTTTATAGAGATAGCCATGTAGATATTTCCATGTTTATACAGATAGCGGTGTCGATATTTCCATGTTTACAGAGATAAATGTGTAGATATTTCCGTATTTGCACAGATTGCCGTGTAGGTATTTCCATCTTCACACAGATAGCGGTGTACTTATTTCCATGTTTACACAGACAGCTGTGTAGATATTTCCATGTTTACACAGATAGTGTTGTACATATTTCCATGTTTATACAGATAGCGGTGTAGATATTTCCATGTTTATAAAGATAGCGGTGTAGATATTTCCATGTTTATACCGATAGCGGTGGAGATATTTCCATATTTATACAGGTAGCGCTGTAGATATTTCCATGTTTATACAGACAGCGGTGGAGGTATTTCCATGTTTATGCAGATAGCGGTGGAGATATTTCCATGTTTCTACAGATAGCGGTGGAAATATTGACATGTTTATACAGATGGAGGTGTAGATATTTCCAAGGTTATGCAGATTTCGGTGGAGATATTTCCATGTTTATAGAGATATCGGTGTAGATATTTCCATGTAGATACAGATAGCCGTGTAGATATTTCCATGTTTATAGAGATAGCCATGTAGATATTTCCATGTTTATAAAGATAGCGGTGTAGACATTTCCAAGTTTATAGAGATAGCGGTGAAGTTATTTCCCTATTTATACAGATAGCGGTGTAGATATTTCCATGTTTATACAGACAGCGGTGGACATATTTCCATGTTTATACAGATAGCGTTGTAGGTATTTCCATGTTTATAGAGATAGCGGTGATGTTTTTTCCATGTTTATACAGATGGCATTGTAGATATTTCCATGTTTATACAGATAGTGGTGTAGATATTTCCATGTTTATACAGATGACTGTGTAGTTAATTCCATGTTTATAAAGATGGCGGTGTAGATATTTCCATGTTTATAGAGATAGCCATGTAGATATTTCCATGTTTATACAGATAGCGGTGTAGATATTTCCATGATTACAGAGATAGAGGAGTAGATATTTCCATATTTGCACAGATTGCCGTGTAGATGTTTCCATCTTCACACAGATAGCGGTGTACATATTTCCATGTTTACACAGAGAGCTCTGTAGATATTTCCATGTTTACACAGATAGTGTTGTGGATATTTCCATGTTCATAAAGATAGCGGTGTAGATATTTCCATGTTTATACTGATAGCGGTGGAGATATTTCCATGTTTATACAGATCGCGCTGCAGATATTTCCATGTTTATACAGACAGCGGTGTAGATATTTCCATGTTTATACAGATAGCGGTGTAGATATTTCCATGTTTATACAGATTGCAGTGAAGGTATATCCATGTTTATACAGATGGAGGTGAAGATATTTCCATGTTTAGACAGATGACTGTGTAGATATTTCCAAGTTTATACATATAGCGGAGTAGATATATCCATGTTTATACAGACCGTGGTGTAGATATTTCCATGTTTATACAGATAGCGGTGTAGATATTTTCATGTTTATACAGATAGCGGTGTAGATGTTTCCATGTTTACAGAGATAGAGGTGTAGATATTTCCATATTTTCCCAGATTGCGGTGTAGATATTTCCATATTCACATAGATAGCGTTGTACATATTTCCATGTTTACTCAGATAGTGTTGTAGGTATTTCCATTTTTATATAGATAACGGTGCAGATATTTCCATGTTTATACAGATAGCGGTGGAGATATTTCCATGTTTATACAGATAACGGTGTAGATATTTCCATGTTTATAAAGATAGCGGTGGAGATATTTCCATGTTAATACAGATATCGATGCAGATATTTCCATGTTTATGCAGATTGCGTTGGAGATATTACCATGTTTATAGAGATAGCGGTGCAGATATTTCCATGTAGATACAGATAGCGGTGTAGATATTTCCGTGTTTGTAGAGATAGCGGTGTAGATATTTCCATATTTATGCAGATAGCGGTGTAGATATTTCCATGTTTATTCAGATGGCGGTGTAGATATTTCCATGTATATAGAGATGGCTGTGTAGATATTTCCATGTTTATACAGATAGTGGTGTAGATATTTCCATGTTTATACAGATGACAGTGTAGTTATTTGCATGTTTATACAGATGGCGGTGTAGATATTTCCATGTTTATAGACATAGCCATGTAGATATTTCCATGTTTATACAGATAGTGGTGTAGACAATTCCATGTTTATAGAGATATCGGTGAAGATATTTTCATATTTATAGAGATAGCGCTGTAGGTATTTCCAAGTTTATACACATAGCCGTGTAGATATTTCCGTGTTTATACAGATAGCGGTGTAGATATATCCATGTTTATACAGACCGTGGTGTAGATATTTCCATGTTTATACAGATAGAGGTGTAGATATTTCCTTGTTTATACAGATTTCGGTGTAGATATTTCCATGTTTACAGAGATAGAGGTGTAAATATATCCATATTTGCACAAATTGCGGTGTCGATATTTCCATCTTCACACAGATAGCAGTGTATATATTTCCATGTTTACACAGACAGGTGTGTGGATATTTCCATGTTTACTCAGATAGCGGTGTAGATATTTCCATGTTTACAAAGATAGAGGAGTAGATATTTCCATATTTTCACAGATTGCGTGTAGATATTTCCATCTTCACACAGATAGCGGTGTACATATTTCCATGTTTACCGAGACAGCTGTGTAGATATTTCCATGTTTACACAGTTAGTGTTGTGGATATTTCCATGTTTATACAGATAGCGGTGTAGATACTTCCATGTTCATAAAGATAGCAGTGTAGATATTTCCATGTTTATAAAGATAGCGGTGGACATATTTCCATGTTTATACAGATAGCGCTGTAGATATTTCCATGTTTATACAGACAGCGGTGTAGATATTTCCATGTTTATACAGATAGCGCTGTAGATATTTCCCTGTTTATACAGATAGCGGTGTAGATATTTCCATGTTTATGCAGATAGCGATGGAGATATTTCCATGTTTATAGAGATGGCTGTGTAGATGTTTCCATGTTTATACAGAGGGCAGTGTAGATATTTCCATGTTTATACAGATAGCGGTGTAGATATTTCCATGTTTAAAGAGATGGCTGTAGATATTTCCATCTTTGCACAGATTGCGGTTTAGATATTTCCATCTTCACACAGATAGTGGTGTATATATTTCCAAGTTTACACAGATATCTGTGTAGATATTTCCATGTTTACACAGATAGCGTCGTAGATATTTCCATGTTTATTCGGATAGTGGTGTAGATATTTCCTTGTTTATACAGATCGTGGTGTAGGGATTTCCATGTTTATACAGATAGCGGTGTAGATATTTCCATGTTTATACATGTAGAGGTGTAGATATTTCCATGTGTATACAGATATCAGTGTAGATATTTCCATGTTTATACATGTAGAGGTGTTGATATTTCCATGTTTATACAGATCGTGCGGTAGATATTTCCATCGTTCCACAGATTGCATTGTAGATATTTCCATGTTTATACAGATTGCAGTGTAGATAGTTCCATGTATATGGAGATTGCGGTTTAGATATTTTCATGTTGATAGATATGGCGCTGTAGTTATTTCCATGTTTATAGAGATAGCGGTGTAGATATTTCCATGTTTATACAGACGGCGGTGTGGATATTTCCATTTTTATAGAGATGGCGGTGTAGGATTTCTATGTTTATACAGATAGCGGTGTAGCTATTTCCATGTTTATTCAGAAAGCGGTGTAGATATTTTCATGTTTACACAGATAGCGTTGTAGATATTTCCATCTTTGCACAGATTGCAGTGTAGATTGTATATGTTTATTCAGATAGCAGTGTAGATATTTCCATGTTTCCACAGATAGCTCTGTAGACAGTTACTTGTTTACACTGATAGCGTTGTAGACATTTCCAGGTTTATAGAGATAGCTGTTTAGATATTTCCATATTTACACAGAAAGCGGTGTTGGTATTTCCATGTTTATGCAGATTGCGTTGTAGATATTTCCCTGTTTATACAGCTCGCGGTGTAGGTATTTCCATCTTTATACAGATGGCAGTGTAGATATTTCCATGTATATACAGATAGCGGTGTAGATATTTCCATGTTTATACAGATGGCGGTGTAGATATTTCCATGTTTATGGAGATGGCGGTGTAGATATTTCCATGTTTATACAGATAGCGGTTTAGACATTTCCATGTTTATACAGATGGGTTTGTAGATATTTCCATGTGTACACAGATGGCGGTGAAGATATTTCCATGTAAATACAGATGGTGGTGTAGATATTTCCATGTTTATACAGATGACTGTGTGGTTATTTCCATGTTTATACGGATGGCGGTGTAGACATTTCCATGTTTATAGAGATAGCGGTGTAGATATTTCCATGTTTATACAGATAGCGTTGTAGATATTTCCAAGTTTACACAGATCGCGGTGTAGATATTTCCATGTTTATAAAGATAGCGGTGTAGATATTTCCATGTTTATACAGATATCGGTGCAGATATTTCCATGTTTATACAGATCATGGTTTAGATATTTCCATGTTTATACAGATAGCGTTGTAGATATTTCCAGGTTTATACAGATAGCGGTGTAGATATTTCCATGTTTTTACAGATCACGGTGTAGATATTTCTACCTTTCTGCAGATTGCAGTGTGGATATTTCTATGTTTATACAGATGGCGGTGTAGATATTTCCATATTTATAGAGATGGCGGTGTAGATATTTCCTTGTTTATATATATGGTGGTGTAGATATTTCCATGTTTATAGAGATGGCGGTGTATATATTTCCATGTTTATAGAGATAGCGGTGTAGATATTTCAATGTTTATACAGATATCGGTGTAGATATTTCCATGTTTATACAACACGCGGTGTAGATATTTACATCTTTATACAGATGGCTTTGTAGATATTTCCATGTTCATACAGACGGCGGTGTAGATATTTCCATGTTTATACAGATGGCGGTGTGGATAGTTCCATGTTTATGGAGATGGCGCTGTAGATATTTCCATGCTGTTGAAGATGTTGGTGTGGATATTTCCATGTTTATAATGATAGCGGTGTGGCTATTTCCAAGTTTATACAGATGGCTGTGTAGATGTTTCCATGTTTATACCGATGGCATTGCAGATATTTCCATGTTTATACAGATAGTGGTGTAGATATTTCCATGTTTATGCAGATGACCGTGTAGGTATTTCCAAGTTTATACAGAGGGCGGTGTAGGTATTTCCATGTTTATAGAGATAGCCATGTAGATATTTCCATGTTTATACAGATAGCAGTGTAGACATTTCCATGTTTATACAGATAGCGGTGTAGATATTTCCATATTTATACAGATAGCGGTGTGGATATTTCCATTTTTATAGAGGTGGAGGTGTAGATACTTCCATATTTATGCAGATCGCGGTGTAGATAATTCCATGTTTCTACAGATGGCAGTGTAGATATTTCTATGTTTATACAGATGGCGGTGTAGATATTTCAACATTTATACAGATGGCGGTGTAAATGTTTCCATGTTTATGCAGATGGTGGTGTAGATATTTCCATGTTTATAGAAATGGTGCTGTAGCTATTTCTATGTTTATAGAGATAGCAGTGTAGGTATTTCCATCTTTATAGAGATGGCGGTGTAGTTATTTCCATGTTTTTAGAGATAGTGGTGTAGATATTTCCATGTTTATGCAGATAGCGATGGAGATATTTCCATGTTTATTCAGATGGCTATGTAGATATTTCCATGTTTATACAGATTGCAGTGTAGATATTTCCATGTTTATAGAGATAGTGGTGTAGATATTTCCATGTTTCTACAGACGACAGTGTAGGTATTTCCATGATAATACAGATGGCGGTGTAGATATTTCCATGTTTACAGAGATAGCCTTGTTGATGTTTCCATTTTTAGACAGATCGCGGTGTAGACATTTCCATGTTTATAGAGATAGCGGTGAAGATATTTCCATATTTATACAGATAGCGGTGTAGATATTTCCAAGTTTATACAGATAGCGGTGGAGGTATTTCCATGTTTATTCAGATAGCGGTGTAGATATTTCCATGTTTATACAGAGAGTGTTGGAGATATTTCCATGTTTATACAGATAGCGGTGGAGATATTTCCATGTTTATACAGATAGCAGTGCAGTTATTTCCATGTTTACAGAGATAGAGGAGTAGATTTTTCCATATTTCCACAGATTGCCATGTAGATATTTCCATCTTCACACAGATAGCGGTGTACATATTTCCATGTTTACACAGACAGCTGTGTAGATATTTCCATGTTTACACAGATAGTGTTGTTGATATTTCCATGTTTATACAGATAGCGGTGTAGATATTTCCATGTTCATAAAGATAGCGGTGTAGATATTTCCATGTTTATACAGATAGCGGTGGAGACATTTCCATGTTTATACAGATAGCGCTGTAGATATTTCCATGTTTATTCAGACAGCGGTGTAGTTATTTCCAAGTTTATACAGATAGCGGTGGAGATATTTCCATGTTTATACAGATAGCGCTGTAGATATTTCCCTGTTTATACAGATAGCGGTGTAGATATTTCCATGTTTATGCAGATAGCGATGGAGATATTTCCATGTTTATTCAGATGGCTGTGTAGATATTTCCATGTTTATACAGATTGCAGTGTAGATATTTCCATGTTTATAGAGATAGTGGTGTAGATATTTCCATGTTTCTACAGACGACAGTGTAGGTATTTCCATGTTTATACAGATGGCGGTGTAGATATTTCCATGTTTACAGAGATAGCCTTGTTGATGTTTCCATTTTTAGACAGATCGCGGTGTAGACATTTCCATGTTTATAGAGATAGCGGTGAAGTTATTTCCATATTTATACAGATAGCGGTGTAGATATTTCCAAGTTTATACAGATAGCGGTGGAGGTATTTCCATGTTTATTCAGATAGCGGTGTAGATATTTCCATGTTTATACAGAGAGTGTTGGAGATATTTCCATGTTTATACAGATAGCGGTGGAGATATTTCCATGTTTATACAGATAGCGGTGTAGGTATTTCCATGTTTATACAGATGGCATTGCAGATATTTCCATATTTATACAGATAGTGGTGTAGATACTTCCATGTTTATACAGATGAGTGTGTAGTTAATTCCATGTTTATACAGATGGCGGTGTAGATATTTCCACGTTTATAGAGATAGCCATGTAGATATTTCCATGTTTATACAGATAGCGGTGTCGATATTTCCATGTTTACAGAGATAAAGGTGTAGATATTTCCGTATTTGCACAGATTGCCGTGTAGGTATTTCCATCTTCACACAGATAGCGGTGTACTTATTTCCATGTTTACACAGACAGCTGTGTAGATATTTCCATGTTTACACAGATAGTGTTGTACATATTTCCATGTTTATACAGATAGCGGTGTAGATATTTCCATGTTTATAAAGATAGCGGTGTAGATATTTCCATGTTTATACCGATAGCGGTGGAGATATTTCCATATTTATACAGGTAGCGCTGTAGATATTTCCATGTTTATACAGACAGCGGTGGAGGTATTTCCATGTTTATGCAGATAGCGGTGGAGATATTTCCATGTTTCTACAGATAGCGGTGGAAATATTGACATGTTTATACAGATGGAGGTGTAGATATTTCCAAGGTTATGCAGATTTCGGTGGAGATATTTCCATGTTTATAGAGATATCGGTGTAGATATTTCCATGTAGATACAGATAGCCGTGTAGATATTTCCATGTTTATAGAGATAGCCATGTAGATATTTCCATGTTTATAAAGATAGCGGTGTAGACATTTCCAAGTTTATAGAGATAGCGGTGAAGTTATTTCCCTATTTATACAGATAGCGGTGTAGATATTTCCATGTTTATACAGACAGCGGTGGACATATTTCCATGTTTATACAGATAGCGTTGTAGGTATTTCCATGTTTATAGAGATAGCGGTGATGTTTTTTCCATGTTTATACAGATGGCATTGTAGATATTTCCATGTTTATACAGATAGTGGTGTAGATATTTCCATGTTTATACAGATGACTGTGTAGTTAATTCCATGTTTATAAAGATGGCGGTGTAGATATTTCCATGTTTATAGAGATAGCCATGTAGATATTTCCATGTTTATACAGATAGCGGTGTAGATATTTCCATGATTACAGAGATAGAGGAGTAGATATTTCCATATTTGCACAGATTGCCGTGTAGATGTTTCCATCTTCACACAGATAGCGGTGTACATATTTCCATGTTTACACAGAGAGCTCTGTAGATATTTCCATGTTTACACAGATAGTGTTGTGGATATTTCCATGTTCATAAAGATAGCGGTGTAGATATTTCCATGTTTATACTGATAGCGGTGGAGATATTTCCATGTTTATACAGATCGCGCTGCAGATATTTCCATGTTTATACAGACAGCGGTGTAGATATTTCCATATTTATACAGATAGCGGTGTAGATATTTCCATGTTTATACAGATTGCAGTGAAGGTATATCCATGTTTATACAGATGGAGGTGAAGATATTTCCATGTTTAGACAGATGACTGTGTAGATATTTCCAAGTTTATACATATAGCGGAGTAGATATATCCATGTTTATACAGACCGTGGTGTAGATATTTCCATGTTTATACAGATAGCGGTGTAGATATTTTCATGTTTATACAGATAGCGGTGTAGATGTTTCCATGTTTACAGAGATAGAGGTGTAGATATTTCCATATTTTCCCAGATTGCGGTGTAGATATTTCCATATTCACATAGATAGCGTTGTACATATTTCCATGTTTACTCAGATAGTGTTGTAGGTATTTCCATTTTTATATAGATAACGGTGCAGATATTTCCATGTTTATACAGATAGCGGTGGAGATATTTCCATGTTTATACAGATAACGGTGTAGATATTTCCATGTTTATAAAGATAGCGGTGGAGATATTTCCATGTTAATACAGATATCGATGCAGATATTTCCATGTTTATGCAGATTGCGTTGGAGATATTACCATGTTTATAGAGATAGCGGTGCAGATATTTCCATGTAGATACAGATAGCGGTGTAGATATTTCCGTGTTTGTAGAGATAGCGGTGTAGATATTTCCATATTTATGCAGATAGCGGTGTAGATATTTCCATGTTTATTCAGATGGCGGTGTAGATATTTCCATGTATATAGAGATGGCTGTGTAGATATTTCCATGTTTATACAGATAGTGGTGTAGATATTTCCATGTTTATACAGATGACAGTGTAGTTATTTGCATGTTTATACAGATGGCGGTGTAGATATTTCCATGTTTATAGACATAGCCATGTAGATATTTCCATGTTTATACAGATAGTGGTGTAGACAATTCCATGTTTATAGAGATATCGGTGAAGATATTTTCATATTTATAGAGATAGCGCTGTAGGTATTTCCAAGTTTATACACATAGCCGTGTAGATATTTCCGTGTTTATACAGATAGCGGTGTAGATATATCCATGTTTATACAGACCGTGGTGTAGATATTTCCATGTTTATACAGATAGAGGTGTAGATATTTCCTTGTTTATACAGATTTCGGTGTAGATATTTCCATGTTTACAGAGATAGAGGTGTAAATATATCCATATTTGCACAAATTGCGGTGTCGATATTTCCATCTTCACACAGATAGCAGTGTATATATTTCCATGTTTACACAGACAGGTGTGTGGATATTTCCATGTTTACTCAGATAGCGGTGTAGATATTTCCATGTTTACAAAGATAGAGGAGTAGATATTTCCATATTTTCACAGATTGCGTGTAGATATTTCCATCTTCACACAGATAGCGGTGTACATATTTCCATGTTTACCGAGACAGCTGTGTAGATATTTCCATGTTTACACAGTTAGTGTTGTGGATATTTCCATGTTTATACAGATAGCGGTGTAGATACTTCCATGTTCATAAAGATAGCAGTGTAGATATTTCCATGTTTATAAAGATAGCGGTGGACATATTTCCATGTTTATACAGATAGCGCTGTAGATATTTCCATGTTTATACAGACAGCGGTGTAGATATTTCCATGTTTATACAGATAGCGCTGTAGATATTTCCCTGTTTATACAGATAGCGGTGTAGATATTTCCATGTTTATGCAGATAGCGATGGAGATATTTCCATGTTTATAGAGATGGCTGTGTAGATGTTTCCATGTTTATACAGAAGGCAGTGTAGATATTTCCATGTTTATACAGATAGCGGTGTAGATATTTCCATGTTTAAAGAGATGGCTGTAGATATTTCCATCTTTGCACAGATTGCGGTTTAGATATTTCCATCTTCACACAGATAGTGGTGTATATATTTCCAAGTTTACACAGATATCTGTGTAGATATTTCCATGTTTACACAGATAGCGTCGTAGATATTTCCATGTTTATTCGGATAGTGGTGTAGATATTTCCTTGTTTATACAGATCGTGGTGTAGAGATTTCCATGTTTATACAGATAGCGGTGTAGATATTTCCATGTTTATACATGTAGAGGTGTAGATATTTCCATGTGTATACAGATATCAGTGTAGATATTTCCATGTTTATACATGTAGAGGTGTAGATATTTCCATGTTTATACAGATCGTGCGGTAGATATTTCCATCGTTCCACAGATTGCATTGTTGATATTTCCATGTTTATACAGATTGCAGTGTAGATAGTTCCATGTATTTGGAGATTGCGGTTTAGATATTTTCATGTTGATAGATATGGCGCTGTAGTTATTTCCATGTTTATAGAGATAGCGGTGTAGATATTTCCATGTTTATACAGACGGCGGTGTGGATATTTCCATTTTTATAGAGATGGCGGTGTAGGATTTCTATGTTTATACAGATAGCGGTGTAGCTATTTCCATGTTTATTCAGAAAGCGGTGTAGATATTTTCATGTTTACACAGATAGCGTTGTAGATATTTCCATCTTTGCACAGATTGCAGTGTAGATTGTATATGTTTATTCAGATAGCAGTGTAGATATTTCCATGTTTCCACAGATAGCTCTGTAGACAGTTACTTGTTTACACTGATAGCGTTGTAGACATTTCCAGTTTTATAGAGATAGCTGTTTAGATATTTCCATATTTACACAGAAAGCGGTGTTGGTATTTCCATGTTTATGCAGATTGCGTTGTAGATATTTCCCTGTTTATACAGCTCGCGGTGTAGGTATTTCCATCTTTATACAGATGGCAGTGTAGATATTTCCATGTATATACAGATAGCGGTGTAGATATTTCCATGTTTATACAGATGGCGGTGTAGATATTTCCATGTTTATGGAGATGGCGGTGTAGATATTTCCATGTTTATACAGATAGCGGTTTAGACATTTCCATGTTTATACAGATGGGTTTGTAGATATTTCCATGTGTACACAGATGGCGGTGTAGATATTTCCATGTAAATACAGATGTTGGTGTAGATATTTCCATGTTTATACAGATGACTGTGTGGTTATTTCCATGTTTATACGGATGGCGGTGTAGACATTTCCATGTTTATAGATATAGCGGTGTAGATATTTCCATGTTTATACAGATAGCGTTGTAGATATTTCCAAGTTTACGCAGATCGCGGTGTAGATATTTCCATGTTTATAAAGATAGCGGTGTAGATATTTCCATGTTTATACAGATATCGGTGCAGATATTTCCATGTTTATACAGATCATGGTTTAGATATTTCCATGTTTATACAGATAGCGTTGTAGATATTTCCAGGTTTATACAGATAGCGGTGTAGATATTTCCATGTTTTTACAGATCACGGTGTAGATATTTCTACCTTTCTGCAGATTGCAGTGTGGATATTTCTATGTTTATACAGATGGCGGTGTAGATATTTCCATATTTATAGAGATGGCGGTGTAGATATTTCCTTGTTTATATATATGGTGGTGTAGATATTTCCATGTTTATAGAGATGGCGGTGTATATATTTCCATGTTTATAGAGATAGCGGTGTAGATATTTCAATGTTTATACAGATATCGGTGTAGATATTTCCATGTTTATACAACACGCGGTGTAGATATTTACATCTTTATACAGATGGCTTTGTAGATATTTCCATGTTCATACAGACGGCGGTGTAGATATTTCCATGTTTATACAGATGGCGGTGTGGATAGTTCCATGTTTATGGAGATGGCGCTGTAGATATTTCCATGCTGTTGAAGATGTTGGTGTGGATATTTCCATGTTTATAATGATAGCGGTGTGGCTATTTCCAAGTTTATACAGATGGCTGTGTAGATGTTTCCATGTTTATACCGATGGCATTGCAGATATTTCCATGTTTATACAGATAGTGGTGTAGATATTTCCATGTTTATGCAGATGACCGTGTAGGTATTTCCAAGTTTATACAGATGGCGGTGTAGGTATTTCCATGTTTATAGAGATAGCCATGTAGATATTTCCATGTTTATACAGATAGCAGTGTAGACATTTCCATGTTTATACAGATAGCGGTGTAGATATTTCCATATTTATACAGATAGCGGTGTGGATATTTCCATTTTTATAGAGGTGGAGGTGTAGATACTTCCATATTTATGCAGATCGCGGTGTAGATAATTCCATGTTTCTACAGATGGCAGTGTAGATATTTCTATGTTTATACAGATGGCGGTGTAGATATTTCAACATTTATACAGATGGCGGTGTAAATGTTTCCATGTTTATGCAGATGGTGGTGTAGATATTTCCATGTTTATAGAAATGGTGCTGTAGCTATTTCTATGTTTATAGAGATAGCAGTGTAGGTATTTCCATCTTTATAGAGATGGCGGTGTAGTTATTTCCATGTTTTTAGAGATAGTGGTGTAGATATTTCCATGTTTATACAGATTGCAGTGTAGATATTTCCAAGTTTATACAGATAGTGGTGTTGGTATTTCCATGTTTGTACTGATAGCAGTGTAGATATTATTGTGTTTACAGAGATAGCGGTGTATATATTTCCATCTTTGTACAGATTGCATTGTAGATATTTCCATCTTTACACAGATAGAGGTATAGATATTTCCATCATTGCAAAGATTGCGGTGCAGATATTTCCATCTTTACACAGATAGCGGTGTAGATATTTCCATGTTTCACATATAGCGGTGCAGATATTTCCATGTTTACACAGATAGCTTTGTAGATATTTGCACGTTTATACACATAGCGGTGTAGATATTTCAATGTTCATACAGATAGCGGGGAACATATTTCAATGTTTATACAGATAGCGGTGTAGATTTTTCCAAGTTTATAGAGATGGCTGTGTAGATATTTCCATGTTTATACAGAAGGCCGTGCAGTTATTTCCATGTTTATACCGATAGTGCTGTAGATATTTCCATGTTTATACAGACGACTGTGTAGGTGTTTCAATGTTTATACAGATGGGGGTGTAGATATTTCCATCTTTATAGAGATAGCCATGTAGATATTTCCATGTTTATACAGATAGCAGTGTAGACATTTCCATGTTTATAGAGACAGCGGTGTTGATATTTCCATATTTATACAGATAGAGGTGTAGATATTTCCGTGTTTATAAAGGTGTAGGTGTATATATTTCCATGTTTATACAGATTGTGGTGCAGATATTTCCATCTTTCTACAGATGACAGTGTAGATATTTCTATGCTTATACAGATGGCAGTGTAGATATTTCCATGTTTATACATATGGCGGTGTAGATATTTCTATATTTATGCAGATGGCGGTGTAGATAATTCCAAGTTAATAGAGATGGCGGTGCAGATATTTCCAAGTTTATACAGATAGCGGTGGAGATATTTCCATGTTTATACAGATAACGGTGGAGATATTTCCATGTTTATACAGATGGCGGTGTAGATATTTCCATGTTTATACAGATGGTGGTGTAGATATTTCCGTGTTTATACAGATGACTCTTTAGTTATTTCCATGTTTATATAGATGGCGGTTTAGATATTTCCATGTTTATAGAGATTGCAGTGTAGATACTTCCAAGTTCATAGAGATAGCGGTGTACATATTTCCATCTTTGCACAGATTGTGGAGTTGATATTTCCATCATTACACAGATAGTGGTGTAGATATTTCCATCTTTGCACAGATTGTGGTGTAGATATTTCCATCTTTACTCAGATTGCAGTGTAGATGTTTCCATCTTTATGCCGATAGCGGTGTAGATATTTCCATGTTTATAGGGATGGTGGTGGAGTTTATTCCACGTTTATACAGATGACTGTGTAGATATTTCCATGTTTATACAGATGGCGGTTTAGATATTTCCATGTTTATACAGATAGTTGGGTAGAAATTTCCATGTTTATAGAGATAGTGGTATAGATATTTCGAAATTTATAGAGATTGTGGTGTAGATATTTCCATGTTTATACTGATAGCCGTGTACATATTTCCATGTTTATACAGGCAGCAGTGTAGGTATTTCCATGTTTCTACAGATCACGATGTAGACATTTCCATCTTTCTAAAGATGGCAGTGTAGATAATTCTATGTTTATAAAGGTGGCGGTGTAGATATTTCCATGTTTATACAGACGGCCGTGTAGTTACTTCCATGTTTATTGAGATGGCGGTGTAGATATTTCCAGATTTATAGAGATGATGGTGTAGATATTTCTATGTTTATAGAGATAGCGGTGCCGATAATTCCATGTTTATATTGATGGTGTTGTAGTTATTTCCATGTTTATCGATATAGTGGTGCAGATATTTCCATCTTTATACAGATAGCGGTGTAGATATTTCCACGTTTATACAGATAGCCGTGTTGGTATTTCCATGTTTATACAGAATGCGGTGTAGATATTTCCATGTTTATACAGCTCACGGTGTAGATATTTCCAGCTTTATACAGATGGCAGTGTTGATATTTCCATGTTTATACAGATAGCGGTGTAGATATTTCCATGTTTACACAGATGGTGGTGTAGACAGTTCCATGTTAATGGAGATGGCGGTGTAGGTATTTTCATATTTATAGAGATGGCGGTGTAGATATTTCCAAGTTTATAGAGATGGCGGTGTAGATATTTCCATGTTTATAGAGATAGCGGTGCAGGTATTTCCATGTGTATAGAGATAGCGGTGTAGATATTTCCATGTTTATACAGATGGCTTTGTAGATATTTCCATGTGTATACAGATGACAGTGTAGATATTTCCATGTTTATACAGATTTCAGTGTAGATATTTCCATTTTTATACGGATGGCGGTGTAAATATTTCCATGTTTATAGAAATATCCGTGTAGATATTTCCATGTTTATAATGATAGCGGTGTAAATATTTCCTAGTTTATACAGATAGCGTTCTATATATTTCCATGTTTATAGAGATAGCGGTGTAAATATTTCCATGTTTATACAGATAATGTTTTAAATGATTTCAAATTTACAGAGATAGCGGTGTAGATAATTCCAGGTTTACACAGAAAGTGGTCTAGATATTTCCACATTTACAGAGATAGCGGTGTATATATTTCCATGTTTATACAGATAGTGGTGTAGATATTTCCACGTTTATAAAGATAGTGGTGTAGATTTCCACGTTTATAGAGATATTGGTGTAGATATTTCCATTTTTATACAGACAGCGGTGTAGATATTTCCACGTGTATACTAATAGCGGTGTAGATATTTCCACGTTTATAGAGAGAGCGGTGTAGATATTTCCAAGTTTATACAGGTAGCGGTTTAGATATTTCTATGTTTTCAGAGACACCGGTGTAGATATTTCCACGTTTATAGAGATACCCATGTAGATATTTCCAAGTTTATGGAGACAGTGGTGTAGGTATTTGCATGTTTATAGAGACAGCAGTGTAGATATTTCCATGTTTTAGATACAGCGGTGTAGATATTTCCATGTTTATACAGATAGCAGTGTAGATATTTCCATGTTTATAGATACAGCGGTGTAGGTATTTCCATGTTTATACAGATGGCGCTGTAGGTATTTCCATGTTTATACAGACAGCGGTGTAGATATTTCTAAGTTTGTAAAGATAGCGGTGTAGATATTTTCATGTTCATGCAGACAGCGGTGTAGTTATTTCCATGTTTATAGAGATAGCGGTGTAGATATTTCCATGTTTATAGACATAGCGGTGTAATTATTTCCATGTTTATACAGATAGCGGTGTATTTCCATGTTTATGCATCTCGCGGTGTAGATATTTCCATCTTTATACAGATGGCAGTGTAGATATTTCCATCTTTATAGAGATAGCGGTGTAAATATTTCCATGTTTATACAGATAGCATTGTAAATATTTCCATCTTTATAGAGATAGCGGTGTAAATATTGCCATGTTTATACAGAAAACGGTTTAAATGTTTACACATTTACAGAGATAGCATTGTAAATATTTACATGTTTACACAGAAAGTGGTGTAGATATTTCCACGTTTATACTGATAGCGGTGTAGATGCTTCCACGTTTATAGAGATAGCGGTGTAGATATTTCCATGTTTATACAGATAGCAGTGTAGAAATTTCCACGTTTATACAGATAGCGGTGTAGATATTTCTACGTTTATACAGATTGCGGTGTATATATTTCCACGTTTATAGAGATAGCGGTGTAGATATTTCAATGTTTATAAAGACAGCGGTGTAGATATTTCCACGTTTATACTGATAGGGGTGTAGATATTTCCACGTTTATAGAGATAGCGGTGTAGATATTTCCAAGTTTATACAGATAGCCGTTTGGATATTTCCATGTTTACAGAGACACCGGCGTAGATAGTTCCACGTTTATAGAGATAGCGGTGTAGATATTTCCATGTTTATAGAGACAGTGGTGCAGATATTTCCACGTTTATACAGATGGCCCTGTAGATATTTCCAAGTTTATGGAGACAGCGGTGTGGATATTTGCATATTTATAGAGACAGCTGCGTAGATATTTCCATGTTTTTAGAGACAGCGGTGTAAATATTTCCATGTTTATACAGATAGCGGTGTAGATATTTCCATGTTTATACAGATAGCAGTGTAGATATTTCTATGTTTATACAGATAGCGGTGTAGATATTTCCATGTTTATACAGATTGCAGTGTATGTATTTCCATGTTTATAGAGATAGCAGTGAAAATATTTCCATATTTATAAAGATAGCAGTGTAGATATTGCCATGTTTATTCAGATAGCGGTGCAGATATTTCCATGTTTATACAGAGAGCAGTGTAGGTAATTCCATGTTTATACAGGTAGCGGTGTAGGTATTTCCATGTTTACACATATCGCGGAGTAGATATTTCCATCTTTCTACAGATGGCATTGTAGATATTTCTATGTTTATAGAGATGGTGGTGTAGATATCTCTATGTTTAGGCAAATAGCGGTGTAGATATTTCCATGTTTATACAGATAGCGGTTTAGATATTTCCACGTTTATACAGATAGTGGTGGAGATATCTCCATGTTTATAGAGATAGCGGTGTAGATATTTCCGTGTTTATACAGATGGCGGTGTAGATATTTCCATGTTTATACAGATAGCGGTCTGGCTATTTCCATGATTATACAGATAGCGGCTTAGCTATTTCCATGTTTATAGAGATGGGTGTGTAGATATTTCCACGTTTATATAGTTGACAGTGTAGATATTTCCATGTTTATACAGATGGTGGTGTAGATATCTCCATGTTTATACAGATGACTGTCTAGTTATTGCCATGTTTATACAGATGGCAATGTAGATATTTCCATGTTTATAGGGATAGCGTTGTAGATATTTCCATGTTTATAAAGATAGCGGTGTAAATATTTCCTAGTTTATACAGATAGCGTTGTATATATTTCCATGTTTATAGAGATAGCGGTGTAAATATTTCCATGTTTATACAGATAATGGTTTAAATGATTTCACATTTACAGAGATAGCGGTGTAGATATTTCCATGTTTACACAGAAAGTGGTCTAGATATTTCCACGTTTACAGAGATAGCGGTGTATATATTTCCATGTTTATACAGATAGTGGTGTAGATATTTCCACGTTTATAAAGATAGTGGTGTAGATATTTCCACGTTTATAGAGATATTGGTGTAGATATTTCCATTTTTATACAGACAGCGGTGTAGATATTTCCACGTGTATACTAATAGTGGTGTAGATATTTCCACGTTTATAGAGATAGCGGTGTAGATATTTCCAAGTTTATACAGGTAGCGGTTTAGATATTTCTATGTTTTCAGAGACACCGGTGTAGATATTTCCACGTTTATAGAAATACCCAAGTAGATATTTCCAAGTTTATGGAGACAGTGGTGTAGGTATTTGCATGTTTATAGAGACAGCAGTGTAGATATTTACATGTTTTAGATACAGCGGTGTAGATATTTCCATGTTTATACAGATAGCAGTGAAGATATTTCCATGTTTATAGAGACAGAGGTGTAGGTATTTCCATGTTTATACAGATGGCGCTGAAGATATTTCCATGTTTATACAGACAGCGGTGTAGATATTTCTAAGTTTGTAAAGATAGCGGTGTAGATATTTTCATGTTCATGCAGACAGCGGTGTAGTTATTTCCATGTTTATAGAGATAGCGGTGTAGATATTTCCATGTTTATAGACATAGCGGTGTAATTATTTCCATGTTTATACAGATAGCGGTGTATTTCCATGTTTATGCATCTCGCGGTGTAGATATTTCCATCTTTATACAGATGGCAGTGTAGATATTTCCATGTTTGTAGAGATAGCGGTGTAAAGATTTCCATGTTTATACAGATAGCATTGTAAATATTTCCATCTTTATAGAGATAGCGGTGTAAATATTGCCATGTTTATACAGAAAACGGTTTAAATGTTTACACATTTACAGAGATAGCATTGTAGATATTTACATGTTTACACAGAAAGTGGTGTAGATATTTCCACGTTTATACTGATAGCGGTGTAGATGCTTCCACGTTTATAGAGATAGCGGTGTAGACATTTCCATGTTTATACAGATAGCAGTGTAGAAATTTCCACGTTTATACAGATAGCGGTGTAGATATTTCTACGTTTATACAGATTGCGGTGTAGATATTTCCACGTTTATAGAGATAGCGGTGTAGATATTTCAATGTTTATAAAGACAGTGGTGTAGATATTTCCACGTTTATACTGATAGGGGTGTAGATATTTCCACGTTTATAGAGATAGCGGTGTAGATATTTCCAAGTTTATACAGATAGCCGTTTGGATATTTCCATGTTTACAGAGACACCGGCGTAGATAGTTCCACGTTTATAGAGATAGCGGTGTAGATATTTCCATGTTTATAGAGACAGTGGTGCAGATATTTCCATGTTTATACAGATGGCCCTGTAGATATTTCCAAGTTTATGGAGACAGCGGTGTGGATATTTCCATGTTTATAGAGACAGCTGCGTAGATATTTCCATGTTTTTAGAGACAGCGGTGTAGATATTTCCATGTTTATACAGATAGCGGTGTAGATATTTCCATGTTTATACAGATAGCAGTGTAGATATTTCTATGTTTATACAGATAGCGGTGTAGATATTTCCATGTTTATACAGATTGCAGTGTATGTATTTCCATGTTTATAGAGATAGCAGTGAAAATATTTCCATATTTATAAAGATAGCAGTGTAGATATTGCCATGTTTATTCAGATAGCGGTGCAGATATTTCCATGTTTATACAGAGAGGAGTGTAGGTAATTCCATGTTTATACAGGTAGCGGTGTAGGTATTTCCATGTTTACACATATCGCGGAGTAGATATTTCCATCTTTCTACAGATGGCATTGTAGATATTTCTATGTTTATAGAGATGGTGGTGTAGATATCTCTATGTTTATACAAATAGCGGTGTAGATATTTCCATGATTATACAGATAGCGGTTTAGACATTTCCAGGTTTATACAGATAGTGGTGGAGATATTTCCATGTTTATAGAGATAGCGGTGTAGATATTTCCATGTGTATACAGATGGCAGTGTAGATATTTCCATGTTTATACAGATGGAGGTGTAGATGTTTCCATGTTTGTTCACATGACTGTGTAGATATTTCCATGTTTATACAGATGGCGGTGTAGATATTTCCATGTTTATACAGATTGCAGTGTAGATAGTTCCATGTATATGGAGATTGCGGTTTAGATATTTTCATGTTGATAGATATGGCGCTGTAGTTATTTCCATGTTTATAGAGATAGCGGTGTAGATATTTCCATGTTTATACAGACGGCGGTGTGGATATTTCCATTTTTATAGAGATGGCGGTGTAGGATTTCTATGTTTATACAGATAGCGGTGTAGCTATTTCCATGTTTATTCAGAAAGCGGTGTAGATATTTTCATGTTTACACAGATAGCGTTGTAGATATTTCCATCTTTGCACAGATTGCAGTGTAGATTGTATATGTTTATTCAGATAGCAGTGTAGATATTTCCATGTTTCCACAGATAGCTCTGTAGACAGTTACTTGTTTACACTGATAGCGTTGTAGACATTTCCAGGTTTATAGAGATAGCTGTTTAGATATTTCCATATTTACACAGAAAGCGGTGTTGGTATTTCCATGTTTATGCAGATTGCGTTGTAGATATTTCCCTGTTTATACAGCTCGCGGTGTAGGTATTTCCATCTTTATACAGATGGCAGTGTAGATATTTCCATGTATATACAGATAGCGGTGAAGATATTTCCATGTTTATACAGATGGCGGTGTAGATATTTCCATGTTTATGGAGATGGCGGTGTAGATATTTCCATGTTTATACAGATAGCGGTTTAGACATTTCCATGTTTATACAGATGGGTTTGTAGATATTTCCATGTGTACACAGATGGCGGTGTAGATATTTCCATGTAAATACAGATGGTGGTGTAGATATTTCCATGTTTATACAGATGACTGTGTGGTTATTTCCATGTTTATACGGATGGCGGTGTAGACATTTCCATGTTTATAGAGATAGCGGTGTAGATATTTCCATGTTTATACAGATAGCGTTGTAGATATTTCCAAGTTTACACAGATCGCGGTGTAGATATTTCCATGTTTATAAAGATAGCGGTGTAGATATTTCCATGTTTATACAGATATCGGTGCAGATATTTCCATGTTTATACAGATCATGGTTTAGATATTTCCATGTTTATACAGATAGCGTTGTAGATATTTCCAGGTTTATACAGATAGCGGTGTAGATATTTCCATGTTTTTACAGATCACGGTGTAGATATTTCTACCTTTCTGCAGATTGCAGTGTGGATATTTCTATGTTTATACAGATGGCGGTGTAGATATTTCCATATTTATAGAGATGGCGGTGTAGATATTTCCTTGTTTATATATATGGTGGTGTAGATATTTCCATGTTTATAGAGATGGCGGTGTATATATTTCCATGTTTATAGAGATAGCGGTGTAGATATTTCAATGTTTATACAGATATCGGTGTAGATATTTCCATGTTTATACAACACGCGGTGTAGATATTTACATCTTTATACAGATGGCTTTGTAGATATTTCCATGTTCATACAGACGGCGGTGTAGATATTTCCATGTTTATACAGATGGCGGTGTGGATAGTTCCATGTTTATGGAGATGGCGCTGTAGATATTTCCATGCTGTTGAAGATGTTGGTGTGGATATTTCCATGTTTATATTGATAGCGGTGTGGCTATTTCCAAGTTTATACAGATGGCTGTGTAGATGTTTCCATGTTTATACCGATGGCATTGCAGATATTTCCATGTTTATACAGATAGTGGTGTAGATATTTCCATGTTTATGCAGATGACCGTGTAGGTATTTCCAAGTTTATACAGATGGCGGTGTAGGTATTTCCATGTTTATAGAGATAGCCATGTAGATATTTCGATGTTTATACAGATAGCAGTGTAGACATTTCCATGTTTATACAGATAGCGGTGTAGATATTTCCATATTTATACAGATAGCGGTGTGGATATTTCCATTTTTATAGAGGTGGAGGTGTAGATACTTCCATATTTATGCAGATCGCGGTGTAGATAATTCCATGTTTCTACAGATGGCAGTGTAGATATTTCTATGTTTATACAGATGGCGGTGTAGATATTTCAACATTTATACAGATGGCGGTGTAAATGTTTCCATGTTTATGCAGATGGTGGTGTAGATATTTCCATGTTTATAGAAATGGTGCTGTAGCTATTTCTATGTTTATAGAGATAGCAGTGTAGGTATTTCCATCTTTATAGAGATGGCGGTGTAGTTATTTCCATGTTTTTAGAGATAGTGGTGTAGATATTTCCATGTTTATACAGATTGCAGTGTAGATATTTCCAAGTTTATACAGATAGTGGTGTTGGTATTTCCATGTTTGTACTGATAGCAGTGTAGATATTATTGTGTTTACAGAGATAGCGGTGTATATATTTCCATCTTTGTACAGATTGCATTGTAGATATTTCCATCTTTACACAGATAGAGGTATAGATATTTCCATCATTGCAAAGATTGCGGTGCAGATATTTCCATCTTTACACAGATAGCGGTGTAGATATTTCCATGTTTCACATATAGCGGTGCAGATATTTCCATGTTTACACAGATAGCTTTGTAGATATTTGCACGTTTATACACATAGCGGTGTAGATATTTCAATGTTCATACAGATAGCTGGGAACATATTTCCATGTTTATACAGATAGCGGTGTAGATTTTTCCAAGTTTATAGAGATGGCTGTGTAGATATTTCCATGTTTATACAGAAGGCCGTGCAGTTATTTCCATGTTTATACCGATAGTGCTGTAGATATTTCCATGTTTATACAGACGACTGTGTAGGTGTTTCAATGTTTATACAGATGGGGGTGTAGATATTTCCATCTTTATAGAGATAGCCATGTAGATATTTCCATGTTTATACAGATAGCAGTGTAGACATTTCCATGTTTATAGAGACAGCGGTGTTGATATTTCCATATTTATACAGATAGAGGTGTAGATATTTCCGTGTTTATAAAGGTGTAGGTGTATATATTTCCATGTTTATACAGATTGTGGTGCAGATATTTCCATCTTTCTACAGATGACAGTGTAGATATTTCTATGCTTATACAGATGGCAGTGTAGATATTTCCATGTTTATACATATGGCGGTGTAGATATTTCTATATTTATGCAGATGGCGGTGTAGATAATTCCAAGTTAATAGAGATGGCGGTGCAGATATTTCCAAGTTTATACAGATAGCGGTGGAGATATTTCCATGTTTATACAGATAACGGTGGAGATATTTCCATGTTTATACAGATGGCGGTGTAGATATTTCCATGTTTATACAGATGGTGGTGTAGATATTTCCGTGTTTATACAGATGACTCTTTAGTTATTTCCATGTTTATATAGATGGCGGTTTAGATATTTCCATGTTTATAGAGATTGCAGTGTAGATACTTCCAAGTTCATAGAGATAGCGGTGTACATATTTCCATCTTTGCACAGATTGTGGAGTTGATATTTCCATCATTACACAGATAGTGGTGTAGATATTTCCATCTTTGCACAGATTGTGGTGTAGATATTTCCATCTTTACACAGATTGCAGTGTAGATGTTTCCATCTTTACGCCGATAGCGGTGTAGATATTTCCATGTTTATAGGGATGGTGGTGGAGTTTATTCCACGTTTATACAGATGACTGTGTAGATATTTCCATGTTTATACAGATGGCGGTTTAGATATTTCCATGTTTATACAGATAGTTGGGTAGAAATTTCCATGTTTATAGAGATAGTGGTATAGATATTTCGAAATTTATAGAGATTGTGGTGTAGATATTTCCATGTTTATACTGATAGCCGTGTACATATTTCCATGTTTATACAGGCAGCAGTGTAGGTATTTCCATGTTTCTACAGATCACGATGTAGACATTTCCATCTTTCTAAAGATGGCAGTGTAGATAATTCTATGTTTATAAAGGTGGCGGTGTAGATATTTCCATGTTTATACAGACGGCCGTGTAGTTACTTCCATGTTTATTGAGATGGCGGTGTAGATATTTCCAGATTTATAGAGATGATGGTGTAGATATTTCTATGTTTATAGAGATAGCGGTGCCGATAATTCCATGTTTATATTGATGGTGTTGTAGTTATTTCCATGTTTATCGATATAGTGGTGCAGATATTTCCATCTTTATACAGATAGCGGTGTAGATATTTCCACGTTTATACAGATAGCCGTGTTGGTATTTCCATGTTTATACAGAATGCGGTGTAGATATTTCCATGTTTATACAGCTCACGGTGTAGATATTTCCAGCTTTATACAGATGGCAGTGTTGATATTTCCATGTTTATACAGATAGCGGTGTAGATATTTCCATGTTTACACAGATGGTGGTGTAGACAGTTCCATGTTAATGGAGATGGCGGTGTAGGTATTTCCAAGTTTATAGAGATGGCGGTGTAGATATTTCCATGTTTATAGAGATAGCGGTGCAGGTATTTCCATGTGTATAGAGATAGCGGTGTAGATATTTCCATGTTTATACAGATGGCTTTGTAGATATTTCCAAGTGTATACAGATGACAGTGTAGATATTTCCATGTTTATACAGATTTCAGTGTAGATATTTCCATTTTTATACGGATGGCGGTGTAAATATTTCTATGTTTATAGAAATATCCGTGTAGATATTTCCATGTTTATAATGATAGCGGTGTAAATATTTCCTAGTTTATACAGATAGCGTTCTATATATTTCCATGTTTATAGAGATAGCGGTGTAAATATTTCCATGTTTATACAGATAATGTTTTAAATGATTTCAAATTTACAGAGATAGCGGTGTAGATATTTCCAGGTTTACACAGAAAGTGGTCTAGATATTTCCACGTTTACAGAGATAGCGGTGTATATATTTCCATGTTTATACAGATAGTGGTGTAGATATTTCCACGTTTATAAAGATAGTGGTGTAGATTTCCACGTTTATAGAGATATTGGTGTAGATATTTCCATTTTTATACAGACAGCGGTGTAGATATTTCCACGTGTATACTAATAGCGGTGTAGATATTTCCACGTTTATAGAGAGAGCGGTGTAGATATTTCCAAGTTTATACAGGTAGCGGTTTAGATATTTCTATGTTTTCAGAGACACCGGTGTAGATATTTCCACGTTTATAAAGATACCCATGTAGATATTTCCAAGTTTATGGAGACAGTGGTGTAGGTATTTGCATGTTTATAGAGACAGCAGTGTAGATATTTCCATGTTTTAGATACAGCGGTGTAGATATTTCCATGTTTATACAGATAGCAGTGTAGATATTTCCATGTTTATAGATACAGCGGTGTAGGTATTTCCATGTTTATACAGATGGCGCTGTAGGTATTTCCATGTTTATACAGACAGCGGTGTAGATATTTCTAAGTTTGTAAAGATAGCGGTGTAGATATTTTCATGTTCATGCAGACAGCGGTGTAGTTATTTCCATGTTTATAGAGATAGCGGTGTAGATATTTCCATGTTTATAGACATAGCGGTGTAATTATTTCCATGTTTATACAGATAGCGGTGTATTTCCATGTTTATGCATCTCGCGGTGTAGATATTTCCATCTTTATACAGATGGCAGTGTAGATATTTCCATCTTTATAGAGATAGCGGTGTAAATATTTCCATGTTTATACAGATAGCATTGTAAATATTTCCATCTTTATAGAGATAGCGGTGTAAATATTGCCATGTTTATACAGAAAACGGTTTAAATGTTTACACATTTACAGAGATAGCATTGTAAATATTTACATGTTTACACAGAAAGTGGTGTAGATATTTCCACGTTTATACTGATAGCGGTGTAGATGCTTCCACGTTTATAGAGATAGCGGTGTAGATATTTCCATGTTTATACAGATAGCAGTGTAGAAATTTCCACGTTTATACAGATAGCGGTGTAGATATTTCTACGTTTATACAGATTGCGGTGTATATATTTCCACGTTTATAGAGATAGCGGTGTAGATATTTCAATGTTTATAAAGACAGCGGTGTAGATATTTCCACGTTTATACTGATAGGGGTGTAGATATTTCCACGTTTATAGAGATAGCGGTGTAGATATATCCAAGTTTATACAGATAGCCGTTTGGATATTTCCATGTTTACAGAGACACCGGCGTAGATAGTTCCACGTTTATAGAGATAGCGGTGTAGATATTTCCATGTTTATAGAGACAGTGGTGCAGATATTTCCACGTTTATACAGATGGCCCTGTAGATATTTCCAAGTTTATGGAGACAGCGGTGTGGATATTTGCATATTTATAGAGACAGCTGCGTAGATATTTCCATGTTTTTAGAGACAGCGGTGTAGATATTTCCATGTTTATACAGATAGCGGTGTAGATATTTCCATGTTTATACAGATAGCAGTGTAGATATTTCTATGTTTATACAGATAGCGGTGTAGATATTTCCATGTTTATACAGATTGCAGTGTATGTATTTCCATGTTTATAGAGATAGCAGTGAAAATATTTCCATATTTATAAAGATAGCAGTGTAGATATTGCCATGTTTATTCAGATAGCGGTGCAGATATTTCCATGTTTATACAGAGAGCAGTGTAGGTAATTCCATGTTTATACAGGTAGCGGTGTAGGTATTTCCATGTTTACACATATCGCGGAGTAGATATTTCCATCTTTCTACAGATGGCATTGTAGATATTTCTATGTTTATAGAGATGGTGGTGTAGATATCTCTATGTTTAGGCAAATAGCGGTGTAGATATTTCCATGTTTATACAGATAGCGGTTTAGATATTTCCAGGTTTATACAGATAGTGGTGGAGATATCTCCATGTTTATAGAGATAGCGGTGTAGATATTTCCGTGTTTATACAGATGGCGGTGTAGATATTTCCATGTTTATACAGATAGCGGTCTGGCTATTTCCATGATTATACATATAGCGGCTTAGCTATTTCCATGTTTATAGAGATGGGTGTGTAGATATTTCCACGTTTATATAGTTGACAGTGTAGATATTTCCATGTTTATACAGATGGTGGTGTAGATATTTCCATGATTATACAGATAGCGGTTTAGACATTTCCAGGTTTATACAGATAGTGGTGGAGATATTTCCATGTTTATAGAGATAGCGGTGTAGATATTTCCATGTGTATACAGATGGCAGTGTAGATATTTCCATGTTTATACAGATGGAGGTGTAGATGTTTCCATGTTTGTTCACATGACTGTGTAGATATTTCCATGTTTATACAGATGGCGGTGTAGATATTTCCATGTTTATACAGATAGCGGTCTGGCTATTTCCATGATTATACAGATAGCGGCTTAGCTATTTCCATGTTTATAGAGATGGGTGTGTACATATTTCCACGTTTATATAGTTGGCAGTGTAGATATTTCCATGTTTATACAGATGGTGGTGTAGATATTTCCATGTTTATACAGATGACTGTCTAGTTATTTCCATGTTTATACAGATGGCAATGTAGATATTTCCATGTTTATAGGGATAGCGTTGTAGATATTTCCATGTTTATTCAGATAGTGGTGTAGATATCTCCATGTTTATACAGATGGCGATGTAGATATTTCCAAGTTTATCCAGATGGCGGTGAAGTTATTTCCATGTTTATACAGCTCGTGGTGTAGATATTTACATCTTTATTCAGATGGCAGTGTATATATTTCCATATTTATACAGATGGCTTTGTAGGTAGTTCCATGTTTATGGAGATAGCAGTGTAGATATTTTCATGTTTATAGAGATGGCGGTGTAGATATTTCCATGTTTATAGAGTTAGTGGTGTAGATATTTCCACCTTTATAGAGAGAGCGGTGTAGGTATTTCCATTTTTATAGAGATAGCAGTGTAGTTATTTCCATGTTGACACAGATGGCTGTGTAGATATTTGCAGCTGTATAGAGATGGCAATGTAGGTATTTCCATGTTTATACAGGTGGTGGTGTAGATATTTCCATATTTATACAGATACTGGTGTAGATATTTCCATGTTTACACAGATGGTGGTGTAGATATTTCCATATTTATGGAGATGGCGGTGTAGATATTTACAAGTTTGTAGAGATGGCGGTGTACATATTTCTATGTTTATACAGATGGCAGTGTAGGTATTTCCAAGTTTATTCAGATAGCGGTGTAGATATTTCCATGTTCACAGAGATAGCCGTGTAGATATTTCCATCTTTGCACAGATTGTGGTGTAGATATTTCCATGTTCTCACATGTAGCGTTGTAGTCACTTCCATGTTTATACAGATACCGGTGTAGATATTTCCATGTTTGTACAGATGACGGTGTGGATATTTCCATATTCATAAAGATAGCGTTGTAGATATTTCCATGTTTATAGAGGTAGCGTTGCAGGTATTTCCATCTTTATATAGATAGCGGTGTAGATATTTCCATGTTTATAGAGATACTGGTGTAGATATTTCCATGTTTATACAGATTGCATTGTAGATGTTTCCACGTGTATACACATGGCAGTGTAGATATTTCCATGTTTACACCGATGGAGGTGTAGATATTTCCATGTTTATACAGATGACTGTGTAGATATTTCCATGTTTTTACAGATGGCGGTGTAGACATTTCCACGTTTATACAGATGGCGGTGTAGATATTTCCATGTTTTTACAGACGGTGGTGTAGATATTTCAATGTTTACACAGATAGCGCTGTAGATATATCCATGTTTACAGAGATAGTGGTGTAGATAGTTCCATCTTTGCACAGATTGCCGTGTAGATATTTCCATGATTACACAGATAGCGGTGTAGATATTTCCATGTTTATACAGATAGCTGTTTAGATATTTCCAGGTTTATACAGATAGCGGTGGTGATATTTCCATGTTTATACAGATAGCGTTGTGGATATTTCCATGTTTATACAGATAGCGGTGTAGGTATTTCCATGTTTATAGAGATAGTGGTGTAGATATTTCCATGTTTATACAGATGTCAGTGTAGATATATTCATGTGTTTAAAGATGGCAGTGTAAATATTTCCATGTTTATACAGAAGGAGGAGAAGTTATTTCCATGTTTATACAGCTGACTCTGTAGATATTTCCATGTTTTTACAGATGGCGGTGTAGATATTTCCATGTTTATACAGATAGCAGTGTGGCTATGTCCATGTTTATACAGATAGCGATGTAGATAATTCCAGGTTTATAGAGATGGCTGTGTAGATATTTCCATATTTATACAGATGGCAGTGTAGATATTTCCATGTTTAGACAGATAGTGGTGTAGATATTTCCATGTTTATACAGATAGCGGTGTAGATATTTCATGTTTATAGAGATAGTGGTGTAGATATTTCCATGTTTATACAGATATAGCTGTAGATATTTCCATGTTTACACTTATAGTGGTGTAGATATTTCCATGTTTATACAGATAGCGGTGTAGAAATTTCCATGTTTCCACAGATGGCAGTGTATATTGTTCCATGTTTATCGAGATGGCTGTGTAGATATATTCATGTTTATAGAGATGGCGGTGTAGATATTCCCATGTTTATACAGATTGCGATGTAGATATTTCCATGTTTATAGAGATTGTGGTGTAGATGTTTCCATGTTTACACAGATAGCGGTGTGGATATTTCCATATTTATACAGATAGCGGTGTAGTTATTTCCATGTTTATTCACATGGTGTTGTAGATATTTCCATGTTTATACAGATAGTGTTGTAGATATTTCCATGTTTATACAGATAGCGTTTTAGATATTTCCATGTTTATACAGATAGCGGTGGAGATCTTTCCATGTTTATACAGATGGCCGAGGAGATATTTCCATCTTTATACAGATGGCGGTGTAGATATTTCCAAGTTTATACAGATAGCAGTGTAGATATTTCCATGTTTATTCAGATAGCGGTGTAGATATTTGCATGTTTATACAGGTAGAGGTGTAGATATTTCCATGTTTATACAGATCGCGGTGTAGATATTTCCATGTTTATGCAGATGGCGTTGTAGATATTTCCATGTTTATACAGATAGCGGTGAAGATATTTCCATGTTTATAGAGATAGCAGTGTAGATATTTACATATTTGCACAGACAGCGGTGTAGATATTTCCATCTTTACACAGATAGCGGTGTACATATTTCCATGTTTCCACAGATAGCGGTGTAGATATTTCCATGTTAACACAGATAGTTTTGTAGATATTTCCTTGTTTATACAGATTGCGGTATAGATATTTCCATGTTTATAAAGATTGCGGTGCAGATATTTCCATGTTTATACAGATAGCGGTGGAGATATTTCCATGTTTGTACAGATAGCGATGTACATATTTCCATGTTTATACAGATAGCGGTGGATATATTTCCATGTTTATACAGATGATGGTGTAGATATTTCCATGTTTATAGAGATAGCCATGTAGATATTTCCACGTTTATATAGAGAGCAGTGTAGATTTTCCATGTTTATACAGATTGCGGTGTAGATATTTCCATGTTTATCAAAATAGCGGTGTAGATATTTCCATGTTTATAGAGACAGCAGTGTAGACATTTCCATGTTTATACAGATAGTGATGCAGATATTTCCAGGTTTATAAAGATAGCGGTGTAGATATTTCCATGTCTATACAGATAGTGGGGTAGATATTTCCATGTTTATACAGATAGCGGTGTACATATTTCCATGAGTATGCAGATAGCGGTGGAGATATTTCCATGTTTATACAGATAGCTGTGGAGATATTACCATGTTTATACAGATGGCGGTGTAGATATTTAAAAGTTTATACAAATCGTTGTGTATATATTTCCATGTTTATTCAGATAGCGGTGTAGATATTTCCATGTTTATACCGATAGCGGTATAGGTATTTCCATGTTTATAGAGATAACGGTGTAGATAATTCCATGCTTATACAGATGGCGGTGTAGATATTTCCATGTGTATACAGATGGCTGTGTATGTATTTCCATGTTATACAGATGGTGGTGTAGATATTTCCATGTTTAAACAGATAGCGGTGTAGATATTTCCATGTTTATACAGATAGCGTTGTAGATATTTCCATGTTTATGCAGATCGTGGTGTCGATATTTCCATGTTTATACAGATAGCGGTGTAGATATTTTCATGTTTATAGAGATGGTTTTGTAGGTATTTCAATGTTTATACAGATGGCAGTGTAAATATTTCCATGTTTAGACATATAGTGGTGTAGATATTTCCATGTTTATACAGATGACTGTGTAGTTATTTCCATGTTCATACAGATGGCGGTTTAGATATTTCCATGTTTATAAAGATAGCGGTGTAGACATTTCCATGTTCATAGAGATAGCGCTGTAGATATTTCCATATTTATACAGATAGCTGTGTAGATATTTAAATGTTTATACAGATAGAGGTGTAGATATTTCCATGTTTATGCAGATGTCAGTGTAGATATTTCCATCTTTATACAGATGGCAGTGTAGATATTTCAATGTTTATAGAGATGGCAGTGTTGATAATTCCATGTTTATACAGAAGGCGGTGAAGTTATTTCCATGTTTATGCTGATGGCGGTGTAGATATTTAAATTTTCATAGTGATGGTGGTGTAGATATTTCAAGGTTTGTAGAGAAAGCGTTGTAGTTAATTCCATGTTTATAGAGATGGCGGTGTAGGTATTTCCATGTTTATAGAGATAGTGGTGTAGATATTTCCCTGTTTATACAGATCGTGGTGAAGTTATTTCCATGTTTATACAGATTGCAGTGTAGATATTTCCATGTTTATACAGATCGCAGTGTAGATATTTCCATGTTTATACAGATAGCGGTGTAGATATTTCCATGTTTATACAGATAGCTGTGTAGATATTTCCATGTTTATACAGATGGCGGTGTAGATATTTCCATGTTCATACAGAGTTCTCTGTAGATATTTCCATGTTTATATAGATGACAGTGTAGATATTTCCAGCTTTATACAGATGACTGTGTACATATTTCCATGTTAATACAGATGGCGGTGTAGATATTTCCATGTTTATAAAGATAGCGGTGTAGATATTTCCATGTTTATAGAGATTGCGGTTTAAATATTTCCGTCTTTATACAGATAGTGGTGTAGATATTTCCATGTTTATACAGATGGCGGTGTAGATACAGCCATGTTTCTGAATATGGCAGTGTAGATATATTCATGTTTACATAGATGGCGGTGTAGATATTTCCATGTTTCCAGAGATTTCGGTGTAGATATTTCCATGTGTATAGTGCAAGTGGTGTAGGCATTTCCATGTTTATACAGATACTAGTGTAGACATTTCCATATTTATACAGGTAGCGGTGTAGGTTTTTCCATGTTTATACAGATGGCGGTGTAGATATTTCCATGTTTCTAAAGATGGCGGTGTAGATATTTCCTTGTTTATACAGATAGCGGTGTGGATATTTCCATGTATATGCAGATAGCGGTGTAGATTTTTCCATGTTTACACAAATAGCGGTCCAGATATTTCCCTGTTTCTACAGATAGCGATGTAGATATTTCCATGTTTGTACAGATAGCGGTGTAGATATTTCCATGTTTATAGAAATGGCTGTGTAGATATTTCCATGTGTATACAGATTGCAATGTAGATATTTCCATGTTTATATATATAGCGGTGTATATATTTCCAAGTTTACAGATATAGCGGTAAAGATATTCCCATCTTTGCACAGATTGCGGTGTAGACTTTGCCAACTTTACACAGATAGCGGTGTAGATATTTCCAAGTTTACACAGATAGCTGTGTCGATATTTCCATGTTTACAGAGATATCATTGTAGATATTTCCATGTTTATACAGATAGCGGTGTAGTTATTTACATGTTGATACAGATAGCGGTGTAGATATTTTCAGGGTTATACAGATAGTGGTGTAGATATTTCCACGTTTTACAGATAGCTGTGTAGATATTTCCCTGTTTACACAGATAGCGTTGTAAATATTTCCATGTTTACCCAGATAGCGTTGTAGATATTTCCATGCTTACACAAATTGCGATGTAGATATTTCCAAGTTTACGCAGATAGCTGTGTAGATATTTGCATGTTTACATAGATACCGTTGTAGATATTTCATTGTTTATAGAGATAGCGTTGTAGGTATTTTTCTTGTTTTTAAAGATACCGGTGTAGTTATTTCCGTGTTTATAAAGATAGCAGTGGAGATATTTCCATGTTTATACAGATAGCTGTGTAGATATTTCCATGTTTATACAGATGGCGGTGTAGATATTTCCGTGTTTATTGAGATAGAGGTGTAGACATTTCCATTTTTATACTGGTAACGGTGTAGATATTTCCATATTTACACAGATGGCGGTGTAGATATTTCCATGTTTATTGTGATAGCGGTGTAGACATTTCCATGTTTATACTGATAGTGGTGAAGGTATTTAAATGATTACAGAGATAGCGGTGTTGATATTTCCATATTTATACATATAGCGTTGTAGACATTTCCATGTTTACAGTGATAGCGGTGTAGGAATTTCCATGTTTATAATGATAGCGGTGTAGATATTTCCATGTTTATACGGATAGCGGTGTAGATACTTCCATGTTTATACGGTTAGCGGTGTTGATATTTTCATGTTTATACAGATAGCGGTGTAGGTATTTCCATGCTAATGCAGATAGCGGTGTGGATATTTCCATGTTTATACAGATGGCTATGTAGATATTTCCATGTTTATGCAGATGGTGGTGTTGATATTTCCGTGTTTACAGAGATAGCGGTGTAGATATTTCCATCTTTGCAGAGATTGCGGTGCAGGTATTTCCATCTTTACACAGATAGTGGTGTTGATATTTCCGAGTTTACAAAGATAGCTGTGTAGATATTTCCATGTTTACACAGATGGCGTTGTAGATATTTCCATGTTTACACAGATAGCGTTGTAGATATTTCCATGTTTATACAGATAGCGGTGTAGGTATTTCCATGTTTATACAGATAGCGGTGTAGGTATTTCCATGTTTATACAGATAGCGGTGTAGATATTTCCATATTTATAGAGATAGCGGTGGAGATATTTTCATGTTTATACAGATAGCGGTGTAGATATTTCCATGTTTATACAGATAGCGGTGTAGATATTTCCATGTTTATAGAGATAGCGGTGTAGATATTTACATATTTGCACAGACAGCGGTGTAGATATTTCCATCTTTACGCAGATAGCGGTGTTCATATTTCCATGTTTCCACAGATAGCGATGTAGATATTTCCATGTTAACACAGATAGTTTTGTAGATATTTCCATGTTTATACAGATTGCGGTATAGATATTTCCATGTTTATAAAGATTGCGGTGCAGATATTACCATGTTTATACAGATAGCGGTGGAGATATTTCCGTGTTTGTACAGATAGCGATGTAGATATTTCCATGTTTGTACAGAGAGCGGTGGATATATTTCCATGTTTATACAGATGGTGGTGTAGATATTTCCATATTTATAGAGATAGCCATGTAGATATTTCCACGTTTATACAGAGAGCGGTGTAGATTTTCCATGTTTATACAGATTGCGGTGTAGATATTTCCATGTTTATCAAAATAGCGGTGTGGATATTTCCATGTTTATAGAGACAGTGGTGTAGACATTTCCATGTTTATACAGATAGTGATGCAGATATTTCCAGGTTTATAAAGATAGCGGTGTAGATATTTCCACGTTTATACAGATAGTGGGGTAGATATTTCCATGTTTATACAGATAGAGGTGTATATATTTCCATGAGTATGCAGATAGCGGTGGAGATATTTCCATGTTTATACAGATAGCTGTGGAGATATTACCATGTTTATACAGATGGCGGTGTAGATATTTCCAAGTTTATACAAATCGTGGTGTATATATTTCCATGTTTATTCAGATAGCGGTGTAGATATTTCCAGGTTTATACCGATAGCGGTATAGGTATTTCCATGTTTATAGAGATAGCGGTGTAGATAATTCCATGTTTATACAAATGGCGGTGTAGATATTTCCATGTGTATACAGATGGAGGTGTAGATATTTCCATGTGTATACAGATGGTGGTGTAGATATTTCCATGTTTGTAGATATTGCTGTGTAGATATTTGCATGTTTATACAGATGTCAGTGTAGATATTTCCATGTTTATACAGATAGTGTTGTAGATATTTCCATGTTTATACAGATGGCTGTGTAGGCATTTCCATGTATATACAGATGGTGGTGTAAATATTTCCATGTTTGTAGATATAGCCATGTAGATATTTCTATGTTTATACAGAGAGCGGTGTAGACATTTCCATGTTTATAGAGATAGCAGTGTATATATTTCCATATTTATAAAGATAGCGGTGTATATATTTCCATGTTTATACAGGTAGCGGTGTAGTTATTTAGATGTTTATACAGATAGCGGTGTAGTTATTTCCATGTTTACACAGATGGTGGTGTAGATATTTCCATGGTTACACAGATGGCGTTGTAGATATTTCCATGTTTATACAGATAGCGGTGTAGCTATTTCCATGTTTATACAGATAGCGGTGTAGATATTTCCATGTTTATAGAGATAGCAGTGTAGATATTTACATATTTGCACAGAGAGCGGTGTAGATATTTCCATCTTTACACAGATAGCGGTGTTCATATTTCCGTGTTTCCACAGATAGCGATGTAGATATTTCCATGTTAACACAGATAGTATTGTAGATATTTCCATGTTTACAAAGATTGCGGTGCAGATATTTCCATGTTTATACAGATAGCGGTGGAGATATTTCCATGTTTGTACAGATAGCGATGTAGATATTTCCATGTTTATACAGATAGCGGTGGATATATTTCCTTGTTTATACGGATGGTGTTGTAGATATTTCCATGTTTATAGAGATAGCCATGTAGATATTTCCACGTTTATACCGACAGCGGTGTCGATTATCCATGTTTATACAGATTGCTGTGTAGATATTTCCATGTTTATCAAAATAGCGGTGTAGATATTTCCATGTTTATAGAGACAGCGGTGTAGACATTTCCATGTTTATACAGATAGTGATGCAGATATTTCCAGGTTTATAAAGATAGCGGTGTACATATTTCCATGTTTATTCAGAAGGCGGTGTAGTTATTTCCATGTTTATACAGATGGTGGTGTAGATATTTCCATGTTTATACAGATAGCGCTATAGATATCTCCATGTTTACAGAGATGGTGGTGTAGATATTTCCATATTTGCACAGATTGCGGTGTAGATATTTCCATCTTTACACAGATAGTGGTGTACATATTTCCATGTTTACACAGATTGCTGTGTAGATATTTCCATGTTTACACAGATAGTGTTGTAGATATTTCCATGTTTATACAGATAGCGTTGTAGATATTTCCATGTTTATACAGATGGCGGTGGAGATCTTTCCATGTTATACAGATGGCAATGGAGATATTTCCCTCTTTATACAGATGGCGGTGTAGATATTTCCAAGGTTATACAGATAGCGGTGTAGATATTTCCATGTTTATACAGATAGGGGTGTGGATATTTGCATGTTTATACAGGTAGAGGTGTAGATATTTCCATGTTTATACAGATCACGGTGTGGATATTTCCATGTTTATGCAGACTGCGGTGTAGCTATTTCCATGTTTATAGAGATATCGGTGTAGATATTTCTATGTTTTTAGAGATAGCGGTGTAGATAATTCCATGTTTATAGAGATGGTGGTGTAGGTATTTCCCTGTTCATAAAGATAGTGGTGTAGATATTTCCAAGTTTATTCAGATAGCAGTGTAGATATTTTCATGCTTATACAGATAGTGGTGTTGATATTTCCATGTTTATACACATAGCGGTGTAGACATTTCCATGTTTATTCTGCTGGCAGTGCAGGTAACTCCATGTTTATACAGATGGCAGTGTAGCTATTTCCATGTTTATGCAGATAGCGGTGTAGATATTTCCATGTTTATACAGGTAGAGGTGTAGATATTTCCATGTTTATTCAGATCTCGGTGAAGATATTTCCATCTTTCTACAGATGGCATTGTAGATATTTCTATGTTTATAGAGATGGCGGTGTAGATAATTCCACATTTATACAGACGGCAGTGTAGTTATTTCCATGTTTATGCTGATGGCGGTGTAGATATTTCCATGTTTATTGAGATAGCGGTGTAGATATTTCCATTTTTATACTGGTAGCGGTGTAGATATTTCCATGTTTACACAGATGGTGGTGTAGATATTTCCATGTTTATTGTGATAGCGGTGTAGACATTTCCATGTTTATACAGATAGTGGTGTAGATATTTAAATGTTTATAGAGATAGCGGTGTAGATATTTCCATATTTATACATATAGCGTTGTAGACATTTCCATGATTATAGTGATAGCGGTGTAGGAATTTCCATGTTTATAATGATAGCGGTGTAGATATTTCCAAGTTTATACGGATAGCGGTGTAGAAACTTCCATGTTTATACGGTTAGCGGTGTTGATATTTTCATGTTTATACAGATAGCGGTGTAGGTATTTCCATGCTAATGCAGATAGCGGTGTGGATATTTCCCTGTTTATACAGATGGCTATGTAGATATTTCCATGTTTATACAGATGGCAGTGTAGATATTTCCATGTTTATGCAGATGGTGGTGTTGATATTTCCGTGTTTACAGAGATAGCGCTGTAGATATTTCCATCTTTGCACAGATTGCGGTGCAGGTATTTCCATCTTTACACAGATAGTGGTGTTGATATTTCCGAGTTTACAAAGATAGCTGTGTAGATATTTCCATGTTTACACAGATGGCATTGAAGATATTTCCATGTTTATACAGATAGCGGTGTAGTTATTTCCATGTTTATACAGATAGCTGTGTAGGTATTTCCATGTTTATACAGATAGCGGTGTAGATATTTCCATATTTATAGAGATAGCGGTGGAGATATTTTCATGTTTATACAGATAGCGTTGTAGATATTTCCATGTTTATACAGATAGCGGTGTAGGTATTTCCATGTTTATACAGATAGCTGTGTAGGTATTTCCATGTTTATACAGATAGCGGTGTAGATATTTCCATATTTATAGAGATAGCGGTGGAGATATTTTCATGTTTATACAGATAGCGTTGTAGATATTTCCGTGTTTATACAGATAGCGGTGTAGGTATTTCCATGTTTATACAGATAGCTGTGTAGGTATTTCCATGTTTATACAGATAGCGGTGTAGATATTTCCATATTTATAGAGATAGCGGTGGAGATATTTTCATGTTTATACAGATAGCGGTGTAGATATTTCCATGTTTATACAGATAGCGGTGTAGATATTTCCATGTTTATAGAGATAGCGGTGTAGATATTTACATATTTGCACAGACAGCGGTGTAGATATTTCCATCTTTACACAGATAGCGGTGTTCTTATTTCCATGTTTCCACAGATAGCGATGTAGATATTTCCATGTTAACACAGATTGTTTTGTAGATATTTCCATGTTTATACAGATTGCGGTATAGATATTTCCATGTTTATAAAGATTGCGGTGCAGATATTTCCATGTTTATACAGATAGCGGTGGAGATATTTCCGTGTTTGTACAGATAGCGAAGTAGATATTTCCATGTTTATACAGATCACGCTGTAGATATTTCCATGTTTATACAGATCGAGGTGTAGATATTTCCATCTTTATAAAGATCATGGTGTAGAAATTTCCATGTTTATGCAGATCGTGGTGCTGATATTACCATGTTTATAGGGATAGCGGTGCAAATATTTCCACATTTATAGATATAGCGGTGTAGTTATTAGCATGTTTATACACATAGCGGTGTAGATATCTCCATGTATAAACAGATGTCTGTGTATATATTTCCATGTTTAAACAGATGGCGGTATAGATATTTCCTTGTTTATACAAACAGCGGTTTAGTTATTTATATGTTTATACATATAGCGGTGTAGATTTTCCATGTATATACAGACGGCTGTGTAGATATTTCCATGTTTATAGAGATGGCTTTGTAGATATTTCCATGTTTATACAGACGACTTTGAAGGTATTTCCATGTTTACACAGATGGCGGTGTACGTATTTCCATGTTTATAGAGATAGCTGTGTAGGTATTTCCATGTTTATACAGATGGCGGTGTAGAGATTTCCACGTTTATAGAGATAGCGGTGTAGATATTTCCATATTTATACAGATAACGGTGTAGATATTTCCATGTTTATACAGATAGCAGTGTAAATATTTCCATGTTTATACAGATCACGGTGTAGTTATTTCCATGTTCATAGAGATAGCGGTGTAGATATTTCCATGTTTATACAGATAACGGTTTAGATATTTTCATGTTTATACAGACAGCGTTGAAGATATTTCCATGTTTATACAGATAGCGGTGCAGATATTTCCATGTTTGTACAGATGGTGGTGTTGATATTTCCATCTATACACAGATGACCGTGTAGATATTTCCATGTTTATACAGATGGCGGTGCAGATATTTCCATGGTTATGTATATGGCGGTGTAGATATTTCCATGATTATACAAATAGCGGTGTAGTTATTTCCATGTTCATATAGATAGCGGTGTAGATATTTCCATGTATATACATTTGGCTGTGTAGTTATTTCCATGTTTATATAGATCGCTCTGAAGATATTTCCATGTTTATACAAATCGCGGTGTAGATAGTTCCATGTTCCTACGCATGACTGTGTTGGTATTTACATGTTTATACAGATGGCTTAGTAGATTTTTCCATGTTTATAGAGATAGCGGTGTGGATATTTCCATGTTTATACAGATAGGGGTGTGGATATTTCTATGTTTATAGAGATGGCGGTGTAGATATTTCCATGTTTATACAGATCACGTAGTAGATATTTCCTTGTTTATACAAATATCGGTGTAGTTATTTCCATGTTTATACAGATAGTGGTGTAGATATTTCCTTGTTTATACAAATAGCACTGTAGATATTTCCATGTTTATACAGATCACGGTGTAGAGATTTCCTTGTTTATACACATAGCAGTGTAGTTATTTCCATGTTTATACAGATAGTGGTGTAGATAATTCCATGTATATACAGATGGCTGTGTAGATATTTCCATGCTTACACAGATGGCTGTGTAGATATTTCCATGTTTATACAGATGACTTGTAGGTATTTCCATGTTTATACAGATGGCGGTGAAGATATTTCCATGTTTATAGAGAAAGCTGTGTAGATATTTCCATGTTTATACAGATAGCGGTGTAGATATTTCCATGTTTACACAGATCGCGGTGTAGATATTTCCATGTTTATGCAGATCGCGGTGTAGATATTTCCATGTTTATACAGATAGCGGTGTAGATATTTCCATGTTTTTACAGATAATGTTGTAGATAATTCCATGTTTGCACAGATTGCGGTGTAGGTATTTCCATCTTTCTACAGATGGCCTTGTAGATATTTCCATGTTTATACAGATGGCGGTGTATATATTTCCATGTTTATATAGATGGTGGTGTAGATATTACCATATATATACAGATAGCTTTGTAGATATTTCCATGTTTATACAGATCGTGGTGAAGATATTTCCATGTTTATACAGATCACGGTGTAGATATTTCCATGTTTATACAGATCGCGGTGTAGATATTTCCATGTTTATACAGATAGCGGTGTAGATATTTCCATGTTTATACAGATAGCGGTGTAGATATTTCCATGTTTATACAGATGGCGGTGTAGATATTTCCATGTTTATAGAGATGGCGGTGTAGATATTTCCATGTTCATTGTGATAACGGTGTAGATATATCCATGTACATAGAGATAGCAATGAGGAGATTTCCATGTTTATACAGATAGCAGTGTAGATATTTCCATTTTTATAGAGATAGCGGTTTTGATATTTCATATTTATACAGATAGCGGTGTAGATATTTCCATGTTTATACAGATTGCGGTGTAGATATTTCCATGTTTATACAGTTAGCGGTGTAGGTATTTCCACGTTTATACAGATGGCTGTTTAGATATTTCCATGTTTATACAGATAGCGGTGTAGTTATTTCCATGTTTATATAGATAGCGGTGTAGATATTTCCATGTATATACACATGGCTGTGTAGATATTTCCATGTTTATACAGATGGCGGTGTAGATATTTCCATGTTTATATTGATAACGTTGTAAGTATTTCCATGTTTATACAGATGGCGGTGTAGATATTTTGATGTTTATAGAGATAGCAGTAGAGTTATTTCCATGTTTTTAGAGATAGTGTTGTAGATATTTCCACGTTTATACTGATCGCGGTGTAGATATTTCCATGTTTATAGAGATGGCAGTGTAGTTATTTCCATGTTCATAGAGATAGCAGTGTTGATTTTTCCATGTTTATAGAGATAGCGGTGTGGATATTTCCATGTTTATACAAATAGGGGTGTAGATATTTCCACGTTTATAGAGATGGCGGTGTAGATATTTCCATGTTTATACAGATCACGGTGAAGATATTTCCATGTTTATACAGATCGCGGTGTAGATATTTCCATGTTTATACAGATCATAGTGTAGATATTTCCATGATTATAGAGATCGCGGTGTTGATATAACCATGTTTATAGGGATAGCGGTTCAAATATTTCCACATTTATAAAGATAGCGGTGTAGTTATTAGCATGTTTATACAGATGGTGGTGTAGATATTTCCAAGTATAAACAGATGTCTCTGTATATATTTCCATGTTTAAACAGCTGGCGGTGTAGATATTTCCTTGTTTATACAAATAGCGGTGTAGTTATTTCCATGTTTATACAGATCACGGTGTAGATACTTCCTTGTTTATACAAATAGCGGTGTAGTTATTTCAATGTGTATACAGATAGCGGTGTAGATATTTCCTTGTTTATACAAATAGCGGTGTAGAGATTTCCATGTTTATACAGATCACGGTGTAGATATTTCCTTGTTTATACAAATCGCGGTGTAGTTATTTCCATGTTTATACAGATAGCGGTATATATATTTCCATGTTTTTACAGATATTGGTGTAGATATTTCCATGTTTACACAGATTGCGGTGTACATATTTCCATCTTTCTACAGATGGCATTGTAGATATTTCCATGTTTATACAGATGGCGGTGTAGTTACTTCCATGTTTATATAGATGGTAGTGTAGATATTACCATGTTTATACAGATAGCGGTGTAGATATTTCCATGTTTTTACAGATCGTGGTGAAAATATTTCCATGTTTATACAGATCGCGGTGTAGATATATCCATGTTTATACAGATCGCAGTGTAGATATATCCATGTTTATACAGATAACGTTGTAGATATTTCCATCTTTATACAAACGGTGGTGTAGATATTCCCATGTTCCTACACATGACTGTGTAGTTATTTCCATGTTTTTACAGACTGCAGTGTAGGTATTTCTATGTTTATACAGATAGCGGTGTAGATATTTCCATATTTGTACAGATGGCGTTGTAAATATTTCCATGTTTATACAGATCGTGGTGAAGGTATTTCCATGTTTATACAGATACCGGTGTAGATATTTCCATGTTTATACAGACCGCAGTGTAGATATTTCCATGTTTATAGAGATAGCGGTGTAGATATTTCCATGTTTCTAGAGATGGCGGTTTTGATGTTTCCATCTTTACACAGATTGCCGTGTAGGTATTTCCATGTGTATACAGATGGCATTGTAGATATTTCCATGTTTATACAGATGGTGGTGTAGATATTTCCATGTTTATACAGATGACTGTCTAGGTATTTCCATGTTTTTACAGATGGCATTGTAGTTATTTCCATGCTTATAGAGATAGCATTGTAGATATTTTCATGTTTATATAGATGGCGGTGTAGATATTTCCATGTTTATACAGATAACGGTGTAGATATTTCCATGTTTATACAGAGTTCTCTGTAGATATTTCCATGTTTATAGAGATGACAGTGTAGATATTTCCAGGTTTATACAGATGACTGTGTAGATATTTCCATGTTAATACAGATGGCAGTGTAGATATTTCCATGTTTATAGAGATCACTGTGTAGATATTTCCATGTTTATACAGATAACGTTGTAGATATTTCCATCTTTATACAAACGGTGGTGTAGATATTTCCATGTTCCTACACATGACTGTGTAGTTATTTCCATTTTTATACAGATGGCGGTGTAGATATTTCCATATTTATAGAGATAGCGGTGTAGATATTTCCAGGTTTATACAGATAGCGGTGTAAATATTTCCAAGTTTATACAGATCGTGGTGTAGATATTTCCATGTTTATACAGATACCGGTGTAGATATTTCCATGTTTATACAGACTGCAGTGTAGGTATTTCTATGTTTATACAGATAGCGGTGTAGATATTTCCATGTTTGTAGAGATGGCGGTGTTGATATTTCCATGTGTACACAGACTGCCGTATAGATATTTCCATCTTTATACAGATGGCGTTGTAGATATTTCCATGGATATGCAGATGGCGGTGTGGATATTTCCATGTTTATAGAGATAGCGGTGTAGATATTTCAATGTTTATACAGATCGCGGTGTAGATATTTCCATGTTTATACAGACAGCAGTGGAGATATTTCCATGTTTATACACATAGCGGTGTACATATTTCCATGTTTATAGAGACAGCGGTGTAGGTATTTCCATGTTTATACAGATAGCGGTGCAGATATTTCCATGTTTATACAGATGCCTATGCAGATATTTCCATATTTATACAGAGGTCTGTGTTGATATTTCCACGTTTATACAGATGGCAGTGTACATATTTCCATGTTTATACACATGACTGTGTATGTATTTCCATGTTTATACAGATGGCTTTGTAGATATTTCCATGTTTATAGAGATATCGATGCAGATATTTCCATGTTTATACAGATAGCAGTGTAGATATTTACATGTTTATACAGACCGCAGTGTAAGTATTTCCATGTTTATAGAGATAGCGGTGTAGATGTTTCCATGTTTGTACAGATGGTGGTGTTGATGTTTCCATTTACACACAGATTGCCGTGTAGGTATTTCCATGTGTACACAGATGGCATTGTAGATATTTCCATGTTTATAGAGATCGCGATGTAGATATTTCCATATTTATTCAGCTAACTGTGTAGATATTTCCATCTTTATACAGATTGCGGTGTAAATATTTCCATGTTTATACAGATCATGGTGCAGATATTTCCATGTTTATAGAGATCACGGTGTAGATTTCTCCATGTTTATACAGATAGCGGTGTAGATATTTCCATGTTTATACAGACCGCGGTGTAGATATTTCCATGTTTATACAGATAGCGGTGCAGATATTTCCATGTTTGTCCAGATGGCGGTGTTGATATTTCCATCTATACACAGATGACCGTGTAGATATTTCCATGTTTATACAGATGGCGGCACAGATATTTCTATGGATATGTAGATGGCGGTGTAGATATATCCATATTTATACAGATGACAGTGTAGTTATTTCCAAGTTTATATAGATAGCGGTGTAGATATTTCCACGTTTATACAGATGGCGGTGTAGATATTTCCATCTTTCTACAAAAGGCAGTGTAGATATTTCCATGTTTATAAAGATGGCGGTGTAGATATTTCCATGTTTATATAGATGGCATTGTAGATATTTTCTTGTTTATGTAGATGGCGTTGTAGATATCTCCATGTTTAAAGAGATGGCGGTGTACATATTTCCATGTTTATAGAGACAGCGGTGTAGGTATTTCCATGTTTATACAGATAGCGGTGCAGATATTTCCATGTTTATACAGATTCCTATGCAGATATTTCCATATTTATACAGAGGGATGTGTAGATATTTCTATGTTTATACAGATGGTAGTGTAGATATTTCCATGTTCCTACACATGACTTTGTAGGCATTTCCATGTTTATACAGATGGCTTTGTAGATATTTCCATGTTTATAGAGATAGCGGTGCAGATATTTCCATGTTTATACAGATAGCGGTGTATATATTTCCATGTTTATACAGATCGTGGTGTAGATATATCCATGTTTATAGAGATAGCAGTGTAGATATTTCCATGTTTGTACAGATGGCGGTGTTGATGTTTCCATCTATACACAGATTGCCGTGTAGGTATTTCCATGTGTATACAGATGGCATTGTAGATATTTCCATGTTTATACAGATGGTGGTGTAGATATTTCCATGTTTACACAGATGACTGTATAGGTATTTCCATGTTTATACAGATGGCGGTATGGATATTTCCATGTTTATAGAGATAGCGGTGTAGATATTTCCATATTTATACAGATAACGGTGTAGAAATTTCCATGTTTATACAGATATCGGTGTAAATATTTCCATGATTATACAGATCACGGTGTAGTTATTTCCATGTTTATAGAGATAGCGGTGTATGTATTTCCATGTTGATACTGATCGCGGTGTAGATATTTCCATGTTTATACAGACCGCGGAGCAGATATTTCCATGTTTATACAGATAGCCGTGCAGATATTTCCATGTTTGTACAGATGGCGGTGTTGATAACTCCATCTACACGCAGATGACCGTGTAGATATTTCCATGTTTATACAGATGGCAGTGTAGTTATTTCCATGTTTATACCGATAACTTTGTAAGTATTTCCATGTTTATACAGATGGCGGTGTAGATATTTCAATGTTTATAGAGATAGCAGTGGAGATATTTCCATGTTTATAGAGATAGCGGTGTAGATATTTAAACGATTATACTGATCGCGGTGTAGATTTTTCCATGTTTATAGAGATAGCAGTGTGGATATTTCCATGTTTATACAGAAAGGGGTGTAGATATTTCCATGTCTATAGAGATGGCGGTGGAGATATTACCATGTTTATACAGATCACGTTGTAGATATTTCCTTTTTTTACAAATAGCGGTGTAGTTATTTCCATCTTTACAGATAGCGGTGTAGATATTTCCTTGTTTATACACATTGCACTGTAGATATTTCCATGTTTATACAGATCACTGTGTAGATATTTCCTTGTTTATACAAATAGCAGTGTAGTTATTTCCATGTTTATACAGATAGCGGTGTTGATATTTCCATGTATATACAGATGGCTGTGTAGATATTTCCATGTTTATACAGATGGCTGTGTAGATATTTCCCTGTTTATACAGATGACCTGTAGGTATTTCCATGTTTATACAGATGGCGGTGAAGATATTTCCATGTTTATAGAGATAGCTGTGTAGATATTTCCATGTTTATACAGATCGCGGTGTAGATATTTCCTTGTTTATACAGATCGTGGTGTAGATATTTCCATGTTTATGCAGATCACGGTGTAGATATTTCCATGTTTATACAGATAGCGGTGAAGATACTTCCATGTTTTTACAGATATTGTTGTAGATATTTCCATGTTTACACAGATTGCGGTGTAGGTATTTCCATCTTTCTACAGATTGCATTGTAGATATTTCCATGTTTATTCACATGGCGGTGTAGATATTTCCATGTTTATATAGATGGTGGTGCATGTATTACCATGTTTATACATATAGCTTTGTAGAGATTTCCATGTTTTTACAGATCGTGGTGAAGATATTTCCATGTTTATACAGATCGCGGTGTAGATATTTCCATGTTTATACAGATCGCGGTGTAGATATTTCCATGTTTATACATATAGCGTTGTAGATATTTCCATGTTTATACAGATGGCGGTGTAGATATTTCCATGTTTACAGATATGGCGGTGTAGATATTTCCATGTTCATTGAGATAGCGGTGTAGATGTATCCATGTTCCTAGAGATAGCAGTGAGGATATTTCCAAGTTTATAAAGATAGCAGTGTAGATATTTCCATTTTTATAGAGATAGCGGTTTTGATATTTCATATTTATACAGATAGCGGTGTAGATATTTCCATGTGTATACAGATTTCGGTGTAGATATTTCCATGTTTATACAGTTAGCGGTGTAGATATTTCCACGTTTATACAGAAGGCGGTTTAGATATTTCCATCTTTCTACAAATGGCAGTGTAGATATTTCCATGTTTATAAAGATGGCGGTGTAGATATTTCCATGTTTATATAGATGGCAATGTAGATATTTTCTTGTTTATGTAGATGGCGTTTTCGATATCTCCATGTTTAAAGAGATGGCGGTGTACATACTTCCATGTTTATAGAGACAGCGGTGTAGGTGTTTCCATGTTTATACAGATAGTGGTGCAGATATTTCCATGTTTATACAGATTCCTATGCAGATATTTCCATATTTATACAGAGGGCTGTGTAGATATTTCTATGTTTATACAGATGGCAGTGTAGATATTTCCATCGTCCTTCACATGACTTTGTAGGCATTTCCATATTTATTCAGATGGCTTTGTAGATATTTCCATGTTTATAGAGATAGCGGTGCAGATATTTCCATGTTTATACAGATAGCGGTGTATATATTTCCATGTTTCTACAGATCGTGGTGTAGATATTTCCATGTTTATACAGATACCGGTGTAGATATTTCCATGTTTATACAGAGCGCGGTGTAGATATTTCCATGTTTATAGAGATAGCAGTGTAGATATTTCCATGTTCGTACAGATGGCGGTGTTGATGTTTCCATCTTTACACAGATTGCCGTGTAGGTATTTCCATGTGTATACAGATGGCATTGTAAATATTTCCATGTTTATACAGATGGTGGTGTAGATATTTCCATGTTTACACAGATGAATGTATAGGTATTTCCATGTTTATACAGATGGCGGTATAGATATTTCCATGTATATAGAGATAGTGGTGTAGATATTTCCATATTTATGCAGATAACGGTGTAGAAATTTCCATGTTTATACAGATATCGGTGTAAATATTTCCATGTTTATACAGATCACGGTGTAGGTATTTACATGTTTATAGAGATAGCGGTGTATATATTTCCATGTTGATACAGATCACGGTGTAGATATTTACATGTTTATACAGACCGCGGTGTAGATATTTCCATGTTTCTACAGATAGCAGTGCAGATATTTCCATGTTTGTACAGATGGCGGTGTTGATAAATCCATCTATACGCAGATGACCGTGTAGATATTTCCATGTTTATACAGATGGCAGTGTAGATATTTCCATGTTTATACCAATAAATTTGTAAGTATTTCCATGTTTATACAGATGGCGGTGTAGATATTTCGATGTTTATAGAGATAGCATTGGAGATATTTCCATGTTTATAGAGATAGCGGTGTAGATATTTCCACGTTTATACTGATCGCGGTGTAGATTTTTCCATGTTTATAGAGATAGCAGTGTGGATATTTCCAAGTTTATACAGATAGGGGTGTAGATATTTCCATGTTTATAGAGATGGCGGTGTAGATATTTCCATGTTTATACAGATCACGTTGTAGATATTTCCTTGTTTTTACAAATAGCCGTGTAGTTATTTCCATGTTTATACAGATAGCGGTGTAGATATTTCCTTGTTTATACAAATAGCACTGTAGATATTTCCATGTTGATACAGATCACGGTGTAGATATTTCCTTGTTTATACAAATAGCAGTGTAGTTATTTCCATGTTTATATAGATAGCGGTGTAGATATTTCCATGTATATACTGATGGCTGTGTAGATATTTCCATGTTTATACAGATGGCTGTGTAGATATTTCCCTGTTTACACTGATGGCTTGTAGGTATTTCCATGTTTATACAGATGGCGGGGAAGATATTTCCATGTTTATAGAGATAGCTGTGTAGATATTTCCATGTTTATACAGATCACGTTGTAGATATTTCCATGTTTATACAGATCGTGGTGTAGATATGTCCATGTTTATGCAGATCACGGTGTAGATATTTCCATGTTTACAGATAGCGGTGTAGATACTTCCATGTTTTTACAGATATTTTTGTAGATATTTCCATGTTCACACAGATTGCGGTGTAGGTATATCCATCTTTCCACAGATGGCATTGTAGATATTTCCATGTTTATACACATGGCGGTGTAGATATTTCCATGTTTATATAGATGGTGGTGCAGGTATTACCATGTTTATACAGATAGCTTTGTAGATATTTCCATGTTTTTACAGATCGTGGTGAAGTTATTTCCATGTTTATACAGAACGCGGTGTAGATATTTCCATGTTTATACAGATTGCGGTGTAGGTATATCCATCTTTCCACAGATGGCATTGTAGATATTTCCATGTTTATACACATGGCGGTGAAGATGTTTCCATGTTTATATAGATGGTGGTGCAGGTATTACCATGTTTATACAGATAGCTTTGTTGATATTTCCATGTTTTCACAGATCGTGGTGAAGTTATTTCCATGTTTATACAGATCGCGGTGTAGATATTTCCATGTTTATACAGATCGCGGTGTAGATATTTCCATGTTTATACATATAGCGTTGGAGATATTTCCATGTTTATACAGATGGCGGTGTAGATATTTCCATGTTTACAGATATGGCGGTGTAGATATTTCCATGTTCATTGAGATAGCGGTGTAGATGTATCCATGTTCCTAGAGATAGCAGTGAGGATATTTCCAAGTTTATAAAGATAGCAGTGTAGATATTTCCATTTTTATAGAGATAGCGGTTTTGATATTTCATATTTATACAGATAGCGGTGTAGATATTTCCATGTGTATACAGATTTCGGTGTAGATATTTCCACGTTTATACAGAAGGCGGTTTAGATATTTCCATCTTTCTACAAATGGCAGTGTAGATATTTCCATGTTTATAAAGATGGCGGTGTAGATATTTCCATGTTTATATAGATGGCAATGTAGATATTTTCTTGTTTATGTAGATGGCGTTTTCGATATCTCCATGTTTAAAGAGATGGCGGTGTACATACTTCCATGTTTATAGAGACAGCGGTGTAGGTGTTTCCATGTTTATACAGATAGTGGTGCAGATATTTCCATGTTTATACAGATTCCTATGCAGATATTTCCATATTTATACAGAGGGCTGTCTAGATATTTCTATGTTTATACAGATGGCAGTGTAGATATTTCCATCGTCCTTCACATGACTTTGTAGGCATTTCCATATTTATTCAGATGGCTTTGTAGATATTTCCATGTTTATAGAGATAGCGGTGCAGATATTTCCATGTTTATACAGATAGCGGTGTATATATTTCCATGTATCTACAGATCGTGGTGTAGATATTTCCATGTTTATACAGATACCGCTGTAGATATTTCCATGTTTATACAGAGCGCGGTGTAGATATTTCCATGTTTATAGAGATAGCAGTGTAGATATTTCCATGTTCGTACAGATGGCGGTGTTGATGTTTCCATCTTTACACAGATTGCCGTGTAGGTATTTCCATGTGTACACAGATGGCATTGTAAATATTTCCATGTTTATACAGATGGTGGTGTAGATATTTCCATGTTTACACAGATGAATGTATAGGTATTTCCATGTTTATACAGATGGCGGTATAGATATTTCCATGTATATAGAGATAGTGGTGTAGATATTTCCATATTTATGCAGATAACGGTGTAGAAATTTCCATGTTTATACAGATATCGGTGTAAATATTTCCATGTTTATACAGATCACGGTGTAGGTATTTACATGTTTATAGAGATAGCGGTGTATATATTTCCATGTTGATACAGATCACGGTGTAGATATTTACATGTTTATACAGACCGCGGTGTAGATATTTCCATGTTTCTACAGATAGCAGTGCAGATATTTCCATGTTTGTACAGATGGCGGTGTTGATAAATCCATCTATACGCAGATGACCGTGTAGATATTTCCATGTTTATACAGATGGCAGTGTAGATATTTCCATGTTTATACCAATAAATTTGTAAGTATTTCCATGTTTATACAGATGGCGGTGTAGATATTTCGATGTTTATAGAGATAGCATTGGAGATATTTCCATGTTTATAGAGATAGCGGTGTAGATATTTCCACGTTTATACTGATCGCGGTGTAGATTTTTCCATGTTTATAGAGATAGCAGTGTGGATATTTCCAAGTTTATACAGATAGGGGTGTAGATATTTCCATGTTTATAGAGATGGCGGTGTAGATATTTCCATGTTTATACAGATCACGTTGTAGATATTTCCTTGTTTTTACAAATAGCCGTGTAGTTATTTCCATGTTTATACAGATAGCGGTGTAGATATTTCCTTGTTTATACAAATAGCACTGTAGATATTTCCATGTTGATACAGATCACGGTGTAGATATTTCCTTGTTTATACAAATAGCAGTGTAGTTATTTCCATGTTTATATAGATAGCGGTGTAGATATTTCCATGTATATACTGATGGCTGTGTAGATATTTCCATGTTTATACAGATGGCTGTGTAGATATTTCCCTGTTTACACTGATGGCTTGTAGGTATTTCCATGTTTATACAGATGGCGGGGAAGATATTTCCATGTTTATAGAGATAGCTGTGTAGATATTTCCATGTTTATACAGATCACGTTGTAGATATTTCCATGTTTATACAGATCGTGGTGTAGATATGTCCATGTTTATGCAGATCACGGTGTAGATATTTCCATGTTTACAGATAGCGGTGTAGATACTTCCATGTTTTTACAGATATTTTTGTAGATATTTCCATGTTCACACAGATTGCGGTGTAGGTATATCCATCTTTCCACAGATGGCATTGTAGATATTTCCATGTTTATACACATGGCGGTGTAGATATTTCCATGTTTATATAGATGGTGGTGCAGGTATTACCATGTTTATACAGATAGCTTTGTAGATATTTCCATGTTTTTACAGATCGTGGTGAAGTTATTTCCATGTTTATACAGAACGCGGTGTAGATATTTCCATGTTTATACAGATTGCGGTGTAGGTATATCCATCTTTCCACAGATGGCATTGTAGATATTTCCATGTTTATACACATGGCGGTGAAGATGTTTCCATGTTTATATAGATGGTGGTGCAGGTATTACCATGTTTATACAGATAGCTTTGTTGATATTTCCATGTTTTCACAGATCGTGGTGAAGTTATTTCCATGTTTATACAGATCGCGGTGTAGATATTTCCATGTTTATACAGATAGCGGTGTAGATATTTCCATGTTTTTGCAGATGGCGGTGTAGATATTTCCATGTTTACAGAGATGACGGTGTAGATATTTCCATGTTCATTGAGATAGCGGTGTAGATATATCCATGTTCCTAGATATAGCAGTGAGGATATTTCCATGATTATACAGATAGCAGTGTAGATATTTCCATTTTTATAGAGATAGCGGTTTTGATATTTCATATTTATACAGATAGCGGTGTAGATATTTCCATGTTTATACAGATTGCAGTGTAGATATTTCCATGTTTATACAGTTAGCAGTGTAGATATTCCCACGTTTATACAGATGGCAGTTTAGATATTTCCATCTTTCTACAAATGGCAGTGTAGATATTTCCATGTTTATAAAGATGGCGGTGTAGATATTTCCATGTTTATATAGATGGCAATGTAGATATTTTCTTGTTTATGTAGATGGCGTTGTAGATATCTCCATGTTTAAAGATATGGCGGTGTACATATTTCCATGTTTATAGAGACAGCGGTGTAGGTATTTCCATGTTTATACAGATAGCGGTGCAGATATTTCCATGTTTATACAGATTACTATGCAGATATTTCCATATTGACACAGAGGGCTGTGTAGATATTTCTATGTTTATTCAGAAGGCAGTGTAGATATTTCCATGTTCCTACACATACTTTGTAGGCTTTTCCATGTTTATACAGAAGGCTTTGTAGTTATTTCCATGTTTATAGAGATAGCGGTGCAGATATTTCCATGTTTATGCAGATAGCGGTGTATATATTTCCATGTTTATACAGATCGTGGTGTAGATATTTCCATGTTTATACCGATACCGGTGTAGATATTTCCATGTTTATACAGAGCGCGGTTTAGATATTTCCATGTTTATAGAGATAGCAGTGTAGATATTTCCATGTTCGTACAGATGGCGGTGTTGATGTTTCCATCTATACACAGACTGCCTTGTAGGTATTTCCATGTGTATACAGATGGCATTGTAGATATTTCCATGTTTATACAGATGGTGGTGTAGATATTTCCATGTTTACACAGATGACTGTATAGGTATTTCCATGTTTATTCAGATGGCGGTATAGATATTTCCAAGTTTATAGAGATAGCGGTGTATATATTTCCATGTTGATACAGATAGCGGTGTAGATATTTCCATGTTTATACAGACCGCGGTGTAGATATTTCCATGTTTATACAGATAGCGGTGCAGATATTTCCATGTTTGTACAGATGGCAGTGTTGATAACTCCATCTATACGCAGATGACCTTGTAGATATTTCCATGTTTATACAGATGGCAGTGTAGATATTTCCATGTTTATACCGATAACTTTGTAAGTATTTCCATGTTTATACAGATGGCGGTGTAGATATTTCGATGTTTATAGAGATAGCAGTGGAGATATTTTCATGTTTATAGAGATAGCGGTGTAGATATTTCCACGTTTATACTGATCGCGGTGTAGATATTTCCATGTTTATAGAGATAGCAGTGTGGATATTTCCATGTTTATACAGATAGGGGTGTAGATATTTCCATGTTTATAGAGATGGCGGTGTAGATATTTCCATGTTTTTACAGATCACGTTGTAGGTATTTCCTTGTTTATACAAATAGTGGTGTAGTTATGTTCATGTTTATACAGATAGCGGTGTAGATATTTCCTTGTTTATACAAATAGCACTGTAGATATTTCCATGTTTATATAGATATCGGTGACAATATATCCATGTTTATACAGATCACGGTGTACGTATTTCCATGTTTATAGAGATAGCCGTGTATATATTTCCATGTTTATACAGATAGCGGTGTCGATATTTCCATGTTAATACAGACCGCGGTGCAGATATTTCCATGTTTCTACAGATGGCGGTGTTGAGATTTCCATCTATACACAGATGACCGTGTAGATATTCCCATGTTTATACAGATGGCAGTGCTGATATTTCTATGGATATGTAGATGGCGGTGTAAATATTTCCATGTATATACAGATAGCAGTGTAGTTATTACCATGTTTATATAGAGAGCGGTGTGCATATTTCCATATATGTACACATGGCTGTGTATATATTTCCATGTTTATACAGATGGCGGTGTAGATATTTCCATGTTTATACAGATAACTTTGTAAATATTTCCATGTTTATACAGATGGCGGTGTAGGTATTTCGATGCTTATAGAGTTAGCAGTGGAGATATTTCCATGTTTATAAAAATGGCGGTGTAGTTATTTCCATGTTTATATAGATAGCGGTGTAGATATTTCCATGTATATTCACATGGCTGTGTAGATATTTCCATGTTTATACAGATGGCGGTGTAGATATTTCCATGTTTATACAGATAACTTTGTAAGTTTTTCCATGTTTATACAGATGGCGGTGTAGATATTTCGATGCTTATTGAGATAGCTGTGGAGATATTTCCATGTTTATACAGATAGCGGTGTAGATATTTCCATGTTTATACAGATCGCGGTGTAGATATTTCCATGTTTATGCAGATCGCGGTGTAGATAGTTCCATGTTTATACAGATAGCGGTGTAGATACTTCCATGTTTTAACACATATTGTTGTAGATATTTCCATGTTTACACAGATTGCGGTGTAGGTATTTCCATCTTTCTACAGATGGCATTGTAGATATTTCCATGTTTATACACATGGCGTTGTAGATATTTCCAGGTTTATATAGATGGTGGTGTAGATATTACCAAGTTTATACAGATAGCTTTTTAGATATTTCCATGTTTTTACAGATCGTGGTGAAGATATTTCCATGTTTATACAGATCGCGGTGTAGATATTTCCAAGTTTATACAGATAGCTGTTTAGATATTTCCATGTTTATACAGATAGCGGTGTAGATATTTCCATGTTTATACAGATGGCGGTGTAGGTATTTCCATGTTTATAGAGATGGCGATGTAGATATTTCCATGTTCATTCAGATAGCGGTGTAGATATATCCATGTTCCTAGAGATAGCAGTGAGGATATTTCCATGTTTATACAGATAGCAGTGTAGATATTTCCATTTTTATAGAGATAGCGGTTTTGATATTTCATATTTATACAGATAGCGGTGTAGATATTTCCATGTTTATACAGATTGCGGTGTAGATATTTCCATGTTTATACAGATAGCGGTGTAGATATTTCCACGTTTATACAGATTGCGGTGTAGATATTTCCATCTTTCTACAAATGGCAGTGTAGATATTTAGATGTTTATACAGATGGTGGTGTAGATATTTCCATGTTTACACAGATGACTGTATAGGTATTTCCAGGTTTATACAGATGGCGGTATAGATATTTCCATGTTTATAGAGATATCGGTGTAGATATTTCCATATTTATACAGATAACAGTGTAGAAATTTTCATGTTTATACAGATATCAGTGTCAATATTTCCATGTTTATATAGATCACGGTGTACGTATTTCCATGTTTATAGAGATAGCTGTGTATATATTTCCATGTTTATTCAGACAGCGGTGTAGGTATTTCCATGTTTATACAGACCGCAGTGTAGATATTTCCATGTTTATACAGATAGCGGTGCTGATATTTCCATGTTTCTGCAGATGGCGGTGTTGCTATTTCCATCTATACACAGATGACCGTGAAGATATTCCCATGTTTATACAGATGGCAGTGCAGATATTTCTATGGATATGTAGATGGCGGTGTAGATATTTCCATGTATATACTGATAGCGGTGTAGTTATTACCATGTTTACATAGTGAGCGGTGTGGATATTTCCATATATGTACAGATGGCTGTGTAGATATTTCCATGTTTATACAGATGGCGGTGTAGATATTTCCATGTTTATATAGATAACTTTGTAAGTATTTCCATGTTTATACAGATGGCGGTGTAGATATCTCGATGTTTATAGAGATAGCAGTGGAGATATTTCCATGTTTATAAAAATGGCGGTGTAGTTATTTCCATGTTTATATAGATAGCGGTGTAGATATTTCCATGTATATACACATGGCTGTGTAGATATTTCCATGATTATACAGATGGCGGTGTAGATATTTCCATGTTTATACAGATAACTTTTTAAGTTTTTCCATGTTTATACAGATGGCGGTGTAGATATTTCGATGCTTATTGAGATAGCTGTGGAGATATTTCCATGTTTATACAGATAGCGGTGTAGATATTTCCATGTTTATACTGATCGCGGTGTAGATATATCCATGTTTATAGAGATGGCGGTGCAGATATTTCCATGTTCATAGTGATAGCGGTGTTGATTTTTCCATTTTTATAGAGATAGCGGTGTGGATAATTCCATGTTTATACAGATAGTGGTGTAGATATTTCCATATTTATAGAGATGGCGGTGTAGATATTTCCATGTTTATGCAGATCACGGTGTAGATATTTCCATGTTTATACAGATCACGGTGTAGATATTTCCATGTTTATACAGATCATGGTGTAGATATTTCCATGTTTATACAGATCACGCTGTTGATATTACCATGTTTATAGGGATAGCGGTGCAAATATTTCCAAATTTATACAGATACCGGTGTAGTTATTAGCATGTTTTTACAGATAGTGGTGTAGATATTTCCATGTATAAACAGATGTCTGTGTAGATATTTCCATGTTTAAACAGATGGTGGTGTAGATATTTCCTTTCCTCTACCAATAGCGGTGTATTTATTTCCATGTTTATACAGATAGCGGTGTAGATATTTCCATGTGTATACAGACGGCTGTGTAGATATTTCCATGTTTATACAGATGGCTGTGTAGATATTTCCATGTTTTTATGGATGTCTTTGTGGGTATTTCCATGTTTATACAGATTGCGGTGTAGATATTTCCATGCTTATAGAGATAGCTGTGTAGGTATTTCCATGTTTATACAGATACATGTTTAGATATTTCAATGTTTATACAGATCGCGGTGTAGATATTTCCATGTTTATACAAATCGCGGTGTAGATATTTCCATGTTCCTACACATGACTGTGTTGTTATTTCCATGTTTATACAGATGGCTTTGTAGATATTTCCATGTTTATAGAGATAGCGGTGTAGATATTTCCATGTTTATACAGATAGCTGTGTAAATATTTCCTTGTTTATACAGATCATTTTGCATATATTTCCATGTTTATACAGATACCGGTGTAGAAATTTCCATGTTTATAAAGACCGCAGTGTAGATATTTCCATGTTTATAAATATAGCGGTGTAAATATTTGCATGTTTGTACAGATGGCGGTGTTGATGTTTCCATCTATACACAGATTGCCGTGTAGGTATATCCATGTGTATACAGATGGCATTGTAGATATTTCCATGTTTATACAGATGGTGGTGTAGATATTTCCATGTTTATACAGATGACTCTATAGGTATTTCCATGTTTTTACAAATGGCATTGTAGATATTTCCATGTTTATAGAGATAGCAGTGTAGATATTTCCATGTTCATACAGATGGCGGTGTAGATATTTCCATGTTAATAGAGATAGCCGTGTAGATATTTCCATATTTATACAGATAACGGTGTAGATATTTCCATGTTTATACAGATAGCAGTGTAAATATTTCCATGTTTATACAGATCAGGGTGTAGATATTTCCATGTTTATAGAGATAGCGGTGTAGATATTCCATGTTTATATAGATTACGGTTTAGATATTTCCATGTTTATACAGACCGCAGTGTAGATATTTCCATGTTTGTACAGATGGCGGTGTTGATATTTCCATCTATACACAGATGAGCGTGTAGATATTTCCATGTTTATACAGATGGCGTCCCAGATATTTCCAAGGATATGTAGATGGCGGTGTAGATATTTCCATGTTTATACAGATAGCGGTGTAGTTATTTCCATGTTTATATAGATAGCGGTGTAGATATTTCCATGTATATACACATGGCTGTGTAGATATTTCCATGTTTATACAGATGGCGGTGTAGATATTTCCATGTTTATATTGATAACGTTGTAAGTATTTCCATGTTTATACAGATGGCGGTGTAGATATTTTGATGTTTATAGAGATAGCAGTAGAGTTATTTCCATGTTTTTAGAGATAGTGTTGTAGATATTTCCACGTTTATACTGATCGCGGTGTAGATATTTCCATGTTTATAGAGATGGCAGTGTAGTTATTTCCATGTTCATAGAGATAGCAGTGTTGATTTTTCCATGTTTATAGAGATAGCGGTGTGGATATTTCCATGTTTATACAAATAGGGGTGTAGATATTTCCACGTTTATAGAGATGGCGGTGTAGATATTTCCATGTTTATACAGATCACGGTGAAGATATTTCCATGTTTATACAGATCACGGTGTAGATATTTCCATGTTTATACAGATCATAGTGTAGATATTTCCATGATTATAGAGATCGCAGTGTTGATATAACCATGTTTATAGGGATAGCGGTTCAAATATTTCCACATTTATAAAGATAGCGGTGTAGTTATTAGCATGTTTATACAGATAGTGGTGTAGATATTTCCATGTATAAACAGATGTCTCTGTATATATTTCCATGTTTAAACAGCTGGCGGTGTAGATATTTCCTTCTTTATACAAATAGCGGTGTAGTTATTTCCATGTTTATACAGATCACGGTGTAGATACTTCCTTGTTTATACAAATAGCGGTGTAGTTATTTCAATGTGTATACAGATAGCGGTGTAGATATTTCCTTGTTTATACAAATAGCGGTGTAGAGATTTCCATGTTTATACAGATCACGGTGTAGATATTTCCTTGTTTATACAAATCGCGGTGTAGTTATTTCCATGTTTATACAGATAGCGGTATATATATTTCCATGTTTTTACAGATATTGGTGTAGATATTTCCATGTTTACACAGATTGCGGTGTACATATTTCCATCTTTCTACAGATGGCATTGTAGATATTTCCATGTTTATACAGATGGCGGTGTAGTTATTTCCATGTTTATATAGATGGTAGTGTAGATATTACCATGTTTATACAGATAGCGGTGTAGATATTTCCATGTTTTTACAGATCGTGGTGAAAATATTTCCATGTTTATACAGATCGCGGTGTAGATATATCCATGTTTATACAGATCGCAGTGTAGATATATCCATGTTTATACAGATAACGTTGTAGATATTTCCATCTTTATACAAACGGTGGTGTAGATATTCCCATGTTCCTACACATGACTGTGTAGTTATTTCCATGTTTTTACAGACTGCAGTGTAGGTATTTCTATGTTTATACAGATAGCGGTGTAGATATTTCCATGTTTGTACAGATGGCGTTGTAAATATTTCCATGTTTATACAGATCGTGGTGAAGATATTTCCATGTTTATACAGATACCGGTGTAGATATTTCCATGTTTATACAGACCACAGTGTAGATATTTCCATGTTTATAGAGATAGCGGTGTAGATATTTCCATGTTTCTAGAGATGGCGGTTTTGATGTTTCCATCTTTACACAGATTGCCGTGTAGGTATTTCCATGTGTATACAGATGGCATTGTAGGTATTTCCATGTTTATACAGATGGTGGTGTAGATATTTCCATGTTTATACAGATGACTGTCTAGGTATTTCCATGTTTTTACAGATGGCATTGTAGTTATTTCCATGCTTATAGAGATAGCATTGTAGATATTTTCATGTTTATATAGATGGCGGTGTAGATATTTCCATGTTTATACAGATAACGGTGTAGATATTTCCATGTTTATACAGAGTTCTCTGTAGATATTTCCATGTTTATAGAGATGACAGTGTAGATATTTCCAGGTTTATACAGATGACTGTGTAGATATTTCCATGTTAATACAGATGGCAGTGTAGATATTTCCATGTTTATAGAGATCACTGTGTAGATATTTCCATGTTTATACAGATAACGTTGTAGATATTTCCATCTTTATACAAACGGTGGTGTAGATATTTCCATGTTCCTACACATGACTGTGTAGTTATTTCCATTTTTATACAGATGGCGGTGTAGATATTTCCATATTTATAGAGATAGCGGTGTAGATATTTCCAGGTTTATACAGATAGCGGTGTAAATATTTCCAAGTTTATACAGATCGTGGTGTAGATATTTCCATGTTTATACAGATACCGGTGTAGATATTTCCATGTTTATACAGACTGCAGTGTAGGTATTTCTATGTTTATACAGATAGCGGTGTAGATATTTCCATGTTTGTAGAGATGGCGGTGTTGATATTTCCATGTGTACACAGACTGCCGTGTAGATATTTCCATCTTTATACAGATGGCGTTGTAGATATTTCCATGGATATGCAGATGGCGGTGTGGATATTTCCATGTTTATAGAGATAGCGGTGTAGATATTTCCATGTTTATACAGATCGCGGTGTAGGTATTTCTATGTTTATACAGATAGCGGTGTAGATATTTCCATGTTTGTACAGATGGCGTTGTAAATATTTCCATGTTTATACAGATCGTGGTGAAGATATTTCCATGTTTATACAGATACCGGTGTAGATATTTCCATGTTTATACAGACCACAGTGTAGATATTTCCATGTTTATAGAGATAGCGGTGTAGATATTTCCATGTTTCTAGAGATGGCGGTTTTGATGTTTCCATCTTTACACAGATTGCCGTGTAGGTATTTCCATGTGTATACAGATGGCATTGTAGATATTTCCATGTTTATACAGATGGTGGTGTAGATATTTCCATGTTTATACAGATGACTGTCTAGGTATTTCCATGTTTTTACAGATGGCATTGTAGTTATTTCCATGCTTATAGAGATAGCATTGTAGATATTTTCATGTTTATATTGATGGCGGTGTAGATATTTCCATGTTTATACAGATAACGGTGTAGATATTTCCATGTTTATACAGAGTTCTCTGTAGATATTTCCATGTTTATAGAGATGACAGTGTAGATATTTCCAGGTTTATACAGATGACTGTGTAGATATTTCCATGTTAATACAGATGGCAGTGTAGATATTTCCATGTTTATAGAGATCACTGTGTAGATATTTCCATGTTTATACAGATAACGTTGTAGATATTTCCATCTTTATACAAACGGTGGTGTAGATATTTCCATGTTCCTACACATGACTGTGTTGTTATTTCCATGTTTATACAGATGGCTTTGTAGATATTTCCATGTTTATAGAGATAGCGGTGTAGATATTTCCATGTTTATACAGATAGCTGTGTAAATATTTCCTTGTTTATACAGATCATTTTGCATATATTTCCATGTTTATACAGATACCGGTGTAGAAATTTCCATGTTTATAAAGACCGCAGTGTAGATATTTCCATGTTTATAAATATAGCGGTGTAAATATTTGCATGTTTGTACAGATGGCGGTGTTGATGTTTCCATCTATACACAGATTGCCGTGTAGGTATATCCATGTGTATACAGATGGCATTGTAGATATTTCCATGTTTATACAGATGGTGGTGTAGATATTTCCATGTTTATACAGATGACTGTATAGGTATTTCCATGTTTTTACAAATGGCATTGTAGATATTTCCATGTTTATAGAGATAGCAGTGTAGATATTTCCATGTTCATACAGATGGCGGTGTAGATATTTCCATGTTAATAGAGATAGCCGTGTAGATATTTCCATATTTATACAGATAACGGTGTAGATATTTCCATGTTTATACAGATAGCAGTGTAAATATTTCCATGTTTATACAGATCAGGGTGTAGATATTTCCATGTTTATAGAGATAGCGGTGTAGATATTCCATGTTTATATAGATTACGGTTTAGATATTTCCATGTTTATACAGACCGCAGTGTAGATATTTCCATGTTTGTACAGATGGCGGTGTTGATATTTCCATCTATACACAGATGAGCGTGTAGATATTTCCATGTTTATACAGATGGCGTCGCAGATATTTCCAAGGATATGTAGATGGCGGTGTAGATATTTCCATGTTTATACAGATAGCGGTGTAGTTATTTCCATGTTTATATAGATAGCGGTGTAGATATTTCCATGTATATACACATGGCTGTGTAGATATTTCCATGTTTATACAGATGGCGGTGTAGATATTTCCATGTTTATATTGATAACGTTGTAAGTATTTCCATGTTTATACAGATGGCGGTGTAGATATTTTGATGTTTATAGAGATAGCAGTAGAGTTATTTCCATGTTTTTAGAGATAGTGTTGTAGATATTTCCACGTTTATACTGATCGCGGTGTAGATATTTCCATGTTTATAGAGATGGCAGTGTAGTTATTTCCATGTTCATAGAGATAGCAGTGTTGATTTTTCCATGTTTATAGAGATAGCGGTGTGGATATTTCCATGTTTATACAAATAGGGGTGTAGATATTTCCATGTTTATAGAGATGGCGGTGTAGATATTTCCATGTTTATACAGATCACGGTGAAGATATTTCCATGTTTATACAGATCGCGGTGTAGATATTTCCATGTTTATACAGATCATAGTGTAGATATTTCCATGATTATAGAGATCGCGGTGTTGATATAACCATGTTTATAGGGATAGCGGTTCAAATATTTCCACATTTATAAAGATAGCGGTGTAGTTATTAGCATGTTTATACAGATAGTGGTGTAGATATTTCCATGTATAAACAGATGTCTCTGTATATATTTCCATGTTTAAACAGCTGGCGGTGTAGATATTTCCTTCTTTATACAAATAGCGGTGTAGTTATTTCCATGTTTATACAGATCACGGTGTAGATACTTCCTTGTTTATACAAATAGCGGTGTAGTTATTTCAATGTGTATACAGATAGCGGTGTAGATATTTCCTTGTTTATACAAATAGCGGTGTAGAGATTTCCATGTTTATACAGATCACGGTGTAGATATTTCCTTGTTTATACAAATCGCGGTGTAGTTATTTCCATGTTTATACAGATAGCGGTATATATATTTCCATGTTTTTACAGATATTGGTGTAGATATTTCCATGTTTACACAGATTGCGGTGAACATATTTCCATCTTTCTACAGATGGCATTGTAGATATTTCCATGTTTATACAGATGGCGGTGTAGTTATTTCCATGTTTATATAGATGGTAGTGTAGATATTACCATGTTTATACAGATAGCGGTGTAGATATTTCCATGTTTTTACAGATCGTGGTGAAAATATTTCCATGTTTATACAGATCGCGGTGTAGATATATCCATGTTTATACAGATCGCAGTGTAGATATATCCATGTTTATACAGATAACGTTGTAGATATTTCCATCTTTATACAAACGGTGGTGTAGATATTCCCATGTTCCTACACATGACTGTGTAGTTATTTCCATGTTTTTACAGACTGCAGTGTAGGTATTTCTATGTTTATACAGATAGCGGTGTAGATATTTCCATGTTTGTACAGATGGCGTTGTAAATATTTCCATGTTTATACAGATCGTGGTGAAGATATTTCCATGTTTATACAGATACCGGTGTAGATATTTCCATGTTTATACAGACCGCAGTGTAGATATTTCCATGTTTATAGAGATAGCGGTGTAGATATTTCCATGTTTCTAGAGATGGCGGTTTTGATGTTTCCATCTTTACACAGATTGCCGTGTAGGTATTTCCATGTGTATACAGATGGCATTGTAGATATTTCCATGTTTATACAGATGGTGGTGTAGATATTTCCATGTTTATACAGATGACTGTCTAGGTATTTCCATGTTTTTACAGATGGCATTGTAGTTATTTCCATGCTTATAGAGATAGCATTGTAGATATTTTCATGTTTATATAGATGGCGGTGTAGATATTTCCATGTTTATACAGATAACGGTGTAGATATTTCCATGTTTATACAGAGTTCTCTGTAGATATTTCCATGTTTATAGAGATGACAGTGTAGATATTTCCAGGTTTATACAGATGACTGTGTAGATATTTCCATGTTAATACAGATGGCAGTGTAGATATTTCCATGTTTATAGAGATCACTGTGTAGATATTTCCATGTTTATACAGATAACGTTGTAGATATTTCCATCTTTATACAAACGGTGGTGTAGATATTTCCATGTTCCTACACATGACTGTGTAGTTATTTCCATTTTTATACAGATGGCGGTGTAGATATTTCCATATTTATAGAGATAGCGGTGTAGATATTTCCAGGTTTATACAGATAGCGGTGTAAATATTTCCAAGTTTATACAGATCATGGTGTAGATATTTCCATGTTTATACAGATACCGGTGTAGATATTTCCATGTTTATACAGACTGCAGTGTAGGTATTTCTATGTTTATACAGATAGCGGTGTAGATATTTCCATGTTTGTAGAGATGGCGGTGTTGATATTTCCATGTGTACACAGACTGCCGTGTAGATATTTCCATCTTTATACAGATGGCGTTGTAGATATTTCCATGGATATGCAGATGGCGGTGTGGATATTTCCATGTTTATAGAGATAGCGGTGTAGATATTTCCATGTTTATACAGATCGCGGTGTAGGTATTTCTATGTTTATACAGATAGCGGTGTAGATATTTCCATGTTTGTACAGATGGCGTTGTAAATATTTCCATGTTTATACAGATCGTGGTGAAGATATTTCCATGTTTATACAGATACCGGTGTAGATATTTCCATGTTTATACAGACCACAGTGTAGATATTTCCATGTTTATAGAGATAGCGGTGTAGATATTTCCATGTTTCTAGAGATGGCGGTTTTGATGTTTCCATCTTTACACAGATTGCCGTGTAGGTATTTCCATGTGTATACAGATGGCATTGTAGATATTTCCATGTTTATACAGATGGTGGTGTAGATATTTCCATGTTTATACAGATGACTGTCTAGGTATTTCCATGTTTTTACAGATGGCATTGTAGTTATTTCCATGCTTATAGAGATAGCATTGTAGATATTTTCATGTTTATATAGATGGCGGTGTAGATATTTCCATGTTTATACAGATAACGGTGTAGATATTTCCATGTTTATACAGAGTTCTCTGTAGATATTTCCATGTTTATAGAGATGACAGTGTAGATATTTCCAGGTTTATACAGATGACTGTGTAGATATTTCCATGTTAATACAGATGGCAGTGTAGATATTTCCATGTTTATAGAGATCACTGTGTAGATATTTCCATGTTTATACAGATAACGTTGTAGATATTTCCATCTTTATACAAACGGTGGTGTAGATATTTCCATGTTCCTACACATGACTGTGTTGTTATTTCCATGTTTATACAGATGGCTTTGTAGATATTTCCATGTTTATAGAGATAGCGGTGTAGATATTTCCATGTTTATACAGATAGCTGTGTAAATATTTCCTTGTTTATACAGATCATTTTGCATATATTTCCATGTTTATACAGATACCGGTGTAGAAATTTCCATGTTTATAAAGACCGCAGTGTAGATATTTCCATGTTTATAAATATAGCGGTGTAAATATTTGCATGTTTGTACAGATGGCGGTGTTGATGTTTCCATCTATACACAGATTGCCGTGTAGGTATATCCATGTGTATACAGATGGCATTGTAGATATTTCCATGTTTATACAGATGGTGGTGTAGATATTTCCATGTTTATACAGATGACTGTATAGGTATTTCCATGTTTTTACAAATGGCATTGTAGATATTTCCATGTTTATAGAGATAGCAGTGTAGATATTTCCATGTTCATACAGATGGCGGTGTAGATATTTCCATGTTAATAGAGATAGCCGTGTAGATATTTCCATATTTATACAGATAACGGTGTAGATATTTCCATGTTTATACAGATAGCAGTGTAAATATTTCCATGTTTATACAGATCAGGGTGTAGATATTTCCATGTTTATAGAGATAGCGGTGTAGATATTCCATGTTTATATAGATTACGGTTTAGATATTTCCATGTTTATACAGACCGCAGTGTAGATATTTCCATGTTTGTACAGATGGCGGTGTTGATATTTCCATCTATACACAGATGAGCGTGTAGATATTTCCATGTTTATACAGATGGCGTCGCAGATATTTCCAAGGATATGTAGATGGCGGTGTAGATATTTCCATGTTTATACAGATAGCGGTGTAGTTATTTCCATGTTTATATAGATAGCGGTGTAGATATTTCCATGTATATACACATGGCTGTGTAGATATTTCCATGTTTATACAGATGGCGGTGTAGATATTTCCATGTTTATATTGATAACGTTGTAAGTATTTCCATGTTTATACAGATGGCGGTGTAGATATTTTGATGTTTATAGAGATAGCAGTAGAGTTATTTCCATGTTTTTAGAGATAGTGTTGTAGATATTTCCACGTTTATACTGATCGCGGTGTAGATATTTCCATGTTTATAGAGATGGCAGTGTAGTTATTTCCATGTTCATAGAGATAGCAGTGTTGATTTTTCCATGTTTATAGAGATAGCGGTGTGGATATTTCCATGTTTATACAAATAGGGGTGTAGATATTTCCACGTTTATAGAGATGGCGGTGTAGATATTTCCATGTTTATACAGATCACGGTGAAGATATTTCCATGTTTATACAGATCGCGGTGTAGATATTTCCATGTTTATACAGATCATAGTGTAGATATTTCCATGATTATAGAGATCGCGGTGTTGATATAACCATGTTTATAGGGATAGCGGTTCAAATATTTCCACATTTATAAAGATAGCGGTGTAGTTATTAGCATGTTTATACAGATAGTGGTGTAGATATTTCCATGTATAAACAGATGTCTCTGTATATATTTCCATGTTTAAACAGCTGGCGGTGTAGATATTTCCTTGTTTATACAAATAGCGGTGTAGTTATTTCCATGTTTATACAGATCACGGTGTAGATACTTCCTTGTTTATACAAATAGCGGTGTAGTTATTTCAATGTGTATACAGATAGCGGTGTAGATATTTCCTTGTTTATACAAATAGCGGTGTAGAGATTTCCATGTTTATACAGATCACGGTGTAGATATTTCCTTGTTTATACAAATCGCGGTGTAGTTATTTCCATGTTTATACAGATAGCGGTATATATATTTCCATGTTTTTACAGATATTGGTGTAGATATTTCCATGTTTACACAGATTGCGGTGAACATATTTCCATCTTTCTACAGATGGCATTGTAGATATTTCCATGTTTATACAGATGGCGGTGTAGTTATTTCCATGTTTATATAGATGGTAGTGTAGATATTACCATGTTTATACAGATAGCGGTGTAGATATTTCCATGTTTTTACAGATCGTGGTGAAAATATTTCCATGTTTATACAGATCGCGGTGTAGATATATCCATGTTTATACAGATCGCAGTGTAGATATATCCATGTTTATACAGATAACGTTGTAGATATTTCCATCTTTATACAAACGGTGGTGTAGATATTCCCATGTTCCTACACATGACTGTGTAGTTATTTCCATGTTTTTACAGACTGCAGTGTAGGTATTTCTATGTTTATACAGATAGCGGTGTAGATATTTCCATGTTTGTACAGATGGCGTTGTAAATATTTCCATGTTTATACAGATCGTGGTGAAGATATTTCCATGTTTATACAGATACCGGTGTAGATATTTCCATGTTTATACAGACCGCAGTGTAGATATTTCCATGTTTATAGAGATAGCGGTGTAGATATTTCCATGTTTCTAGAGATGGCGGTTTTGATGTTTCCATCTTTACACAGATTGCCGTGTAGGTATTTCCATGTGTATACAGATGGCATTGTAGATATTTCCATGTTTATACAGATGGTGGTGTAGATATTTCCATGTTTATACAGATGACTGTCTAGGTATTTCCATGTTTTTACAGATGGCATTGTAGTTATTTCCATGCTTATAGAGATAGCATTGTAGATATTTTCATGTTTATATAGATGGCGGTGTAGATATTTCCATGTTTATACAGATAACGGTGTAGATATTTCCATGTTTATACAGAGTTCTCTGTAGATATTTCCATGTTTATAGAGATGACAGTGTAGATATTTCCAGGTTTATACAGATGACTGTGTAGATATTTCCATGTTAATACAGATGGCAGTGTAGATATTTCCATGTTTATAGAGATCACTGTGTAGATATTTCCATGTTTATACAGATAACGTTGTAGATATTTCCATCTTTATACAAACGGTGGTGTAGATATTTCCATGTTCCTACACATGACTGTGTAGTTATTTCCATTTTTATACAGATGGCGGTGTAGATATTTCCATATTTATAGAGATAGCGGTGTAGATATTTCCAGGTTTATACAGATAGCGGTGTAAATATTTCCAAGTTTATACAGATCGTGGTGTAGATATTTCCATGTTTATACAGATACCGGTGTAGATATTTCCATGTTTATACAGACTGCAGTGTAGGTATTTCTATGTTTATACAGTTAGCGGTGTAGATATTTCCATGTTTGTAGAGATGGCGGTGTTGATATTTCCATGTGTACACAGACTGCCGTGTAGATATTTCCATCTTTATACAGATGGCGTTGTAGATATTTCCATGGATATGCAGATGGCAGTGTGGATATTTCCATGTTTATAGAGATAGCGGTGTAGATATTTCCATGTTTATACAGATCGCGGTGTAGATATTTCCATGTTTATACAGACAGCAGTGGAGATATTTCCATGTTTATACACATAGCGGTGTACATATTTCCATGTTTATAGAGACAGCGGTGTAGGTATTTCCATGTTTATACAGATAGCGGTGCAGATATTTCCATGTTTATACAGATGCCTATGCAGATATTTCCATATTTATACAGAGGTCTGTGTTGATATTTCCACGTTTATACAGATGGCAGTGTAGATATTTCCATGTTTATACACATGACTGTGTATGTATTTCCATGTTTATACAGATGGCTTTGTAGTTATTTCCATGTTTATAGAGATATTGATGCAGATATTTCCATGTTTATACAGATAGCAGTGTAGATATTTACATGTTTATACAGACCGCAGTGTAAGTATTTCCATGTTTATAGAGATAGCGGTGTAGATGTTTCCATGTTTGTACAGATGGTGGTGTTGATGTTTCCATTTACACACAGATTGCCGTGTAGTTATTTCCATGTGTACACAGATGGCATTGTAGATATTTCCATGTTTATAGAGATCGTGATGTAGATATTTCCATATTTATTCAGCTAACTGTGTAGATATTTCCATCTTTATACAGATTGCGGTGTAAATATTTCCATGTTTATACAGATCATGGTGCAGATATTTCCATGTTTATAGAGATCACGGTGTAGATTTCTCCATGTTTATACAGATAGCGGTGTAGATATTTCCATGTTTATACAGACCGCGGTGTAGATATTTCCATGTTTATACAGACAGCGGTGCAGATATTTCCATGTTTGTCCAGATGGCGGTGTTGATATTTCCATCTATACACAGATGACCGTGTAGATATTTCCATGTTTATACAGATGGCGGCACAGATATTTCTATGGATATGTAGATGGCGGTGTAGATATATCCATATTTATACAGATGACGGTGTAGTTATTTCCAAGTTTATATAGATAGCGGTGTAGATATTTCCACGTTTATACAGATGGCGGTGTAGATATTTCCATCTTTCTACAAAAGGCAGTGTAGATATTTCCATGTTTATAAAGATGGCGGTGTAGATATTTCCATGTTTATATAGATGGCATTGTAGATATTTTCTTGTTTATGTAGATGGCGTTGTAGATATCTCCATGTTTAAAGAGATGGCGGTGTACATATTTCCATGTTTATAGAGACAGCGGTGTAGGTATTTCCATGTTTATACAGATAGCGGTGCAGATATTTCCATGTTTATACAGATTCCTATGCAGATATTTCCATATTTATACAGAGGGATGTGTAGATATTTCTATGTTTATACAGATGGTAGTGTAGATATTTCCATGTTCCTGCACATGACTTTGTAGGCATTTCCATGTTTATACAGATGGCTTTGTAGATATTTCCATGTTTATAGAGATAGCGGTGCAGATATTTCCATGTTTATACAGATAGCGGTGTATATATTTCCATGTTTATACAGATTGTGGTGCAGATATTTCCATGTTTATAGAGATAGCAGTGTAGATATTTCCATGTTTGTACAGATGGCGGTGTTGATGTTTCCATCTATACACAGATTGCCGTGTAGGTATTTCCATGTGTATACAGATGGCATTGTAGATATTTCCATGTTTATACAGATGGTGGTGTAGATATTTCCATGTTTACACAGATGACTGTATAGGTATTTCCATGTTTATACAGATGGCGGTATGGATATTTCCATGTTTATAGAGATAGCGGTGTAGATATTTCCATATTTATACAGATAACGGTGTAGAAATTTCCATGTTTATACAGATATCGGTGTAAATATTTCCATGTTTATACAGATCACAGTGTAGTTATTTCCATGTTTATAGAGATAGCGGTGTATGTATTTCCATGTTGATACTGATCGCGGTGTAGATATTTCCATGTTTATACAGACCGCGGAGCAGATATTTCCATGTTTATACAGATAGCCGTGCAGATATTTCCATGTTTGTACAGATGGCGGTGTTGATAACTCCATCTACACGCAGATGACCGTGTAGATATTTCCATGTTTATACAGATGGCAGTGTAGTTATTTCCATGTTTATACCGATAACTTTGTAAGTATTTCCATGTTTATACAGATGGCGGTGTAGATATTTCGATGTTTATAGAGATAGCAGTGGAGATATTTCCATATTTATAGAGATAGCGGTGTAGATATTTAAACGTTTATACTGATCGCGGTGTAGTTTTTTCCATGTTTATAGAGATAGCAGTGTGGATATTTCCATGTTTATACAGAAAGGGGTGTAGATATTTCCATGTCTATAGAGATGGCGGTGGAGATATTACCATGTTTATACAGATCACGTTGTAGATATTTCCTTTTTTTACAAATAGCGGTGTAGTTATTTCCATCTTTACAGATAGCGGTGTAGATATTTCCTTGTTTATACACATTGCACTGTAGATATTTCCATGTTTATACAGATCACTGTGTAGATATTTCCTTGTTTATACAAATAGCAGTGTAGTTATTTCCATGTTTATACAGATAGCGGTGTTGATATTTCCATGTATATACAGATGGCTGTGTAGATATTTCCATGTTTATACAGATGGCTGTGTAGATATTTCCCTGTTTATACAGATGACCTGTAGGTATTTCGATGTTTATACAAATGGCGGTGAAGATATTTCCATGTTTATAGAGATAGCTGTGTAGATATTTCCATGTTTATACAGATCGCGGTGTAGATATTTCCTTGTTTATACAGATCGTGGTGTAGATATTTCCATGTTTATGCAGATCACGGTGTAGATATTTCCATGTTTATACAGATAGCGGTGAAGATACTTCCATGTTTTTACAGATATTGTTGTAGATATTTCCATGTTTACACAGATTGCGGTGTAGGTATTTCCATCTTTCTACAGATTGCATTGTAGATATTTCCATGTTTATACACATGGCGGTGTAGATATTTCCATGTTTATATAGATGGTGGTGCATGTATTACCATGTTTATACATATAGCTTTGTAGAGATTTCCATGTTTTTACAGATCGTGGTGAAGATATTTCCATGTTTATACAGATCGCGGTGTAGATATTTCCATGTTTATACAGATCGCGGTGTAGATATTTCCATGTTTATACATATAGCGTTGTAGATATTTCCATGTTTATACAGATGGCGGTGTAGATATTTCCATGTTTACAGATATGGCGGTGTAGATATTTCCATGTTCATTGAGATAGCGGTGTAGATGTATCCATGTTCCTAGAGATAGCAGTGAGGATATTTCCAAGTTTATAAAGATAGCAGTGTAGATATTTCCATTTTTATAGAGATAGCGGTTTTGATATTTCATATTTATACAGATAGCGGTGTAGATATTTCCATGTGTATACAGATTTCGGTGTAGATATTTCCATGTTTATACAGTTAGCGGTGTAGATATTTCCACGTTTATACAGAAGGCGGTTTAGATATTTCCATCTTTCTACAAATGGCAGTGTAGATATTTCCATGTTTATAAAGATGGCGGTGTAGATATTTCCATGTTTATATAGATGGCAATGTAGATATTTTCTTGTTTATGTAGATGGCGTTTTCGATATCTCCATGTTTAAAGAGATGGCGGTGTACATACTTCCATGTTTATAGAGACAGCGGTGTAGGTGTTTCCATGTTTATACAGATAGTGGTGCAGATATTTCCATGTTTATACAGATTCCTATGCAGATATTTCCATATTTATACAGAGGGCTGTGTAGATATTTCTATGTTTATACAGATGGCAGTGTAGATATTTCCATCGTCCTTCACATGACTTTGTAGGCATTTCCATATTTATTCAGATGGCTTTGTAGATATTTCCATGTTTATAGAGATAGCGGTGCAGATATTTCCATGTTTATACAGATAGCGGTGTATATATTTCCATGTTTCTACAGATCGTGGTGTAGATATTTCCATGTTTATACAGATACCGGTGTAGATATTTCCATGTTTATACAGAGCGCGGTGTAGATATTTCCATGTTTATAGAGATAGCAGTGTAGATATTTCCATGTTCGTACAGATGGCGGTGTTGATGTTTCCATCTTTACACAGATTGCCGTGTAGGTATTTCCATGTGTATACAGATGGCATTGTAAATATTTCCATGTTTATACAGATGGTGGTGTAGATATTTCCATGTTTACACAGATGAATGTATATGTATTTCCATGTTTATACAGATGGCGGTATAGATATTTCCATGTTTATAGAGATAGTGGTGTAGATATTTCCATATTTATGCAGATAACGGTGTAGAAATTTCCATGTTTATACAGATATCGGTGCAAATATTTCCATGTTTATACAGATCACGGTGTAGGTATTTACATGTTTATAGAGATAGCGGTGTATATATTTCCATGTTGATACAGATCACGGTGTAGATATTTACATGTTTATACAGACCGCGGTGTAGATATTTCCATGTTTCTACAGATAGCAGTGCAGATATTTCCATGTTTGTACAGATGGCGGTGTTGATAAATCCATCTATACGCAGATGACCGTGTAGTTATTTCCATGTTTATACAGATGGCAGTGTAGATATTTCCATGTTTATACCAATAAATTTGTAAGTATTTCCATGTTTATACAGATGGCGGTGTAGATATTTCGATGTTTATAGAGATAGCATTGGAGATATTTCCATGTTTATAGAGATAGCGGTGTAGATATTTCCACGTTTATACTGATCGCGGTGTAGATTTTTCCATGTTTATAGAGATAGCAGTGTGGATATTTCCAAGTTTATACAGATAGGGGTGTAGATATTTCCATGTTTATAGAGATGGCGGTGTAGATATTTCCATGTTTATACAGATCACGTTGTAGATATTTCCTTGTTTTTACAAATAGCCGTGTAGTTATTTCCATGTTTATACAGATAGCGGTGTAGATATTTCCTTGTTTATACAAATAGCACTGTAGATATTTCCATGTTGATACAGATCACGGTGTAGATATTTCCTTGTTTATACAAATAGCAGTGTAGTTATTTCCATGTTTATATAGATAGCGGTGTAGATATTTCCATGTATATACTGATGGCTGTGTAGATATTTCCATGTTTATACAGATGGCTGTGTAGATATTTCCCTGTTTACTCTGATGGCTTGTAGGTATTTCCATGTTTATACAGATGGCGGGGAAGATATTTCCATGTTTATAGAGATAGCTGTGTAGATATTTCCATGTTTATACAGATCACGTTGTAGATATTTCCATGTTTATACAGATCGTGGTGTAGATATGTCCATGTTTATGCAGATCACGGTGTAGATATTTCCATGTTTACAGATAGCGGTGTAGATACTTCCATGTTTTTACAGATATTTTTGTAGATATTTCCATGTTCACACAGATTGCGGTGTAGGTATATCCATCTTTCCACAGATGGCATTGTAGATATTTCCATGTTTATACACATGGCGGTGTAGATATTTCCATGTTTATATAGATGGTGGTGCAGGTATTACCATGTTTATACAGATAGCTTTGTAGATATTTCCATGTTTTTACAGATCGTGGTGAAGTTATTTCCATGTTTATACAGAACGCGGTGTAGATATTTCCATGTTTATACAGATTGCGGTGTAGGTATATCCATCTTTCCACAGATGGCATTGTAGATATTTCCATGTTTATACACATGGCGGTGAAGATGTTTCCATGTTTATATAGATGGTGGTGCAGGTATTACCATGTTTATACAGATAGCTTTGTTGATATTTCCATGTTTTCACAGATCGTGGTGAAGTTATTTCCATGTTTATACAGATCGCGGTGTAGATATTTCCATGTTTATACAGATAGCGGTGTAGATATTTCCATGTTTTTGCAGATGGCGGTGTAGATATTTCCATGTTTACAGAGATGACGGTGTAGATATTTCCATGTTCATTGAGATAGCGGTGTAGATATATCCATGTTCCTAGATATAGCAGTGAGGATATTTCCATGATTATACAGATAGCAGTGTAGATATTTCCATTTTTATAGAGATAGCGGTTTTGATATTTCATATTTATACAGATAGCGGTGTAGATATTTCCATGTTTATACAGATTGCAGTGTAGATATTTCCATGTTTATACAGTTAGCAGTGTAGATATTCCCACGTTTATACAGATGGCAGTTTAGATATTTCCATCTTTCTACAAATGGCAGTGTAGATATTTCCATGTTTATAAAGATGGCGGTGTAGATATTTCCATGTTTATATAGATGGCAATGTAGATATTTTCTTGTTTATGTAGATGGCGTTGTAGATATCTCCATGTTTAAAGATATGGCGGTGTACATATTTCCATGTTTATAGAGACAGCGGTGTAGGTATTTCCATGTTTATACAGATAGCGGTGCAGATATTTCCATGTTTATACAGATTCCTATGCAGATATTTCCATATTGACACAGAGGGCTGTGTAGATATTTCTATGTTTATTCAGATGGCAGTGTAGATATTTCCATGTTCCTACACATACTTTGTAGGCTTTTCCATGTTTATACAGAAGGCTTTGTAGTTATTTCCATGTTTATAGAGATAGCGGTGCAGATATTTCCATGTTTATGCAGATAGCGGTGTATATATTTCCATGTTTATACAGATCGTGGTGTAGATATTTCCATGTTTATACCGATACCGGTGTAGATATTTCCATGTTTATACAGAGCGCGGTTTAGATATTTCCATGTTTATAGAGATAGCAGTGTAGATATTTCCATGTTCGTACAGATGGCGGTGTTGATGTTTCCATCTATACACAGACTGCCTTGTAGGTATTTCCATGTGTATACAGATGGCATTGTAGATATTTCCATGTTTATACAGATGGTGGTGTAGATATTTCCATGTTTACACAGATGACTGTATAGGTATTTCCATGTTTATTCAGATGGCGGTATAGATATTTCCAAGTTTATAGAGATAGCGGTGTATATATTTCCATGTTGATACAGATAGCGGTGTAGATATTTCCATGTTTATACAGACCGCGGTGTAGATATTTCCATGTTTATACAGATAGCGGTGCAGATATTTCCATGTTTGTACAGATGGCAGTGTTGATAACTCCATCTATACGCAGATGACCTTGTAGATATTTCCATGTTTATACAGATGGCAGTGTAGATATTTCCATGTTTATACCGATAACTTTGTAAGTATTTCCATGTTTATACAGATGGCGGTGTAGATATTTCGATGTTTATAGAGATAGCAGTGGAGATATTTTCATGTTTATAGAGATAGCGGTGTAGATATTTCCACGTTTATACTGATCGCGGTGTAGATATTCCCATGTTTATAGAGATAGCAGTGTGGATATTTCCATGTTTATACAGATAGGGGTGTAGATATTTCCATGTTTATAGAGATGGCGGTGTAGATATTTCCATGTTTTTACAGATCACGTTGTAGGTATTTCCTTGTTTATACAAATAGCGGTGTAGTTATGTTCATGTTTATACAGATAGCGGTGTAGATATTTCCTTGTTTATACAAATAGCACTGTAGATATTTCCATGTTTATACAGATATCGGTGACAATATATCCATGTTTATACAGATCACGGTGTACGTATTTCCATGTTTATAGAGATAGCCGTGTATATATTTCCATGTTTATACAGATAGCGGTGTCGATATTTCCATGTTAATACAGACCGCAGTGCAGATATTTCCATGTTTCTACAGATGGCGGTGTTGAGATTTCCATCTATACACAGATGACCGTGTAGATATTCCCATGTTTATACAGATGGCAGTGCTGATATTTCTATGGATATGTAGATGGCGGTGTAGATATTTCCATGTATATACAGATAGCAGTGTAGTTATTACCATGTTTATATAGAGAGCGGTGTGCATATTTCCATATATGTACACATGGCTGTGTATATATTTCCATGTTTATACTGATGGCGGTGTAGATATTTCCATGTTTATACAGATAACTTTGTAAATATTTCCATGTTTATACAGATGGCGGTGTAGATATTTCGATGTTTATAGAGTTAGCAGTGGAGATATTTCCATGTTTATAAAAATGGCGGTGTAGTTATTTCCATGTTTATATAGATAGCTGTGTAGATATTTCCATGTATATTCACATGGCTGTGTAGATATTTCCATGTTTATACAGATGGCGGTGTAGATATTTCCATGTTTATACAGATAACTTTGTAAGTTTTTCCATGTTTATACAGATGGCGGTGTAGATATTTCGATGCTTATTGAGATAGCTGTGGAGATATTTCCATGTTTATACAGATAGCGGTGTAGATATTTCCATGTTTATACAGATCGCGGTGTAGATATTTCCATGTTTATGCAGATCGCGGTGTAGATAGTTCCATGTTTATACAGATAGCGGTGTAGATACTTCCATGTTTTAACACATATTGTTGTAGATATTTCCATGTTTACACAGATTGCGGTGTAGGTATTTCCATCTTTCTACAGATGGCATTGTAGATATTTCCATGTTTATACACATGGCGTTGTAGATATTTCCAGGTTTATATAGATGGTGGTGTAGATATTACCAAGTTTATACAGATAGCTTTTTAGATATTTCCATGTATTTACAGATCGTGGGGAAGATATTTCCATGTTTATACAGATCGCGGTGTAGATATTTCCAAGTTTATACAGATAGCTGTTTAGATATTTCCATGTTTATACAGATAGCGGTGTAGATATTTCCATGTTTATACAGATGGCGGTGTAGGTATTTCCATGTTTATAGAGATGGCGATGTAGATATTTCCATGTTCATTCAGATAGCGGTGTAGATATATCCATGTTCCTAGAGATAGCAGTGAGGATATTTCCATGTTTATACAGATAGCAGTGTAGATATTTCCATTTTTATAGAGATAGCGGTTTTGATATTTCATATTTATACAGATAGCGGTGTAGATATTTCCATGTTTATACAGATTGCGGTGTAGATATTTCCATGTTTATACAGATAGCGGTGTAGATATTTCCACGTTTATACAGATTGCGGTGTAGATATTTCCATCTTTCTACAAATGGCAGTGTAGATATTTAGATGTTTATACAGATGGTGGTGTAGATATTTCCATGTTTACACAGATGACTGTATAGGTATTTCCATGTTTATACAGATGGCGGTATAGATATTTCCATGTTTATAGAGATATCGGTGTAGATATTTCCATATTTATACAGATAACAGTGTAGAAATTTTCATGTTTATACAGATATCAGTGTCAATATTTCCATGTTTATATAGATCACGGTGTACGTATTTCCATGTTTATAGAGATAGCTGTGTATATATTTCCATGTTTATTCAGACAGCGGTGTAGATATTTCCATGTTTATACAGACCGCAGTGTAGATATTTCCATGTTTATACAGATAGCGGTGCTGATATTTCCATGTTTCTGCAGATGGCGGTGTTGCTATTTCCATCTATACACAGATGACCGTGAAGATATTCCCATGTTTATACAGATGGCAGTGCAGATATTTCTATGGATATGTAGATGGCGGTGTAGATATTTCCATGTATATACTGATAGCGGTGTAGTTATTACCATGTTTACATAGTGAGCGGTGTGGATATTTCCATATATGTACACATGGCTGTGTAGATATTTCCATGTTTATACAGATGGCGGTGTAGATATTTCCATGTTTATATAGATAAATTTGTAAGTATTTCCATGTTTATACAGATGGCGGTGTAGATATCTCGATGTTTATAGAGATAGCAGTGGAGATATTTCCATGTTTATAAAAATGGCGGTGTAGTTATTTCCATGTTTATATAGATAGCGGTGTAGATATTTCCATGTATATACACATGGCTGTGTAGATATTTCCATGATTATACAGATGGCGGTGTAGATATTTCCATGTTTATACAGATAACTTTTTAAGTTTTTCCATGTTTATACAGATGGCGGTGTAGATATTTCGATGCTTATTGAGATAGCTGTGGAGATATTTCCATGTTTATACAGATAGCGGTGTAGATATTTCCATGTTTATACTGATCGCGGTGTAGATATATCCATGTTTATAGAGATGGCGGTGCAGATATTTCCATGTTCATAGTGATAGCGGTGTTGATTTTTCCATTTTTATAGAGATAGCGGTGTGGATAATTCCATGTTTATACAGATAGTGGTGTAGATATTTCCATATTTATAGAGATGGCGGTGTAGATGTTTCCATGTTTATGCAGATCACGGTGTAGATATTTCCATGTTTATACAGATCACGGTGTAGATATTTCCATGTTTATACAGATCATGGTGTAGATATTTCCATGTTTATACAGATCACGCTGTTGATATTACCATGTTTATAGGGATAGCGGTGCAAATATTTCCAAATTTATACAGATACCGGTGTAGTTATTAGCATGTTTTTACAGATAGTGGTGTAGATATTTCCATGTATAAACAGATGTCTGTGTAGATATTTCCATGTTTAAACAGATGGTGGTGTAGATATTTCCTTTCCTCTACCAATAGCGGTGTATTTATTTCCATGTTTATACAGATAGCGGTGTAGATATTTCCATGTGTATACAGACGGCTGTGTAGATATTTCCATGTTTATACAGATGGCTGTGTAGATATTTCCATGTTTTTATGGATGTCTTTGTGGGTATTTCCATGTTTATACAGATTGCGGTGTAGATATTTCCATGCTTATAGAGATAGCTGTGTAGGTATTTCCATGTTTATACAGATACATGTTTAGATATTTCAATGTTTATACAGATCGCGGTGTAGATATTTCCATGTTTATACAAATCGCGGTGTAGATATTTCCATGTTCCTACACATGACTGTGTTGTTATTTCCATGTTTATACAGATGGCTTTGTAGATATTTCCATGTTTATAGAGATAGCGGTGTAGATATTTCCATGTTTATACAGATAGCTGTGTAAATATTTCCTTGTTTATACAGATCATTTTGCATATATTTCCATGTTTATACAGATACCGGTGTAGAAATTTCCATGTTTATAAAGACCGCAGTGTAGATATTTCCATGTTTATAAATATAGCGGTGTAAATATTTGCATGTTTGTACAGATGGCGGTGTTGATGTTTCCATCTATACACAGATTGCCGTGTAGGTATATCCATGTGTATACAGATGGCATTGTAGATATTTCCATGTTTATACAGATGGTGGTGTAGATATTTCCATGTTTATACAGATGACTCTATAGGTATTTCCATGTTTTTACAAATGGCATTGTAGATATTTCCATGTTTATAGAGATAGCAGTGTAGATATTTCCATGTTCATACAGATGGCGGTGTAGATATTTCCATGTTAATAGAGATAGCCGTGTAGATATTTCCATATTTATACAGATAACGGTGTAGATATTTCCATGTTTATACAGATAGCAGTGTAAATATTTCCATGTTTATACAGACCAGGGTGTAGATATTTCCATGTTTATAGAGATAGCGGTGTAGATATTCCATGTTTATATAGATTACGGTTTAGATATTTCCATGTTTATACAGACCGCAGTGTAGATATTTCCATGTTTGTACAGATGGCGGTGTTGATATTTCCATCTATACACAGATGAGCGTGTAGATATTTCCATGTTTATACAGATGGCGTCCCAGATATTTCCAAGGATATGTAGATGGCGGTGTAGATATTTCCATGTTTATACAGATAGCGGTGTAGTTATTTCCATGTTTATATAGATAGCGGTGTAGATATTTCCATGTATATACACATGGCTGTGTAGATATTTCCATGTTTATACAGATGGCGGTGTAGATATTTCCATGTTTATATTGATAACGTTGTAAGTATTTCCATGTTTATACAGATGGCGGTGTAGATATTTTGATGTTTATAGAGATAGCAGTAGAGTTATTTCCATGTTTTTAGAGATAGTGTTGTAGATATTTCCACGTTTATACTGATCACGGTGTAGATATTTCCATGTTTATAGAGATGGCAGTGTAGTTATTTCCATGTTCATAGAGATAGCAGTGTTGATTTTTCCATGTTTATAGAGATAGCGGTGTGGATATTTCCATGTTTATACAAATAGGGGTGTAGATATTTCCACGTTTATAGAGATGGCGGTGTAGATATTTCCATGTTTATACAGATCACGGTGAAGATATTTCCATGTTTATACAGATCGCGGTGTAGATATTTCCATGTTTATACAGATCATAGTGTAGATATTTCCATGATTATAGAGATCGCGGTGTTGATATAACCATGTTTATAGGGATAGCGGTTCAAATATTTCCACATTTATAAAGATAGCGGTGTAGTTATTAGCATGTTTATACAGATAGTGGTGTAGATATTTCCATGTATAAACAGATGTCTCTGTATATATTTCCATGTTTAAACAGCTGGCGGTGTAGATATTTCCTTGTTTATACAAATAGCGGTGTAGTTATTTCCATGTTTATACAGATCACGGTGTAGATACTTCCTTGTTTATACAAATAGCGGTGTAGTTATTTCAATGTGTATACAGATAGCGGTGTAGATATTTCCTTGTTTATACAAATAGCGGTGTAGAGATTTCCATGTTTATACAGATCACGGTGTAGATATTTCCTTGTTTATACAAATCGCGGTGTAGTTATTTCCATGTTTATACAGATAGCGGTATATATATTTCCATGTTTTTACAGACATTGGTGTAGATATTTCCATGTTTACACAGATTGCGGTGTACATATTTCCATCTTTCTACAGATGGCATTGTAGATATTTCCATGTTTATACAGATGGCGGTGTAGTTATTTCCATGTTTATATAGATGGTAGTGTAGATATTACCATGTTTATACAGATAGCGGTGTAGATATTTCCATGTTTTTACAGATCGTGGTGAAAATATTTCCATATTTATACAGATCGCGGTGTAGATATATCCATGTTTATACAGATCGCAGTGTAGATATATCCATGTTTATACAGATAACGTTGTAGATATTTCCATCTTTATACAAACGGTGGTGTAGATATTCCCATGTTCCTACACATGACTGTGTAGTTATTTCCATGTTTTTACAGACTGCAGTGTAGGTATTTCTATGTTTATACAGATAGCGGTGTAGATATTTCCATGTTTGTACAGATGGCGTTGTAAATATTTCCATGTTTATACAGATCGTGGTGAAGATATTTCCATGTTTATACAGATACCGGTGTAGATATTTCCATGTTTATACAGACCACAGTGTAGATATTTCCATGTTTATAGAGATAGCGGTGTAGATATTTCCATGTTTCTAGAGATGGCGGTTTTGATGTTTCCATCTTTACACAGATTGCCGTGTAGGTATTTCCATGTGTATACAGATGGCATTGTAGATATTTCCATGTTTATACAGATGGTGGTGTAGATATTTCCATGTTTATACAGATGACTGTCTAGGTATTTCCATGTTTTTACAGATGGCATTGTAGTTATTTCCATGCTTATAGAGATAGCATTGTAGATATTTTCATGTTTATATAGATGGCGGTGTAGATATTTCCATGTTTATACAGATAACGGTGTAGATATTTCCATGTTTATACAGAGTTCTCTGTAGATATTTCCATGTTTATAGAGATGACAGTGTAGATATTTCCAGGTTTATACAGATGACTGTGTAGATATTTCCATGTTAATACAGATGGCAGTGTAGATATTTCCATGTTTATAGAGATCACTGTGTAGATATTTCCATGTTTATACAGATAACGTTGTAGATATTTCCATCTTTATACAAACGGTGGTGTAGATATTTCCATGTTCCTACACATGACTGTGTAGTTATTTCCATTTTTATACAGATGGCGGTGTAGATATTTCCATATTTATAGAGATAGCGGTGTAGATATTTCCAGGTTTATACAGATAGCGGTGTAAATATTTCCAAGTTTATACAGATCGTGGTGTAGATATTTCCATGTTTATACAGATACCGGTGTAGATATTTCCATGTTTATACAGACTGCAGTGTAGGTATTTCTATGTTTATACAGATAGCGGTGTAGATATTTCCATGTTTGTAGAGATGGCGGTGTTGATATTTCCATGTGTACACAGACTGCCGTGTAGATATTTCCATCTTTATACAGATGGCGTTGTAGATATTTCCATGGATATGCAGATGGCGGTGTGGATATTTCCATGTTTATAGAGATAGCGGTGTAGATATTTCCATGTTTATACAGATCGCGGTGTAGGTATTTCTATGTTTATACAGATAGCGGTGTAGATATTTCCATGTTTGTACAGATGGCGTTGTAAATATTTCCATGTTTATACAGATCGTGGTGAAGATATTTCCATGTTTATACAGATACCGGTGTAGATATTTCCATGTTTATACAGACCACAGTGTTGATATTTCCATGTTTATAGAGATAGCGGTGTAGATATTTCCATGTTTCTAGAGATGGCGGTTTTGATGTTTCCATCTTTACACAGATTGCCGTGTAGGTATTTCCATGTGTATACAGATGGCATTGTAGATATTTCCATGTTTATACAGATGGTGGTGTAGATATTTCCATGTTTATACAGATGACTGTCTAGGTATTTCCATGTTTTTACAGATGGCATTGTAGTTATTTCCATGCTTATAGAGATAGCATTGTAGATATTTTCATGTTTATATAGATGGCGGTGTAGATATTTCCATGTTTATACAGATAACGGTGTAGATATTTCCATGTTTATACAGAGTTCTCTGTAGATATTTCCATGTTTATAGAGATGACAGTGTAGATATTTCCAGGTTTATACAGATGACTGTGTAGATATTTCCATGTTAATACAGATGGCAGTGTAGATATTTCCATGTTTATAGAGATCACTGTGTAGATATTTCCATGTTTATACAGATAACGTTGTAGATATTTCCATCTTTATACAAACGGTGGTGTAGATATTTCCATGTTCCTACACATGACTGTGTTGTTATTTCCATGTTTATACAGATGGCTTTGTAGATATTTCCATGTTTATAGAGATAGCGGTGTAGATATTTCCATGTTTATACAGATAGCTGTGTAAATATTTCCTTGTTTATACAGATCATTTTGCATATATTTCCATGTTTATACAGATACCGGTGTAGAAATTTCCATGTTTATAAAGACCGCAGTGTAGATATTTCCATGTTTATAAATATAGCGGTGTAAATATTTGCATGTTTGTACAGATGGCGGTGTTGATGTTTCCATCTATACACAGATTGCCGTGTAGGTATATCCATGTGTATACAGATGGCATTGTAGATATTTCCATGTTTATACAGATGGTGGTGTAGATATTTCCATGTTTATACAGATGACTGTATAGGTATTTCCATGTTTTTACAAATGGCATTGTAGATATTTCCATGTTTATAGAGATAGCAGTGTAGATATTTCCATGTTCATACAGATGGCGGTGTAGATATTTCCATGTTAATAGAGATAGCCGTGTAGATATTTCCATATTTATACAGATAACGGTGTAGATATTTCCATGTTTATACAGATAGCAGTGTAAATATTTCCATGTTTATACAGATCAGGGTGTAGATATTTCCATGTTTATAGAGATAGCGGTGTAGATATTCCATGTTTATATAGATTACGGTTTAGATATTTCCATGTTTATACAGACCGCAGTGTAGATATTTCCATGTTTGTACAGATGGCGGTGTTGATATTTCCATCTATACACAGATGAGCGTGTAGATATTTCCATGTTTATACAGATGGCGTCGCAGATATTTCCAAGGATATGTAGATGGCGGTGTAGATATTTCCATGTTTATACAGATAGCGGTGTAGTTATTTCCATGTTTATATAGATAGCGGTGTAGATATTTCCATGTATATACACATGGCTGTGTAGATATTTCCATGTTTATACAGATGGCGGTGTAGATATTTCCATGTTTATATTGATAACGTTGTAAGTATTTCCATGTTTATACAGATGGCGGTGTAGATATTTTGATGTTTATAGAGATAGCAGTAGAGTTATTTCCATGTTTTTAGAGATAGTGTTGTAGATATTTCCACGTTTATACTGATCGCGGTGTAGATATTTCCATGTTTATAGAGATGGCAGTGTAGTTATTTCCATGTTCATAGAGATAGCAGTGTTGATTTTTCCATGTTTATAGAGATAGCGGTGTGGATATTTCCATGTTTATACAAATAGGGGTGTAGATATTTCCACGTTTATAGAGATGGCGGTGTAGATATTTCCATGTTTATACAGATCACGGTGAAGATATTTCCATGTTTATACAGATCGCGGTGTAGATATTTCCATGTTTATACAGATCATAGTGTAGATATTTCCATGATTATAGAGATCGCGGTGTTGATATAACCATGTTTATAGGGATAGCGGTTCAAATATTTCCACATTTATAAAGATAGCGGTGTAGTTATTAGCATGTTTATACAGATAGTGGTGTAGATATTTCCATGTATAAACAGATGTCTCTGTATATATTTCCATGTTTAAACAGCTGGCGGTGTAGATATTTCCTTGTTTATACAAATAGCGGTGTAGTTATTTCCATGTTTATACAGATCACGGTGTAGATACTTCCTTGTTTATACAAATAGCGGTGTAGTTATTTCAATGTGTATACAGATAGCGGTGTAGATATTTCCTTGTTTATACAAATAGCGGTGTAGAGATTTCCATGTTTATACAGATCACGGTGTAGATATTTCCTTGTTTATACAAATCGCGGTGTAGTTATTTCCATGTTTATACAGATAGCGGTATATATATTTCCATGTTTTTACAGATATTGGTGTAGATATTTCCATGTTTACACAGATTGCGGTGTACATATTTCCATCTTTCTACAGATGGCATTGTAGATATTTCCATGTTTATACAGATGGCGGTGTAGTTATTTCCATGTTTATATAGATGGTAGTGTAGATATTACCATGTTTATACAGATAGCGGTGTAGATATTTCCATGTTTTTACAGATCGTGGTGAAAATATTTCCATGTTTATACAGATCGCGGTGTAGATATATCCATGTTTATACAGATCGCAGTGTAGATATATCCATGTTTATACAGATAACGTTGTAGATATTTCCATCTTTATACAAACGGTGGTGTAGATATTCCCATGTTCCTACACATGACTGTGTAGTTATTTCCATGTTTTTACAGACTGCAGTGTAGGTATTTCTATGTTTATACAGATAGCGGTGTAGATATTTCCATGTTTGTACAGATGGCGTTGTAAATATTTCCATGTTTATACAGATCGTGGTGAAGATATTTCCATGTTTATACAGATACCGGTGTAGATATTTCCATGTTTATACAGACCGCAGTGTAGATATTTCCATGTTTATAGAGATAGCGGTGTAGATATTTCCATGTTTCTAGAGATGGCGGTTTTGATGTTTCCATCTTTACACAGATTGCCGTGTAGGTATTTCCATGTGTATACAGATGGCATTGTAGATATTTCCATGTTTATACAGATGGTGGTGTAGATATTTCCATGTTTATACAGATGACTGTCTAGGTATTTCCATGTTTTTACAGATGGCATTGTAGTTATTTCCATGCTTATAGAGATAGCATTGTAGATATTTTCATGTTTATATAGATGGCGGTGTAGATATTTCCATGTTTATACAGATAACGGTGTAGATATTTCCATGTTTATACAGAGTTCTCTGTAGATATTTCCATGTTTATAGAGATGACAGTGTAGATATTTCCAGGTTTATACAGATGACTGTGTAGATATTTCCATGTTAATACAGATGGCAGTGTAGATATTTCCATGTTTATAGAGATCACTGTGTAGATATTTCCATGTTTATACAGATAACGTTGTAGATATTTCCATCTTTATACAAACGGTGGTGTAGATATTTCCATGTTCCTACACATGACTGTGTAGTTATTTCCATTTTTATACAGATGGCGGTGTAGATATTTCCATATTTATAGAGATAGCGGTGTAGATATTTCCAGGTTTATACAGATAGCGGTGTAAATATTTCCAAGTTTATACAGATCGTGGTGTAGATATTTCCATGTTTATACAGATACCGGTGTAGATATTTCCATGTTTATACAGACTGCAGTGTAGGTATTTCTATGTTTATACAGTTAGCGGTGTAGATATTTCCATGTTTGTAGAGATGGCGGTGTTGATATTTCCATGTGTACACAGACTGCCGTGTAGATATTTCCATCTTTATACAGATGGCGTTGTAGATATTTCCATGGATATGCAGATGGCAGTGTGGATATTTCCATGTTTATAGAGATAGCGGTGTAGATATTTCCATGTTTATACAGATCGCGGTGTAGATATTTCCATGTTTATACAGACAGCAGTGGAGATATTTCCATGTTTATACACATAGCGGTGTACATATTTCCATGTTTATAGAGACAGCGGTGTAGGTATTTCCATGTTTATACAGATAGCGGTGCAGATATTTCCATGTTTATACAGATGCCTATGCAGATATTTCCATATTTATACAGAGGTCTGTGTTGATATTTCCACGTTTATACAGATGGCAGTGTAGATATTTCCATGTTTATACACATGACTGTGTATGTATTTCCATGTTTATACAGATGGCTTTGTAGTTATCTCCATGTTTATAGAGATATCGATGCAGATATTTCCATGTTTATACAGATAGCAGTGTAGATATTTACATGTTTATACAGACCGCAGTGTAAGTATTTCCATGTTTATAGAGATAGCGGTGTAGATGTTTCCATGTTTGTACAGATGGTGGTGTTGATGTTTCCATTTACACACAGATTGCCGTGTAGGTATTTCCATGTGTACACAGATGGCATTGTAGATATTTCCATGTTTATAGAGATCGTGATGTAGATATTTCCATATTTATTCAGCTAACTGTGTAGATATTTCCATCTTTATACAGATTGCGGTGTAAATATTTCCATGTTTATACAGATCATGGTGCAGATATTTCCATGTTTATAGAGATCACGGTGTAGATTTCTCCATGTTTATACAGATAGCGGTGTAGATATTTCCATGTTTATACAGACCGCGGTGTAGATATTTCCATGTTTATACAGACAGCGGTGCAGATATTTCCATGTTTGTCCAGATGGCGGTGTTGATATTTCCATCTATACACAGATGACCGTGTAGATATTTCCATGTTTATACAGATGGCGGCACAGATATTTCTATGGATATGTAGATGGCGGTGTAGATATATCCATATTTATACAGATGACGGTGTAGTTATTTCCAAGTTTATATAGATAGCGGTGTAGATATTTCCACGTTTATACAGATGGCGGTGTAGATATTTCCATCTTTCTACAAAAGGCAGTGTAGATATTTCCATGTTTATAAAGATGGCGGTGTAGATATTTCCATGTTTATACAGATGGCATTGTAGATATTTTCTTGTTTATGTAGATGGCGTTGTAGATATCTCCATGTTTAAAGAGATGGCGGTGTACATATTTCCATGTTTATAGAGACAGCGGTGTAGGTATTTCCATGTTTATACAGATAGCGGTGCAGATATTTCCATGTTTATACAGATTCCTATGCAGATATTTCCATATTTATACAGAGGGATGTGTAGATATTTCTATGTTTATACAGATGGTAGTGTAGATATTTCCATGTTCCTACACATGACTTTGTAGGCATTTCCATGTTTATACAGATGGCTTTGTAGATATTTCCATGTTTATAGAGATAGCGGTGCAGATATTTCCATGTTTATACAGATAGCGGTGTATATATTTCCATGTTTATACAGATCGTGGTGTAGATATTTCCATGTTTATAGAGATAGCAGTGTAGATATTTCCATGTTTGTACAGATGGCGGTGTTGATGTTTCCATCTATACACAGATTGCCGTGTAGGTATTTCCATGTGTATACAGATGGCATTGTAGATATTTCCATGTTTATACAGATGGTGGTGTAGATATTTCCATGTTTACACAGATGACTGTATAGGTATTTCCATGTTTATACAGATGGCGGTATGGATATTTCCATGTTTATAGAGATAGCGGTGTAGATATTTCCATATTTATACAGATAACGGTGTAGAAATTTCCATGTTTATACAGATATCGGTGTAAATATTTCCATGTTTATACAGATCACAGTGTAGTTATTTCCATGTTTATAGAGATAGCGGTGTATGTATTTCCATGTTGATACTGATCGCGGTGTAGATATTTCCATGTTTATACAGACCGCGGAGCAGATATTTCCATGTTTATACAGATAGCCGTGCAGATATTTCCATGTTTGTACAGATGGCGGTGTTGATAACTCCATCTACACGCAGATGACCGTGTAGATATTTCCATGTTTATACAGATGGCAGTGTAGTTATTTCCATGTTTATACCGATAACTTTGTAAGTATTTCCATGTTTATACAGATGGCGGTGTAGATATTTCGATGTTTATAGAGATAGCAGTGGAGATATTTCCATATTTATAGAGATAGCGGTGTAGATATTTAAACGTTTATACTGATCGCGGTGTAGTTTTTTCCATGTTTATAGAGATAGCAGTGTGGATATTTCCATGTTTATACAGAAAGGGGTGTAGATATTTCCATGTCTATAGAGATGGCGGTGGAGATATTACCATGTTTATACAGATCACGTTGTAGATATTTCCTTTTTTTACAAATAGCGGTGTAGTTATTTCCATCTTTACAGATAGCGGTGTAGATATTTCCTTGTTTATACACATTGCACTGTAGATATTTCCATGTTTATACAGATCACTGTGTAGATATTTCCTTGTTTATACAAATAGCAGTGTAGTTATTTCCATGTTTATACAGATAGCGGTGTTGATATTTCCATGTATATACAGATGGCTGTGTAGATATTTCCATGTTTATACAGATGGCTGTGTAGATATTTCCCTGTTTATACAGATGACCTGTAGGTATTTCCATGTTTATACAGATGGCGGTGAAGATATTTCCATGTTTATAGAGATAGCTGTGTAGATATTTCCATGTTTATACAGATCGCGGTGTAGATATTTCCTTGTTTATACAGATCGTGGTGTAGATATTTCCATGTTTATGCAGATCACGGTGTAGATATTTCCATGTTTATACAGATAGCGGTGAAGATACTTCCATGTTTTTACAGATATTGTTGTAGATATTTCCATGTTTACACAGATTGCGGTGTAGGTATTTCCATCTTTCTACAGATTGCATTGTAGATATTTCCATGTTTATTCACATGGCGGTGTAGATATTTCCATGTTTATATAGATGGTGGTGCATGTATTACCATGTTTATACATATAGCTTTGTAGAGATTTCCATGTTTTTACAGATCGTGGTGAAGATATTTCCATGTTTATACAGATCGCGGTGTAGATATTTCCATGTTTATACAGATCGCGGTGTAGATATTTCCATGTTTATACATATAGCGTTGTAGATATTTCCATGTTTATACAGATGGCGGTGTAGATATTTCCATGTTTACAGATATGGCGGTGTAGATATTTCCATGTTCATTGAGATAGCGGTGTAGATGTATCCATGTTCCTAGAGATAGCAGTGAGGATATTTCCAAGTTTATAAAGATAGCAGTGTAGATATTTCCATTTTTATAGAGATAGCGGTTTTGATATTTCATATTTATACAGATAGCGGTGTAGATATTTCCATGTGTATACAGATTTCGGTGTAGATATTTCCATGTTTATACAGTTAGCGGTGTAGATATTTCCACGTTTATACAGAAGGCGGTTTAGATATTTCCATCTTTCTACAAATGGCAGTGTAGATATTTCCATGTTTATAAAGATGGCGGTGTAGATATTTCCATGTTTATATAGATGGCAATGTAGATATTTTCTTGTTTATGTAGATGGCGTTTTCGATATCTCCATGTTTAAAGAGATGGCGGTGTACATACTTCCATGTTTATAGAGACAGCGGTGTAGGTGTTTCCATGTTTATACAGATAGTGGTGCAGATATTTCCATGTTTATACAGATTCCTATGCAGATATTTCCATATTTATACAGAGGGCTGTGTAGATATTTCTATGTTTATACAGATGGCAGTGTAGATATTTCCATCGTCCTTCACATGACTTTGTAGGCATTTCCATATTTATTCAGATGGCTTTGTAGATATTTCCATGTTTATAGAGATAGCGGTGCAGATATTTCCATGTTTATACAGATAGCGGTGTATATATTTCCATGTTTCTACAGATCGTGGTGTAGATATTTCCATGTTTATACAGATACCGGTGTAGATATTTCCATGTTTATACAGAGCGCGGTGTAGATATTTCCATTTTTATAGAGATAGCAGTGTAGATATTTCCATGTTCGTACAGATGGCGGTGTTGATGTTTCCATCTTTACACAGATTGCCGTGTAGGTATTTCCATGTGTATACAGATGGCATTGTAAATATTTCCATGTTTATACAGATGGTGGTGTAGATATTTCCATGTTTACACAGATGAATGTATAGGTATTTCCATGTTTATACAGATGGCGGTATAGATATTTCCATGTTTATAGAGATAGTGGTGTAGATATTTCCATATTTATGCAGATAACGGTGTAGAAATTTCCATGTTTATACAGATATCGGTGTAAATATTTCCATGTTTATACAGATCACGGTGTAGGTATTTACATGTTTATAGAGATAGCGGTGTATATATTTCCATGTTGATACAGATCACGGTGTAGATATTTACATGTTTATACAGACCGCGGTGTAGATATTTCCATGTTTCTACAGATAGCAGTGCAGATATTTCCATGTTTGTACAGATGGCGGTGTTGATAAATCCATCTATACGTAGATGACCGTGTAGATATTTCCATGTTTATACAGATGGCAGTGTAGATATTTCCATGTTTATACCAATAAATTTGTAAGTATTTCCATGTTTATACAGATGGCGGTGTAGATATTTCGATGTTTATAGAGATAGCATTGGAGATATTTCCATGTTTATAGAGATAGCGGTGTAGATATTTCCACGTTTATACTGATCGCGGTGTAGATTTTTCCATGTTTATAGAGATAGCAGTGTGGATATTTCCAAGTTTATACAGATAGGGGTGGAGATATTTCCATGTTTATAGAGATGGCGGTGTAGATATTTCCATGTTTATACAGATCACGTTGTAGATATTTCCTTGTTTTTACAAATAGCCGTGTAGTTATTTCCATGTTTATACAGATAGCGGTGTAGATATTTCCTTGTTTATACAAATAGCACTGTAGATATTTCCATGTTGATACAGATCACGGTGTAGGTATTTCCTTGTTTATACAAATAGCAGTGTAGTTATTTCCATGTTTATATAGATAGCGGTGTAGATATTTCCATGTATATACTGATGGCTGTGTAGATATTTCCATGTTTATACAGATGGCTGTGTAGATATTTCCCTGTTTACTCTGATGGCTTGTAGGTATTTCCATGTTTATACAGATGGCGGGGAAGATATTTCCATGTTTATAGAGATAGCTGTGTAGATATTTCCATGTTTATACAGATCACGTTGTAGATATTTCCATGTTTATACAGATCGTGGTGTAGATATGTCCATGTTTATGCAGATCACGGTGTAGATATTTCCATGTTTACAGATAGCGGTGTAGATACTTCCATGTTTTTACAGATATTTTTGTAGATATTTCCATGTTCACACAGATTGCGGTGTAGGTATATCCATCTTTCTACAGATGGCATTGTAGATATTTCCATGTTTATACACATGGCGGTGTAGATATTTCCATGTTTATATAGATGGTGGTGCAGGTATTACCATGTTTATACAGATAGCTTTGTAGATATTTCCATGTTTTTACAGATCGTGGTGAAGTTATTTCCATGTTTATACAGAACGCGGTGTAGATATTTCCATGTTTATACAGATTGCGGTGTAGGTATATCCATCTTTCCACAGATGGCATTGTAGATATTTCCATGTTTATACACATGGCGGTGAAGATGTTTCCATGTTTATATAGATGGTGGTGCAGGTATTACCATGTTTATACAGATAGCTTTGTTGATATTTCCATGTTTTCACAGATCGTGGTGAAGTTATTTCCATGTTTATACAGATCGCGGTGTAGATATTTCCATGTTTATACAGATAGCGGTGTAGATATTTCCATGTTTTTGCAGATGGCGGTGTAGATATTTCCATGTTTACAGAGATGACGGTGTAGATATTTCCATGTTCATTGAGATAGCGGTGTAGATATATCCATGTTCCTAGATATAGCAGTGAGGATATTTCCATGATTATACAGATAGCAGTGTAGATATTTCCATTTTTATAGAGATAGCGGTTTTGATATTTCATATTTATACAGATAGCGGTGTAGATATTTCCATGTTTATACAGATTGCAGTGTAGATATTTCCATGTTTATACAGTTAGCAGTGTAGATATTCCCACGTTTATACAGATGGCAGTTTAGATATTTCCATCTTTCTACAAATGGCAGTGTAGATATTTCCATGTTTATAAAGATGGCGGTGTAGATATTTCCATGTTTATATAGATGGCAATGTAGATATTTTCTTGTTTATGTAGATGGCGTTGTAGATATCTCCATGTTTAAAGATATGGCGGTGTACATATTTCCATGTTTATAGAGACAGCGGTGTAGGTATTTCCATGTTTATACAGATAGCGGTGCAGATATTTCCATGTTTATACAGATTCCTATGCAGATATTTCCATATTGACACAGAGGGCTGTGTAGATATTTCTATGTTTATTCAGAAGGCAGTGTAGATATTTCCATGTTCCTACACATACTTTGTAGGCTTTTCCATGTTTATACAGAAGGCTTTGTAGTTATTTCCATGTTTATAGAGATAGCGGTGCAGATATTTCCATGTTTATGCAGATAGCGGTGTATATATTTCCATGTTTATACAGATCGTGGTGTAGATATTTCCATGTTTATACCGATACCGGTGTAGATATTTCCATGTTTATACAGAGCGCGGTTTAGATATTTCCATGTTTATAGAGATAGCAGTGTAGATATTTCCATGTTCGTACAGATGGCGGTGTTGATGTTTCCATCTATACACAGACTGCCTTGTAGGTATTTCCATGTGTATACAGATGGCATTGTAGATATTTCCATGTTTATACAGATGGTGGTGTAGATATTTCCATGTTTACACAGATGACTGTATAGGTATTTCCATGTTTATTCAGATGGCGGTATAGATATTTCCAAGTTTATAGAGATAGCGGTGTATATATTTCCATGTTGATACAGATAGCGGTGTAGATATTTCCATGTTTATACAGACCGCGGTGTAGATATTTCCATGTTTATACAGATAGCGGTGCAGATATTTCCATGTTTGTACAGATGGCAGTGTTGATAACTCCATCTATACGCAGATGACCTTGTAGATATTTCCATGTTTATACAGATGGCAGTGTAGATATTTCCATGTTTATACCGATAACTTTGTAAGTATTTCCATGTTTATACAGATGGCGGTGTAGATATTTCGATGTTTATAGAGATAGCAGTGGAGATATTTTCATGTTTATAGAGATAGCGGTGTAGATATTTCCACGTTTATACTGATCGCGGTGTAGATATTCCCATGTTTATAGAGATAGCAGTGTGGATATTTCCATGTTTATACAGATAGGGGTGTAGATATTTCCATGTTTATAGAGATGGCGGTGTAGATATTTCCATGTTTTTACAGATCACGTTGTAGGTATTTCCTTGTTTATACAAATAGCGGTGTAGTTATGTTCATGTTTATACAGATAGCGGTGTAGATATTTCCTTGTTTATACAAATAGCACTGTAGATATTTCCATGTTTATACAGATATCGGTGACAATATATCCATGTTTATACAGATCACGGTGTACGTATTTCCATGTTTATAGAGATAGCCGTGTATATATTTCCATGTTTATACAGATAGCGGTGTCGATATTTCCATGTTAATACAGACCGCACTGCAGATATTTCCATGTTTCTACAGATGGCGGTGTTGAGATTTCCATCTATACACAGATGACCGTGTAGATATTCCCATGTTTATACAGATGGCAGTGCTGATATTTCTATGGATATGTAGATGGCGGTGTAGATATTTCCATGTATATACAGATAGCAGTGTAGTTATTACCATGTTTATATAGAGAGCGGTGTGCATATTTCCATATATGTACACATGGCTGTGTATGTATTTCCATGTTTATACTGATGGCGGTGTAGATATTTCCATGTTTATACAGATAACTTTGTAAATATTTCCATGTTTATACAGATGGCGGTGTAGATATTTCGATGTTTATAGAGTTAGCAGTGGAGATATTTCCATGTTTATAAAAATGGCGGTGTAGTTATTTCCATGTTTATATAGATAGCTGTGTAGATATTTCCATGTATATTCACATGGCTGTGTAGATATTTCCATGTTTATACAGATGGCGGTGTAGATATTTCCATGTTTATACAGATAACTTTGTAAGTTTTTCCATGTTTATACAGATGGCGGTGTAGATATTTCGATGCTTATTGAGATAGCTGTGGAGATATTTCCATGTTTATACAGATAGCGGTGTAGATATTTCCATGTTTATACAGATCGCGGTGTAGATATTTCCATGTTTATGCAGATCGCGGTGTAGATAGTTCCATGTTTATACAGATAGCGGTGTAGATACTTCCATGTTTTAACACATATTGTTGTAGATATTTCCATGTTTACACAGATTGCGGTGTAGGTATTTCCATCTTTCTACAGATGGCATTGTAGATATTTCCATGTTTATACACATGGCGTTGTAGATATTTCCAGGTTTATATAGATGGTGGTGTAGATATTACCAAGTTTATACAGATAGCTTTTTAGATATTTCCATGTTTTTACAGATCGTGGGGAAGATATTTCCATGTTTATACAGATCGCGGTGTAGATATTTCCAAGTTTATACAGATAGCTGTTTAGATATTTCCATGTTTATACAGATAGCGGTGTAGATATTTCCATGTTTATACAGATGGCGGTGTAGGTATTTCCATGTTTATAGAGATGGCGATGTAGATATTTCCATGTTCATTCAGATAGCGGTGTAGATATATCCATGTTCCTAGAGATAGCAGTGAGGATATTTCCATGTTTATACAGATAGCAGTGTAGATATTTCCATTTTTATAGAGATAGCGGTTTTGATATTTCATATTTATACAGATAGCGGTGTAGATATTTCCATGTTTATACAGATTGCGGTGTAGATATTTCCATGTTTATACAGATAGCGGTGTAGATATTTCCACGTTTATACAGATTGCGGTGTAGATATTTCCATCTTTCTACAAATGGCAGTGTAGCTATTTAGATGTTTATACAGATGGTGGTGTAGATATTTCCATGTTTACACAGATGACTGTATAGGTATTTCCATGTTTATACAGATGGCGGTATAGATATTTCCATGTTTATAGAGATATCGGTGTAGATATTTCCATATTTATACAGATAACAGTGTAGAAATTTTCATGTTTATACAGATATCAGTGTCAATATTTCCATGTTTATATAGATCACGGTGTACGTATTTCCATGTTTATAGAGATAGCTGTGTATATATTTCCATGTTTATTCAGACAGCGGTGTAGATATTTCCATGTTTATACAGACCGCAGTGTAGATATTTCCATGTTTATACAGATAGCGGTGCTGATATTTCCATGTTTCTGCAGATGGCGGTGTTGCTATTTCCATCTATACACAGATGACCGTGAAGATATTCCCATGTTTATACAGATGGCAGTGCAGATATTTCTATGGATATGTAGATGGCGGTGTAGATATTTCCATGTATATACTGATAGCGGTGTAGTTATTACCATGTTTACATAGTGAGCGGTGTGGATATTTCCATATATGTACACATGGCTGTGTAGATATTTCCATGTTTATACAGATGGCGGTGTAGATATTTCCATGTTTATATAGATAAATTTGTAAGTATTTCCATGTTTATACAGATGGCGGTGTAGATATCTCGATGTTTATAGAGATAGCAGTGGAGATATTTCCATGTTTATAAAAATGGCGGTGTAGTTATTTCCATGTTTATATAGATAGCGGTGTAGATATTTCCATGTATATACACATGGCTGTGTAGATATTTCCATGATTATACAGATGGCGGTGTAGATATTTCCATGTTTATACAGATAACTTTTTAAGTTTTTCCATGTTTATACAGATGGCGGTGTAGATATTTCGATGCTTATTGAGATAGCTGTGGAGATATTTCCATGTTTATACAGATAGCGGTGCAGATATTTCCATGTTCATAGTGATAGTGGTGTTGATTTTTCCATGTTTATAGAGATAGCGGTGTGGATAATTCCATGTTTATGCAGATCACGGTGCAGATATTTCCATGTTTATACAGATCACGGTGTAGATATTTCCATGTTTATACAGATCATGGTGTAGATATTTCCATGTTTATACAGATCACGGTGTAGATATTTCCATGTTTATACAGATCATGGTGTAGATATTTCCATGTTTATACAGATCACGCTGTTGATATTACCATGTTTATAGGGATAGCGGTGCAAATATTTCCAAATTTATACAGATACCGGTGTAGTTATTAGCATGTTTTTACAGATAGTGGTGTAGATATTTCCATGTATAAACAGATGTCTGTGTAGATATTTCCATGTTTAAACAGATGGTGGTGTAGATATTTCCTTTCCTCTACCAATAGCGGTGTATTTATTTCCATGTTTATACAGATAGCGGTGTAGATATTTCCATGTGTATACAGACGGCTGTGTAGATATTTCCATGTTTATACAGATGGCTGTGTAGATATTTCCATGTTTTTATGGATGTCTTTGTGGGTATTTCCATGTTTATGCAGATTGCGGTGTAGATATTTCCATGCTTATAGAGATAGCTGTGTAGATATTTCCATGTTTATACAGATACATGTTTAGATATTTCAATGTTTATACAGATTGCGGTGTAGATATTTCCATGTTTATACAAATCGCGGTGTAGATATTTCCATGTTCCTACACATGACTGTGTTGTTATTTCCATGTTTATACAGATGGCTTTGTAGATATTTCCATGTTTATAGAGATAGCGGTGTAGATATTTCCATGTTTATACAGATAGCTGTGTAAATATTTCCTTGTTTATACAGATCATTTTGCATATATTTCCATGTTTATACAGATACCGGTGTAGAAATTTCCATGTTTATAAAGACCGCAGTGTAGATATTTCCATGTTTATAAATATAGCGGTGTAAATATTTGCATGTTTGTACAGATGGCGGTGTTGATGTTTCCATCTATACACAGATTGCCGTGTAGGTATATCCATGTGTATACAGATGGCATTGTAGATATTTCCATGTTTATACAGATGGTGGTGTAGATATTTCCATGTTTATACAGATGACTGTATAGGTATTTCCATGTTTTTACAAATGGCATTGTAGATATTTCCATGTTTATAGAGATAGCAGTGTAGATATTTCCATGTTCATACAGATGGCGGTGTAGATATTTCCATGTTAATAGAGATAGCCGTGTAGATATTTCCATATTTATACAGATAACGGTGTAGATATTTCCATGTTTATACAGATAGCAGTGTAAATATTTCCATGTTTATACAGATCAGGGTGTAGATATTTCCATGTTTATAGAGATAGCGGTGTAGATATTCCATGTTTATATAGATTACGGTTTAGATATTTCCATGTTTATACAGACCGCAGTGTAGATATTTCCATGTTTGTACAGATGGCGGTGTTGATATTTCCATCTATACACAGATGAGCGTGTAGATATTTCCATGTTTATACAGATGACGTCGCAGATATTTCCAAGGATATGTAGATGGCGGTGTAGATATTTCCATGTTTATACAGATAGCGGTGTAGTTATTTCCATGTTTATATAGATAGCGGTGTAGATATTTCCATGTATATACACATGGCTGTGTAGATATTTCCATGTTTATACAGATGGCGGTGTAGATATTTCCATGTTTATATTGATAACGTTGTAAGTATTTCCATGTTTATACAGATGGCGGTGTAGATATTTTGATGTTTATAGAGATAGCAGTAGAGTTATTTCCATGTTTTTAGAGATAGTGTTGTAGATATTTCCACGTTTATACTGATCACGGTGTAGATATTTCCATGTTTATAGAGATGGCAGTGTAGTTATTTCCATGTTCATAGAGATAGCAGTGTTGATTTTTCCATGTTTATAGAGATAGCGGTGTGGATATTTCCATGTTTATACAAATAGGGGTGTAGATATTTCCACGTTTATAGAGATGGCGGTGTAGATATTTCCATGTTTATACAGATCACGGTGAAGATATTTCCATGTTTATACAGATCGCGGTGTAGATATTTCCATGTTTATACAGATCATAGTGTAGATATTTCCATGATTATAGAGATCGCGGTGTTGATATAACCATGTTTATAGGGATAGCGGTTCAAATATTTCCACATTTATAAAGATAGCGGTGTAGTTATTAGCATGTTTATACAGATAGTGGTGTAGATATTTCCATGTATAAACAGATGTCTCTGTATATATTTCCATGTTTAAACAGCTGGCGGTGTAGATATTTCCTTGTTTATACAAATAGCGGTGTAGTTATTTCCATGTTTATACAGATCACGGTGTAGATACTTCCTTGTTTATACAAATAGCGGTGTAGTTATTTCAATGTGTATACAGATAGCGGTGTAGATATTTCCTTGTTTATACAAATAGCGGTGTAGAGATTTCCATGTTTATACAGATCACGGTGTAGATATTTCCTTGTTTATACAAATCGCGGTGTAGTTATTTCCATGTTTATACAGATAGCGGTATATATATTTCCATGTTTTTACAGACATTGGTGTAGATATTTCCATGTTTACACAGATTGCGGTGTACATATTTCCATCTTTCTACAGATGGCATTGTAGATATTTCCATGTTTATACAGATGGCGGTGTAGTTATTTCCATGTTTATATAGATGGTAGTGTAGATATTACCATGTTTATACAGATAGCGGTGTAGATATTTCCATGTTTTTACAGATCGTGGTGAAAATATTTCCATATTTATACAGATCGCGGTGTAGATATATCCATGTTTATACAGATCGCAGTGTAGATATATCCATGTTTATACAGATAACGTTGTAGATATTTCCATCTTTATACAAACGGTGGTGTAGATATTCCCATGTTCCTACACATGACTGTGTAGTTATTTCCATGTTTTTACAGACTGCAGTGTAGGTATTTCTATGTTTATACAGATAGCGGTGTAGATATTTCCATGTTTGTACAGATGGCGTTGTAAATATTTCCATGTTTATACAGATCGTGGTGAAGATATTTCCATGTTTATACAGATACCGGTGTAGATATTTCCATGTTTATACAGACCACAGTGTAGATATTTCCATGTTTATAGAGATAGCGGTGTAGATATTTCCATGTTTCTAGAGATGGCGGTTTTGATGTTTCCATCTTTACACAGATTGCCGTGTAGGTATTTCCATGTGTATACAGATGGCATTGTAGATATTTCCATGTTTATACAGATGGTGGTGTAGATATTTCCATGTTTATACAGATGACTGTCTAGGTATTTCCATGTTTTTACAGATGGCATTGTAGTTATTTCCATGCTTATAGAGATAGCATTGTAGATATTTTCATGTTTATATAGATGGCGGTGTAGATATTTCCATGTTTATACAGATAACGGTGTAGATATTTCCATGTTTATACAGAGTTCTCTGTAGATATTTCCATGTTTATAGAGATGACAGTGTAGATATTTCCAGGTTTATACAGATGACTGTGTAGATATTTCCATGTTAATACAGATGGCAGTGTAGATATTTCCATGTTTATAGAGATCACTGTGTAGATATTTCCATGTTTATACAGATAACGTTGTAGATATTTCCATCTTTATACAAACGGTGGTGTAGATATTTCCATGTTCCTACACATGACTGTGTAGTTATTTCCATTTTTATACAGATGGCGGTGTAGATATTTCCATATTTATAGAGATAGCGGTATAGATATTTCCAGGTTTATACAGATAGCGGTGTAAATATTTCCAAGTTTATACAGATCGTGGTGTAGATATTTCCATGTTTATACAGATACCGGTGTAGATATTTCCATGTTTATACAGACTGCAGTGTAGGTATTTCTATGTTTATACAGATAGCGGTGTAGATATTTCCATGTTTGTAGAGATGGCGGTGTTGATATTTCCATGTGTACACAGACTGCCGTGTAGATATTTCCATCTTTATACAGATGGCGTTGTAGATATTTCCATGGATATGCAGATGGCAGTGTGGATATTTCCATGTTTATAGAGATAGCGGTGTAGATATTTCCATGTTTATACAGATCGCGGTGTAGATATTTCCATGTTTATACAGACAGCAGTGGAGATATTTCCATGTTTATACACATAGCGGTGTACATATTTCCATGTTTATAGAGACAGCGGTGTAGGTATTTCCATGTTTATACAGATAGCGGTGCAGATATTTCCATGTTTATACAGATGCCTATGCAGATATTTCCATATTTATACAGAGGTCTGTGTTGATATTTCCACGTTTATACAGATGGCAGTGTAGATATTTCCATGTTTATACACATGACTGTGTATGTATTTCCATGTTTATACAGATGGCTTTGTAGATATTTCCATGTTTATAGAGATAGCGATGCAGATATTTCCATGTTTATACAGATAGCAGTGTAGATATTTACATGTTTATACAGACCGCAGTGTAAGTATTTCCATGTTTATAGAGATAGCGGTGTAGATGTTTCCATGTTTGTACAGATGGTGGTGTTGATGTTTCCATTTACACACAGATTGCCGTGTAGGTATTTCCATGTGTACACAGATGGCATTGTAGATATTTCCATGTTCATAGAGATCGCGATGTAGATATTTCCATATTTATTCAGCTAACTGTGTAGATATTTCCATCTTTATACAGATTGCGGTGTAAATATTTCCATGTTTATACAGATCATGGTGCAGATATTTCCATGTTTATAGAGATCACGGTTTAGATTTCTCCATGTTTATACAGATAGCGGTGTAGATATTTCCATGTTTATACAGACCGCGGTGTAGATATTTCCATGTTTATACAGATAGCGGTGCAGATATTTCCATGTTTGTCCAGATGGCGGTGTTGATATTTCCATCTATACACAGATGACCGTGTAGATATTTCCATGTTTATACAGATGGCGGCACAGATATTTCTATGGATATGTAGATGGCGGTGTAGATATATCCATATTTATACAGATGACGGTGTAGTTATTTCCAAGTTTATATAGATAGCGGTGTAGATATTTCCATGTATATACGCATGGCTGTGTAGATATTTCCATGTTTATACAGATGGCGGTGTAGATATTTCCATGTTTATACAGATAACTTTGTAAGTATTTCCATGTTTATACAGATAGCGGTGTAGATATTTCCATGTTTGTAGAGATGGCGGTGTTGATATTTCCATGTGTACACAGACTGCCGTGTAGATATTTCCATCTTTATACAGATGGCGTTGTAGATATTTCCATGGATATGCAGATGGCGGTGTGGATATTTCCATGTTTATAGAGATAGCGGTGTAGATATTTCCATGTTTATACAGATCGCGGTGTAGATATTTCCATGTTTATACAGACAGCAGTGGAGATATTTCCATGTTTAAACACATAGCGGTGTACATATTTCCATGTTTATAGAGACAGCGGTGTAGGTATTTCCATGTTTATACAGATAGCGGTGCAGATATTTCCATGTTTATACAGATGCCTATGCAGATATTTCCATATTTATACAGAGGGCTGTGTTGATATTTCCACGTTTATACAGATGGCAGTGTAGATATTTCCATGTTTATACACATGACTGTGTATGTATTTCCATGTTTATACAGATGGCTTTGTAGATATTTCCATGTTTATAGAGATAGCGATGCAGATATTTCCATGTTTATACAGATAACAGTGTAGATATTTCCATGTTTATAGAGATAGCAGTGTAGATATTTCCATGTTCGTACAGATGGCGGTGTTGATGTTTCCATCTTTACACAGATTGCCGTGTAGGTATTTCCATGTGTATACAGATGGCATTGTAAATATTTCCATGTTTATACAGATGGTGGTGTAGATATTTCCATGTTTACACAGATGAATGTATAGGTATTTCCATGTTTATACAGATGGCGGTATAGATATTTCCATGTTTATAGAGATAGTGGTGTAGATATTTCCATATTTATGCAGATAACGGTGTAGAAATTTCCATGTTTATACAGATATCGGTGTAAATATTTCCATGTTTATACAGATCACGGTGTAGGTATTTACATGTTTATAGAGATAGCGGTGTATATATTTCCATGTTGATACAGATCACGGTGTAGATATTTACATGTTTATACAGACCGCGGTGTAGATATTTCCATGTTTCTACAGATAGCAGTGCAGATATTTCCATGTTTGTACAGATGGCGGTGTTGATAAATCCATCTATACGCAGATGACCGTGTAGATATTTCCATGTTTATACAGATGGCAGTGTAGATATTTCCACGTTTATACCAATAAATTTGTAAGTATTTCCATGTTTATACAGATGGCGGTGTAGATATTTCGATGTTTATAGAGATAGCATTGGAGATATTTCCATGTTTATAGAGATAGCGGTGTAGATATTTCCACGTTTATACTGATCGCGGTGTAGATTTTTCCATGTTTATAGAGATAGCAGTGTGGATATTTCCAAGTTTATACAGATAGGGGTGTAGATATTTCCATGTTTATAGAGATGGCGGTGTAGATATTTCCATGTTTATACAGATCACGTTGTAGATATTTCCTTGTTTTTACAAATAGCCATGTAGTTATTTCCATGTTTATACAGATAGCGGTGTAGATATTTCCTTGTTTATACAAATAGCACTGTAGATATTTCCATGTTGATACAGATCACGGTGTAGATATTTCCTTGTTTATACAAATAGCAGTGTAGTTATTTCCATGTTTATATAGATAGCGGTGTAGATATTTCCATGTATATACTGATGGCTGTGTAGATATTTCCATGTTTATACAGATGGCTGTGTAGATATTTCCCTGTTTACTCTGATGGCTTGTAGGTATTTCCATGTTTATACAGATGGCGGGGAAGATATTTCCATGTTTATAGAGATAGCTGTGTAGATATTTCCATGTTTATACAGATCACGTTGTAGATATTTCCATGTTTATACAGATCGTGGTGTAGATATGTCCATGTTTATGCAGATCACGGTGTAGATATTTCCATGTTTACAGATAGCGGTGTAGATACTTCCATGTTTTTACAGATATTTTTGTAGATATTTCCATGTTCACACAGATTGCGGTGTAGGTATATCCATCTTTCCACAGATGGCATTGTAGATATTTCCATGTTTATACACATGGCGGTGTAGATATTTCCATGTTTATATAGATGGTGGTGCAGGTATTACCATGTTTATACAGATAGCTTTGTAGATATTTCCATGTTTTTACAGATCGTGGTGAAGTTATTTCCATGTTTATACAGAACGCGGTGTAGATATTTCCATGTTTATACAGATTGCGGTGTAGGTATATCCATCTTTCCACAGATGGCATTGTAGATATTTCCATGTTTATACACATGGCGGTGAAGATGTTTCCATGTTTATATAGATGGTGGTGCAGGTATTACCATGTTTATACAGATAGCTTTGTTGATATTTCCATGTTTTCACAGATCGTGGTGAAGTTATTTCCATGTTTATACAGATCGCGGTGTAGATATTTCCATGTTTATACAGATAGCGGTGTAGATATTTCCATGTTTTTGCAGATGGCGGTGTAGATATTTCCATGTTTACAGAGATGACGGTGTAGATATTTCCATGTTCATTGAGATAGCGGTGTAGATATATCCATGTTCCTAGATATAGCAGTGAGGATATTTCCATGATTATACAGATAGCAGTGTAGATATTTCCATTTTTATAGAGATAGCGGTTTTGATATTTCATATTTATACAGATAGCGGTGTAGATATTTCCATGTTTATACAGATTGCAGTGTAGATATTTCCATGTTTATACAGTTAGCAGTGTAGATATTCCCACGTTTATACAGATGGCAGTTTAGATATTTCCATCTTTCTACAAATGGCAGTGTAGATATTTCCATGTTTATAAAGATGGCGGTGTAGATATTTCCATGTTTATATAGATGGCAATGTAGATATTTTCTTGTTTATGTAGATGGCGTTGTAGATATCTCCATGTTTAAAGATATGGCGGTGTACATATTTCCATGTTTATAGAGACAGCGGTGTAGGTATTTCCATGTTTATACAGATAGCGGTGCAGATATTTCCATGTTTATACAGATTCCTATGCAGATATTTCCATATTGACACAGAGGGCTGTGTAGATATTTCTATGTTTATTCAGATGGCAGTGTAGATATTTCCATGTTCCTACACATACTTTGTAGGCTTTTCCATGTTTATACAGAAGGCTTTGTAGTTATTTCCATGTTTATAGAGATAGCGGTGCAGATATTTCCATGTTTATGCAGATAGCGGTGTATATATTTCCATGTTTATACAGATCGTGGTGTAGATATTTCCATGTTTATACCGATACCGGTGTAGATATTTCCATGTTTATACAGAGCGCGGTTTAGATATTTCCATGTTTATAGAGATAGCAGTGTAGATATTTCCATGTTCGTACAGATGGCGGTGTTGATGTTTCCATCTATACACAGACTGCCTTGTAAGTATTTCCATGTGTATACAGATGGCATTGTAGATATTTCCATGTTTATACAGATGGTGGTGTAGATATTTCCATGTTTACACAGATGACTGTATAGGTATTTCTATGTTTATTCAGATGGCGGTATAGATATTTCCAAGTTTATAGAGATAGCGGTGTATATATTTCCATGTTGATACAGATAGCGGTGTAGATATTTCCATGTTTATACAGACCGCGGTGTAGATATTTCCATGTTTATACAGATAGCGGTGCAGATATTTCCATGTTTGTACAGATGGCAGTGTTGATAACTCCATCTATACGCAGATGACCTTGTAGATATTTCCATGTTTATACAGATGGCAGTGTAGATATTTCCATGTTTATACCGATAACTTTGTAAGTATTTCCATGTTTATACAGATGGCGGTGTAGATATTTCGATGTTTATAGAGATAGCAGTGGAGATATTTTCATGTTTATAGAGATAGCGGTGTAGATATTTCCACGTTTATACTGATCGCGGTGTAGATATTCCCATGTTTATAGAGATAGCAGTGTGGATATTTCCATGTTTATACAGATAGGGGTGTAGATATTTCCATGTTTATAGAGATGGCGGTGTAGATATTTCCATGTTTTTACAGATCACGTTGTAGGTATTTCCTTGTTTATACAAATAGCGGTGTAGTTATGTTCATGTTTATACAAATAGCGGTGTAGATATTTCCTTGTTTATACAAATAGCACTGTAGATATTTCCATGTTTATACAGATATCGGTGACAATATATCCATGTTTATACAGATCACGGTGTACGTATTTCCATGTTTATAGAGATAGCCGTGTATATATTTCCATGTTTATACAGATAGCGGTGTCGATATTTCCATGTTAATACAGACCGCAGTGCAGATATTTCCATGTTTCTACAGATGGCGGTGTTGAGATTTCCATCTATACACAGATGACCGTGTAGATATTCCCATGTTTATACAGATGGCAGTGCTGATATTTCTATGGATATGTAGATGGCGGTGTAGATATTTCCATGTATATACAGATAGCAGTGTAGTTATTACCATGTTTATATAGAGAGCGGTGTGCATATTTCCATATATGTACACATGGCTGTGTATATATTTCCATGTTTATACTGATGGCGGTGTAGATATTTCCATGTTTATACAGATAACTTTGTAAATATTTCCATGTTTATACAGATGGCGGTGTAGATATTTCGATGTTTATAGAGTTAGCAGTGGAGATATTTCCATGTTTATAAAAATGGCGGTGTAGTTATTTCCATGTTTATATAGATAGCTGTGTAGATATTTCCATGTATATTCACATGGCTGTGTAGATATTTCCATGTTTATACAGATGGCGGTGTAGATATTTCCATGTTTATACAGATAACTTTGTAAGTTTTTCCATGTTTATACAGATGGCGGTGTAGATATTTCGATGCTTATTGAGATAGCTGTGGAGATATTTCCATGTTTATACAGATAGCGGTGTAGATATTTCCATGTTTATACAGATCGCGGTGTAGATATTTCCATGTTTATGCAGATCGCGGTGTAGATAGTTCCATGTTTATACAGATAGCGGTGTAGATACTTCCATGTTTTAACACATATTGTTGTAGATATTTCCATGTTTACACAGATTGCGGTGTAGGTATTTCCATCTTTCTACAGATGGCATTGTAGATATTTCCATGTTTATACACATGGCGTTGTAGATATTTCCAGGTTTATATAGATGGTGGTGTAGATATTACCAAGTTTATACAGATAGCTTTTTAGATATTTCCATGTTTTTACAGATCGTGGGGAAGATATTTCCATGTTTATACAGATCGCGGTGTAGATATTTCCAAGTTTATACAGATAGCTGTTTAGATATTTCCATGTTTATACAGATAGCGGTGTAGATATTTCCATGTTTATACAGATGGCGGTGTAGGTATTTCCATGTTTATAGAGATGGCGATGTAGATATTTCCATGTTCATTCAGATAGCGGTGTAGATATATCCATGTTCCTAGAGATAGCAGTGAGGATATTTCCATGTTTATACAGATAGCAGTGTAGATATTTCCATTTTTATAGAGATAGCGGTTTTGATATTTCATATTTATACAGATAGCGGTGTAGATATTTCCATGTTTATACAGATTGCGGTGTAGATATTTCCATGTTTATACAGATAGCGGTGTAGATATTTCCACGTTTATACAGATTGCGGTGTAGATATTTCCATCTTTCTACAAATGGCAGTGTAGATATTTAGATGTTTATACAGATGGTGGTGTAGATATTTCCATGTTTACACAGATGACTGTATAGGTATTTCCATGTTTATACAGATGGCGGTATAGATATTTCCATGTTTATAGAGATATCGGTGTAGATATTTCCATATTTATACAGATAACAGTGTAGAAATTTTCATGTTTATACAGATATCAGTGTCAATATTTCCATGTTTATATAGATCACGGTGTACGTATTTCCATGTTTATAGAGATAGCTGTGTATATATTTCCATGTTTATTCAGACAGCGGTGTAGATATTTCCATGTTTATACAGACCGCAGTGTAGATATTTCCATGTTTATACAGATAGCGGTGCTGATATTTCCATGTTTCTGCAGATGGCGGTGTTGCTATTTCCATCTATACACAGATGACCGTGAAGATATTCCCATGTTTATACAGATGGCAGTGCAGATATTTCTATGGATATGTAGATGGCGGTGTAGATATTTCCATGTATATACTGATAGCGGTGTAGTTATTACCATGTTTACATAGTGAGCGGTGTGGATATTTCCATATATGTACACATGGCTGTGTAGATATTTCCATGTTTATACAGATGGCGGTGTAGATATTTCCATGTTTATATAGATAAATTTGTAAGTATTTCCATGTTTATACAGATGGCGGTGTAGATATCTCGATGTTTATAGAGATAGCAGTGGAGATATTTCCATGTTTATAAAAATGGCGGTGTAGTTATTTCCATGTTTATATAGATAGCGGTGTAGATATTTCCATGTATATACACATGGCTGTGTAGATATTTCCATGATTATACAGATGGCGGTGTAGATATTTCCATGTTTATACAGATAACTTTTTAAGTTTTTCCATGTTTATACAGATGGCGGTGTAGATATTTCGATGCTTATTGAGATAGCTGTGGAGATATTTCCATGTTTATACAGATAGCGGTGCAGATATTTCCATGTTCATAGTGATAGCGGTGTTGATTTTTCCATGTTTATAGAGATAGCGGTGTGGATAATTCCATGTTTATGCAGATCACGGTGTAGATATTTCCATGTTTATACAGATCACGGTGTAGATATTTCCATGTTTATACAGATCATGGTGTAGATATTTCCATGTTTATACAGATCACGGTGTAGATATTTCCATGTTTATACAGATCATGGTGTAGATATTTCCATGTTTATACAGATCACGCTGTTGATATTACCATGTTTATAGGGATAGCGGTGCAAATATTTCCAAATTTATACAGATACCGGTGTAGTTATTAGCATGTTTTTACAGATAGTGGTGTAGATATTTCCATGTATAAACAGATGTCTGTGTAGATATTTCCATGTTTAAACAGATGGTGGTGTAGATATTTCCTTTCCTCTACCAATAGCGGTGTATTTATTTCCATGTTTATACAGATAGCGGTGTAGATATTTCCATGTGTATACAGACGGCTGTGTAGATATTTCCATGTTTATACAGATGGCTGTGTAGATATTTCCATGTTTTTATGGATGTCTTTGTGGGTATTTCCATGTTTATACAGATTGCGGTGTAGATATTTCCATGCTTATAGAGATAGCTGTGTAGATATTTCCATGTTTATACAGATACATGTTTAGATATTTCAATGTTTATACAGATCGCGGTGTAGATATTTCCATGTTTATACAAATCGCGGTGTAGATATTTCCATGTTCCTACACATGACTGTGTTGTTATTTCCATGTTTATACAGATGGCTTTGTAGATATTTCCATGTTTATAGAGATAGCGGTGTAGATATTTCCATGTTTATACAGATAGCTGTGTAAATATTTCCTTGTTTATACAGATCATTTTGCATATATTTCCATGTTTATACAGATACCGGTGTAGAAATTTCCATGTTTATAAAGACCGCAGTGTAGATATTTCCATCTTTATAAATATAGCGGTGTAAATATTTGCATGTTTGTACAGATGGCGGTGTTGATGTTTCCATCTATACACAGATTGCCGTGTAGGTATATCCATGTGTATACAGATGGCATTGTAGATATTTCCATGTTTATACAGATGGTGGTGTAGATATTTCCATGTTTATACAGATGACTGTATAGGTATTTCCATGTTTTTACAAATGGCATTGTAGATATTTCCATGTTTATAGAGATAGCAGTGTAGATATTTCCATGTTCATACAGATGGCGGTGTAGATATTTCCATGTTAATAGAGATAGCCGTGTAGATATTTCCATATTTATACAGATAACGGTGTAGATATTTCCATGTTTATACAGATAGCAGTGTAAATATTTCCATGTTTATACAGATCAGGGTGTAGATATTTCCATGTTTATAGAGATAGCGGTGTAGATATTCCATGTTTATATAGATTACGGTTTAGATATTTCCATGTTTATACAGACCGCAGTGTAGATATTTCCATGTTTGTACAGATGGCGGTGTTGATATTTCCATCTATACACAGATGAGCGTGTAGATATTTCCATGTTTATAAAGATGACGTCGCAGATATTTCCAAGGATATGTAGATGGCGGTGTAGATATTTCCATGTTTATACAGATAGCGGTGTAGTTATTTCCATGTTTATATAGATAGCGGTGTAGATATTTCCATGTATATACACATGGCTGTGTAGATATTTCCATGTTTATACAGATGGCAGTGTAGATATTTCCATGTTTATATTGATAACGTTGTAAGTATTTCCATGTTTATACAGATGGCGGTGTAGATATTTTGATGTTTATAGAGATAGCAGTAGAGTTATTTCCATGTTTTTAGAGATAGTGTTGTAGATATTTCCACGTTTATACTGATCACGGTGTAGATATTTCCATGTTTATAGAGATGGCAGTGTAGTTATTTCCATGTTCATAGAGATAGCAGTGTTGATTTTTCCATGTTTATAGAGATAGCGGTGTGGATATTTCCATGTTTATACAAATAGGGGTGTAGATATTTCCACGTTTATAGAGATGGCGGTGTAGATATTTCCATGTTTATACAGATCACGGTGAAGATATTTCCATGTTTATACAGATCATAGTGTAGATATTTCCATGATTATAGAGATCGCGGTGTTGATATAACCATGTTTATAGGGATAGCGGTTCAAATATTTCCACATTTATAAAGATAGCGGTGTAGTTATTAGCATGTTTATACAGATAGTGGTGTAGATATTTCCATGTATAAACAGATGTCTCTGTATATATTTCCATGTTTAAACAGCTGGCGGTGTAGATATTTCCTTGTTTATACAAATAGCGGTGTAGTTATTTCCATGTTTATACAGATCACGGTGTAGATACTTCCTTGTTTATACAAATAGCGGTGTAGTTATTTCAATGTGTATACAGATAGCGGTGTAGATATTTCCTTGTTTATACAAATAGCGGTGTAGAGATTTCCATGTTTATACAGATCACGGTGTAGATATTTCCTTGTTTATACAAATCGCGGTGTAGTTATTTCCATGTTTATACAGATAGCGGTATATATATTTCCA